>NC_062570.1:50467500-51717500 GCF_022837055.1 Prionailurus viverrinus
CCTTACTTCTATGCCTTCTGACAATATTAACTAATGCTAGATATTTATATTAAAACTTATAGAGGAACTGGATATTACATTCCTCAGGAGAGGATTTAATTTTCTTCTGACTGGCAGTTAGATTAGGGGTGGATTGATCTGATCCAGTGTGGGATTGATACAGTTTGATTGAATTTTAGGCATTATGAGCCCTGGCCTCTATTTCTGACTTCTTATATTCTTAGAGTATAGATTTTCAGAGGTTTCAAAAGAAAAAAAAAAAGACCAGCAACTACACTAAGTAGGAATTTTTTGTTTGTTTGTTTTTAGCATAGTTTATAGCAACTACCTCTAGATCTTTACTTTTTGGTAGACTTTTCTTATTATTCCCTAACCATTGACTTGTCTCTGTTAAGACACTAATAGCCTTATTAGGTATACTTGTTTTCTGATAGCCTTAATTTCTGTGTATCATCTTATATACTGAATTTAGTATATATAACTTTATACTTTTTATTTATCTCTTGGCTTTCATGGCATTGCACTGTACTAGTTATTTTTCAACCTCTTATAATAATAATAATAATAAGAAGAAGAAGAAGAAGAAGAAGAAGAAGAGGAGGAGGAGGAGAAAGAAGAGAAGGAGAAGGAGGGGTGGGGGAGGGGGAGAGGAGGAGGAGGAGGAAAAGAAAAAGAAGGAGGAGGAAAAGGGGGAGGAGAAGGAAGAGGGATCACCATAAGTGATGGCAACTCAGGATTCTAAGTATCCTGATACTTGTTTTTCTCAGTTTATTTTAATATAATAATAAAACTCAATGAATGAGGGAATATTTTCCTTGAGAAAAATACCTTCAGACATATATATCAGAAGACATAGACATAAATGTGTTTTCTGATCAATAGTATATTATTGGAAAAAAGAAGGATTTGACATCAGACAAGACCTATATTTAAAGACCAACTGGCCGGGGTGTGGGGGAGGTGGCACCTGGGTGGCTCAGTTGGTTAAGCATCCGACTGACTCTTGATTTCAGCTCAGGTCTGAAATCTCACAGTTTTTGAGATTGAGCCTGATGTCAGGCTCCACAATGATAGCATGGAGCCTTCTTGAGATTCTCTCTCTCCCTCTCTCTGTGTCTTTCCCCCACACCTCTCAAAATAAATAAACAAAAATCCCATCTTGGCAGTTGAGTCACTTATGTATGGTTTATGGTTAGGCTCAAAGAGCTTAGGTGACTTGTAAAGCATCCATTCACTTTGATTTTTTTAGCCTATCTTTTTTAAAGTGAGAAAATAGGATAAACCATTCATAGTTATATGATGTTTAATATATAAAGCATATCACATATTTGCGGATCCTGTAACATATCTTCCTTTTTCAGAA
This sequence comes from Prionailurus viverrinus, assembly GCF_022837055.1. Lineage (NCBI taxonomy): Eukaryota > Metazoa > Chordata > Mammalia > Carnivora > Felidae > Prionailurus > Prionailurus viverrinus. The sequence goes on from NC_062570.1 coordinate 50,468,864, forward strand.
ATAAGTGGGAGATTTAGAGAAATTTAACTTTATTTACAGGCAAGCTTAACTGGCATTTATTTGCATCAGTATTAATGCCTCTGACATTTTATCATTTTCTTTAGTAGAAAGTAGGCTAAGTCAGTTGTCAAAAAGCTCTAGAATCTGAATGTAAAACTTAAACACTGAGCTTAATATGTATCAAAACTAGGTCTGTCACTTCTAGTGGCCCAAGATCAAAAAGATTTATTCCTATGATTTACTCTAAGCATTTTATAGTTTTGGTTCTTTTACTTTGCTGATGATTTATTTTGAATAATTTTTGGGGTATGGTATGAGTTAGGGGTCCAACTTCATTCTTTTGCATGTAGATACCCAATTGTCCTAGAACCATGTGTTGAAAGAATATTCTTTCCTCATTGAATTATATTAGTGAAAAGCTAACTGACCATGAATGTAATGGTTTATTTCTGAGCTCCATTCAAAACCATTGACATATTTGTCAAGTCCTATGCCAGTACCACACTGTCTTAATTACTAGATTTGTAGCAAGTTTTGAAGTTAGAAAGTAGGAGTTGTTCAAATTTGTTCTTTTTTTTTTCAAGATTTTTTTGGGTATTTTTGGTCTCATGAATTTCTATATGAATTATAGGCCTTTTTACCAATTTCTATATATATGCTCTATTCTCCAGAGTTCTATAAGTAATACTGTGTTTTGTTAAAGAGGGAGAAACATAATGTATAAGGGTCTCTGTATGAAATACAAAAGATAAATTCTTTTCTATATTATCTCATTGCCACTAGGTTCTGAACATGTCCCATTGTTTTTTTTCTTATTAGTATTACCCATACCCAGCAGCGTCTAGTATAGTGTGAACTTTCTGTAAATTTAGTGTAAGAATAAGAAACAGACACACAAAAAATATAGCTAGCTATTACATAAAGGGAGCTGTGGTAAGAATTTAAAAGAATTATATTAAAGATGCTATAGCTAAGTGAACACCAGTAGAGATTTTAAAATTACCTTAAACTCAGTTCTATAGTCATAATTCTTCATTGCTGTTTGATCTCTATTTCCATGGGTTCCACCTCTACCCCATACATTTTGACATCGTCATTCATCTTTTAATCTGCCAAAGTTCATCACCAATTTTGAATTTTGCTATATTTTTTAAGGGTGGCTCACAGAGATCATATAACATAAAGTGTCTGATTTATAACTTTCCATTTGCATAACCAAGCCACTGAGATAGATTATACTCCATTTTATTTAGGCACTTAGAATTGCTATAAAGAAGCCTGGGGCCAAACATCTTCATTCCTTGTATAAGATTTTCATTTTCTAACCATTGAATTTTTATAATGTTATAAACCTCGGCAATATTAGATAGTTCTATAATTAATAAAAAGTTATAATTGAGATAGATATGGTAGAAGGGAGTATAAGTTTTAATTGCTATATCTTTTAAAGTAAGACATTAATAAAGATTAAATAAAAACTGAAAATAGGTAATTGGGAAAAAAAAGTCCAAGCACAGATTTTAAAAAGTAACCCTGTGCATTTGTTTTTGGAAATTTTTATAAATGAAATCTCATGTAAATGAATATTAATTTAACATTAAGTAATTTTTCAATTACTTTTTAAATTGTTATAATTAGATTTAAATTTACAGTGAAATCAGAATTTTAAATCTACTTTGAAAAAAGTATATCTTGTTTAAGACATAGGCTTTAAATGATCCCAGAATATGAATATTAAATCTAGTCAAATTTTTCTTTGAAAATGTGGTAAGAAAGTATATGATAGTGAAGATTGCTTTTGCTTAATAAATTCAATATGTCCAATTTAATATCTAGCTTTGGTGGATATCACACACTCAGCATGTACTTGCAATATGACCCAGCAATTCTATTCCTGGTTATTTACTGAAGTTAAATGAAAATATATCTTAACACAAAGACTTGAATTAAATTATTCATAACAACTTTATTCATAACATGTTCATTTTTTATTTTTTATTTATTTATTTTTTTTTCAACGTTTATTTTTTATTTTTGGGACAGAGAGAGACAGAGCATGAACGGGGGAGGGGCAGAGAGAGAGGGAGACACAGAATCGGAAACAGGCTCCAGGCTCTGAGCCATCAGCCCAGAGCCCGATGCGGGGCTCGAACTCACGGACCGTGAGATCGTGACCTGGCTGAAGTCGGACGCTTAACCGACTGCGCCACCCAGGCGCCCCTATTCATAACATGTTCAAACTGGACAGCAATCTAAATGTCCATCAAATAGGGAATGAATAAACTAAATGTGGCATATCCGTAAATAGAATACTACTTAGCAATAAAGATGGATGAACCACTGACATATACAAAACATAAATGAGTCCTAAGAGTTTAATACCAGACATTGAAAACTGTATTCATATGAAAATTTAGAAGACTCAAAACTATGGAAAAAGATGGAGGATCAGTGATTTCAAGGGGTGGGTGGTAGAGGGAGGGCATTGACTACAGTGGGACATAAGGAAATTGTTTGGAGTGATAGAAATGTTTTGTGTCCTTATCAGGGGATAATTACATTACTTTATACATTTGGCCAAATTCATCAAGTCATACACAAAAATGTGCCACTTTTAATAACAATTTTGTTTTATGTATATTTACCTCCATAAGCTGATTATAAAATTGTCTCTTGAGGGTCAAATATCTAGTTCTTACTCTCTACAATCTCTTAGATTAAATTTTGACTTTTGAAATATATCTTGAATTCCTCAGTAATTTGTTGGACACAGAAGCAAGAAAAGGAATGAAACTTTTTAAATGTTTTTTTTTTAATTTATTTTGAGAGAGAGAGAGCAGGGGAGGGGTAGATAGAGTAGGAGAGAGGGAATCCCAAGCAGTCTCTGCACTGTCAGCTTAAAGCCCAATGGTACTTGACCTCAGAAACTGTGAGATCATGACCTGAGCCAAAACCAAGAGTTGGACACTTAACCAACTGAGCCACCCAGGCACCTCTAGAAAAGACATGAATCTTATGTTTATCCATTTCATTTAACTAGAACCATAGAAGGTTCTAAATCCTTTATGGAAGGATTTGAGGGAGGTGGAATTTTCAGTGTTATTTCTTACTATGAGCTCAGTTTTTCACAGGCCAGTTCAGGAAGAGGGCAGAAAATGATTACCAGTTTTTATGTATTCACCAAAATAATGATCTTGGTGTTGGAAAAATAGCAGTGGTTTAATTAACATTCAGTGATTTGTTAAATTTAGTGAAAACATGTGGAAATGCATTGGCTTTAAAAGGCCCAATATTTTTTTTTTTTATCAGTTCCCTGGCATATTTTATTTATTTATTTTATTATTTTTTTTCTGAAATTTATTGACAAATTGGTTTCCATACAACACCCAGTGCTCATCCCAAAAGGTGCCCTCCTCAATACCCATCACCCACCCTCTCCTCCCTCCCAATATTAATGGGAAAGATATTTTATGATATATTTGCAAGGTTACAGAACATAGTGTTATAACCCTCATAGGCAATTTGAAGAATTGTTCTAAATTTTTAATGGAGATCTGAGCCAGAGAGTCATATTTCAGAGACACTTACATGGCAAGGTTCTTTTTGCAATTTTTGATTAAACATGATGGGATTGTTTCTAATAATTACAGCTTATTAGTATAAAATTAAGAGGAAGAAAATAGAGATTCAGAGCACTTAGAGTGGTAAGATCATCCAGATAACCCCTCTCATTTTAAGCTTACAGTCCTAGAATACATAACATACTACTAGAAGGTCCAGGTCTATGAATTTTTCTTCCTGACTCTTAGTATAGTTACCAATATGTTTTTTCATATACTGAGTCTCTGGAAAGGGTTTACCCTTGAGGTTACAGGGAAATAATGTGAAAAAAGAACTTCTCACATACTGATGAATGTATCTAATGATCAGGTGTGTATACAGCGGGCAATTGTGACTAATCAGGAGGATGGGAAGGAACAGCTGTATGGTGCATTGGCTACTAAAAAGATAAATGGGGAACAGTTGGTTTTCCACAAGAGCCATACCTCCCATAACGCCCTTGTCTCTGCTTTTCTGTGGCATGAATATTCTCCTAGGCTAAAGGGGAAGACACTTTTATAGATCACAGAGACAGCTGCTGTTGTTCTTAAAGAGGCAATTTGTCCCAGCCTCAGAAATTGCTCTTATTGGTCACCAAGGGAGTGAGCCCAGATGCTTTCAGTTATGAAATTCAATGTGAAACCAATTATGGGTGTCCTGATGCATCATGATATCTGAGATAAAGAAATTGCAAATTAGGCCCTTTCCTCTTTGTAAATTTAAATTCTGACATTTTATACTGTCATGATTTATGCTGACTCCTAGGCAGTAGAAATGTTGCTGCTTGACTGCCTACTCCTTCCAAAGGTAGGTACATAGTGCTCCAACAGGCAGCAAAGTTTGTGAAAATAATGTTGATTGAATTTATCTTTTTATGTCTAGTAATAGTGTAGATAGGTCAGATCTAAATGGATGGGTTAGAACAAGCTTTGACTCTAGCTGGGTACTTGCAGAATCTTCCTGGTCCTACTCAGAGCCATGTTGGAGCTAGTCCATCCTGGGCCTAATCCTGGCCATTGTTTCTATCTGGCTGACCTTGGTAATACAGCAAGTGATCTCAGTAAATTATTTAATATCCATATCTTTGTATTGTTATGTGAAAAATAGAGATGAAAATACTCAGTTAAGCTGCTCTATATTTTGCACTGATATTTTTCATCTTAGTATGTCTGAGCTTGCTGTAAAATACTCCTGAGTAATTAATAACAAAGAGATAAACATCAGAGGGCCTAGTTGGTTCATAGAATTGAATATTCAACCTACAAAATTCACATATTGAAAGTAAAGCAATATATATTATATATATGTATATATTTGTGTATGTATACACACACAATTATACATGTATGTTTGTGTACATACAAACACATATGTGTATATGTTCATATATTCACACATAAATATTGTTTATTTGCTTGTTTTTGGCCACCAAGGATATTGACTAATAGAGGGATTGAAACCGTGGCGAGGAAAGGAAACTAAAGAAAAGGTGACAAGATAGATACTGCTTGGAAAACTGGGTTTATGACTCAAAAGACAGTTCTACTGCTGTCTTACTCATATATATTTGCCTAAAACCTTCATAGTAGCTTGTAGATACCATCAAGTATATTCCTCATTCATTCAAATTACTTTTAAAATCGTGAATAGTCCATAATATTATTGAGTTTTTCTCTGTATCTATTAATACAATAATTTTTCTTTAAATTTGTTAATATGGTATAATGTATTAACAGGTTTTTTACTTTTTCAAAACAGATTTATAAGTGTATAATTATATACATAAAGAGTACTCATTGAAGGTGTACAGTTTGATGAATTTTTAGTAAATTTATACATCTGTATAACCATCTTCTCAATGTTTTGGAACACTTCTGTCATTAGAAAATTTTCCTCATCAGGGCACCTGGGTGGCTTAGTTAATTAAGCATCGGATTTGGCTCAGACTCAGGTCATGATCTCACAGTTCATGAGTTTGAGCCCCACAGCAGGCTCTGTGCTGACAGATCAGTCTGGAACCTGCTTTGGATTCTGTGTTTCCCTGTCTCTCTGCCCCTCCCCTGCTCATGTTCTGTCTCTCTCTCTCAAAAATAAATAAACATAAAAAAAGAAAAGTTTCCTTATTTCTGTTTTTAGATAATTGTCTCCTCCAGCAAAACGCATATGCTTTCTGTCCTATAGATTTTGCTTTTCTAGAAATTTTATTTGAAAGGAATCATATGTGTGTCTAGTTTCTTTTACTATGCATAATGATTTTATATTCATTTATATCATTTCATGAATATGTAGCTGATTTCTTTATATTGCTGAGTAGTATTCCATTATGGAGCTACATGTCATATTTGTCCTTTCATCGGTTGTTTTATATTTGTCTTGTTTTTAGGTTTTGGCTGCTATTATATTCATACACATTTATGCATATTCTTTGTGTAAACATATGTTTCCATTTAATTTAGGTAAATATCTACAAGTGGAATTAGTAGGCAACATGGTAAATGTGTGTTTATCTAAGAAAGTGACAAATTAATTCCAAAGACGTTTCATTTTACATTCCCATGAGCAATATATGTAAAACATGAGAGTTCTAGTTTATCCTAACTCTCTCCAGTGCTTGGTATTGCCATATTTTTTTTATTATAGTCTAGTGAGTATATAATAGGATCTCATTACTTTTCATTTTTATTTTTATTTTTTAAATTTTTATTAATTCTTTTTATTTTTTATTTTATTTTATTTTTTTTAAATTTTTTTTCAACATTTATTTATTTTTGGGACAGAGAGAGACAGAGCATGAACGGGGGAGGGGCAGAGAGAGAGGGAGACACAGAATCGGAAACAGGCTCCAGGCTCTGAGCCATCAGCCCAGAGCCTGACACGGCGCTCGAACTCACGGACCGCGAGATCGTGACCTGGCTGAAGTCGGACGCTTAACCCACTGCACCACCCAGGCGCCCCAAATTTTTATTAATTTTTGAGAGAGAGAGAGATAGGGCATGAACAGAGGAGGGGCAGAGAGAGAGGGAGAGCACAAAATCTGAAGCAAACTCCAGGTTCTGAGCTGTCAGCACACAGCTTAACGTGGGGCTCAAACCTACCAACTGTGAGATCATGACGTGAGCTGAAGTCAGATGCTTCACCGACTTAGCCATTCAGGTACTGCATCATTATTTTTCATTTTTAAATGGTACCTAATTTTGAAATGATTTTGGGTTCACATTGAAGTTGTAAAAACAGGACAGAGATTCCCTGTACCCTGTATCCAGCTTCCTCAAATACTACACCATACATAACTATAGCACAGTTATTAAAGCCAGGACTTTGAAATTGGTACAATAAAATTAACTAATTTACACATCTTATTGAATTTCACTATATTTGTATGCACGCTTTTTTTTTTTTTTGGAATGCAGTTCTGTAAAATTTTATACAGTTAATGATTAGTGTAACCTTTCACTGCAGTCAGAAAACAGAACTATTCCATCATCACAAAGAAATGCCATAGTGGTACCCCATTATATTCTCATACAACCCTAACCCCTAGAAACCATTCAGTTGGTCTTCATCACATAATTTTTTTCATTTCACAGATGCTATATAAATGCAATCCTATAGTATGTAACCTTTTCAATTGACCTTTTTCACTTATAATGTTCTTGAGATCCATCCAGGTTGTTGTGCACATCAATGGTTCTGTTTTCCTTTAATTGCTGAGTCCAATGTATGGATAATCATAGATTGCTTAACCATAAAAACTTCAGAGCATTTGAGTTGGTTTCAGTTGCTGACTATTTTAAATAATGTTATTTATTTGTATACAGAAATTTGTGTGAATATAAGTGTTTGTTTCTGGGGGCGCTTAAGTGGCTGAGTTGGTTAAGCATCTGATTTTTGATTTCCACTCAGGTTATGATCTCATGGGTCATGATCTCATGGTTCATCAGTTCATGAGTTCAAGTCCCGTGTAGAGATGCACTGATGGTGAAAAGTGTGCTTGGGATTCTTTCTCTCAGAATAAATAAATAAACATAAAAAAATAAGTATTTGTTTCTGTAGTGTAGGGGTCAACAAACTATGATCTGCAGGAGGAATCTGTGCCTCAACCTTTTTTTTTCTTTTTTGATAAACCCTACACTCACTAGAGTATCCATAATCAAAAAGAATGACAATGCCAGGGTTTGGGGTGGGTTAGGAGAAAGTTGAACCCTCATACACTGCATATGTTACTTACTAGGAGGATTGAAAAATGGGTCTACTTTGGAATCAATCTGACATTTTCTTGAATAAATATATTTTACTATGTGATTTACCAATTCTACATCTAGATATTAACCCACATTATATGAAAACATATGTTCACACAAATGTAAAAATTATTTTTATATTTTTAAAGCTTTGGAAAAATGATGAGTATGTGATACAGATAGTTTTTGGCTCACACAACTGAAGATATTTAGTATCTGGTACTTTACAGAAAAAGTTTGCCAACTTCTGCTCTGGAGTAAACATCCAAGAGAAGGTTGCTGGATTATATGGTAAATGCGTATTTGACGTTATAATAAATAACTAAACTGTCTTTGAGAGTGGCTGTTACATTTTGCATTTTCATCATCAGTGTTTCAGAGATCCAGTTGCTCCATATCCTCATCAGCATGTAGAATTGTTATTACAAAAATCCTGATAGGAATGCAGTAGTATGTCATTGAACACTTAATCTGCACCTCTCTCTAGTGCCTAATGATGTTCATATCTTCATCTTACTATCCATATGTTCTTTTGGGTGAAGTGCCTGTTCAAGTATTTTACCCATTTTCTAATTGAATTACATACTTTCTTATAGTTGAGATTACAGACTTCTTTATATAATCTGGATATAATTCCTTTGTTGACTTTATGATTTGCAAATATTTTCTCCTAGTCTATGGCTTGTTCTTTCTCTTAAACTATTTTTGTGAAGTATTTATTTTAATTTTGATGAAGTCCCATTTGTTGATATTTTCTTTTATGTATTTTACTTTTGGTGTCATGACTAATAACTCTTAATCTAACTCTAGCTAATGGAGATATTTTTTATGTTTTCTCCTGAAAGGTTAATAGTTTTACATTTTACACTTAATTCTAAGATCTCATTTGAGTTGATTTTTACATAAATTATGAGGCTTTCATTGAAAATACTGAGTTTTCAAATTGGATAATGTAATTCCTATAATTATATTCTTCTTTTTCAAAAATGTTTTCGATATTTTAATCCTTTTGCCACTCAAATTTTAGGAAGAGTTTATTCCTTTCAACAAAAATGCCACTGGAACTTTGATAGACATTACAATGGGTCTGCTTATCTATTTGGAGACAATGCATATTAAAATGATGGAATGTGCCAATCTCCACATATAGTACTTTGTTCCATTTTTAATGCCACTTTAAATTTTTCTAGCAATACTTTTTTATATTTACATGTGCAGGTCTTTCACTTTCATAATATCTATCTAAATATTTAGTTATATTTCAAAGATAATCTAACTTTTAAATTTTTGGGTGATAGTATCTCAAATAAAATTAATATTTTTGAATATTGATTGTGTATCTTGTGACCTTGCTAAGTTTGCTTAATAGTTTTAGTAGTGTTATAAATTTTTAAAAGATTTTTTAAAAAAATTTATTTATTTATTTTGAGATGAAGAGAGAGAGAGAATGCAAGCAAGGGGGGGACAGAGAGAGGGAGAGAGAGAATCCCACGCAGGCTCCACACCATCACCGTGGAGCCTGATGTGGGGCTCAAACTCATGAATCATGAGAATATGACATGAATTGATATCAAGAGTCAGACCAACTGAGCCAACCAGGTACTCAGTGGTTTTTTTAGATTCCTTAGGATATTTTTACATACGAGATTATTTCATCAGTGGATGGAGGCACTTTACTGGTTTCCAATCTGGGTGCTATTTAATTGGCTTTTTGCACTAGCTAGAATCTTTAGAAAAATGTTGGACTAGAAATGGTGAGAACAGACATCTTTTCTGCGTTCCAGATCTTAGGGAGAAAACATTTAGTCAATCACAATTAGGTATGAAAGTAGCTGTAGATTCGTAAACACTTTTTATCATATTATGTTTAGATTTATGCTTGCCTTTTGCTGTATGTTTTCTATATATTGCTTTTTTTGAGATATTGGGGGGGGTCTCTGGTCTTTTCTGCCTTTTTTGTCTTAAGTCAATGTTTTAACATATAATTTTAATTTCTTTGTTGAATTAAAAAAAAACTTTTTAAATTTATTTTTGAGAAAGGGAGACAGGGCAGGAAGGGGCAGAGAGAGAGGGAAACACAGAATCTGAAGCAGGATCCAAGCTCAGAGATGCCAGCACAGAGTCCGACGTGGAGCTCGAATTCACCACTCAGGATCCCCTCTTTGTTGAATTTTAAGTATTTTTCTTGAAATATTTTCATACTGGTTGCTCTAAGTATTAAAATATGCATATTATATTTTTGTCACATTCTTTTTAAAAAATATTTTTAATATTTATTTATTTTTGAGAGCCAGGGCATGAGCAGGGGAGGGGTATGGAGAAAGGGAGATACAGAATCTGTGCAGACCCCAAACTCTGAGCTGTCAGCACAGAGCCCAATGTGGGGCTCAAACCTATGAACCACAAGATCATGACCTTAGCCGAGGTCAGAAGCTTAACCAACTGAGCCACCCAGGCACCCCTATTTTTGTCACATTTTACTTCAAGTTAATACTAGCTTGATTCAGATATAATATAGCTACTTTGCTGCTATGGGCTCCATTTTCTTTCTCCTTTGTGCTATTTTTCCATGTTTCATCTGTATATTATGAAGCCAAGTTGAATTTATAATTATGTTTTTAAAGGAAATTAAGAAAAAAATGACAACATTATATAAATGCCTTTTATATGTCATTTCTACTGCTCTCCATTCCTTCTTGTTAATCCTGCTTACTATCTGTTAAAATTTACTTTTAAACCAAAGGTTTTCCTTTCGGGTTATAGGACAGTTTTGCTAACTAAAAATTCACCCAGTTTTTGTTCGCCTAGAAATACTTTTATTTCCTCTGCCTTTGGAATAAGAGTATTGATGGTGAGTATAGACTGGCTAACATGTATGTCCCCTAGTGTTTTGTATGCCATTCCACTATATCTGACGTTCATTATTTTAATGAGAATTCTGCTATTAATTATGTTGTTGTTCATGTTTTATATGAATCATTTTTCTTTTGCTATTTTCAAGATTTTCCTTATGAATTTTGGTTGTAGCTTTTTGATTCTGATAACTTTAGGTACAAATCTCTTTTTTAAAAAAAATAATTTAGTTTTTAATTTACATCCAAGTTAGTTAGCAGATAGTGCAACAATTTTTTCAGGAGTAGATTCCTTAATGCCCCTTGCCCATTTAGCCCATCCCCCTTCCCACAACCCCTCCAGCAACCCTTTGTTTATTCTCTGTATTTAAGTATAAATCCCTCTTAATTTGAGGTTTGTTGAGCTTCTTGGATTTATAGATTAATGTTTTTCATCAAATTTGGGAATGTTTTAATCATACTTTTTTCATATATTTATTTTGAACTTTTCTCTTCTTCCATTTCTACTGGTACTTGATTACACATATATTGGTATACTTTATATTGTCCCACATATCCCTGAGGCTATATTAATTTTTATTCCATTTCTTATCCCTGGACTTTGGACTAGACAATTTCTATTTTGCTGTGTTCAAGTTGACTGATACTTCCTCCTACTACTGGAAATCTGTTGAGCTCATTCAGCACATTTTTCCTATTGGTTTTTATACCTTTTAACTTAAAAATTTTATTTGATACTTTTTTATAATTTATATTTCTCCATTGACATTATTACTTTGTTGAATCATTGTCTTATTTTTCTTTGGTTCTTTGAACCTATTAGAATAGCTGTTTTGAAGTCATGGTCTGCTAAACACAACCTCTGGGTCAATCACGGATTTTATTGACCACATTTTACCCTGTGTATAGGTCGCATTTTCCTGTTTTGTTTTTTGTTGCTGTTGTTTGTTTTGTTTTTTGTATGTTTCATTATTTTGGGTTGAATTCAGACATCAGTAAGATGTCTTGTAGTGACTCTAGTTTAAATTTTATTTTTCTAAATTGTTTTGTTTTGATTTGTTTCCTTTTTCAGTCTGTGCTTAAACTGCATAGTCTACTATGGCTACTGATGTCTATGCCCACAGTTATTATTGTTGTTTTAAATTTTAGCTTGACTTCCTGGAAATCACCCGTGTGTCTATATAACTTGTATGTAAGCCAGAGGTTGTGAGCAGAGGTTGTGCTTTTAAATAACTCAAGATTTTGGGGTGCCTGGGTGGCTCAATTGGTTAAGCCATAGACTTTGGCTCAGATATGATCTCGCAGATCGTGAGTTCTAGCCCTGCATCCGGCTCTGTGCTGACAGTTTGTAGCCTTCCTTGGATTTTGTATCTCTCTCCTCTCTTTATGCCACATGTTGTTGGAAGACCAACATGTTGCATTGGGTAATAAGAATTAAGCTAAATAGGGTTCAGTATGAAGATTTTTATAATATCTGATTAACTCCTAGGATTAGTTGACCTGTGTCTTAAGGTCTTGGTCTTCATTATCCTTTTCTATAACTCCTGTATCGGTACAGTTTTCCCCCTTCCCTGTAATGCCTTCCCTTGCTCTAGCATTTTGAATCTATTTCTTTGAAGTCCTTTGCTCTATTGTTTACCTTTTTGTTTTTCTTTTATGTGAGACAAGAAGACTGTCGAGGCTGGAGTGAGGAGAAATTCCTTTCCTCCAGCTGGAATAAGGATTATGAATCACATTTTTACAAAGTCCTTTTCCTTTCCTTGGAGAGTATGACTTGGTTATAAAGAACTTTCTGGGTGTGTTTCAAAATGGGTACTTTTCTTTTCTCTGTAGCAGGTATGGCTGCAGCATCTTCTTGTCCTGGTAAGCAGATTTTAGGTGCTATATCTCTATCAATTTATCTTTCTCTACCAATTTTGGTGTGGTAGTTTGCTCTGAGAATTTAGTTCTTATGATGACACTTACAGTTTGTGAGCTTTTTTATTACTGTGAGAATGCCATTTGCTATTAACAAAAACTTAGTGAGATAAACAGGACATAGATCATTAGAGGAGCTTAGCACTTGCCAATTATGAGTGAGTTTGCTGTCTCACATGAGCCCAGAAAGGATATGTGAGGTCATATAAGGTCATACACACATTTCTGCTCAGGACTCTAGCTGCCAACTCAGATTATGCTAAATGACCCTAAGCAAACTAGATAAGAGATTTTTGTCTCCTGAATTTCCTAATGAAAAATCACTATGTGATGCATCCACCAACCCTCCTCTCCCCATGACGTTCTATTTGACTGGATCTCAGGAGACCTCAAACCTTCTGATGAGGCTGTCTTTATAAGAAAAACAATGTGATATAACAGTAGTGACAAGGATATAGAGATGTTTTGACATTTGTTTTTTTAATGACAAATTTTGGCACAAATTAGGTTCAAACAAATGATTTTGTATCTAATAGCTGACAATCCCATATGCAATGCCCCTTTTACTCTTACCCTTTTCTATGTTAGATTAAATATGACTTTATGTAAAGAAATATTCCTGTTATCATTCTTATTTCTGTAACTTAAAAAATATGTTTCCCTGATTTATCTGAGAGCTAGACAATGGCAGAACCTTGAAGAAAGTACAGACCTGCACCATATTAAGAACTAATAGGACTTCTGATGAATCTTGGAAACAGTGCTTTCTGGATGCTGTTGACTATGCTACAGGAATTTTATGTCTTGCTCTAAGACTAAGAAAACTGCTGCTTCACTTTCAAGATAGAGAATAAAGAGATATTTGAGCCAGCAAGGGTCTCAGAGAGCATGCTCCCTAATCTTTTTATTTTACAGATAAGGAAACAGCCTTGGAGAGTAAAGTTTACAAGAACTAGAGCTTCAACAACATCTCCAGGATAAATTATTTAATATTTGCCATGTATTGGGCATTGTACTAGGCACCAGGGGTATAGAATTGAATATGGAATTGAATTCTGTCCCTTAAAGTTCAAGTTCTGCGGTGTGGAAGAAACATAAAGAGATGTTTACAATGCACTGTGTGATATGCTCTAAAATCATGGGATCAGAAAGACAAAGTTGAAACTCAATTCTAATTCTTACTAGCTCTGCCGCTGTATGATCTTGGCAAGTCACAGTCTCTGATACTCATTTCCTCATCTCTTAAGTGAGGGTAATATTATTTATCTTAGAGTTGTTATGCTACTCTATATAATATTTCAGTTAAAAGCTTTTTTAAGCTGTAAAACTTTGTAAAATATAAAGGATAATTTATATTGTACTTATTATTAAAATGCACACCCTCTTCCAATCATGACTATACTGCCTTATCTGTACCCACCCAATTATAAGATCAGGTAGATGTAGAAAGTGATGCTATACAATTTTCATATTTTCCTTTACCACATTTGGATAACTGTATTCAGAGTTTAATTAATAAAATGCACTCAGAATTAGAAGGATTCTTTTTCAAAAGTTTTTTTCCTCTTAAATAAATTAATAGGGAAATAGCTAATTCTCCTTTATTGAAAATCTGCCTTTTATTTGCTCAGCTTAATTAAATCTCAGCATATTTGTGTATGCTTTCTAAAGAATAATTATTAACAATTAGTAGTTTTTTAATAATAAAAATTCTTCTGGGGATAAGGAAATGTGTCAAGTCGTGTGACAGCCTAATGAATCTCTGTTTAATCTCTCCAGGGCAGGATTTAGACATAGCCATGGAGACAAGAAAGTTTGGGTTGTAACTTGGCTTTAGAAAATGGTAAGACTTAGCAAAAATAGGATCTTATCCAAGTCAAGGTGTGAAAGGAAAAAGAGATGATGGGACAGATGCAGGGAATGGTTAAGGAAACAGTATGTCATGATTTGTAATGTAGTGGTTTTTATTGTATGCCCATTTGAAAATGATATTATACAATAAAAGACATTTTTCTCTGTCATCGACTCTAAGTCTAAAGTTCTCTTTTGGCCAGCAAGAGAGTGGGATGCAGGATTAAAGTGAGAGATGGCTGACATCTGGGAAAAGACAAGAGCCCTGAATCAGAGTCCTTGCCCCGTATTTATTAAGATCAGAAGACTTACAAACGTGATGGGCATGGACAAAGAGACAAACTATGAGCATTAACTTGGGGACGTGAGGGAAAAGTGGGGTTTTGAAGATATACATTATTTGGGGTTTGGGTCAATATAAAACAAAATCATGGTGCCAGGCGGATGGGCAGATGGTTGTTAAAAGTAGACAGGAGGCACCATGCCTGTTTATCTTAGCTAGCCTCAAGGATGAGACAGATGGGGGAATAACCTCAGGGTTAACAAGGTACCTTTTTTTTGTTGTTGTTAACCATCTTCACTCTGGGCTGCTTCACCCGCAGCACATTGGTCTATAGTCCAATGTATCTGTTTGTCTAACTTGGCCCTTTCCTCCTGTGAAAGCTGCTTTTCTGCTATAGTACTAAATTGGGGGGCATTTTTGCCCTGCATGCCTAATCTTGCTTACCTCATATACATTTGTATTGGGAATCTTTGCACCCATTCCTATTTTGGGGCCTTTGCCCCTCCCTCTCTATTCTGGAGTGCCTTTGCATCCCCTCTCTATTTTTAGATGCCTTTTCACCCCCTATTCTTGGGGTGCCAATCTGGTTTATTCAAACTTGGGTCTGAGCATTCTATGGCTTTGTATTTCTTTATGGCTTGTTAACCCATTTGTGTAAGCCCAGGGAATTTCTAAGCTTATTTCTCACAGTTCTCTAATATGATTTGCAGATATGGTACAGAGAGTAGAGCAAGAACTTAACATTCAGGGGTAGAGGGTGAGGATCTATTTCATTTGAGGATATCCATAGACTAGCTCATTTGAGTTTAGAAGGTGGGAATCATCATCCCAGATTATAGGTGAGAGAACTAAGCCTCAGAGAGACATGTTATTTGCCGAGGTCACAAAGCTTATAAGTAACTCTGGGATTCAAATTTAAATTTATTCAAAGCTAGGTCTTCTACTACCTATATTTTTCTCTTATGGTAAGCAAGATGATACACCTAATTGTAAGAATAGATGATTTGTTTAATTAGTGTTTTGAATGAACACATGGTGTTTATGATTAAGATCGGTATTTCCAAGGATGACTGTGTTTTTTCCAGTGAAGAGCTTGATCACTTCTTGGCAAGTGTTATTATTCTTCAGCTAACACAATTCGAGACAACCAACATTATTATGAAAAGCAAGGTTCTAACTCAGACAAGATGATCTTTTAGAAATAGATGGGTCATTTTAGGGGCTTTAATGTATGATTTTTATTAAAATAACAAAATAAATCTAACATTTTTCCCCATGAATTATAGAAAAAAATAAGGAATTTTACTGGCTTTTTATTATTATATATATACTGCATGACTTTATAAAGAGACCAAGTATGGCATCAACAGAAATCACTTACCATAGGACAAAACTTTCTAACCAACTCTGGGATTCTCATTCATAGAAAAGCTTTGGTATGTCACAAGAAAATCTTTGAACTCAGAATCAGAATACCAGATGCCAGCCCTAGTTGTGCTACTTCTAGTAATTTCCCTACAAAAGAAAATCTGTTTATTTTTTTTTCCTGTTTCTAAATCTCACTGCCCTCATCTAAAAACTGAGGGACTGAGATGCCTTTATCTCTGAAATGTTTTTTGGCACTGATATTTTAAGATGAAAAAATAACTTTAGTGAAAGCTAGTGATTTGTGTACATTCATGTACAAACTGCATGCTTATGCATATTAAAAAAGAAAATATATATGATGTAAAATAAGAACAAAACAGAAGAACAATAAAAACAAAATCTTCTGAACAGGTCAGATTTCGAGTTTAGTGTAGACTGGGGAATTTTAAAATGTATAATTAGGCCAAGGGTTGCAAGTATATAATTACTGTTATATCTATTTTATTTGCTAGTTACACTTAGGCTTTAAAATCTTTTTAATTTTTGTATGGACTTGATAGATTGTGTGTATATGTGTGTGTGCACATTAACTAACATGATTATAATGGCTCCATTCCTAATTAATTAGTAACAAGGTGGAAAAACCAGGTCAAATTTACTTCTTTCAAATTTAGTATAATAGTATGTAGTCTCAATCTAATCCTCATCTTAATTTGGTTTATTTATTTTCACTGCCTTTTAGACATTTTATGTCTTTGAGGTCTTTCTTTGTTGCACATGATTATAAAAAGACTTATCCCTCATATACTGTTCTGTTGAGGTTTTAAATTAGAAAAAGAAAATCCACTGCAGTTGACTTATAAATTAGACTTTACATACATGATTTTAACATAAGTTATCACTTGGAAAATTATGTAACCACGAGAAGAAAGGAGGCTGGAAGAGGTGAAGAGATGGGGAAAGATCAGAGACAGACAAAGATATAAGAATATAAAACAGAAGTTCAGAAAAAGAGGAGACAAAAGAAGAAAGTGGGAGTAGGGGAGAGGAAAAAGAGAAGAGAAAAAGAGAGATAAGGAAAGGAATGAGAATAAAGAAAAGAGAAGGAACATTATTTGCAAAGGAGGTATGAGTCTAATCCAAAAGTAAGGTGTCAAAATCTAGAAAACTATTTCCTCAACAAAGCTTCCTATCACCATTATAAGTTCCTGGGAACAAAAGAACCTACAGCTTAAAGAGGTTAACATCCATAATACATAAAAAAAACTCCTACCACTCAACAACAACAACAACAACAACAACAACAAAAACAAATAGCCCAATTAAAAAATGAGCAAAGAACTTGAATACACATTTCTCTAAAGAAGACACATATGCAGAGAAAATGTTGTTTGGAAAAAGTGAATTTTTCCCTCCAGTTCTTATAAAGAAGCATACTCAAAGCAGATAAAAGATAGCAAATCTTTACTATTTTGCCTTAGTTTGGAAGCCGGTTAATTCATGCCAATTGTCAAGGTTGTCCACTATCTGAGAACTTTACATTCATCCCATCAATGAAAGTTGTGATATGTGCCACTTTATTTCCTGTATCTTGTGAACAAAATCCCCCTCATAATATTGTTTCTTTCTCTAGAGAGAATCTTCCAAAATAATTCTTTGTTCTTCCAGTCAGATATATAACAGGCACAGGGAGAAAAGCCAGTATTTTCCACTATATTTTAGGTGATTTTTATCATTTATATCAAATTAATATAGGTAAAGTTACATCACACACACACCTTTCTTTGAATGTTCATGCAATAATTGATCCATTAAAATATAATACTTCTAAACTCTGATGTTGGGTAAATAACTAAGTGGACTAAGCTTATAATAGCTTATGTCTCACACTGATCACAACTAAATAAATCACACAAAATAACTGCATAAAACACAAAGAACCAAAAGACTCAGAAATCCTAAGAAGTTAACAATAGTAGCCAGATTAAGGAGGGATGCCAAAAATTGAAGAATGGCACGTGTAGAAGTGAATTTTCTTATTTTAAAAAATCTTATGTCACGTCTCTTTGACTACAGAATGGACCAAATGTGGGAATTCATGGTAGCAAAAAAGTCAGCAAATGCTTCTGGAGAAACTCTGGCTTTCTGGCTAGAGTATCTAGGAAGAGGGAACATGAGAGCCAGACCATAAAGAGATATTGTTTTTTTCTTTTTCTTTTTTCTGCCTTCTTTTGCCTTGGGATGTGCCAGAGAAAAAAGGGGACAAAGAAACTCCATGGTACAAAGAGTGTGAGACATTTTCCTATATATTATTTTCTACTCACTGCTTTGCCCTAAGAACAGCTCTAGTCATAGGGAATTCTGGAGCAACCTGGACAAAAAACAATCATGAAGAAGCTATATTTTTTTAAATTCATTATGTGAGGAAAAGTGGTTCCTGTTAGAAAATGAGAGTGAAATCCTGGAGGTTGAAAGGGCTTAAGAAAAAGATCCCCCAATATTTTGTATGAACCAACACAAGTTCAGGCTCATATTTGAGCTACTCATGTACAGAAACAGATCCAAATAAGCACAGGAAATCTTTGAAAACTGAAATATGATATACACTACTGCTCAAGTCCCACATTATACCTTTAAGGCATATGCATGGGATATACCCAAATCAGCATAGCAAAGGCTTGGAAAGCAGAATTGCCACTTGAATCACACTCACAGAGTGTTTTGCAGAATGAACATCATTTTTAACAAAACCCAAAGTCTCACAACATCTATTCAAAATGTTCAGGTTACAATTAAAAATTTTCCACAAAGAGTGAACCATGAAGTTTAACCAATTCTCCAGGGTAGAGGCAATCACCAAATGCCAACTAAAACATAACACAAGTGATGATTTTAGAAAACAGATGATATAAAGCAGATATTTGACCTACTTCACAAGGTAAAGGAAAGCACTACTGAAATGAATGCAAATGAATGTTTTGTCAAATTGCCAAAGTGATCAATACATCAGATGTATTTTGTAACCTGATGTATTGTAACCCTTATTTATTATTTATTTATAATGTATATTATAACATATACTGATGTAACCTTTATTTATTATTTATTTATAAATAAATAATAAATAAATATTGCTTTATTATTAGTGTATAGAAAAGCAATAGGTTTCTGTATACTATGACCTTACCCATGACCTTACCAAATTAATCCCATGACCTTACCAAATTAATTTTTGTATCCCATGACCTTACCAAATTAATCAGTTTTAATAATTTTTTGGTGGAGTCTTTAGGGTATTCTATATATAATATATGTCATCTGCAATAGTGAATGTTTTACTTCTTCCTTACCAATTTGGATGGCTTTTATTCCTTTTTGTTTGCTGATTGCTATGGCTAGGATTTCCAGTACTATGTTGAATAAAAGTGGTGAGAGTGGACATCATCTTGTTCCTCACGTTGGGGGAAAGCTCTCAATGTTTTCCATTGAGTATGTTAGCTGTGGGTTTTTCATAGATGGCCTTTATTATGTTGAGATATGTTCCCTCTAAACCTACCCTGTTCAGGGTTTTTATCATGAATGGATGTTGTACTTTGTCAAATGTTTTTTCTGTATCTATTGAAATGATCATATGGTTTTTATCCTTTTTCTTATTGATGTGATATATCACATTGATTGTTTTGCAAATAGAAACACCCTTGCATCCTGGAATAAATCCCACATAATTATGGTGAATGATTTTTTTAATGTATTGTTGGATTTGGATTACTAATATTTTATTGAGAATTTTTGCATCTTTGTTCATCAGGGAGGGATGTTGTCCTGTAATTCTCTTTTTTGGTGGTGTCTTTATCTGGTTTTGGTATCAGGGAAAAGCTGGCCTCATAGAATGAATTAGGAAGTTTGCCTTTCTCTTCTCTTTTTTGGAATCATTTGAGAAGAATAGGTATCAACTCTTTAAATATTTGGTAGAAGTTGCCTGTGAAGTCATCTGGTCCTGGACTTTTATTTGTTGGGAATTTTTTGATGACTGATTCAATTTCATTGCTGATAATTGGTCTGTGTAAATTCACTTTTTGTCCTCATTTAGTTTTGGGACATAATATATTTTTAGTAATTTATCCATTTCTTCTAGGATGTCCAATTGTTGATATATAGTGTTTCATAATATTCTCTTATAATTGTTTGTATTTCTGTGCTGTTGGTTGTTTTTTCTCCTTTCATTTTTGATTTTGTTTATTTGACTCCACCCTCTCTTTTTGATTTATCTGCCTAATGAGTTTATCATTTTTTTGATCTTGTCAAAGAACAAGCTCCTGATTTAATTATTCTATTGTTTCTTTCCTTTCTATATCATTTATTTTTGCTCTAATATTTATAAATTCCTTCCTTCTGGTGGTTTTGGGTTTTGTTTGCTTTTCTTTTTGTAGCTCCTTTAGGTTTAGTGTTAGGTTGAGATTTTTCTTGCTTCTTGAGGTAGACCTGTATTGCTATAAACTTCCTTTTTAGAACCACTTTTGCTGTATCCATCCCAAAGATTTAGGACCATTGTGTTTTTATTTTCACTTGTCTTCATGAATTTTTTGATTTCTTCTTTGATTTTTTGGTTGACCCATTCATTGTTTAGTAGCATATGATTGAACCTCCATGTATTAGTGGTCTTTCCAGATTTTTTCTTGTGGTTTATGTCTAGTTTCATAGAATGATACTAGATAGATGGTATGACTGATCTTTTAAATTGGTTGAGGCTTGTTTTGTGGCCTAATATGTGATCTGTTCTGGAGAATGTTCCATGTACACTTGAAAAGAATTTATAAATGTATATTCTGCTGTTTTACAATGTAATGTTCTTAATATATCTCTTAGTCTCTCTGGCCCAATGTGTCATTCAAATCAACTCTTGTTGATTTTCTGTTTGGATGATCTGTCCATTGATGTAGCTAGGGTGTTAAAATCCCCTGTTGTTATTGTATTACTATTGATTACTTCCTTTATGTTTGTTATTGATTGCTTTATGTTTTTGGATTCTTTCTTGTTGGGTGCATATCTATTTACAACTGTTATATCTTCTTGTTGGAATGTTCCCTTAATGATTATATAATGTTCTTTTGTCTCTTGTTACAGTGTTTGTTTTAAAGTCTATTTTGCCTGATATCAACATTGTTACTCTGGCTTTCTTTTGACATCCATTTGCATGATAAATGCTTCTCCATCCCTTCACTTTTAATCTGCATGTGTCTTTAGGTCTGAAATGAGTCTTTTGTAGGCAACATATAGATGGGTCTTATTTGTTTATCCAAAACGTTATCCTATATCTTTTGATTGTAGTGCTTAGTCCATTTACATTCAAGGAATTTTTGATAGGCATATACTTTTTGCATTTTGTTACTTGTTTTATGGTTGTTTTGTAGTTCTTCTCCATGCCTTCCTTCTCCTGCTGTCTTCTCTCATGATTAATTGGCTTTCTCTAGTGATATACCTGGACCTTTTTCTCTTTATTTTTTGCATATCTTTATTGGTTTTTGATCTGTGGTTGCCATTCAGTTTTTGTATAACATCTCCTACATATCGCAGTTTATATTAAAGTTGATGAGCCCATTGCTTAAGTTTGAACCCATTCTTTATTCCTCTTCCCTCCATGTTTTAGTTATATGGTATCATACTTTACATCCTTTTGTTTTGTGAGTTCCTTGACTGATTTTTACAGATATATTTAAGATTTTTTTAGGGTTAGGGGCACCTAGATGGCTCAGCTAATTAAGTGTCTGACTCTTGGTTTGGGCTCAGGTCATGATCTCACCGTTTGTGAGTTCAAGCCCCATATCCAGCTATGTGCTGCCAGTGTGGAGCCTACTTGCGATTCTTTCTCTCTCCCTCTCTCTGCCTCTCTCTCTCTCAAAATAAATAAATAAACTTAAATGAAATAAAGATTTTAAAAAATATTTCTTTAGGACTAGTTTCATGGCCATGAATTCCTTTGTCTGGGAAACTATCTCCCCTTCTATTCTGAATGATAGCCTAGTTGGATAGAATTCTTGGCTGTAGATTTTTTTCCTTCCAGAACTTTGAATATATCACACCACTCCTTTCTGACCAGCACAATTTCTGCTGAAAAAGCAGTTGACAGCCTTATGGGATTTTCCTTTTATGTAACTATTTCCTTTCCTCTTGCTGCTTTTAAAATTCTTTATGTCACTGTTTATGTTTTTGATTTTCCATTATAATTATTATGCATCTTTGTGTGGACCTCCTTGGGTTGATTTTGTTGGGTGCTCTCTTTGTCTCCAGTATCTAGATTTCTGTTCCCTCCCCCAGATTTGGGAAGTTTTTAACTATTATTTCTTCAAATGAATTTTTCCCCCTTTTTTCTTTCCTCTCTTTCAGGGATCCCTATAATACAAATGTTATTACTCTTTATGGTGGTTCCCTATGTCTATTCTCACATTGTATTATCTTCTTTTATCTCACCTGCTCAGCCTGATTGCTTTATGTAACTCTGTCCTCCAGGTTGCTGATCCATTCTTCTGCTTCTTCTAGTCTACTGTTCTTCTTTTCCTCTAATCTATTTATTCCATCTAATGTATTTTTAATTTAATTACTAAATTTTTAATTTAGTTTATTAAAACTAAATTGTTTTTTTTGTTTTGTTTCTTTGTTAAGGGTCTCACCAATATCCTCCATTCTTTTCTCATCTCTAGTGAATATCTTTAATTCTTTAAATATCTTTATTTTTTAAATATATTTAATTCTTTAAATATCTTTAATATTTACCTTTATAAATATTATAAATATTTATTTTATAATTTATATTTTATATAATACAATTTATAATTTATATATAAAATATAATTTATAAATATTTATAAATATTTTACATATTATAAATATATAAATAAATATAAATATAAATCTCTATAAAAATATCCTTAAATTACTTTAAATTCTCTATCAGGCACATCACTTATCACTGTTTCACTTAGGTCTCTTGCCATGATTATGTCTTGTTCTTTCCTTTGGTATTTGCTTCTGTTTCCTCATTTTGTCCAATTTTCTGTGCCTATTTCTATGTGTTAGGAAAGTCACTTTTGTCTCCTTCTCTTGGAAGTAGCTGTCCAGTTAAAAGAGGTCTTTTAGAGCCCTGCAATGCAGTGTTTCCTCTTCACCAGATCCCGGTGCTTCAGGGGTGTCTCCTATATGCGTTTTGTGCACCCTTCTGTTTTGGTTGAGCCACTTTGCCTTTAGTTCAGTCATCTTAAGTGGTTCTCTTTACCTATTGTAGATAGGTTTTGTCTCTGTGCTGTTATTGGCCATTCTGGGACTGCCTTGGGCTTGAGTTGTCAGAGCAGGCATTTTTGAGAGATTCAGTAGCACCAAACTGCAGGGCACATTCCCTGTGTAGTCCCTGAGAAGCTTTCATTGCTGGTCAGGCCCTGAAGTCAGACCAGATATGCCTTCAGCTCACTGCTGTGTCTGCAGTCTGACTGGCATATGTGGTTCTTTCCCTCTCCCCAGGGCAGGAGTCACTTTGGAGAGATGCTGGTGCCTGTCCAGGTTGCTTGCACACAGCCAGGCTTGTGGGCTGCTTGAATGGGTTCTGCCCAAGAGTGTATTGGAGAGGGTGGATTTGTCAAAGCATAATAGGGGAGAACAAAATGTATGGTGTAAGCAAGTTAGATAGTGAGTGTTGGTTCACACTGGTTCCCACAGGTAGCCCTCTGTTTACACTGGCGTAGTGGGGGAAGAAATGGTGCCTGTTATCTTCGTTGTACCTGGAAAAGTTTTCCAAAGATCTCTGACCCTCCAGCACGTGCTCTGAGATTAGTATAAACATATATCCCTCCCATATACCCCAGACATTTTTCAAACTGCTGCTTCTCCATGGGCTGTTCATTGTGCTGTCTTTTAGGGTGGGCCCTCAATGTCCTCTCACTTTCCTGTCTTTCCCACAGCTGAGCTCATTGATTTTTATTTATTTTATTTTTTATTTTATTAATATTTATTTATTTTTGAGAGAGAGAGAGAGAGAGCAAGAGACAAAACATGAGTGGGGGAGGGGCAGGGTGAGAGGGAGACACAGAAACTGAAGCAGGCTCCAGGTTCTGAGTTGCCTGACATGGGGCTCGAACTCATGAAACCATGAGATCATGACCTGAGTCAAAGTCAGATGCTTAACTGACTGAGCCACCCAGGCTGCCCCTGAGCTCAATGATTTTTAAACTTCTAGGTTTTAAGTCTTGATGGTTGTAGAACTCATGAAATTTTGCCCCTCTGTTTTTCAAAGCCAAATGATATGGGGTTACATTTTCTCCAGGTGGACTCTCAGTAAGTGTGTCTATTTTTCTCCCCTCTCCATGCTTGTGGCATCCCTCTCTCCCACAGTCTCATGGGTCCACTTAGGTCCCAGCAGTATCTCTGCCTTTCCTACCTTCTTTGATGTGGCTTCTTCTTTGCATTTAGTTGTGGAGTTTGTTCTGCCAGTCTTTGGGTAATTTTCTAGGTTATTACACTCATGTGAGTGTTACCTAGTTCTACTTGTGGAACAGGGTTAGCTTAGGGTCCTCCTATTCTGCCATCTTGCCTACAAGTCAAGAATTATTTATATTAGTGGGAAACTGGAAAATCTGAATTTGCAACAGCTGGAGAACTTTAAATAAATGATGGCATTGCCAATTATGGAACCATGAAAAAAATATAAAACTGTAAAAATATATAAAACTTACTTAAAAATGAATAACATGTATTTAAAAAGGTGAGACAAAATCATTAATAACCCTGTGATATAAATTTTCTTCTTTTTATATAGTTTGCCAATTTTTCTATAATGAATATATATAACTTTTATTATATATAGATTTTTAAAAGTATAAAATATATATCTGGTTTGCAAATCGTCCATGAACATAAAGAATATTTTAAGAGGTTGCATCTTAATGTAACTCTTTACTTTTTTTTCTTTTTCTTTTTTTAAATATATTTTAAATTTACATCCAAGTTTATTAGCATATAATGCAATAATGATTTCAGGAGTGGTTCGTCCCCTGTGTATAACAGCCAGTGCTCATCCCATCCTTAACGCCCCTTACTCATTTAGCCAATCTCCTCATGTACAACCCCTCCAGCAACCATCAATTTTTCTCTGTATTTAAGAGTCTCTTATGTTCTGTCCCTGTTTTTATATTATTTTTGCTTCCCTTCCCTTATGTTCATCTGTTTTGTATCTTAAATTCCACAGATGAGTGAAGTCATATGATATTTGTCTTTCTCTGACTTATTTCACTTAGCATAATACCCTCTAGTTCTATATGCATTGTTGCAAATGGCAAGGTTTCATTTTTTTGATTGAGTAATATTCCAGTGAGTGTGTGTGTGTATACACATATATATACCACATCTTTTATCCATTCATCCATCAGTGGACATTTGGGCTATTTCCATACTTTGGCTATTGTCGATAGTGCTGCTATAAACACTGGGATGCATGTGCCCCTTCGAAAAAACACACCTTTATCCCTTGGATATATACCTAGTAATGCAATTGCAGGGTGGTAGGGTAGTTCTATTTTTAACTTTTTGAGGAACCTCCATACTGTTTTCCAAAGTAGCTACGCTAGTTTACATTCCCACCAGCAGTGCAAAAGAGATCCTCTTTCTCCGCATCTTTGCCAACATCTGTTCTTGCTTGAGTTGTTAATTTTAGCCATTTTGATTGGTGTGAGGTGGTATCTCAAAGTGGTTTTGATTTCTCTGATGATTTCTCTGATGATGAGTGATGTTGAACATTTTTTCATGTGTCATTATTCTCCATAAGTTTTTTCCTCTATATCCCTGATTCGCTGCTCTGCTTCATCCATCTTTGCTGCCATGGCATCATTCGAGATTGCATCTCAGTTATAACATTTTAAATTTAGTCCTGACTAGATTGTACTTCTTTTATCCCTGCAGAAAAGGATTCTATGCTTTTTTCAAAGCCAGCTAGTATATTTATTATCATGATTCTAATTCTGATTCACCACTCTTGCTTGCATATGTGTTGATTAAGCTCTGGCTGTCATTTCTTCCTGTTCTTTCTTTTGGGGAGAATTCCTTTGTTTTATTATTTTGGAGAAAGAAAAAAAATAAAATAAATTAAAAACAACACAAAAAAATAAAAGGATGGTAGATCCTAGATTTATCTTGGTCTGGTTGTTGAAAGAAGCTTGATAGAATAGAGGAGAAAGGGAAAGAAAGAAAAAAAAGGAAAAAGAAAAAAAGGAAAACTTTTAAAAGTTTAAAAAATGAATACATTAAATGGAATAAAATGCAATGATGAAATTAAAATAGAAATAAAAATATTTACAAAAAAATTAAAAAATAGAAAAAATTAAAGAAAAATCTTTTTTGTAAAAACGGAAAGTAAAAATAATTTTTTTCTCTTTCTGTATTCAATAATAAGGAAAGAAAAAGAAAAAAAATGAATAGATGGACTGGCGAACAGCATGGAATACAATTGAAATTACATTCAGTTTCCCCAGAAGTCAAACTATGAAGCACTTTATAGTCTATAAACTAAGCAGGCAGAGAGAATTGTGGTGCTCCTCTAGAACGTCATTGGTGCAATTGGATGGAGCTTGGTGTAAGAGCTGTTTTTCACTAGATGGTGCTGCTTAGCTTACAGGGGTGGATCGTTGTGGCACACATATACACATGCATGGGAGAGGTGAAAATGGCATCACCTAGCTACTCAGTCTCTGGTGTCAGAACTCTGTGCTCTCACCCACCAGCAATCAAGCACCCCTCCTTTGCCTCTGGCCTCCTTCTATTCCCCACTTCTACCCTGTCTGTGACCAAACTGTCAGCCTGCCAGGTGCCACCTCCCTCCTGAGTTTTGTCTCACATGGAGCTGTGTTTCCCAACCCCTCACTTCTTAGGGACTGCAGCTTTGACCTAGTTAGATCATCTGGGAAGGGTCTCGCTGAGCAGTGGTCCAACGCCAGGAATGTTCACACAACTGTGCTGCTGCACATGCCCAGAGATAGCGGCCGGGTGCCAGCCCACCCCAGAAAACATTCATGTGATTGTATAGCAGCAGCGTTTCAGGAATTATGGGAAATCACAATACACATCTGGCACCAGGCTTCACCCTTAACAGCCTTGTTCCAACATTAGCAAAGGTGGCTGTTCTCTGGGGTTCGCTGGGATCTTTGCCTGTGAGGAGCCCTCACACCCTCTACCAAATGTCCTCTCAGCAGGGAACTATCTCTCCCGTGTGACCTGAGGACCAGTCTGTTCCTGAAGACTCACCCTTCCCACCAAAGCTTTTCCAGGTATTGAGCTGTGGAGTTTCAGACTCTGTGCTCCCCTGTATAGAGTCTTAATGGTATCCAAACCCTCTCCTTTATCCTTTCTCCCCAGCTGCTTTCAGGTGGCGTGCTCTTCCTGTACTCCCACTGCTATCTCCGTCCTCTCTCCACAAACAGAAAGGTAGCTCCCTACCCTCCACGGCTTCTCTCTCCCCCAGTTCACCTCTCCATGCTGCGTACCTACCCACTTCTGTGGTTCAAGTTATGCGGATTGTTGTGTTAATCCCCAGATCAATTTTCTAGGTGCACAAGATGGTTTGGTGTTGATCTGACTGCATTTCAGGGACCAGAGGTGCAAAAAACTTCTATTCTGTTTTGCTATCTTTACATTGATTTTTCAAATATTGAATCAGTCTTACATCACTGATGGAGGGGCTTGGATGAAGAGGTCTGCTCCCCCCTTCACAGGCTGCTGGCAGTCTGTAACTCTTTACTTTTAGTGTTTGTTAATTCTAATTTAAATGCCATCCTATCCTAGAGACAAAATAGTATTTAATATCCAGATGAAAAAAATTACTTGAAACACCTGGATTTAACTTAATTTCTTTATATTAAAACACCCTTTATACCTCTTAGCAGAGATATTATGGCAAGATGTCTTCCTATGTAAAATGCTTTGGTTATTTTTAAGGAAGTCCTTCACAGATAGTCAGAAATGAAGTCAAGACAGAAGTCACTGCTGTTTGGGAGGTCAGGAACAATACCGTGTCTCAAAAGCTCCACACAGCCCACATACTTGTTGACTAATTGTCTACATGGGTTGTAGAGTTTGTATCTGCTGGTGCTTCTATGTCATCGAATACTTCTATGTGACTCAGTTACATTTAGGAAGATGTGTCCTCTTGCAGTCCTAAAGCTCAGATGAATGCTCTCTCCATACAGAGGAGGGGGCTCCATGAGAATATAAGGAAAGGATTTTGTAGCATAAAACAAATATTTTCTAAGCACTTAATTTTTATGTTCAGGATGAGGGGCTCACTGTGGTCTGAAATTTTAATGAGGTATGTATTTGGTATATAGGTGACAGGATTTTATAATATGTCATCAACTTGTACTGAAATAATTTCTAAAGGGCCCTTATTCCCTTGAGACTGCAATAAAAGTAGCTGGTAAGACCATACCAGAATATCTAAAATTTTTCATTGAAATTCCAAGAGGAGAAGAGAAAAATATAGTGAGGAAAAAATAGTGGAGGAAATAGTGACTAAAAATGTATCACATTTATTGAAGAATATTAATTTACATGTCATCAAAAGCAAACAGAAAAACTCAAGGAAAATCACGCCAAGGTAAACTATAACCAAACTGCTGAAAACCAAAGAAACAGAAGCCTTAAAAGCAACCAGAGAAAAGTGACCCATTAAATATAGGGAAACAAGTTGAATTACTGAAGATTTTTAAGAAATCATAAAAGCCATAAGATATTGAATATTATCTTTCAAGTGCGCAAAGAAAAGAATTGTCAATCCAGAAATCTAGATCAAGCAAAAAATATTCTTTAGGAGTAGTATAGAAATAAAGACATCCTCAGATGAAGAAGAAAAATAATAGATTTTATCAACAATAGACTATTACAGAAAATTATAATTTATGTTCTTTAGAGTGAAGAAAATGACATCAAAAAGAAACTTCGAACTGGAAAAATGAAGAAAGAGCAAGTAAAAAGTAAATGTGACAGACTATTTTTCCTTCATTTATATTTTTAAAACTGGATATGAATGTTTAAAGCAAAAAATATGACATTTTCTTTTGGGGATTTTAAGAAATTTAGATGTAATATATATAACAATTGTACCATAAAGTAGGAAGGAATATGACATTTATAAATCTCTCTTTTACTTGGAGTGGTAAAATATTAACTCTAAGTAGACTGTGAAAGATTAGATATGTATATTTCAATCCCTGGAGCAAACACTATAAATAATATAGAAGATATAGCCAAAAAGTCAACAGATAAATTAAAATGGAATGCTAAAATATATTCACATATACCAAAAGGGAGCTAGAGAGTGGGATCAGAAGAACAAGAGACTGACTAGAAAAACAGATGATAAATTATAAAATGGTCAACCTAAATCTGAGCATATTGAGTATTAAATTACATGGAAATGGATTAGGTTTCAACTTCCTGGTAAGATGTAGGCACGCTGTACCTTGCCTCTCCTCCTGAATATAGCTATAAATCCTGGGGGTGGGGGTGGGGAATGCATGTTGCAGCCATTGGAAAAAAAATCAGTAGCAAAAACACAAAAACCTCTGAAAAGCAAATAGTAACAGGCAGATAAGGAAAGACATGAATTTAGAATACCATTTAACCAGTATTGGTTAGAACTCCCTAGTCAGATCAAGGAATTGGAAACCTGGAAGTAAGTACCAGAGCACAGAGAGTGTTCCAAGAGATTTACTCACTTCTAGCCCAATAATTGAACAAAGGACCACCTTAAGCTCGGAGAGAGTTTGGAATCTACTGCCTTTTTTTTTTCTCTTTCTTTTCTCTATTCTCTTACTGTTCCCCCGTAGTGATTGCAACTGGTGGCAATGAGAGACTGTAGAGGCAAAACCCCAAAGGAGTAGAAATTTAGCTGGTTTGTAGTTTGGTACCTGACATTAATTTGGAAAATTCTCAGTCATTATGTTTCAAATATTTCCTTTGTTCCTTTCTCTCTATTTTCCCTTCAGGTCGTATTCCTATTGCACATATGTTACACCTTTTATAGTTGTCCCACAGTCCCTGTGTTGTTGTTCTTTTCCAGTGTTTATTCTGTTTCCTTTTTGGTTTTCAAGAATTCTATTGATATGCGCTCCAGTGCAGAGATTCTTTCTTCAGCCATGTCCAGTTTACTGATAATCCCATAGAAAACATTCTTCATTTCTTTTACAGAGGATTTTTTTTAAATCTCTGACATTCTTGTTGTTCTTTCATAG
The DNA here is from genome assembly GCF_022837055.1 of Prionailurus viverrinus. NCBI lineage: Eukaryota > Metazoa > Chordata > Mammalia > Carnivora > Felidae > Prionailurus > Prionailurus viverrinus. The sequence continues at coordinate 50,499,240 of NC_062570.1, forward strand.
GACTTCCTTTTTCTCCTTACATTTCCAATCTGGTCTTGCATGCTGTTTGCATTGTCTGTTAGAATCTTTAATGTATCAATTATCATAGTTTAAAATTTCTGTCTGCTAATTCCAACATCTCTGATGTGTCTGATTCAGATGTTTGCTCTGTCTTCTCAATTTTTCTTTCTTACCTATTGATTTGCTTTGTAATTTTTTTATTGCTGGCCAGACATGATGTACTGGGAAAAAAGACTGCTGTAAATAGGATTTGAATAATGTGGTGATGAGGTTTGGGGATAGGGGAAGCATTCTATTGTCTATGATTAGGTCTCAGTTTTTGTGACCCTATGCCTGGACTATGAAATTCACAAGTGTTCTTAGTTTTTTTCCACCCTTCTTAGATGGGACAGAGTGGCAAGAGTAGGAATGGAGTTATATATTTCCCTTCCCCAGGTCACTTATCCTCTGATAATACCCCAGTAGGTTAGGTACTGAGACCAGGCCTTGTTAAGAAGAACAAAGTTCTCTGTTGTATTTCAAAATGATTCCTTTCCCCCTCCTCCTGCTGGAATCCTGAGAATTTTTTCTGATGTATACTGTGGAAATCTGGTCCAACTTCTGGAGGTAGATCTTATAATATGGGGGGACCTCCTATGACTAGGTCACCCTGAAGGTTTTAACTCTTAGAAGTTGTCTGCACTGAGCCTCCAGCAATTTATCATTTATGGTTCAGGCTTCCTACACAGCCACTGGTTCCTGAGGCAGTTTCTGCTCTTGAGTGTCTGCTCTAGTAAGTGGCAATTCCCTTTGTTTGCCTTTCTCTCCAATCTTGGAAGCAGCAGTTTGGCCTTTGTCCTCCTCTGCATTATGGATCCAACAACAGTTGATTTTTTTCAGGCTGTTCACCTTGACTTTTGTTGTTAGGTGGGGTAGAGAGGAGACTTCTAACCTGTTTACATTTAGAACCAGAAACCAGTAACTATTCATTGTAAAAAGTGGACAGTATGTTCTATTACCCATAAACAGGGACTCAAATTTTTCTGTGGATTTTCCATTTTATACTTTAAGAACTTGAGAATAATCTTTAGTTGTTTCTGATCTGTCTAGTCCTGTCAATAAAATGTACAACAGGGATTCATTTCTTCATTTTTCTTATATAACATAGGCTTCATTAAAGGAAAACATAAAAATAATTCCAGTTAAAGTAATGACTAATATTAATATGCAAAAGAACACACAAAAATCCTTACATGTACATATTATTAGGTATTATTATTTTCTTTTGATTAAAAAAAAACCTAATTCCTGACATGCCATCCTGGCATCAAAATAGTCACTGCAGTTCTCACTTAAGGTTAACTTTTCCAGTAGTGTATCATTAATCACATCTAAATGGATTCTTTTTTCAGGACGTAAAAAAAATGGAGCTTCATTGGATACATAAAAAGCAATGAATTATGATAGTCTCAGGAATGTTGTTTTAAAGGGAATTGGGGGTTGAAGTAAAGAAGCAATGCCAAACTTGCTTGACTGTAAACAAGTGCATGTGAAGTGAACATCAGATTATGTATTTTAAACAAGGATAGAAGCACAGCATGGTTCTAGTTTTTAATTCAACTCATTCCTCACTAAGGAATGGGTGACATCTTTTGTTAGTGTGACTAAGGCAGTTGTAAAATATTTTTTTAATGTTGTTTTTCCCAGTTTTGAGGTCTTAGCTAGATGCTGGTAAATTTGCTTTCTTGGGCAACTGATTAAAACCATATTCTATCACTTCCCTTATCAGGGCTAGGGGCTCTCACAATCAGGGAACACTGTGTACCAGCTGTAGGTGCCCCAGGGCCAGATGCCAGATAACTGGCAACATTTCCCATGTCCCTGATCCCTGGAAATTATTCCCTGGAAATTATTCAAATTATTTAACCCACAGGGAGCCCATGAACTCTAACTAGCCCCATGCCCTATGGCTCCAGTGTGCTCCAGCATCCACCCTGTTCCCAGGTACAACTTCCTGTGTGGCCTTGCCTGGCAGCCTTTTCTTTATTGGAGCTATAAGAAGCAAAAGTTCTGCCTTCCATCTATCCAAATATTGCTGTGTTGTATCCCACCATCAAAAGAATCTTTATAGTCTTATTAAATAGAAATTCTGAGATTTTATGTTTGTTATCTACTTACTCATTTGTCAACCATGCTCTGTACTTTGTGTTCATTGGGGTATTTACTTCCTTTATTCATTCACTGAAGACAAACCGATAAATATGCTAGTGTATATATAATATATAGTATGAACAAAGAGCATCAGGTGAAAAGTAGCAGATGGGACTGAGAAGTTTCAGAAAGCGAAAAGTTAAAAAGGACTGGATATTATTATTATTTTTCATTTATTTATTTTGAGAGAGGGAGAGTGTGCATGCATGTGAGCTGAGGATGGGCAGAGAGAGGGAGAGAGAGAACCCCAAGCACGTTTTGCGCTGTGAGTGCAGAGCCCTACGCAGGGCTCAATCCCATGAACTGTGAGATCGTGACTTCAGCCAGAACCAAGAGTCAGATGCTTAACTAACTGACTCACTCAGGTGCCCCTAAAAAAAGGATTGTATATTATATTAATGTACAGAATTTGGACTTTATTTTGTAGATAACCAGAAGATAATAAAGGATTGTAAACAGACCCTAATTCTATCAGGTTTATTACTGACCAACTAGGGAGATGTGGACTATTAGTTTACTTAGAGTTACCAGTGTAGCAATGTTTACATAAATTTTTGTTATTGTTTTCTCTCTAGTAGACATGAACTGCAGGATTCTGTATTTAATATAATTTAGCATAGAAAGACTTCTAGTTTAAAATGTGTGTGTACCAGATATTTATCCAGCTCTGGTTACTGAATACTTCATTTTCAGTTTACCCTGGAGTTGTTGGAGGGAAAGATATGATGTTTTGGCAAGGCTGAAAAGATCTAAAGTTGCTTGTAGAAATGCAATAGAGAACACAGTTGCTATCATAATGGAGACCTAATCATTGACATGGGCTAGACCTGAGACTGTGCAATTCATTTTAGTACTCAACAGAAAGCTACATTTATTTAAGAGAGAATCTTGTCAAAGTCTTCTGTCCTTAGTCTCAAGTCAATAATAATGACAACACTTTTGTTCACACCAGGTGAAAATGTATTGTCCTCTCTACTTTCCTATCAAATATAAACTTTCATAGCTACAAATTCAAATGTTATTAAATCCAGGATTAATTTGAATTTATATAGTAATATTTCATTCTCTCAGTATTTCCTTCCTAAGAAATATAATTTCAAAGACAAAGTATGTATTTTCTATGCAATTACAACTTTTGGTTCTGAGAAAAACAAGACCACTTTTAAATTATTTGCTTGTCTTAAAATCTTATTCTAATTAGAAGAACAAATGAACATATTATAAGATGAATCTCTTTCATTAACTTTGTACTTTCTTGAAGAATAAAATTATCAACACCTTAGTTTATTAAAGAATTGCTATGTCACGCTTTAAGAAATATATTTTGGAATTAACATCTACTCCTTCATTTTAGGGTGAGATTACAAATTAAGATACGTGAATATTCCATAGCTATGATGCAGGAATTAGCAACAGATAACTATTAAACACATTTTAAGTCAGATACTGTTACATAACTCAGTTCTCACAATCACTTTTCGGGAGGATATTCTTAACTCTTTTGAAATTAACAAAGTTGGGACATGGAAGTTTCGGGTAATATAAGATCACAAAACTAGAAACTGTTTTGAAACAATATTGTTTGTTTTGAGTCCACCACACAATCGCTCTAATTGTCATTAACCATACACAGATAATTTAACCACTTCCCTAGAACACAGAATTGCTCTTTTCCCACCCATTTAAATTAGACTCAACCATGTGACTTGCTTCAGCCAAGGAAATGTAATCAGCTGTGGCATGTGGCACTTTAGAGTAGAAACTGTGAAAAAAATTCAAAATGAAGTAAGCATTGGTAAGTCACTCAAAATAGAGTCAAAATGACATTGAGGAAGTAGGTCCCATGTAAGTCTTCCTTTTTATTTTCAGAACACCATGAACTTTTGACTTTTGTTGATTGGAACTTGACCCCCTCTTGGAACACATCCTTCTATTTTGGACTAAAATAAAGACAATGTGACACCTATTCACTAAGTAGCCAATTGTGTATTAGGCAGTTAGTTTAAATTCTGTTGGCACCAATCAAATTTTTTCAAAACAAGTTATGTAACCATTTTTTTTCTTCGTAAGTGTGCACTCCCTGCTCACAATTCAGAGCCACTTTCAATTTTGTCAATTGTGTTTCTCCCAGATTACAATCACTAAGACCCAAAATAATGCTTTTGTTTGCTTTACAGTCTCTTCTTCATAATCAACATGGCATAATCAGCAGGATCCAGAGTGCCTGACCTCCATCACTGGCAGTGCTGTGGATTCAATTAAGATACCTACAAAAGTCCATTGCTTTTTTTTTCTTCTCCGTGGCTTATGGTCATGTTGGTAAGTCCTGTTGGTTTCGAACCTCCCGTATTGGTTGAGGTTCAGGCCTTTATTTGGGTGTCCTCTATTGCTGGCTTTTATCCTCACCTGTTTCTGAGGGGAGCATTTCCTTTACACTCAGTTTTAGTGGAAGATTTGGGTTTCAGATTCTTGGTAAGTACTCAATTATGGGAAATAATTTTTGTAGGGGGACTTTTCTAGGAGTTCCTCCTAGAACTCCTGCAGGATTTATTTTTAAAGAATATGGCCCTTCTTGCTTTAAAATTTTGCCCCATTGGATTTACATTACCCAGGTTGTTTTAAAACTTAATGGGTCAAAATGGGGCAATTTTCATATCACAAAACTAAGGATTGGAAAAGGATTATAAAACGAAACAAAATGAATGTAATGCCTATTTTAATTGGTACCAAATGTATTGAGGACTCTAAAAACACTGCTTTACAAAATACCACTTCTAAATTAATTGAGGTAAACAAACAATTGAAGGAAGACCCTCATTCTCTGGGATTCATTAATGATAATTTTCATAGATTAAGATTCTGTTACTCAAAAGAAGGGGGCAGATAGGAATGCTGATCTTGTCATTCTCACAGGATAGAAGACTTCTTCCATAGGTATCAAGATGGATCCTCTTATACTAAAATAAATGCTGGGGAAAACAGGAAAATAAAGTATATTTAGTTTATATGAATGCCTTCTCTCTCTCACACAGACACACAGACACACACACACACACACACACACACACAGACACACTGTGTTTCAAACTCAGATATATTAGCCACAGAAATAGGTTCTGGCATATGGTCAGTGCTTAAAAGACTTTGTACAAGAAGAAAAACACTTCTTTGGCAACAAGTATATCTAAATTTTTACATACTCAACTTCTTCATAGAGAATCAGTGTTGTTAGGTAGTGTACTGAATTATGTATTGCAAGCATATGCTTATATTTCCCATACCTCCTGATGTGGGGAAATACAAGGAGAAGAAAAGCAACAAGTTTCAGGAAGAGACATAAGTAACACTGGCAAATCCGACCTAAGAATCAAGATGAACATAATTTTTGTAAATGATAAACAGTTATTGTGTAATTGTGATTATAATACACATGAGACTATTTACTAGGTTCAGACACAATAGAGAGATTTCCCAGAAAATTCAGACAGGTCAGGTGTAACATGAGATAATACTGGTTAAATTCCTATCTTTCAAAGGGACTGTGTAACTGATCTCTATATAAACCAGAATCTTACCTTTAATACTCAGGAAGCACTCATTCAGTGTATATCTGTATAAATAAAGCTTGGAGAAGTTCCCTAATTAGGGTTTTCTGAAGAAAACCAGTAGATATACTAGAAGCGTCTGATCCACCCTGCCCCATGAATGAAAAAAATGGGTACATTTATAATATGAATATATTATGTAGTGTTCATACAACAAAATATAAGATATATAGTAGGTTCTGAAATGAGTACTCATTTTCTTCTCCAGGAAGACCTAATAGTTTTTAACTATTGATGAGTAGATAGTCTCTGTGAGAGTACATTCTCTTTCTTTTTCTGGTCATTTTATGCTCTTCTTTTGTGAAGTAAACTTTGGAATGTCATCTTTTTGTTTCAGGGTTCCTAGTGTTATCTCCACCTATGTGCTTTATCTGTCAGCAGTTGCTACATAAGACAGAATAACAAATCTCAGTAGATTTAAAAAATAAGCATTTCCTCATACATCTTAGGGTTAGCTAGGGGAGCTCAGTAAACTCTTGTCATTGGTTTGTTAGGATGTGTCATCCATAAATATGCTCTCAAAAACCCAACCTACCTCTTAACTCGTTAATGGAAATAGCTGGATGATTCTGCAGCTCTCTGCTTCTCACTTGTCCACATATTTGTGTCTATAGCCTTTCTTTTATTACTGTATCTGCCACTAGCTAATAAGCAGTGTAACAGGATGAATAAAATTTCGGTATTTTCCCTCTTTCTCTCATTTTACTTCCATCTACATTCAGGAAAGGATCCAATATTTATCTTTCAGCAGTTACACAGTAAAGTAACCATTGGTTTATGTGTGTATTATCTTCTTTGAACAATGGACTCCTTTGTGGCAGATCTTATATATCAGTTACCTTGTATTGTCAGTTTCCATGTCCAGAATATTGTCTCTCAAATTTTAATATGCATAAAATCACCTGGCATGTTAAAACGCAAGATTCTGATTCAGGGGATCAAGGTTTAAGCCTGATAGTCTGTCTTCTTTACAAGCATCCAGATGTTACGGATGCTTCTGGTTCATAGCCTGCAATTTGAGACACAAGGATCAAACTGCATTTTATAAAAAAGAAATGTGGTTCTCCTCTTTGCTAGATCACCACTCATTCCAGTGTAATATTTTTTATTATATTTTATGATATGCTACTTAAATCTAAATAGATGACTTGGATCCTTGGTAAAACAATTAAATATTTAATGAGAATGAGGAAACGTGTTATGGTGTATGCCAAGGAGGTAAGTACAGGCATATCTCTACCATGTTCTTAAATCACAAAATATAATGTACTCTTCGTCTATGTCATTTAAAGGAGTCCTTCTAAATGGAAATTACTTGCCATTCTTTGCCAAGATAATCTTTTATAAATGACATACTAACAGTCATTTCTATAAATTCTATAACCCAAATTGAGGTCTGCTTAACCTTAATGATATGTAAAAATTATTCTTGGTCATATAAATTGAATAAATATATTGCATAATCTGAATAATTACTCTCTTAGATAAGTTCTCAGTTCCAGATTCATTACTTTTTTTCAGTAATCATATCTCAGCTTCTCCTATGCCTAAATCCATTAGAAAAATGGTTTCTCTAGTTTCTCTTGTATCTACTGCAGTTTCCACATTTTTTTTCATGTGACATATTCTCAGGATAAAGATCAAATCAAAGGCATCTGTAAGACTCTTTGAGTCTTTTAAGATGACACTTAGATAGTTGTCTCAGTGAAACAAAAGGTCATATGAATATTTTAAAAGCATAGTCTCAGAAGCCTAATCCCCAAAATAACTATGTGTAAATCTAGAGAGAGAGGTTTGTCTCACAACATATTATAAGCTTAGCTTTTGTTTAGTGGAGTGGAATATAACCTGAGAGAAAATCCATAAAGGTGTAATGGTGTTTCATTGGCTCAGATTAAAAGGTACTAAGATAGCTCAAATTATAAGAAAGTCTTTGGACTCTAAATTTTCTATGGAATAAAGCAGGTTGAGGAAGCTACTAAGCAGCAATCTTGAGACATTTTTTATAGTAAAAGAAGAGTGTTATTGAGGATGGAGCTAAGAACCCTGAAGAACAAGAGACCAAAGGATACTGCCAGGGAGCAGAACTGGTCCCTAATCAAATAATATTTCCAGCTCGTGGAAGAGGGTGATCTGATAATGTGTGTCCAGATAGATTTCAGAAGTGCTGTGAACCAGTGATTGCCATATGCTTAATATGCCTCTCCTTTTAAATGAGCACATATATTATTGTTATCTGCCACTGTCTCACTATAGAATTCTGATCACATTTTTTTATTTTTAATTTTTTTAAGTTTTTATTTTAATTCATTAACATACAATGTTATATTAATTTAAAGGGTACAGTATAGTGGTTCAACACTTCCATACATCACCCAGCACTCATCACAATAAGTACACTCCTTAATCTCCATGCCTATTTAGCCTATCCCCATACCCACCTCCACTCTGGTAACTATCAGCTTGTTCTCTATAGTTAAAAGTCTGTTTCTTGGTTTCTGTCTCTCTCTCTCTCTCTATTTTATCTTTGCTAATTTGTTTTCTTTCTTAAATTACCCATATGAGTGGAATCATATGGTACTTGTCTTTCTCTGACTTATTTTGCCTATCATCATATTCTCTAGCTCCATCCATGTCATTGCAAATGACAAGATTTCATTCCTTTTCATAGCTGAGTAATATTCCATTGTGTATGTGCGTGCGTGCATGTGTGTGTGTGTGTGTGTGTGTGTGTGTGTGTGTGTGTGTATCACAATTTTTTTTTCTTTTTATTTATTTTTGAGAAAAACATAGACAGAGTGTGAGCAGGCAAGGGGAAGAGAGAGACACATACAGAGTCTGAAGCAGGCTCCAGGCTCTGAGCTGTCAGCACAGAGCCTGATGCAGGGCTTGAATTCACAAACTATGAGATCATGACCTTAGCTGAAGTCAGGCGCTTAACTGACTGAGCCACCCAGGTGCCCCTATACCATATCTTCTTTAGCTATTCATCTAGCAATGGACCCTTGGGCTACTTGCATATCTTGGCGACAGTATATAATGCTACAGTAAACATAGGAGTGCACGTGTCACTTTGAATTACTATTTTTATATTATTTGGGTAAATACCCAGTAGTGCAATTGCTGGATCATAGAGTAGTTCCATTTTTAACTTTTTGAGGAATCTCCATACTATTTTCCACAGTGGCTGTATCAATTTGTGTTCCCAATGGTTGCAAGAGGGTTCCCCTTTCTCCATATCCTTGTTGTTTCCTGTGTTGTTGATTTTAGCCATTCTGACAGTTGTGAGGTGATATCTCACTGTAGTTTTGATTTGCATTTCCCTGATGGTAAGTTATTATGAACATCTTTTAATGTGTCTGTTGGCTGCTGGATGTCTTCTTTGGAGAAAAGTCTGTTCATGTCTTCTGCCCATTTTTAATTGGAATATTTGTTTTGGGGTGTTAAATTATGTACGTTTTTTATATATTTTGGATACTAACCCTTTATTGGATATGTAATTTATAAATATTTTCCACCATCCTTCAGATTGCCTTTTACTTTTGTTGATTGTTTCCTTCTCTGTGCAAAAGCTTTTTATTTTGATGTAGTCCTAATAGTCTATTTTTGCTTTTTTTTTTTTTGCCTTGCCTCAGGGGACCTATGTAGAAGAAAATTTACTCTGGTTGATGTTGAAGAAGTTTCTGTCTCTGTTCTTTTCTAGGATATTTATGGTTTCAGGTCTCACATTTAAATCTTAATCCATTTTGAACTTACTTTTGTGTATGGTGTTACAAACTGGTCCAATTTTATTATTTTGCATGGTGATGTCCAGTTTTCCCGGTACCATTTGTTGTAAAGAATTTTTCCCATTGGATATTCTTTCTCGCTTTGTCAAAGATTAATTCACCATGTGGTTGTTGGTTTATCTGTGGATTTTCTATTATGTTCCATGAGCTGATCATGTTTTTAGTATGTAACTTGTCTTTTTCAGCTCACGGTCTCTGGCTCAGAGGAACTATACCCACAGGGCAGCAGTGATAGACTCTTCTCTACATCTGAACTTAGAGTATTAGATTCTATATTCCAATTCTGATGTAGTAATGGGAAATGACTTTTTGAGGGCCTAGAATGAAAGCAAACATATTTTACATGTAGGAGGAATGTAAATGATTTGTGGTAGATGATGTTTTGAACTAGATTTTTTCAATGCCTACAAATTCTTTATAATTCTTTTTATCAAAAGATGGAATCTATTTCTTTATACCCTGAATCTGTTCTTGGTCATATGGCTTATTTGGGCAATAAATAATTCACAAATGTGGAATAACCAGAGGCTTAAAAAGTAATTAATGCATTAGTTCATGCATTTTTTTTCCTGATAACCATAGCATCACGATGTAGACAACTTTGGCCTTAGGATAAGAGAGTATGTAGTTAAAAGAGACCCCAGCTGTTCTAGCCAACCAAGCTTTGTTGGCTGAGTTCCCAAACTTATAAATAAAGTCATCCAGGACCAAACAGCACAAACTGAACTAGTCCAGACCAGAAAAACCTTGTAGCTAATTCTCATACTTGTGAGAAACAGAATTTATTGTTGTTGTAGACACTAAGTTTTGAGGTGACTTTTATTGTTGAGTTATTGATTCTTGAATATACTATTTCTATAGTATCTCACATGCAGAAGATGGTTAACATGCAGCAGCATGATTCCAATAATTTATGTTTATAATGCCTCTGTACCATCAAAGTCATCATCAGCATTTGGAAATTTAACATTTTAAGAGGATTTGTACATTTTTACTCCAATTTTTTTTATTTAATTGATGAAAAGACTGATATTTAGCATGTTTGGGAAATTGTTAATCTGTGTTCATAACAGTGTCAATGTGTTTGATTCTTCTTTTCTTTCTTTTCTTGCCTTTTCTTGTCTTTTCTTTATCTATCAATCAACCTATCTATCATCTATCTATTATCTATCATCTAATATCTATCTATCATCTCTCTATGTATCTATGTATCTATCATCATCATCATCATCGATCTATCCACACTACATCAGCTTTCTCTGCATTACAATATCCGAGTTTGTAAAGTTCACTTTCAAAACATGATCGCCAAATGCTTGAAACAGTGACCTAATAATGTTCAGCATCCTTAGATTTCAATGAAAGTTTCAATTTTGCCAAATTCTAGGTGAATAAAACACAATTTTATATATGTGGTAAAAAATTAATGCCATTTACTCTTGTAATTAATATAAATTTTCACAGAAAATGTGTAGCAGAATTGCATTTCACCACATGATAGAGGTCTAATCTATAGCCTCTCTAAAAGTGGAATAATATTGTGGATAACATTTTCCTCCTTTAAACAATGAAGGTTTGGAGTGCCTAGGTGGCTCAGTTGGTTAAGCGTCCAACTTCAGCTCAGGTCATGATCTTACGGTTTGTGATTTGGAGCTCTGCATCAGGCTCTGTGCTGACAGCTTGTGCAGAGCCTGGAGCCTGCTCTGGATTCTGTCTCCCTTTCTCTCTGCCCCTGCACTGCTCACACTCTGTCTCTGTCTCTCTCAAAAAAAAGTAAACAATGAGGGGCACAGGCATTTTTGGGGGAACAGCTGCAAAAACTTACAATATATAGATTAGAGTTTGTGAAAGAAGTTATAAATGAATGAGGACTGTGTAGCAGGAAACCTGAAGAAAGATTCTGAGATGGGTACCTGGGTGGCTCAGTCAGTTGAATAAATGACTGTTGATTTCATCTCAGGTCATGATCCCAGGGATGTGGGATCGAGCCCCACATCAGGCTTCACACTGAGTGTGGAACCTGTTTAGGATTCTCTCTCTTGCTCTTTCTCTCCTGCTGTTCCTCTCCCCAGCTTGCAGGCCTTCTTTCTCTCTCAAAAAAGAAATCACAAAAAACCAAAAATATAAAAAAAATAAAGATTCTGAGAAAGAAAAATTGGAGCAAGAGTCACACACATACAGTGGTGATAAGGGAGAACCAAAAAATCAGATGTTTTATATACTATCAGGGAGAATTGGGAAGAAGTGATTATTTCTGCTGGTTTTTATGTAATTTGACCATTCTAATCAGGTCATTGATGAGAGAGAACTTAAGTAAATGCTATAATCATTATTAAGATAGTGTCTGTGTCTCCTAAATATTCCAGGATACTGAAGTTGTTTAGATATTGAGAGGTACTATTCATGAATAATAAATATTATATAATCCCAGCAACACATAGATCCCAGGTACTAGAGTAAATTGCACCCTTTAAGACAGTGACTGAAAAGAAATGAATTAACTAATCTCTACATGTAAAAGTCATCAAGAATAATGGGTAAATGCTGTTTTAAGGACTGAAATAATTAAATTTTATTGTTTATAAAATATTAATTTGCTTGGCCTAGGAAAACAGTTTAAACACTGTTGAATTCCACATATTAATAGCTAGGCAAATACTGTGTAATTATGCTTTTCTTAGGATTCAGTGCACCCATTTCTTGTGGAAGGTGAAGGCTACTAATGAAATGCTCAAGGCAGGAATGTCAATTTGGACAGGCCACATTCTTTTAGAGCCATGTTTCAAAGGCTGCATTTTCTTCTGAATGCTTATTCAAACAAAATGAACATTTAACATTATTGGGTTTTTTCTCCCATTCATCTAATTAATGTATTATTTTAATGAGGATTAGATGTTGATTAGATATAATGACTGCTAATGATCATATGTACTAATTTTAGACAGATGTTAAGGGATTTATTCTAAAAAATACCTCCTGGAATAAATCTCAGGAGAAGCTAGTGAGAGAAAGTCAGAGCCTTCTGCATTTACCATGCTAATGAATTAACCGTGACCTGAGGAGGCAAAATGATGTCTATGGCATAGATTTGGCTCACACACAGGATGAAAATAACAGGTGCTTAGAGTGCTTTAAAATTTGAATGCAAAATATTTTTAGAAGTGTTGACAAACTGAAGGAAATGAAGGTTTTCAGAGCAAAGAATCCTTGGATTTCTACCATATATTTGTTTTAGAGATGGTAGTGTATTTATAGATGTATTTGTCCAACCTCATGCAGTAAAGTTTCTAGTTCATCCAGAGTAAAGTAGGGCATGTAGAAACTAAATACCAAGTCTGTGTTCTCATTTTCCACATGTATGGCCCTGTAAGACCATTTGCTTGGGCAATTTTTTTGGTATTTAATTCAAAACATTTCATGTTATTCAATTTTATGCAATGAATATTTATGTAAAAGCACAACAGTAGGCAGGAAAAAATGATCCATGTAAAGAAATTCCTTGGCCACTATGCTAAGGATTAAAGTGGATCGGTATCAATACATTTGAATTTGAAGTCAGCAACACATATTATTATCCTGTAATCCTTGTATGTTAGGCTAATTGTTGTAAGAAAACCTCAGATCTCTGTGGATTAACCCATTCGGTTTAATATGAATTTATACAGTAGTCTAATGAGGGGTTTGGTGGGTGGCTTTCCTTATGCTGATATAGTCCCAGGTATTTTCTGTGCAGTGGCTTTGTTATTCTACTGGGGGTTCAGAGTCCTTCACTGAGTTAAATGTTGATTACATATAAAATCAGCTAGTGAACTGGAGTCACAAAAAGGTTATAAGTACCATGGTCTGTTAGTAGCATACCTCATTCCCTTCCACATTTCATTGGCTGGTATTTGGTCACATTGTCCCACTTAACTACAAAGAAGGATGGGAGATGTAAGCCTTTCTTTTGATCATGAAAAAAATATTAGATGGGATTTTATGTTTTTCCCATAATCTCTTTGCTCACTTTTAAAAAAATTAATAATCTCCTAGGTTTCTTATGTTTCTGTGACAACAGACTATTACTAATGTATTACTACTCATATTTTAAATAAACAGGAAATAGGAATTTTCCTAAGGATAAAAAGGGCATATATTAATTTTTTTATCATGAACTTTTTTTGTGTGTAGTAAGTGGTTTAGAAGTTTCAGGTCTCTAGCTCTGATTCCAGGTATCTCTTCTCCTATCTGTGTGATTTAGTCAGATCATATCACTCCAAGTGAAGATAATAATACCAGGCTTATCAACCAAAAGGTTTAATAGTGTTTTTAACTTTGAATAGACTTTATTTTTAGAATGTTTTAGTCTCAGAAAAAATTGAGGAGAAAGTACCTGAGTTCCTGTATATCCCCTGACACCCCTGCTTTACCTGCCCCACCATAAACACAGCCTCCCCATCTATCAGCATCTCCCACCAGAATGGAACATTTATTACAATAGATGAACCTACATTGACATATCATAATCACTAAAGTCCGTAATTTGGATTTTTTACTTTGTAATATGCATTTAAATTTCTTCTGTGTCTTTTCTTGGTTTTCTGGATCATATATATTTTTTATGTTTATTTATTTTTGAGACAGAAAGAGATAGAGAGCAAGTGAGGGAGAGCAGAGAGAGAAGGAGACAGAGAACTAGGCTGAACTAGGCTCCAGGCTCTGAGCTGTCTGCACAGAGACTCATACAGGGCTCAAACTCATGAACCATGAGATCATAACCTGAGCGAAGTTGGATACTTAACTCAGTGAGTCACTCAGGCATCCCATGGCTCATTTCTTTTTAACAATGAATAATATTCATCCACAACAGGTTATTTATCCATTCACCCACTGAAGGACATCTTGATTGCTTTCAAATTTTGGCAATTATGAATGAAGCTGCTATAAACATGTGTGTGCAGGTTTCAGTGTAGATATGTTTTCAACATTTTTGAATAAACATCAAGCAGAGTGATTGCTGGATTGTATTGTAAGATTATGTTTTGTTTTGTAAGAAACTGTCAAATTGTCTTCCAATGTGTTGTACTATTTTGCATTCCCACCAATAATGACTGACAGTTTGTTATAGGCCTACCTTGTTTTATTGTTTTTTAATCTATTATACTGTGCTGATTTTGTGTTTTTACAAATTGAAGGTTTGTGGTCACCCTGCATCAAGCAAGTATGTTGTCACATTTCTCCAACATCATTTGTTCATTTAGTATTTCCATGTCATACTTTGTTAATTCTTGGAAAATCTCAAAGTTTTTCATTATTATATTTGTTAAGGTGATCTGTGACCACTGATCTTTAATGTTATTGTAATTGTTTGGGGGTGCAACAAACCGTGCCCACATAAGATGATGAACTTAACTGGGCACCTAGGTGACTCAGTTGGTTAAGCATCTGACTTAGGCTCAGGTCATGATCTCTCAGTCAGTGAGTTTGAGCCCTGCATCCAAGTGCTGACAGCTTGGAACCTGGAGCGTGCTTCAGATTCTGTGTCTCCCACTCCCTCCGCCCCTCCCAGCTCACACTCTGTCTCCTCTCTCTCTCAAAATATAACTAAACATCAAACAAACAATGAACTTAATTGATAAATGTATGTGTTCTGACTATTCTGCCAACTGACCATTCTCCCTTTTTTCTCCTTCCACTCAAGACTCCCTCTTCACTGAGACAACCGTATTGAAATTAGACCAATTAATAACCCTACAATGACCTCTAAATGTTCCAGTGAAAGGAATAGCCACATATTTTTCACTTTAAATCAAAAAGTAAAAATTATTAGGTGAGGAATGCATGTCAAAGGCCAAGAGAGACCGAAATTTGGGTCTCTTGCACCAGTTAGGTAAGTTGTGACTGCAAATGAAAGGTTCTTGGGAGACATTAAAACTGCTACTCCAGTGAATACATGAATAAGAAAGTGGAACAGCCTTATTACTGAAATGGAGAAAGTTTGGATGGTCCAGATAAAAGATCAAACTAGCCACTCCATTTCCTTAAGCCTAAACCTAATCCAGACCAAGACTCTAACCCTTTTTAATTCAGTGAAGGCTAAGAGAGGTGAGGAAGCTGCAGAAGAAAAGTTTGACACTAGCAGAGATTGGTTCATGAGGTCTAAGGAAAAAAGACAGTTCTGTAACATCAAAGTGCAAGGTGAAGCAACAAGTGTTGATGTAGAAACTGCAGGAAGTTATTCAGAATATCTCACTACAATAATTAATGAGGGTGGCTACACTCAACAATAGATTTTCAATATAGATGAAACAGCTTTATATTGGAAGAAGATGCCATCTGGGACTTTAGACTAGCTACAGAGGAGAAGTCAATGCCTGGCTTCAAAGCTCCAAAGGACCAGCTGACTCTTTTGTTAGAGGCTAAGGCAGCTGGTGACTTTAAGTTGAAGCCAATTTTTTTTTCCATTCCAGAAATCCTAGGTCCCTTAAGAATTATGTTAAATCTTCTCTGCTTGCGCTCTATAAATGGAACAACAAAATGTGGTTGATAGCACATCCATTTACAGTGTGGTTTCCTGAATATTTTAAGCCCACTGTTGAGACCTACTGCTCAGAAAAAAAATCTTTCACAATAGTACTGTTCACTGACAATGCACCTGGTCATCCAAGAGATCTGTTGGAGATGTACAGTAAGATGGATGTTTTCATGTTTGCTAATGCAACATCCATCCTGCAGCCTATGGGTCATTTTGACTTTCAAGTCTTATTACTGAAGAATTACATTTTGTAAGGCTATAGCTGCCATAGATAGTGATTCTTCTGATGGATCTGGGAAAAGTCATTTAGAAACCTTCTAGAAAGGATTCACCATTCTGGATGCTAGTAAGAACATTTGTGATTGATGGGGAAAGGTCAAAATATCAACATGAACAGGAGTTTGTAAGAAGTGGATTCCAGCACTCATGGATGACTTTGAGGAGTTCAAGACTTGAGTGGAGGGAGTAACTGCAGATGTGGTAAAAATAGCAAGAAAACTAGAATGACAAGTAGAGCCTGAATATGTGACTGAAGTGCTGTAATCTCATGATAACACTTAAACAGATGAGGTGTTGCTTCTTATGGATGAGCAAAGAAATTGGTTTCTTTAGATGGAATCTACTCCTGATGAACATGCTGTAAAGATGTTAAAATGATCACAAAGGCTTTAGAATATTACATAAATTTTGTTGATAAAACAACGGCAGGGTTTGAGAGGAATAACTCCAATTTTGAAAGAAGCTCTACCAGGTATAAAATGCTATCAAATAGCATAGCATGATACAGAGAAATCATTTTTAAAGGAAGTGTCAATTGATGCAGCAAACTTTATTGTTTCCTGATTTTAAGAAATTGCCATAGCCACTCCAGCCTTCAGCAACCACCACGTTAATCAGTCATCAGCCATTAACATTGAGCCAAGACCCTTCACCAGCAAAAATACTATGACATGCTGAAAGCTTAGATGATGGTTAGCACTTTTAGCAATAAACTATTTTTAAAGTAGGATATGTATGTTTTTGAGATATAATGTTAGAGCACACTTAATAGACTACAATATTGTGTAAACATAACTTTTATATATATGGAGAAACCAAAAAATTCAATTGACTAGGGTTGTTGTGATACTTTCTGTTTTGCAGTGGTTTGGAATCAAACACATAATATTTCTGAATCAAACCCATATTTCTGAGATATGCCCAATTTTGTTTTAAGAAGTGATAATTTTCTGATGTCATCTGGCACTCATACTTGTTCACATTAGTCTACATTGTGTCCCTGACTTAGACCCCTTGCAACTTGAGTTCATTGCTACCTAGGATGGTTTTTTCCCTAGATCTTTTATTATTATTATTATTATTATTATTATTATTACTGAGACAGAGAGAGAGACGGAGTGCAAGCAGGGGAGGAACAGAGAGAGAGGGAGACCCAGAATCTGAACCAGTCTCCAGGTTCCAAGCTGTCAGCACAGAGCCTGCTGTGGGGCTCAAACTCATAAGCTGTGAGATCATGACTTAAGCTGAAGTTGGACGCTTAACCGACTGAGTCACCCAGGCACCCCTTCCCTAGATCCTTACATAGCTAGTTCCTTCTCAAAATTTCAGCTTTAGCTCACATTTTTCCAAGAGATTTTTTTGCAAAATCTTTCTGAGATATTATTCTTTCTGTTTCTTTTAGTTCCTGTGAGACACTGTATATTTTATTTAAAGCAGTTATCAATGCATACAAATAGAGTCCACTAGAATGTAAGTTCTATCATAGGGACTCTGTCTTGTTCAGCGATATATATGTGGACAGTAATCAAGGTGTCTATCAGGTGAATTCATTGAAAGAATAGAACACAGCCAGAACTATGTATTAGTAAAAAGATTTGTTTGTTCTGGGAAAATTTTGTTTCCTCTCTGGAAGCATTTCAGCATCCCTTCTAAACATAAGGTGGTCCTTCTGCCTTTTGTAGGTTCTCATGGACCACCTTGAGAATTTAAGGCCTTTTGTTACATGGTCATTTAAGAATTATGGGCATAAGTAGCAGGCTACTTTAAGAGTTCTGTGACAAACCTGTTACTAATTGTGTGATTTGGGTTTTACTTGGGATCCACATGAGCAGTGGACAAACAAAGAGCATTTGATTAAAGGAAGTCAAGTACAATTAGATGATATTTTATTCAGATTCTCTGACATTTTTCTTTTTGATCAATTGGGGTTCACAATTATTTTTTGGAAAGTATGCCTCCAGGTGATGCACCCTTGCTGTTGACCATCTAATTTTCAAATCAGAGTAAAACTTTTCTCTGTGTTGAGTAGTTTAAAGCAGTTTATTGTAGAAAAATCTGTGAAAGGGTTTTGTTTGTTTCATGTCATGCTTTTTTTTTTAAAAAAAAAAGGCTTGATTCAGGCTTTTCAAAGCACAAAGCACTATGTAAAATAATTTGAAAATAAGTATATATCAGAGAAGAATAGAAATAATTTAAATATTTTAAAATTTGGAGGATAGGACATTAGAATTAATGCCCTATATGATGTATTTTAAAAGCCTTATATCCTTAGTATAAACTGAATAGTGTAATCTTCTAGTTTTCTGTTCTTGAATCTTGTGTATGCCTAGCTTAGGATAAAGAAATTTTTTTTTCAGTTTTCAGAGAGATGATAACTTAGATTTAACAAGCAGCTTTACTCAAATCATCTCATACAATTATTCAGATAGGCTTGTCAGTGAACTATTATTAGATCTATTCTGTAGATAGTCTGAAGAATGTTGAGTAATTTGTCCAAGTTCACATAGCTACTAAATGACAAACCTAGTACTGAAGTACAAGTGTGTCTGACTCAAAGCCTGTGGTTCTTCCATTCTCTCACTATGTATACATTTCTTGTACATGATCTCTTGGCAAGTGAGGTGAATTTATTTACTTGATTTTACACTTGTGGCTCTTGGGGCTCAGAGATTAAGTAAACACTTTATGGTCACATTTAAATATAAAAGATTCAGTGTTGATTAAAATCCATGGGTTTTAGTTCCAAATTTCAGAATATTTTAGTGTAGGTTTACTTCAGGTCAGATTAAAAAGTGGTAAGGAGGGGCCCCTGGGTGGCGCAGTCGGTTAAGCGTCCGACTTCAGCCAGGTCACGATCTCGCGGTCCGGGAGTTCGAGCCCCGCGTCGGGCTCTGGGCTGATGGCTCAGAGCCTGGAGCCTGTTTCCGATTCTGTGTTCCCTCTCTCTCTGCCCCTCCCCCGTTCATGCTCTGTCTCTCTCTGTCCCCAAAATAAATAAACGTTGAAAAAAAAAAGTGGTAAGGATTGTTATTTCATGTATCTGTGATTACCAGAACCAAGTCTTTATTTCAGTTAAGATAGTTTTTGTAGTATTTTTTCATATTATTCTAAAGTAGTTTCAAGTGTTTTTAAATAAAAATGGCACATTAAGAAAAGATGTGTTGTACATTAGGGAAACATGCTTCTAAATCTTTCATCTCCACAGATCCTTTTTCAGTAGTTGTGAATTGAGCCCCATCAATGTGTATACTCAACAAGTAGATGCTTTTGAAATAAGAGATCTGCACAGGAAACTTTGGAAAGCACTATTATCTTAGCATTTACTATATTATAACATGGCTTTTATTCCATAGACCTATTTACTTGAGTTTCTCATTCAATAAGTCAGCTCATATTCAAAGTCCTACAAAATCATGGTGGGCAATGAAAATGATAAAATACTTTCCTTACATTTATAGATAATGTTACCATGTATGGAAAATCTTTTATACTACACTGTTGAATAATTATGTTAGGCAACATCCCAAGGGGAGGGATTCCTAGAGCAAAAGTCTTGCATATTGTGTTTGTTCTGAGTCATTTTAAATCTCTTTTTCAGTCTCTGGCTTCTTGGACAACTTATATCAAACTCATTCCAGATTGATCCCACTGGCTGGTCAGCAGCATCATCTCCATACAATTTGCCTCCAATTTTATTTTGACACAATTGTCTATAATAGGGCTGTTGGATCTTGAAATGTTCACTTAATCAAAAAAAAAAAAAACTCAAAAAAGAAATAGAAAAAGGCTATGGAATGTCAGTGTCTTTGTTCCTCCTTGACTAAAAACACAAAGATTTTTTGTTTGTTGGTTGGTTGCTTTTACTTTGTAGTTTAATTCTGGAATTAAAATCAATTAAAATAAATGAGCCAGTTACAATAGACTTCAAATTGAACATTGTTCATAACACCCACAAGGCTGTAAATTAGGATATCAAGAATTCTACTACTTGTTCCTTCATGCATTCATCTAATGGATATTTATTTAACACTCACAGTGTTAGGTACTAGGCTAGGCAAATAAGACAGAATGGTTTCTTCTTTCATAACATTTATAATCTAATGGAGAAGATTGGCACTAAACAAGTATGTATAGAGTGTGAAAAGAATATGTGGTATTACAGACTAACTGGCATGGCATGCATCTCATTAGACAACCCTGAGCATCCTCTCACATGAAGTGATGGATGAGCTGATAGCTGTGGTACTAGGGATAAATTGTGTAGGCAGAGAATGAGGGTGCAGTTGGCCTAAAGAACAACTTTAATAGAGTTTAAGAGAAGACATCGTCTGCTCTATCTGAAAGAATGAAAGCATTTCTATTTGGTTGAAGGTATTTGAGTGAATAGTAAGAGAAAATGCTGGATGGAATGGTTGGGTCTGATCAAGAAGGCCATATTAAGGGTTGGGGTTTTATTTGAAAGACAAGAGGCAAAAATATTTTAAGCAAGGATATCAACATAGGCAGATTCACATTTTGGACAGATAATTTGCATTGTTTTGTGGAGACAGAATCTGATAAGAACAGTAGTGGAGTAGGAGACAATTTACCAGGCTGTAGCAGTCAACAGGTGAGGATTGGCAGCCTGCCCTTGGATGTTAGTAAGGAAAGAAGTGGAAGGAGTTTGGATTCACTGGGAGTGGAATCTACCAATATGCAATTGGTGTTTGAATAAATTTTGGGGGTTAAGAAGATAAGGATGCAAATTAAATGCTAGGTTTCTAGTTTTTTAAAGGTAGGTATTAATTTGTACTTTATTCTTTCTACTTTAGATAGACAGGTGAAGTTAAGCCATGCTTTCTCTCTATGCCTTCAGCTTTTACTTCTGAAGACAAGCAGTTTTGAATCTACTATAGGTAATTTCTGAATATCTTCTTACTATAGGGAAATTCTGAATTTCTGAATATATATATATATATATATATATATATATATATATATATTTACACACACACACACATATATTAAACACAACCAGTTAGAAGATATACTGCATTTATTTTTTTATTAAATATAATTTATTGTCAAATTGGTTTCTCAGTATCTTCTTTTGAAAAGTAGAAGTGTCAAAGGAGGAGCTCTGAAACTTGGATAATGGGGAGGACTAATTTTTCTGAAAAGAAAATAGCTTTCTTTTCAAGGAGGGGAGAGAATAGGTGTTAAATGGAGCATTAGAATTATTTGATAAATTTCCTGTCCCACAAGAACTTAGAGTGGACTAGGAATAACCTGGTTTTCTCTCTGAAAGATATGCAGGATGAATTTGGCACAGAGCAGTGAACAGATACAATTGGAATAGAAAATGAAGCTCTCACAGTGATTTTGATATGTTTTAGATGTTTTTTTGGGGGGTAGGCATTATATAAGCCTCTTCATTCTTCTGGGATTATGGGGAGGGGAGAAGAATCCCAAATAATATCTGTAACTAACATTTTACCACATAAGCTTTCTTAAATCTCTATTTTTAAAGTACTTGAAAGTATGGCTTTAAGGGTCAAAAAAGGTTAAAGAGTAGATTGAAAAGTTTGAACCATGAGTATCAAAAGTCCACATATAAGATGTCTTAGTGTCCACTGACTATCAGCACAAGACTGTGTGCAGTGACTCCATGAGCTCCACTGTCATCTGCATTTGGCAAATGAGCCAAGTAAGGCTTGGAGTTGCTAGATGACTTGTACATGGCCACATGCTGGTAGTGGAAGAATAAATTTAATGCCAAGTCACAACACAATGGCTTCTGAAATGCTACTCAGAGGACAGTAGGGCCTAATAATCAAATACCACTTGACCTGGGGAACAAACCTCCAAGCAGGAACTGTGTGCTTCCTTTTAACTGGAATCTGTGGTGCACCAGCCCAAACTACCAGGTTAATAGCTATAACTCTCTGTTGTAATTATCCATACATTTAGGTGCATCTGTACAGCCTCTCTTCTACTTTTAAAGTTAAGATTTATCTTCTGTGATATTAAACACAGTTTGCTGGTTAAAGGTAATTCAGTTTCTCTCACACAAAAAAATCTTACTTTTATTGTTCAATAAATATGGTGCTTGATTTTCTCCTCTCACAGTAGAGAACATATGCTTTTTAAAGGCATTTCTGTGTTGCCTTTTATGATTCCTTTGTTATACACTATAAGGAATATAGTTGTTTCCTTGAAGAGCTAACTTTATACCTCCTGGATCAGGCACATGTTTTTCTCAGGCTTCTTCCTGTCAATATAAATAATATGATTTAAAAATAAAATACAACAGAATCCACCAATCCATATGAGATACAGTGATTTACCAATGAAGATTATACAATGACTATGTAGAGAGGAACTACTCATATTTGTTTGTTATTCAGTCAATGCACGTGAAGATTTTTTACAGTGTCCAAACACCATCTTTTCCTGTTCCGGTTTAGGAACTATCTCTTTGTGTTTTTTTGTCAAGTGTGCTATCCCTGGCTAATTTTATAACTTTTACAATAAGAAAAATGTAGCAGTGCAGTCATTACTTACAATACCATGGCTTTTGAAAACCTGTTAACTTAAAATAACATAGATCTATTTGGCTATTCAGTTTCCTAATTCCACTTATTTAATGCTGTCGACACCATTATTCATGATGCTGCATTATTCAACACCTTCATTATTTGCAGCACTTCCTATGAATACTGACTTGCAGTGCAAAAGTTACTGCTGCACCTTTTTGATGATGACCACAAGAGCAAGTCTTACCCAGAGTATGCAGTACATAGGAATAATAATTAGTTTTCTGATTATGGTATACATATCCAGTATTTTATAGCATAAAGATAGGGAAAAAATATTGCAATTGTGCCTCCTTTTGAACTCTGCAGTTACTATATTCCTATATGGAATGTGGTCTCTCTTATTCCTGCCTTCCATACATTGATACCTATGGGAAGGATAGGCAAGAGTCCCATGCAAGATTGAGAAAAGTGGTCGCAATTAAGCAAGGGACGTCCATCCCTCATTTGACAATGCATAGGAACAACCTGAGAGAGCCAAAACATATGAGAGTCTTAAAAACTGAGAACAAACT
This sequence comes from Prionailurus viverrinus, assembly GCF_022837055.1. Classification (NCBI taxonomy): domain Eukaryota; kingdom Metazoa; phylum Chordata; class Mammalia; order Carnivora; family Felidae; genus Prionailurus; species Prionailurus viverrinus. The sequence goes on from NC_062570.1 coordinate 50,522,706, forward strand.
GAGAGTTGATGGGGGGTGGGAGGGAGGGAAGGGTGGATGATGGGTATTGAGGAGGACACCTGTCGGGTGTTGTCTGGAAACCAAATTGACAATAAATTTCATATATTAAAAAAAAGAACATCTTGAGAGAGTACCCCTCACAGGGCAAATGAGAAGCAATAGAGAACATTGATCAGAAGAGCCAGTTGATTTTGCAGAGAAGATAGGTGAAGCCATTTCCAGAATACTGATAGACATGTGACCTGGAGCTGGCAGAGGGAGTGAGGACCACTCTGGGCAAGGAACATACAGAGTAAAGGAACCCTGACCAACATTTCTTCACCATTGGTTGCTAGAGACCACAGCCGACACTGCAGTCAGAACAGATTGGTGAGGGAGAATCCCTGACAACACAGGAGATCAATAAAGTTCAAAGTCCAAGGATAGAGCGTTGGATGGGGCCCAGGAATTTGCATATTTAATAAATGTACTCTGAAAGTACTCCTCTTTTAGTGCATTATAATAATGTACTGGGTTTTTTTATAGTTTTCATTCACCTGAATTTCTCATTAAATTAGTAAATTCATACTAAGAGTCTTACACAAGTGCAGCAGACAATAAATTTAATAAAATATTTCCCCTTATTGTAGAAAATGTAGCAATGGATAGAAAACCTGGCTTTATTTTCTACTGTTGAAATTCCTTTGGCTACATCTCAAGGGAAGGCATTATTGAATCAAAAGGCTTGGGAATTATGTTGGCTTTACCAATTTTGACTTCTCAGAGCCGGTGACCCTAACTCAAAGATGGGCATACAAGATCAGAGGGATCCCAAAGGGAGAAATCTGAGACCATGTGAGTCCCAGGCTCAGGGTGTTCTACTCTGATGACACTATCAACCCCACACAATTTCAGGTACCAAAGTAGGATATAGAAAGTTTCAAGAAAGGTCTTCCACAGTATGCGGCTTACTGAGGCACAAGAAAGGCAGTATTGTCCTAGATACAAAAATTAATACCAGCTCTCAAAATAACTCACTTTGGAAAAATAGGTCAATTGCCTTACCTCTCTTAACTACAGGTTAAATATATAGGTAAGGAAGAAAAACATCTCTCTCACAGTTTTTTAGATGGTTAAAATTAAATAATGTATGTGAAAGTACCCATGCCTGGAATATTTTATGTATTCAAAATCTTACTTTTTTCTTTCCTAAAGAGTCAAATGCCTGCTTCATTTCTTGAGAGTCTTTTTCTAGTTTTTTTAAATAACAGAAAAATGACCTCAAGCAAAATATTGAAGGTGAATTTTTGTGCCTCTAGCTTCTTCTGTTTTATTCTCTTTTACCATTGGTTCACTGTGCCTTATATTCTGTCTCCATTCTTTTCAGAACATGTTCCTTGGGATGATTCTGAATAAGTTACTCATACTTGTGTAAAGATGTGTCACTGTATTTCATCTATTAGTAATTTATTCATTATATTAAATGAGTGTTTATTGAGTACTTCTTTACCAGGTCTTATGGTAGGCACTAGATATAAAGTGACAACAGAGCTGGCTTTATGTGTGTGTGACCTGTGCCCTCACACAGGGTCCTGTTCTCAGATGTGTGTCAATGCTCTGCTGCCCTCATTTTGAAATCCTTAATAACTTTTGAGTAATGGACCCACAGTTTCTTTTTATATTTCTTTTTTAATTGAAGTGTAGTTAACATATAATGTTATGTTAGTTTCAGATGTATAGCATAGTGATTCGAAATTATATACATTATGCAGTGCTCACCTCAGTAAGTGTACTTACCATCTGCTGCTACCATACAACATTTTTACAATCTTGTAGACTATATTTCCTATACTGTACTTTTCATCACTGTGACTTATTTATCTTATAACTGGAAGTTTGTACCTGTTAATCCCCTTCACCTATTTTGCCCACCTGCCAACTCCCTTTCCCTCTGGCAATGACTGGCTTATTCTCTGTATTTGTGAATCTGTTTCTGTTTTTTGTTTCTTTTGTTTTTGAATTCCACACATAAGTGAAATCATATGGTATTTGTCTTTCACCATCTGACTTATTTTACTTAGCATAATACCCTTTACATCCATCCATGCTGTTGTGAATGAAAAGATTTCTTTTTTTCCCCAAATAATATTCCTCTGTGTGTGTGTGTGTGTGTGTGTGTGTGTGTGTGTGTGTTTGTACATACCGTATCTTCTTTAGCCCTTCATTTATCAATGGATACTTAGGTTGCTCTCATATCTTGGCCATTGTTTTTTGAGAGAGAGAGAGATGGAGGAACAGAGAGAGAGAAGGGGACAGACAGAGAGTGAGGGAGAAAGAATCTCAAGCAGACTCCAAGTGCAGGACAGAGCCCAGTGCAGGGCTCAAACTCATGTCCATAAGATCGTGACCTGAGCTGAAATCAAGAATTGGACACAAAGGATTGAGCCACTGGGGCACCCTAACATAGGTATGCATATGTTTTTTTCAAACTGGTGTTTTTGTTTTCTTTGGGTGAATGAATACCTAGTAGTGGAATTAATCATTTGGTATTTCTTTTTTTAATTTTTAGAGGAATCTCCATACTATTTTCCATAGGGACTGCACCAATTTACATTCTCACCAATAGTACATGAAAGCTTCCTTTTCTTTACATCTTCACTAGCACTGTTAATATCTTGTCTTTTTGCTAGTAGACAATCTGGTGTGAAGTGATATTTCATTGTGGCTTTGATTTGCATTTCCCTGATGATTAGTGATGTTGATCATCTTTCCATGTGTCTGTTGGCCATCTGTATGTCTTCTTTGGAAAAATGTCAGGTCAGGTCCTCTGTTCATTTTTAATTGGATTATTTGGGGTTTTGGTATTGAGTTGTATGAGTTCTTTATATATTTTGGATATTAAATCCTTATCGGATACTTCATTTGCAAGTATCTTCTTCCACTCAGTAGGTTTTGTTTTGTTTTGTTTGTTTGTTTGTTTGTTTGTTTTACTTGTTGATGGTTTCCTTCACTGTGCAAAAGCTTTTGATTTTGGTGTGTTTCCAGTAGTTTATTTTTGTTTTTTTCCCCCTTGCCTGAGGAAGTCCTAGCTGCAGCAATAAGATGAGAAAAAGAAGTATAAGGCATCCAAATGGGTAGGGAAGAAGTAAAACTCTAATTGCAGTTGACATGATACTGTATATAGAAAACCCTAGACTCCACCTACAAACTGTTAGAAGTAATAAATGAATTTGGTAAAGTTTCAGGACACAAAATTCATATACAGAAATAAGTTGCATTTCTATACATTAATAACAAAGTAGCAGAAAAAGAAATTAAGAAAACAATCCCACTTGCCATTTCATCAAAAAGAATAAAATACTTAGGAATAAATTTAACCAGGCAGGTGAAAGACCTATATTCTTAAAACTATAATACACTGATGAGAGATATTGCGGATGATACAAATTAAATGATATACCTCTCTTATTGGAGGAATTTATATCCTATACCATATTCATAGTTTATATACTATATACATAGTACCCAAAGCAATCTATAGATCCAGTTAGATCCTTATCAAAATACCAATAATATTTTTCACAGAACTAGAAGAAATAATCCTATAATTTGTATGGAACCAAAAAGACCCTGAATAGACAGTGCAATCTGAAGAAAGAAGAACAAAGCTGAAGGTATCACAATCCCAGATCAAGCTACAAGCTATACTACAAAGCTGTAGGAATCAAAACAATATGGTAGTGGCAAAAATAGACACATAGAACAATGGACTAAAATAGAGAGGCCAGAAACAATCCCACACTTATACAGTCTATTAATCTTTGACAAGGGAGGCAAAAATATACAATGGAGAACAGAGTCTCTTCAGCAAATGATATTGAGAGCACTGGACAGCTACATGCAAAAGGATGAAACTGGACCACTTCCTTACACCTACAAAAAATAAACTAAACATGGACTAAAGATTTAAATGTGAGGCCTGAAACCATAAAACTCCAAAAAGAAAACATAAGCAATAATCTCTTGGACATTGGCCTGAGGGACCCACATTTTCATTTTGCACTGGGAATCAAAAAGTATGCATCTGATTCTGTGTACTGAACCTAAAATATACACTTCCTGCCCTCAGTCAGCTTACAAGATATACATGAATTTAAAATAATAAACCACCAACAAGTAGATACTATGTAAAGTTCTGCAAAAGAAAGAATATTATTTGAAATAAAATAAGAGAGCAAATGTAGTTAAGAATGAGTCAATTAGCAAGGCCTCTCTCAGGATGTGAGCTGACACTTGGAAGATGAGCAGGAGTCAGCTGTGTTATAAGATTCAAAAAACAAAAACCAAAAAACATGCTTAAAGACCTGAGGTAGATAAAAACTTAACACTTCCAAGGAAGTGAGGAGTGAGTCTGACGTGAATTTGGAGAAGGAGGCAGGGACCAGATCACACACAGCTTTCTGGTCCAAAGCACAGATTTAATGTTTTATGCTATGCAGAGATGAGAAACTAGAGAAAGGGTGTGTGTGTGTGTGTGTGTGTGTGTGTGTGTGTGTGTGTGTACGTGTACGTACACGTACGTACACATGTTGACAAATGACAAACGTAATGACTCTCTATTGCTATTCTAAGCACAGACATTGGTGGATCAGGAAGACTAGGAGGGAGATGTTGACATTTGCTGTAAAAGAGAGTTCAGAAAAGTAGAGGAGGTGTATGGGAAGGTAGCATAAAATTTCTGTTTTGAAATGATGTATTTGAACAAAAATTTTGGAATATTTACTCCTGAAATCATATGTGTCTCAGTTTCTTCCTGGGATCTTAAACACAACTTTTGCTCTTGGCTATATGTACTGCATCCCCCAGGAGAGTGATGTTGTAGAATCCAGAAGTAATAAAATAGTTGTCATGGTCAATTTAAAATTTTTTTTTTCAACGTTTATTTATTTTTGGGACAGAGAGAGACAGAGCATGAACGGGGGAGGGGCAGAGAGAGAGGGAGACACAGAATCGGAAACAGGCTCCAGGCTCTGAGCCATCAGCCCAGAGCCTGACGCGGGGCTCGAACTCCCGGACTGCGAGATCGTGACCTGGCTGAAGTCGGACGCTTAACCGACTGCGCCACCCAGGCGCCCCGTGGTCAATTTTATATATCAAACGTGACTTGTCTAACACATGCCTAAGTAACTGGTAACACATTTTTGGGTTTGTCTTCGGGGGTGTTTCTGGGAGAGGTTGAGTAGTTGATTAAATGGAGAAAAGAGCTCTGCCCTCACAATGTAGGCAGGTGTCATCCAGTCTCAATCTGTTGAAGTTCTGAATAGAACAAAAAGGCAAAGGAAGGGAAAATTATCCCTCTCTTCTTGAGGTGGGCCATCCATCTTTTCCTGCCCTTGGATGTTGGAGCTTCAGATTTTCAGGCTTTCAGACTCTGGGACTTGTACCACTGGCTTCCTGGTTCTTATGCCTTTAGCCTCAGACTGGGAATTACACCATTGCCTATCCTAGTTCTCAGACTTTCAGACATTGGCTGAATTTCACTACCAGACTTCCTGGGTCTCCAATTATGTGTGTGTGTGTATGGGTGTGTGTGTGTATATATATATATACACACACACACACACATATATATATATAATTTATATTTATATATAATATTTTAAATAAATTTATATACTTCTATCTGTATATTTATATAGGATATAAATGTATTATTCTATTAGTTCTGCCTCTCTGGAGAGCACTAAAATTAAAATGGCATAGATGATAGCAAATTATCAGTAGAATGTTGAACTGAGTAGACGTAAAAGTAACATAGTTACATAAAAACAGCTTCAATTAATGATTAATTACAGCAAAATGATATGTTTTAGTTAATATCCCATACTTGGAGATAGTGTATATACATATAATTTATTGGTCATTTATAACCAATATAACCAATTATAGGTTTTTTAACCTATACGCACATAAATACAGTGTGCCCTTGAGAAAGTTATTCACTTTCAAGTGAGTATAAAAAATATTCTTAGACTCTTTGACTTTAGTAATTGTACCATTGCCCCTTTCCCAAATGCTCCTTTTCTATCTGCCTATTAACCATTTCTTCCTTATCAACACTTGGCCCAGCAAGCCTTCCTTTGTAGCGCTTATCTTCCTGAACCTGATGTCAGTGTTACTCTTGTTTGCCTTTGCAGAATTCTGGGCTTCCTTCTGTAGTTTCATCTTGCTGTTTTGAAATGACCTCTTTACTTGTCTGCCTCCCTGTCAAGCGTATGATTCCCGACAGCTGAGAGAATATGATCTCTGGATCTAGTACCTTGCATAGGGGCCAAGGTAGTGCTCAATTTCTATTGCAGAAAAATGGAATGAATGATTTAGTTCCACATACAGTTGTTATGATGATTTTACTAGGCAGTACATTTAAAAGTATCCAGAAGAGTGGCTAATAAATGGGAGATGATATGAAATGTAAACTTTTTTTCTTAAGCACTTTATGGCTTTGATTCTGTGTGAGGAGTCTCACTGCAAATCCAAAGAAGGAAAGACATGCACCAATCCATGACACCAGAGTCTGGCAGGAAAGCTGTTCTAAGGAAGGGACATGACTTGCAGAAGTTAATCCTTTGTAAATATTTATTTCATTGATTTCATCCCCCTTCTGGGACTCTTAATAACATGTCCATCAGGAGATTGTACTAGAGAATCTTTTATAAGGATTTCTTAGATTTTTTTTAGGGTAACATGCTTTTGTTTGAAAAATATTAAGCAACAAAAAATGTTTCTGATTGGATTCAAAGCTATTATTTCTAGTAATATTTTATTACTTGTGCTATGAATAGAGGATAAAGTAGCATATTTTAGATTATTCAAACTAGGGCCAAGAGGGTGGGTGCTCTTTAGTCACATTGCTAACTTGCTTTCTGATCATAAGCAAGCTACAAGCTGCTTTACCTTTCTTGCTCTATAAGGTATTGTTATGTACATTAGGAAATTTTCTTCCTCCCTCCCTTCCTCCCTCCCTCCCTCCCTCCCTCCTTCCATCTTTCTGTCTTTCTCTCTCTCTCTATTTCTGTCAGTTGCCTTCTCTTTTTATTCTAGTAGGGAAACTGAGAATTGGAAGTATTCAAGTGTTCATTTTAGTGCACTAGGCTTCAATATAAGCAATGAGAACATATCTCATTTAGAAGAAAGTAATTTTTACTGCTTTCTAAATACATTTTTAAAAGAAAGTAGATATGTTATTGTTGTTTTTAAAGTTTATTTGAGAGAGAGCATGCACACATGCATATACACGTAGGAGAGAGGCAGAGGGAGAAGGAGAGAGAGAATCCCAAGCAGGCTCCATGCTGTCAGTGTGGAACCCAATGTGAGGCTTGATCCCACAAACCATGAGATCATGACCTGAGTCAATACCAAGAGTCTGATTCTTAACCCACTGAACCACCCAGGCACCCCTAAACATTTTTAATAATTAGATATTTTAATAAATCTCCATACTAAATTTCTATCCCATGGTTAAAAAAAAGTTCAGAACATCCTTTAATAACCATTAATGGCCTAGTGGTAACATTTATTAACTGCTCTACTGGTGAAAATAATCAATGAATAAATATCATCAGAATTGCTAAATTTCAGAAAGTTGCATTGCTCTGTAATCTTTTCTCTGGCAGGGCGACTGACCCTTATTTTGTCCCGTTTAATGTGAAGGCAGTATGGTGTAAAACACATCAAGTCACCATGTAAAGAAAGATCAGCCCTTGACAGAACATCAAAAACTGAATGCCAGATCAGAAGATAAGGCCAGAAAATTGTCAAATGATGATAGTACAATTCTGTGCCATGCCACCTTGCCTGGCAGTACCTGAGGCCACAGAACCCAATGGAAGAGCTTCCACAAGGCCAAACCCTAAACAGTCAGTGTTTCACACCTCACCTCTTCCTATCTGAATATAGGAAATAATTTTCTACCTCCAAATTTCTCAGACTTTCGTTGTCATTTCCTCTTGGGTTGATGGCTGCATATAACTCCATCTCACATATGGGAGCATTGCCATTATCTACAGATGTTTCATGGCCACTGTGGATTCTCTAGCTACCACTGCCGTTATTGAAAATGTGGGCTGCTTGAGGAATACTGCCTGCCACCTTCAGGATAGCCTTCACCTTCAAAATCCTACTGTCTCTCTTATTTTATACCACTTTTCTTTCCACCACCTTTGACTTAATCAAACTCAAGGGGAATCCTTTCTCCAGCTTGCATCTCCATGATCTTCTCTGGTAATTCCAATGGGAAGTCATTGCTAAATTTAACATGGTTTTTTTGGCAGCTCTACTACCTGATCCACCAGGGAAAGTAAAATCTGGCAAAACAGACATGGAAACCTTCCCTCTATCTCGGAACACTTGGTAGTGGGATTAGTATCTTCACAAGGAAAACCCTATTTATTTCAGGGAGAGATACTTGAAATGGCTTCTTCTTGGGCAAGGAAAGAAACCAGGAGAATTCCATAAAGACCTAATGCAGCCTATTCTTCTGTTCCAGGGAATTTGTGAAAGGGCTGTCTCCCAAGCACTGACTTATTGTTCTGTACTTGAGTTCATTCTGTCTTGGTCTAACTCATTAAGAATGACACTGCGCCTGGATAATCTACTTAACTAGTCATTTTGTGTGTGTGCCAATATACTCTCTTCAACTGGCCCCCTTAGGCTTCATGCACTGCAGATCACACAGGAGTGTGGTGCCTCAACATGTGTCATACCCAGGCTTCTTGTGTGTGGCACTGCCCAGCTTCAGTGTCTCCAGAAAGCCACTGAACTGGAGGGAAGAATCAACATTTTAGGCGATAAATGAATAATAAATAGTGGAAATAGTAGTAGAAAATTGAAATATCCCTTGTCCCAGAAGTTCAGAGATGAGTAATGGATCCTCAGAAAAGCACTCCCAGCTTGTACATTATTTGAGTTAATAATTTACATTAAAAAAAATTCTTTTTGGGGCACCTGGGTGGCTTAGTCATTTGAATGCCCAACTTTGGCTTAGGTCATGATCTCACAGTTCCTGAGGTCAAGCCCCACACTGGGCTCGCTGCTGTTAGCCTGTCAGTGCAGAGCTGGCTTCAGATCCTCTGTCCCCTCTCTCTCCCCCTCCCTGACTTGTGCTCTCTCAAAAATAAATAGACATTAAAAAAATGTCAGTGCTTTCTTTCCTTCATTTTTAAGTAAGGCATAACTTATGTATAGAAACAATGATCATCTTTATTGTAAAATTCTTTAAGTTTTGAAAAATGTATCTGTGTAATGACCACCACAATCAAGATATAGAACAGCTCCATCAACCTCCCAAACTCCCTGGTGCCCCTATGCAGTCAGCTTATTCCTTCACCCCAGACTCTGGCAATCATTGATCTATTTTCTTTCCCTACAATATTGACTTTGCAAAAGTGTGATAAAAATGAAAGCATATAGAATGTTGCATTTTGAATCTGGCTTCTTTTGTAGAATTATTTAAGATTCATCCATTTTGTTGCATGTATTCATAGCTCACTCTTTTTTTTATTAACAAGTAGTATTCCATTATAGGTTTGCACCATAGTTTGTTACCCGTTCTCCAGTTCAGTGACATTTGAGATGTTTCTAGTTTGGCGATTAAAAATAAAGCAATTTTAACATTCACATACAGATTTTTCTGTGAACAGTTTCCATTTCACTTGGGAAAATATGTAGGAGTGGAATTGCTGGGACATATGGTAAATGTCTGTTTAGTTTTACAAGAAACTGCCAAATTATCTTCCCAAATGGTGGTGCCATTCTGTATTCCTACCAGCCATGTACTATAGTTCTGGAGGCTCACTGTCTTTAGATACTGTCATTTTCTTTTTATTTATTTTTTTCCTATCAACTTTTTTCTTATTGACATATATTTGATATATAACATTGTATAAATTTAGCACATACAGCATGTTAATTTGATATATTTATACATTGTAGTAATAATTAACAGCAGTATCATGTTACATATAATGTTTTGTTCTAGTGGTTAGAATAATTAAATTCTAGTCTTAGCAAATTTGATGATTATAATACATTATTTTTGTCTGTATTCAATATACTGTGCATTAGGTCTCTAGGACTTATTTACTACCCATTGCAAATTTGTACCCTTAACCATCATGTGCACAATCTTCATCCCCCATCACCTGGTAACAACCACATTTACTCTCTGTTTTTATGAGTTTGACTTTTTTATATTCCACAGATAAAAGAGATTGTATAGTAATTGTCTATCTATGCCTGACTTATGTTACTCGGCATAATGTGCCAAAGTCCACCCATGTTGATGAAACTGGCAAGAGGCTTTTCTCATGGCTGAGTAGTACTGCCTTGTATATGTGTACAACATATTTTGTTATCCATCTATCCATTGATTGGCACTTAAATTATTAACATACCTTGGCTACTATAAACAATGCTGCAACAAACGTGGGGGTATTTTCACTTCCCCTGAGTATGCACCCAGAAATGAAATTGCTGAGTCACATGAAAGCTCCACTTTCATTTTTTTTTTTTAGGAATTCCATATTATTTTCCATAGTTGAACCAATTTACATTCCCTTAAACAATGTACAAAGGTTTCCTTTTCTCCACATCCTCAACAAGCCTTGTTATCTTGTCTTCTTACTGATAGCCATTCTAATAAGTATGAATCAATATCTCATTGTGGCTTTAATTTGCCTTTCCCTAAGAATTAGTGGTGTTGAGCACCTTTTCATGTACATGTTGGCCATTTGGATGTCTTTTTTGGAAAAATGTCTATTTAGTTCTTCTGGTCATTTTTTTAAAGTTTATTTATTTTTGAGAGAGAGAGACAGAGCATGAGTGGGTGAGGGGCAAAGAGGGAGACACAGAATCCAAAGCATGCTCCAGGCTCTGAGCTGTCAGCACAGAGCCTGGCACGGAGCTCAAACTCATGAACCATGAGATCATGACCTGAGCTGAAGTCAGACGCTTAACCAACTGAGCCACCCAGGTGCCCCTCTTCTGGTCATTTTTAATCATATTCTTTTGGGTTTGTTGTTCTTATTTCTTTGTATGAATACTTTATATGTTTTGTATATTAAGATTAAAATTTCAAAAATTAAAAATAGAAATCCCATGTGATTCAGCAGTTCCTCTCTTAAGTATGTATTCAAAGGATATGAAACACTCTAGTGTCTATAGCAGCACAATTCACCATAGCCAAGGTATGGACAAAATTCAATTGGATATTAATCCCTTAAGTAATGTATAGTTTGGAAAATTTTTCTCCCCTTCTGGAAGCTGTCTTTCCATGTTGTTAATTATTTCTTTGGCTGTGCCAAAGCTTTTTTTTTTTAGATTTTATGTAAATTCCAGTTAATATACAGTGTAATATTAATTTAAGGTGTACAATACAGTTATTCAACATTTCCATACAGCACACAGTGCTCATCATAAAAAGTACACTCCTTGATCCCCATCACCTGTTTAACCCATCACCCTACCCACCTCCATTCTGGTAATTATCAGTCTGTTTTCTATAATTCAGGATCTGTTTCTTGGTTTGCCTCCCTCTCTTTTTTCCCCTCTTTGTTCATTTGCTTTGTTTCTTAAGTTCCACATATGAGTAAAATGATATGATAATTGTCTTTCTCTGACTGATTTATTTCATAAATATATTTCATATATATATTTAATAAATATATTTCATGATATATTTATTGTATATTTATTTACATATGCAAATATACATATATGTTTATATATGTGTATATACACATACATACATACACAGAGACACCACCTCTTCTTTATCCATTCATCAGTTGATGGACACTTGAGCTATCTTCATACTTTGGCTATTGTAGATAATGCTGCTATAAACATCAGAGTGCATCTATCCCTTTGAAGTAGTATTTTTATATCCTTTGGGTAAATACCTATTAGTGCAATTGCTGGATCATAGGGCAGTTCTGTGTTTAACTTTCTTGAAAAACCTTCTTTCTCTTTTCCACAGTGGCTGTGGAAAAGTTTGCATTCCCACCAGCAGTGCAAGAGGGTTCTCCTTTCTCCACATCCTTGCGAATACTTGTTGTTTCTTGTGTTGTTGATTTTAGCCATTCCGACAGATGTGAGGTGATATCTCATTGTAGGTTTGATGTGCATTTCTCTGTTGATGAGTGATGTTGAGCTTCTTTTCATGTGTCTGTTAGCCATATGGATGTCTTCTTTGGAGAAATGTCTCTTCCTGTCTTCTTCCCAATGTTTAATTGGATTATTCATTTGGGGGCTATTGGGTTGTATAAGTTCTTTACATATTGTAACCCTGTATCAGATATGTCATTTGGAAATAACCTTCTCCCATTCCATTGGTTGCCTTTTAGTTTTGTTGATTGTTTCCTTTGCTGTGTGAAGCTTTTTATTTTGATGAAGTCCCAATAGTTTATTTTTGCTTTTGTTTCTCTTGCCTCAGGAGACATACCTAGAAAGAAGCTGCTATGTGAAATGCTAAGGATATTGAGCGTCTTGTCATGATCTTTAACTTTTAATTTTAGAGTATTTCAAGACTTAGAGAAAATTTGAAAGAGTTGTATAAAAGAACAAACATACACATTTTATCCATATTCTGCAATTAACATTTTACAACCTTTGCTTTATATTTTCTCACTATATATATACATACGTTTATACTCATACATATGTATGAAATATATTTCCACAAAATATTTTTCTGAACTTTTTAAGAGCAACTTGTATACGATGCCACTTCAGTATATGTTTCTTAGAAACAAGAATATTATCTTATATAATCATAGTACAATCATCTAATCAAAAACATAAAATCAGCACCTTAGATCTTTCTCCAGTAATGTTCTCTATATGTGTGTATGCATGAATGTGTGTGTATGTGTGTGGTTGTGTGTACATTTTTGTTCCTGTTTAAGATCTAATCTGAGGGGTGCCTGGGTGGATCAGTAGGTTAAGTGTCAGACTTTGGCTCCGGTCATGATCTCACAGTTAGTCAGTTGAGCGACGGGCTCTGTGCTGACAGCTCAGAGCCTGGAGCCTACTTTGGATTCTGTGTCTCCCTCTCTGTCTGCCCCTCCGCTGCTCACGCTTTGTGTCTCTGTCTCTCAAAAATAAATAAACATTAAAAATTTTTTTAAAAAAGATCTAATCTGAGAACTCACATGTAATTAGTTGTCATATATTTTTAGTCTCCGTCAATCTAGAATTGTTCTTTTTGTCTTTTATGACCTTGGTATTTTTGAAGAATGCATGGCACTTATTTTGTAGAAAGGCACTCAGTTGGTGTTTGTTTGATGTTTCCAATGATTAACTGTTGATTTTACATTTTCTGTGAGGAATACCACATAAGTATTTTTCTTTCCAGTGCATTATAATACCAGGAACATTGTATTGATTTGTGTGATTGCTATTGAAATTAACATTGATCACTTAATGTGGTGTCTGTTATATTTCTCCATTGTACCTTTATATTTTTTCTCTTTGAAAGTAATGGGAACTTTATGACATGATCCTTTGAAACTCTCAATATCCTGTTAGTGTTCTAATTCTAATTTGGTGGTGTTAGCATCCAGTGAGGATTCATGGTGTAATCAGTTATTACTATGGTGGTTGCTAATTGGTCATTTTCTAATTCCATCACTCTTTCCTCAATTAGCAGTTGGCATTGTAATAAAAAAAAAGTTTTCCTTTTTTAAAAAATTTATTTATTTATTCATTTGTTTCCAACCTTTTTTCTCTTGTGTTTTTTTTAACGTTTATCTATTTTTGAGAGAGACAGAACATGAGTGGGGGAGGGGCAGAGAGAGAGGGAGACACAGAATCTGAAGCAGGCTGCAGGCTCTGAGCTGTCAGCACAGAGCCCAATGCGGGGCTCAAACTCTCAAACCGTGAAATCATGACCTGAGGGGGAGTCAGACGCTTAATTGACTGAGCCACCCCGGCACCCCTGCTCTTATGTTCTTATTTTATTCCATAAATTATAATCTCTTATTTGCGATGTCAAACTGTCACAGATTTGGCCATTGGGAGCTTCTTCATTATGGCTCCTGTTTCTTTTAGATATCTTTGTATTTCTTTGAAGACTTCCCCCCACCCACACACAAGATGTTCCAGACTCGACTCTTTCAGCCTCAGTTCTGGAATTAGCTATCTCTCTAAAAACCTTGTTTTTGTTTCTAAATAATTATTTTTTTTGTAGATATTTCAGATTAGAAATGATGATTTTGTGCCTGAGCAGTTCATTTTTATTACATTGTGCCTGTTCACAGTTTCTCTCAACAAACAGAAATAGGGAGTGTAAGTATACATACACACGCACACATTTCCATATATCTGTCTATATATCTATTTATATATCTACCTATATTTTAAAAATAACTTCAGTTATTAATAAAGCACAGGGATGAAAATTACAGCATGAGAATATAGTCAATAAGATTGTAATAACTTTGTATAGTGACATATTTTAACTAAACTTATCATAGTGAAGATTTTGTAATGTATATAATAGCTAAATTACTATGTATACTTGAAACTTACATAATTTTGTATGTCAACTTTACTTCAATAAAAATTAATGTATGTGTGTTCTGGTACCTCCAGTTCCAGTTCAACATCACATAATTCATTCTACTGTTCTCTCTTCCATAGTCTAATTCTTTTCTCTAGTGGTGAGAACCTACAACTATACTTAATACAAGATAAATATTATTTCCTGAGTCCTGAATATACCTAATGTAGTTTCAGAATTGCTTACACATACCACTGAGAAAAACACCTCCACTAATAAGAGTTTAATGCTTAATTGCAGGGTTTTTTTTTGTCTTCAGCCTGAGGATATAATGCCAAAATACTGGGTCCAAAAAAGTAATGTCTTTTCTTTCTTTTATTTTTTTTTCTTTTTCTTTAACTTCCTTTAATGTAGTTATTTATTTCAAATACAGTGTGGTTATTCATTTCAGTTAGATTCAAATATTTATTTATTCCTTACCCTTCTCATCCTATTCCTAATATGCATCCTTTAAGTAATCAATCTCATTAGTTTCTGAGTTATCCTTTCTGTATTTATTTTTGCGTAAATGATCAGATATATGAAGTCATTTTGGTTGCACATTTAATACTATTATTTACATGTCTTTCTTGTTTAAAAACATATGATTCTATCAAATTCATATACTTTTTCTTGTGTGAATTCACTATGTTTTACATACACTGTTCTTGAGATATAAGCTCTATGTAAATTACATAGAATTAATGCATAAGTTAGTAAACTATACACATGTATATTATCTAATGGCTGAGGTCATGATTATTCTTGCTTATCTGCATACTTTCTTTCATTTTTTGTATTATTTCTACATCATTTTCTAAGCTGCTTTGTTTGCTTTTACTTTCCATGTTACTGACATTAGAGTTATAAACTTGCATTTATATATCTATATTTATACCTATATTTGCATCTATATCTATGTATCTATACCTGTAGCTAGTTTAGAAGATATCTACCTAAGTTAGAGAGACTGGCATTTTTATTGCACTTTTTTTCTGTTCTTATTTGGAATTTCACTAATCTAGAAAATTCACTAAACTTAGAAAGGGCTAGTCTTTGCAAATATCCCTGATGTCTGACTTTGAGCATTAATTTTTTTGAGGTCAATTTAGAAAGGAGGGGGAATGAACTGACAACTGACAGAGCTTTAGCCTTTTTAGTCAGAAATTGTATCCCAAGAACATTTTAAACCTTATGTGGATTTTTAAAATGAGTAAACTGAGGCTCAAAGAGGAGGAAAATTTCATCTGTGATATGTTTCTTTGTTTGCCAGTTGCCCTTCACTTTGGTGTGCGTGAATGACATAAATGGCTGAGTATAAGGTAAAAAGCAGAGAGAGGACAGATATTCCAGTTCCCTCCTAAACATTTAGTCCAGTTTCCTACAGCAGGAAAGAAAGAGCTAAGATAGAGCTGAGGGTAAGTATTGACAGAATATCTGCTGTATTACATGATACCATGTTGTTTTAGCTGTTACCAATTTGTACACACCTTATCCAGAATGCTCTATTCCTACGGCTGCCTGAGAAATTGTGATGTTCCCCACCCCCAATTTTCTAAGACTTCATCTACAATCTGAAACAGTCTTAGATGATTTACAACAGCAAATAACTCTTTCTTTAATAACATGTCAAATAAAATATATTACTATCATCTTTTAATAGATGCAGACAGTATGATTCAAAAATGTTTATGATTTCTTTAGTCAACAAAACTGTATACTAGTCAAGCCATATACACTTGACTAGTATTCACACTTTCACCTTTCTGAATTTTATATCACATCAATAAGGATATCTCTATTTCTGCATGATCATTTTGCATTTCAATTATGTACTTTTACTTCCATCTCATGTATTATTCTATGGGTTCCTAAATACTCAAAGCCTTATTTATGTCTAGTAACTTTTCAAACTAAACAGTGTTTCTGAGACCCCTGAAAAGCTGAGGTGTGCAAGAGGGTGAAACTACTAGCAATGATTAGTTTTAGAATGTTTAGAAACTATTGTTTTCATTTTCATGACATTTTACATCGAATATTCTTGTTTTTCTTTTGTTAGTTTTTCCTTATACCTTGTAAAATCTATTTACAGTGATTTTAGGAACTCTATACAAACTTCCTATGACTCTGAATTTGCCTCCAGGGTTTGATTCTGTGGGAGCAATTCTCTCTGCCAGTCACACGTACCCAAAGTACTTTTTCACTTTGAAGAAGAACATTTTTTGCTCTTTACAGTGTGTGTGTGTGTGTGTGTGTGTGTGTGTGTGTTTTCTCTCAAACTGATCATAAGTTGCTGATAATCACTCTTTGTGTGTGATCTTTTACCTGCTGTGCAAAACTTAGGAACAGCTTGATGGATCCGCTCACCAACTACATGCCCTCATTAATTATGGTAATTTTTTAGATTATGAGATACCCCATGATATCTAGTGATTTATTAAGGGGGAAATCTGTGCACATCTCCTTAGTTAATTTGGAAGTGGAGAAAACATTACTCATGTGGACTTCCTCATTAAGACTGGGACAATGGAAAAACAGGTAATGAGTAAGAAGCAGGCTGATGCAGTGGAAAGAGCACTACAGTGTGGGCGAAAGGAACTGTATTCCAGTCTCTGTTTTTGGACTTACCTGCTAGATAATATTGACCAAGTGCCATAACCTACTTGGTCACAGTAACCTAGCAGATAAGCACAGAATCCTATATTAGACCTCTCATCTGTAAAACGGATCTTAAAAACTTCTACTTTTCCATCCCTTCAGAAATGATGTATATGTCAAATGATATAGTATCTAGCAATTTATCCACTTTTTCACTATTCACTCATTCTTTCATTCTTCCCATCCACATTTATTGAGGTAGGGCTACTAAAATTCATAAAATGCCCCTGATCTCAAAGTGGAAGAGAAAAAAGTATCAGTAATATACTAAGAGTTTAGTCAATTATATATGTAAAAGCACTTTTTAAATTTAACTGACAAAGAAATTTAAGTTACCCCTTCTTTCTTAAAAAATAATATTACCAGGGATGTCTGATTGGCTCAATCATTAAGTTCTGGACTCTTGATCTAATGGTTCCTAGGATCCAGCCCTGCATGGGGCTTCATGCTGAGCATGGAGCCTGCTTGGGATTCTCTCCCTCTCTTTCTGCCCTTCCCTCACTTGCATTTTCTCTCTTTCTCTCAAAATAAATGAATAAACATTAAAAAAAAGAAAGAATACTACTATTCATTCAGTCCCACAAGCTGAGAGGGTCATCTGACTCTCCCTACTTTCTCATAATCATCCACAACATCAAATAAGGAAGTCCTGTTGACTTTCTCTCCTTAATCCTTTGAAAATATATCTATTTGTCTCCATCCTATTTCTACATTACTGGAGCTCTCCCCTGGGTTACCACAAAATCCTCTTTACTAACCTATCTGCCGTCTATTGCCACTATTCCATTCTTCTTGTGGAACCTGGATGATCTTTCTAGAAACAAATATGTTTTTTTCACTTCCTTGAAAAAATATTTCAAGTAAAGAGCTCTATTTTGTCTGTAGAGCAAAATCTAAGCTCAACAGGGATTGAAATCCTTTTCATAGCTGTTTTCTATCTGCTTCAAAGCACCAAGTATTTTCTCATCTATTTTTACTACTCTCCCTTAAATACTATGTATACTCCTTGAGGGATCATCCTTGTATTTTTTTATGGATGTATTTCTAAGAACTAGCCTGGTTTTTGTCCTTTGGTTGGTACTCAATAAATCCTTGTTGCATGGATGGGTTTCCCTCCAGTTTTTTGTAGAACTGTTCCTAAGGCATGTCAAATTAAAGTGATATCCAGAGCTGTTGCCACCCTTTTCTGTCTCTGCTGATGACTGGGATTCAAGCCATAGAAAGAATAATAGGGTTCAATATGTCATTTGAAATGGCTTGATACTTTCAGGTATGTAATCTGTTATACCAACAGGAAAACAGACATGTTTTATATGTTTTATGCCTCACATGATAGTGGGAAGCTTAAAGAAGATTAATTTGTGAAAGTGCATTAAAATTCAAGAGCTCTAAAATGTTAAAGTATTATTAAAATTATTATAATTATATACTTCACTCATATGATATATGTTAGAAATATGACTAAAATGTGACCCATCGAGTTTATTCATCCAGTTATTGCTGTTGATTTTATACAGTAATTTGTTGATACTATCTCTTTGTTCTGATGATTTTAAGTTCCCCAATATTCCTCTAATATATGTAAAAATATGCATCACTAATCTAAACAAGGACATGATGAGTCAGCACATTCAATAAATTTATTGATTTTTTTAAGCTGTTGCTGGGTAATGTATTTTACAAATTTATAGCACCTACCACCACATGCTAAGCCAGCTGCCTTATACCAATAAATATCAAGTTAAGAAAATTGAGCAAAATGATTAAACTGCTGAAATATGCAAGAACAATATTAGTAAACTGTTATTGTGCTGGTATTAAATAAGCTGCAGTTATTTTCAATGTCTGGAACTGTTTGGCACTTAGTGCTTTAAAATCTTTCCAAATGTTTAAGCATTCCTTGTGCTAATAGGCAATACATAAGGAAGGATCTTTAGTGTTTTCCTCTCCTTTTTTCTACTTTTTTAAACTTAATACCTTTTTAGGATCCTTTCTTGGTAGTTCCCTCCTTCCTGCAAACCTTCCACCTAAGACTGGCATTGGGAATATTCTCTGTTACTTCATTTACCCTGTGCATTTTTTTTTGCTATAGGACTTGATGCATTTACTGAAATAATTTATGTAGCTGCCATTCTTTATCATCAGAATGAGGGTAAACAATGTCTCTCTTTTCAATTTTTTTATATATAATAAATTTGAGATGCTGCTCAATGAAAGTCATTGTGAAATTTGGGGCATGAGAAGTGATATAGAAGCACATTCTCTATAGAGGAGCCCTACAAAATCGAAATGGAGCACAACAAATTATCTACTACATTTGACAGATAAATGATGCTTAGATTATAAAAATAGACTCAATCCAGAGTTAACTACCTTCCCAAATTGATGCTTATACTTTGAAGAAGTATATTTACACACTGTGGTATATTGCTTTTTTGTCAATAAAATATCAATAGACAAAAAATAAAGTTTTTTTCAAATACTTAGTAAGTTCCCACAATACGATTGGATTTGTCTAAAAACTAAATTAAAGGGCAGAGCAGAAATTAGAAATAATTTTAGCACAATCACGTAATACAGAAAGTAGGGAGACATTATCATGTATTAGAAAGAGTGTAGGTTAGAGTCTCTAAAATGTAGCTTGTAAAATGAGACCCATGGTTTCAAATTATGATTCTGCCACCCACTAGCTATGCAATGTGGGGCTAATAAATTAATGTTTCTGAGTGGATGAAGATGATAGTTTTCAGGCCAGTTTTCATATATGAATAAATAACAATAAAGAAAATAATGCGTGACATTCATTGTGCTCATATAATTTGTCAGTGCCTGGGCAATATTTCTTACATACATAATTCAATTTAATCTTCACAATATCCTGATTTGAATTTGATGATATTCACTTTTTTTTAACATGTAGGTTTTGTTTTTGTTTTAAGATATTTTAAAAGTAATCTCTATATCCAACATGGGGCTCGAACTCACAGCCCCAAGATCAAGAGTCACATGCCTGGCCCCCCTAGCATTATTCCCTTTTTAAAGATAAATAGGCCAAGATTCAGAATGATTAAGTGACTTATCCAGATGTGAACAGCAAGTAAGTGAGAGAGTCAGGATGAGAGTTTAGGGCTATGTGGCTTCACAGTCAACAACATGTCATGTGGGTAAACTGTATTGTAGACTCCCAATAAATGATGACCAATGTTATGATTATACACTTACAGTTGCTGAGCAAGAAGTATAGGTACCATCTGACTTTCCTTTTAGCCATAAGCCACTACTTACAGGATTTTAGAAAAAAATTCTCCATTGTTTATGAACTTCCATCATTGCTTGGAGAGATTCATGGATAAAGAATGTTATCATTATAAAAGCATTGAACTGAAATCAGAGATTACAGGGTTTTAGATCAACTCTCCCCCAAATACCCGAATTCTTAATGAGTCCATTGGCTCCAAGTTTAAAATCCCAAAGCAGAAAACACCTTGTATTAAGATTTGTAGTTCATTTGTTTCATACTATTCGTGTTTGGATGTTTGGAGGTACAAAACAATTTGCCCTTCCTTTCACTAACAGTTTACATGCTAAAATATAAACTATTGTTGTTTACGGAATTCAGAGAACTGATGGCACCTGCCTGATTATTCAAGGTGGATGACCTTGAAATTGATCAATGTCCAATAAGCTGTTAAAAATTGAGCAATGATTGGTGGCAGCAAGAGCAAATACAATTTATGCTCAAGATATCTAAAATATAAATTCAATTATATTGACATGGCACAATTCCCTAAGTCCCCAAGAGGATTGCTAAAGGATATGATTTAGGATAAGGGTAAGCCTATGAAGTGAGTTTAGGGCTCTCAGAGACATTTTGCAAAGATATTCAAGAAGTTTGCATTTTTTGCAGTTAAGTAATTCAGAAACTAGAAAAATAGTTTATGAAAGCTAAGAAGAGCAAGACTTTCAAACAAGTTGCATCATGATTTGCCATTTCATACTGCAAATGATAAACAGCATAGATAAACATATGGGTCCTAGACTAAGAGAAAGGAAATAATGATTCAATTTCATGATCTACCAATAACTACATGACATTCAACAAATGGCTTTACTTTTCTAGATCTGATAGTCCTTTCTTAAAAATGAGTATGTTGTCTGGATCATCTTTAAGGTCCTTTTTCAGTAGAAAAATCTGAAATTCCCTCAACTCTGGTAGGAATCCTGGAGAAGAACTTTACACTCCTTAATTCCAAAAAATATACATTCTGTAACATCCCGAATAGAATTGGGCTCAATGTTAAGTAGACCTTCTTAATGAGGAACATTTTTTTTAAACCTAGGAATGATTTACAGTAAACTGTTTAGCCAAACATATTGCACATTCTGGGGATTCGTCTTTCTGACAAGAGAGACATAATGAATGCAAATTGAATAAATGCATAGTGAATGAAGTTAGTTAATTATATCACATTCTGACTCAGACTAGATATTCTCAGAACAACCAACTGAAAGAGAGAAACAATTGGATGGCTCCATATTTCACTCTTAATTTAGGTGACAACAATTATGTGAGATATATTTTATTACCTCACTCTATAAATAAAGAAACTGATGGTCAGAGAGGTTCAGGTATATTTCTGCAGCTTGGAAGCCTTGAGAACAAGACTCAGTTTTTTTAAACCAAGTTCAGTGTTTGTTTGTTTGTTTGTTTTTCCAACATGATACACTGTACTTCTATCTATTATTTCTATTACCTTTTAAATATTTAAAGAGCTTCCTGGCATATCCTAACCACTTTCAGAATTAAAATTGTTATTAGTTCTCTGAAATACTCTAATAAAGTCATTCCCTACAGTTACTTTATAATCTGAGGAGAATCTTAAGAACAACAAAAAAATACTTTGCAAATCTATTTCTCTTATATTTATTGAGGAGATAATAAACCAGAGAAAATTATAAAAGTGACTTTAACTTTGAGGACTCAGGGATGATATATGGTTCCTATATCTATAAATATAAAAAAATTCTGAAACTCATAAAACATCAGTCTGTATTCTTATTCTTTGCCATATGGCAACATTAACCACAGTCTTTTGGGCTGTCCATGTTTGCCCAAACTTCCCAAGATATCTTACTCACTTCCTGAATAGTTTATTGAAAAGGGTAATATTTTTAGAATTAGATGACTGCAATTTAAATTCTGGTATTGGCATAATATATATAATTAAATGTCATAAACTGTGAGTATTATCTCAGTTTACCACCTATTTGTAAAGAGTAGGGGAAATATCTACATCAGAATGGGTATTGTGTGCATTAAATAAAATCTCTGCAGATGCTATCTAATATATTTAATCTCATTGAGACTCAGCTATTTCTTCCATAATATTAGAGTGATTACTATGTAATTGGCAATTGTAAATATTAAAAATAATAACAAATATAGGGTACCTAACACATATGAGGCCTCTAGTTATAGCATTATTTTTTATTATTTTATTTTTTCATCATGATAAATGTACCCTTTAATCCCCATCCCCTTGTTTCACCCATCTGGTAACCATAAATTTGTTCTCTATAGTTAAGAGACGTTTCTTGGTTTGCCTCTCTCTATCTCTCTTTTCTTTTCCCTTACTTATTTGATTTGTTTCTTAAAATCCATATAAGAGTGAAATCATGTAGTATTTGTCCTTTTCTGACTGACTTATTTTATCATTATACATTCTAGCTCCATCCATGTTGTTATAAATGGCAAGATTTCATTCTTTTTTGTGGCTGAATAATGTCTATATCTGTCTATGTATCTGTGTATCTATGTATCTATCTATCTATCCATATCTATCTACCTACCTACCCACCTACCACTTCCTTATCTATACATCTGTTTTTGGATACTTGGGCTACTTCCATAATTTGGCTATTGTAAATAATGCTGCAATGAAGATAGGAGTGCATGTATCCTTTTGAATTAGTGTTTTTGTATTTTTGGTTAAATACCTAGTGGTGCAATTATTGGATACACGGGTAGTTATCTTTTTAATTTTTTGATGAACCTCCATACTGTTCTCCATACTGGCTGCACTAGTTTGCAATCTCACCAACATGCAAGAGGGTTCATTTTTCTCCACATCCTCAACAACACTTGTTTCTTGTGTTTTTTATTTTAGTCATTTTGACAGGTGTGAGGTCATATCTCATTGTGGTTTTGATTTGCATTTCCCTAATGATGAAAGATGTTGAACATCTTTTCATTTGTCTGTTGGGCATCTGGATGTCTTTGAGGAAATGTTTGTTCATGTCTCTGGCCCATTTTTTAATTGGATTATTTGTTGTTTGTGTGTTGAGTTTGACAAGTTCTTTATAGATTTTGAATACTAACCCTTTATTGAATATGTCATTTGCAAATATCTTTTCCCATTCAGTAGTTGCCTTTTGGTTTTGTTGAGTATTTCTTTCACTGTGCAGAAGCTTTTTATTTTTATGAAGTCCCAGTACTTTATTTTTGCTTTTATTTCTCTTCCCTCAAGAGACATACCTAGAAAAGTGTTGCTATGGTTGATATGCTACTTTCTGTGCTCTTTTCAAGGATTTTTATGTTTTCAGGTCTCACATTTAGGCTTGAATCCATTTTGAGTTTATTTTTGTGTATGGTGAAAGAAAGTGGTCGAGTTTCATTCTTTTGCATGTGGCTGTCTAGTTTTCCAACACAGTTTGTTGAAGAGACGGTCTTTTTTTCCACTGGATATTCATTCCTCTTTTGTCAAAGATTATTGACCATATAATTGTGGGTTTATTTGTGGGTTTTGGGTTCTATTCCATTATCTATGTATTTTATTTTTATGGCAGAACAATACTGTCTTAATCACTACCATTTTGTAGAATAACTTGAAATCTAGAATTTGATACCTCCAGTTTTGTTTTTCTTTTTCAAGATTGCTATGACTATTCATGATCTTTTGTGGTTCTATACAAATTTTAGGATTACTTGTTCTAGTTCTGTGAAAAATACTGTCAGTATTTTGATAATGACTACATTAAATCTGTATATTCCTTTGGGTAGTATAAACTTTTAACAATATTTGTTCTTTTTAAAATAATTTTTAATGTTTATTTTTGAGAGAGAGAGAGAGAGAGAGAGAGGAAAAAGAGTGAGTGAGTGAGTGAGTGGGGGAAGGCAGAGAGAGAGGGAGACAGAACTGAAGCAGGCTCCAGGCTCTGAGCTGTTAGCACAGAGCCTGACACAGGGCTAAAACTCACAAACCATGAGATCATGACCTGAGCTGAAGTTGGATGCTTAACCAACTGAGCCACCTAGGTGTCCCACAGTATTTGTTCTTTCAACCCATGCGTGTGTCATGTGTTTCCATTTATTTGCATTGTCTTGAATTTCTTTCATCAGTGTTTTAGAGTTTTCAGAGTACAGGTCTCTCATCTGCTTATTAAGTTTATTCCTAGGTATATTATTATTTTTGGTACAATTGTAAGTGGGATTATGTTCTTAATTTCCCTTTATGATTCTTCACTATTAGTGTATAGAGATGCAACAAATTTCTATACATTGATTTTGTATCCTACAGTTTTACTGAATTCATTTATCAGTTCTAGTAGTTTTTTGGTTGGAGTCTTTAGGGTTTTCTACATGTATTATCATGTCATCTTCAGATAGTGAGAGTTTTACTTCTTCCTTACCAATCTGGATGTCTTTCATTTCTTTATGTTGTCTAATTGCTGTGGCCAGGACTTCCCATAGTATCTTGAATAAAAGTTGTTAGAGTGGACATCTTTGTCTTATTCATGATCTTGTGAAAAGCAATCAGTTTTTCTTCATTAAATACGATGTTGGCTGTGGAGTTTTCATGCATGGCCTTTATTTATTATGTTGAGGTATGTTCCCTCTAGACCTATTTTGTAGTTTTTTTTTAAATCATAAATGGATATTATGCTTTGTCAGATGCTTTTTCTGCATCTATTGAAATGATCATATGTTTTTTATCCTTTCTCTTAATGATGTCATGTATCATGTTGATTGTTTTATAGATATTGAACCACACTTGCATCCCAGGAATAAATCCCACTTGATCATTGTGTATGGTTTTTTTTTTTTTAATTTACTGTAGGATTCAGTTTGCTAATATGTGGTTGAGGATTTTTGCATGTAGATTCATGGGAGATTTGCCCTGTAGTTTTCTTTTTTGATGGTATCTTTATCTAGTTTTGATATCAAGGTAATACCTCATAGAATGAATTTGGCTGTTTTTATTCCTCTTCTACTTTTGAGAAAAGTTTGAGAAGAATAGGCATTAACCCTTCTTGAAAAATTTGGTAGAATTTGCCTATGAAGCCTGGTCCTGGACTTTAGTTTGTTGGGAGTTTTATGATTACTGATTCAATGCTTTACTGGTAATTGGTTTGTTCATATTTTCTATTTCTTCCTGTTTTAGTTTTGGTACTCTGTATGTTGCTAGGAATTTATCTATTCCTTCTAAGTTGTGCAGTTTGTTGGCATAGGTTTTCATAATATTATCTTACAACTGTTTGCATTTCTGTGGTGTTGGTTGTTAACTCTCCTCTTTTGTTTGTAATTTTGATCCTCTCTGTCTCTCTTCTATTTTCTTTTTTTTAAATGACCATGGCTTGAAGATTTTCTATTTTGTCGATATTTAAAAAAATAAAATAAAAAACAGCTCCTGATTTCATTGATCTTTTCTATGTTTTTTTTTTTAATTTTTCATATATTTCTGCTCTAATCTTTATTATTTCCTTCCATTTGTTGGTTTTGGATTTTGTTTGTTCTTCCTTTTCTAGTGCATTTAGGTATAATGTTAGGTTGTTTATTTGAGATTTTTCTTGCTTCTTTAGGTAGACCTATGTTGCTATAAACTTCCCTCTTAGAATAACTTTTGCTGCATCACAAAGGTTTTGAAACATTGCTTGCATTTTCATTTATTTCCACATAATTTTTTTATTTATTCTTTGATTTCTTAGTTGAGTCATTCATTGATTGGTAGCATGTTCTTTAACCTCCATGTATTTGTACTTTTTCCATATTTTTTCTTGTGGCTTTTTTCTAGTTTCATACCATTTTGGTCAGAAAATACGCATGTTATGATTTGTTTTGTGGCCTATGAAAAGAAAGTGTATTCTTCTGTTTTAGGATGAAATGTTCTGAATCTGAATCCACCTGATCTAATTATCATTGACTATCATTTGAATATGATATCATTTGAATTATCATTCAAAACCACTGTTTTCTTGTTGATTTTCTGTTTGGATGATCTGTCTGTTGATAAATGGGGTGTTTAAGTCCCCTACTGTTACTGCATTACTATTGATTAGTTCCTCTAAGTTTGCTTTTAATTGTTTTATATATTTTGGTGCTGTCATATTGGGTGCATAAATATTTACAATGGTTATATCTTCTTATTGGATTGTACCCTCTATTATTATATAATGCCCTTCTTTGTCTCTTGTTACAGTCTTTGTTTTAAAGTCTATTTTGTCTGATAGGTATTGCTATTCTGGCTTTCTTTTGACATTCATTTGCATGATATAGGTTTCTCCATCTCCTCACTTTCATTCTGCTGATATCTTCCTGAAATGAATCTCTTGTGGGCAGCATATAGATTAGTCTTATTTTTTTTTTTTATCTACTCTGTCACCCTATGTCCTTTGATTGGAGCATTTACTCCATTTACATTGAAAGTAATTATTGATAGATATGTATTTATTGCCATTTTGTGGTTGCTTCTATAGATTTTCTCTGATCTTTCTTCTCTTACTATCTTTCATGGTTTGTTTTTTCTTTAGTAATATACTTGGATTCCTTTTGCTTTATTCCTTGTGTATGTATTATGGGTTTTTGACTTGTGGTTACCATTAGTTTGTTACCATTAGGTTGGTTACCATTGGGTTTCATTAGGCAATGTTATGGGGATTCACCCTACCCATTCATGGGCTCCCTGGTGTGAAAGTTTCTTTTTTCCTCTTCTCTGCACCTCTGTGGGTCACCATGGTCCATTTCACTCACAGACTGGGTCTTTGTCCTTCCTACCTTCTTCAACAAGGCCTCCTCTCTATCTTTAGTTATGGAGTATGTTCTGCCAGTTGTTGGATTATTTTCTGGTCTATTTATGTTGATGTGAGTGTTGTCTAGTTGTAACCATAGGATTAGGCAAGTTTAGGGTCCTCCTACTCCACTATCTTCCCAGCCAACCTCCAGTTATGGTGTTAACATATTCTCAATTGTCAGTTCCTAATCAGGGATGTGTATACACAAATCACATGTAGTGATTGAGCACTTACCTAGATGATAGTGTGATTAACAGAGTCAGAATCTCTGTAAGGACATGTTCAAGATAGATAGATATGTTTTTCAAAGCTAAAGAAATAATTATCATCATTGCTCTGGTTAAAAGTAAGCAGTGGTATAATTTGGGGATCATGTTTTTTCTGTCTTTGTTCTCCTATGTTCATTAATTTTAGATTAGAGATTATTCTAATATAGTCTTGAACTATTTATACCCCTTGAACTTAGTGAAAATAGCTACCACTTATGTTTATGCTTAATAAAACAGCAATTAGATTTATTTGGATTTTGGAGAGCCCTCTTATTTTATATGCATGGATCTTTGTTAAGGAAGTATTATTTCATTAGGTTTATAACTATTGTTTCTATTGTATTTATTCTGGTTTTTACCTGAGCAAAAAGAGTAGGTTTTATGTTGGATTTCTATTTTCAAATTTTCATTATTCCCTTCTTATTTTCTTATTTTAATATATATAATAAACCCATAAACTGATTAAATTTGTCTTCACATTCTGATTCGATTTCTAACCCAGTTAACTTTCATATGTACTACCTTTAGTGCAGATTGTATTTTGATATTTGATTTTGGAGTTAAAAAATTCCTCTTCATCCTTTATATCTCTTCTTCACATTCTCTTTTGTTTAAAGGTGGTGATAGTTACCTTCAGCCTCTTATTTACTTATAAATTTCTACATTTTTTTCTAATTGTAATTCATAATTTTTAATGGTTTTCCCTTCATTTGAGCCTGTAGGATAATATTTGCTTTATTTTTATTTCCCCAGTTTTTTTTCTATTAGTTAAATATTACTCAAGAGCAAGCAAATATGTACAACCCTGGTAGATATCCCTGTAGACCTGGTCTTAACAAAACATGAAGCTTGTATCTTGCTCTTCCTTCCACGTTTTCACTGACAAATACCATTTTCAAGTATACACATGAATGATAGATTAAAATACAAAGCTTCTGGCCCAAATTTAATGTTTTCTCCATGGGAGAGTTTTAAGTAGTCAGATAGTATTTGTTAAAGAAACATTTAGCAATAACCTGTAGTGTAATACCACTAGCATTAACTGTTAATATGATTTCTGTATACTGAGGGCAGAGATGTAGAAAAGATATCACAACCAATTATCTCTTTGAGAGTTAGATCTGGAATAGCAACCCTTTTATGAATATATAAACAGTAAATTTTTATTTTTTTATAATTTTTAATGTTTTATTTATTTGGGGGGGAGTAATAACAATGAGAATGAGCAGTGTAGGGGCAGAGAGAAAGGGAGACAGAGAGTCCCAAGCAGTCTCCATGTTGTCAGCACAGAAACAGACACAGGGTTTAAATTCATGGTGAGATTATGATGTGAGCCAAAATCAAGAGTCGGATGCTTAAACGACTGAGCCACCCAGGTGCCTCTAAATAGGAACAATTTAAATTTTATTTGCTACCTTCGTTACTTTTTAAAATTATACTTTTTCTTCTGTAGCCATTATCAAAGAGTAGATTGTCCTTCAAAAATATTGTAAATAATGTTGATAAGACTTATGTAAAGTTGTTTTCCCTCAAGTAGAGCATTGTACCATATGTTTTAGATATAATAGCAGTTGGAATGTACACAAGTTAATTGGCTATGGCCTTTGCCCTCCTGATTCAGTAGATCAGGATACACAAATGAGACATGGCTCTCAGTTATGCCTAATCCTCTATAATTAGTACATCTTAAGCTATAGTGTGTATTCTCTTAAGACCCTTAATAGAGTTACTTGATAATAATTCCTTGATATTAAATTTACACATATATCCTACAGTTCCAATCCATTATGCTCTCTTGTGAAAAAGAGAATGAAAATATAGGTGATTTTTTGGAACTCCCTAAAAGTAGATTTCTATAGTTATCAATCCCTAAAGTGTTCACAAAATGTTTATCGTTTTGTCAATTGTAACTTAATCAGTCACAGTCTTGAGAAGTGGCCAGTTTCCCTAGCTTTTTAAAAATATCAGAGATGAGATCTCTGAGCTATAAGTAGTGATAAGCAGAAATAATTCAGGCTTTAGAAACAATCAGACCATGTTAAAATAGGTTCAAATAATACTTTTGCTGTTCATTTCTTCTGAAGTCTTGGTCCAACCATGGAACATCTTTGAGACTCAATTACTCTGTATTATGGAAAGAGAAGGAGGAGGAGGAGGAGGAGGAGGAGGAGGAAAAAGAGAGAGAATGAGGAGGAGAAAGAAGATGATAAAAAGGGGGAGGTGGGAAGAAGGGAGAAAGAGAAATAATTCAAATTTCAGGAGAGTTAGCACTGGAAAATGTATGTGTAGAGAGACTGGCCCATAGTAGGTTTTTATTTTATTAAAGCAATTAATCTTCCAAAGCAACACACACACACACAAATCTTTCTCTGTTATTCTTTTTCTTTTTAGTTTTATTAATTTATTTTGAGAGAAAGAGAGAAAGCTCACACATGCATACAGGAGAGGGGCAGAAAGAGAGGGAAGGAGAGAATCCTAAGCAGGTTTCACAATGTCAGTATAGAGCTAGATGCAGGGCTTAAACTCATGAACCATGAGATCATGACCTAAGCCTAAATCAAAAGTGGCTTAATGACAGAGCCACCCAGGTGTCCCATGTTATTCTTAAGGCAATGTAGGGTAGTAGTTCAGACAACTTAACTCTGAATCTTACTTGCCACTTATTATCTGTGTGACCTTGGACAAGATAGCCAACCTTTCTGTCTCAGTTATCTCTTCTGTAAAATAAAGAAAATAACAATAGCTACTTCATTGTTTTGGGGAAAATTAAGTGAATTAATTTTTGTAAAATACATAGTAAATTTTACTTAAATTTTTTACTTATTTTCATAATAATGAAAAATGCCTTTCTATACCAGACAGAGATAACAGGTGCTAATCAGATCATTGGTTCTTTATCTTGTAAGACTAATGTTTTCTACTGAGCTTGTATTTTGCAGGTTGCAAAGAACTAGCAGAAAAAAATTGAAAACATGCACTTAAGTATGAGTTCCTTTTGGAATTTTCTCAAAACTCTGCGCCTTCCTAACTGTATGACATTGAATTTAACCTAAATCACCTAAGACTTTGTCCTATATCTCTACAAATGGTCTTAATGACAATACCTCTTTCATAGGACTGCTGTGAAGATAAAATATACAGAGAGGTTAACCTGGTGTGGGCAGTGCTGACTCATTCAAACTCATAGTAACAAGAGTATTAATAGTAAAAAGGGCATAATGGATGAGAGTTAAAAGGGAAGAAAAATGTGATATATTTTTATTGCTACTTTAATTTGTTTTCCTAATAGTAAAACTGTATGTTACCTCTAATTTTTCTATAATTTTCTACCTGAGGACCAGTGAAGTGATTTTCTTATAATCAGTAGTAGATTATAGTTGAAATTGAACTCTTTTTTTCCCTAGGGAGAGAGAGCAAGTAGGAGAGAGGGGGAGGGAAAGAGAGAATCTTAATCTTAAGCCCCCACAGGAGGCTCCATCCCACAACTCTGGGATCATGACCTGTGCCAAGATCAAGATGCTCAACTGACTGAGCCACCCAAGTGCCCTAAACTTTTCTTTATCAAACATTAAGACCTTCTCTGCTACCTCTTCGGCTTAATAAAAATTAATATAGTCTTACCTGTGAAGTAGTTTAGAGGACTGAAATAAGCACATTTCCAAAAGTTTTATTAAAATAGCTAGAAAAAGACAAGCAGCATATCAATAGTAATTTTTTTAGAGTAATAGTAATTAGAAAAATTCTAATATTTTGAAATAAAATAAGATTTCAGTAGAAATTTTTTTAAGTATTACATTTAAATTTATCCTTTTATTTTCTAAACAGTATTGAAAACTAGGCATGACTGTTCTCATTTATGATGTTTCCCCATTGTGAAGATGTGGAAACTGAGGCTCAGAGAGCTTACCTAATTTTCTTCTGGTCACACAGTTACCAATCAGGTCAGATTTACCTGATTCCAAATTCCAGACTGTTTCCACTGTTTAGTGCAGGATCAAAAATAAGCCCAATTATTCCCCTTTCTAAGTGTAGCTAAATATCACTTAGAAATGGTTGTTGAGTACTTCTTTTTTCTCCCCCAAAAAGTATTCTAAAGGATACAATGTTTTGAAACCCCTTTGTCACTTAACATTTCAAATATACTAACAGATGGCTTCTCCCAGCTCTAGGCAGATGATGGTTCAGAAATAAGTGGTGTTGGGAGATTTCCTGCAAACGCTCAGGGACAGGAAAGACAGCTGTCACAGAATATCTTAATTACAGCATTTACAAAGTTCTAATTAATGTAATGGTACTTTTATGATTATATTAATGTTATGACCATCGGGGTGTTTATTGCTGAACTCATTTGGTAAGATAATTTGTAAGTCATTGCATATTTTAAGGCTAACAACTGTTATGAGTTGAATATCTTTTCCTTTACAGTAGAAACAAAAAGAATTATTTTATACCTAATTATATAACTGAAAATTATTTTTTTAAAAAACATATGTTGTTAAAAATATGAATTGGAATGGATAGAAATTTATATATTATGCAGTAAAAAGACCAATAATAGAACATATTAGAGAAAAGATAGTACCTTTAGAATCTAGAGGCTCATGCCATGTATTGACAGTGTGACCCTGGGAAAGTCATTTCATCTTTTCTGTGGTTGTTTCTTTTTCAATTAAATGAGGATGAAAACAATAATATCTACTTGGCTGTTATAAGAACATTAAATTGTTCTTTACATTATATATAAAGAATATTTAGTTTATAATTTTATTTATGCCTAAGGAGCTATAAATTCTAATATATTTGAATCTCTTAAATAGAGGCTAGATGAAACTGAGGCACCAGTGTGGCTCAGTCAGTTAAGTGTCCAACTGCGGCTCAGGTCATGATCTCATGGTTCATGGGTTTAAGCCCCGTATCAGGTTCTCTGCTGTCAGCACAGAATCTGCTTTGGATCCTCTGTCCTCTTCTTTCTCTGTCCCTACCTGGCTTGTTCTATCTCTCTGTCTCTTTTAAAAATAAATAAACATTGGGCCCCTGGGTGGCTCAGTCGGTTAAGCGTCCAACTTGGGCTCAGGTCATGATCTCATGATCCGTGAGCTCGAGCCCTGCGTGGAGCTCTGTGCTGACAGCTCAGAGCCTGGAGCCTGCTTAGGATTCTGTGTCTCCCTCTCTCTCTGCTCCTCCCCCATTCATGCTCTGTCCCTCTCTGTCTCAAAAATAAATAAACATTTAAAAATAAATAAATAAATAAATAAATAAATAAATAAATACATAAATATTAAAAGAAGAAGCTAGTTAAAACTGAAATGAACATTTAAAAAAAATTTTTTTTTCAACGTTTATTTATTTTTGGGACAGAGAGAGACAGAGCATGAACGGGGGAGGGGCAGAGAGAGGGAGACACAGAATCGGAAACAGGCTCCAGGTTCTGAGCCATCAGCCCAGAGCCCGACGCGGGGCTCGAACTCCCGGACCGCGAGATCGTGACCTGGCTGAAGTCGGACGCTTAACCGACTGCGCCACCCAGGCGCCCCTGAAATGAACATTTTAAATTCAAAATATTTCGTTTATTCACACAGATGAATTATGTTTTTTTTAATTGTTGGGTTTTCTATTTGAGGTAGAATATGTTGGCTGAATAGGAAGGATCTTGGATTAGACAAAACTGAGTTTGAATTCTACCTCTGATACACAGCTGTGTAATCTATGGCAGGCTTCTTATACTCTCTGAGTAATTGTTCCTTTAAAAAATTATTTGCGGGCACCTGGGTGGCTCAGTCGGTTAAGTGTCTGACTTTAGCTCAGGTCATGATCTCACCGTTCTGAGTTCCAGACCCGCGTCGGGCTCTGTGCTGATAGCTGAGAGCCTGGAGCCTGTTTCAGATTCTGTGTCTCCCTCTCTGTCTGTGCCTCCTCCACTCATGCTTGCTCTCTCTCGCTCTCTCTCTCTCTCTGTCAAAAATAAATAAACATTAAAAAAATTAAAAAATATATTTGGATAACACCGCCAACACAGTGCACTATTGTGAAAACAAATGAAATAGCGTGGGGTAAAGCACCTACATGTGGTGTCAGGTACATTTCATTTATCTACCCATTTTTCCCTTTGATATAGCATAACTGTGATTTAGAACTCTTAGTTTATTCATAATTCTCAAATCGGAAATAGTAATAAATATCTCATTTATTTTTAAACAGAGGTATAATAAAGCTCCATTTGCAAATAATGATTATATGTGAAATACTTTTTATCTTATCTTTTTCAGTAGATTATGAGTTCCATAGAAGAGCACTATCCCTAAATTACTTAGAGAATGTTTAAAAATATTTGAAGGAGTCAAGAAATTCCACTTTGATTTCCTTCTTACAGTTCATTCAATCATTTTAGCACTGTACAGGGCAATGTCAGTTCATCAATAAAACAGTTCAACATAATGCATCATTAATTTCAGGACAAGCAGTAGACATTTTCTTGTTGTAGTTGAATACATTCACCAACTATTTTAATAAGCCCCACTAGAGTAGTTCCCCCCATTATTTCCTATGATATCACCCTACTTATTTTCTCCATAGACATATTGTACCCTGAAGTGGGCTTTTTTGTGTGTGTGTTTTGTAATACTATTATCAATTTCTCCATCTGTACCCTTGAGACAAGGGATACAGTTAGCTTAGTCTGCCTTGTTTGGTATTGTATCCTAATTATCTCACTAGGTGGCCTGTGAGCAGAGAGAAGGTCAAGAACTAACCAAAAATATAATTTCATGAGTAAGTCTCAGGCAACTTGTGCTCTCCCTACTGCCATGGTAGTCTGGCTTTTGGTGTAAACTTATGGGCCAAAATTCATGTTTAGATTATTCACCAAGAGAAAATATCACTAAAAAAGTACCATTTTGTTATGAAAGTTATACATTTGTTATATAGATATACCAATGAACCAGAATGCTCATAGATTATAAAATAAAATGAGTTAAGCCAGATTGACAATAAACTTATATAACAAAAGAATCATCATTTTTAGAGAATTAACAGTCTAAGTCCAAAACTTAACAGAGAAAATAAAACTTAGTTAGAATTTTATTTTATTTTTTTTCCAGTAAGCATCTATATATGCCAGATGATGTGATGCCTGTTGCAGATCCAAAGAAATGGGACACAGTTCTGACTTTTGAGTAACTCAATATCTATCGGCTTTCTATAATTTAGGATAGGTAATCATAGACTCAAATTATGTATAGATTAGGAAAATGTGGAGGGGGGAAGGGAGCATTCAAGAAGTAGTATGAAGTGGATGATATTTGAACTGAGTTAGAAGGATGCAATGGAATCAATGAGGATAGCAAAAGGGTGTGGGAGTGGTTGTGGGCTGTGAGTTCCAGGTTAAGGTAACACCAGAAGCACAGATGTAGGTCTGTGAAAACTCCTGACCAATTGAGCTTATGTAGCTTCAATAGTAGAGCTCAAGAACTTCTGAGGTGTGGGAGGAGATGAGGCTGGAGTGTGGAGGTGACTACTAAAAGGCTTTGAGTCTTATACAAAGTCTTTAATGACAATGAGAAATAATACAAAGATTTGCAGTAGGAAAGTTTATGATTGAATTTTGTTTTGTTTTTAGAAAAGTCAGTATGCTGCTGAAAATAGGTGTGAATGAGGAGATCAAGGCCAGTTAGAAATATATTGTAGAGTCCAGGGAAGAGGTTATGTTGGGAGGAATTAAGCCACAGAAGAGGGAAGACATAGGAAAAGATACATTAAATAAAGAGGTATGATTGATAGGATGGGATTACTGATGAGATGGAAAATGATGCAAAAAAAAAAAAAGAGGGACATAATATTATAGGCACCCCCTAAGAGACAAAGTTTCTTTTTAGGTGGGGAATCACAAAGTCTACATTAAGATCTCACTTCAGGCAGCCTGAGAAGGATGGATGGGTAAGGTTTTAACAGGCACTAATAGGGGCTAATATGCTTTAAATAGAAGGACCTATATATGCAAAGCCACCCATTCAAAGGTGCATATGTAGCAAAGGGTAATTTGAATAACTGTTTGGTCAACTCAGCCAATGTGCCAGTCAGATTGCATCGTGCAAAATGAGTTATGTCTTATTCATCTGAAATTTTCTATTAAACCACTTGCCTGTATTGTTGTTACTATGATCTACTATGATGTTACTTGCTTTTGTCCAATAATATTTCATAATAAATGAGAAAATTAGGAGAGGTCCTGTTACTTCATAGTATTTTAATTACTTTGTGTCAAGTGTTGAAAAATGAGTATGCATTATAGTTGGTAACATACCATGGTATCATTAAGTATCTTGCCTCATTCTTCTTATAGACATGGCCAAATTGTTGGAGGGTATTAAATTTTCACAGAGGCAAGTGGCTTGAAGACAAGTGAAGCTGAAGACCATTGGCATCCATAGTATCTCTTGTTAAAAAAATATGCTTTCTGAAACAAAAATTCTTGAAAGAGAAGGAAGGAGTTGTACAGGTTAACCTCCATTTGCTAATCCTAGATTCATCCTCTGTCCTCTGTCCTTTTCTTTCATGCTCTGTGTGGAGGGATTGACCTTGAGAACTGCATCACCCATATTTCTCTGTCTTCTGCCTTCTATCAGATTCATCCAGTGGGAATCATCAACACAGGGCAAGAGAAAACATGAGTCAAAGCATATCTTACCCCACTCCTTGCCTGAGTCAGCACCATGATTTTAGCAGTGGCTAACTCACACCATAACTGCTGCTCCTGTTGACCATCTCCTGCTCTGTGGTAGAATATTCACTGAGGTCCAGAAACACTGTTTCCTTCCCTTGCCCCTTCAAAGCCGTATCATTTTCACTATAAGATTGACTTCTCTCATCCTTTCTCCATCAAATTATCTCCAAACAAATTATTTTGGTTAAAATGCTGTTTCCTGCTGGGACTAAGTCTAAAAGAGCACTTATCATTTATTGAATTCTTACTATGTGATACCATGCTAATAATGACTCTAACATTAAATATCTCAATCTATATATTATCACTGAGAATGAGAAAAATTTACTCACTGTTGACTGATGTGGGAACAAGTGCATACAGATCTTATCCAATGTCTAATTCATAGGAAACAGTAAGACATATTGCCATCCAGCACATAAATGATTATATATTTTATGTATTTTTGGTAGAATTATCCCTATAAATTTCATAATTTGATGACATTATAGTATTATTTTTAAAATGTAATTTCAGATTGTTCATTGCTAGTATACATAAATATAATAGCTATTACTGTTCTTGTACTGCATAACTCTCTAAAAGTTTTTGGATGCTTTTTCTGTCAATTTCATGATTATCTACATGCATGATTATGTAATCTATGAATAAAGGTAGTTCTATATATTCTTTACAATCTGGATGCTATTTATTTTTTATTTTCTTACATATTAACACCCTCTAACTTTTAGCACAAAGTTGAATCAAGTGGTTTGGGCAAACATCAATTACTTTGGGGGAAGGGAGTATTTCAGTATTTGACCATAAGTATAATATTGGCTATAATTTTTTTATTCATTTCCTTTAGGAGATGAAGAAGTTCCTTTCTATTCATAGTTTGATGAGGTTTTATCAGGAATAGATGACAGATAATGAAAATGCTTTTACTGCATCTACTGAGACAATCCTATTATTTCTCTTTATGGTTCTGTCCATTTTTGTTTCATGTATTTTAAAGCTGTGTTATTAGGTACCTAACTATTTATTAATATATATGTATAAATTCTCAATAAATAAATATTAGCTAAATCCATCAGTAAGTAAAAGGATAGTGCCCAAAAATCATGATGGATTTTTTTTTCAGGAATATAAGATTAGTTTAACAATTGAAAATCAATTAATAAAATTCACCACATTATCAGGTTAAGGAGAAAAAGACTGAAATTACCTCAATAGGTAAAGCAAAGGGGGTGCTAAAATTTAACTCCCATTCATGATATTAAATTATTAGGAAGTAAGAAATAGAAATATTCTTATTTTATATCAGGTATTTATAAGAAAATCCAATTGTAAATGCCATACTTAATCATAAAATAAAATTTCTCCCTTGCATCAGGAACAAGATATGGAAAACTGTTACTACCTTTTTATTTTTTTGAGAGAGAGAGAGTGCACACGTTCGTGGAAGCAAGTGTGCCCCTGCGCAAGTTGGGGAGAGGCAGAGGGAAAGGGAGAGAGAGACTATTGAGCAGGCTCTGCGTTCATCTCATGACCTTGAGAGCATGACCTGAATTGAAATAAGGAGTCATACAATTAACTGACTAGGTGTCCCGTTTTGCCATTTTTGTTCATGGTACCGGATATTCTAGTCAGTGTTAAAATAAAAAAAAAATAACTAAAAGGCAAAATAATTGTAAAGGGAGAAATAAGAAGTATAATTCTTATCATTCAAAACATGCATCAAAGCATATATAGAAAATGCAAAGTAACTTATAGACAAATTATTAGAATTAAGTGATTTAAAAAGTTCTCTACTTGCAGGGTTCACTTGAAACGTTGATTTCTATATTCAGTCAACAATTAGAAAATAAAGTGTAAAAGATACAATTTTTAATAATATAAAACATTAAATGTTCAGTAATTAGTGAATAATGGGTAAGAATTTTCACAGAGAACTACAACATATTACTGAGAGATAATAAAGATCTAAATACAGGGAATGGTATTCCATATTCATGAACAGGCAGACACAATATCATAAACACGTCAATTCTGCCCCAATTGATTTATATACTTAATGAAATCCTAGTTAAAATCCTGACAGGAGTGTGTGTGTAGGGGGGGGTGGGGGGGAACATAGAAGCTTATTCTAAAATGTATATGGAACTGCAAAGGGCCAAAAAAAAATCATGCATTCTTGGAGAAGAACAAATTTGGATGACTTTTATTATCAATTATTAAGATATTTTGAAGTACAATTTATTAAAATTGTATAGTATTAACACAAGGAAAGAAAAATAATTAAATAGAAAAGAGGTTAGAAAGAGACATATATGGGAATGCTTGATATAGGACACTGGTGAACTGGCAAAGAAGGGGGAAAATAAGAGTAGTGTTTTAAATAAATGGCATAGGGTCCGTTGGATGTCCTCTGTGGAAAGAAGTGAAATTGAACTTTTATGTCATGCAATATACAAAAATATGACCAAGCATATTATAAACTCAAATGTCAAAGATAAATGATATTATATCTTAATGAGTTCAGGTAGCCAGGTATGTTTTAAATAAGACACACAATTAATTGTATAGAAAATATTGATCAATTGGAGTACATTAAAATTAAGGACTTCTTTTTGTCAAAATACTTCATTAAAAGAAGAAAGGGAAAATCACAGATTGGGACATGGTCTTTGCTATGTTTAATTCACATTCAAAATATATAAAGAATTGGTGAAAATCAATAAAAGACAGTCATATTAGTTTTCTTTTGTGACCATACAACTTACTACAGATTTAGTAGTTTCAAACAATACAAATTTGTTATCCTGAAGTTCACAGGTCTGAAATCTGTTATAGGTCAGGCTGTGCTAAAATCAGTGTTAGCAGGGCTGTATTCCTTTCTTCAGGCACCAAGGGATGAGTCATTTCCTTGCTCACTTAGGTGTTGGTAGGTAGAATTCAGTTGTGTGCAGTTGTGAAGCTGAAGACTCTATACCACCGAGAGCAGCTAGGGACTGTCGTTAGCCCCTAGAGGCATCTCTTTGGTTCTTTCAAGGGTACATTTCAGCATAAGCAACAGGGTATAAAATATTTTTCATGCTTCTATCACTCTAACCTACTTAACTTCCATTCTTACTTTAAGACAACCATGTGAGATCTTAAACTGGACCCACCTAGAATATCCAGAATAATTTCCCCATCTCAAGTCCTTCACCTTGAGCACATCTACAAAGCTCATTTTGCCATGTAAGGTGACATATTTACATATTTACCAATTCCAGGCATCAAGATGTGGACATTCTGGGGACCCATTTTTCTGCCTATCACAACAGTCAACCTAATTTTAAAAAATGAGCTAGCGACTTGAACAAGAACATTACAAATAAGATATCTCATTGGTTATTTAACATTAAAAAATGAATCACTCTCATTAATTACAAGGGAAATGCTAATTAATCTTAAATCAATGATACTCTACACCAACCAGAATGGTCAATTTTTTTTTATATGAAATTTATTGACAAATTGGTTTCCATACAACACCCAGTGCTCATCCCAAAAGGTGCCCTCCTCAATACCCATCACCCACCCTCCCCTCCCTCCCACCCCCCATCAACCCTCAGTTTATTCTCAGTTTTTAAGAGTCTCTTATGCTTTGGCTCTCTCCCACTCTAACCTCCTTTTTTTTTTCTTCCCCTCGCCCATGGGTTTCTGTTAAGTTTCTCAGGATCCACATAAGAGTGAAAACATATGGTATCTGTCTTTCTCTGTGTGGCTTATTTCACTTAGCATCACGCTCTCCAGTTCCATCCACGTTTCTACAAAAGGCCATGTTTCATTTTTTCTCATTGCCACGTAGTACTCCAATGTGTATATAAACCACAATTTCTTTATCCATTCATCAGTTGATGGACATTTAGGCTTTTTCCATAATTTGGCTATTGTTGAGAGTGCTATGAACATTGGGGTACAAGTGGCTCTATGCATCAGTACTCCTGTATCCCTTGGATAAATTCCTAGCAGTGCTATTGCTGGGTCATAGGGTAGGTCTATTTTTAATTTTCTGAAGAACCTCCACACTGCTTTCCAGAGCAGCTGCACCAATTTGCATTCCCACCAACAGTGCAAGAGGGTTCCCGTTTCTCCACATCCTCTCCAGCATCTATAGTCTCCTGATTTGTTCATTTTGGCCACTCTGACTGGCATGAGGTGATACCTGAGTGTGGTTTTGATTTGTATTTCCCTGATAAGGAGCGACGCTGAACATCTTTTCATGTGCCTGTTGGCCATCCGGATGTCTTCTTTAGAGAAGTGTCTATTCATGTTTTCTGCCCATTTCTTCACTGGGTTATTTGTTTTTCGGGTGTGGAGTTTGGTGAGCTCTTTATAGATTTTGGATACTAGCCCTTTGTCTGATATGTCCTTTGCAAATATCTTTTCCCATTCCGTTGGTTGCCTTTTAGTTTTGTTGGTTGTTTCCTTTGCTGTGCAGAAGCTTTTTATCTTCATAAGGTCCCAGTAATTCACTTTTGCTTTTAATTCCCTTGCCTTTGGGGATGTGTCGAGTAAGAGATTGCTACGGCTGAGGTCAGAGAGGTCTTTTCCTGCTTTCTCCTCTAAGGTTTTGATGGTTTCCTGTCTCACATTCAGGTCCTTTATCCATTTTGAATTTATTTTTGTGAATGGTGTGAGAAAGTGGTCTAGTTTCAACCTTCTGCATGTTGCTGTCCAGTTCTCCCAGCACCATTTGTTAAAGAGGCTGTCTTTTTTCCATTGGATGTTCTTTCCTGCTTTGTCAAAGATGAGTTGGCCATACATTTGTGGGTCTAGTTCTGGGGTTTCTATTCTATTCCATTGGTCTATGTGTCTGTTTTTGTGCCAATACCATGCTGTCTTGATGATGACAGCTTTGTAGAAGAGGCTAAAGTCTGGGATTGTGATGCCTCCTGCTTTGGTCTTCTTCTTCAAAATTCCTTTGGCTATTCGGGGCCTTTTGTGGTTCCATATGAATTTTAGGATGGCTTGTTCTAGTTTCGAGAAGAATGCTGGTGCAATTTTGATTGGGATTGCATTGAATGTGTAGATAGCTTTGGGTAGTATTGACATTTTGACAATATTTATTTTTCCAATCCATGAGCAGGGAATGTCTTTCCATTTCTTTAAATCTTCTTCAATTTCCTTCATAAGCTTTCTATAGTTTTCAGCATACAGATCCTTTACATCTTTGGTTAGATTTATTCCTAGGTATTTTATGCTTCTTGGTGCAATTGTGAATGGGATCAGTTTCTTTATTTGTCTTTCTGTTGCTTCATTGTTAGTGTATAAGAATGCAACTGATTTCTGTACATTGATTTTGTATCCTGCAACTTTGCTGAATTCCTGTATCAGTTCTAGCAGACTTTTGCTGGAGTCTATTGCATTTTCCATGTATAGTATCATGTCATCTGCAAAAAGTGAAAGCTTGACTTCATCTTTGCCAATTTTGATGCCTTTGATTTCCTTTTGTTGTCTGATTGCTGATGCTAGAACTTCCAGCAC
The DNA here is from genome assembly GCF_022837055.1 of Prionailurus viverrinus. Classification (NCBI taxonomy): domain Eukaryota; kingdom Metazoa; phylum Chordata; class Mammalia; order Carnivora; family Felidae; genus Prionailurus; species Prionailurus viverrinus. The sequence continues at coordinate 50,564,512 of NC_062570.1, forward strand.
TATGTTAAACAACAGCGGTGAGAGTGGGCATCCCTGTCGTGTTCCTGATCTCCGGGGAAAAGCTCTCAGTTTTTCCCCGTTGAGGATGATGTTAGCTGTGGGCTTTTCATAAATGGCTTTTATGATCTTTAAGTGTGTTCCTTCTATCCCGACTTTCTCAAGGGTTTTTATTAAGAAAGGGTGCTGGATTTTGTCAAAGGCCTTTTCTGCATCGATTGACAGGATCATATGGTTCTTCTCTTTTTTTTTGTTAATGTGATGTATCACGCTGATTGATTTGCGAATGTTGAACCAGCCCTGCATCCCAGGAATGAATCCCACTTGATCATGGTGAATAATTCTTTTTATATGCCGTTGAATTCGATTTGCTAGTATCTTATTGAGAATTTTTGCATCCATATTCATCAGGGATATTGGCCTGTAGTTCTCTTTTTTTACTGGGTCTCTGTCTGGTTTAGGAATCAAAGTAATACTGGCTTCATAGAATGAGTCTGGAAGTTTTCCTTCCCTTTCTATTTCTTGGAATAGCTTGAGAAGGATAGGTATTATCTCTGCTTTAAACGTCTGGTAGAACTCCCCTGGGAAGCCATCTGGTCCTGGACTCTTATTTGTTGGGAGATTTTTGATAACCGATTCAATTTCTTCGCTGGTTATGGGTCTGTTCAAGCTTTCTATTTCCTCCTGATTGAGTTTTAGAAGAGTGTGGGTGTTCAGGAATTTGTCCATTTCTTCCAGGTTGTCCAATTTGTTGGCATATAAGTTTTCATAGTATTCCCTGATAATTGTTTGTATCTCTGAGGGATTGGTTGTAATAATTCCATTTTCATTCATGATTTTATCTATTTGGGTCATCTCCCTTTTCTTTTTGAGAAGCCTGGCTAGAGGTTTGTCAATTTTGTTTATTTTTTCAAAAAACCAACTCTTGGTTTCGTTGATCTGCTCTACAGTTTTTTTAGATTCTATGTTGTTTATTTCTGCTCTGATCTTTATTATTTCTCTTCTTCTGCTGGGTTTAGGCTGCCTTTGCTGTTCTGCTTCTAGTTCCTTTAGGTGTGCTGTTAGATTTTGTATTTGGGATTTTTCTTGTTTCTTGAGATAGGCCTGGATTGCAATGTATTTTCCTCTCAGGACGGCCTTTGCTGCGTCCCAAAGCGTTTGGATTGTTGTATTTTCATTTTCGTTTGTTTCCATATATTTTTCTAATTTCTTCTCTAATTGCCTGGTTGACCCACTCATTCGTTAGTAGGGTGTTCTTTAACCTCCATGCTTTTGGAGGCTTTCCAGACTTTTTTCTGTTGTTGATTTCAAGCTTCATAGCATTGTGGTCTGAAAGTATGCATGGTATAATTTCAATTCTTGTAAACTTATGAAGGGCTGTTTTGTAACCCAGTATATGATCTATCTTGGAGAATGTTCCATGTGCACTCGAGAAGAAAGTATATTCTGTTGCTTTGGGATGCAGAGTTCTAACTATATCTGTCAAGTCCATCTGATCCAATGTCTCTTTCAGGGCCCTTGTTTCTTTATTGACCGTGTGTCTAGATGATCTATCCATTTCTGTAAGTGGGGTGAGTCTCTTGTAGACAGCAAATAGATGGGTCTTGTTTTTTTATCCATTCTGATACCCTATGTCTTTTGGTTGGCGCATTTAATCCATTTACATTCAGTGTTATTATAGAAAGATACGGGTTTAGAGTCATTGTCATGTCTGTATGTTTTATGCTTGTAGTGATGCCTCTGGGACTTTGTCTCACAGGGTCCCCCTTAGGATCTCTTGTAGGGCTGGTTTAGTGGTGACGAATTCCTTCAGTTTTTGTTTGTTTGGGAAGACCTTTATCTCTCCTTCTATTCTAAATGACAGACTTGCTGGATAAAGGATTCTTGGCTGCATATTTTTTCTGTCTAGCACCCTGAAAATCTCGTGCCAATTCTTTCTGGCCTGCCAAGTTTCAAAAGAGAGATCAGTCACGAGTCTTATAGGTCTCCCTTTATATGTGAGGGCCCGTTTACCCCTTGCTGCTTTCAGAATTTTCTCTTTATCCTTGTATTTTGCCCATTTCACTATGATATGTCGTGCAGAAGATCGATTCAATTTACGTCTGAAGGGAGTTCTCTGTGCCTCTTGGATTTCAATGCCTTTTTCCTTCCCCAGTTCAGGGAAGTTCTCAGCTATTATTTCTTCAAGTACCCCTTCAGCACCTTTCCCTCTCTCATCCTCCTCTGGGATACCAATTATGCGTATATTATTTCTTTTTAGTGTATCACTTAGTTCTCTAATTTTCCCCTCATACTCCTGGATTTTTTTATCTCTCTTTTTCTCAGCTTCCTCTTTTTCCACAACTTTATCTTCTAGTTCACCTATTCTCTCCTCTGCCTCTTCCATCTGAGCCGTGGTGGTTTCCATTTTGTTTTGCATTTCACTTAAAGCCTTTTTCAGCTCCTCGTGACTGTTCCTTAGTCCCTTGATCTCTGTAGCAACAGATTCTCTGCTGTCCTGTATACTGTTCTCAAGCCCAGCGATTAATTTTATGACTATTATTCTAAATTCACTTTCTGTTATATTATGTAAATCCTTTTTGATCAATTCATTAGCTGTTGTTATTTCCTGGAGATTCTTCTGAGGGGAATTCTTCCGCTTGGTCCTTTTGCATAGTCCCTGGTGTGGTGAGGACCTGCAGGGCACTTCCCCTGTGCTGTGGTGTATAACTGGAGTTGGTGGCGGGGCCGCAGTCAGACCTGATGTCTGCCCCCAACCCACCGCTGGGGCCACAGTCAGACTGGTGTGTACCTTTTCTTCCCCTCTCCTAGGGGCGGGATTTACTATGGGAATGTGTGGCCCGTCTGGGCTACTTGCACACTGCCAGGCTTGTGATCCTGGGAATCTGGCGTATTAGCTGGGGTGGGTAGGCAAGGTGCACAGGGGCAGGAGGGGAATGCTTAGCTTGCTTCTCCTTAGGTGATCCACTTCAGGAGGGGCCCTGTGGCAGCGGGAGGGAGTCAGACCTGCTGCCGGAAGTTTGACTCCGCAGAAGCACAGAGTTGGGTGTTTGCGCGGAGCAAGCAAGTTCCCTGGCAGGAACTGGTTCCCTTTGGGATTTTGGCTGGGGGATGGGTGGGGGAGATGGCGCCGGCGAGCGCCTTTGTTCCCCGCCAAATTGAGCTCTGTCGTCCGGGGGCTCAGCAACTCTCCCTCCCTTTGTCCTCCAGCCTTTCCGCTTTCTGAGCAGAGCTGCTAACTTATGTCCTCCCAGACGCTAAGTCACGCTTGCTGTCGGAACACTGTCCGCCCGGCCCCTCCGCTTTTGCAAGCCAGACTCGGGGGCTCTGCTTGGCCAGTGAGCTGCCCCTCCGCCCCGGCTCCCTCCCGCCAGTCCGTGGAGCGCGCACCGCCTCGCCGCCCTTCCTACCCTCTTCCGTGGGCCTCTCATCTGCGCTTGGCTCCGGCGACTCCGTTCTGCTAATCCTCTGGCGTTTTTCTGGGTTATTTAGGCAGGTGTAGGTGGGATCTAAGTGATCAGCAGGACGCGCGGTGAGCCCAGTGTCCTCCTATTCCGCCATCTTACCAAAGTTCCAGAATGGTCAATTTTTAAAAGACCAAAAATATTAAGTGTTGGTAAGAATAAGAAACAACTGAAACCCTCATCCATTCTTCATAAGTTGGCAAAATTATAGAATCCTTTTGGAACACTATTTATCCGTATCTACTAAAGTTGAGCATAAGTATATCCAAGAGTGCATCAATCCAACTTCTAGGCATACTTCCAGTAGTATGTATATGTGTAACAAATATGTGCACAAAATATTCATGGTAGCATTATTTGTAATAAAATCTGGAAATAACATATCTACTGATAGAACTCATAAATACAATATTGGTGCATTCTTACAATGGAATAATATATAGTAATAAGAATGAATAAACTACCTCATATAACAAAATGGATAAATCTCATAGACATAATATCAAATAAAAGATTACAGAAATAAAAGAGTACACATATACAGCATAATCATATTTTTATATATTTAAATATAGGAATAATTTATATACTAGAATAGTGATTATTTTTGGAAGGAGGATTAGGGTACTTCTTAGGTGTTTTCAATATTCCAGTTTTTTCATTTGTATGAAGTTGACACAGCTATGTTCACTTTGTGAAATTCATCAAGGTTTACGTTTATGATAATATTTGCTTTTTGTATTAAATTATATTTTTAAAATACTGAACAGCTTATATCCCTGGGAACAGAGGGACAGCTTTGCTTCTGAGGTTGCCAGTATCCCTGCTGGATGGAACCTGTCAACTGCTCCTCTTTATACAGCTAGAAATGCTATCTGAACAAGGAGGGAGCAGTAGGGACCAGACAGATGAACAAGTCCTACTCCTGCTGCACTACAGTTCCCTGTCCCTGGAGAAGTGTTTTTTTTTTTTTTCCTTTTTCATTTACTTATGTGTTTATAGAATACCATGTTGTTATACAAAAGGCTCTGTGTGGTCAAAAATAAAAAGACACTGATATTGGAAGAAAGGGATGGAAAAAATGAGAAGGTGAGCCAGGTGGGCCTGGAGAAGCCACTTGATTCCTAAGAGACAGTTGTTCCAATGCCAACAGACTACTGCCCCAGGAGAGCTCACACCTAGGGTTGCTGAATCTCATCTCTCAAAAGATGACATAAGTGGAGATGTACTGACTTATAAATATCATAAACTTGGGGTGCCTGGGTGGCGCAGTCGGTTAAGCGTCCGACTTCAGCCAGGTCACGATCTCACGGTCCGTGGGTTTGAGCCCCGCGTCGGGCTCTGGGCTGATGGCTCAGAGCCTGGAGCCTGTTTCCGATTCTGTGTCTCCCTCTCTCTCTGCCCCTCCCCCGTTCATGCTCTGTCTCGCTCTGTCCCAAAAATAAATAAAAAACGTTGAATAAATATCATAAACTTAATATTTGTAGAAATCTCAATTTTGGATCTCTGATGTTAGAAGTCAGGCAGTGGATTTCTTTGGAGGGGTAAAAATGACTGGGAATGGACATATGGGGATTGCTGGGAAGTTTCTATGTCTTGATCTGGGCTGGTTAAATGGGTATGTTAGTTTGTGAACATTTCATGGAGTTATACATATATGTGAAATGGTTGGGAAGGTAACATCTAAAGTCAAAGCATAGTCTGGAGCTGTTTCTCTTCAACTACAGTAATATTCAGATATCTTTTAAAATGAAACTTTCCATAAATTCTTCATGTCCTGTGGATTTCAGGAAAATGGCTCTAGATATAATGATCTAGACATTTTGCAAAACAAAGAGGCCAGAATGAAAACAAACAAACAAAAAACTGAGTGCAGAGGCAAGAACCTGAGGATTGGTTTGGAGGGAGGAGGGGTGAAGATGAGTGTAATTGAACCAAGAGTCTATGGGCAGGTTCTTGTGCCCCTATCTAACTCGGGCACTTGCTTTTGTGTGCATGCGTGTGCATGTGAGTGTGTGAGTGTGTGAGTGTGTGTGTGTGTGTGTGTGTGTGTGTGTGTGTGTGTGTGAGGTAGAATATGAGTGTCTTGATTGCATTTATATTGGTAAGGATGAAAAGCATGTTCTGATTCTGATTTGGGACATAGTGTCCTGAATGTTTCTGTGCCATTTATGGGGATTTCAGGCTGGTGAACACCACCACTTATGGGCACAAAATAAGGCTATGATATTAACAAAATTTTGTTTAAACACAGCAGAAAAATAGATTGGGGAAGTAAGATATAATTCCTGGTTTTACACATGTATAATAAATATAAAAAACTAGCAATTAGATGTTGATTGTTAGGATCAATTCTTACATATGTTGTTGCATTTATGCCCAGTAATGACCCTGCTAAATGCATATAATTACATTTATTTATCATCCATAAAAGTGTATTTCTCAAGCATTATCTTTCCTTAGAAGCCTATCCTACTGAGGTAAAATCAGTAACTCTAAAATGGTCCATCTTCCTTCACCTCCACCATTACCTTACTTCATATTGCAGAAATTATGACCTATATTTGGGTTTATATCTATCCTGTCTTTACATTGTAAATGACTTTAACAAGGGATTCTATGTTGCTCATCTCCCAGAGTTCTATCCAAGTGACTGGCTTATAGGAGTTCTCAGTAAATGTTTGTTGAAAGAATGAAAAGAATATGGACACTAGAAGTAAGAAAGGCCAACTTCCCTGGGGCAAAAGTCATCCATACTGAATTTGAACCCAGCTCTTTGTGATTCTAATTCCACACTTTTCTATTAAATCACACAAAATGAACATCAAACCTCACTGCATTTGTCAGTTTCTGGTATTGAAAATGGAAACACTTCTGTCTCTAATACTACTTTTACCTCACATCCACATTTGGATTTGCATTGGGCTTTCAGGTGCCAGCCAAGGTTCCTGCTGCCCAGGAAATAATGCACATGGGCAAATGCCAGTTTTATATAATTTAGGAGAAAGAACTGCATTTGAGATAATTTACATAAAAATAAAATTTGTGCCTGTCTCTACAGAATAGGCTCTGGTCAACAGAGCACAAATCAATCTGTTTGCTCTTAAATTTAAATATCCATAAGTCATTACATAGCTCATAATCACATTGATGTAACTGAATTGAATTTGCAGAGATTATTCTGTGTGAGAAGGGACTTCCAAGCTATTTAAACTGCTGCTATTCAATAGATAAGGCCTCTCAAATCTGACCTCTGTTTTATATTAAATTTGTGACCTAATTTTCATTTTTCTCTGGGTTCTCATTTTCTCCGATGAAGAGGTCTTAGAAGCTTCCACACCAGCACTTTTACATTGGCAGTTGCAGACAGAAGGATAAAGAAAGATGTGCATTCAGATGCTGGAAGAGGGTGTGATAGCAAATTGGTTAATCAAATGGACATATTCCATTTTAAATATGGGCTCCACACATAGTAACTCTTTGTCTTTGGGCAAGTTGCTGAGCCTCTCTAGGCTTCAACTTCCCTCTCTGTATTATGCGGATAGTATTAGGGTCTACTTCACATAATTTTTATAAGACTTTAATGAAAGCCTAGACCAGAGCCTGTTAAATGGTAAGCAATCTATGTTAGCCAACTCATGACAATTACTATTGTCATTATATAACTGTTACAGATTTGTATTATTAGTTTTAAATGTCACACACACACACACACACACACACACACACACACACACACACAAATAAAACAGTTGAAGAACAGAGTAAATTGGGAAAGATCCAGATAAAATGCTGAGCATTCAGTTTCAGCTTTTTGTCATAATACTTATTTACATTTTCCTAGCACCTTACATATTTAATTAAAATTTTTATATTGATTTATTTATTTTGAGAGAGAGAAAGCATGAACAGGGGAGGGGCAGAGAGAGAGGAGAGAGAATCCGAAGCAAGCCCCATGCACTATCACGACAGAGCCTGACATGGGATTTGATCCCACAAACAAACCATGAGATCATGACCTGAGCCAAAATCAAGAGTCAGATGCTCAATGACTGAGCCACCCAAGCACCCCCACCTTACACATTTTAAAACACTTTATTTCATTAGGTCTCTCAAAGCAATCTTTTATGAAAATTATATCATTTTTTATATACTATTTTAAGAATATATTATCCTTCTAATTGAAGCACCTTAAGAAGTTAAATGAATTCTCTAAAGTGGTAATAAACTGGCCAAACTTGAGTGTTCTAAATCTCAAGCAAGTCCTCTTAGTATAAATGAGCTTTGCCCTGCTAGCCCTTTGAATAAGGGTCATATAGGTCGAGGGTCGATACTCCACTGACGGACCAGAAGTGAAATTGGAAAGGAACAAATATGGCGATGTATCAAGTATCACACAAAAAATCAAGAATTGGTATAGTTTTCATGCCCATAAGTAATTCCTTATGGAATAGTATACAACTCCTTCCTTCATTGATTCTGTATTTCAGTACAAAATTATTGAAGTACTGTGTGCAAGACAGAGTGTACTGTGACTACACTAAATGCTATAAGGAATTTTTAATAAATTTCACATGCATCTTTATCTTCAGACGCCAACATCCTATGGCACTTGTTTAGAAGTTTTTAGAGAGGAGATATATCTTTTCTTATTAAAACAAAATCTTATATGCTATCCCCTATGTAATAGACATGAAAATTGTTAATTCCTTTAGGCAATTTGGTTCTTTATTGGCAGAAAATCTTTCATTTTTTATGGACTTTCTGAGATATCATCACAGAATCATAGAACAAGTTCCATATACTAGAAAAAAAAAAAGGAAACTACTTTAAAGAAAAAATTTCTCCTTTTTCTAACGACAACATAGTAGAAGCAGTAATCATTAAGTAAAATTCTCAAAGAGAAGTGTTTTGTTTTTGTTTTTGTTTTTGTTCCTCCCCCCCCACCCAGGTCAAGAATGATACCTTGAAGATCTGGCTTCCCTGGTCCATATTGAAATGATATTTTCACTAAAAACTTGTGCGTCTGATGTTACTAGTTGTTATTTTTTAATTAAAATTATGCTTATAATTGTTTTTAAAGGAAGGACATTTACTCTAATAGGATTAAAGTAGAAAGAAATCATTTAAGGAATCTTCATCCTCATACAATTTTTTATTTGTATTTATATTCAACTAGCAAATGTTCTTAGTACCTAAATAAAAAGACATTTGACAAAATTTAAGTGATAAACAAGTTTATTTTTTGCTGTCCTTTAGTTATGAAGTTTAGGCAAATTAAAAAATAAAACAAGCAACAGAGAAGTTCAGTAGAGTTGAGGTAGGAGCTTATGGTAGTTATTTCAGGAAGTGAAAACTCTGTAGTTTATGAATTATGAAGTAATTGTGGTAAGTGTAATATTTTTATTTTATATTAATTAATTTATTCCATGAATAAGAATACACACACTGTGCCATATTCTGCCCCACATTTGTCAGTTCATAAGGCAAATAAAAATAACGATATTTGGTTATTTTCCTTAAAAAATTATTAGCAGTAAATATTTGGTGCTTAATTAAATGCTGAATCAGTTCCAATATATCAAAATTAAAATAAAAATTTTTTAAGGAATAAATATTTTGTGAGTTTAGGCAAACTTAAATTTGTACATTTACTAGAAAATAAATGTGATGGAAATAGGAAATTTGAGTAAGTCCAAATTATAATTAGAAAGTGCCTTCTTGGGGTGCCTGGGTGGCTCAGTCGGTTAAGCGTCCGACTTCAACTCAGGTCACAATCTCAAGGTCCATGAGTTTGAGCCCCACATTGGGCTCTGGGCTGATGGCTCAGAGCCTGGAACCAGCTTCCGATTCTGTGTCTCCCTCTCTCTCTGCCCCTCCCCCATTCATACTCTGTCTCTCTCTCTCAAAAATAAATAAAAGTTAAAAATTATTTTTTTAAAAAAAGAAAGTACCTTCTTCTCACCAAAATAGAAATATACCCTTGTTCTATACAAACATTGATTGGGAAAATTAATTATCTAGATCTAGGAAATATAATTGTCAGCTAGACAGGCTGCCAGAATATTAGATTAAATGGACACAGAATTGGAACTTTTGAGAGATTTTCTATCCAAACAATCATGGAAACCCCTGCTTCCCGGGGAGTGTTCCTTGTTTCTTTGATTGGATCATGAGCGCTGTGAACAAGAATGCATGTACGTATGTGCATATGCCTCTCTGTATGCTTTGTAATTAATATGTCCATTAAAAAATGATTCCCCCATAATTCATATTTGACCTAAGACGTCTCCTCTGAAAAATCTTATTTATTGGTATAATATTGGCTTTTAATTTGACAGTATTAACACAGATGCCAGGAAAAGATAATGTCTACCTAGACAAGGATTTAATGGTGAAGTAAGTGATGTAGAGTGGAGAGTGGGTATTTAGAATAAATGAACAAAAGAAAAAAATAGACAAAGGCATTTAAGAACTATCCCCACCAATTCTGAGTTTCTTTGATATTCTGGTAAAGCAAAGTAGATGATTAAATCCAGAAATGTATTATAGGTACCTGCATATTGGTTGAACTGTGCATTCGTATATATTTTTCTGTTAATTGCTAATGAGCAATGATTTAGAAAGAGGGTTCTGAAGCTAGAACAAACAATCCTAAAATTTGAACCCCATCAAAGTCCCCGAATAGCCAAAGAAATGTTGAAAAAGAAAACCAAAGCAGGAGGCATTACAATCCCTGACTTTAGCCTCTACTACAAAGCTGTAATCACCAGGACAGTATCGTACTGGCACAAAAACAGATACATAGACCAGTGGAATAGAATAGAGAACCCAGAATTGGACCCACAAATGTATGGCCAACTAATCTTTGATAAAGCAGGAAAGAGTAGCCAATGGAAGAAAGACAGTCTCTTTAACAAATGGTGCTGGCAGAACTGGACGGCAACATGCACAAGAATGAAACTGGACCACTTTCTTACACCATACACAAAAATAAACTCAAAATGGATGAAAGGCCTAAGTGTGAGACAGGAAACCATCAAAACCTTAGAGGAGAAAACAGGCATCAACCTCTTTGACCTCGGCCGCAGCAATTTCTTGCTCAACACATTTCCAAAGGCAAGGGGAATAAAAGCAAAAATGAACTATTGAGACCTCATCAAGATAAAAAGTTTATGTACTGCAAAGGAATCTGTCAACAAAATTAAAAGGCAACTGATAGAATGGGAGAAGATATTTGAAAATGACATATCAGATAAAGGGTGAGGATCCAAAATCTATAAAGAACTTACCAAACTCAACACCTGAAAAACAAATAATCCGGTGAAGAAAAGGGCAGAAGACATGAATAGACACTTTTCCAAAGAAGACATCCAGATAACCAACAGACATATGATAAGATGCTCAACATCACTCGTTTTCAGGGAATTACAAATCAAAACCACATTGAGATACCACCTCATGCCGGTCAGAGTGGCTAAAATTAACAACTCTGCAAACAAGAGATATTAGTGAGGATGTGGAGAAACAGGAACCCTCTTGCACTGTTGGTGGGAAATAAACTGGTGCACTGGAAAACAGTGTGGAGGTACCTCAAAAAATTAAAAATAGAACTACCCTATGACCCAGAAATAGCAATACTAGGAATTTATCCAAAGGATACAAGAGTGCTCATTCATAGGGGCACTTGTATCCCAATGTTTATAGCAGTGCTTTCAACAATAGCCAAATTATGGAAAGAGCCCAAATATCCATCAACTGATGAATGGATAAAGAAGATGTGGTTTATATATACAATGGAATACTACTTGGCTTTGAGAAAGAATGAAATCCTGCCATTTGCAACAACATGGATGAAACTGGAGGGTATTCGGCTAAGTGAAATAAGTCAATCAGAGAAAGACAGATATCATATGTTTTCACTCATATGTGGAACTTGAGAAACTTAAACAGAAGACCTGGGAGAAGGGAGGGGGAAAAATAGTTTCAAACAGAGAGAGAAGCAAACCATAAGAGAGTCTTAAATACAGAAATCAGACTGAGGGTTGATGGGGGTGCCAAGGGAGAAGGGAAAAAAGGGTGATGGGCATTGAGGAGGGCACTCGTTGGGATGAGCACTGGGTATTGCATATAAGCAATGAATCATGGGAATCTACCCTCGAAATCAAGAGCACACTATATACACTGTATGTTAGCTAACTTGACAATAAATTATATTAAAAAAATAGTTGTAATGGGGACCCCCTGGCTGGCTTATTTGGTAGAGCATGTGACTCTTGATCTCAGGATTGTGAGTTTGAGCTCCATGTTGGGTATGGAGATTACTGAAATAAATAAATCTTCAAAAACAAGCAAACAACAACAACAACAAAACAAAAGAAAGAAAGAGAGTTCTAGAGTTTAACAGCTTGGATTTGTATCTGAACTCGACCCCTGACTAGCTGAGTGCCTTTGAGTAAATGACTTAACATCTCTGCGCCTGAAATTCTAATCTTTAAAATGAGAATAAGAATAGTAATTACCTCAGCGTTTCATTAAGATAATAAGTATAAAATGTAGAGAAGTGTTGCTAGTACATGTTAAGAACATAGTGTTACTACATTAATAATAACTATTATATAATAACTAATGTGTAGCACATTATATATATAATGGTATTTATATATGTATGGTATGTATATATATATATTTATATATAATGGTATTAATTATATATATATGGTATATATATATATATATATATATATATATATAATGGTATTAATTAGTGTAGTAACACTACATGACAGGTTTTGTGGCTATGAATGTTCCAAGTTGATTTCCTTTGCAAGTACTTTTCAGGACTTGTACCCTTCTACCTTCACATAAAATCACAAAATTACATGCATCAGAAGCCATAATATTTTCAAACATTTTGTTCTCAGCAATTCCCTCACTGAAACATACCCCAGGGAAATAATGTGACATATCTAGGAGCATTTTGCTCAAAATATTAATTGCAGGATTGGAATACTATACCACCATTAAAATAAAATATTTAAATTCCTTAATGTGTTAAGAAAAATAAAACGCTGGAATGAAGTATGGAGATGTGTAACTGGAGGTATATTTAAAAGGAAGAATATGAAATACTTATTCACCAATGACCTGTATTATTTTTCTAAACTTATTATAATTATTCATAAGAATATAAATGTGTGCATATGTGTATGTATGTTTCTGTGGGTATCTGTCTAAACAGAAACTGCATAGGAAATATCTAAATGGATTATATAAGTTCTAAATCTGTTCTGGCTTATAAACAACCTAGGTATCAACAATATCACACTTTCCTGCAGGGAATAAAGCAATGTCAGGGACAAATATCTTTGAACCGTATCTCTAAACAGCTTTTCATTATTGTAGAAAGCCAGTGGCTTCATGTAGAGGAGTCATTGGTCTGTGGAGTACACTTAGGAAATGCTGCCCTACTCTATTAAAACAGACCAGAGCAGTTCTTTTTCCTCCCTTCTCTCTCCATCCCAAACCATCGCTCACATAACTAATGTTTTGAATGTGAAGACATGAAGAAACTGAGATTCAAAAAAATTACTTTCCAAATGTCATTCACTAGGAGGTGGTGAACTAAAACTGTTTCATCTCTCATTAAACATTAATTGAGGCCCTGATACATTTAAAACACAGATATATATGATAAATTGAACATGAATACTTTCACATGATGCTCACTGTGTAATGGGGTTCAAAAAATTAAACAATCAGCTATTACTCAATAGGTTAAGTGCTGCAAGAGAAATAGCACATGATTATTCAAATTTATTCAACACATATTTGTTAAATGCTCCCTATGCATTTACCCCAGCTAGATGTTATCGCAGCAAAAGTTAGTAAGATAAACTCTATCTTGAGGTGCTTATGATTTAGTGGAGAATGTCAATATGAACTGACCATTTCAATATAGTATGGTAATAGTGATAATAGCTAACATTTTTTTGAGTGCTTACTACTTAGTAAGCACTATTTAAAAAAATTTTTAGTTAACATACAAGGCAATATTGGTTTCAGCAGAATTCAGTAATTTATCACTTACATACAATACCCAGCACTGATCACAAGTGCCCTCCTTAATATCCATTACTTACCTAGCCCATCTCCCACCCAGCTTCCTCCATCAATCCTCACTTTGTTCTCTGTCATTAAGTGTCTTTCCTGGTTTGTTTCTCTCTCTTCTCTTCCCCCTCCACTTCCCATAAGCACAACTATTTTGTTTCTTAAATTCTACATATGAGTGAAATCATATGGTATTTGTATTTCTCTGATTGACTTATTTCCCTTAGTGTACTACATTCTTTGCAAATGGCAAGATTTCATTCTTTTCGATGGCCGAGTAATGTTCCATTGTTTGTTTATACACACACACACACACACACACACACACCCCACATCTTCTTTATCCATTCATCAACTGATGGACAGTTGGGCTTCCTCCACAGTTTTGCTATTGTTGATAATGCTGCTATAAACATTGGGGTGCATGTACCCCTTTGAATCTGTACTTTTGTATCCTTTTGGGTAAATACTAATAGTGCAATTGCTGATTCATAGGTTATTTCTATTTTTAATTTTTTGAGGAACCCCCATACTGTTCTCTAGAGTGTCTGCACCAGTTTTCATTCCCACCAACAATGCAAGAGAGTTCCTCTTTCTCCGTAGCTTCACTAACATCTGTTGTTTCTTGTGTTGTTAATTTTAGCCATTCTGATAGGTGTGAGGTGGTATCGTGGTTTTGATTTGTATTTCCCTGATGATGAGTGCTGTTGAGCATCTTTCTCATGTGTCTGTTAGCCACCTGATGTCTTCTTTGTAAAGTGTCTATTTATGTTTTCTGCCCATTTCTTATTGGGTTGCTTGTTTTTTGGGTGTTGAGTTTGATACTTATTTATAGATTTTGTATACTAACCCTTTGTATGATATGTCATTTGCAAGTATCTTCTGGCATTCTGTAGGCTGCCTTTTAGTTTTGTTGATTGTTTCCTTTGCTTTGTGGAAGCTTTTTATCTTGATAGAGTCCCAATACTTCATGTATCCCTTGCTTTCAGCAACATGTCTAGTAAGAAATTGCTATGGCAGATGTTAAAGAGATTGCTGTCTGTGTTCTCCTTCCTCTAGGATTTGATAGTTTCCTGTCTCACATTTAGGTCTTTCATCCATTTTGAACATATTTTTGTGTGTGGTATAAGAAAGTAATCCAGTTTCGTTCTGTATGTTGCTGTCCAGTTTTCCCAACACCATTTTTTGAAGAGACTGTCTTTTTTACATTGGATATTCTTTCCTGCTTTGTCAAAGATGAGTTAACCATATGGTTGTGGGCCCATTTCTGGTTTTTCTACTCTGTTCCACTGATCTATATGTCTGTTTTTGTGCTACCATTCTGTCTTGATTACTTTAGCTTTGCAGTATAGCTTAAATTCCAGAATCATGATGCCTCTAATTTTGTTTTATTTTTTCAGGATTGCTTTGGCTATTCACGGTCTTTTATGGCTCCATATAAATTTTAGGATTGTTTGTTCTAGCTATGCAAAAAATACTGGTGGTATTTTGGTAGGGACTGAATTAAATGTGTAGATTGCTTTTGGTAGTATAGATATTTTAACCATGTTTGTTCTTCCAATTCATGAGCATGGGATGCCTTTCCATTTCTTTGTGTCATCTTCAGTTTCTTTCATCAGTGTTTTATAGTTTTCAGAGTACAAATCTTTTTTTAGTTAGATTTATTCCTGGTTATCTTACTATTTTTGGTGCAATTGCAAGTGGGATCAATTTCTTGATTTCTTTTTCTGCTGCTTTGTTATTGTTATAAAGAAATGCAACAGATTTCTGCACGTTGATTTTATATCCTGTGGCTTTGCTGAATCATGTATGCATTCTAACAACTTTCTGGTGGGGCCTTTTTGATTTTCTACATAGAGTATCATGTCACCTGCAAATAGTAAAAGTTTGACTTCTTTCTTGCTGATTTATATGCCCTTTATTTCTTTTTGTTGTTAGATCGCTGAGGCTAAGACTTCCAGTACTATGTTAAGTAGTAATGGTGAGAGTGGACGTCCTTGTCTTGTTCCTGAACATAGGGGAAAAGCTGTCAGATTTTCCTCTTTGAGGATAATGTTAGCTTTGGTTTTGTATATGTGCTTTATGATGTTGAGGTAAGCAAAAATCTCTTAACAAACAAGAGTTCTGGGCCAGATGGTATCCCAGGAGAATTATACCAGACATTTAAAGAAGAGTTAATTCTTCTCAAACTGTTCCAAAAAATAGAAATGGAAGGAAAACTTCCAAATTCATTCTATAAATTCAGCATTACCTTGATTCCAAAACCGACCAAGACCCCACTAAAAAGGAGAATTATAGGCCAATATCCCTTATGAACACGGATGGAAAAATTCTCAACAAGATACCAGCAAATCAAATTGAACAATACATAAAAAGAGTTATTCACCATGATCAAGTGGGATTTATTCCTGAGCTGCAGGGCTGGTTCAATAATTGCCAACCAATCAACATGATACATGACATTGATAAAAGAAAGGATAAGGACCATATGATCCTGGCGATAGATGCAGAAAAACATTGATAAAATACAGTATCCAGTCTTGATAAAAAACCTTCAACAAAGTAGGGGTAGATGGAATATTTAGGTACTATTTTAAGTACTTTGTGTATTTCATTCAATCCTCATAACAAAGCTTAAGGTCAATACTCCCCAGAATATAGATGTGGTTAATGGAGCAGAGAGTGTTTGAAAGAACTTGTCCTAGGTTACCCAGATAGAAGGTTGTGGAGCTGGAATATGGATGCAGGCATCTGACTGTGGAGCCTATGCTATTATCTGTATGCCAACCTGCCTTTAAAACCTCTTAGAAAAATAAATTCTGGTTAACATAGGGCCTAACATACATAAAAACATTATAAACACTTAGGGCTTAAAACTGTTGTTCAGGTAGAGTAATAAAAGTCCTAGTTACATGGGACAGGCCCATTTTATACCTGTTATTGGATATGTATTCAGCTTAACATCTTTCTCTGATCCTTAATTTATTTCAATAAAGTGTCACATAATGACTGCATTAAGATGACCCAGGATGAATTTGGTAGTCTTCCACTTGAGAGTTCAGGATTCTGTCATGATCTCATATAATGATGTAAGAGATGCATGGGCAGAATACAGAATTCTCACCCCAACACAGGATTAAATTTAAAAGATGACTCAAAATAACCTCTTTCTTTTCCTGACTTTTTTCAGACACAGGGTAACTGTAGAGGATAGTATGCAGAGCTAAGGGTGATAAAAAATGATGCATACTGAGAAGGTAGCCGCCGGAGCCAGCTAAGTCCTTCTGGTCTCAGTTAGTGGCATTTGATAGTATTACCATTGTTGAACATGTAATAATGGCTTGGGCTATGGATTGTCAAAGTCGCAAGGCTTCCAGGCTGCCAGTTGGTAGCTTAAGTGAGAAACATGGGGAAATGCAGGTTAATAAATGTTAAATATGTGCAGAAAATTGAGTCTGAGTGCTGCCATCAATAAAATAGGGGTTTATCTAGATGTTCTTGTTGCAGTGTTTTTGTCATTTATTGAACAGCATATAATCAATAACTATTTTCTTATTTGGTAATACAGTTACATTTTAAATTAAGTTGTTTTAGTTGTAATGAGCTTTTAAAAAGCACAAAATAACATGTTTAAGATTTTACAGAGTCCTTCATTTCTCAAGAAAGCTGATAATGAAGTATGACTTAAAGTATTTTGGGGTTCTGAATATCTGCCATGGGGCTTGATGTAGTATCAACAACCACATGAGAGCCAGAAGATACATCACTGCTAACAAAGCATTAACATCTTTAGCAGTTTGTTTTTATTTTAGAAGATTAAGCTTGAATACATCAATTTAATACAGGCAGCAGCAAAAAGTACCACATATATCAGTGTCTGAAGTATGGCTTTCAGTGACCTTAGATGATTGTTTTGTTAAATTAGTTTTGCTTACTTTTGTTTCCAAGATTCTTATAGATATATGTAAAGTGCAGAAGTAGCTGGTAATATATTGGTTCTATTTACAGAAGAACTTCACATATAGGTAAAAATAAGGTCAGTTTTATATCAGTCACATTCAAAGCTTCAAATAGAAAATAAATTATTTTGTTTTTAGTAGTGGCTCAAATTTTCATCTAATTACAGAATTAACATAAAGTTTTGAAAGTTCATTCCATCAAAAGTAGAATACCTGGTATTATTTTGAATTTTTTTCTAATTTTGTTTGAACAATTAAACCTGAAGGTAAAATTATTTGTTTTTGTAGTTATGTTCATATAGAAACTCATTTGAGTATTGAACTACTAAATTAGAAAATCTGAGACTAGATTCTGTGGGTCACTAAATTTTTACATAAAGAAATGTAAGGAAAAGATATGAGCTCACAATTGGTGTTGCTGCACAAATAATTCACTAATTTATCTAATTCAGCTGTCATATTTACAAAAAGTGTAAACAGGGGATGTCAAGTTTAAAACATGTTTATAACCAAACTGAAATCTCACAATTTCAGTGACAAAACTGATGTTGACCCGGGGTGGGGCGGGGGGAGCTCAAATATAGGGAGAATGTATAAAATATATCTTTTCTGCTTTTTACCAATAAATACAAATAATTAGTTTTGTTTGTATTTTGAACAAAGTTGGTTGAGGATCTTTAATTAAATATTCAATGAATGGAGACCCCAAAGCTTTAGCTTTGAAAGCTTTTGGCAAATTGCATTTATTAAAGATAAAGATTGCAAAGGGAAGAACATGAAGTTGATGTGTCTTAGAGCAAGGAAGGAACTGAAAAGTTTGAACTAGTTGTTAAAAAATTATAAGTCTACAATGATAATTTTATTATGAATCTTGGGATATAGAAACTTGAGGGAAATAAGATTTTTTTAAAAAATAATTGGATATCCTATTTTATTGTATATGTTTATACTATTGACCAGAATGGAAAAAAGATGAAAAAGTCTACAATCTAATAGTCTTTAAATTTGGCAAAACATTAAAAACAGTTATAAACAAAAAATCTGTATATGATGACTGTTTTCTGATAAATATAATTATACAAAGAGTTTTTAAATTAATGCAAAAGACAATAGCTGTGAATATATTTGAACTGCTATATTTACACATGTCAATTAACAAAATTTTAAAATTAGTACATCTATTTAAGAGAACTTGCTTTAAATTGACTATATGACTCAATATCCATGGAACACTATTTCTCAATTGTTATATTTATTTTATATGAATATATAAATATATCAATATAAATGCATATTATTTAATGTAAATATTAATATAAATAAGTTTAAAGATTGTAACCATAAGACGCAATGTTAAAGAAAGTTCCAGGGAATTTATGACACAATTTCAATTAGTAAGACTGTTTTGTTTGAAGCCTTTATTGAGAGTTTTTATGATTAATGGATGTTGGATTTTGTCACATGCCTTTTCTGCATCTGTTGAGACTATCATATGATTTTTGTCCTTCATTTGTTAATGTTGTGTATTGCATTGATTGATTTGTGGATATTGAACCATCCTTGCATCCCTGGAATAAATCCCACTTCATCATGACGAATTATACTTTAAATGCATTGTTGAATGCAGGTTGCTGTTATTTTTTTGAGAATTTTTGTCTCTTTGTTCATCAGAGATACTGGCCTGTAGTTTTCTTTTCTCTTCTTTTCTTTTCTTTTCTTTCCTCTCTCCTCTCCTCTCCTCTCCTCTCCTCTCCTCTCCTGTTCTGTTCTTTTCTGTTCTGTTCTGTTCTGTAGTATCTTTGCCTGGTTTTGGTATCTGGGTAATGCTGGCCTCATAGGATGTATTTGGAAAATTTCATTCCTCTTTATTTTTTGGAGTGGTTTGAGGAGAATAGGTATAAGCTGTTTTTTCTAATGTTTGGTAGAATTTACCTGTGAATCCATTTGGTCCTAGACTTTTATTTTTTGGGAGTATTTGATTTTTGATTCAGTTTCATCCGTAGTAATAGGTCTGTTGAGTTTTTTTTTTTATTTTTCCCTGGTTCACTTTTGGAAGATTGTATATTTCTAGGAATTTATCCATTTCTTCTAGGTTGTCCGATTTATTGTCATATCATTTTTCATAGTAGTTTCTTATAATCCTTTGTATTTCTGTGGTGTCAATTGTTACTTCTTCTATTTCAATTCTGATTTTACTTATTTAGTACTTCTGCCTTTTTATCTTGATGAGTCTGGCTAAAGGTTTATGAATTTTGTTTATCTTTTCAATTAGCTCTTGGTTTTCTTTTTTTTTTCTTTTCTTCTCTTTCCTTTTTCTTTATTTTCAATTCATTTTCCACTCTGGTCTTTATTATTTCTATCTACTAACTCTAAATTTGTTTGGTCTTTTTCCCCCTAGTTGCTTTAGGTGTAAGGTTATACTGTTTATTTGAGATTTTTCTTGTTTTTTAAAGTAGACCAGTATTGCTATAAATTTCCCTCTTAGAAGTGCTTTTGCTGTGCCCCATAGATTTTGGAATGTTGTGTTTTCATATTCATTTTTTTCTCCACATATTTTTTGAGTTCCTCTTCGATTTCTTTATTGATCCATTGCTTGCTCAGTAGCATGTTGTTTGGCCTCACATGTTTTATGCGTCTTCCAGTTGTTTTCTTGTAATTGACTTCTAGTTTCATACCACTGTGGTCAGAAAAGATGTGTGATATGATTTCAGTGTTCTTAAATTTATTAAGAGCTATCTATTCTGTGGCCTAACATATGATCTACCCTGGAGGATGTTCCACAGTGAATATCTATTGCATAATAAAAACAGGTCTAAGATAATGATTAAGTTATATGAATCTATTTCAAAATAATTATTCATATGTGATATTTATTTAGATAATCAATATAAAGTAGTTTATAAAAATATATTTTTCTTTAATTATGAATACATTCTTTTTATTCTTTAGAAAAAATAGTTGTGAAAATAGCTTATGAATAAAATATAAAACTTTATCACACTTCTTATTTATAAAATATCCTGGTTAGATAAATTAAATGTTTATGCTAGGTATAGAAAACAGGAGGTCCTTAGGAGTTGAGGCAAAGGAGGTTTCAGCATATTCTGGTATATTTTATGATAGCTTCATGTATATTTGAGTTGAAAATTTCATACTTAATTGAAACTGGGAGACTTTTTTGAGGCAAAAATACGTTTTTTAATATTTTTCTTTCACTTATATTTCTTAGAAATATTTCTTATTTCTCACTAAACTTTTGTTGTTCTCATAATTTAGATAGTCTAGACTGGCCCCGTTTTACAATAAACCTAGAATTATTATTTCATATGGAACCTGTCCTCTAATCTTATACTTTGTGAGAGAAATGAAAGGAGAAGAGAAGTAGCATTATATTTCAAACAATAATATAATATCACTTTACACAAGAAAAAGATTTTGAATATGTTATTTTTTGGTCACTGATTCCAGTCTTCTGTTAAACCCTATTTTCAAATTTTGGAGTCATTCTCAACTTGGGGCCAGGGAAAGGAAGGGTCTTTGAAATACTGACCAGAAAAGAGCACAAAGCTGGAAGGCAAAGAGTACATTCTGGAATTCCCTGTACCTTCCTGGTTCAATCCCCCTGGAAAAGGTGAATCAAACAGGTGCTAAGTCCCTAGGAGATTTGTGGTAAAGTTTCTGGAATGCCTGATCATTTGGGTGAGGAAATCAAGGCTCAGCACATTTGAAGGGAATAATTTGGAGGTGGTATGTCTCACTCCAGACATTGACACATGACAAAACCAAGTTATTACAATATATAGTGTGAAGTGCTTCACATTATAGAGTGCAAGATCTTTATCTTTCAGTCTGTTGTCAAATGCTGGGATTATCAGATAAACGTTCATATTTTCAGGAAAGACTAGCATATTCATTAGGCTGACTTTGAACCTGGATGTTTAACATAGTTTATGCTCTTCTTACATGCTAAATTAGCTATTAAATATGAAAATCAGAACCTTTAAATATTTTCACCAAAATATAGCTTTTTTTACCTCAGAAATAATTCTATCAACAAGGTTTTATTGTTGTTTTTCTCAATAGTGTCAGACAACCAGCTTGACTCTTTCCTCCATTGAAATGATGAAATTGAATTTGAATACATTTGAATACTTTGGAGTGGTTTTCAATTACAACCTTATCGTGTCAATAATTGCTCTTGTTTTAAAAATTTTTTTTAATAAATAGGATCATATGATTTGGGCTCAAAACCAAAGTAACCATTTTATGGATTAAATGAAATTATCTAATTTAAATGGATGTTTAGATATAATTAAAACATTATACTAGTGCATTTATACAGCTGCAGAGTTTTTGCATCAATATTTTTAACCTCAAGGTTTTAAGTAATTATGTATAATTGGTTTAGCATCTATTAAAATAATTAGATTATAGTGATGCCATATCAAATTGTGTGTGTGTGTGTGTGTGCGCATGTGTGTGTGTGTGTGTGTGTTTTGGAGTTAATTTTTAGCAGTTAGCTTTCTCATAGACCCTATCAGCATTGTAATTTGATTTGTGCCTCCAGAAAGTTACTGGAACCACAGGTTTGGGAACTCTGTTGCTTGAATTGCTCTGCAGGAGAACACAACATTCTGTGCCTGGCACAAAGCTAATGAACTCTGACCTGGACCATATTCAAATATATTTTGTAAATATACACTATCAAACAATATTTGTCCTATTGAATTATTATGCTGCACACCTGAAACTAATATACTATTATATGTCATTTATATGTCAATTAAAAGGGGGGGCAGGAGGTAATTTGGGTGATAATAGAAATGTTCTGTATCTTGTTTACGTTGTATACCACTACTGTACTCTTATGTCAAAACTCAATGAATTATACCCTTAAAAGCATTGAATTTTATTGATGTGAATTGTACCTTAATTAAACTGGAAAACATAAATATGTAGTCTTTCGGGCATTCAAAAGCAACAAAGAACAAGAATTAATGAAATAAAGAAGAAAACGATATAACTGTCCTCCTCTTCCAAGCTGTGATAATGATTGTTCTAACTGGCTATTTATATATTGGCAAATCAGACAAAATAAATTCCTTCTGCTTTTGTGTCCCTGCTCTTTTTGTATAGTCTTCTGTCATGGAAACATCAATGCTTTATTTTATTTCTAATTTTACAGACCAATTTCCCATTAGGAATCTGTAGTATCCTTTAAGGTGGTTTATCTCAACATAGCTTACTTACCATAGCATATTGCCTGGCCAAGTTGTAGGTCCCTCTTTCTTTTATGTATGTGTATATGTATATGGGTGTGTGTGTGTATTTAATGTATAGGTGTATATGTGTATGTATGTATACACTTGCATATGTATGTATATGCATATATGTACATATATATGTGAACATATACATATGATACCTAATATATGTGTATATGTTGAAAATACTAGAAGACATTATTTTTCTCTTTATTGTAAATAATTCTCTTGTTTTCCTATTTTTTATTTAATTTCTTAGTTGTACTCGTTTTTTGTTTTCCATTCTCTCTTTATATTTTATTTGACCATTAACCTTTTTTGTTAAGTAGTGTATTGAGGACTTTCACAAGTATGCCTCCACTTGGGAATTTATAGGTTGAATATACAAAACCCCAAACAATCTATCAGTGCTTTTTTATACATGTGTACACACATACATAAAATACCACAACACACCAAATTTAATAAAGAAAAAAAGGATGATTGGTTCAGTTCTTATTATTTAGCAGATTGAATTTATCCTATAAAGGTACAAGGTAAGACAGATGCCAAGATTTCCAACTCAAAAACTCCCGCTGGCAATCACTCAGCCAGTCAATTCATACATATATAATATCAAATTTTATTACTCTATCCCTATATACACAACATATGCAGTCACTTATTAGCCATTACTACTTTGCTACTCATTCTCACATTTTCCCACTTTTAATATTCCCTAAAATGTGTTCTTCAGTATAGTTTGACTACTTTCATGATATCCTTTATAATTTTTTTTTGTTTGTACATCTGCTTGTTGTATTTTTAGTCCCCTTCCCATGCAACTTTGTTTTGTTAAGTGTAGAAAACAATAAAATAAAATGGCATTCTATCCCTAAAATTCAAGATAAGAGTCTTAGTTTAATCTCTGCCTCTTATGTATTTTTGTGAAATTTACTCTAATTCTCTAGGTGTCTTATTGTCTTCCATAAACTCATAATGACATCTGTCCACCTTACACTGAAGTTGTAAAGATTAAATAAGGGAATGGATTTATAGATTCTGAGTGAGTCATCTGGCTTCAAACAGGCTTTTGTTCCACTATGAAATACTGACGCTTTTCTAGACTCATGTTTTACATGGAAAATCTGTATTAATTGCTGTTATGGTAAGACTTTCTCCCATTCAGCCAATACTCATTGTGGTACTACTGTGTGTGGTACTATTTTAGGTGTTGGGGATATTGTAGTGAACAGAGAAGATTGCTTCCATTAAAAAACAAAGTTCAATTGAGTAAATTTTAAAGATCTTATTGGCTTTATTCAGCAATTCATGTATTAGGAGCATCTAATCTAATAGATAGAAAAGATCTCCAAAGAACTATATAGGCAAGAGATTGTATAAGTAGAAAGGAACAAGAACAAGGGGGTTGCATTATGTGAGAAACAAATTGGTTATTGCAAAGTTACTTTCCTTACAGGGCATGACAGGATTTTATCAGTCAGATAACCTAACTAATGCTGGTCAGGTGATTCATGATTGGTTTAAGATTCCATTTTTGGAAGAGCTAACATTGTAATTAAGTCTTGTTGTGATGATGTAGGTGATGGGGTAGAGAGGGATTGCAAGGAAGCAGAGTTGGGAAAACTACTTTTAGATATTGACAATTGCATAGTGTAAGCTAAAGTGAATTTATGGATATTTTTGGTTTTGCTTGTCAACTAAATCATACATTCACTTTTTCTTATTAAAATAAAATGTAGGCAAAGTGTTAGATATTTTGGTTTGGTTTGGTTTGGTTCTTGATTATTGAAATTATTCAGGATTAGAGAGAGCAAGACAGAAGCAGAGTAGGATGACCCTAGGCTCATCTTGTCCCATGAACACAACTAGATAACTATCAAATCATTCTAAATACCCTAGAAATTGATCTGGAGACTGACAGAACAAACTCTACAACTAAAAGAAGAAAAGAAGACATTGAAGGAGGTAGGAAGCTTGGAGACATGGTTCAGGGGAGAACTGGATCATGGTGCTGTGGAGGGGAGGGAGCCATGGCCCCTGAGGAGGGCAAAAGAGAGAGGGGCACACAGGGGAACCGATAAGGAAAAGGTTTCCCCAAAGCCATTGGCTTGGGAAACAAGAGGGGCTGAATTCTGTGAAAGCTTGCAACCAGTGCCTGGAGTTTAAAAGGCTGGGGCACTGGGGTGGCTCAGTTGGTTGAGTGTCTGACTCTTAATTTCAGTTCAGGTCATGATATCATGGTTT
Organism: Prionailurus viverrinus; assembly: GCF_022837055.1. Lineage (NCBI taxonomy): Eukaryota > Metazoa > Chordata > Mammalia > Carnivora > Felidae > Prionailurus > Prionailurus viverrinus. The sequence goes on from NC_062570.1 coordinate 50,589,553, forward strand.
CATGAGTTTGAGCCCTGCAGTAGACTCTGCACACTGACTGAGAAGCCTGCTTGGGATTCTCCCTTTCTTCCTCTCTCTCTGCCCCTCCCTACTCACACTCTCTGTCTCTCTCAAAATAAATAAATTAAATTAAAAAAAAGAATATATATATATATATATATATATATATATATATATATATATATATGTTAAAAGGTCATCAAGCATGGCTAGGATAGACCCAGGACAGTATTGCTCTGCTTCTGGAGAGAAGACAGACAAACAACCTGGGGCAGACAACATGGAAGGAGATCTGAGTATGCGGAGTGATTATTCCCTCTTCTTGGAGCACTTCCTTGAGAGATAGCTCTCATGGAGACAGCTCCCTGGAAACAAAGAAGCTGGCTGAGGCATTTCTCTCCCATGCACCTGAGTGTAAACACAGAGCTGGTAGAGGAAAGCAGCACAGCACCAACATGGCTGCCTAAGTTACTTACACCAAGGCCCACACCCCTGTGCTCTGGCAGAACTACCATTCTCAGTCAAGCTTGCTTCATTCCCAGTGTGGCAGTCCTCTCCCCAAGACCAGTACAAAACCCTGCCCCCATGTCTGGTTCTATAGGGCTTCAGTTCTGGTGGAGATTGTGTTAGGTCTCATTTCACAAGCAGACGGGAGCACACCTGGTTAAAACTTCCCACAGTCAGGCCAGGGATCAAACACTTCCCACAGCAGGCAAGGAGAGCCTCTGCAGACAACTGGCCTGAAGGATAGAGCAGCCAGAACACAATAGCAGAGCACATGCAGCACACACCAGAGACACTCCCTGAAATGTCATGACCTGGGATCTCATCTTCATAAGGCCATTACTTTCAGGAACATGAGACATAATTGGCATTTCTGACACACAGAAGGCAGAGACTTAGACAAAATGTGAAGATAGAGGAATTTATCCTAAATGAAAGAACAAGATAAGGCCACAGAGATCAACACAAAACATATGTAAGTAACATCCCTGATGGAGAATTTATTTTTTTTCCAGTATATGAAGTTTATTGTCAAATTGGTTTCTATACAACACCCAGTGCTCATCCCAAAAGGTGCCCTCCTCAATACCCATCACCCAGCCTCCCCTCCCTCCCACCCCCCATCAACCCTCAGTTTGTTCTCAGTTTTTTTTAAATTTTTTTTAACGGTTTTTGTTTATTTTTGAGACAGGGAGAGACACAGCATGAACAGGGGAGGGTCAGAGAGAGGGAGACACAGAATCTGAAACAGGCTCCAGGCTCTGAGCTGTCCGCACAGAGCCGATGCGGGGCTCGAACTCACGGACCGCGAGATCATGACCTGAGCCGAAGTCGGCCGCTTAACCGACTGAGCCAGCCAGGCACCCCTGTTCTCAGTTTTTAGGAGTCTCTTATGATTTGGCTCTCTTCCACTCTAACCTCTTTTTTTTTCTCCTTCCCCTCCCCCACCGTTTTCTGTTAAGTTTCTCAGGATCTACATAAGAGTGAAACCATATGGTATCTGTCTTTCTCTGTATGGCTTATTTCACTTAGCATAACACTCTCCAGTTCCATCCATGTTGCTACAAAGGGCCATATTTCATTCTTTCTCATTGCCACGTAGTACTCCATTGTGTATATAAACCACAATTTCTTTATCCATTCCCTGATGGATAATTTAAAGCAACATTCAACTCACTGGGCTTGAGAAAAGAACAGAAGACATCAGGGAGGCCCCTATTACAGAGATAAAAGAGATAAAAAAAGAATCAGAGATGAAGAGTGTAATAAATGAGATTGGAAACAGGCTTGATGCTGTGAATAGCAGGCTGGAAGAAGCAGAGGAATAAACTGGTGACCTAGAAGACAAAATAATGGACACAGTGAAGCTGAACAAAAGAGAGAAAGAGTGACACAACATGAGAATAGGTTTAGGGAAATGTGACTCCATAAAATGTAATAACATTTATATTATAGGAGTCTCAGAAGAAGACAGAGAAAGGGGATAGAAAATTCATTTGAAGAAATAATAGCTGAAAACTTCCCTAATCTGGGTAAGGAAACAGACTTCCAGATACATGAGGCACAGAGAATTCCCATCAAAATTAACAAAAGCAAGCCAAAACCAACACATACTATATTTAAATTTCCAAAATGTAGTGATAAAGAAAAAATCTTAAAAGCAGCAAGACAGTCCTTAACCGTCCTTAACTTACAAGGGAAACCCCATAAGGCTAACTGAAGATTTCTTAGCAGAAACTTGACATGCCAGAAGAAAGTGGCATGATATATTCAAAAGTGCTGAATGGAAAAAAAAATTGCATTCAATAATACTATATCCAGCAAGGATATCATTCAGAACAGAAGGAGAGAGAAAGATTTTCACAGACAAAGAAAAACTAAAGAGGTTCATGACCACTAAACTACCACTGCAAGAAATACTAAAGCAGACTCTGAGCAGAAAGGAGAGAGCAAAAGTGAAAGACAAGAAAGAATCAGAGAAAACCTCCAGAAACCATGACAAAACAAGTAATAAAATGACAATAAATACATACCTATCAAATGTATCAATAATTGTTTTGAATGTAAATGGACTAAATTGTCCAATCAAAACACATAGGATGTCAGAATAGATTTAAAAAAAAAGACCCATATATATTCTGCCTACAGAAGACTCTTTAGACCTAAAGACACTTGCAGATAGAAAGAGGAGGTGGAGCACCATTTATCATACAAATGGATCTCAAAAGAAAGCTGGAGTAGCAATGCTTATATCAGACAAACTACACTTTAAGACAAAGACTGTAACAAGATCCAAAGAAGGGCACTATATAAACATAAAGAATATAATCCAACAAGAAGATATAACAACTGTAAATATTTATGCACCCAGCATGGGAAGACTCAAATATAAAGAAATTAATAGCAAACATAAAAACTAACTTCTAATAACACAATAATAGTAGGGGACTTTAATGCCCCAAGTACGTCAATGGACAGATTATCTAAAGAGAAAATAAGCAAGGAAAGAATGGCTTTGAATGGCACACTGGATCAGATGGACTTAACGGATATATTCAGAATATTTCTGTCCTAAAACACCAGAATACACATTCTTTTCAAGTGCACATGGAACATTCTGCAGAATTGGTCACATGTTAGGCCACAAAACAAGCCTTAACAAAGACAAAAGGAATGAAGTCATACCATGCATAATATCAGACCATGACACTGTGAAACTAGAATTCAATCATGAGGAAAAGTCAGGAAACCACAAATACACTGAAGTTAAACAACAGGCTACTAAGCAATGGATCAACCAAGAATTAAAGAATATTTTTTTAAAAAATAACATATAAACAAATAAAAATGAAATCATAATGGTCCAAAACCTTTGAGGTGCAGCAAAAGCACTCCTATGAAGAACGTATATAGCAATACAGGCCTATTGAAGAAACAAGAAAAATATCAAATAAACAACCTAACCTTACACCTAAAGGAGCTATAAAAAGAACAACAAATGAAGTGTAAGGTCAACAGAAGGAGGAAATAATAAAGATAAGAGCAGATATAAATTATATAGAAACAACCCAATACAATAGATCAATGAAACAAGGAGATGCTTCTTTGAAAAAAATTAATAACATTGATAAACCTCTAACCAGGTTTATCAAAAAGAAAAGATAAAGCATCAAAATAAGTAAAGTCACACATGAGAGAGGATAAATAACAACGAACATAAATACAAGAAAATATTATGAAAAACTATATGCCCCAAATTGGGTAACCTAGAAGAAATGGATAAATTCCTAGACACATAAATTACCAAAACTAAAACATGAAGAACTAGAAAACTTAAACAAATTGATAACCTGCAAAGAAATTGAATCTGTAATAAAAAACAAACAAAAAAAACCCCAAAAACAACAACAAAAAAACTTCCAACAAAGAGTAGTCCAGGGACAAATGGCCTCACAGGCAAATTCTGACATTTAAAGAAGAGTTAATACCTATTCTTCTCAAACTATTACAAAAAATAGAAGAGGAAGGAAAGCTTCCAAATTCCTTCTGTGAGGCCAACATTTTTGGATACCAAAACCAGATAGAGACAACACAAAACAAAAACAATTACAGGACAATATCCCTGATGAACCTAGATGTAAAAATTCTCAATAAAATATTAGCAAACTGAATCGAAGAATACATTAAAAAAATCATTCACCATGATCATGTGTGATTTATTTTTGAATTGCGAGAGTGGTTCAATATTTGCAAATCAATCCATACAGTACACCACATTAATAAAAGAAAGGATAAGAACCATATAATCATTTCAATAGATGCAGAAAAAAACATTTGACAAAGTGCAATATCCACTCATGATAAAAACCGTCAACAAAGTAGGATTAGAAAGAACATTTCTCAACATAATAAAGGCCATCTATGAAAAATCCACCGTGACAGCATTCTCAATGGGGAAAAACTGAGAGATTTTCCCCTATTGTCAGGAACAAGATAAGGATGTCCACTCTCATCACTGTTATTTAACATAGTGCTAGAAATCCTAGCCACAGAAATACGACAACCAAAGGAAATAAAAGGCATACAAATCATCAAGGAAGAAGTAATTCTTTCACTACTTGCACATGACTTGATACTCTATATAGAAAACCTGAAAGACTCCACCAAAAACTTCTAGAACTGATAAATAATTTCAGTAGTCACATGATGTAAATGTGATCAATGTACAGAAGTATGTTGTGTTTCTATACACAAATGATGAAACAGCAGAAAGAGCAATAAAAGAATCTATCTCATTTACAATTGTACCAAAAACAATAAGAAATTTAGAATAAACCTAACCAAAGAGGTTAAAGACCTGTACTCTGAAAAATTTAAAACATTGATGAAAGAAATTGAAGATGGCAGAAAGAAATGGCAAGACATTTCATTCTAATGGATTGGAAGAATAAATGTTGTGAAAATGCCTATACTACCCAAAGCAGAATGCACATTTAATGCATTTCCTACCAAAATACCAAGAGCTTTTTTCACAGAGCAAAGGCTAACAATCCTAAAAATTTTTTGAACCACAAAAGATTCCAAATAGCCAAAGCAACTTTACAAAAGAAAAGCAAAGCTGGAAGCATCACAATTCTGGACCTCAAGGTATTTTCCAAAGGTGTAGTGGTTAAAATAGTATGATACAGGCACAAAAACAGATACATAGCTCAATGGAACAGAATAAAAAAATCAGAAATAAATCCAAAATTATTTGGACCATTAATTTTTGCCAAAGCAGGAAAGAATATCTAATGGGAAAAAGACATTATCTTCATCAAGTGGTGTTGGGAAAACTGGAGAGACACATGCAAAAGAATGAAACTAGATCACTTTCTTATACCATATACAAAAATGAATTCAAAATGGATTAAAGACCTAACTATGATACAGAAAGCAATCAAAATCCCAGAATGGAATACAAGCAGTAACTTTGACATTGGCCGCAGCAACTTCTTTCCAGGTTTGTCTCTGAGACAAGGGAAACAAAAGCAAAAATAAACTATTGGTATGTCATAAAAATAAAAACAAAGGAAATGAAAGAAAACTAAAAGAGAACCGACAAAATGGGAAAAGATCTTTGCAGATGACATATCTGATAAATGGTTGGTATCCAAAATATATAAATAACTTATAAAACTCAATACCCCAAAAACAAATAATCCAAATAAAAAATAGGCAGAAGACATGAACATTTTTTCCAGAGGAGACGTACAGACGGCCAACTCACATAAAAAGATGCTCAACATCACTCATGATCAAGAAATGCGAATAAAAACTACAATGAGTTATCACCTCATACATGTCAGAATGGCTAAAATCAACAACATAAGAAACAACAGGTTTTGGCAAAGATCTGGAATAAGGGAATCATCTTGCACTGTTAGTGAGAATGCAAACTGGTTCAGCCACTCTGGAAAACAGTATGGAGATTCCTCAAAAACTTAAAAATAAAACTACCCAATGGTCCAGCAGTTGTACCACTAGGTATTTACCCAAAGTACACAAAAAAATATTAATTCAAACAGGTACATGCAACCCGATGTTTATAGTAGCATTGTATATAGTAGCCAAATTGTAGAAATAGCCAGTGTCCATCAAGCGATAAATGGATGAACAAGTGAAATAAATATACAATGGAATATTACTCAGATGTACGAAGAATGAAACCTTCCCATTTGCAATGACAGTGATGGCTGTAGAGAGTATTATGCTAAATAAAATAAGTCCATAAGTTAGAGAGAGACAAATACCATATGATTTCACTCGTATGTGTAATTTAAGAAACAAACAAATGAGTAAAGGACAAAAAGAGAGAGAGGCAAATCACGAAACAGACTCTCAACTATGGAAAACAAACTGATGGTTGTCAGAATGGAGGTGGGTGGGGTATGGGTTATATAGGTGATGAAGATTAAAGATTGCACTGTGATGAGCACTGAGTGTTATATGGAAGTATTGAATCATTATATTTTACACCTGAAACTAGTATTACACTGTATTTTAACTAACTGAAATTTAAATAAAAACTTCAAAAAGGAAAGTGCAAACTGCAGAAAGCCTCCTTCAAGTAACATCTTTTTGTCATTAAGATATAAGGGCTTTGAAACTAACGTATAGAAGCATATGGGAAAAGCCATGTGTTTCACTTCTTGGAAAACACACTGTGCTTAAACTGTCAAAAAATTCTTTAAAATTATGTAGATTTTGTCCCAAGTCTCAATTCTGACATATTCCTATTTAAACTCTCAGATTTCTTATTTATACATTGGGGAAAAATTTAAGCAACTGACAAGATGCCTATCATGAAACAAACATTTGGCAAAGGATTGTTTCCTTCGTTTTATGTCCTTTATTTTCATTGGCCCCTAAAATCTTTTTATTCCTTGGTTTTCATGGGTCATTAACATTCTCTGATATATAGTTCCATCCACTATCTAATACATGAATTCATTTTAAAATCTTCCATTTATTTAAATTCCAAAACGATGCTCACTTATGACCATTCGAATCTCTGTTTAAATATATCCACTGATAAAATAAAACCCATTTACTGTAACTTCTCTTCACTGGTCCATTGAATCTTGTTTGAGACTGGGAATAGGAAAGACATCAACTGGATGGGAATTATCATTAACTGAAGTAATATAGATTATTAGCATTGATACATATTATTATTAAAATAATATATAATATTATAATCAAAAATTATATAATACTGTTATTAAAATAATAATTGTATTGGTATCACAGGTTTGTATTAATATTTCCTAATTCCTCCTATGACATTTTTCACTACTTAAAAAGACAAGTGTTTCTGATGAGGTTAATGGTGGAACGTGGGTGAGAAACTAAGGAGAAAAGAAACTCATTTCTTTCTGAAAATCTATTGTTTTAGTAACGGCTGTATTTGAAAACCCTGACAGTCAGTTCCTTTATTCAAGAACATTTATCCCCATATGTTTTGTGGCTCCACAGCATAAAAATTACCTATTGGAGGAGTTATTGCTTCAGGCAATAATGAGACCATAAATCTGTTAGCCTCTGGTTAAGGTCCCTGGAAACGCACAAGGGCTTTTGGGACTGTTGTTTTCCTGAAAACTGTAAAATCATCATTTTTGTTGATCATTTAAATGAGGCAAGTTTCTCCACTTGGGGCAGGATTGCTTTGATAGAAACTAAATTATGAGGTCTCCAATCCACAGCAGTTGGAGACACTTTGATTGAACAAAGCAATTATGTTCTGGAAAATAAGATTGCTTGACAGAGAGCATTCAAAATGCCTATTAGATAGAGTTTGCATTTGGAGATCACTTGCACTCTAGGCAAGCAATGATGCCTTGACCATTTGATTTTTAACTGGCAAATCTCTAGGAGAGATTATGTGAAAGGCATACAGTAGTTGTGTACTGTCTCTGTACTGCTTCCTAATTTCTGTAATAAAGGATGGCTCTTACTAACATTGGGAAACTTAAAACTACCATGCAGGATTAGAAATACAGGGAATTAAATTGATTTATAAAGTTACACCATCTTGCAACCAATGTTTGACTTGGAATTAGAAAACTAGGTTCAAATGAACTTTCTAACCTTTATTAGCTATAGGAAAACTTAGGACTGACAGAGCCTGTGTTCTCATCAATGAGAAAAGAAGAATACTAATAGCCACTGTGTACCCAATGGGAGGGTTACCAGATCATTATTCATTGATTGTTGTGTTTTAAAACTCTGAGACTAGTCTTTAAACTCAGGGGAATCTAAGAACATCTCTTCATTTAAATAGGCCTAGATTATCAGCCTACATCTATCATAATTTTGAATCTGTTTCTAATTTACTATCCTTTGGAGTGTTTCCTCTCACATAGTTGTTTAGAAAGTGTTATAAAGTATGCTCAAATCCCCTCCTTTTAGTCTTGCTTAGACAAGTTCATTTAATTTTAGAGATACTAATTTTTATGTAAATTCCAGTATGGTTAATATACAGTGTTATATTAATTTTAAGTGTACCATATGGTGATTCAACAATTCCATATATTACTCAGTGGTCATCATGGTAAGTGTACTCTTAATCCATTCACATATATCACCCATTTCTCACGCCCATCACCCCTCGGGTAACTACCAATTCATTCTCTATAGTCGAGCCTGTTTGCCTCTTTTTTCCCTTTGTTCATTTGTTTTGTCTCTGAAATTCCACATGTGAGTGATATGATATGTATATGCACCTCTGTGTTCATTGCAGCATTATTTCCAGTGGCCAAATTATGGAAACATCCCAAGTGTCCACCAAGAGATGAATGGATAAAGAAGTTGTATGTATACACAATGAAATATTATTCAGCCATAAAAATGAATAAAGTCTTGCTATTTGCAACAACATGGATGGATGTAGAGTATAGTGGTAAGAAAAAGAAGTCAGAGATATTTTTTGTCACTGTGGGGATACATATGGTGATAATGAAGAAAATAGTGACTATAAACTTATTTATAAAATCAGAAGAGATTTAACAATAATTCAACATCTTCCATATGTTTACCTCCATTTATCCCTTACAATAATCCTGTGAGATGGTGTTGAAAAAGGCTGAAGAGATTAGGTGACTTGTCTAAGTCATATAAACATAAGACATGTATAATTGAAAGACTGTTTCTGAAGCCAAAGACTGTGATTATTATATTACACTCAGTTGTCCAATGGAAATGGTAATTTTACAACCTTTTGTTATCATTAATATTCAATCTTCATAGCTCCTTTTCTTAATCTAAATGACTTTGTACTCTTATTCCTCAAGGTAAAGTTCATAAAACTGTTGATCTCTAGACCTGAGTAAACCATTCCTTTATTATTTCTACTCTCAAGTCTGTGTGGTTCATCAGAATGGTGACATGTGAAATATTGGAAATAAGACAGACCTCGGTTGGCTTTCTGATTTTGCACTTACTAACTGAAGATGGGTCACTTTGCTGAATCTATCTTACTTGCAATTTTCTTATCTATAACCTACTGAGAATGTTTAGCTTGCAAGAGTTTTTAACTGATATTAAGTAAGAAAATATACTAAAGTTGTCTAGCCTGCACATGTATGTAAATTACCTATTAGTAATTGTAGAAACATGCCAAAATGAAAATGCATACAAGTGTGAGAATGTGCCCAAATTTAATCTTAATATATAAAAAAATATTGCTTGAAATTGAATTCCTTCCTCCCACACTTGAGTCACTTGGCCCTGCAAAACTTTTGGATAGCTACAGGTAAGAATGTTGTTTGGTTCCTTGACAGAGTGAGCATGGTGATATTGCAGTCACTCATAGTACTGAGCACGTTTTGACATGTGTTACTTCAGTCATGGCTGCACTTGTAAACTTAAGTGCTGGAATTTTTAAAATCATCTTCTTTAGATGCACATAGAATCCCTATGAAAATAGTTTCTTGTATGCTTTCATTCTTTCTCAGGACTTTCATGGTTGGTCTCCAGAATTAAGTTAAAAGTTGTTTCCACAAATCATGAGGCCCCATGAAATTGGCAAGATTGGGACAACATATATATTAGTTCCATTCGATATTCCAGACACAGTATATATCATTTAGAATTCAGACAGATTATTGAAACCACACTAGTTATTTTAGCAGAGGCAATTTAATATAGGCAATTGGAGAAACACTAACAAAACTGAAAAGGCAAAAAAGAAACACTGACTATGGGAAACAGGTCTCCATGCCAAAGCTTTCTCATCTTTAACAATAAAATATTAATAGTCATTTTGTGTCCATAGGAGGGCTGCCAGTTCCCTATATATTGAGTCTCTGAAACCTGAAATCTGCATTTAGCCTCAAGGAATTCCACATGAATATCTCTTACTTTGTTCAGGTTGTAAACAATCTATATTCATTACCTTTGTGAATCAGCTTCCACTTATGCTAAGTCACTAAGCCATAATTCTAACATAAAAAATCAAAATAGGTCAAATGGATGGTACCACTCACATGCATATAGACATAAGAATGGAAGGTAATGCAAAGCCAGAAAGCTGTTTGGTGGCCGTGGAATCAAAATGAGCATAATTAGTTATATTAGACAAATCTTTCAGGCTGGCCTATATACATGAATCTATACCTACAGTATAGTTGGTTTTACCAGTAGAACTACTGTATATAAGTGCATGGACATAAGACCACAATCCTTTGGACATCAGTAAATTAGGCACTGCTAAATTGGCAGAGGTACTGAAAGTCAATACCCAAGAAGAACCGGTAGAAGCCTGAGTCAATAATGAGAAATTTGCAAAAATAAAAAAAGGTAAAAGAGTATAACTCAAAAAGGGATACTGACAGACAGCAAGACAAAATATGATTCAACAGTTCTACAACCTTGCCATAACACACGAAACACTCTTATCTCAGCACTTTGGCAAAAAAAAAATACTTAAGTCAGTTTGCAGTATCAATTATATGATGAAAAAGAAAGCTTCTGATTCTGGGACACATGTGAATAGACTGTTAATGATCTTGGAGTTTATCACATTTAGCTGCATGCATGTCACCAGAATTTATCCAGAGAGAATAAAAATAGTCATGTTCTGGATAAGTCTCATTTGTGACTAAGTCCCATAATTTAATATTTTTTTATTTTCAGCTGAATTTGGTTATCACAACAGTAAAACTGAAAGACAGAGGAGAGAAGGCATAAAGGGTTGCTAGTCTGTGATCAGAAAAATAGGCCAGAGTTTAACATCACTTTTACTTATTTTCCAATAATTAATTAGTTATGTATTCTTCTTTAATTTGTTCACTGGCATTTGTTCACTTGTATAAATAAGACATCAGACATCTCTTCAATGATCCTACAAGTTAGGAAGGATAAATAATAATTTAATGATTAATACTCCATCATAGAGTAGATAATAGATATATGTATGCATAAGGTAGAATAGAGGCACAAAGAAGAAAATATTAGTTCAATGAGTCAGAGAGGGTTTTGGAAAAATAGTAGATATTTGAATAATATCTTGAAAGAAAATTAGAAGTTAGCTAGTATGGCAAAAAGGAAAGGGAATTCCAGGGATAGAAATAACTAGGGCACTGTTGAATGTATGTAAGTCATGTGATATGGGTGGGCAATTCTGTGTATAGGGATAATAGGTAGACGATACTGGATAGGAAGACAGATATAACGGCTTAGAGTCCTAGTAAAGTATACTGATGGTAAATAGTTAAAATAAAATAACATTATTGGATAATTTGTGCTCCATCAACATTTTTTGAATGAGTAGATTTTATAGCATAGAAAATTCTTCCTTGTGAATTATTTATTTATTTGTTTATAGTGTTTTTGTCTCCCTAAAAAGCCAATAATTATTGTGCTGTGATCTTGTAATTCTCTATCAAATGCCATACTCACATGGCACAGATGATAGTGTACTACATAGCTAAATTAAAACTAAACTAAATTAAAACTAAACTATGTGTCTTCTTCAAAAGACAATGCCTTATCATTACTGGTGGCAAGTATGTCAGAGCCCACATTCACTTTAATGTTCTACCCACAAACACCATTGCTAATTTTGAAACTCATTTCTGCCAAACCTAGATACAACCTCTGATTCCATTGCAATGCAGAGCTCAAAGATTCACCAGTTAATAGGAGCTCCATGTGTGATAAAATTCATGTGCCATTATGAGTGGCTATTAATGGTATGAATGGTATATTCCTTTTAAAAACAATCTGGACACGATCTTAAGGTATGTCCCTCATATGAGTCTTCAAGTCAATCATGATTAGAATTTGTAGTCCATAAGACAAAGCTTTGAGACCTGATGACTATAATTATATTCTGGCTTTACTACTGAGTGGCTTCTGTTCTTATGTAAATCACTCAACCTTTCTGGACTCTGCTTACTTGGTAAAATAATAATAATAATAATAATAATAATAATAATAAACAAAAACAACATTAATAATAGTCATTCTACAGAGTGTTCTTTGAGGGTAAAATAAAAATAAGCTTTCAAAAATTTAGAGAATTTTTCAAATGTGTGATCATTATTTTTATTAATTCATCAGTCAACAAAGAAGTGACTAATTAGTATGTTTCCAGAATAGGTCTAAACAATGAAGGTACGAAGTTCACTAGAACACATACTCTGTCACTGAAGGGATTTATTGTAGATATATATATTTTTAATGTTGATTACTGATGGTATCTATATTGCCTAATAGCTGGGGTAGTGGTAATGGTCAATTTTATTTAATAAAATAGGCTAAGGTCCAATGACCCATATGGTATGATTCCATATATATGAAATGTCTAGAATAGACAAAACCATGTAGAAAGTGGATTCGTGTATGTCAGGGTCTGATGGGGGAAAGGGGAATAGGGAATTATGGCTAGAGTATGGCATTTCTTTTTGGGGTCATGAAAATGTTCTAAAATGGATTGTAGTGATGATTGTTCAACTCTGTCAGTATACTAAAAATCACTGAATTATATACTTTTAATTGACAGATTATATGGCATGTCAACTATATTTCAATAAATTGTTATAACATAAGTTGAAAAATCAAAACAATTAATCCAATCATTTGACATTATATAAAACAAAAACAAACACACAAATGTATGAGCAAACAAAAGCAGACTTCACACAAATGAAATAATTTAATATTCTACCTATGCTTGTTTTTGTTAGCTTATCTTTATGAGAGGTAGTAAGAAGGAAGTAGATTAAAATAAAATGTGCTCTCTGCCTTCCTGTCACCCTTCCACATGAATTTATTTATTAAGTGTCTGCTATGTCCAAGACTGAACAAACAGTACCCATCAGTTTTACCCAAACCATCTGATTCATTTCTGGATAATGCCTACTTTCAAAATTTTCTCTCTAAAATTCTTGAGCACACATTTGTTTTGTAATAAATTATTTGTTTTGTAAAAATAGGTAAGTCTGACTTATTTCCTTTCTCTTCTTATCTCAGCGCCTTATAGCAAACAACAACAACAACAACAAAAAATCTGTCCATGAATGCTACAGTTTGCTATAGCTCCTAATCGAGTTCTTACTGGCCAATCCATGGTGCTAGAAACAGAGACACCTATCAATTTCCAGATTCCAAGAGTGACACAGTTGTAGCTACATGTCTCTGAATTTCTTTTTTTTTCAAGTTTTTATCTAAATTCCAGTTAGTTAATATACAGTGTAATATTAATGTAAAGTATACAATTTAGTGATTCAACACTTCCATACAATACCTGTGGCTCATCTCAAGTGCCCTCTTTAATCCTCACCACTTATGTAACCCATCCTCTCATTCACCTCCCCTCTGGTAACCATCAATTTGTTCTCTATTGTTAAATGTCTGTTTCTTTGTTTTCTTCTGTTTTTTTCCTCCGATGTTCATTTGTTTTGTTTCTTAAATTCCACATATCAGTGAAATCATATGGTATTTTTCTTTCTCTGACTGACTTATTTCACTTAGCATCATATTCTCTAGCCCCATCCTCATCATTGTGTGAATGGCAAGATTTCAGTCTTCTTTTATGACTGAGTTGTATTCCATTTTACATACACATACATACACACACACACATACATATATAATTTATTCACTCATCAGTTGATGAGCATATGGGCTCTTTCCATAATTTGGCTATTATTGATAATGCTGCTATAAATATCAGGGTGCATGTATCCTTTGAAATCATATATTTGTTTTATTCTTTAGGTAAATACCTAGTAGTGCAATTGCTCAATTTCTCATCTGATTTTCTTTGTTACTAATTTGTAGATATGCTGCCTTCAGGTATGACCCAGATTATCATATTGCCCCAGGGTTGAAGGTCTCTCTTTTCATTTTCTGAAAACACTGGGCTCAGAATTTTCCTTCATTGACTATGCCTGATATCCCAACAAATCTGAAGAAACAAGTCTCTACCTTAAATTCCACTGCCTTTCTCTAGGATGTTTGCTTTCCTATCAATTTTCTTTTATTACTAGAAGAGTACAGGAATTCTTCATGGTTGAGGAATCAGGTGTGATTGGGAGGATTGGTCACCATCTTGAATTCTTAATGAGATGCTTTATCTATATGTTGCTTTGTCTTTAAGTTACTGCTTCACCCACTCCATTTTCCATAGCAGTCTGCTCTGAGCTATGTCCCTTCTAGCCATGTATCTCCCATCCTATGAGGCAGAGTTCATGTAAAGTGCTAGAGCTTCTTGACATTCTGTTGCTAAATGCATACCCTAAAGCCTGTATCATGAAATTTGAAATGATCAAGAAGGATAAAGGTATGTTGTCATTGAATTATAGACTGAAATGTAAAAATACAGTTAGTAAGTAAGTCCAGAAGAAAACAGAAAATTTTCTGTATAATTTTGGAGTGGCAAATATTGTGTACAGAAGAAAAGACAAAATTACTATAAAATTGTTTGAAGTGGTATACTTAATAAAACAAAATATTTGTGCCTATTATTTATTAAAAATTTACATATATATTAAAATAATTCTATCCAGAATATTTTAGTTATTCCTATATGTCAAAATACAAAGAAAATTAATACAATTAAGAAATGGCAAAGCATTTGAATAGACACTTAACAAAATAATATGTATGAAAGAAGAATGAACTCATAAAGAGATGCTCAACATGATTAATCTTCAGGGAAATGAAAATTGAAACCACAGTGAGATCCCATTTCACACTCATGAAAATGGCTAAAATTAAAAAGACTGGAAATAAAAATCAGTAAGAGCAACCAGAAATCTCATACATTGAGATTCACATACATTGAGACATACATTGATAGGACTGTTAATATGATAGCCCCTTTGGAAATCTGTTTGTAAATTTCTTATAACGTTAGACATAAGCATACTTCCATCACCCAAATTGCACCACTAGTTATTTACCATGGAGAAATAAAAATATATGCTTATAAAATAACTGTAAAAAATGTTGATAGCAGCTTTGTATATATTAGCAAAAAATAAAATAAGCAAATGAGAGTCATCCAAATGTCCACAGGAGAACAGATAAATAACTTGTGCATATTTACTTGTATGTGATCCCATTTATAATTAATGAAAAAGCAAAGATAATCTATTAATGATACAAATCATAATGGTGGTTGCATTTGAGGAGATTTGAGATTGACTGGAAGAAGGACATGAGCAAATTTTCTAAAGTGATGAAATGTTCTATAGCTTGACTGGGTTCCTGGAGATACAAGCATATGCATTTTTCAAATCTCAGTGGATATTACACTTATGATCTATGTATTTTATGGTATGTAAAATATACTTCAATTTAAATAAATGATCATATTACTATGTGAGCTGTAGCAAACACACTAGATAAGAAATCTTAACATAATTTATTGACTTGACTCTGTAACTTAACTACAATTTTGATCTTAGGGAAGTCATTAAATCTTTCTGCATTTTATTTTTTAGCATTTTCAAAATTCAAACCATTGTTTTTTAAGAATCCTTATGTTTACATTCTCCATGAGTGAAGAAACAATATTCAACCCTTCACTGCTATATCTTGAATGGCTTATACAATGCTTGGCATATAGTATATGTGCAAATTTTTTTTAAATTTTGTGTCTTTAATTAGGCTATTAGCTTTTGGGATTCAGACTTCTTTACATCTATTATAGTAACTATTATAATAGTTTTCAAATAAGCATGAAATATTTGTTTCGTGTTATTGCCTCTAATTCATAATACTTTTATTCTTTCAAATCTGTTTGCAAAATTTGGGATTAACATAGTTTATATCAAGTCATCTCTCAAAGGCAACTAAATTGGCAAGTGTGTATGTGTATGTGTATATGTTTCTGACTCTGAGAGTAATGGACTTTCTCACATAATCACTCCTACTAATGGAAGTACAATACTGGCATTTTATAGTCCTTTATATGAGGTGATATATACTTCAATTGAGATTATTGAGATTTGCAGTGCTTTTGATCTATTCAGACAATGACAATCCAATAAATGCTGTGACATTTTGGAACAAACAGTGATCATCAGTAGATCTTGTCACTGAGCACACTATTTAGAAAGGAGACCTCAAATCACGCTTATAGCTAGAAAAAGATATTTTAGTGATCCCTGGATGAAACTTTTCATTCTACAGGCTCAGAAGAGAGGTGATTTGATTTTCCCATTATCAGTGGGAATATTATCCCATTGATAATATATATTCCAGTGATAATTTCCCATTATCAGTGAATAGAGCCTGTCAAGATATTTTATGTAAGTTTCATGGTAACCACAAAAGGAAAAGTTGTAGTAGGTATACAAAAGATAGAGATAAAACAATTAAAGTATACCACAACAAAAGTTATCAAATCACAAAGGAGGTCAACAAGAGAGGAGGAAGGCAGGTTTCCCAGGTTTCCCACATGCCTTTGCTACATTGAATTTCCTTAAGAAATATATATATATATATCACATGGATGTATATATCACATGGATGTATATTATACATCCATGTAATATATATATGACATATATGGTGTATATGTGTCATTTTATGTTATATGTGTATATGTGTATATACATGTATATATATATGACATTTCCTTTATCCATTCATATGTGTGTATATATGTCACATACACAAGAATATTATTCAGCCATATAAAAGAAGGAAATCCTGCCACTTGTGACAGTATGAATGAATCTGGAGAGCACAATGCTAAATGGACTAAATCAGACAGAAAGACAAATACATTCACTTATGTGTAGAAACTAAAAAAGCTCAACTCATAAAAACAGAGAGTAGATTGGTGATTGCCAGGAGCCAGGGTTGGGGAAAATTGGTAGATGTTGGTCAGAAGGTATAAACTTCCAAATATAAAATGAATAAGTTCTGGGGGATATAATGAATAGCATTGTGACTATAAAAAACAATTTTGCATTTTATACTTGAAAGTTGTTAAGAATAGTTAGCTATACTGAAACTATACTGGAATTAAAACATACTAAAAATATTAACAAGGTTACTGAGCTGGAACTATTTTCTACTGAGTTGGAGTTACTTAGAAAGCAATAGAACAACATCAGGACAAAAAGTTTTGAGCCCTGCATTGTTTTATTTTAAATCTAAGCAGGGCTACCCTTCCTCTTGAAGAATTCACTCAGTCCACCTAATCCTCTACCATTGTATGCAGGGAGCATACACACAATCTCTTCACCTTCCTGTCAGTTTTACTGTGAACTTTAAATCGTTCTAAAAATAGTTTAGTAAAAAATAGGCTGTGTTTTCTCTACCAACTCATGAGGTATCAAATCTATAGATTACATCAAAATTAAAATGCCTTTCATAATAAAAAAAACCTTTACACTTTTATTTTCATTGAACTTTCTTGATTATTGCTATTAGGTATTTTGGTTCTGCAGAAGACAGCAAGTGCAAATTTAAGAGGTTGAAAATAAGAGATGATCAACTAGAAACAGATTAGAAGACGCTTGATGAAGAAGTTGTCTTTGAAAAATGACTAGTTAGAATTTGCAGATCTAGAAATAGTGAAAATATGAGCAAAATCATAAGAAGAGTAGGAGTTGAGACAAACATGATTGGTGAAAATAATCAGTTTTGATGATACAATACCAGGTTATGTTGCTTCTATGTGGTAAAAATTGGACTTTAGTCTAAAACTGCATCAAAACTGTAGAAAGCAGTGAATACCAAGGAAGGTTTTGAGCACAGGAGTGATGCGTAGAACTTCTTCAGGAAATTCAATGTAGCAAAGGCATGTGGGAAACGGGTTGGAGAGAAATTTTTAAAAAATGCAGATCTTATATGAGACCTTTTTTATTTAGGCATGTAATAAAAAAGGTCTTAATTTTTAGAATAAGTGCCTTCTCACTGTAAGTGGAAAATGATTGCTTCCTATTAAGCAGAAATATAAATTGGACTACAGGAAGAGGACAATACTAAGGAATGATATTTCAGCCCTGTTGTGACCAGCCTTCTTCTAGTTGACTGCCTGAACTTTTGTTTACCTAGTATTTCTTCTTCCCACCTTCAGGCCTCTGAGTTTCTTACCTGAGAGGACTGGTTACCATTTCATCCTCAATACACAGTGTTTGCCTGGACCACACCTTCTTATGACCATAACCCTTAGCCAGATTAAGCTTTATTTCATGACCTTCAAGAACTCCAGGTCAATCAGATCCCTCATGGCCTGTCCTGTTTGTAGTAAGCAAGTCTAGTCCTGTAAAGACCTTGCTTTACTTCCCTAAATTGCTGTGAAAAAGCAGTCAATGTCAGACTGAAGTTTAAAGGACAAAAAAACAAAAAACAAAAAACAAAACCCAACAATAACAACCAAAAAAAAAAAACCCCACCCTTTCCTGTACCAACACACCATAAGGGCTCAAGGAGTGGTCGGGGAGGTCCTACTAAGTAATAATAACTTGCACATGTCTTGCATTTCATAATATACTACACGGTTTGACAGGAAGCTGCATGTCATCCTCACAGATGCTTGTACACAGTACAGGTTGTATTCATCACACACATAATACATTGGAAAAAATGATTAGAGGAGGTAAAAAGACTTGCCTCTCTGACACCAACTAAAGTTTCATTTTGCTGTCACTGTACTCCCCAAGGACATGTTTTCAGAAACATAGGAATGCTTACTTAATTGGATGAATTACTGGTTAGCTACAAAGTGGTAAAATAGGTCACAGAGTTATAGTTTCATTTTTCCAAAAAAAGGTAACCTTATCGTGTAATTCTGAACCTTCTTTAGTGACTATGAATCAGTCCTATTCTCCTTTGCAGGGTATCTAGTGTGGCCAGTAATCTGCTCTGTGGGCTTTCCCTTCAGCCTCACAGCTCAACACTTTCCAGAGGTGACACTCTACTGGTAACACTGAAGTACCTATAGTTCCCCAAGCCGATCATCTGGTCTCTTACCTCTGGGATTTTGGGCTTGTTGCTCTCTTCTGAAACACCTTCCCCAATATGTCTAATGGATGGATACCTACAATGTTCAGCACCAAGTTGAAACATCTCTTCCTTGGAGACTGTTTCAGAGATAATGTATATAATGGTTTGGGGCTGGACCTTTATACCAAAAATGATTCCCATTACTTCCTAGATGTTCAAACATGGGTATGCTATCACTGCTCTGTACCTCAATTTAGTCATTTAGAAAAATGGGATAAAAGTACCTAATTTATAGGCTATATTTAGGTTTACATGAGATAATGCCTATAAAGGATTCAACACCCAAATAAAACATCTATTAAATGATCATTTTTGTTTTGGACTGATATTCTAAACAAAGTTGATAATTTTTTTTCCATTTAGTTCTCACTTCTAAATGATCTAATCTCTTATTTATCACATACTATTAGAATTGGTTCTTTACACTTTGAAAACCAGGACTATGTCTTTTTGATTTCTATATACCAAGCACCCAGCAGTGAATCTGGCACAAAGTAGAATCTCAATGAATATTTCTTGAATCAATAGACAGATAAAAAGAGCACAAAGTCTGAATTAATTAGATGTTATGTGTATCCTAGTTCTATCATTTACTAGTTTGGCAATTTTCTCAATCTCTATGTCTCTTCACTGGTGATAATGACACTTACTTAATGGCACTATTTTATACTTTCAAAGATATAGATTCCAAATATCCAAAGTGCTTTACAAATTGTATTGCTCTGGACAAATAGTAATTAATAGTATTTTTATATTTTAATTGATGATATTTTTGTTTTTCATTATTTTCCTAGAGCTCTCGGTTGCTTGGTTGAATTCCATAAAACTTTTCCTCTCATTTAAGAGTAAAATATGAGAATGTGAAATTAAAAGAAGGGAAAAGTCCAGCAACTCTTCTTGGCCCAGATAGATTTTGCATGTCACAAAACCTGTCAGGGTGTTGGTTAAATTCTGCAATCCACTAAGTGTAGAGGTAGTTGCTTCTCACAGAGGATTCTTTAACACACCTGACTAAAAAAAGCTTGTTTCACAAGCTCCCTGTCAAATTTATTTCCAATTATTCTAGTTCCTCCAGGCAGCTATCCAAACTTTTGGAGCTTATAAACCAAAGTACTGGTCTTTTCTTGGCCTTGATTTTGTGTATATTTGCTATCTATTATTACCTGTGTCCTGAGTCTCCATCTAGGGTGAGTTGGAATCTATAAAGTTTCTATTTAGCATCTAAGACCATTTGTGAGGTTCCGTTTATCTGCTGATTATGTGCCTATTTCAGACCTTGACCAATTTAAGATTTATGCTGGTTTCACCAAAATGATCAATGGGGTTAAAGGTATGTGGAAATGAATTCTCATGGAAAGAGAATTCAATTTATTGAGTAAATTTATTTAGCATGTATTAAGTGCTAGGCACTATGTTATATATTCATTTATATATTTTCATTTAACCTTACAAGCAGCTCTAAGGGAAGTCAAGGATTCATCTTTTTTGACAAATAAAGAAATGGATTTCATAGATTTTAATAAATTGGTCCAAAGCTGTACAGTTAATCAAAGGCAGGGTTGGAATTCAGACCCATCTGAATCCAGAGTCCAATCTCTTTAAATGAAACACTTATTCTCAACTCCTGTGGGGTCTGATATCATTTGTCCCAAGCTCCCCAAGTAATTTTTTTTCAATATATGAAATTTATTGTCAAATTGGTTTCCATACAACACCCAGTGCTCATCCCAAAAGATGCCCTCCTCAATACCCATCACCCACCCTCCCCGCCCTCCCACCCCCCATCAACACTCAGTTTGTTCTCAGTTTTTAAGAGTCTCTTATGCTTTGGCTCTCTCCCATTCTAACCTCTTTTTTTTTTTCCTTCCCCTCCCCCATGGGTTTCTGTTAAGTTTCTCAGGATCCACATAACAGTGAAAACATATGGTATCTGTCTTTCTCTGTATGGCTTATTTCACTTAGCATCACACTCTCCAGTTCCATCCACGTTGCTACAAAGGGCCATATTTCGTTCTTTCTCATTGCCCTGTAGTATTCCATTGTGCATATAAACCACAATTTCTTCATCCATTCATCAGTTGATGGACATTTAGGCTCTTTCCATAATTTGGCTATTGTTGAGAGTGCTGCTATAAACATTGGGGTACCAGTGCCCCTATGCATCAGTACTCCTGTATCCCTTGGGTAAATTCCTAGCAGTGCTATTGCTGGGTCATAGGGTAGGTCTATTTTTAATTTCCTGAGGAACCTCCACACCGCTTTCCAGAGCGGCTGCACCAATTTGCATTCCCACCAACAGTGCAAGAGGGTTCCCGTTTCTCCACATCCTCTCCAGCATCTATAGTCTCCTGATTTGTTCATTTTGGCCACTCTGACTGGCGTGAGGTGATACCTGAGTGTGGTTTTGATTTGTATTTCCCTGATAAGGAGCGACGCTGAACATCTTTTCATGTGCCTGTTGGCCATCCAGATGTCTTCTTTAGAGAAGTATCTATTCATGTTTTCTGCCCATATCTTCACTGGGTTATTTGTTTTTTGGGTGTGGAGTTTGGTGAGCTCTTTATAGATTTTGGATACTAGCCCTTTGTCCGATATGGCATCTGCAAATATCTTTTCCCATTCCGTTGGTTGCCTTTTAGTTTTGTTGACTGTTTCCTTTGCTGTGCAGAAGCTTTTTATCTTCATAAGGTCCCAGTAATTCATTTTTGCTTTTAATTCCCTTGCCTTTGGGGATGTGTCGAGTAAGAGATTGCTATGGCTGAGGTCAGAGAGGTCTTTTCCTGCTTTCTCCTCTAGGGTTTTGATGGTTTCCTGTCTCACATTTAGGTCCTTTATCCATTTTGAGTTTATTTTTGTGAATGGTGTGAGAAAGTGGTCTAGTTTCAACCTTCTGCATGTGCTGTCCAGTTCTCCCAGCACCATTTGTTAAAGAGACTGTCATTTTTCCATTGGATGTTCTTTCCTGCTTTGTCAAAGATGAGTTGACCATACGTTTGTGGGTCTAGTTCTGGGGTTTCTATTCTATTCCATTGGTCTATGTGGCTGTTTTTATGTCAATACCATGTTGTCTTGATGATTACAGCTTTGTAGTAGGGGCTAAAGTCTGGGATTGTGATGCCTCCTGCTTTGGTCTTCTTCTTCAAAATTACTTTGGCTATTCAGGGCCTTTTGTGGTTCCATATGAATTTTATTTTATTATTTTTTTTATTTATTTTTTTTATGAAATTTATTGACAAATTGGTTTCCGTACAACACCCAGTGCTCATCCCAAAAGGTACCCTCCTCAATGCCTATCACCAACCCTCTCCTCCCTCCCACCCCCCATCAACCCTCAGTTTGTTCTCAGTTTTTAACAGTCTCTTATGCTTTGGCTCTCTCCCATTCTAACCTCTTTTTTTTTTTCCTTCCCCTCCCCCATGGGTTCCTGATAAGTTTCTCAGGATCCACATAAGAGTGAAACCATATGGTATCTGTCTTTCTCTGTATGGCTTATTTCACTTAGCATCACACTCTCCAGTTCCATCCACGTTGCTACAAAGGGCCATATTTCGTTCTTTCTCATTGCCCTGTAGTATTCCATTGTGCATATAAACCACAATTTCTTCATCCATTCATCAGTTGATGGACATTTAGGCTCTTTCCACAATTTGGCTATTGTTGAGAGTGCTGCTATAAACATTGGGGT
This sequence comes from Prionailurus viverrinus, assembly GCF_022837055.1. Taxonomy (NCBI): domain Eukaryota; kingdom Metazoa; phylum Chordata; class Mammalia; order Carnivora; family Felidae; genus Prionailurus; species Prionailurus viverrinus. The sequence continues at coordinate 50,612,753 of NC_062570.1, forward strand.
ACCAGTGCCCCTATGCATCAGTACTCCTGTATCCCTTGGGTAAATTCCTAGCAGTGCTATTGCTGGGTCATAGGGTAGGTCTATTTTTAATTTTCTGAGGAACCTCCACACTGCTTTCCAGAGCGGCTGCACCAATTTGCATTCCCACCAACAGTGCAAGAGGGTTCCCGTTTCTCCACATCCTCTCCAGCATCTATAATCTCCTGATTTGTTCATTTTGGCCACTCTGACTGGCGTGAGGTGATACCTGAGTGTGGTTTTGATTTGTATTTCCCTGATAAGGAGTGACGCTGAACATCTTTTCATGTGCCTGTTGGCCATCCGGATGTCTTCTTTAGAGAAGTGTCTATTCATGTTTTCTGCCCATATCTTCACTGGGTTATTTGTTTTTCAGGTGTGGAGTTTGGGGAGTTCTTTATAGATTTTGGTTACTAGCCCTTTGTCCGATATGGCATTTGCAAATATCTTTTCCCATTCCGTTGGTTGCCTTTTAGTTTTGTTGGTTGTTTCCTTGGCTGTGCAGAAGCTTTTTATCTTCATAAGGTCCCAGTAATTCACTTTTGCTTTTAATTCCCTTGCCTTTGGTGATGTGTCGAGTAAGAGATTGCTATGGCTGAGGTCAGAGAGGTCTTTTCCTGCTTTCTCCTCTAAGGTTTTGATGGTTTCCTGTCTCACATTTAGGTCCTTTATCCATTTTGAGTTTATTTTTGTGAATGGTGTGAGAAAGTGGTCAAGTTTCAACCTTCTGCATGTTGCTGTCCAGTTCTCCCAGCACCATTTGTTAAAGAGGCTGTCTTTTTTTCCATTGGATGTTCTTTCCTGCTTTGTCAAAGATGAGTTGGCCATACATTTGTGGGTCTAGTTCTGGGGTTTCTATTCTATTCCATTGGTCTATGTGTCTGTTTTTGTGCCAATACCATGCTGTCTTGATGATGACAGCTTGGTAGTAGAGGCTAAAGTCTGGGATTGTGATGCCTCCTGCTTTGGTCTTCTTCTTCAAAATTCCTTTGGCTATTCGGGGCCTTTTGTGGTTCCATATGAATTTTAGGATGGCTTGTTCTAGTTTCGAGAAGAATGCTGGTGCAATTTTGATTGGGATTGCATTGAATGTGTAGATAGCTTTGGGTAGTATTGACATTTTGACAATATTTATTTTTCCAATCCATGAGCAGGGAATGTCTTTCCATTTCTTTAAATCTTCTTCAATTTCCTTCATAAGCTTTCTATAGTTTTCAGCATACAGATCCTTTACATCTTTGGTTAGATTTATTCCTAGGTATTTTATGCTTCTTGGTGCTATTGTGAATGGGATCAGTTTCTTTATTTGTCTTTCTGTTGCTTCATTGGTAGTGTATAAGAATGCAACTGATTTCTGTACATTGATTTTGTATCCTGCAACTTTGCTGAATTCCTGTATCAGTTCTAGCAGACTTTTGCTGGAGTCTATCGGATTTTCCATGTATAGTATCATGTCATCTGCAAAAAGTGAAAGCTTTACTTCATCTTTGCCAATTTTGATGCCTTTGATTTCCTTTTGTTGTCTGATTGCTGATGCTAGAACTTCCAGCACTATGTTAAACAGCAGCGGTGAGAGTGGGCATCCTTGTCGTGTTCCTGATCTCAGGGAAAAAGCTCTCAGTTTTTCCCCGTTGAGGATGATGTTAGCTGTGGGCTTTTCATAAATGGCTTTTATGATCTTTAAGTATGTTCCTTCTATCCCGACTTTTTCAAGGGTTTTTATTAAGAAAGGGTGCTGGATTTTGTGGAAGGCCTTTTCTGCATCGATTGACAGGATTATGGTTCTTCTCTTTTTTTTTTGTTAAAGTGATGTATCACGTTGATTGATTTGCGAATGTTGAACCAGCCCTGCATCCCAGGAATGAATCCCACTTGATCATGGTGAATAATTCTTTTTATATGCCGTTGAATTCGATTTGCTAGTATCTTATTGAGAATTTTTGCATCCATATTCATCAGGGATATTGGCCTGTAGTTCTCTTTTTTTACTGGGTCTCTGTCTGGTTTAGGAATCAAAGTAATACTGGCTTCATAGAATGAGTCTGGAAGTTTTCCTTCCCTTTCTATTTCTTGGAATAGCTTGAGAAGGATAGGTATTATCTCTGCTTTAAACGTCTGGTAGAACTCCCCTGGGAAGCCATCTGGTCCTGGACTCTTATTTGTTGGGAGATTTTTGATAACTGATTCAATTTTTTCGCTGGTTATGGGTCTGTTCAAGCTTTCTCTTTCCTCCTGATTGAGTTTTGGAAGAGTGTGGGTGTTCAGGAATTTGTCCATTTCTTGCAGGTTGTCCAATTTGTTGGCATATAAGTTTTCATAGGATTCCCTGATAATTGTTTGTATCTCTGAGGGATTGGTTGTAATAATTCCATTTTCATTCATGAGTTTATCTATTTGGGTCATCTCCCTTTTCTTTTTGAGAAGCCTGGCTAGAGGTTTGTCAATTTTGTTTATTTTTTAAAAAACCAACTCTTGGGGCGCCTGGGTGGCGCAGTCGGTTAAGCGTCCGACTTCAGCCAGGTCACGATCTCGCGGTCCGTGAGTTCGAGCCCCGCGTCAGGCCTGGGCTGATAGCTCAGAGCCTGGAGCCTGTTTCCGATTCTGTGTCTCCCTCTCCCTCTGCCCTCCCCCGTTCATGCTCTGTCTCTCTCTGTCCCAAAAATAAATAAACGTTAAAAAAAAAAAAAAAAACCAACTCTTGGTTTCGTTGATCTGCTCTACAGTTTTTTTAGTTTCTATATTGTTTATTTCTGCTCTGATCTTTATTATTTCTCTTCTTCTGCTGGGTTTAGGCTGCCTTTGCTGTTCTGCTTCTAGTTCCTTTAGGTGTGCTGTTAGATTTTGTATTTGGGATTTTTCTTGTTTCTTGAGATAGGCCTGGATGGCAATGTATTTTCCTCTCAGGACTGCCTTTGCTGTGTCCCAAAGCGTTTGGATTGTTGTATTTTCATTTTCGTTTGTTTCCATATATTTTTTAATTTCTTCTCTAATTGCCTGGTTGACCCACTCATTCGTTAGTAGGGTGTTCTTCAACCTCCATGCTTTTGGAGGTTTTCCAGACTTTTTCCTGTAGGTGATTTCAAGCTTCATAGCATTGTGGTCTGAAAGTAAGCATGGTATAATTTCAATTCTTGTAAACTTATGAAGGGCTGTTTTGTGACCCAGTGTATGATCTATCTTGGAGAATGTTCCATGTGCACTCGAGAAGAAAGTATATTCTGTTGCTTTGGGATGCAGAGTTCTAACTATATCTGTCAAGTCCTTCTGATCCAATGTATCATTCAGGGCCCTTGTTTCTTTATTGACCGTGTGTCTAGATGATATATCCGTTTCTGTAAGTGGAGTGTTAAAGTCCCCTGCAATTACCACATTCTTGTCAATAGGGTTGCTTATGTTTATGAGTAATTGTTTTATACATTTGTGGGCTCCCGTATTCGGTGCATAGACATTTCTAACTGTTAGCTCTTCCTGATGGATAGACTCTGTAATTATTATATAATGCCCTTATTCATCTCTTGTTACAGCCTTTAATTTAAAGTCTGATATAAGTATGGCTACTCCAGCTTTCTTTTGGCTTCCAGTCGCATGATAAATAGTTCTCCATCCCCTCACTCTCAATCTAAAGGTGTCCTCAGGTCTAAAATGAGTCTCTTGTAGACAGCAAATAGATGGGTCTTGTTTTTTTTATCCATTCTGATACCCTACGTCTTTTGGTTGGCGCATTTAGTCCATTTATGTTCAGTGTTATTATAGAAAGACACGGGTTTAGAGTCATTGTGATGTCTGTATGTTTTATGCTTGTAGCAATGTCTCTGGTACTTTGTCTCACAGGATTCTCCTTAGGATCTCTTGTAGGGCTGGTTTAGTGGTGACGAATTCCTTCAGTTTTTGTTTGTTTGGGAAGACCTTTATCTCTCCTTCTATTCTAAATGACAGACTTGCTGGATAAAGGATTCTTGGCTGCATATTTTTTCTGTTCATCACATTGAAGATCTCCTGCCAATCCTTTCTGGCCTGCCAAGTTTCAGTAGAGAGATCAGTCACGAGTCTTATAGGTCTCCCTTTATATGTTAGGGGACATTTATCCCTTGCTGCTTTCAGAATTTTTTCTTTATCCTTGTATTTTGCCGGTTTCACTATGATATGTCGTGCAGAAGATCGATTCAATTTACGTCTGAAGGGAGTTTTCTGTGCCTCTTGGATTTCAATGCCTTTTTCCTTCCCCAGTTCAGGGAAGTTCTCAGCTGTTATTTCTTCAAGTACCCCTTCAGCACCTTTCCCTCTCTCTTCCTCCTCTGGGATATCAATTATGCGTATATTATTTCTTTTTAGTGTATCACTTAGTTCTCTAATTTTCCCCTCATACTCCTGGATTTTTTTATCTCTCTTTTTCTCAGCTTCCTCTTTTTCCATAACTTTATCTTCTAGTTCACCTATTCTCTCCTCTGCCTCTTCAATCCGAGCTGTCGTCGTTTCCATTTTGTTATGCATTTCGTTTAAAGCGTTTTTCAGCTCCTCCTGACTGTTCCTTAGTCCCTTGATCTCTGTAGGAATAGATTCTCTGCTGTCCTCTATACTGTTTTCAAGCCTAGTGATTAATTTTATGACTATTATTCTAAATTCACTTTCTGTTATATTATTTAAATCCTTTTTGATCAGTTCATTAGCTGTTTTTATTTCCTGGAGATTCTTTTGAGAGGAATTCTTCTGTTTGGTTGTTTTGGATAGTCCCTGGAGTGGTGCGGACCTGCAGGGCACTTGCCCTGTGCTGTGGTGTATAACTGGAGTTGGTGGCAGGTCCGCAGTCAGACCTGATGTCTACCCCTAGCCCACCGCTGGGGCCACAGTCAGACTGGTGTGTGCCTTCTCTTCCCCTCTCCTAGGGGCGGGATTCACTGTGGGGTGGCGTGGCCGGTTGGGCTACTTGCACACTGCCAGGCTTGTGGTGCTGAAGATCTGGCGTATTAGCTGGGGTGGGTAGGCAAGGTGCATGGGGGCAGGAGGAGCAGGCTTAGCTTGCTTCTCCTTAGGTGATCCACATCAGGAGGGGCCCTGTGGCAGCAGAAGGGAGTCAGACCTGCTGCTGGAGGGTTGGCTCCTCAGAAGCACAGCGTTGAGTGTTTGCGCAGAGCAAGCAATTTCCCTGGCAGGAACTGGTTCCCTTTGGGATTTTGGCTGGGGGATGGGCGAGGGAGATGGCGCTGGTGAGCGCCTTTGTTCCCCAGCAAACTGAGCTCTGTCCTCCCAGGGCTCAGCAACTCTCCCTCCCTTTGTCCTCCAGCCTTCCGGCTTTCAGAGCAGAGCTGTTAACTTATGACCTCCCAGATGCTAAGTCCCGCTTGCTGTCGGAACACACTCTTTTGGGCCCCTCTGGTTTTGCAAGCCAGACTCAGGGTCTTTGCTTGGCGGGCAGGCCGCCCTTCTGCCCTGGCTCCCTCCCGCCAGTCCGTGTAGCGCGCACCGCCCCGCCGCCCTTCCTACCCTCTTCCATGGTCTCTCGTCTGTGCTTGGCTCCGGAGACTCCATTCTCCTAATCCTCTGGTGGTTTTCTGGGTTATTTGGGCAGGTGTAGGTGGAATCTAAGTGATCAGCAGGACACGCGGTGAGCCCAGCGTCCTCCTATGCTGCCATTTTTCCTGTTCCCTCCCCAAGTAATTTTGACAGCAATGCCCAAAAACTACAAGGTATGTCTCACGGCCTCTTACTTAGTTGACAACTTGATTAAACACAATGTTCTGGTTTCCATAAACATTTATAATCTTAGCAAGGAAAGTAATATGTATGTTTGTAATCCACCCAGTATAGCCTCAAAGATTGCTTAATTCAATCCAGTGTATTTTCATCAAGATATATCAGTCAACTCGACTTCCCAAGGGAGGAATAGTCCTTTGCGTAAAGCATGATTTCTCCTAATGCAGATCTCATTCCCCAGAAAATAAGCCCCTTAGGTAAGTGAAGTGCCTTGGCCTCAGATTAAGGGTAAAATAATCTCTGTGACTCAATGCAGGCTCTTGTTGCCTAAAATGCCTGTTATGAAAATATAGTCATTTAGGAAGAAATGCATTGATTTGCGTAATAAGGCCAAGGTTTTCTGGGAAGTAAAAGATCAACTATCTACTCCCAGAAAGATTTTTCTCTTTCCTTCATTAGGCAGGTATTATGAAGGCTAGATCACCCCAATCCAATCAACCGTTGAGCAGTTCTGGGCTAACATCTGAATCTCCAAGTCAGAGAATAATAATTGTTTTTCTGTAAAGGACCAAGTAGTAAATATTTTAGGATTTGAGGGTCTGACAGTATCTGTCAGAACTACTCAACTCTCATTTGAAACACAACTGGCCATAGACAATACATAATAATTTGGTCTTCTAATAAAATTTTATTTATAGACACTAAAATACAAATATAATTTAGCAAAATGTTATTATTTTTTTTCAACTACTTAAGACAGTGAAACCCGTTCTGAGCTAATGATTCATCTAAAAGCAGGTGATGGAAGGGATTTGGCCTCTGACTCCTTGCTTTAAAGGTGGCATGACAACAGTTAAGTAGAAGTAAATTTAGTCCCTGATTTACCATGAAAAAGTTCACATGCAAAATACTTGCATAGAATTGCTGCATTAGCAAAAACAAAAAGCCAAATCACCCCCCAAAACATATATTAAAACCAAAAAAAGGGCTAATGTGTCACATATATTATAGCATTGTCTTTATTAATACAGAAAATAGTACTAATGTGGAATATTGCTGTAAATTAGTTAAAATATTTGTCACTGGTTTAGTGTTTGAATGACACAGAGCAAGGAAAATAGTATTCGAAGCTGGAAAATCAAAGATGTGCACAAAATAGAGAAACATTGAGTAAAAATATCTCCTGTATTAACTTGGAAAGCAGACTATCTTCCTAACTGAGCCCGTATCTCTATGGGAAGAGTTTAAAAAGAATGAGAAAGTCACTTTGTTGATTATTCCTTATAGATTATAATAATAAGTAAAAAGAAAAGTTCAAAAATGAATGGACCAGTTTGCAAACAGAAAATGAAAGGGAATAGAGCAAATTTAGAAATGTTTTGACTTTGAAATATTAGACAAACTGAAGGTTTTAAGAAGCTTATGAAAAAGACTTGCCCACTTGGAAAATATAAAATTAGCCCTCTTTATACCATCATTTTTAATTGTATTTAATTTTAGTGTTTTGAATTTTAACTGTTTTTAAGTAATAGTATTATATGTATTTTTTAAATTCTTTGAAGATCTTTGAAAGAACAAAGATAATATTTACTTATTTTGCAGTTGAATGCAATTCATTATACCTTGTGATTATTGCATGGATCCATTTGACTATTTTATAAAACTAAGATTCATTAGGGAGCATTAATATTTTTCCTGTCATGAAACATTTTGTAGTTCATCACCATAAGAATTATTTTACATTAATATATATTAATTGTTAATATATATAAATTATTCCCAACCATGATAAAAGATACTGAAATGTTAGGAAAATTAAAGAATGATAGAATCTCCAAGAGGATGATGCAGTAGTGAAACAGATCATCACTATTACATCATCCTTTGGTTTTCTTGTTGTGTTGCCCAAAGTATTGTACTACACTGAAACCTATCAAAGAAATCTGGAGTCATCTTCCTTGTAGTCCTTTTAGTAGCTTACATCAAACACTATGAAACATTTAGACTTTTTCATTGTGCCCATAATGTCAGAAAGGAAAAAATTGATAGAAAAAGAGTCTTCACAATTATTATATGAGTCAGAAGATAAATGTCAAGGGACAGAGTACAACATTCTAGACTCTAATGCTTATGGTGAAAATTCATCATATTAGTAAAACTCATAATGCAAATTTTCAGAAGATGATATCCAGATGATTATTTTCAAACTGAAGAATCAAAGTCTGAACTATGTATTTCTAAATAAAAATGAAATATGTTATTTTCATCCAAATAATCATACAGTAAAATCACTTTTGCTAAAAGAATTTGGACCATCTTCTTTTGCTAATATATGTGACTTTTTTTCTTTTTTTTTTCTTTTTAAATTTTTTATTTTCTTTATTTTCTTTTTTTTTTTTAATTTTTTTTTTCAACGTTTATTTATTTTTGGGACAGAGAGAGACAGAGCATGAACGGGGGAGGGGCAGAGAGAGAGGGAGACACAGAGTCGGAAACAGGCTCCAGGCTCTGAGCCATCAGCCCAGAGCCCGACGCGGGGCTCGAAGTCACAGACCGCGAGATCGTGACCTGGCTGAAGTCGGACGCTTAACTGACTGCGCCACCCAGGCGCCCCCAAATTTTTTATTTTCAATGTTTATTTATTTTTGGGACAAAGAGAGACAGAGCATGAATGGGGGAAGGGCAGAGAGAGAGGGAGACACAGAATCGGAAACAGGCTCCAGGCTCTGAGCCATCAGCCCAGAGCCCGACGCGGGGCTCGAACTCACGGACCGCAAGATCGTGACCTGGCTGAAGTCGGACGCTTAACCGACTGCGCCACCCAGGCGCCCCTTTTTTTTCATATTTTATGATCTTTGTGTGTCACATTTTATTTGATAAGATTCATAAATGGTCAAGTGCTGAAGATAGGCATGCATATGATGATGTAGAAATTAAAAGAAAACTTAGAGGATTAACCATTATATTGATGTTTGTAAATCCAGAAATTAAAATATTTTGCAGTTTTGGAGGAAAGATGGGTTTCCTTTATACAGCAAAAATAGGATCCATCAAAGTTTTTAAAATAATTTTTAAAATTAATTAATTACTTTGTAATTTACATCCAAGTTAGTTAGCATATAGTACAATAATGATTTCAGGAATACATTCCTTAATGACCCTTACCCATTTAGCCTCACCCCCCTGCCAAAATGCCTCCAGCAACCCTCTGTTTGTTCTCTATATTTGAGTCTCTTATGTTTTGTCCCCCTCCCTGTTTTTGTATTATTTTTGCTTCCCTTCCTTATGTTCATCTGTTTTGTACCTTAAATTCCTCATATGAGTGAAGTCATATGATATTTGTTTTTCTCAGACTAATTAATTTTGTTTAGAATACCCTTCAGTTCCATCCACATAGTTACAAATGGCAAAATTTCATTCTTTTTGATTGCCGAGTAATACTCCATTGTGTGTGTGTGTGTGTGTGTGTATACCACATCTTCTTTATCCATTCATCCATCAATGGACATTTGGGCTCTTTCCATACTTTGGCTATTGTTGATAGTGCTGCTATAAACATTGGGTGCATGTGCCCCATTGAAACAGCACACCTGTATCCCTTGGAAAAAATACCTATTAGTGCTATTGCTGGGTCATAGGGTAGTTCTATTTTTAGTTTTTTGAGGAAACTCCATACTGTTTTCCAGACTGGCTGCAGCAGCTTGCATTCCCACCAGCAGTGCAAAAGAGATCCTCTTTCTCTGCATCCTCACCAACATCTGTTGTTGCCTGAGTTGTTCATGTTAGCCATTCTGACAGGTGTGAAGTGTTATCTCATTGTGGTTTTGATTTGTACTTCCCTGATGATGAGTGATGTTGAGCATTTTTTCATGTGTCTGTTAGCCACCTGGATGTCTTCTTTGGAGAAGTGTCTATTCATGTCTTTTTCCCATTTCTTCACTGGATGATTTGTTTTTTGGGTGTTGAGTTTGATAAGTTCTTTATAGATTTGGATCCAAACCCTTTATCTGATATGTCATTTGCAAATATCTTCTCCTATTCCATTGGTTGCCTTTTAGTTTTGCTGATTGTTTCCTTTGCTGTGCAGAAGCTTTTTTATTTTTATGAGGTCCCAATAGTTCATTTTTGCTTTTGTTTCCCTTGCCTGTGGAGATGTGTTGAGTGAGAAGATGCTGCGGCCAAGGTCAAAGAGGTTTTTGCCTGCTTTCTCTTCTAGGATTTTGATGCCTTCCTGTCTTACCAAATGGAAGACCCAAATGGTCTTACATCCATTTTGAGTTTATCTTTGTGTATGATGTAAGAAAGTGGCCCGGGTTCATTTTTCTTCATGTCGCTGTCTAGTTTTCACAGCACCATTTGCTGAAGAGACTGTCTTTATTCCATTGGATATTCTTTCCTGTTTTGTCAAAGATTAGTTGGCCATACATTTGTAGGTCCATTTCTGGGTTCTCTATTCTGTTCCATTGAGCTGAGTGTCTTTTTTTGTGCCAGTGCCATACTGTCTTGATGATTACAGCTTTGTAATACATCTTGAAGTCCGGGATTGTGATGTCTCCAGCATTGTTTTTCTTTTTCAAGATTGCTTTCACTATTTGGAGTCTTTTCTGGTTCCATACAAATTTTAGGATTGTTTGTTCTAGCTCTGTGAAGAATGTTGGTGTTATTTTGATAGGGATTGCATTGAATATGTAGATTGCTTTCAGTAGTATCAATATTTTAACAATGTTTGTTCTTCTGATCCAGGAGCATGGAATATTTTTCCATTTTTTGTATGTCTTCTTCAATTTCTTTCATAATATTTCTATAGTTTTCAGTGTTTAGATTTTCACCTCTTTGGTTATGTTTATTCCTAGGTATTTTATGGGTTTGGTGTAATTGTAAATGGGATTGATTCTTTGATTTCTCTTTCTGCTATTTCATTATTGGTGTATAGTAATGCAACTGATTTCTGTGCATTGATTTTATATCCTGCAACTTTGCTGAATTCATGGATCAGTTCTAGCAGTGTTTTGGTGGAATCTTTTGGGTTTTCCATATAGAGTATCATGTCACCTGCAAATAGTGAAAATTTGACTTCCACCTGGCCAGTTTGGATGTCTTTTATTCCTTTGTGTTTTCTCATTGCTGAGGCTAAGACTTCCAATACTGTGTTGAATAAAAGTGGCAAGAGAAGTCATGTTCCTGACCTTAGGGGGAAAGCTTTCCGTTTTTCCCCATTGAGGATATTAACAGTGGTTCTTTCATGTATGGCCTTTATAATCTTGAGGTATGATCCTTTAATCCCTACTTTCTTGAGCGTTTTTATCAAGAAAGGATGCTGTATTTTGTCAAATGCTTTCTCTTTATCTATTGAGAGGATCATGTGGTTCTTTTCCTTTCTTTTATTGATGTGATGTATCACATTGATTGTTTTGCAGATATTGAACCAGTCCTGCATCCCAGGTATAAATCCCACTTGGTCATAGTGAATATTTCTTTTAATGAATTGTTGGAACCAGTTGGCTAGTATCTTATTGAGGATTTTTGCATACATGTTCATCAGGGAAATTGGTCTGTTGTTCTCCTTTTTAGTTGGGTCTTTGGTTTTGCAATTGAGGTAATGTTGGCTTCATAGATGAGGTTAGAAGTTTTCCTTCCCTTTTTATTTTTTGGAACAGCTTCAAAAGAGTAGGTGTTAATTCTTCTTTAAATGTTTGGTAGAATTCCCCTGGAAATCCATCTAGCCTTGTACTCTTGTTTTTTGGGAGATTTTTGATTACTAATTTGATTTCCTTACTGGTTATATGTCTGTTCAAATTTTATATTTCTCCTTGTTTCAGTTTTGGTAACATGTTTCTAGGAATTTGTCCATTTCTTCCAGGTTTCCCATTTTATTGTCGTATAATTGCTTATAATATTCTCGTATTATTGTTTGTATTTTGCAGTGTTGGTTGTGATTGCTCCTGTCTCATCCTTGATTTTATTTATTTGGGTCTTTTCCTTTTTCCTTTTTATCAAAATGGCTAGGAGTTTAATCAATTTTGTTAATTGTTTCAAAGAACCAACTTCTGGCTTAATTGATCTGTTCTACTGTTTTCTTTTTGGTTCGATAACATTGATTTCTGCTCTATTATTTCCTGTCTTCTTTCTGGTCTTGGGTTTTGTTTGCTGTTCTTTCTCCAGCTTTTAAAGCTGTAATATTAGGTGTATATCTGAGATTTTCCTTCTTTAGGAAGGCCTGGATTGCTGTATACTTCCCTCTTATGACTAACTTTGCAGCATCCCAGAGGTTTTGGGCTGTGGTGTTATCATTTTAATTGGCTTCCATGTACTTTTTAATTTCCTATTTAACTTCTTGGTTAGCCCATTCATTATTTAGTAGAATGTTCTGTAGGCTACAATAGTTGTTATTTTTCCAAATGTTTTCCTTTGGTTGATTCAAGTTTCATAACATTGTGTTCTGAAAATATGCACGGTATGATCTTGATCTTTTTGTACGTGTTAAGGGCTGGTATGTGTCCCAGTATGTGATCTGTTATGGAGAATGTTCCATGTTCACGGGAGAAGAAAGCGTATTCCACTGCTTTAGGATGAAATGTTCTGAATATATCTGTTAAGTCCATCCATTCCAGTGTGTCATTCAAAGCCATTGTTTCCTTGTTGATTTTCTGTTTAGATACTATGGCCACTGCTATAAGTGGGATGTTGAAGTCCCCTACTATTATGGTATTATTATCCATAAGTTCCTTTATGTTTGTTATTTTTTATGTTGTGTTCATTTTGTGATTTATATATTTGGGTGTTTTCATGTTTGGAGCAGAAATGTTTACAATTGTTAGGTCTTCTTGGTGGATAGACCCGTTAATTATAATATAATGGCCTTCTTCATCCTTTTTTACAGTTTTTATTTTAAAATCTAGATTGTATGATATAAGTACGGCTACTCCGGCTTTTTTTTGGTGATCATTAGCATGATAGATGGTTCTCCAACCCCTTATTTTCAATCTGAAGGTGTCTTTAGATGTAAAATGGGTCTCTTGTAAACAGCATATAGATGGATCTTGCTTTCTTATCCATTCTGTTACCCTATGTCTTTTGATTGGAGTATTTCATCTATTGACCTTTAGAGTGAATACTAAAATATATGAATGTATTGCCATTTTGTCACCTGTAGATTTGGAATTTCTGATGGTGTTCTCTGGTCCTTTCTAGACTTTGTTACTTTTGGTCTTTTTTCGCGGGGGGGGGGGGTGTTTGTTTTTGTTTTTTTTCCCATCATTTATACCCTCAGAGAGTCCCCCTTAACATTTCTTGCACGGCTGGTTTGGTAGTCACAAACTCCATTAATTTTTGTTTGGGAGACTTTTTATCTCTCCTTCAATTTGATTGACAGCCTTGATGGATAAAGAATTCTTGGCTGCATAGTTTTCCAACTGAGCACATTGAATATATCCTGCCACTCCTTTCTGGCCTGCCAATTTCTGTGGATATGTCTGCTGTGAACCTGATCTGTCTTCATTTGTAGCTTAAGAACATTTTTTTCCATTGCTGCTTTCATGATTCTTTCCTTGCCTGAGTATTTTGTGAATCTGACTATGATATGCCTTGTTGATGGTTGGTGTTTGTTGAATCTAATGGGAGTCCTCTGTGCTTCCTGGATTTTGATGTCTGTGTCTTTCCTCAGGTTAGGAAAGTTTTCCACTATGATTTGCTCACATAAAACTTCTTCCCCTTTTTTCTCTCTTCATGTTCTAGGACCCCTATGATTCTGATGTTATTCCTGTTTAATGAGTCACTGAGTTCTCTAATTCTTAAATCGTGCTTTTTTGCCTTAGTCTCCCTCTTTGTTTCTGCTCCATTATTCTCCATAAGTTTCTCCTCTGTATCGCTGCTTTGCTGCTCTGGTTCATCCATCCTTGCCGCTGTGACATGCATTCAAGTTTGCATCTCAGTTATAGCATTTTTATTTCATCCTGACTAGCTTTTACTTCTTTTATCTCCACAGAAAGGGATTCTAATCTATCTTCCACCCCAGCTAGTATTCTTATTATCATGATTCTAAATTCTGGTTCAGACATCTTGCTTGTATGTCTGTTGATTAAGTCCCTGGCTGTCATTTCTTCCTGTTATTTCTTTTGGTGTGAATTCTTTCATTTTGTGATTTTGACAGAAGAAAAGGAATTAATAAAGTAAAAAAAAAATAAACAATTAAAGCCAACACAAAGAAATTAAGAAAATGATTCTAGATCCTAGGTGTGTTTTGGTCTGATTGCTGAAAGAAATTTGATACATTAGATGAAAGGGTAAAGATTAAAAAAAAAGGAAATGTCTGAAAATTTTAAAAAATGAATACAATAAAATAGAATAAAATGAAATGATGGAGGTAAAATAGAATATGAAAACTTCACAAAAGAGTAAAATTATATAGTAGAAAAAATTAAGGAAAAATCTTTTTAATAAAAGTGGAAAATAAAAATAAATTTTTTCTCTTTCTGTATTCAAGAATAAGAAAAGAAAAAGAAAAACAGTTGAATAGATGGACCAATGAACCAAATGAAATATGATTGGAATTACATCTGGTTTCCCATAGAAGTCAAACTATGAAGCATTTTATAGTCTGTAAACTAAGCAGGTGTATAGTCTGTAAACTAAGCAGGTGTAGCGACTTATAACAGCGTGGTTGTCCCAGTGGGTGGGGCTTAGTGTAATGGCTCTGTTTTCTACTAGGTGGCGCTGCTTAGCTTACTGTGGTGTATTGTTGTGGTGCATGTAGCCATGTATGTGCATACACGGGAAGGGTGAAAATGGCATATCAGAAAACTGCTCTCCCCAGCCAAGCAGCCCTCTTTTGTCTCTGGCTTCCATCACATCCCTGCTTCCACACAGTCTGTGACCAAGCCATCAGGCTGCCAGGTGACACCTCCCTCCTGAGTCCTATCTCAAATGGGGCTGTGTTTCCCAACCCCTCACTTCTGAGGAACTGCAGCTTTGACCCATTCTAACTCTCTTGGGGGTGGGGGGGGGCTCTGGCTGAGCAATGGCTCAGTGACAGTCATCCCCAGGAATGTTCCCAAGACTGTGCTTCTGCCAATGCCTAGAGACTATGGTCGGGCACCAGCTCACCTTAGAAAAATTTAGTGCAATCATGTGGTAGCAGCATTTCATGGATTATGGCAAATCACAACGCACATCTGGTGTCAAAATTCACCCTTAACATCCTCACTCCAACACCAGTGAATGTGGTCATTCTCCAAGGTCTGCTGGGGCCTTTGCCTGTGGGGAGGCTGAATAGCCTCTACCAAATGTCCTCTGAGCAGGGGAACCGCTTCTCCCCATGTAGTCTAAGGGCACCTCAGACATGTCTCTCTGCTCCTGGGGATTCAACCTTCCCACCAGAGCACCGCCCAGTATCCAGCTGCAGAGGTTCAGACTCTGAGCTCCCCATTGATAGAGTCTTAATGAAAATTAAACCCTCTCCTTTCTCCTTTCTCCCTTTTTGGTTTAGTCCCTGGAGACCGTTTCCACTCTTCCTTTTCTCTCCAGCTGCTTTGGTGGGGGGGGGGGGAATGCTCTTCTCATACTGTTCCCCACCCCCGGCCCATCTCCATTCTCTCTCCACAAGCAAAAACAGCTCCCTGCCCTCTGCGACTTCTCTCTCCCCAAGTTCCCCTCTCTGCACTGTGTATCTGCTGAGTTCTGTGGTTTAGGTTGTGCAGATTGTTGTGTTTATCCTCAAATCAGTTTTCTAGGTATGCAAGATGGTTTAGTGTTATCTGGCTGCATTTCAGAGACCAGAAACACAAAAAAACTTCCATGCTGCCGCATCATCTTGGCCCCTCCACCAAAGAATTTATTTGGATGATGCAAGTGGGGGAAGAGCCTAGAATAATGATAAACTGAATTTATTTGAGATTTATTTCAAATATGGACTCTGTCTTTACAAGACAAATTTGTTTCAGGTTTATGCATGACCATTAATAAACCCTTTGTTGCATTCAAAGGAAAATTCAGAGAGCATAAACTAAAGAAACTATTGGAAATTAATTACGTATACAAAAATTAAAATATCAAAGCAAATATAGAAAATAAGATTGAGGAAATCTTTTGTAAAAAGTGGAGCAAACAAAGAGGTAAAAAATAGGAGAGAAAAATAAATGAATTTTCCATGGAAGTTTACATTCTGCTAATAAGAACTCCAAAGAAATCAAATTAAAAATCAAGAAACTTTCCCAGAATTGAAAGAAAAAAGTGTATAGATTTCAATAGCCTGCTAAGTAAGCAAAACATTGAATGAAAGAGTTCTTTAGGGCCTCTACTTTTTTTGAAATTCGTATGCTGGGGACATATAGAAGTTTCTGTAATGAGATAAAGAATGAGAGAGAGGTTATATAAAATATCAGGTATCAAAATGAATTTGCATTTAACCACAAAGTAGAAACAAGAAGATAATGAAGGACATCTTCAAAATTCTGCATAAAATTTATTTCCATTGTGGAGTTTTATAGTAGCTGAAATAAATCAGTATAAAAGTAAAAGAAAAGATATGTTTAGATTATCAAGACCCAAAAATATTGACCTTATATGTACTTTTTTTCTAAGGAACTAATGAAGACTTACACACACACACACACACACACACACACACACACATACCCAGAGGGAGTGAGATCCAGCTATATGTTGTTTACAAGAGACTCATTTTACCTTAAGGATGTATATAGGCTGCAATTAAAAGGATTGCAAAAAATATTCCATCAAATGGAAACCACCATAAGAGCAGGGGTAGCTATACTTGTATCAGACAAAATATACTTTAATAACTGTTATAAGAGATAAAGAAGGATATAATGATAAAATATTCACATGACATATAATAATTATAAATAGACACCTAACAGTAGAGCATCTTAATATATGAAGCAAAAATTGACAGAATTGAAGAAATAGACAGTAATGCAAGAGTAGATTTTAATACCACACTTTTAATAATGGATTAATCAATAAAATAATTGGACCTGACAGATGTAAACAGAACACTCCATCTAACAGCAACAGAATACACATTGTTCTTAATGCACATACAACATTTTCCAGGATAAATCAAATGCTAGGGCATAAAACAAGTTCTAATAAATTCAAGAAAACTGAAATCATATCAACTATTTTTTTCAAACTACAATGCAGTAAAACTAGAAATAAATAATAAAAATAAAACTGGAAAATATCAAATATGTGGAAATTAAATAGCATACCCTTGAATAACCAGTAGGTCAAAGGAGAAATCATTAGAGAAATTAGAAAATGTCTTAAGGCAAAATGAAAATGAAAATAAAAGAAACCAAAATGTATGGGTTGCAACCAAAAAGTACTGAAAGGGAAGCTTCTGTGGTGAATGCCTATTTTAAGAAAGAAGATCTCAGGCCACCTGGGTGGCTCAGTTGGTTGAGTGTCTGACTTTGGCTCAGGTCATGATCTCGCGGTCTGTGGGTTCGAGCCCCACATTGGGCTCTGTGCTGACAGCTCAGAGCCTGGAGCCTGGTTTGGATTCTGTGTCTCCCTCTCTCTCTGCCCCTCCCCTGCTCATGCTCTGCCTCTCTCTCTGTGTCAAAAATAATTTTTTTTTTAAGTAAGAACCAAGCTTTATTTATTTACAAAAAAAACAAAAAACAAAAAACCCAAGAAAGAAAAAAAGAAAGAAAAAGAAAAAAGAAAGAAAAAAAAAGTTGGGGCAAGAGGGAAGACAAGTTTTACACAAAAGTACTACAACGGTAACTCCCTTTGGTAAAAAGTGTAATAAATGTCTTGTACATCTGTTCATAGGTACTAAATCTGAAGCCACATAGAACTATGGTACACAAGAAGCTAGAGCAGTTATGCTAGCACATCAAAGCATATTTCTTTTAATAAAAAATCGACAGTATGTACATTATTTACAAAAAAAAAAAAGAAAAACCAAGTTAAAATTATGTGTGTGTGTGTGTGTGTGTGTGTGTGTCAGAGAGTAAAGCTGGTGGATGGCACTAGGGTAGACTAGTAAAGAAGCAGGTACAAAACAGTTCCACGGGAGCTAAAAAGGACGACGGATTTGAACTTGCTGAGTTTGAGAACCAGAGGAGAGAGTAAAGGGTGGGCAGCGAGGGATTCATCAGGAAAAACCCACAAGATGATCAATCCCAAAGCCAAACTGCAGGTCCCAGAAAAAATCTAACAGGTGATCTAGATGTGCTCGAGTGACCAGGAAGAAAAAAAAAAATCAAACATTAAACATTAAAATCAAACATTAAAAAAATTCAAAACATTAAAAAACATTAAAAAATTCAAAAAAAAAGAAGATCTCAAATCAAAAACCTAATGTTACACCTCAAGGAATTAGAAAAATAAGAACAGAATTAACCCAAAGTTAGCAAAAGAAAGTGAATAATAAAGAATAGAGCAGTAATAAACAAAATAGAAAAACAACAGAAAAATCAATGAAATCAGGAGTTGGTTTTTTGAAAAGACTAACAAAGTTAACAAACCATTTATCTAGATGAAGAAAAATAGAGAAAACTTAGATAACAAAAATCAGAAATGAAAGAAGAGGCATTACAACTGATATCATAGAAATACAAGGATTATAAAAGACTTCTATGAACAACTATATGACAACAAATTAGTTGACATAAAAGAAATTAATAAATTTTAGAAACACACAATGACCAAGAATTAATCATGAAGAAAAAATCTGAACAGACTTCTAAGTAGTTAGGAAATTGAATCAGAAATCAAAAACCTGAACAAAGAAAATTCCAGGATCAAATGGCTTTACTGTTGAATGCTATGAAATATTAAGAGAAAAAATAACACCAGTCCTTCTCAATCTCTTCCAAAAATTTGGTGATAATAGATTACTTCCTAACTCATTTTATGAGACTAGCATTACCCTGATATCAAAAGCAGACAAAACAATATGAGAAAAATAAATAAATAATACTCTTACCACATCCATTGAACACAGTACTGTAAGGCAATTAGGCAAGAAAAACAAATAAAAGCTTCCACATTGGAAAATAATATGTAATGCTCTCTCTGTTTATAGAAGGCATGATGTTATAAGTAGTAAATCCTAAAGACTTTACTGTTAGAATTAACAAATAAATTCAGCAAGGTTGTAGGATACAAAAATCAACAAAATAGAAAAATCAGTTGTGCTGCTATACACCAACCGTGAACAATCAAGAAGGAAATTGAGAAAACAATCCCTTTTACAATAGCATCTTAAAATAAAATACTTAGGGATAAACTTAACCAAGAAGGCAAAAGACTTGTACTTTGGAAACTACTTAATGTTGCTGAAAAAATTAAAGACACAAACAACGTAAGAATATCTCATATCCATGGACTGTTAAAATGTCTGCACTACCTAAAACAATCTACTTATACATATACATTGCAATTCCTAGTAAAATACCAATGGGAATTTTCATAGAAAAAGGGGGAAAACAATTCTCAGATTTATAAGGAATCTCAAAGGGCATTGAAGCACCAAAACAATTTTGAGGGGAAAAAATGCAAAGCTGGGGCATTTCTCTTCTTCATTTCAAAACATATTATGAAGCTACAGTGATCAAAACAATATGGTATTGGCATAAAAACAAATATTTAGAACAATGGAACAGAATAGAAATTCCAGAAATATACCCCCACATATATGGTCAAATCATCTTTGAAAATGGTGCCAAGGCCATACAAAGAGGAAAGAAGAGTCTCTTCAACCAATAAGGTGGGAAAACTAGATATTCAAATGCGAAATAATGAAATTGGACCCTGAACTTACTCCATATACAAAAGTTAACTCAAAATGGATTAGTGGCCTGGGGGTGCCTGGGTGGCTCTGTTGGTTAAGCTTCTGACTTTGGCTCAGGTCATGATCTCAAGGTCCCCAAGTTCAAGCCCCACGTCAGGCTCTGTGCTGACAGCTCAGAGCCTGGAGCCTGCTTCGGATTCTGTGTCTCCCTCTCTTTATGCCCCTCTCCCACTTGCACTCTGTCTCTCTCTCAAAAGTAAATAAACATTTAAAAAACATTTTTTTTAATGGACCAGAGGCCTAAATGTAAGGAAAATAACATAGGGGAAAAGGTTTCATGATCTTGGATTTGGCAATGATTTATTGGATACAATACCAAAAACACAGGCAACAAAATAAAATAGGCAAATGGTTTTACTCAAATTAAAAAGTGCACAACAAAGGAAAAAATCAACAGGAAAAAGACAATATAAGGAATGGGAGAAAATACCTTTTTAAATTCTATAGCTGGTAAGGGGTTAATTATCCAGAATACCTACACCTCAACAACAAATAATATGATTAAAATATAGGCAAAAGACTTGAATAGATATTTCTCCAAAGAAGGCATACAAATGACCAAAAAGCACATGAAAAAATGCTTAACATCATTATTAATTAGGGAAATGCAAATCAAAACTACAAGGAGATATTACCTTACACCCTTAGGATGGGATGGCCTCTATCAAAGAAACAGAAAATAAGTGTTGATGAGGATGTGGAGAAATTGGAACGCTTGTGCACCATCAGTAAAATTTTAAATTGGTACACCTGGGGGCACGTGGTAGGCTCAGTCAGTTAAGCTTCAGACTTGGTTTCAGCTCAGGTCATGATCTCATGGTTCATGAGTTCAGGCCCTGCATCGGGCTCTGTGCTGACAGTGCAGTGCCTGCTTGGGATTCTCCCTCTCGATCTCTTTCTGTCTCTCTCTCTCTCTCTCTCTGCCCCTCCCACCCTGTCTCTTTCAGAATAAATAAATAAGCTTAAATATAAAAAGAATAAAATAAAATAAAATGGTACAACTGTTATGGAAAATGGTATGTTTCCATATGTTAAAAACAATCCCATTTCTGTGTCTAGGTCCAAAATAATTGAAAACATTATCTTGAAGAAATATTTGCACACTTATGTTCATTGTAGCACTATTCACAGTAACTGTAATTTGGAAGCAAAATAATTGTCCATCCATAGATGGGTGGATAAAGTACATGTGGTATATGCATACAATGGCATATTATTTAGCCTTAAAAACAAGGAAATCCTGTCATATGCTACAAGGTAGATGAAGCTTGAGTACATTATGCTAAGTGAAATAAACCAGTTGCATGCAGAAAGACAAATACTACATGATTCTACCTTCTGAGATTCTTAGAGGAGTCCAATTCTTAGAAAGGGAAAATATAATGGTATTTGCCAGGGCAAGGGGGAAGATAAAAGTAGAATTGTTTAATGTGTATAGTATTTCAGTTTTTCAAGATGAAAAATTTCTCGATGTCTCTTGCACAATAGTGTACATGTAGTTAAGACTACTGTACTATATAATTAAAAATTATTGGCGTGCCTGGGTGGCTCAGTGGGTTAAGCATCCAACTCTTGATTTCAGCTCAAGTCATAATCTCACAGTCATGATATTGAGCCCCTGGTTAGGCTCTGTGCTGGGTGTGAAGCCTGCTTAAGATTATTATTTCCTCTTGCTCTGCCTCTCCTCTGCTCATGTGCACACAGTCTCTCAAAAACAAATAATAAAAATAAAAATAATTAATGATACATTTTATGTTATATGATTTTACTACAATATGTATTTTTAATAATATTAACCAACTAAAAGTTGTTTGGGATGTTTGAGTACCAAACGTTGAAATAAAGACTTGATTATTTTGTCTTAAAAAGATGGGGAGGAGAGATATATAAGCAAATAAAGAAAAGATATGATGCTCAGAAGCAAGGAAACAAGTGACTGAACACAGGAAGTAATAACAGAGAATGTCCTGCCTGGTAGTAATTTATAAGACAAGAGACTCAGCTCAGTGCAAACTGTGACCAGTGCAGACAGCATCAGTTGTGATTAAAAGGCAGGCAAGCTGTGCAGCAGGCCTAGTGAAGTCTCAGTCCAGAAAGCAGAATAGCCATATTTAAAAAGAAAGTCTCCAAGAAAAAATAGGAAATGCTGGGTTACATAATAAGATTGACTTTGGAAAATTGTACTGAAGTTTTTGAACATGTAGGAAGAGTGCAAACAAAAACAACAAATAAATAAGACAAATATTTGCTTTAGGAAAAATAAAAAGTAAAAAAAGGAAATATAATCAAGTAAACTATGATGCTCAGTTTATGAATAATCCTCCATAAGAATACTATTGTAAACACCACCTATATGATATAAACAAAACACTTAATAATGATATTGGGACAATTGGAGAGGGAGGGCAGAGAGGTTGGCAGTTCTAAGAGACATAAATTCACATGTACTTTAGGAGAAGAAATAGGAATTCAAAACATAACTTCTAAAGTCCACGAATCAAAATAAAGAAGTGTAAGTACATTATTTTAAAAAGAGTTTGCCTTTGGGAGAAATTATCAGGGGAATAGGGAGACATGAGTTTGAAAACAACTGCATTTTGTCATAACCCTAACATTTAATTGATTTGTTAAATCCAGTGCATACATTAGTCTTTTTAAATTAAAGTTAAGTTTGATATAGTTTAATCTGGAATTGTATGTAACCATTTAAGACATAAATTATTTTAAAAAGTTATACCCTGGGGCACCTGGGTGGCTCAGTCAGTTAAGCGTCCGACTTCGGCTCAGGTCATGATATCAACGGTTTGTGGGTTCAAGCCCCACGTCGGGCTCTGTGCTGACAGCTCAGAGCCTGGAGCCTGCTTCAGATTATGGGTCTCCCTCTCTATCTGCCCCTCCTGCACTCACACTCTGTCTCTCTCTCTCTCTCTCAAAAATAAATAAACATTAAAAAAATTTTAAAAATTAAAAGTTATAAACTATATATAACAGAATTTGCCACAGTTACATTTGTAGGAATGAATTAAATAAATTGAAATTTTCTTATCAAAATGTGAAAAATGTTGAGGTTTGAAATACTTAATATTTTATAATATTTTACTTTTTGTTCATATTTTCATAATATACATTTATTCATTAAAAAAATCAAGCTCCATGTAGATGCTCTCAAATTCTTTGCAGTTTTTTCAAATGTGTTGTACAAATATCATCATCATTATTATTTTTTTAATGTGTATTTATTTTTGAGAGAAAGAGTACTGGTGGGGGAGGGGCAGAGAGAGAGGGAGACACAGAGTCTGAGAGAGGCTCCATGCTCCAACTGTCAGCACAGAGCTCATCAGGGGATCGCATTCAGGAATGGCAAGTCATGACCTGAGCTGAAGTCAGACACTTAACCAACTGAGCCACACAGACGCCCCTCATCATTTTTTTTTCTACATGCCATGTTGTGAATATATATGGGAAGCAGTTCTAAACTATCCCTCCTTCCAAGTCTTACCATCATAAAATGAAATAAAGGAGTTAAAGTATTTGCCACAGTTAATAAATGTTATTTTCCTAGTCCTTTCCTCTCCTTTTGAAAGTTTGCCTGAGATTTGAAGGATATAAAATCTGAGATGTTGGGTAATTTTTCCAGGCTAGTCTCCAAGGCCTATTTAATCCATTCTGTCTGAAAATTATATAATTGCTTTTGGTCTTAATGACTTCATATTTTTCTAGGGCCAGAGTTGATCTCTTATTTATCTTTAACCTAGCATTGTGTCTGAAACAGAGTAAGTGCTTAATAAGTGTGTCAGCTAAAGAAATCATTTCAGCCACACTATTGGGTACATAAGCTTTTGTGGACTGGCCTGGAGGTTTAATTATTTCTTCAGTCATCAACTTCTTTCTGTATGACTAGCATATATTTTTACAGTTCTCTTTATTTCACTATTAATAGAAGCAGTTGAAACATATCTATCTTCAAGGGCTTGAGTTAACAGTCAAGTTATTTAACAGCCAGTACATTATGGACATAATCCAATTTGAATGGCTGCCCTATTGATGAATATTAATGATTAAAATATTTGAAAGATTAAGATAGCATAAGTAGTGCACATAGCCTAGACCAAGGTATATTATAGGCACTCAGTCAATGCTAATTTTATTTCTTTTTCTTGGAGAAAATTGTATTTTAATCTCTAAGCTATCTCCTTATAAAAATATTACAGAAAAAAACTTATTCATAAGTCTGAGTATTTCTTGCATAAGAATGTGAATTTCCTGTTCAAAAATGAATTCCTCCAAAAGGCTTAGTTTCTCTGAACAAGTCATAGCTAAAGAGAGTAATAGTTTTTTGAGCTACTGAATCAGCAGAAAGAAAGAGAGCACATTCAGTAGCATTAATGCAGTGTGTGATGTGTCTTATCACTATTGAGTGAAGAGGCAGGAAATTACATACCCAGATAAAATGATGGGGTGTTGGGAATTTTATCAAATTCTCTTATTCTTTTTAGTGATGGCTGTAATCTTAGTTCAGTGTCACTGTGCTCATCAGTTGTACATTCTTAACTGAATGCTGAATCTGTACTTCTATCATTCTATAATTACAGAGAAAGACAAATGACTCAAGCACTTTCTTTGGTTCTATAACCTGGTTCCACATCGACTGACTATCTGAACACCTCTCCTAATTCTCTGTCACTGAAATTCCACTCAAGTCTTCTACCAAATCATCCTGAACATAACCACTTTCCTCACCTTCATATTGGATCATCCCACAACAATCGCTCCGTTACCCACACATTATTACATTTGTCCTCTCTCATTAGGCTTTTATCATCACCGTGTTGTGCCATAAAATAGGTGCATGGCTAATGTGATGCAGGCCTGAGCTAACGGGAAGCCCACTCCCACACTGTATTTTTTAAAAGCCAGAATGAAATGTTGACTTCCTACCTGGAAATGTTTCCCGTGTCATCCACTAAATGACATCCGCTCTTGGTTCTCTGCCACCTTTCTCATGGGTAACCTTGTATCTTCACTTTGTCAAGGTCCTTGATTTAATTTCTGATCATTTCCTGCTTCCAGACTTTATTTTAGTTTTTCCATTTCCTTCTGTGATGACAGCCTTTGGTAACTCAGGATAATCCTTGTCATCATTGTTGCCATGATTATCTTCATTATCCATTGTTTCCATAATAATTTTAGTTTTCAAAGTGCATTCAACTAAGTCACATTTTCTAGCCCCTGGTTATGCATTCATACATCGGCTTTCCTCTCCCTACCCAATTCATTAAATTCTGTACTTTCTTCATTTTGGATACCTTTTCCATGAAGCCATCTGTGTCAGGAAGGGTTCCAATAAAAAAACAGATGGCCTATTTGAAATTGGATTGAGAAGAGTTTATTTAAAAGGGGGTTATATACAGAAGTTGAGTGTTGAAGGACTGCAAAGGTATTGTAAGACAAAAGATATATCGAATCTAGGCCTAAAGGGATAAGTGGAAGTCTTGGTACTAAAATCTGTAAAGAGCCATGTAGAGTCAAGTGCTTAGATAAATGCAGCTTGAGCTCATGCTCTGTCTCTCTTCACACTCAAAAATAAAAATAAATACTCAAAAATATATATACATATAAAATTAACTTGGTCTTGACAATCTGATTTGTTGAATACCTACAGAGTTGAAGTTCTGTTCAAACTTACTTTCATACTATCCCTCACATTTGTCCTATTTATTCCTCATTTTATCAGAATCCTCCATACAATGATGTTATTTTCATTTTCTCAAAAATAGCAAATAAAAAAGTAAAAATGAAAATAAAAAGGGGAAATGAATGCAGAGGAAATTGGAAATGGATTAAAAATTATTTTTTGTTTCTGGGTACCTGGGTGACTCAGTTGATTAAGCATCCAACTCTGGAGTAGATAACAATATGAGAAGAGAGGAGAGTTGATCCTGAAAGCCAAATGCAAGATGTTTGGTACTCTATTCTTATTTCAACAAAAAGTATGTACACATTATTTTCTCTGTCTCTCAGATACTGTGACTGTTGATTTAACCATTGTTGACATTTCAGACCTATTTGTGATAATGACATGAGATTTGACTATTTACACTTCCTGGGTTTCCTATATTCCCTTATTTTCTTGTTAAATATGTAAAAAGTGTCAAAATATACCCTTGATGTCACTTGATCCATAAAGATTTCCTTCCCAAAAGCTTTCACCTAATTGGATCTCTTCTTCCTGAGAACCAACTTGCAGTCTTGTCATTACCTTATGTTACATTCATATTGCCATAAATAAAATAACTTTTGGTTTATTATTTCTCTTCTGACTGTAACATCTTCAACAATTCATTAAAAAGAATATTTTGAAAGTAGAAAGATATGAACTAGAACCCAATCTCCTTCATTCATTATCTACCAGATCTTGAAAAAATTACTTCAATTACTTCCTTTATTTTTCTCTTCTGTTAAATTTAGGATTTCTCTGAGGATTAAATGAAAAAAAAACCCATGAAATGGTTATATACTCCCTGGTACAGGGTAGTTATATATTCATTGACCTTTACTCATATATTTATATTATTCAAAGATAATGTCATCATCTATGATGACAGTAGGCACTGAATAGATACCTCCAAAAACAGCCCCCAAAACCAAATTTGTCAAAGAAAATGCTTTGATCTCAATGCTTCCAAAATTAGGAAAGTCCTCTTACCTTTATAGTAATCATAATTCCTTATTGTTTTTCTCTTCTCAGAGCACTATCATTGTCTCAGCTCAGAGCCTAGAGCCTGCTTTGGGTTCTATGTCTCCCTCTCTCTGCCCCCCTCCTGCTCATGCTCTGTCTCTTTCACTGAAAAAATAAAAATAAACATTAAATATATATATATATATATATATACATTTAAAAAATATATATATTAATATATATTATATATGTATATATAAATTACCTTAGGCTTGGCAATCTGATTTGTTGAATACCTACAGAAAATGAAAATAAAAGGGGGAGATGAATGCAGAGGAAATTGGAAATGGATTATTTTTTGTTTCCAGGCACCTGGGTGGCTCAATCTATTAAGCATTCAACTCTTGATTTTTGGCTCAGGTTGTGATCTCACAGTCGTGAGATCAAGCCCATGTCCACATCTGTGTTGAGTATGGAGTCTGCTTAGGATTCTCTTTCTCCACTCTCTTTGCTCCTTCCCTGTTTGCACATACACACTCTCTGTCACTCTTTCTCAAAATAAATAAATAAACATTTAAAAGAAAAAATATTTTTGGTTTAGTTTATTAATATCATTCATCTTTGGAATACAGATTATCTCAAATTGTCATATTTAATTTATTTTTCAGCTTATTTATTCAAGTTATAAGTGCTTTTCTAGCTTTTCCTAGTGAATTCCATAGCCCTGGAACCAAACACTTCTGGAATGAAAACGAAGATATCATTTTTAAATGTCATTAACAAGTGTCACTTTGAAATGATAAAATAGAAGTGACCCTTCTTAATAAAAAAATAACAATCTCTGATATTGTGTAGAATTCTGAACAATTTACATTTCTAGGTCCATGCATTATTTGATAGGCCCAACAGCACTAGAAGGCTGGGGATGTTACCCATATTTTTCAGAAAATAAAACTAAGTTTGAGAGAATTTTAACAACTTGCTTAATTAGTAATTGAGAGGCAGAATTAAAAATCTGGTATTTTGACAGATAGTCATTTCCACTACAACTTGCTGCCTAAAACATATCCAGAGATATTTACAGAAATTAAAATCTTATTTTCCTTTTTGTTCCATGAAAGTAATTAAATGAATTATATTTTTAAAATGCCTTTCCTTGTAGAATATAAACAAGACTTGTTACTCTATATTTAAAGTATTAGAGACTTTGAAGGATGATAAATTTGTGCACAAGCTTAAGTAACTATAAATTTAAATAATTCATAAGAAAAAATAGTATAATATTTACAAACAATGCCTTTAGAAACATTTAGAACTATATTCAAATGCTAGTTTATAATCACTGGCTTTGTGGTCTGGCAGAGGTAATAACTGTTCTGAGTATCAATTTCTTCACTAATAAATGTAGATGATAATTACTTAAAAGGATTGTTTGGGAGATTTGACAAAATTTTACATGTAAACCATCTAATTTAATGTTGGCATATAAGTGATCAGTATAATGTAACTGTTATTAAGTATATTATTGTTCTAAACTTCAGATGAATCTGTATGTATTTATGTATATACCTTTTTTTTCTGGAATGAAGGCCTTTATTCTCTCATAAACTGAATTATAATACATTAAATTTGTTTGCCTTATTAAATGCAGGTATAGTAACTTTTTTGTATGGAAACGTTTTTATTATTTTTTAATTTTTAAGGTTTTTTATTTGATAATTTGACTGTTACACTTTATAAATTTAAGATGCACAATGTGTTACCTTGATGCATTTATATAGTTAATATGATTATACATTTAATTGAAGCAACATTTTTCATATTACATCATTATAGTACAGTATTATTGACTATATTCATAATACTGTGTATTAGATCTCTATGGCATTTTTACTACTCATTACAATTTTGTATTCTTAAACATCATCAATCTTATCCCTCCACCCCCATCCCTGATAACCACTATTTTACTCTCTATTTTTTTACAGATTTGACTTTTTTTTTTAGATTCTACATATAAGTGGTATCATACAGTACTTACCTTTCTTTGTCTGATTTGTCTTACTTGGCATGTGTTCAGGGTCTGTCCATGTTGTCATAAATAGCAGGAGATCTTCCTTTCTCATGGCTAAATAATATTCCATTGTATATATACAACACATCTTTTTTATCCAATCACCCACTAATGGGAATTTAGGTTGTTTCTTGGCTACTATGAATAATACTGTGACAATATGGGTGTGCATATATCTTGTTGAAATCCTCTTTTCATTTCCTTTGCATATATACTCAGAAGTGGAATTGCTAGGTTGTATGGTAGATCTATTTGTAATTTTTTTTTTACATTGAAAAATTGTGTTTTATTTTTTTTTATGAAATTTATTGACAAATTGGTTTCCATACAACACCCAGTGCTCATCCCAAAAGGTGCCCTCCTCAATACCCATCACCCACCCTCTCCTCCCTCCCACCCCCCATCAACCCTCAGTTTGTTCTCAGTTTTTAACAGTCTCTTATGCTTTGGCTCTCTCCCATTCTAACCTCTTTTTTTTTTTTTCCTTCCCCTCCCCCATGGGTTCCTGTTAAGTTTCTCAGGATCCACATAAGAGTGAAACCATATGGTACCTGTCTTTCTCTGTATGGCTTATTTCACTTAGCATCACACTCTCCAGTTCCATCCACGTTGCTACAAAAGGCCATATTTCATTTTTTCTCATTGCCCTGTAGTATTCCATTGTGTATATCAACCACAATTTCTTTATCCATTCATCAGTTGATGGACATTTAGGCTCTTTCCATAATTTGGCTATTGTTGAGAGTGCTGCTATGAACATTGGGGTACAAGTGCCCCTATGCATCAGTACTCCTGTATCCCTTGGATAAATTCCTAGCAGTGCTACTGCTGGGTCATAGGGTAGGTCTATTTTTAATTTCCTGAGGAACCTCCACACCGCTTTCCAGAGCGGCTGCACCAATTTGCATTCCCACCAACAGTGCAAGAGGGTTCCCGTTTCTCCACATCCTCGCCAGCATCTATAGTCTCCTGATTTGTTCATTTTGGCCACTCTGACTGGCGTGAGGTGATACCTGAGTGTGGTTTTGATTTGTATTTCCCTGATAAGGAGCGACGCTGAACATCTTTTCATGTGCCTGTTGGCCATCCGGATGTCTTCTTTAGAGAAGTATCTATTCATGTTTTCTGCCCATTTCTTCACTGGGTTATTTGTTTTTCGGGTGTGGAGTTTGGTGAGCTCTTTATAGATTTTGGATACTAGCCCTTTGTCCAATATGTCATTTGCGAATATCTTTTCCCATTCCGTTGGTTGCCTTTTAGTTTTGTTGGTTGTTTCCTTTGCTGTGCAGAAGCTTTTTATCTTCATAAGGTCCCAGTAATTCACTTTTGCTTTTAATTCCCTTGCCTTTGGGGATGTGTCGAGTAAGAGATTGCTACGGCTGAGGTCAGAGAGGTCTTTTCCTGCTTTCTCCTCTAAGGTTTTGATGGTTTCCTGTCTCACATTTAGGTCCTTTATCCATTTTGAGTTTATTTTTGTGAATGGTGTGAGAAAGTGGTCGAGTTTCAACCTTCTGCATGTTGCTGTCCAGTTCTCCCAGCACCATTTGTTAAAGAGGCTGTCTTTTTTCCATTGGATGTTCTTTCCTGCTTTGTCAAAGATGAGTTGGCCATACGTTTGTGGGTCTAGTTCTGGGGTTTCTATTCTATTCCATTGGTCTATGTGTCTGTTTTTGTGCCAATACCATGCTGTCTTGATGATGACAGCTTGGTAGTAGAGGCTAAAGTCTGGGATTGTGATGCTTCCTGCTTTGGTCTTCTTCTTCAAAATTCCTTTGGCTATTCGGGACCTTTTGTGGTTCCATATGAATTTTAGGATTGCTTGTTCTAGTTTCGAGAAGAATGCTGGTGCAATTTTGATTGGGATTGCATTGAATGTGTAGATAGCTTTGGGTAGTATTGACATTTTGACAATATTTATTTTTCCAATCCATGAGCAGGGAATGTCTTTCCATTTCTTTAAATCTTCTTCAATTTCCTTCATAAGCTTTCTATAGTTTTCAGTATACAGATCCTTTACATCTTTGGTTAGATTTATTCCTAGGTATTTTATGCTTCTTGGTGCAATTGTGAATGGGATCAGTTTCTTTATTTGTCTTTCTGTTGCTTCATTGTTAGTGTATAAGAATGCAACTGATTTCTGTACATTGAATTGCTGAATTCCTGTATCAGTTCTAGCAGGCTTTTGGTGGAGTCTATCGGATTTTCCATGTATAATATCATGTCATCTGCAAAAAGCGAAAGCTTGACTTCATCTTTGCCAATTTTGATGACTTTGATTACCTTTTGTTGTCTGATTGCTGATGCTAGAACTTCCAGCACTATGTTAAACAGCAGCGGTGAGAGTGGACATCCCTGTCGTGTTCCTGATCTCAGGGAAAAAGCTCTCAGTTTTTCCCCGTTGAGGATGATGTTAGCTGTGGGCTTTTCATAAATGGCTTTTATGATCTTTAAGTATGTTCCTTCTATCCCGACTTTCTCAAGGGTTTTTATTAAGAAAGGGTGCTGGATTTTGTCGAAGGCCTTTTCTGCATTGATTGACAGGATCATATGGTTCTTCTCTTTTTTTTTATTAATGTGATGTATCACGTTGATTGATTTGCGAATGTTGAACCAGCCCTGCATCCCAGGAATGAATCCCACTTGATCATGGTGAATAATTCTTTTTATATGCCATTGAATTCGATTTGCTAGTATCTTATTGAGAATTTTTGCATCCATATTCATCAGGGATATTGGCCTGTAGTTCTCTTTTTTTACTGGGTCTCTGTCTGGTTTAGGAATCAAAGTAATACTGGCTTCATAGAATGAGTCTGGGAGTTTTCCTTCCCTTTCTATTTCTTGGAATAGCTTGAGAAGGATAGGTATTATCTCTGCTTTAAACATCTGGTAGAACTCCCCTGGGAAGCCATCTGGTCCTGGACTCTTATTTGTTGGGAAATTTTTGATAACCGATTCAATTTCTTCACTGGTTATGGGTCTGTTCATGCTTTCTCTTTCCTCCTGATTGAGTTTTGGAAGAGTGTGGGTGTTCAGGAATTTGTCCATTTCTTCCAGGTTGTCCAATTTGTTGGCATATAATTTTTCATAGTATTCCCTGATAATTGTTTGTATCTCTGAGGGATTGGTTGTAATGATTCCATTTTCATTCATGATTTTATCTATTTGGGTCATCTCCCTTTTCTTTTTGAGAAGCCTGGCTAGAGGTTTGTCAATTTTGTTTATTTTTTCAAAAAACCAACTCTTGGTTTCGTTGATCTGCTCTACAGTTTTTTTAGATTCTATGTTGTTTATTTCTGCTCTGATCTTTATTATTTCTCTTCTTCTGCTGGGTTTAGACTGCCTTTGCTGTTCTGCTTCTACTTCCTTTAGGTGTGCTGTTAGATTTTGTATTTGGGATTTTTCTTGTTTCTTGAGATAGGCCTGGATGGCAATGTATTTTCCTCTCAGGACTGCCTTCGCTGCATCCCAAAGCGTTTGGATTGTTGTATTTTCATTTTCGTTTGTTTCCATATATTTTTTAATTTCTTCTCTAATTGCCTGGTTGACCCACTCATTCGTTAGTAGGGTGTTCTTTAACCTCCATGCTTTTGGAGGTTTTCCAGACTTTTTTCTGTGGTTGATTTCAAGCTTCATAGCATGTGGTCTGAAAGTAAGCATGCTATAATTTCAATTCTTGTAAACTTATGAAGGGCTGTTTTGTGACCCAGTATATGATCTATCTTGGAGAATGTTCCATGTGCACTTGAGAAGAAAGTATATTCTGTTGCTTTGGAATGCAGAGTTCTAAATATATCTGTCAAGTCCATCTGATCCAATGTCTCATTCAGGGCCCTTGTTTCTTTATTGACCGTGTGTCTAGATGATCTATCCATTTCTGTAAGTGGGGTGTTAAAGTCCCCTGCAATGACCACATTCTTATCAATAAGGTTGCTTGTGTTTATGAGTAATTGTTTTATATATTTGGGGGCCCCGGTATTCGGCGCATAGACATTTATAATTGTTAGCTCTTCCTGATGGATAGACCCTGTAACTATTATATAATGTCCTTCTTCATCTCTTGTTACAGCCTTTAATTTAAAGTCTAGTTTGTCTGATATAAGTATGGCTACTCCAGCTTTCTTTTGGCTTCCAGTCGCATGATAATAGTTCTCCATCCCCTCACTCTCAATCTAAAGGTATCCTCAGGTCTAAAATGAGTCTCTTGTAGACAGCAAATAGATGGGTCTATTTTTTTATCCATTCTGATACCCTATGTCTTTTGGTTGGTGCATTTAATCCATTTACATTCAGTGTTATTATAGAAAGATACGGGTTTAGAGTCATTGTGATGTCTGTATGTTTTATGCTTGTAGTGACGTCTCTGGGACTTTGTCTCACAGGGTCCCCCTTAGGATCTCTTGTAGGGCTGGTTTAGTGGTGACAAATTCCTTCAGTTTTTGTTTGTTTGGGAAGACCTTTATCTCTCCTTCTATTCTAAATGACAGACTTGCTGGATAAAGGATTCTTGGCTGCATATTTTTTCTGTCTAGCACCCTGAAAATCTCGTGCCAATTCTTTCTGGCCTGCCAAGTTTCAAAAGAGAGATCAGTCACGAGTCTTATAGGTCTCCCTTTATATGTGAGGGCACGTTTACCCCTTGCTGCTTTCAGAATTTTCTCTTTATCCTTGTATTTTGCCAGTTTCACTATGATATGTCGTGCAGAAGATCGATTCAAGTTACGTCTGAAGGGAGTTCTCTGTGCCTCTTGGATTTCAATGCCTTTTTCCTTCCCCAGTTCAGGGAAGTTCTCAGCTATGATTTCTTCAAGTACCCCTTCAGCACCTTTCCCTCTCTCTTCCTCCTCTGGGATACCAATTATGCGTATATTATTTCTTTTTAGTGTATCACTTAGTTCTCTAATTTTCCCCTCATACTCCTGGATTTTTTTATCTCTCTTTTTCTCAGCTTCCTCTTTTTCCATAACTTTATCTTCTAGTTCACCTATTCTCTCCTCTGCCTCTTCAAACCGAGCTGTGGTGGTTTCCATTTTGTTATGCATTTCGTTTAAAGCGTTTTTCAGCTCCTCGTGACTGTTCCTTAGTCCCTTGATCTCTGTAGCAAGAGATTCTCTGCTGTCCTGTATACTGTTTTCAAGCCCAGCGATTAATTTTATGACTATTTTTCTAAATTCACTTTCTGTTATATTATTTAAGTCCTTTTTGATCAATTCATTAGCTGTTGTTATTTCCTGGAGATTCTTCTGAGGGGAATTCTTCCGTTTGGTCATTTTGGATAGTCCCTGGCATGGTGAGGACCTGCAGGGCACTTCCCCTGTGCTGTGGTGTATAACTGGAGTTGGTGGGCGGAGCCCAGTCAGACCTGATGTCTGCCCCCAGCCCCCCGCTGGGGCCACAGTCAGACTGGTGTGTGCCTTCTCTTCCCCTCTCCTAGGGGCGGGATTCACTGTGGGGTGGCGTGTCCCGTCTGGGCTACTTGCACACTGCCAGGCTTGTGATGCTGGGGATCTGGCGTATTAGCTGGGGTGGGTAGGCAAGGTGCACGGGGGCAGGAGGGGCAGGCTTAGCTCGCTTCTCCTTAGGTGATCCACTTCAGGAGGGGCCCTGTGGCAGCGGGAGGGAGTCAGATCCGCTACCAGAGGTTTGGCTCCGCAGAAGCGCAGAGTTGGGTGTTTGCGCAGAGCGAGCAAGTTCCCCGGCAGGAACTGGTTCTCTTTGGGATTTTGGTTGGGGGATGGGCGGGGGAGATGGCGCTGGCGAGCGCCTTTGTTCCCCACCAAACTGAGCTCTGTTGTCAGGGGGCTCAGCAGCTCTCCCTCCCTTTGTCCTCGAGCCTTCCCGCTTTCCGAGCTGAGCTGTTAACTTATGACCTCCCAGACGCTAAGTCGAGCTTGTTGTGGGAACACAGTCCGTCAGGCCCCTCCGCTTTTGCAAGCCAGACTCGGGGGCTCTGCTTGGCCTGCGAGCAGCCCCCCGCCCCGGCCCCTCCCGCCAGTCCGTGGAGCGCGCACCGCCTCGCCGCCCTTCCTACCCTCTTCCGTGGGCCTCTCGTCTGTGTTTGGCTCCGGCGACTCCGTTCTGCTAATCCTCTGGCGGTTTTCTGGGTTATTTAGGCAGGTGTAGATGGAATCTAGGTGATCAGCAGGATGTGCGGTGAGCCCAGTTCCTCCTAAGCCGCCATCTTGCCCCAATCCCCTCTATTTGTAATTTTTAAGAAACCTCCATATTTTTTTCTATAGTGGTTGGCCTAATTTACATTTCCATAAGTGTAAAAGGGTTCTCTTTTGCCACATCCTCTCAAACACCTGTTGTCTCTTATCTTCTTGACCTGTTAGCCATTTTAATAAGTATGAGGTGATATTTCATTGTTGTTTGATTTGCCTTTCCCTAACCATTAGTGATGTTAAGCATCTTTTCATGTGCCTGTTGGCCATCTTGGTATCTTCTTTATAAAATGTCTATTTTGTTAATCTTCACATTTTTTAATTGGATTTTTTGGTTATGAAGTTATATTAGTTCTTTATATATTTTGGATATTAACCTCTTCTCCAATATATGGATCCCCAAAATTTTCTCCCATTCTGTACGTTGTCATTCCATTTTGTTGGTTGTTTCTTTTACTGTGCAGGAGCCTTGAAGTTTGATGTAGTCTTTTTTTGTAAATTTTTTCCTGGTTTTTACTTTTCTTCTTTGTGCTTTTGTATCATGTCCAAAACAAGCATTGCTAAGGCCAATATCAATGAGTTTCTTCCTGTTTTCTTCTAGGAGTTTTATAGCCTAGGCCTTATGTTTAAATCTTTGATCCATTTTGAATTAATTTGTGTGAGTGATATGAAAAAGGGGTATAATTTCATTGTTCTGCATGTGTTTTTCCAGTTTTCCTAGTATTGATTGTTGAAGAGACTCTTTCCCTCAATGGGTGTTCTTAGATAACTTGATGAATATTATTTGACTATAAATACTAGGATTTAATTATGAGCTCTATGTTTTGTTTCATTGGTCTATGTCTATTTTTTTTCTTCCCTGTATCATACTGTTTTTATAACTGTGGCCTTGTAGTATAGTTTTAAATCAACAAGTATGATTTTTTTCTTTTTTTCTTAGGATTGTTTTTGTTTTTGTTTTTTGGCTATTTGGGGTTTGTGTGTGTGTGTGTGTGTGTGTGTGTGTGTGGTTCTACACGAATTTTTGGATTGTTTCTTTTATTTCTGTGAAGATTGCCTTTGGTATTTTGATGCAGATTTCATTGAATTTGTAGATGGGTTTGGGAAGTATCGCCATTTTAACAATATGTATTCTTCCAATGCATGAACACAGGATATCTTTCCATTCGTTTGTGTCTTCTTCAATATCTTTTAGCAAAGTCTTGTAGTTTTCATTGTACAGATATTTCACTTCCTTGGTTAAATTTATTCCTAAGTATTTTAGTATTATTGACACTGCTGTGAATGGGATAGTTTTGTTTCATTCGTAAGTTGATTTTGTAACCTTCTACCTTACTGTAATCACGGATTTAATTCCAACAGTTTTTTGTTTAACTTTTTGGGATTTCCTTTTTTTTTTTTTAATTTAACTTTATTTTTTAGTTTTTAAAATTTACATCCAAATTAGTTAGTATATAGTGAAACAATGATTTCAATAGATTCCTTAATACCCCTAAATCCCTTACCCTCTAAATGGGTAAGGGGCATTAACTTTTTCTAAGATTTCTAATCTTTTTCTAAGATTTTCTATACATAATATCGTATCATCAGCAAATAGTGACAATTTCACTTCTTCCATACTGATTTGGAGGCTTTTATTTCTTTGTCTTGTCTAATTGCTCCAGCTAAGACTTCCAGTTCTATATTAAATAGGAGTGGTGAGAGTGGGCAATCTTGTACCTGAGCTCACAGAAAAAGAAACCCTTTCAATTTTTCACCATTGATCATAATGTCATCAAAGTATTTATTGTGGCCTTTATTAAGGTATGTTCCTTCTATACACAACCTGTTACGGGTTTTTATCATGAAAGTGTGTTGCATTTTTTCAGATTTTTTTTCCTGTGACTATTGAGATGATCATGTGATTTTTACCTTTCATATTATTGATGTGATGAATTGCATTTATGAATTTGAATATGTTGAACCATCTTTGAATCCTACTTGGTTATGTTCTAATCCTTTTAATGCATTTTTAAATTAGGTTTGTTAATATTTTGTCGAGAATTTTTGCAGCTATATTTATCAGG
Source organism: Prionailurus viverrinus (assembly GCF_022837055.1). NCBI lineage: Eukaryota > Metazoa > Chordata > Mammalia > Carnivora > Felidae > Prionailurus > Prionailurus viverrinus. The sequence goes on from NC_062570.1 coordinate 50,649,267, forward strand.
GATATTGGTTATAGTTTTCTTTCCTTGTGATATCTTAATCTCATTTTGGTATCAAAGTAATGGTGGCTTCATAGAATGATTTTGGAAGTGTTCATTTTTCCCTGAGATTTTGGAAGAGTTTGGGGAGGATTGCTCCTAATTTTTTAAATGTTTGTTAGAATTCACCAGTGAAGCTGTCCAGCCCTGGAATTTTTTGTGTTGGGAGTTTTGGTTTGCTTGTTTGGTTTTTATTACTGACTTAATCTCTTGAGTCATTATTAGTCTGTTCAGATTCTCTGTTTCTTCCTGAGCCAGTATGGTAGGTTGTATGATTCTAGAAATGTATGCACCTCTTCTAGGTTATGTAACTTGTTGGCATATAATTGTTAATAATAGAATCATAATTCTCTGTATTTATATAGTATCAGTTGTAATGTTTCCTCTTTCATTTCTAATTTTATTTGTGTCTTCTCTGTTTCTTTCCTATCTAGCTAAGATTTTTCAATTCTCTTTATTTTTTGAAGACGCAGCTTTTAATTGTGTTACCCCTTGTATCATTTTTCTCATCTCTAGTTTGCTTATTTCCACAATGATTGTGATTATTTCCTTCCTTCTGCTACCTTTGGGCATATTTTGTTCCTTTTTTTTTTTTTAGTTCTTTGAAGTGTAAAGTTAGGCTGTTCACTTAAGGTCTGTCTAATTTCTTAATATATGCATTTATTGCTAAAACTTGCTTTCAAAACTGCCTTTGCTACACCTCACAAAATTTAATATGTTGTATTTTTATTTTTTATAATAATTTTTTATTTCCCTTTTGATTTCTTGATTCATTGATTGTTTAGAAATACATTGTTTGATTTCCACATATTTGAAGATCTACTCACTTTCCTCTTATTGATTTCTTTTTTTTAAGCTTATTTATTTATTTTGGGAGAGAGCACATGAGCAGGGGACAGGCAGAGAGGGAGGGAGGGAGATTTTCCCAAGCAGGCTCCATGCTGTCAGTGCATAGCATGATGAAGGCTTGATTTCACAAATCATGAGATTGTGACCTGACCAGAAATCAAGGGTCAGACACTCAACTGACTGAGCCACCCAGTCACCCTATCCTCATTGATTTCTAATTGCATGCCATTGTAGAAAGAAATGATAGTTGGTGTGATTTTTTTAAAAAAATTTTTCTTTAATCTTTATTTTTGAGAGAGAGAGAGAGAGAGAGAGAAGGGACAGAGAGAGAGGGAGACACAGAATCTGAAGCAGGCTCCAGGCTCTGAGCTGTCAGCACACAGCCTGATATGGGACTCGAACTCACTGACCCTGAGATCATGACTTGAGCTGAAGTCCATCACTTAATGGACTGAACCACCCAGGTGCCCCGATAGTTGGTATGATTTAAATCTTAAATACATTAAGATTAGTTTTGTGGCCTATAACATAATATATTCTGGAAAACGTTCTATATACGCTTGAGAATAGTGTGTATTCTGATCCTATTGGATGGAATGTTGTAGATATGTCTATTAAGTCCATTTATTCTAACACGTGGTTCACTTCCAACATTTTCTTGTTTATTTTCTGTCCGGATGAGCTATCTAATGTTGATATTGGGATATTAAAGTCCCCTACTATTATTATATTTTTGCCTACTTTTACCTAAGGTTTGTTAGTATTTCCTTAATATATTTTGGTGCTTGAATGTTGGGAGCATATATATTTATGATTGTTGTATTAACCCCTTTGTTGTTATACAATGGCTTTCTTTGTCTCATTATCATTTTTGTCTTGACATCTATTTTGTCTGATATAAAGACATTTGCTTTCTTTTGGTTACCACTTGCTTGGATTATGATCTAATACTCCTTCACTTGAACCCTATGTTTGTCTTTGGAGCTGAAGTGAGTCTGCTGAAGGCTGCATACATTTTTGTCTTGTTTTTTAATCCATTTAGCAAGTATCTGCCATTTGATTGGTGAGATCAATTCATTTATATTTAGGGTGATTATTGATATATGAAGACTTACTAGTGACATTTTATCTTTTGCTTTCTGATTGTTTTGTATCTTCATTGTTTCTTTATCCTTGTGTTTCTACCTTTTAAAGTTGATTATTTTCTATGATGAGTTGTGAAAGGAAATTTCTCACACTTCAGCCCCCTTAACCATCCTTTCACCAAAGGGGTGGAAAAAACATAGTCATTAAGTTCAAGGCTTCAAGAAAAGAGATTGGGAACACTGCAACCAGGAAAGTAGGTAGCAAGGCAGGAGGGAAGAAAAGCTTTGGCACCAGAGAAACTCTTGTGAAAGTTATGGCCCCAGGACAAAGATGTGCTAAATGACTGAGATTTAGTCAAAGCATTGTAGAATGATTATTTACTCTCTCCCAACAAAATACTATACCACTAAAGCAATAGGTCTTCAGTATAATAACAGTGGATATAGCTGAAAGAGTTGTATGACTACAGACTATCTCTGAGAAGAAATATTAGGGAAACCAAAGTTAAGAGAGCAGATTAAAAAAACAAAAACAAAAAACAAGGAGGAATTTGAAGACTCTTTTATCCACAGAACATTCTCAGTCCTCATTCCTTATGCAGATTAAAATCAGTTCTCATCTGGAGGCCTATTGACCTCAGATCTTATTATGTTTTTCTTTTAACAAAAATTTAGAAGGCATGCAAACAGGTAATAAAAGACAAATGCAGTCTTCAAGGAATCTAGAAAAAGAAGATCAATTTAAGCCTAAAGCAAAAAAGAAAAAATTCATTTGCTCATTTGTATTATTTCCTAGTTTCCACATATGGGTGATATCACATAGTATTTGTCTTTCTGTAACTTATTTTGCGTAGCAATATACTCTTTAACTCAATCCATTTCTCTTACCTTTTCAAATGGTAAGCTTTCATTCTTTTCATGGCTGAATAATATTTCATTACAGGTGATTGATAGATGGATAGATATAGAGATATATGATATATGATATACGTATAGATATCTATATCAATATCTATATCTACATAATCTATATCTATATCCACATTTATATCTATCTTTAGCCATTCATCTACCAACGGATACTTGAGCTGCTTCCATAATTTGGTTGTTGTAAATAATGCTGCAATAAATTGGGATACATGTATCCCTTTGAATGTGTTTTTGTATTCTTTGGGTAAATACCCAGTAGAGTGATCACTGGATTGTAGGGTAGTTCTATTTTTTAACTGTTTGAGGAACTTCCATGATGTCTTCCACAGTGGATGCACCAGTTTGCATTCCCACCAACAGTGCACAAGTTTTCCTTTTTCTCCATATATTCACTAACATCTGTTTTTTTTGTGTGTTGTTGATTTTAGCCATTCTGACAGGTGTGAATTCATATCTCATTGTAGTTTTACTTTGCACTTCCCTGTTGATGAATGATGACGAACATCTTTTCATGTGTCTGTTGGACATCAGTATGTTTTCTTTGGAGACATGTCTATACACGTCTTGTGCCCATTTTTTTAAATTGGATTATTTGGTTTTGGGGTGTTGAGTTGTATAAGTTTTTTATGTATTTTGAATACCCACCCTTTATTGGATATGTCATTTGCAAATATGTTCTCTTATTCAGTAGGTTCCCTTTTAGTTTTGTTGATCATTTCCTTTGCTGTACAGAAGCTTTTAATTTGATGTAGTTCCAGTAGTTTATTTTTGCTTTTATTTACTTTGCCTCAGGAGATATATCTAGAAAAATGTTGCTACAGTTCATGTCAGAGAAATTCCTGCCTATGCTCTGTCCTAGGATATTTATGGTTTCAGGTCTCACATTTAGGTCTTTAATCCCTTTTGAGTTTATTTTTGTGTATCGTGTAAGAAAGTAGTCAAGTCTCATTCTTCCTCATGTAGCTGTCCAGTTTTTCTGGCACCATTTGTTGAAGGGATTTTTTTTCCAATTTTATATTCTTTTCCTGCTCTGGAAATATTAATTGACCATAAAATTGTGGGTTTGTTTCCACACTTTATATTCTGTCCCATTAACCAATGTGTCTGTTGTGCTAGTGCCATAATGGTTGTTATTATTATTATTATTATTATTATTATTAATTATTATTATTATTAAAGAGGGGGAGAATGAACAGAGAAGGGAAGAGATAGAAAAAGTTACTTATTAGAATGGCAAAAATTAAAAAAAAATCTTACAATGCCAATTGCTGGCAAAGATGCAAAGAAGGAGGATCTCTCCTTCATTGCTGGTAGGAACACTTGCCTTGGGAAACAGCTTGGCAGTTTTCTGGTAGGTAAATATAGTCTTACCAAATGATCCCACAATTATACTCTATGTATTTAATTAACAGATTTGAAAATTTATTTTCATACAAAAACTTGCAGTCATTTTTTGCATAATCTTTATTTATAATTGCCAGGAAGTGGAAGCAGTTAATATGTCCTCCAATAGGTGAATGGAAAAACAATCTGCGGTATGGCCATTTAATGACATTTTATTCAGTGAATAAAGGAATGAGGTATCAAAGCACACTTATATTCATGAATCTTAATCCATGTGAGAAAAAGCATGTTTGAAATGGCCACATACTGTATAATTCTCTTTATATAACATATGGAACAGGTAAAAGTGCAGAGAAAGTAAATAGATTAGTGGTTAATAGGAGATTAGGGGAGGAGGTGGGCAGGAAGAAAAAATGTTGAATAGATAAAGCACAGGGGGTATTTTAGGTTCATACATTTTTGTTTTGTAATGGTAGATACAAAACATTCTAAATTTCTCAAAACCCATAGAATTTCACTGCACAAAGTGAGGACCTTAAAATATTCAAACTAAAATAAAAATGAGGAGATTGGATCTCATAGTGGGATGCAGAATGTGACAAAACAATCTAAGTAAATTACAAATACTTGAACAAATTTAATTGAAGTGAATGGATAAAAATATATAACTAATCACATTTGGAAGTTAATGGAATCTATAAAACTAAAAAAAAGAACTATACGTCAGTACTGTAATCTATTTAATAAAATTTACCACATGGGGGTACATGTTAACAATATAAAACTACTATACGTATGTATTAGAAGTGACCAATTAATACAATAATGATGGATGCTGAGACCAGATTTCTCAGTTTGAAAGTGGCGGTTTTACATATTAGGAAAAGGAGGAGACTAGAATGAACTATGTCATAAATGTATTTGAGTTAGAGGTGTCAGTGTGACCTTATGTTAGGTCAATAAATATGCAGATAGTCACATAAAGAAATATTTCTAGATATATAAATGTAGGTATACATACATATATTTCCATGTTCTGTCAGATCATGGTGCTTAGAAACACTGACATCCCAGGATAAGTAAAAACACAGTTCCTGGATCTTGATTTTTAATACCATTCTCTAGTAAAAGGAGCTCGTGTTCCTTGGTTGACTCTAGGACTGGAGCAAGGAATATACAGGATGATCATGGAGCTCCTTGTGGTACCAACATACAGAACTCTCAGAAAAACAAAAACACAATGATGGGTTATTTCAAAGGCACAGAGAAACCAAATGTAGGCCTTCCAGTGGCCACAGGGAGAAGTTTTTAAGCAACACAAGGAAGTCGCAAATAAACATCCATTTATCCATACTAATATGATTAAATAGGTATATAAATGTGACAGATGAGACATCTTTTTAGAAAAAGCCTAATAATTTTGGAAGACATTCTGCCATTCTGGATGTGGAGTATAGCTCAACACCCCTTATATGGTTGCTGCATATAGTGACTTCTTCCAAAGTGTACAGTAGAGAGAGAGGCAAAGGAATAACCGTACACTGGAGAAATCTGAAAAACGCTACCTCAGGCAAGTGATCCAGATTAACATCAGTGGTCATAAGTCATGTTGATAGTACATACCCTTGATGTTGTGTGATAAGAATAACACTTTACCTCTGTGTCTTCTTCCCCAAATCCATAACTCCACTCTAATCATGAAAGTACATCAGACAAACTCAGTTGAGGGATATTCTGTAAATTACCAGACCTCAAAATTGTCAAGGTCGTCAAAGGCAAGAAAGTCTGTGAAATTGTCACAGCCAAGAGGATTCCAAGGAGCCATGCTAACTCAATGCAACATTAGTTATCCTGAGAAAAATACTGGAATAGAAAAAAGACATAAGTTTAAAACTAAGGAAATTGTAGTCAAGAATGGACTGTATAATATTGTATCAATATTGGCTTATTAGTTGTGGCAAATGCACCATACTAATAAATTAATAATTTATGAAACTGCACTTGAGTATATGGAAATTGTACTACTTCACAATTATTGTCATTACAAAACTATTTTAAAATAAAAAGTTTATTTTTTAAAAGGTAGATACATATATAAATTTGCCAATATCACAATACATAATACACACTAGCCATTGTGCAATTTGCATAATTATTGGCAATGTGTGAGAGAGTCCATTTCACCTGTGACTCATCATAAGTTGTTGTTATACTTTTTAAGTTTTGCCCATCTGGGAAGTGAGAAATGACAACTAGTGTGATTTTATTTACATTGCAGAATTTGCCGGAGATTAAACTGTAAAATGTTAAAGTCCACTTTATACCTCTTTTTTGAGTATCTGATCACATATTTTTTGCCAATTTTTCTATCATTTCTATCATTTTTTTCTCAATTTATATATTAGTTATATTAGAACTTTAAATGTGATATGTTAAAAATCTTATTCTCCCTGTATGTTGTCTTATGTTTTTTTTTTTTAATTTTGGTTTTAACCACAAAAAAGTTTTTAATGTCTTTAATGTCAAATGTATCAATATTTAATTTTATTGCATCTGGATTTTGAACCTTATTTAGAAAGTCTTTACCTGCACTCACACACGGTAGTTTTTTAAAAATTTTTCAATTTCCAAGTATTGACTATTATTATAGAAGCAAAATTGTGTTATGCAACATTGATAAATATGGTTTTAGTCAATCTTTGAAAATGTCTTAATATTTTCTGTGCAGACGGTTATGAAATATGCAAACAAAAACAATACTACTTCTTTCTTTCCAGTCCATATTTACTGCATTTCTTTGTCTTGCTAGGAGCTCCAGTGCAATGTTGAACAAAGGTTTGAGAGTGAATATCTTTGCCTTATTCTTAATCTTGACTGGAAGCAGTCTTTCCCCATTAAGTATGATATAAGATGTGGGATTTTTGCAGATGTTTTTTATTAGGCTGAGGAAGCTTGTTCTCCATATGATAGAAGGATCATAGAAATTTACAGTGTTTTGTGCCTGTGCATGTTGAGGAACACTTACTTAGTTTTTGGGCCCTGCTATCAGTTTTTTTAAGTGAGCATTTTGTGGAGACTCATGATGAGGAAATGTTGAGAGGATGCAGATTACCATTTTGTCTGGGGCTGCAGGGATTCTGAACCATCACACTAGCCCACAATGTCCCTATAAGAATTTATTTAAATATCAGGGCACCTGTTTGGCTCAGTCAGTTTAGCATCTGACTTCGGCTCAGGTTATGATATTGCAGTTTGTGAGTTTGAGCCCTGCATCAGGCTCTGGCTGACAGCTTGGATTCTGTTTCAGATTCTGTGTCTCCCTCTCTCTGCCCCTCCTCCCCCCTCACTCTCTCTCTTTCTCAAAAACAAACAAACAGAAATAAATTTTAAAAAAAGAATGTGCTTAAATTTCAATTTTCTTCTTAATGCCTTTATGGCTGCCACTCTTTCCTCTCATGTTCTACCATGTTGGGTTTCTCCTCAGGGAGGTTTGTCACATATTAGAATTCAGTTCTCCTGGTTGTTTTGTAGTCTTAGATCTCTGATCGCCTAAAAAAGGCAATGGTTTTATAGCTAGCTGTTTATAATTGCTACTTTGGGAGTAATGTTATTTCATAGTTGGCTATATCCTAAGTGGAAGAACTGGCGTCAATTAGTTTTGAGCGCCTACCATGTGCCAAGTTCTCTGCTAAGTGGAATGTTGCGGTCCAAACAGAATGAACTCTCCACTTGGAGTAAGAAGACCAAGGCCTGATTACGGCTCTACATCTTACTTGCTGTGTACTTTATCTGAGCTAGCTGTAGAGTTATCTATGCTTCCCTTTTCTTTTCTCTAAAGCAATGGTTACTTTGTTGTGAATATCAAATGAGATGTGAAAATGTAAAATAGTCTGTTAAACATCTCTTAATTTAGAAGCATAATAAAATTACATTTGTTAAGCTATTTTTCAGTGTAATTTCAGGCTCCACAAAATCACCAGAGTGTCCCATTATCACAATCCTACCAATAATAGCAACCATAAAAAAAGGTATCAAAGGTACTGAAGAATTATAAATTATTTTGAAACATGTCGGGTTGGTAACAAGCTTCACATTTTGGATTCCTATGAATATTTTCAGAAAGAGTGAAATTGGGATGAAATTGCCCTGTCATTGTGTATTATTTATACATTGGGTACAAATAGAAAAAGAACCCCACATATGAAACAAAGGTAATGGAATTTTCCTCCTGACACAAATCCTCTTGAAAAAAAAAATCAAAACGAGTAGTATAAAGATTTATTGAGCTGAGTTGTTAGATTAGGAACATAATTTAAAAACAGGAGGAGACATTTTATTACAAAACTCATATTTTTGTAGGTGAGAAATCAAAAGCCCAGAGAGGTTAAGTGATATGCTCAAGGTTACACAGAGAAATGACTGCATGATGGAGATCCCACTACAGATCTAACTCATAGTCCTGTGATCTTACCACTACCTTACATTGTAGTTCTATAATAAGGCATGCCTCATTGCTTTATTATTTTAAATCACTGTTTATTTTTAGAACTCTTTTAGATTTATGGGAAAATTTGAAAGGGCATACTATGTTGAGTTTTCCTCATTATTAAGATCTTAACATCAGTTTGACGTATTTGTTAAAATTAAGTTACCAATATTGATACATTATTATTAATTGAAGTCCATACTTTGTTAAGATTTACTTAGGTTTTACCTAATATCCTTTTTTCTATTTCATGATTCTATCCAAGTTACGACATTATATTATATTTAGTTGCTATGTCTCCTCTTAGCTATGACAATTTCTCAGACTTCCCTTGTCTTCATTGTCCTTAGCAATTTTGAGAACTACTCATCAGATATTTTGCAGAATATCCTCAACTGAGATTTTTCTGTTGTCTTTCCCATTATTAAAGTGGAGTGATGGGTTTCAAAGATCACAAAACTAAAGCGGTTTTTTTCATCACAGCATATCAAGGGGTACTTGCTATCCATCTGACTTAGCACTGTTGATGTTGACCTTAGCGTAGTAGAGGTAGTGTTTCTCAGATCTCTTCATTGTAAAGTTATTCTTTTCTTCTCTATTTTCCAAACTTTAGAAGAAAATTACTATGTATTGCCAATATTTAAGGAGGTGGTTGTGATGTTCCACTTTCTTGAGGATGGAGCATGTTCCTAATTTATTTGGAATTCTTCATGGAGGATTTATTTCTTCTCTCCCATTTTTTAAATTCATTCGATCATGTATTTTTACTGGTAAGGATATATGGGTACTTATTTTGTACTTTGTGTTATAATCCAACAGGACTTTATTTTGTTATCCAAATTGTTTCAACTTCCTAAATTTTTACTGCTACAAAATGCTCTAGGCCCAGTTTGTATATTTCTGGCTCTTGTCCTAGAATCATTTTTCCAAGAATCCCTCTAATATACAGACTGATATTAGAAACCAAGATCTCAGCACTGTGTGGGCTCTCATTGCTACTGTCATTGTTTCTAGGCCCTCTTAACTGACAGAGTTGTTTATCCATCTGTTTGTGAAGTACCTTTTGCTTGCCTCCAGGTTTTGGCAAGTATGAATAAAACTGCTATGAACATTGTGTGAATGTAGTCTTTGATGCTTTTGGGTAAATGCCCAGGAGCGTGATTTCTGATCATATGATAGAAGTATGTTTGGTTTTATAAAAAACTGCCAAACTCTCTTCTAGCGTGACTGTAATATTTTGCATTCTCACCAGCAGTGAATAAGAGCTCTTATTTGTTCCACCTCCTTACCAGAATTTGATACTGTTAGGTTTTGGATTTTAGTCCAGTGTAATAAATATATAGTGTTTTTTATTGTTGTTTTAGCTTGTGATGTTGAATTATGTTGAATATTTTTGCCATATGTTTATTTGACATTTGTGTATCTTCTTTGGTGGTATGTCTATTCATATAGTTTGCCCATTTTTAAATTGAGTTCTGAATTTTCTTATGGTTGAATTTTAAGAGTTCTTTAGATACAAGTCCTTTATCTTATGTGAGTCTTATAAATTGTTTTCCCAGGATGTGGCTTGTCTTTTGTGTGTCCTCATGGTGTCTTTGACTGAATGTAAGGTTTTTGTTTTTCTTTTAATGAAGTCCAACTTAATGATGTTTTCCTTTCATGCAGTATGCATTTGATGTTATATCTAAAATCCCATAATCAATCTAAGCTTATCTAGATTTTCTCCTGTATTTTCTTCAAAAAGTTTAATTTTCCATTTTCCATTTAGATATATGATACATTTCACATTAATTTTTTTCTGGTAAGATTCTCTCTCTCTCTCTCTCTCTCTCTCTCTCTCTCTCTCTCTCTCTCTTTTTGATACATGGGTGTCCCATTCTTCTAGCACATTTTGTTAGGAAAAAAAAAAAACAACTATGCTTTCGCCATTGAATTGCCTTTTTTCTTTTTCTATAAAGTAGTTGCTATATTTTGGGGGGCCCATTTCAGTAATCTGTATTCTCATCCATTGATTTATATGTTTGTTCATTCACCAATACATCACTGTGTTGATTGTTGAGGTGTTATAGTAAATCTTAAAATCCACTAATAAATTTCTGTAATTTTTTTCATTTTTGTATCGACTATACTGTTTTTCTTTTTCCATATGAACTTTTGCGTTGGTTGCCAATATTTATAAAATAGTTTTCTAGGATATTTAGGGTTGTATTGAATCTACAGATCAAGAATTTAAGAGATTACATTGTAACAACATTGAGTCTTCTGATCCATAAACCTGGAATATATCTCCCCTTTTATTTAGAGCCTTTATTTCTTGCATCTTAGTGTATTTTTCTTTGTATAAAACTATTTTTAGGGGCGCGTGGGTGGCGCAGTCGTTAAGCGTCGGACTTCAGCCAGGTCACGATCTCGCGGTCCGTGAGTTCGAGCCCCGCGTCGGGCTCTGGGCTGATGGCTCAGAGCCTGGAGCCTGTTTCCGATTCTGTGTCTCCCTGTCTCTCTGCTCCTCCCCCGTTCATGCTCTGTCTCTCTCTGTCCCAAAAATAAATAAATGTTGAAAAAAAAATTAAAAAAAAACCAACTATTTTTATTTTATTAAATTTATAGCTAAGTTTTGGTTGCTAATTAAATGCCGTTTATTTAATTTTAATTTCTAATTGTTCATTGCTAATACATAGGGAAATAATTAACTTTGTATCATTTGACTTTGTTGTTAATGCTTATTAGTTCCAAATATTTTTATTTTCAATTCTTTAGGCTTCTCTACATGTACTAACATTTTATGAATACGGACAGCTTTATTTCTTCCTTCCTACTCTGCACACCTTTTTTTCCTTTTATTGTATTATTGTACTAACTAAAATTATCAGCGTGATGCTGAATAGAAATGATGAGTGGACATTACCTTTTTCTTCATCTTCGAGGGAAAATATTCCATTTTTTTATAGAAAGTACGAGGTTAGCTACAGGTTTTTGTAGATGTTCTTTTTCAAATAGAGTATACTTGCCTCTATTTTTAATTTCTGAGAGTTTAAAAAAATTTTTAATAATACTGGATTTTGTCAAGTAGTTTTTATATTAACTGATATGGTCATATGATTTTTCTTCTTTATCTTGTTGCTGCGGTGAATTTCCTTGATGATTTGAATAAGCTTTGCCTACCTGTAATAAATCCCATTTACTGTTGGTGCATAATACTTTTTATACCTGTTAAGACATGATATACTATTATCTTCTTGAGCATTTTTGCATCAATGTTTATGAGAAATATTGGTGTATACTTTTCTTTGGTGTGTTTGTCTGATTTTAGTATCAAAGTAATACAGAACTCAGAGAATAAGAAAGTATATTCCTGTTTCTATTTGCTGGAAGATAGTGTGTAAAATTGATATTGTTTCTTACTAAATATTGAGTAGAATTCACCAATGAAACCATCTGATTCTGGTACAATCTTTTTAAGATGATTAATTATTGATCAACTTTATTCAATAGATACACCTATTTAAAGTATACCTTTTCTCTGTGAGTTTTGGTAATTTATGCCTTTCAATGGTTTGGTCCATTTATTTTATGTTGTCAATTTATGTGTTCAGCATTGTTCATAGTATTATATTATTATCCTTTTAATGTCCATATAATTAGTAATGATGACCCCAATTTCATTTCTCATATTGGCAATATTTCTTTTTTCTCTTTATTCCTGATTAGCTTGGCTAGGTGTTTATAAAATTTATTATTTTTTTCCCCAAAGATGCAGCTATTTTAAATGATATTTCTTTATTATTTTTCCATTTTCAAAATCATTGATATCTGCTACAATTTTTACTACTTCTTTTCTTCTGTTCACTTTAAGCTTAAACGTTTTTTCTTTCTGTAGTTTATTCTGATAGAGTCTTATATTACTGATTTTAGATCTTTCTTCTCTGAGATCTATATTTAGAGATATAAATTTCCCACCAGGTACTACTTAGGTTACATCCTTCAAATTTTGATGAGTTGAATTTTATTTTCATTATTTAAAGTATTTTATATTCTCTTGAATTTCTTGTCTTGTGTTACTTATATCGTTTAATCTCTAAATATTTGGAAATTTCCAGTTCTTTCTATATTGATTTCCAGTTTAACTCCATTGTGGTCTGAGAATATAATTTGTATGATTTTTATACTTATAAACTTGTTAAGAAGTTTTTAAGACCCAAAATGTGGTCTGTCTTGGTGAATATTTCTTGGGAGCTTAAGAAAAACATATAGTATGCTCTTTTGGATAGATTATTCTTTAAATGTCAATTTGATTGATAGTTCAGTTGATTGAAAAAGATGTCCTTAGTGATTTTCAATTAGCTTGATCTCTTACTTAATGACAGTGAAGTGCTGAAGTTTTTGACAATGCTAGTGGATTTGTCTATTTTTTTCTTTCAGTTTTATTATATCTTGCCTTGTCTGTTTTTATATTCTGTTTTTAGGCACATAGACATTTAGGATGATTCTGCCTTCATGAAAATAATTGACCCCTTTATCATTGTGCAATGCTTCATTTTTTCCCTGTCAATTTTCCTTGCAGTCTGCTTTGTCTGAATTTAATGTAGCAACTTCAGCTTTCTGTTGTGTTAACACAATATATGTTACCCATCCTTGTACTTTTCACATATGAGTCTTTATTTAAACTAAGTTTCTTGTAGTGAAACTCTAATGAGGTCTTGTTATTTCTTTTTTTTTTTTAATGTTTATTTATTTTTGAGAGATGTGGGGTAGGGGCAGAGAAAGAGGGAGACATAGAAACCAAAGCAGGCTCCCTGCCTCTGAGCTGTCAGGACAGAGCCAGACGTGGGGCTAGAACCCATGAACAGCGAGATTATGACCTTAGCTGAAGTCGGGCACTTAACTGACTGAGCCACCCAAGTGCCCTGGTCTTGTTATTTCTTATCCACTTTGACGATCTTTGTCTTTTAGCTGCTGATTTTAGATTAATATCATTAAAATAATTATTAATGTATTTGAATTAATATCTACTAAATGTATTTTAAGTATATTCTATTTATTGCATTTTTTTATTACTTTTTAAACTTTCTCTAGTTTTAATTGAAAATTTTATGATTCCATTTTATCTGCTCTGTTACCATATCAATTATGTTTATGTAACATTTTTTCAAATAGAATTTGAAAAATACATATTATAAACATTATATTTATATTATAAATATTAATATCTACTATATATTACAATTATATATCTACTATATATATTAATATCTACTATATTAATGTAATATATACTAAACCTATGTATATTTCCTAATGATATTGTATATGTACTAATAGCAGAGGTTGTAGAGGTACCTTATGGCAGCACATTTCCAATTCCTGCATTCTTTCCTTATGAAATTGTATTACTCATTTCACTGATTCATATGCTATAACCACCAAATACATTGTTTCTATTATTGCTTTAAATATCAATTATACCTAAATCAATTAAGAGGAAAAGAATAAAATATTTCTTTTTATCTTTCTTTATTTTTTTTTCTCCAAGGCTCTTCCTTTCTTTATGTAAGTCTGAATTTCTGAACTGTATCATTTAATATTTCTTGCAGAGCACATCTCCTGGTGATGAGTCTCTTTTTCTACGTGTCTGAGAAAGTCTTTATTACTTCTTCACTTTGAAAGACAATTTTGCTGGATATAGAATTCAAGAATGATGACTTCTTACTTTAAACAATACCAATATGTCATTCTACTATCTTGATTGCATGGTTTCCAATGAGGAGTCCATTGTAATTCTTGTACTTATTCCTATATGAGTTAAATGTCTTTCACCACCACTCCCCTTTTTCTTTCAAGATAGTCTTGTTATCTTCTTTTTTTAAATTTATTTATTGTTTAGTTTACATCCAAGTTAGTTAGCATATGATGCAACAATGATTTCAGGAGTACATTCTTTAATGCCCCTTACCCATTTAGACCATCCCCCCTCCAAAAACCCCTCCAGTAACCCTCTGTTTGTTCTCTATATTTAAGAGTCTTTTATGTTTTGTCCCCCTCCCTATTTTTATGTTATTTTTACTTCCCTTCACTTATGTTCATTTGCATTGTATCTTAAATTCTTCATATGAGTGAAGTCATATGAAATTTGTCTTTCTCTGACTGACTAATTTCACTTAGCATAATACCTTCTAGTTCCATCCACATAGTTGCAAATGGAAGGATTTCATTCTTTTTGATTGTGGAATAATGCTCCATTGTATATATATATACCACATCTTCATCCATTCATCCGTCAATGGACATTTGGGCCCTTCATACTCTGACTGTTGATGATAGTGCTGCTATAAACATTGGGTGCATGTGCCCCTTCGAAATAGCACATCTGTATCCCATTGATAAATACCTATTAGTGCAATTGCTGGATCCTAGGGTAGTTTTATTTTTAATTTTTTGAGGAACCTCCATACTGTTTGCCAGAGTGGCTGCACCAGTTTGCATTCCCACCATCAGTGCAAAAGAGATCCTCTTTCTCTGCATCCTCGCCAACATCTGTTGTTGCCCAAGTTGTTAATGTTAGCCATTATGACAGTTGTGAGGTGGTATCTGACTGTGGTTTTGATTGGTATCTCCCTGTTGATGAGTGATGTTGAGCATTTTTTCATGTGTCTGTTAGCCATCTGGATGTCTTCTTTGAAGAAATGTCTATTCATGTCTTTTGCTCATTTCTTCACTGGATTTTTTGTTTTTTAGGTGTTGAGTTTGATAAGTTCTTTATAAATTTTGGATACTAACCCTTTATCTGATATGTCATTTGCAAATATCTTCTCCCATTCCGTTGGTTGCCTTCTAGTTCTGCTGATTGTTTCCTTCGCTGTGTGGAAGGTTTTTATTTTTATGAGCTCCCAATAGTTCATTTTTGCTTTTGTTTCCTTTCCTCTGGAGACGTGTTGAGTAAGAAGTTGCTTCGGCCGAGCTCAAAGAGGTTTTTGCCTGCTTTCTCTTCTAGGATTCTGATGCCTTCCTGTCTTACTAAATGACAGACCCAAATGGTCTTTCATCCATTTTGAGTTTATTTTTGTGTATGCTGTAAGAAAGTAGTCCAGGTTCATTCTTCTGCATGTTGCTGTCCAGTTTTCCCAGCACCACTCGCTGAAGATACTGTCTTATTCCATTGGATATTCTCTCCTGCCTTGTCAAAGATTAGTAGGCCATAGGGGCGCCTGGGTGGCGCAGTCGGTTAAGCGTCCGACTTCGGCCAGGTCACGATCTTGCGGTCCGTGAGTTCAAGCCCCGCGTCAGGCTCTGGGCTCATGGCTCGGAGCCTGGAGCCTGTTTCCGATTCTGTGTCTTCCTCTCTCTCTGCCCCTCCCCTGTTCATGCTCTGTCTCTCTCTGTCCCAAAAATAAATAAAAAAACGTTGGAAAAAAATTAAAAAAAAAAAAAGATTAGTAGGTCATATATTTATAGGTCCATTCCTGGGTTCTCTATTCTGTTCCATTGTTCTGAGTGTCTGTTCTTGTGCCATTACTACACTGTCTTCATGATTACAGCTTTGTAATACAGCATGAAGTCCGGGATTGTGATGACTCCTGCTTTGGTTTTCTTTTTTAAGATGGCCTTGGCTATTGGGGGTATTTTCTGGTTCCATACAAATTTTAAGATTATTTGTTCTAGCTCTGTGAAGAATGGTGGTGTTATTTTGATAGGGATTGCATTGAATATGTAGATTGCTTTGGGCAGTATCGACATTTAAACAATATTTGTTCTTCCTATCCAGGAGCATGGAATATTTTTCCATTGTGTGTGTGTTTGTGTGTGTGTGTGTGTCTTCTTCAATTTCTTTCATAAGCTTTCTATAGTTTTCAGTGTATAGATTTTTCACCTCTTTGGTTATGCTTATTCCTATGTATTTTATAGTTTTTGGTGCAATTGTAAATGGGATTGATTCCTCGATTTCTCTTTCTGTTGCTTCATTAATGGTGTATAGGAATGCAACTGATTTCTGTGCATTGATTTTATATACTGCAACTTTACTGAATTCATGAATCAGGTCTAGCAGTTTTTTGGTGGAATCTTTTGGGTTCTCCAGATAGAATATCATGTGATCTGCAAAGGGTGAAAGTTTGACTTCCTCCTGGATGATTTGGATGTCTTTTATACCTTTGTGTTGTCTGATTGTTGAGGCTGAGACTTCCAATACTATACTGAATAACAGTGGGGAGAGTGGATAGCCCTGTCTTGTTCCAGGTCTAAGGGGGGGGGGCAGATCTCAGTTTTCCCCATTGAGAATGATATTAGTGGTGGGTCTTTCATATAGGGCTTTTATGATCTCGAGGTATGATCCTTCTATCCCTATGTTCTTGAGGGTTTTTGTCAAGAAATTATGCTGCATTTTGTCAAATGCTTCCTCTGCAACTATAGAGAGGATCATGTGGTTCTTGTCCTTTCTTTTATTGACGTGATGAATCACATTGATTGTTTTGTGGATATTGAACTAGCCCTACATGCCAGGTATTAATCCCAGTTGGTCATGGTAAATAATTCTTTTAATGCATCGTTGGATCCTGTTGGTTTGTATCTTGTTGAGGGTTTTTGCATCCACATTCATCAGGGTAACTGGTCTATAGTTCTCCTTTTTGTATGGTCTTTGCCTAGTTTTATAATCAAGGTCATGGTAGCTTCATAGAAAGAGGTTTGAAGTTTTCCTTCCATTTCTATTTTTTGGAACAGCTTCAAGATAATAAGTGTTAACTCTAATTAAATGTTTGGTAGAATTCCCCTGGAAAGTCATCCAGCTGTGGACTCTTGTTTTTTGGGAGATTTTTTTATTACTAATTTGCTTTCTTTTCTGGTTATGGGTATGTTCAAATTTTCTACTTCTTCCTGTTTCAGTTTTGGTAGTTTATGTGTTCCTAGGAATTTGTCCACTTCTTCCAGATTGTCCATTTTATTGGCATATAATTACTCATAATATTCTCTTACTATTGTTTTTAGTTCTGCAGTGTTGGTTGTGATCTCTCCTCTTTCATTCTTGATTATATTTATTTGGCTCCTTTCATTTTTCATTTTCAACAAACTGGCTAGGGTTTTATCAGTTTTGTTAATTCTTTCAAAGAACCAGCTCCTGGTTTCATTGATCTGTTCTATTGTGGGTTTTTTTGTTTGTTTTATTTTTGTTTTGCTTTGTTTTTGTTTTTTGGTTTTAATAGCCTTGATTTTGGCTCTAATCTTTATTTTTCCTGATTTCTTCTGATTTTTGGTTTTATTTGCTCTCCTTTTTCTAGCTCTTTGTGGTGTAAGGTTAGGTTGTATATCTAAGACCTTTCTTCCTTCTTTTTTTATTTATTTTTTTTTAATTTTTTTTTATTATTTTTTTTTAATTTTTTTTTTTAATTTTTTTTTCTTATTTTTATTTTTGGGACAGAGAGAGATAGAGCATGAACGAGGGAGGGGCAGAGAGAGAGAGGGAGACACAGAATCGGAAACAGGCTCCAGGCTCTGAGCCATCAGCCCAGAGCCCGATGCGAGGCTCGAACTCATGGACCGGGAGATCGTGACCTGGCTGAAGTCGGACGCTTAACCGACTGCGCCACCCAGGCGCCCCTCTTCCTTCTTTAGTAAGGCCTGGATTGCTATATACTTCCCTCTTATGGCCACCTTTGTTGCATCCCAGAGGTTTTGGGCTGTGGTGTTATAATTTTCATTGGCTTCCATGTACTTTTTAATTTCCTCTTTAATTTCTTGGTTAGCCCATTCATTCTTAGTAGGATGTTCTTTAGTTTCCAAGTATTGGTTATCTTTCCAAATTTTCTCTTGTGGTTGATTTTGAGTTTCATAGCGTGGTGGTCTGAAATATGCATGGTATGATCTCGATGTTTTTGTACTTGTTGAGAGCTGATTTGTGTCCCAGTATGTGATCTATTCTGGAGAATGTCCCATGTGCACTGGAGATTAATGTGTATTCCGCTGCTTTAGGATGAAATGTTCTGTATATATCTGGTAAGTCCATCTGGTTCAGTGTGTCATTCAAAGCCATTGTTTCCTTTTTGGTTTTTGTTTAGATGATCTGTCCATTGTTGTAAGTGGGATGTTGAAGTCCCCTACTAATATGGTATTATTATCAATGAGTTTCTTTATGTTTGTTATTAATTGATTTATATATTTGCCATTTCCACATTTGTAGGATAAATGTTTATAATTGTTAGGTCTTCTTGGTGGATAGACCCCTTAATTATGATATAATGTCCTCCTTCATCTCTTGTTACAGTCTTTATTTTAAAATCTATATTGTCTAATGTAAGTATGGCCACTCCATCTTTCTTTTAGTGAACATTAGCATGACAGATGGTTCTCCATCCCCTTATTTTCAATCTGAAGGTATCTTCAAGTCTAAAATTGGTCCCTTATAAACAGCATAGAGATGGAACTTGTTTTCTTTTCCATTCTGTTACCCTATGTCATTTGATTAGAGCATTTAGACCATTGAAATTTGGAGTGAGTACTGAAAGATATGAATTTATTGCCAGCATGTTACATGTAGAGTTAGAGTTTTTGGTAGTGTTCTCTGATCCTTTCTAGTCTTTATTGTTTTGAGCCTTGTTTTTCTTTTTCTTTTCTTTTCTTTTCTTTTTTTTTTTTTGGTTTTGGTTTTGTTTGTTTTTTTTCCCCATCTTTTCTCCCCTCATAGAGTCCCCCTTAAAATTTCTTGCGGGGCTGGTTTAGTGATCATGAACTCCTTTTATTTTGTTTTTCTGGGGGACTTTACCCCTTCTTCAATTTGAATGACAGCCTTACTGGATAAAGAATTCTTGGATGCATATTTTTTCCAGTTCAGCATGTTGAATATATCCTGTCATTCCTTTCTGGCCTACCACATTTCTGTGGATAGGTCTGCTGCAAACCTGATCTCTGTTCCCTTGTAGGTTAATGACTTTTTGTCCCTTGCTACTTTCATGATTCTTGTCTTGCCTGAGTATTTTGTGAATTTGACTATGATATGCCTGTTGAATTTGACAATGGTATGCTGTTTTTTTTTAATTTTTTTTAATGTTTATTTGTTTTTGAGAGAGAGACAGAGCACAAGCAGAGGGGGGCAGAGAGAGAGGGAGACAGAATCTGAAGCAGGTTCCAGGCTCTGAGCTATCAGCACAGAGCCTGACATGGGCTCAAATTCATGAACCATGAGATCATGACCTGAGCTGAAGTTGGACACTTAACTGACTGAGCCACCCAGGCACCCCTGATTGTCAGTTTTTGTTGAATCTAATGAGAGTCCTTTGTGCTTCCTGGATTTTATGTCTGTGTCTTTTCCCAGGTTAGAAAACTTTTCTGCTATGACTTGCTCACATAAATTTTCTACCCCTTTTTGTCTCTTCATCTTCTGGGACCCCTATGATTCTGATGTTATTCCTTTTTAATGAGGTCACTGAATTCTCTAATTCTGATATCATCTTCTTTTGCCTTAGTTTCCCTTTTGTTTCTGCTTCATTATTCTCCATAAGTTTGTCCTCTATATGGCTGATTCACTGCTGTGTCTTGTCTGTCCTTGCTGCTATGGCATCCATTCGAGATTGTAGCTCAGTTGTAGAATTTTTTATTTCATCCTGACTAGATTTTACTTCTTTTATATCTACAGAAAGGGATTCTAGTCTATTTTCAACACGAGCTAGTATTCTTATTATTATGATTCTACATTCTGGTTCAGACATACTGCTTGTATTGTGTTGATAAATCCCTGGCTGTCATTTCTTCCTATTCTGTCTTTTGGGGTGAATTCCTTAATCTCATCATTTTGGAGGAAGAAAATGAATTAATAAAGTAAAAAAAAAATTAAAATAAAAAACTTAAAACAACACAAAGAAATCAAATAAAGGATGCTACATCCTAAGTGTGTTTTGGTCTGGTTGCTGAAAGAAGCTTGACAGATTGAGAAAAAACGGAAAGATAAGAAAAGAAAAAAAAGGAAAACATATGAAAATTTGAAAAAATGAATACAATAAGATAGAATAAAATGAAACGATGAAAATAAAATAGAATTTAAAAATTTACAAAAAGTAAAAAAATATATAATAGAAAAAATTTCAAGAAAAATCTTTTTAATAAAAAAAGGAAAATAAAAATATACCTTTTCTCTTTCTATATTCAAGAATAATAAAAGAAAAGAAAAAAATTGAATAAAAGAACCAGTGAACAGAATGACGTATGATTGAAATTACATCTGGTTTCCTGTAGAAGTTAACCTATGAAGCACTTTATAGTCTGTAAACTAAGCAGGCAGAGACACTTGTGTTTGTCAAGATCACTGTTGGCCCAGTTCGGCCAGGATTAGCATAATGACTACATCCTCCACTAGATTGCACTGGTTAGTTTACTGGGGTGGATTGTGTGGAGTGTATAGGCCTGGATGTGCATGCTCAGGAGGGATGAAAATGGCCTCACCCAGCTACCCAGTCTCTAGTATCAGAACTCTGTCTCTCCATGACTGGCAATCAAGCACCCCTCCTTTGTCTCCGGCTACTGTCCACTCCCTGCTTCTACACTGTCTATGACCAAGCCGCCAGGCTGCCAGATGGCACCTCCCTCCTGAATTTTATCTCAAATTGGGCTGTGTTTGCCAACCCCTCACTTCTGAGGAGCTGCAGCTTTGACCTGCTGAGACCTTCTGGAGGAGGGTCTTATTATGCAACGGATGGGTGCCAGCCCACCCCCAGAAACATTCGCGAGACTATGCTGCTGCCAATGCCCAGAGACTGCGGCTGGGTGCCAGCCCAGATTGTGTTCAAACGATCTTGTAGCAGCAGCATTTCAGGGTTTATGGAAAATCACAACACACATCTGCCGCTAGGCTTCCTCATAACATCCTCACTCTGACACCAGTGAATGTGGTTGTTCTCTGGGGTCCACTTGAACTTTTGCCTGTGGGATGGCCACACAGCCTCTACCAAATGTCCTACCTGCAAGGGAGCTGCCTCTCCCCATGTGGCCAGAGGACCCCTCGGACCTCTCTCTCTGCTCCTGGAGATTTGCCCTTCCCACCAGAGCAAAATGCCCGGTATCAAGCTGCAGAGTTCAGACTCTGCACTCCTCCTGTTTATAGAGTCTTAAGGAAATTTAAACCCTTTCCTTTCTCCTTTCTCCCTTTTTTGTTCAGTCCCTATAGCTCTTTCCACTTTTCCACTTTCTCTTCAACTACATTTATTGATGGGGGGGGTACTTTTCCAATACCCCCCCCCCCAGCAAAAACATATCCCTGCCCCCCATGGCTTCTCACTCCCCATTTCACCTCTCCATGCTGCATACCTGCGGAGTTCTGTGGTTCAGGTTGTGCAGATTGTTGTGTTAATCCTCAAATAAGTTTTCTAGGTGTGAAAGATGGTTAAATGTTGATCTGGCTACATTTCAGGGACAAGAGATGCAAAAATAACTTCCATGCTGTTCTGCCACCTTGGCCCCTCCCCATTATCTTCTTTTTGAATATGGTTTGTTTGAATATGATATGTCAGGTTTTTTATTTATTCTGTTTGGTGTTTTCTGAGATACTAGGTCTATGGCTTGATGTCTGTCATTAGTTTGGAAAAATTGTCAGCTATTATTGCCTCAAATACATCATCTCCTTTTTCTATTTTTCACCCTTCTGGTTTTAGAATTTCACATGTCACACCTTTTGAAATTGTCCCACAGTTTTTGGATATTTTGTTTTATTTTTGTTTTTGTTTTTCTTCCATTTTATATCTTTCTATTTCAGTTTGAGAGGCTTCTACTGACACATCTTCATGCTTACTGATTGTTAATTTGTGTCAATTTTGCTAATTGTCCCATGAAATGGCAGTCTTTATGTTACCATGCTTTTGATTTCTATCATTTCCTTTTGATTCTTTCTTATAATTTCCACCTCTCTGATGATATTACACATCTATCTGGTATGTTGTTTATGATTTTCCATCATAACCCTTCCACCAGGTAAGAAATGAGCCCTTAAACATCTAAGGAATAGTTGCTTTAAACTCTCTAATATTTTAAAATTTATGTCAATTTTGACTTGGTTGTGATGATTGTTTGTCTCTTCAGAGACAATAAGTTTTGGGTTTTTGAAGATTGCTTTATTTTGTTTTCTTTTGCCTTTAACATGCTTTGTAACTTTTTGTTGAAAGCCAGTCATGATATCTTGAATAATAAGATTGAGGTAAATAGGCCCCTAGTGTGAGGTTATTTGTTAATCAGACTGTGAGTTGAGCTTTATTTAATATTTGCCAAACTCTAGTTTCCAAAGGCCTCAAATTCCTCTAATGGCATTTTTTTGTCTTCTCTTTTTTTTGGGGGGTGGGGAAGGTTTCCTTACAACTACTCCTGGAATGGGTTCTTCCCTTTGGAATTCTTTCAGCTTAAAATCACTGATATTATATGGTGCTCTTCAAATATGGGAGGAGGGAAGTGTCCTATAGTGTTATGTTTTATTATCAGTCTTTGAGTTATCCTGTGTAGCAAGACTGTGATCTTCACAAGTGCTTGTCAATTATGCCTCCCTCCTTAGATGAGCCACACTTGCTAGAGGGCATTGGAATGAAGGAAATGCCCTATCACTATGGCTTTGGGAAGAGTCTCTTGTAAAGCATTCTGTCTGGGCATATAGACCTTTTCTTATGGAGAATGCTTTGAAGGTAATTCACAAGGATTGCTCTTCCCCTTTCCCTGCCAGAGCCAAATGGGACATCTGTATTGTAAGTAGTTGGCAGGATTCCTTGAAATAAAGGCTATAAAAATATAGGTTCTTTTTAAGACAGAAGCTGCCCAAGAGTTTCTCACATTAGTCCATACTCACACTCCACCAATTTGTCAAGTTTGTCATAGAAGTATTTCTCCCAATTTGTGGTCCCAGTGATTTTCTCCAGATTTGGGGTTGGCAGTTTTCACTGCAATCTGGTTTTTTTGATAGATTCACAAAAAGACATTGATTTCTTTTCTAGTTTTTACTGTTATTTAAGAATCGAGTGTTGGCTTCTAAGCTCTTTACATGGTAGAGGTCAGGCTACAATCTCAGTTTTTTTGCACTAAAAAATATTTTAGAAATATTTTAGAAAAATTTATGGGGGTGTCTGGGTGGCTCAGTAAGTTAAGCATCTGACTCTTGATTTTGGCTCAGGTCATGATCAGTTGTTCATGAGATTGAGCCCAGCATTGGGCTCTGAGCTGACAGCATGCAGTCTACTTGGGATTCTCTCTCTCTGTCTCTGCCCCTTCCCACTTGCACTCACATACTCTCTCACTCTCAAAATAAAATAAATAAACTTTAAAAATAATAATAATATTTGTGCTTTTTATATATTTTTGATCATTTTATTGAATCATTTTCATGTGCATTCTCCTTGGTGATTTGCAGCAGCACAGTTTAAAGGCAGGATGTTATATTAATGGCCTTTTGCACAATTCCAAGTTAAAAAGGTATATATGTATTTTTATTTTTATTTTTTTTATTATATGAAATTTATTGTCAAATTGGGTCCCTACAACACCCAGTGCTCATCCAGAAAGGTGCTCTCCTCAATACCCATCACTCACCCTCCCCTCCCTCCCACCCCCCATCAACCCTCAGTTTGTTCTCAGTTTTTAACAGTCTCTTATGCTTTGGCTCTCTCCCACTCTAACCTCTTTTTTTTTTTTCTTTTTTTTTCCTTCCCCTCCCCCATGGGTTTCTGTTAAGTTTCTCAGGATCCACATAAGAGTGAAAACATATGGTATCTGTCTTTCTCTGTATGGCTTATTTCACTTAGCATAACACTCTCCAGTTCCATCCACGCTGCTACAAAGGGCCATATTTCATTCTTTCTCATTGCCACGTAGTACTCCATTGTGTATATAAACCACAATTTCTTTATCCATTCATCAGTTGATGGACATTTAGGCTTTTACCACAATTTGGCTAATGTTGAGAGTGCTGCTATAAACATTGGGGTACAAGTGCCCCTATGCATCAGTACTCCTGTATCCCTTGGGTAAATTCTTAGCAGTGCTATAGCTGCGTCATAGGGTAGGTCTATTTTTAATTTTCTGAGGAACCGCCACACTGTTTTCCAGAGTGGCTGCACCAATTTGCATTCCCACTAACAGTGCAAGAGGGTTCCTGTTTCTCCACATCCTCGCCAGCATCTATAGTCTCCTGATTTGTTCATTTTGGCCACTCTGACTGGCATGAGGTGATATCTGAGTGTGGTTTTGATTTGTACTTCCCTGATGAGGAGCGATGTTGAGCATCTTTTCATATGCCTGTTGACCATCCGGATGTCTTCTTTAGAGAAGTATCTATTCATGTTTTCTACCCATTTCTTCACTGGGTTATTTGTGTTTTGGGTGTGGAGTTTGGTGAGCTCTTTATAGATTTTGGATACTAGCCCTTTGTCCGATATGTCATTTGCAAATATCTTTTCCCATTCCGTTGGTTGCCTTTTAGTTTTATTCATTGTTTCCTTTGCTGTGAAGAAGCTTTTTATCTTCATGAGGTCCCAATAGTTCATTTTGCTTTTAATACCCTTGCCTTTGGGGATGTGTCAAGTAAGAAATTGCTATGGCTGAGGTCAGAAAGGTCTTTTCCTGCTTTCTCCTCTAGTGTTTTGATGGTTTCCTGTCTCACATTCAAGTCCTTTATCATTTTGAGTTAACTTTTGTGAATGGTGTAAGAAAGTGGTCTAGTTTCATTCTTCTGCATGTTGCTGTCCAGTTCTCCCAGCACCATTTGTTAAAGAGACTGTCTTTTTTTCCATTGGATATTCTTTCCTGCCTTGTCAAAGATTAGTTGCCATACTTTTGTGGGTCTAGTTCTGGGGTTTCTATTCTATTCCATTGGTCTGTGTGTCTGTTTTTGTGCCAATACCATGCTGTCTTGATGATTACAGCTTTGTAGTAAAGGCTAAAGTCTGGGATTGTGATGCCTCCTGCTTTGGTCTTCTTCTTCAAAATTCCTTTGGCTATTCGGGGCCTTTTGTGATTCCATATGAATTTTAGGATTGCTTGTTCTAGTTTCAAGAAGAATGCTGGTGCAATTTTGAATGGGATTGCATTGAATGTGTAGATAGCTTTGGGTAGTATTGACATTTTGACAATATTTATTCTTCCAACCCATGAGCACAGAATGTTTTTCCATCTTTGTATCTTCCTCGAGTTCCTTCATAAGCTCTCTATAGTTTTCAGCATACAGATCTTTTATATCTTTGGTTAGATTTATTCCTAGGTATTTTATGCCTCTTGGTGCAATTGTGAATGGGATCAGTTTCTTTATTTGTCTTCCTGTTGCTTCATTATTAGTGTATAAGAATGCAACTAATTTCTGTACATAGATTTTGTATCCTGCAACTTTGCTGAATTCTTATATCAGTTCTAGCAGGCTTTTGGTGGAGTCTATAGGATTTTCCATGTATAATATCATGTCATCTGCAAAAAGTGAAAGCTTAACTTCATCTTTGCCAATTTTGATGCCTTTGATTTCCTTTTGTTGTCTAATTGCTGATACTAGCACTTCCAACACTATGTTAAACAACAGCGGTGAGAGTGGACATCCCTGTCGTGTTCCTGATCTCAGGGGAAAAGCTCTCAGTTTTTCCCCATTGAGGATGATGTTAGCTGTGGGCTTTTCATAAATGGCTTTTATGATCTTTAAGTATGTTCCTTCTATCCCGACTTTCTGAAGGGTTTTTATTAAGAAAAGATGCTGAATTTTGTCAAGTGCTTTTTCTGCATCGATTGACAGGATCATATGGTTCTTATCTTTTCTTTTATTAATGTGATATATCACGTTGATTGATTTGTGAATGTTGAACCAGCCCTGCAGCCCAGGAATGAATCCCACTTGATCATGGTGAATAATTCTTTTCATATGCTTTTGAATTCGATTTGCTAGAATCTTATTCAGAATTTTTGCATCTATAATCATCAGGGATATTGGCCTGTAGTTCTCTTTTTTTATTGGGTCTCTGTCTGGTTTAGATATCCAAGTAATACTGGCTTCATAGAATGAGTTTGGAAGTTTACCTTCCCTTTCTATTTTTTGGAATAGCTTAAGAAGGATAGGTATTATCTCTGCTTTAAATGTCTGTTAGAATTCCCCAGGGAAGCCATCTGGTCCTGAACTCAATTTTTGGGACATGTTTGATAACTGATTCAATTTCTTCGCTGGTTATGCATCTGTTCAAGCTTTCTATTTCCTCCTGTTTGAGTTTTGGAAGAGTGTAGGTGTTCAGGAATTTGTCCATTTCTTCCAGGTTGTCCAGTTTGTTGGCATATAATTTTTCATTGTATTCCCTGATAATTGCTTGTATCTCTGAGGGATTGGTTGTAATAATTCCATTTTTATTCATGATTTTATCTATTTTAGTCATCTCCCTTTTCTTTTTGAGAAGCCTGGCTAGAGGTTTGTCAATTTTGTTTATTTTTTCAAAAAACCAACTCTTGGTTTCGTTGATCTGCTCTACAGTTTTTTTAGTTTCTATATTGTTTATTTCTGCTCTGATCTTTATTATTTCTCTTCTTCTGCTGGGTTTAAGCTGCCTTTGCTGTTCTGCTTCTATTTCCTTTAGGTGTGCTGTTAGATTTTGTATTTGGGATTTTTCTTGTTTCTTGAGATAGGCCTGGATTGCAATGTATTTTCCTCTCAGGACTGCCTTTGCTGCATCCCAAAGCGTTTGGATTTTTTTATTTTCATTTTTGTTTGTCTCCATATATTTTTTAATTTCTTCTCTAATTGCCTGGTTGACCCACTCATTCGTTAGTAGGGTGTTCTTTAACTATGCTTTTGGAGGTTTTCCAGACTTTTTCCCTTGGTTGATTTCAAGCTTCATAGCATTGTGGTCTGAAAGTATGCATGGTATGATCTCAATTCTTGTATACTTATGAAGGGCTGTTTTGTGACCCAGTATGTGGTCTATCTTGGAGAATGTTCCATGTGCACTTGAGAAGAAAGTATATTTTGTTGCTTTGGGATGCAGAGTTCTAAATATATCTGTCAAGTCCATCTGATCCAATGTATTATTCAGGGCCCTTGTTTCTCTATTGACCTTGTGTCTAGATGATCTATTCATTACTGTGAGTGCGGTGTTAAATTCCCCTGCAATTACCACATTCTTATCAATAAAGTTGCTTATGTTTGTGAATAATTGTTTTATATATTTGGGGGCTCCTGTGTTTGGCGCATAGACATTTATAATTGGTAACTCTTCCTGATGGATAGACCCTATGATTATTATATAATGCCCTTCTTCATGTCTTGTTACAACCTTTAATTTAAAGTCTAGTTTGTCTGATATAAGAACAGCTACTCCAGCTTTCTTTTGACTTCCAGTAGCATGGTAAATAGTTCTCCATCCCCTTACTCTCAATCTGAAGGTGTCCGCAGGTCTAAAATGAGTCTCTTGTAGACAGCAAATAGGTGGGTCTTGTTTTTTTATCCATTCTGATACCCTATGTCTTTTGGTTGGTGCATTTAATCCATTTACACTCAGTGTTATTATAGAAAGATACGGGTTTAGAGTCATTGTGATGTCCATAGGTTTCGTGCTTGTAACAATGTGTCTGGTACTTTGTCTCACAGGATCCCCCTTAGGATCTCTTGTAGGGCTGGTTTAGTGTTGGCAAATTCCTTCAGTTTTTGTTTGTTTGGGAAGACCTTTATCTCTCCTTCTATTCTAAATGACAGACTTGCTGGGTAAAGGATTCTCGGCTGCATATTTTTTCTGTTCATCACATTGAAGATCTCCTGCCATTCCTTTTGGCCTGCCAAGTTTCAGTAGAGAGATCGGTCATGAGTCTTATAAGTCTCCCTTTATATGTTAGAGCACGTTTATCTGTAGCTGCTTTCAGAATTTCTCTTTATCCTTGTATTTGCCAGTTTCACTATGATATGTCGTGCAGAAGATCGATTCAAGTTACGTCTGAAGGGAGTTCTCTGTGCCTCTTGGATTTCAATGCCTTTTTCCTTCCCCAGATCTGGGAAGTTCTCAGCTATTATTTCTTCTAGTACACCTTCAGCACCTTTCCCTCTCTCTTCCTCCTCTGGAATACCAATTATGCCTAGATTATTTCTCTTTAGTGCATCACTTTGTTCTCTAATTTTCCCCTCATACTCCTGGATTTTTTTATCTCTCTTTTTCTCAGCTTCTTCTTTTTCCATAATTTTATCTTCTAGTTCACCTATTCTCTCCTCTGCCTCTTTATTCAGAGCCGTGGTTGTCTCCATTTTATTTTGCAACTCATTAATAGCATTTTTTAGCTCCTCCTGGCTGTTCCTTAGTCCCTTGATCTTTGTAGCAATAGATTCTCTGCTGTCCTTTATACTTTTTTTAAGCCCAGCGATTAATTTTATGACTATTATTCTAAATTCACTTTCTGTTATATTGATTAAATCGTTTTTGATCAGTTCATTAGCTTTTGTTATTTCCTGGAGGTTTTTTTGCGGGGAATTCGTCCATTTCGTCATTTTGGATATGATGCAGAACTGCAGGGTGTGGAACTGCAGGATGGTGCAGAACTGCAGGGCACTTCACCTGTGCTGTCTTGAATAACTTGCGTTGGTGGGCGGGTTGCAGTCAGACCTGATGTCTGCCCCCAGCCCACCGCTGGGGCCACAGTCAGACAGGTGTGTGCCTTCTCTGTCCCTCTACTAGGGGCAGGATTCACTGTGAGGTGGCGTGGTCCATCTGGACTACTTGCACATTGCCAGGTTTGTGGTGCTGGGGATCTGACCTATTAGCTGGGGTGGATTGGCAAGGTGCACAGTAGCGGGAGGGGTAGGCTCAGCTCGCTTATCCTTCGGAGATCTGCTTCGGGAGGGGCCCTGTGGCACCAGGAGAGAGTCAGACCTGCAGGAGGGATGGATCCGCAGAAGCACAACCTTCGGTGTTTTCGCGGTGCACGCCAGTTCCCTGACAGGAACTGGTTCCCTTTGGTATTTTGGCTGGGGGATGGGCGAGGGAGATCGCTAGCACCTTTGTTCCCTGCCAAGCTGAGCTCTGTCATCCGGGGCTCAACAACTCTCCCTCTCGTTTTCCTCCAGCCCTCCTGCTCTCCGAGCAGAACTGTTAACTTATAACCTTCCAGATGTTAAGTCCCGCTTGCTGTCAGAACACACTCCGTCCAGCCCCTCCACTTTTGCAAGCCGGACTCAGGGTTCTGCTTTGCTGGCGGGCTGCCTCTCCACCCAGGCTCCCTCCCGCCAGTCGCACCGCCTCTCGCCCTTCCTACCCTGTTCCATGGACCTCTCGTCTATGCTTGGCTCCAGAGAATCTGTTCTTCTAGTCTTCTGGTGATTTTCTGGGTTATTTAGGCAGGTGTGGGTGGAATCTAAGTGATCCGCAGGACACGGTGAGCCCAGCGTCCTCCTATGCCGCCATCTTCCCAATTTTGCCTCTATGCTCTATATGTATTTTTAAAAATATTCTTCCTATCTTTAGCCCTTTCTTTTATGCATTTCTTCTTCTTTTTTTTACTTTTATTTTCCACCAGGTATATCTTTCTTTCTCTTCCAGTTAAATCTAAGGAATCCTTCTTTCCCATTGTCATAGGGACACAACAGTTCTGTTTCTTATCTACTAAAGTAAACTTGAGAAAGAGAAAGACAATTTGAGGACAAATTTGAAAGACTTATACTTTAATTAGGAGACTCAGTCATATAAAAGATTTACGCCAAAACTAACAGGCAGATGAAATTTGAAGTAACAAATTATTTAAATTAAAAGAGACAGTGATTATAGTGGGAACAAATATTTTAATTTGGCAAGTTAAGTTGTCTTTGCTACCTGGTGGGTTATAAGCTCATCAGGAAGATTGTACAAGATTTAGAAAATTAAAAAAATTAGTCTATTAAAGTGTAAATAAATGTGTTATTGTATCTAACAAGTTAAATATTACCTATGTATATGTGTATATGTGTGTGTGTGTGTATATATATATATATATATATATATATATATATATATCTTTGTCTCAAAATGTTTGCCTTTTTCAGATATTTCTACCTCTTTTACATATTAAATTTTCATATTTATTATTCTAAGGCAATATTTATTAAAATGAAAGCTGAAATAGCTTTCTAGGGAAGTAAATAAATAGCTCTGGCATCTTTTAAACTGGTTTAATTATATTTAGCACAAGAAAGATCCACAATATCACTGAGAGAACATGATTATATAGCAATTTATTACCAGATGCATTATGTTTAAAGCAGCATTCTTTGATAAATGCAAGTAGTTCCTTTATTTATAGAAGAACCATGATTTTAAAAAAGCAGGCCCCTCCTTGTTGCTTGTTTCTTGAAATATTTTTCTATGACAACATTTGGTGGCTTGGTGGGGAGTGAGGAGTTAATAATCTAAGTTTCTGTAGCATAAAAATTTTTGTAGCTATGAATTCCCAGTAAATAAGATGGGTTTTGCATATGAAGTTTAAAGGCTTGAATTTTTTTTAAAAAGACAATATCATTATGCAAGTCTTACTTAAGGAAAAGAATACTGAGTTAGAATTTGGAGATCTGTATGGTAAAATAAGCCCTTATGGAACATATGATATGACCAGGAATAAACCACATGCTCTCTTGGCTTCATGTCCTCCACTTTATAGA
The DNA here is from genome assembly GCF_022837055.1 of Prionailurus viverrinus. NCBI lineage: Eukaryota > Metazoa > Chordata > Mammalia > Carnivora > Felidae > Prionailurus > Prionailurus viverrinus. The sequence goes on from NC_062570.1 coordinate 50,680,576, forward strand.
TTTGAAGTATATAAAAGTTTATGATCATCAAGAGATATCACTTTAAATATTTAAAATTTCAGTGAATCACTTCTCCTTTCTAGCAAAGAAATGGCAAACAGTCATATTTTATAGAGACCTGAGATGGTAATCTAATGAAATATATCCAAAGAGTTGTAAGCCCCTCCAGTATAAAGTGATACACATGAACTGATTTCTTTGATAGAACAGTGGGATAATGTGGTAGCCAATGTAGAAATGGTTAACAAAAAGATAGTAAAATTTCAGCAAAATTTTAAAGACTAAGTGTGGCTGGTCTGACAAGTTAGAAGTTTTTGAATCCCTAAACACAGTAGAAGTCTATACCAACTTGTCATCGGAAAGATTGTGGAAGATCATCAGATACAAGAGACCTCTTCTTTGTTGCAAGCTTGGCAGTCATTTTAAAGTTTGAGGATGAAGCACAAAAAATCAGTAGAGACTTGTCTGTATTCAGGGCACTGCATATACCTAATTTATTGACCATCAGTATCTGGAGAAACATCAGGAAAGTATTCCTAATCTGGACCCTGTACTAAGTAGAAGATAGAGGTGTTTGCTTCTTGAAAAGGAGGAGAACAACCACCTGCTCCCTGAAACCTCCACTGAGCATGAGTCAGGGATCATCTGCTATTGGGTGCTGAGATAGCCCTACCTCTGAGGCAAAGGCACATATAACCTGCTGAAATATAAGACTCAGTCAGGAAATTAAGAATGCTACTCCAAATCTTTGCTACTTCAGACTTTATATTCTTGCATCAAGCACCAGGCAAGAGATGACTCTCATTGAGGAAGGTGTATTAGCACTGAAAGATCCTTTCTGTGGCACAGATAGGCAGGGTCTATTAGTATCTGAGAATAAATAAAGCAGAATTGTGAGAAAATCTTCAGTACTGTAAGCCTTATGCTAAGTAGTCTATCACAGGAGTAATTTGAAGCCCTCATTATAAATAAAACAATAACAAAAATCAAACCCAGGTAAAATATAAAATAAATCAACTCAATTCTCATTCCTCATGAACTGACAGAAAAAAAGGGGTGGAAACCTGCTAATTGCAGGGTTTATATATTAATTGCTGCATTCTTTTACTAATGTATGGCATCGTTGATCAAAAATAAATATATAAATAAATATATATATATACACATATATATGTATGTATATATATATATTTATTTATATATAAATATTTATTTATATTTAATACATTTATTTAAATATAAATGTGTATGTATATATATATATATATATATATATATATATATATATATCTCCACAGAAATAAGCTAGAAAGAAAAATAGTTGAGAGACTTCTAGGAAAGATGGTGGACTAGGAGGATAGTAGACTCAACTTGTCCCACAAATACAACTATATAACATTCACATCACTGTAAATAACTCAGAAAATGACCCAAAGACTGGCAGAACAAACTCTATTACTAAATGTAGAGAAGAGGCTACATTAAAGAGGGAAGTAAGGGCAGAGATGTGGTTGGGAACTAAATGGACTTATAAGACTATTTGTGGGAGGGAGGGACAACACAGGCACAGAGATGGGAGAGGAAAAAACTTCACAGTGGGGACCCTGCATGGAGAAGAGAAATCCACCTAACATTTGACTTTGAAAACCAGAGGACCAAATTTTAAGAGTTCTTTCAACCAGTGGAATTTAAAACCTGGATGGAGTTTTAAAAAATTAGTGGGCTCAGGCCTGGGATCATATATAATGATCATATACAACTCAACTCACAAAAAACAAATAGTCCAATTAAAAATGGTCAGAAGACATGAGCAGACATTTCTCAAAAGAAGACATACAAAAGGCCAATAGACAAGTTAAAAGTTGCTCATCTTACTCATCATTAGGGACATGCAGATCAAAACTATGAGATATCACCTCACATTTGCCAAAGTCAACAACACAGGAAGCAATAGATGTTGGTAAAGATGTGGAGAAAAAGGAACCCTTTTGCACTGTTAGTACAAATGTAGCCTCTGTGGAAGACAGTATGGAGGTTACTTAAAAAATTAAATATCGAACTACCCTATGATCCAGTATTTGCACTAGTGAGTGTTTACCAAAGAATACAAAACACATTTTGAAAGGATATTTCCACTTCTATGTTTGTAGCAGCATTCTTTACAATTGCCAAATTATGGAAGCAGTCCAAGTGTCCATCTGAAGATCAATGGCTAAAGAAGTGGTATATATATACAATGGAATGTTATTCAGCCATAACAAAGAATGAAATCTTGCCATTTGCAACACTATTAATGGATTAAAGAGTGTAATGCCAAGTGAAATAACTCATTCATGGTAAGAAAGACAAATACCATATTATTTCACCTATACGTTGTTTCTTAAATAACACAAATGAACAAATGAAAAATGAAAGAGAGATACCAACCAAGAAACAGTCTCTTAACTGTAGAGAACAAACTGATGATTACTAGAGGGAGGGGAGGTGGGTTGGGAAGGTGAAATAAGGATGGGAATTAAAAAGTACACTTAACATCATGAGCACTAGTAGTGAATAGAATTATTGAATCACTACATTATACATCTGAAGCTAATATAACAGTGTATATTAACTAAACTGGAATTAAAATTTAAAAGAATAAAGTTTCTAAAAATGCAAACCAAAAAAGTAAAATTTTCAATAGAAACAGTTCCAAGAAAGGAAATGAATATTTAATTTAACAAATTCACAAAGATATCATTGGGTCCCAAAGCTTTTACTGGTTAATTCCTTCAAACATGTGAAGAGATTACAATGCCAACTGAGAAGAAAGTACTCCTCAACGCATTTTAATGAGTCATTTATCTAATAACAAAACAAATAAGAGCATTACAATAGAAATAAATTACAAACCAGTATCTTTTAGGAGTATGTAATGTTAGCAAATAAAATCTAGCAATGTGTAAGAAAGGATGAACATTGTGACTGAGTGGGTTTATTGCAGGAATTCAAGGTTGGTTTATATATGAAAGAAAATACATTTATTTACGACATTAAGAGGTAAAAGAGGAAAACATAATTGTAAAATTTGCAGAGCAATCATTTGACAAGAAATAATACACATTAATGGTATAAAACATTAAGTAAATATGAATGTAAAAAACTTCCCCAATCTGATTAATGGTAACTGTAGAAAAATCTAAAGCTGATTATAGACCATCATGAAACATTGAATGTTTTCTTCCTACAATTGTGGACAAAATGAAAACAAGATCTAATAAATTATGCGATGTATAACTGACCATTGATTAGAATATTCAGTGTGATAAAAGGTCAACTTTCCTTAAATTCATCTATAGGTTTAATGCATCTACAATAAAACCTCAGCAATTTTGAAGAAATTTACAAGCTCATTTGAAAATTTCTTTGGTAGTTAAAGAACCTAGACTATCTAAAGTAATCTTGAGATTGATTTAAAAAAAAAACATGTTTATAGGAGTAACACTGACATCAAGACTTATTTAAAACAATTGTTTTATATTTATTCATTTTTGAGAGATGGAGAGAGACAGAGTGTGAGCAGGGGAGGGGCAGAAAGAGAAGGAGACAAAGAATCTGAAGCAGGCTCCAGGCTCCAAGCTGTCAGCACATAGCCCTATGCAGGGCTTGAACTCATGAACCACAAGGTCATGACCTGAGCCGAAGTCAGACACTCAACCGACCGAGCCACCCACGCACCCCAACATCAAGGCTCATTTTAAAGGTACAGTAATAAAGCCTTTGCAATATAGGGAAAAAAAGAAAAAGAAAAATATCAGTACAATAGAATACAGAATCCACAATTAATCCACACAAATATGGTCAGAATTTTTTACAAGATTTACAAAGAATCAAAGAGGAAAAATACAGCTTCAAAAAATGACGATAGGAAAAACTGACTGTCTGTATGGAGAAAAGGAAATTTGACCCCTAACTGGCCATTCATATAATTGGTATGAAATGGATCATAGACCTAATATAAGAAATAAAAGAATGAAGTTAGTAGAAGAAAATTTAGGAGGATACCTCAGTATGTTGAGGTAGACAAAGATTTGTTAGAAAGGGAAAAGATAAAAGAAATAATAGTAATTTGGATCTCTTACTATTTAAAGAGTCTTTTACTGTTTTAGTGTTCATTTGCTATTTCTTACCCTCGGCATTGTTTTAACTAAACTTTAGCCAGACTTTCTACTCCATACACCCTCCTGAACTCTGTTCACCTGAGGCTGAGAAAGCATTAAAAAGAGAGCATAGCACTACATCAACTTATCTTAAGAATTGGCTGATCACAACAAGACATATTCTTGGTCAGGTACTGCTGGACATTTTTCCTTATCGGCATTAGTTCTCCTCACTTAATGCTTACTGATCTCTGTTTGATTTTGACATTCTTGCAGATTTCTGAGATCAGAGTGTTCTTCCTATTGTAATAGTCTTCTGAATAAAGTTTGCCTTTCTCTAAATGTGTATTTTTTTAATTTTTATATTTATTTTTTTAAGTTTTTATTTAAATTCCAGTTAGTTAACATACAGTGTAATATTGGTTTCAGGTGTACAACTTAATAATTCAGCACTTCCATACAATACCCAGTGCTCATCACAAATGCCCTCTTTAATCCCTATCACCTGTTTAACCCATCCCCTACCCCCTCCCCTCTGATAACCATCAGTTTATTCTCTATAGTTAAGAGTCTTTCGGTTAGCCTCTGTCTCTATTTTTCCCTATGCTCATTTGTTTTGTTTCTTAAATTCCACTTAGATTCAGCAATTGGACTACTAGGTATTTACCCAAAGAATACAAAATTACTAATTCAATGTTTATAGCAGTATTATCTTTAATAGCCAAGCTATAAAAACCCAAGTGTTCATCAACTGATGAATGGCTAAAGAAGTGGTATATATACGTATACTATAAATATAAATATAAATATAAATATAAATATAAATATAAATATAAATATACAAACAGAATGGAATATTATTCAGTTGTGAAAATAATGAAATCTTGACTTTTGTGTTACGTAGATGGAGCTAGAGAGTATTATGCTAAGCAAAATAAGTCAGTCAGAGAAAGACAAATACCACGTGTGGATTTGTTTTTATTTGACACTACTCTCCTAAAGATTCTGTTATAGGAATGAAAGATAATCCACATTAAAGGAAGATGATTTGTAAAATATATATGTAATAAGGTACTCGGATCCACAAAATTTACAGCACTATACCTCAAAAATAAAAATATGAATCATAATAAAATGAGTACCATTTTTAAAATACACACTTCACAAAATGATAAATGACAAATGAGCACATGAAAATATCAACAGTATTAGTCATCAGGAAAATTCAAATTACAATCAAAAGTGATAGCCACATACATTTCACTAGAGCAGCTGAAATGAAAGAAAAGGACACAAACAAATGTTGGAGCAAATCTGAAGAAACTGGACATCATATACATTGCTGATGGGATTTTGAAAATGGTCTGTTCTTCTATTGCTGCTCTAACAAAATACTGTCTACTTGGTGGCTTAAAATAACACAAGTGTATTATCTTGCAGTTTCATAGATAAGAAGCCTGATGTTGTTAGCAGGAATGCGTTACTTTTTGGAGACCCAACATGAGAATTTATTCCATTTTTTTATGTAGGTTGTTCGAATGTTTCAGTCTCTTGTGGTTTATGACTGAGGTCACCATTTCCTTGCTGGAAATGAGCTGAGAACTATTCTTTGCTTCTAGAAAGTGTTGACATTCTTTGGCCTGTGGGCTCCTTCCTCCATCTCAAATCCTGCAGCAGCAGGTCAGGTTTTTCTCAGGCTTCTAATATCTCCTCCCTCTCTTTCCATTGTTATTTTCCCAACACACACTGCCTTCCTCTTCCACTTTTAAGAATTCATGATTGTGTTGGAACCACCATCTTAAGATACTTAGCCTAACCACAGTGGCAAAATCATATTTGAAAATCATATATATTCATAAATGTTATGAATATTTATTCATACTTATTCATAAGTTCCAAGGATTAGGTTTTAGATATCTTTAAACAGACTTTATTCTGCCTACTACAGAAGGTACATCACTTTGGAAAACTCATTGTCAGTTTCTTAACTACTTAAATATACATTTCACCTAGAAATTCTGCTTCCACGTATATAGTCAAAGAAAGAAACATATATCTACAAGAAAAATCTTACAAAAATGTACACAAAATATTATTCACACTAGTCCTAATGCTGAAATATCTCTAATGTCTGTCAACATGAGAATGGAGAAAAAAATGGTGGATGGTGGATAATCCATTTATATAAAGGAACAGACATGTGACAAATAACAAAACATGGATGTACCTTTAAATTATTATGCTGATTGAAATAGGACACAAAATATAGATCCTCTATTTTCCCATTAACATGAAATTGAAGAATAGGCAAAATTAGCGTATGGTGAAGGAAACCATATCATTGGTTTTCTAGAAGGAGTATTTTCAAGGAAGACACATGAGAAATGTTACATGTCTTCATATCATTCATCAAACCTGCTTAAGATCTGAGCTTTCATTGTATCTAAAATATACTTCAAAAATAAGATATTTCAAGCTCTAGATGCTCTGATTCTATAAAAGATAAATTTTTATTTTACTTGTCTTTTCAAAAAATGAAATGGAGATTTTAAAATGAAATATATTTCTAAGTTATTTTAGATGTTTATGAAGTATTATCTTTTTCTTTGAATTTTTTTTAATGTTTATTTATTTTGAAAGAGAGATAGAGAGAAAGTGAGTGGGGGAGTGCAGAGAGAGAGAAGGAGACACAGAATCAGAAGCAGGTTCCAAGCTGTGAGCTGCTGCACACAGCCTGATTCTAGGCTCGAACTTAAGAACCATGAGAACATGACCTGAGCCAAAGTCGTGGTTTAACCAACTGAGAGCCACTCAGGTGCCCCAAGAAGTATTATCTTTTTCAAGCAGAATTACCAGAAAAATTTTAATTTCATGTCCAGATACCATAAAGAATATTTTTTGAGCTTTCCTTCTTTAATTTCATCCTTTTAGGGGCCAAGGTGATAACTAGTGAATGTTTGAGGGACAAAAATAGTTATTTAAAAATGGCAGATTTAGGAGCGCCTGGCTGGCTCAATTGGAAGAGCATAAGACTCATTCTCAGCGTGGTGAATTCAAACCTCATGTGGGTTGTGGAGGTTACTTAAATAAATGAAACTTTAAGAAAATAAAAATAAATGAAAGTTGGGAGATGTAGTATTGAAAACAGTTCAGATCAAGAAGTTAGATTTCATTTTACAAATGATAATTCACCAACAAATTTCAACATTCCTAGCGATCCCAACATTGATATGATTTAGAGAGATGTTTTTTATTTCAATGTTATTTCTTATAATCTTGTTCTGAAGCTGTTGAAAACAACATAGCAGATGGTGGTGACCAATTGAGGGACAGAGGGAAGTTAGGAGTAGTTATTCAGCTCTCGTTTTGCAAACATTTTCTACAGTGGAATAGGACTTAGAGACAGATAGTTCATAGTTTAGAAACCTTCTCAACATGAATAACAAATTTGGAAATGGCAAAAAAAAGAGTAAGTCTTTTCTGAGGCATAATGAGTTTGGGCAGCAAGTTCCTCAAACAAAGCTAATTAATTACATGAAAGACCTTTTATTCACGCAATCAAGTACAGTAGTTGGCCCATTAATTGAAAACATTGGATAGATGAGGAATCATATGATACATAACACAAACATTTTAAATTAAAATACATAAATTCACATTTATTTACATATTCTTTTCTATAAGGCCAAGGATTTTTCATTGAATATGGGTCATATAAATGAAGTTTGGCCTGCTTTCTTCTGTAAATCTTGTTTAGTTTCATTTTAATTTTTTAAAATGATGCTACACTATAAAATGATCTAAATGCAGAATATTTCAAGATTTCTAATAAATCTTGTCACAATTTATTCCTTAGAACTTTTAGTGGCTTAATTTCATTTAGTCTCTCCAAATCACTTATTTATATAGAAACACATTTTCTGCTTCTTCACCATTATTTTAATGTACTACTTAGTACTAAATAAAAGTGGCAGGAGTGGGCCTGGGAACAAATACAACTTCTTACTCTCACCTGAAGCTGCTTATTTAGCTCACCTCGTAGAAGTATGGGGGTGTCCTGGTGAGTAACCTGTTAGTTACATACATTCAGTGGTAATCAGGTATCTGTTAAAATGTTTTGCAGAGAAAATGATTATTTTGATGAATTTGTTAAAAGGAGGTTGATTTTTGAGAACCTCTTTTGAAGTAATAATTGACCTAGTGTGCAAGTCTAGACTCTGTCATTTTCTGTAATCTCTACTTTCATTCCTGACTCATTATATTTAATGGTGCCCCTGTCCTTTCAGGAACCCAGTCAGAAACATAGAAAACACACGTGACTTTTATATTTTCTCATTTTTGATAAACAGTCATGTTTATCTGTTAGAATTGATAGACTCTACCTGCCTATGTCAGCTAGTTTTTGACTAGTATTCTTCTTGCAAAATAACACACACACACGTGCATACAATGCATGGTTCATGGATTATTGCTATTTATTATTATTGTTAAAAGACAGAATAACTCACAAGTCAGAACTACATTAGAAGGTAAGCTAAAATGTTCCAAACATCTTGAAATTTATGGCCATTTGAGAAAATTCACATGCACACATGCTCTTAGTGGATCCTACATGTAGGTTAGCATATTATATTTGGCTTTCATTTGGGATCATGGGAATAAAGTGCTTATGCTGTAGATTCTATCTCCATTACCATCTGTACTGCCAATTACTATGAACTGAATAGTCATCAAGAAAGGATCTCAGACATTTAAATAACAAAGCTGCTTTTTTAAGACTTTAGGCTGACCACCTCAACCCTTGTATGATGCCTCTCCCAGCACATCCTCTTATTTATTCTTCCACACCCACATCTGAGAAGAAATTGGCCCTTGCTATTTACACTTGCCCTTTGAAGAAACATCTAGCCCCTTACCTCATAAGCTCAATTGAAATACGGCACCATTCCAGCAGTTGGGATGTTCTCCACATTTGTCTCTCATAGGGATGAATAGATGTGCACCATTCCTCACAAAGAAATACTCAGGAAAGGAACTCCTCAGAGTCTAATGTGACAGGAGGATGTTGCCTTTCATGAAACAGTTATATTTGATTTAGGATTAGATTTGGGAATATGTATCAGGAAAAGGGGTAGCTAGAGGAAAGTGGTCAATAGTGGGAAATCCTTGGAGGAACAGAGAAAAGGAATTAGTAGCAGCTGGTCATAGGAGAAAATGATGACATTATAATTCATATCCAGGAGTTTAAAGTTACAATAACTTTTAACATCCTTTGCATCTGTCTCCCATTACAATGCTAGTGAACACATCTAATGGTGGAGGCAGGGGAAGAAAAATGTATACAACACTGGAGGCTGTTAACTCTTTATCAGACACCTGGTTTGCAAACTTTTCCCCTCATTCTGAAGATTGTCTTTTTATTTTGTTGATTGAACTACATCTCAGTAGCAATATATATATATATATATATATATATATATATATATATATACACACACACATATATATATATATATACACATATATATATATATATATTTGAAAATGGGCAAAGGAAGGGAATTAAGAGTATACTTATCATGATAAGCACTGAGTAATGTACAGAATTACTGAATCACTAGCTAGTGATTCACCTGAAACTAATATAGCACTGTATATTAACTATAATGCAGTTAAAATAAAATAAATTTAAACAAATGACCAAAGAACCTGAATAGATAATTCTCTAAAGAACATCTACATATATAATATACAAATGGCAGTTATATGATAAAATTTGCTCAATATCACTAATCATCAAGGAAATGCAAATCAAAATAACCACAAAATATAATTTCAAACCTGTTATGATAGCTATTATCAAAAAACCAAAACAAATAAACCAAAAAATAAAAGATAAATGTATTGGAGAGAATATGGAGAAATTTATGCCCTTGTACACTGTTGGTAGAAGTGTAAAATAATGCAGCAACTGTGGAAGACATCACACAGTTTTCTCAAAATAATTAAAAATAGAATTAGCTTATCATCCAACAATCCCACTTCTGGGTATATATCTAAAATACTTGAAATAAGATTGTCAAAGAAAGATTTGCACTTTCATTTAATTGCAGTGTTATTCACAATAGATGAGATATGGAAACAATCCATGTGTTCATCAACAGATGAATGAATAAAGATGTGTGTTATATACATGGATTTGAATATTATTCAGATTTTAAAAAGAAGAAAATCCTGTCATTTGTAATAACATGGATGAACTTGAAGGACCTTATGTGAAATGAAAAAAAACCCGTCTTAGAAGAACAAATACTGACTGAGTGCCCCTAAATGAGATATCTAAGAGTCAAATTCATGGAATCAGAGTAGAATGGTGGTTGCCAATGACTGGTGGCAACGGTGGGGCAGGGGCGGTGGGGACGGAATGAATTGTTGTTCAATGGGTATAAAGTTTGTGTTATGCTAAATGAACAAGGTCTAGAGATAGACTAAACAACATAGTCCCTTTGATAATACAGTATTGTGTACTTCAGAATTTAAGAGTTTAAACATCATGTTGTGTTCTTACCATCAGTGAATAAATAAATGTAGTATATAAAAATGATAATGTTTAGCACTTTCTAGTAAATTTTCAAAGAAAAATATAGTTTCTCAAAAACTCTGTGTAACTAAAATTCTTTCATATGTGACAACAGATAGTTTCAAATATGTAAAGTTTCAAAAAATGTTTAACCAATATACACTTGTGAAAGTAAAACACATTGAGTACATATTTAAGTTTAACAAAATATAAATCAAAATTAATAAAAACATGGCTATATCTCAGTACATGAATATCAAATAATGAATATATTAAACATAAAGCACTAAATGAAAATCAGTACTGTAAGTAATTACCATAAAGTTGAGTATAAATATAATAAATAACATAAAATAAAGAATTGGTGCTAATAAGAAAGAACATTCCATAAACAATTAATTTTGCAAGGGCACATTGTTTGGACTTTGATCAAGAAAATTTAAAAGAGGATTATTGGTTTTGATTTTTATTTTAGAAAGTAAGTCAAATATTTTGAAAAGTATAATAAACCACCAGTAGATTTAAAAAGGATAATTACCTTTCATATCACTACAGAAGATGTAAAGCACCATGTAGATTCTACATGGCAAATGACAAGAAGTAAAGGCAACAAAAAAGAAATATAAAAAACAAAACTGAGAACATAAAACAAAGTGACAGAATTAAGGCAACACATAACAATAATAGCAGTACAGGAAATTGCTTTAAACTATTCTGCTATTAGGAAGGAAATATTCTCAGGAAGAATGACAAAAGTAAATCAAACTTTAAAACATCTAATGAAAATGACATAGACTTCAAGTAAAAGAATGGGTAAAAGTTTATCATGCATGAACAAACAGGAATTGAGTATGCAAATGCAAATAGGAAACTAAGATGGATTTAAAGCAAAGAGCATTAGCTAAAATGAATAGGATTCTTTTATAATTTGAACGTTGGCATTCAATGGTGCAAACTAAATGGCATTAAATCCTTGTGCATTAAGTTATGTAATATCAAAATATATAAAATAAGTTAAACAAATAATACAAATTCATAATAGGAAATTACCAGATAAAATATATAAAACATACATATAATATTGTCTAAGTAAATTAATATTTAAATTAATATGTATCAATCAAAGCTTTTACACTCTATTGTAGATACCTATGTGAAATTTGAGAGAAAAATTATCCCTAGTTGGCTAAAAAGACTCAGATATTCTAAAATGTGAAACTTTTTTGACCTCATTCTTTGGCTATAGAAAATAAGAATTATTAGCAATGTTTGTACCAAAATACCCTAACACTATAATTTAAAAACAAAATGGAAAATAAATATAAAGAGGGTACTGTAAAAAATGAATATAATATTGTAGCAGATTATACTGATAATTTAATAAGTAAACGTTTTTATTTTTATGGAGAGATAATTTAACAAAATAAATTGAGTATAATTCCCCAAACAATTTTCTTTAAAAAAGAGGTCCTAGGTAAAGTACAAAGAATTAGGTAAATCACATAAAGGCAAAATTTTTAAAGAATGTCAAAAAGAAAATGGTATCAAATGTTATGAAAATCTGAAAATTGATTTAAAAAATAATAAATGAACTGAAACAGGACAAAAACAGAAAAATACAGTGCCTTGGTTCCCTTTTACTCCAACATTAAATTATTTCTCTTATATGCAAAGGCAGCTCCTGGTAACTACAGGCAATACATACTGTATGTGTATATAAAATGATGGGACACCTGTGTGGCTCAGTCAGTTAAGCTTCTGATTTCAGCTCAGGTCATGATGTCATGGTTCATGGGTTTGAGCCTTGTGTCGGGCTCTGTGCTGACAGCTCAGAGCCTGGAGCCTCCTTTGGATTCTGTGCTTCCCTCTCTCTCTTCCCTTCTCTGACTTGTGCTGTGTCTCTCTCTGTCTCTCAAAAATAAATAAATGTTAAATTTTTTTTTTAAATAAGACTTTTTGGACTGTTTGTAAAAAGGAAGCCAAGCAAGTGATAGAAAATTATTATTATAGCAGCAAATCATGAAATTAAATTGTACTTAAAAAAAAAGTGAACTCCAAAAGGATTAAAATCCATCATTAGACTTGCATGACTTTGCCAAGCATAGTGAGTCTCTAAAGAAAAGAAGGAATTGAATTGAGCACATTAAATCTCACTGGCTTGAGAGAAAGAACACAAAGAGCCTTGAGAGTAAAAATCAGGGGAACTGCATTACGACCCTGACAACATTGCTGCTCCTGTAACATAACTATGTGACCGCAGACACCAAGCCAGCTGCCAGTTATTGGAAGTTTCCAGTCCTACTCGCATTCCCATTACCTGACCACACCAACAGGGAGCCAACAAAGAAAAACTGCACCCATTGAAATGTGTACACCATGCAGAGGGAGGAAGAACAGATTGATTAGAATATATCTTCAGTGTAATAGACTTGCTGAGGTAGAGTTATAAAAGTTACATTTAAGAAAAAGATAAACACAGTTTATTAATTATTAATTAAAGTCATTACTAAAATAAGAAACCCCCTCCCCATACACATGCACATACATATGTGCACATGCACACACACACACACATTTTCTGAAATAAAAAAAAATCAAAAACATGACCTCCAATTTATCAGTTAGAAATTCATTCAACTGATGTTAACAGAAAATTTGGACAGTGACTGCGTAACAAGGAAAGGTAACTTTCTTATGATATGAGAAGTCATGAATTAAGTAGATAATGGGTGATGAACTGATTGAAAGAGTGTCAAGATTTTTTCCTTTGTCTGATCCATGTTCTTTATAACATTTGTCCTCAAGGTCTTAACATAATTCCTACACCAATAAAAATTCTGCCCATTGTCAGCTAGAACAAAATAGAAAGCATAAGGTCCAAAAGAGCAAGGCAGATAAGATTGTCCTTTTTTTTTCCCTCCTTTTTCTTTTAAGTTTCTAGACAGCTCCCACAAACAGCAATCTCTATTTCTACTTTATTGGCCCAAACTGAGACCCTTGGCTACCATTAAATGCAAGAGCCTGTGAAGTGAATATTTTAGTTGGTTGCATTGCCAAACTATACAGAATATTAATTCTGTCAGTAAGACATAAGAGAAAATATGTTGAACAGGCAATTAGAAGCTTCTGTCACACTAATTAGGAAATTCAATAGATAAATGGAAGGAGAGAATGATCACTATTAAAAACTAAAGAAAGCCATCAAACCAGAAGGGAAAAGAGCAAGACAAGAAGAAAGGAGCAGAGAACTACAGAAACAACAGTAAAGCAAGTAATAAAATGTCAATAGGGGCATCTGGATGGCTCTGTCAGTTAAGTGTCTGACTCTTGATTTTGGCTCAGGTCCTGATCTCACAGTTTGTGGGTTCAAGTCTCAAGTTGGTCTTTGCATTGATAGCACAGAGCCTGCTTGGGATTCTCTCTCTCCTTCTCTCCGCCCCCTCCCCCCCCCCCGTCACTCTCTCTCTCAAAGTAAATAAATAACTTTAAACAATGTCAGTAAGCACACACCTATCAATAATCACGTTTAATATAAATGGATTAAATGATCCAAGCAAAAGACATAGAGTAAATGGATAAAAAGTCAAGACCCATCTTATGCTTCCTACAAGAGACTTGCTTCAGACCTAAAGACACATGCAGATTGAAAGTGAAAGGATGGAAAAAAATTATAATGCAAACATATGCAAAAAGAAAGCTGAGGTAGCGATATTGGTATTAGACAAAATAGACTTTAAACCAAAGACTTTAACAAGAGACAAAGAAGGGCACTGTATAATCATAAAGAGAACAATACAACAAGAGTATATAACAATCATAAATATTTTTGCACCAACATGAATGCACCCAAATGCATAAAGCAACTATGAATGGACATAAAGGAAGAAATTGACAGTAATACAATAATAGTAGGGGACTTTAACACCATACTTATATCAATGGATAGATCATCCAAACAGAAAACCAACAAGAAAAGAGTGGCTTTGAATGACACATTGGGCCATGTGGTTTAGCAGATATATTCAGAACATTCCATCGCAAACAGCAAGTACACATTCTTTTCAAGTGCATGCAGAACATTCTCCAGAGAAGATCACATGGTAGGCCATAAAACAAATCCCAATAAATTAAAAAGATTGAAGTCAGGGGCTCCTGGGTGGCTCAGTTGGTTAACCATCTAACTTCAGTTCAGGTCATGATCTCACAGTCCATGAATTTGAGTCCCGCATCAGGCTCGTGCTGACAGCTCAGAGCCTGGACCCTGCTAAGAATTCTGTGTCTCCCTCTCTCTCTGCCCTTCTCCCACTCACACTCTGTCTCTCAAAAATGAATAAATGTTAAAAAAAAATTAAAGTCATATCATGTATCTCTTCTAACCAGAAAGGTATGAAACTACAAATGAATCACAAGAAAAAATCTGGAAAGAACACAAATAAATGGAGGCTAAATAACATGCTACTAAACAGTGACTAGGTCAACCCAGAAGCCAAAGAAGAAATAAAAAAAAAAATAGACAAAAATGAAAACGAAAACACAGTGGCTCAAAATCGTTGGGATTCAGCATAAGATATTCTAATAGGGTAGATTATAGCAATACAGAACTACCTTAAGAAGCAAGAAAAATATCAGATAAACAACCTAATCTTACACCTAAAGAGGCTGGAAAAATAAAAATAAACAAAGCCCAAAGCCAGTAGAAGAAAGGAAATAATAAACATTAGACCAGAAACAAAAAATATCGAACAAATAAACAAAACAAGTGAGGCCAAGAAAATCAGGTGTAAGGCGTATTTCAATGCATGGAGAAAATATAGAAAGGAATAGAAATCATGTGGGCAGACATAGAAGATTTTGATAATATATTAAGGTTATAATAGTGTGTTAAAGAAAAACAAAAAGTGAACTCATAAAAAAGGACTATTTCCATAATTTAAAGAAATGTCTAATTTTGCAGATTAAAAATGTTGGCTTAATTCTAAACAGTATAGAGGGATAATGATATACATTTAGCATATCTTGGAAATTTCCTGAACTTAGACCAAGGGAACAAGTTATCTATAAATACGGGGGAAATATATTACTATTGGTCAAAAAATGAGAAACACATTATAAAAATGGAAGAAAAATAAAATAATGACTTTAAAATTACATAAATAACTATTAATAATGCTTGAGTCAAAGAAATATATTATGATAAGAAAGAAAACAAAAAGGGAGTGATTAATATAAAAACCTTCATATAGTGTATGCTATATAAGCATAGTATATATACTTACTTACCATGAACCACGGATAATTATTTTGAAATTTAGAAAAAGTGGATGAATTGTTATTACTTTCTTAGTGAGGAGTTGGTAAAAGTAGATAAATGGAGAGAAGGGAGAGAACAAACCAAGTACAAAAAAGAGCACAAAACTACATGTATATGATCACATTTTACATTCATGTCAAATTGTGTATACTAATAAGCAGATATTTATAGACATAAATGATTTATTTTATAATTATTATAACATGTTTAAAAGGCGATACAATAAATATAAAAAAGGATAGCGATGCAAAACAAGAAAGTTTTTTTAAGTTTATTTATTTTGAGAGAGAGAGAGAGTGTGTGTTGGGGAGGGGCAAAGAGAGAGAGAGAGAGAGAGAGAGAGAGAGAGAGAGAGAGAGAGAGAAAATCCTGAGAGAGAATCCCAAGCAGTCTCCAAACTGTCAGCATGAAGCCTGATGTGGGGCTCAAATCATGAACCATGAGATCATGACCTGAGCCAAAATCAAGAGTCAGACACTTAACTGACTGAGCCACTCAGGTGCCCTAAGAAAGACATTTTTAAAGAATACTATGTCTAATTGCATATTTAAAATTAACATTTTAAACCCAAATAGAGTGAATTATTTCCTGGGAAAAACATATGCTATCTTAGAAGAAATAGTAAACTTGAATATAATAATGCTAATTTGATACTGAAATTATATTTTTATAGTAATAGAGATATGTGCAGTTTATGTTATATACATATAAAAAAGTCACTATATCTCCAGGCACTAGTCATAGGGTCCTCTAATACTTAAAGAGAAAATACTATATAAAATGTTGAACAACATGCGGAACTGACGATAGCCATCCAATTTGTTATATGAAGCTACAAGTAACTTAAAAATCCAGGAAAGGACCAAAACATTATCAAACAAATGTTGAATATAGCTCAGTTCTAGGTTGAAAGATTAATAGATAAAAAGAATAGCTTATCCCAACAAAAATGAGTGGTAAATATGAGGCTATCTATTAATATAATGGCTCAAATTAATACATCAAAAATAAACTGTGGGATGCCATTACCATTTTTACTACTTTAATCCTGGGCAAAGCCTTTTAGGGAAAAGACTACTTACATTAAAAGATGTTGAAAACTGGAAGGTGATTCCTCTGGTGCATAGAACACCAATGATGTTAAATCAAGTCTTCTAAGAAAGAGAGAAGCCACCTTTGATCATAGAAGAGACTTTTATTTATGTAGTCTCTAGGAACAGTTAGAGAGAGAAAGAATAAGAAATAAATGGGAAAGGAATGTAAAGAAAGGACAAACAAAAATAAGAAATGGTAGAAAAGTTGTTTTCTCTCCCTGGAAACTTACAAGTCTTTAATTATAAGGTGTGAGTAAAATTTATCATGGAAATAAGCAAAGGTGATGAGTTTTGCATCTGGGTTATCGCAGATCTAAATTAAGACACTGGGGAAAAGCTGAAGCAAGGAGGGAGCCAGAAGCATAGAGAAGCAAACCTTGAAAGCACAGGGTTAGGTCAATGGCAAAGTTTAACCCTGTTATCTGGGTTTCATGTAGAAAACTATTTTATCATTTCTACACTGGTAACAAAAGGCACTAAGTTAAATTCAATAAAAAGTTTTGATATCGTATTAGTCAGAGTTCTTCAGAGAGTTAGAACCATGCTTCCCCTGGGGTGGAGATGCTGCTCCCCTTGGCAAAGAATACTCATCAGAAGTAAGGGGATCAGTGACCCCAGATTCATTAGGGTCTTTCCACGTGCCCTCTTTCAAGCTTTCAGGATCCTAGGCTTCCCATGCAATGCTATTCACAGGATGAGCTCCTCAGTTTGATTTTTAAAAATCTTAGCTAGCACTTGGGCTACAGGACATAGAATCTTCTTCAAGACACATATAGAAGCTTTCAGATCATTTATGCAGTGGTTTTGAGTTGGGAATTCAAATCCCTGAGCTCATCCTTCATTTGTCCCATTTGGTGCAGCAACTTTGGAAGCAATTCACCAATATCATTATATTCAGCATTTCAACAAAATGTCCAAAAGTATCACATATAGTCCCTGGGTTCCTTGCTTCTTATAAGAAGTTGATTAGGCGTCCAATGGTGATATTTACATATTTGTGTAGCTAGATTGCTCCATGGATTCTCTACTGCTAGAAAAAGAATCATTAGTCTTTAAACCTAATCAGATTTGAGAGTCAGTTCCGGGAATCTCAGAACCAGTTCAGAAAACTCATCTTAAAATTCTGTTTCTATAAAACAGCTCTTAGTACTAAATCTCTATTAGGGTTCTCAAAAAACAAACAAACAAAACAAAACAAAAGCCAGAACCAATAGGTTTATAATAGTTCATAGTAAATATTACCCTTTATTATTAAGGTCACAGCTAAAATTCCAAGTTCCTCTATTCTAACCACTCCTCCTAAAACAAACAAACAAACAAACAAACAAAAACCCAATGTATTTAATATTACTGATCAGAGAAATTTACGTAGAAAAAACCATAATTGCTCCTTTTTAATTAGGAAAGGTTATTTCACAACATTTGCACACTGCATTTTCTCCACCTTTTACTAGAAATAGAGAAAACTAAGTGAAAAATATAAAAATATCTTATTTTTTGTTTTCTTCAACTTTTATTTGGTAAAATTTTCAAACCTAGAAAAATTTAGAGAGAGAAATTAAACTTTTTCACTTCACTTAAATTTACTAATTAATATAATTCCACACTTGCTACATATTTTCTCCTCCTTTTCCCGCCATCTTTTCCTTATTCCTTCCTCCCTCTGTCTCTCCCTGTCCCACCACCCACTCTCTCTTAGTCGCTCTCTCTATGTCTCTTCCTTTCTCCTTCACTCTTTATCTCTCTCTCACTTTCCCCTCTGAATCACTGGAGATTTCTAACTTCATAATACTTCATCACTAAACATTTCACAAATACCTAATCATATACTATCTAACAATAAAGACATTTTCCTACATGGCTATAATAAGACAATTAAGAATTTTGTGTGAGCACTGGGTGTTACATGTAAATGATGAATCAGTAAATTCTGCTCCTGAAACCATTATTACACTATATGTTAACCAACCTGGATTTAATTACAATAAAAAATACACACATACACACAAAATAAAAATAAATAAAATAAATTAATTAAATTAAATAATGGGTAATATTTAGAGGAGATTTAATCAATAAATGACGCTATCCATAAAAAATAATTCTATATTTTCTAAATGCAATCCATTTTCAAAACTTTTTACCAGTTTTCCCCAAAATATCTTCTTCTTCTTCTTTTTTTTTTTTTTTTTTAATTTTTTTTTTCAACGTTTATTTATTTTTGGGACAGAGAGAGACAGAGCATGAACGGGGGAGGGGCAGAGAGAGAGGGAGACACAGAATCGGAAACAGGCTCCAGGCTCTGAGCCATCAGCCCAGAGCCCGATGCGGGGCTCGAACTCACGGACCGTGAGATCGTGACCTGGCTGAAGTCGGACGCTTAACCGACTGCGCCACCCAGGCGCCCCATTCTTCTTCTTTTTTTTAAAGTTTATTTATTTTTGAGAGAGGGACAGAGTGTGAACGGGGGAGGGGAAGAGAGAGAGGAAGACACAGAATCTGAAGCAGGCTCCAGGCTCTGAGCTGTCAGCACAGGGCCTGACTCAGGGCTTGAATTCGCGAACCATGAGATTGTGACCTGGGCTGAAGTCGGATGCTTAACCAACTGAGCCACCCAGGCACCCCTCCAAAGATATCTTCTACAGACTTTTTTTTTCCATTCTAGAATCTATTCAGTGTTTATCCATTGCATTTAGTTATTATGTTTCTAAAAAATAATAAACTTGAATTAAAACATTTTTTTAATATTTTTAATGTTTATTTATTCTTGAGAGAGACAGACAGAGTGCTAGCAGAGGAGGAGCAGAGAGAGAGGAAGACACAGAATCCAAAGCAGGTTCCAGGCTCCAGGCTCTGAGCTGTCAGCACAGAGCCCGAGGCCAGGCTCAAACTCACCAACCTTGAGACCATGACCTGAGCCAAAGTCAGATGCTCAACTGACTGAGCCACCCAGGCACCCCTAATAAACTTAACTTTTTAAAAGGTCATATTAATTATATTGGAGTATGTTCCACATTCTGGTTTTGTCTGATGTTTATTCCTGACTAGATTTCAGGAACACTACATAGGTGATTGTTTGTATTCATATTACTTTATGCCAGGAGACATTATTGAGCAATATTGTAACTATGGTGTGAGACAAACTCTGTAATATGGATTAGCATTTTTCTTTCTAAATACCACATTTTCTAGTGTCACATTTTATATCATATTATTCCAGTATTCTTCCATAAAGGCTTATCTCACTTCTTTTTACACCTGAGAAAGCATGTCATTTAGAGCAGGCATCTGTAGCATTCCCTCACTCTGACCTGTAATGAACCTTTGCTTTCCTTATCATGTTTTAACTAAAATCTAACAGTGTTTAAATTGTCACTTTGAACAAGGAGGCCAACTTAATGCACTTTTAAAAATAATAAGCAGGTTATCTTGCAGTCTTTTTTCTTTTTTAATCAGGATGACCAAATGTCATTAAGTTTCCTCTAAAATATCCAATCCTATCTGCAATATCCATGACCTTGGGGATATATATATATATATATATATATATATATATATATATATATATACATATATATATATATATATAAATTTTTTTTTTGGTCTGTACCTTGAATTGAATTCTTTATTTCACAAACTAAACTAAAGAATTCTGATCAACTTCTGATGGAGACCAGTGCAATCTCCCTTTTCTAAGTCTCTTTACAAATTATATGAATACTAATCCTGGGTACTGGGTGTTATAAAACATAAAATTCATAAACTTTAGAATCATTTATTCTGCTTCATATAATGGGTGTTTACTAAGGGGTTTTTTTAGAAAAAAAAACTATACTTAAGAAAAATTTCACAAACCACTGTTACAAGCAATAGAAAACCATTAAATAAATTGTTTCTCACTGGATTTACATTATAAAAAGGTATACTTTTATGATTGGATGTATACATATCAGATGTATCTTTAATTTCTTTCCTCTTAGTGTGGATCTCATTTCAAAAGTTACAGCAGTAACCCAGGAAGAGATGCTAAGATTCTCAACCATGGCAAAAGTAGTGGAGTTGTAGAAGTTGTAGTTAAAATAGATACTAAGGGGGCAGACTTGACTTTTGTTGGTCACTAACAAGATATTTGGAAAGTCGGAATAGAACGGAATCTAGGGTGACTCTCAGACTTCTATCTTGAAATAGAAGTTACTTAGAAAGTACTTGGGAATTACTTAGAATTTCATATATTCCAGGAAGGACAGAGAGCTACATTTTGAGAATTGAGAGTTTGTGGTGTTAAGATGACATTCAATTGGACATTCCTAATATGTGATTTAATATGTAAGTCTGGACCTAAGGAGAGAAGTCTGGTATAAAGATATAAATTTTAAAGCCACATAAGTGTATCTGATTGCCCAAGGCAAGCATAAAGTGAGAAAACTGAAAAAGAAATGCTGGGAAAATACCAACATTTATAAGAATGTTAAGGGAACATGAGCGCCATGAAAATGTTCTCTTTCTGGTTCTTGTGTTCATTTGCTACAAATTCATATGACTTATGTGTTTGGTTGCACCAACTGTGTATCCCTTCTCTAGGCCAGTCCTTCTTGATCAAGACTTTTTACAAGTCTTTTACAAGACTTCAATGTTTTTACATTTATTTATTTATCTTGAGAAAGAGTGAGTGGGAAGAGGGGGAGGAGAGAGAGAGGAATAGAGAGAGATTCCTAAGCAGGGATCAAATTCATGATCTATGAGATCATGATCTGAGCCAAAATCAAGTGTCAGTTGCTTAACCAACTGAGCCACCCAGCTACCTGGAGAGTTCCCATATTTTTGCAGGAGGGCTTAACTTATTAGTTTTCTAGCAATGTTTATTTCTAATTAGATAATCCATGTGTAAAGAAATACTTAAAATTCAGAGTGCCTGAGATAGGTAGCACTGAGATACAGTGAAGGACAGTGGAAGGGAGACAGCTGTCTATCAAAGATGAAATTTATGCATTGCCTGGGAAAGAGAAAAAAGGGAAATGAGTGGGTAGTATGGATTAGAGACAGTAATGCATGAGGATCTTAAGCTGAGTCACCTTCTTTTGTATTCCATTGACAGAATTCAGTTGTACATCCATACCTAACTGTGAGATCTGTAGTCTAACATTGAATTCAGGGACAAAAGTGTTGTTATTACAGTTATCTCATCATTGCAAGACTCAATAAGACTAGAAAATGGACAAACAACAAGATATTGTGTGCTATACAAATGAGATAAAAACGATATGTTTTATAAAGATCTTGAAATTTTATGTAAAGGATCAAATAAGACATGGTTTGACAGCAATAGCAGTTATTTATAGGTGAATGTGGTATAATGCATAATACTGCCAGAGATTAGAAAAACAGGGAGTTAGTGTGAATTTTTATTTACTTGATAACATTTTGGAAAGATAGGTGTCTTCAATTAGGCCTCATACATTGTTGGGATTTCAACATGTAGAACAGACGGGTCCATATACACTAACTTCTCATCATGTACCCTCCTTCTATTCCCAGAGCTTTTGTCCTCTAGGTAGCTAATCCCATCTGTTTATATAAGTATTGTCTATGGACACCAAGTTAATTGGATTGCTTTCTTTTCCCTTTATCTTATTGAAGTTGGGTGAGAGGAGCTGTCTGAGTATCATAAATCTCCATCAGTTCTGGTGCTGTGCTGGCTGTTCAGCTCCAAGTAGGCAGCTTATGAATTGTGATGATTTATAGTTTTAATCTTTTCTATAAATGAGTATAGAGGCTATGCAACAGGCCCCTATTTACAAAGACAACAGATAAATAAGTAAATAGATAGATAAATAATCATAATAACCTTGAGATTAAGATATAATATTACAAAATCAACTAAGATTGAATAAATATATTTTAATGCTTTCTTCTGAAGTGGTTAGCAAACTGTTATTTTTTTCTATCTACAAGTGTTTATAGGTGAGTAATTGGAAGTATGTGGGGCTATTTTATTGTATCCACAGTAGTAATGCATTAGAGTATACTCATTATCTTACTGTCCATGACATTAATTCCTAATTTATCTGACATGCTTTGAATAAAAACTTCTATCTCAGCACCTTTTCTAAAAAAAAAAAATTTTTTTCAACGTTTATTTATTTTTGGGACAGAGAGAGACAGAGCATGAACGGGGGAGGGGCAGAGAGAGAGGGAGACACAGAATCGGAAACAGGTTCCAGACTCTGAGCCATCAGCCCAGAGCCTGACGCGGGGCTCGAACTCATGGACCGCGAGATCGTCAGCACCTTTTCTAAAACGTACAACATGACTATAGAATATTAGAAATTAAAACACATTATTTTTCCATCTAATGCATTTGACATATTATGTAACTTTAAGGTGAACAGATGTGAAAATTTGATGCATTTATATATTCTAATATGATTGCCAGTGTAACAAAATTACCTTTATCACATTACATAATTATCTTTTCTTTTTAGTGGTTGGAACAATGAAGTCATAGGTATGTTGTTTAAGGGTACAAACTTGAAACAAGTAGGAAATAATCCATAGAGATTTAATGCACAGTTTAATGAATATAGACAACAGTGCTGTTCTGTAGTTTTCAAACTTTCCAGGAAGACACTGTCAAGCAAGTCTCATCTATACCCAAGATTATTAAAGTATTTTGGGCCAAAATTATAGTAATAGTAGTTGACAGAGATGGGCATACAACCCAAGATTCAATTTTTCACTCTTTCACCAATATAACATACTATCTGTGTTAACACATACTGTGTTAAGATTCAATGTTAACTGAAAAGAAAAAAAAAAGAACTCTACAATTTGACAAAACCTGGGGATCAAAATTTCCAAAGTTAGCAAATTGAATTGGAGTTATCTTTTGTACTTCTTAACTAAGACAAATTATTTGTTAAAGTTTATATAAATCAAAAGAAGATTTTTGTAATCTAATTGCTCAGTAGTATGGAAAGGTGAGAAGTTTTATGTTGAGTTAACAATAGAGTTTTCTGGGATTAAAAAAATCCGTGAAGTTAAAAAAAAGCTCAATGTTAAAATAATTAACCAATTTAAAGATAAATCTTTGTTCTACATGAATCCTGTCTTTAAAAACAAAATGTCCAAAATATATCTTAGAGTATTCTTGTAAGACTCACAGTGAGTGCCATTCATATTCATTAGTTTATTGTGATAGTCTTATCACTGAAGTAATTGGAGATATTTGCTTTATACACTGTGGTACTTTACAAATTTCACGACTACATTTTCTTTCTTTCTTTCTTTCTTTCTTTCTTTCTTTCTTTCTTTCTGTGAGGCTGTCATGTTTATTTCCTGTTGCTATTAGAGTAATTACTCCAATCCCAAATTCTAGAAATGATGGACAAGGGGTCCTAAATTTAACAGAATTGATTTTAAGTTGTCTGTTTCTCAACAACAAAATAGGAATAACAAGACTTCGCTGAGAACAAAATAAAATCTCATAGGATTTTTATGAGAACAAAATAAACTGTTACATGTATACACTTAGAATGGTGTCTTAATAGTCAATTATTATTTTCTATAATATTATGATTTTTTTGCTTTATTACATCACTGGGTTGCAAAATGATGTTGCTAAGACTTAAAAATCTATGTCTATAACCAAAAATTATCCTTTAAGCCAACACCATATTACCTCCAGAATCAGCATGTTTTTATTTTAGGTAGCAATTAACATATTGATTAATGAACTTGAATTTATTTCTCCATCACAGAAGTGAGAATGTCTTATAATCTGTTAAAAATGAATTAGCTTCCTCACGTAGGAAATAGTTGACTATCTTTTGTTAAGCATATTTAATATATCATCCGGGCTTCTCTTCAGAGATGACCTCAGAAAACTTCCCACTATGTTACATTTTCTGATATGTTTTTCTTGTGTCTGCTTCTTCAAGTCTGAGTGATTTTTAAAGAATCAATTCCCTGTGTCACCTTCCTTTCTTCTTGTAATAGTGGCTTCTATCTCCTGTTTCTTCACTATTTCTGATATATTTATTTCCAAATTCTACCACTGAACTTATTTTGGCATTGTATGGGTCAATAACAGATTTTTAAGTACCATTATATTGTCTTAGAGTTCTATAATAACCCTCACTCAGATATCAGATAACAATAGCCCATCCACATTACCATTTGAATATGATGTGCTTGAGTATGAGTATGTTTGAGTTGTTTCTTTATTTCTCCTTCTAAAAATTTATCGAGCTTTTTGCATCTGGAAATTGATGCCCTTCTTGAAATTCAGTAAATTTAGGGCCTTTCTTTTTCTTTTATTTTTTTAAATGTTTATTCATTTTTAAGGGGGCAGGGAGAGCACAAGCAAGGAAGGGGCAAAGAAGGGGGGCAGAGGATCCAAAACCGGCTCTGTGCTGATAGCACAGACAGTGCAGAGCCTGATGTGGGGCTTGAACTCACAAATGGTGAGATCAGGACCTGAGCTGAAGTCAGACACACGACCGACTGAGCCATCCCAGTGCCCCACAATCTTTCATTTTCTAATTTTTTTTCCCCTTCCCTATTGTTTTTCTTCTTTGCTTCTGGGACTCTGATTTTATCTATGTTTATAAACTTGATTTCCTGCTCCAGATTTTTGAGACTCTTAGTTGTTTCTTTAGTTTTTTCTGTCTTTCTCAGATTTATTAATTTCTATGGGACTATCTTTAAGTATCCTGACTCTCTCCTGTCTTCTATGTTCTATTAACACTTATCCAGTGATTTTTCAGTTGTTGTACCTTCCAGTTCTAGATTTTACATTTGTTTCTTCATAGTTTGTGTTTCTGTGCTATTTCCTATAAATTAATCCATTATGTTTATTTTTTAAGATTATGGACATATTTATAATATCTTTTCTAAAATCCTTATCTATTATTGTAATATCTGAGTTATCTTAGGTTTGATTACTGTTGACTGATTATCTTTTCTTGAGAGTATACATTTTCCTGATTTTCACATATCTAGTGATTTTGATGGGAAACAGATGCTATGAATGGTATGTTGCAAAAGATCTGGATTTTCTAATAGTTTCTGCAAAGAGTTTTCATTTGAATGAACACTTTACATGGCCACAGTCAACTCTAAATTCTGTCTTCCCTGAAGAGGGCAGCATCTGAAATACCTCTCTCTCAGCTTCTAGTTGGTGACTTCTTGCTAGGACAATTGTGATCAGGTTTGATTATGTGTTTGTGGTATAGAGACCAGCCAAGTATTTAGGTGAATCTTGTTGGAGCTCACTTCTTTATAGAAGCATCTTTCCCTTTATGTCATTAATTATGCAGCCATTCGACCATCTCTGGTCTTTTATCTGACATCTCAAGCTAGAAAAATGGTGGCTTTCTGCCATCCAAATTTGAAGAATATAAAATACCCCTGGTCAATAGACTGAAAAATGAAAAATAATTCATTCTGTACTTTGTGTTTCAAGGCAGACTCTCTTACATGTTCTGCCTGATTCTGGTAATATTCCAGTGACAACATACTATTTTCTTTTAAAATCATGGTTATGATTTATAATTGTTATATGCAAGAGGGTTAGCCTATCCAAGTTACTCCAGAATTAACTGGGGTAAAGAACTAAGATTATAATTCTTTTTAAATTATGAATAATTATATTAAGTACTATACTGGCTTTTTTGTGAGGATAAACAGATAACTTATATAAGTCTTTTAATATATATTTTGACACACTGAGTACCCAAAATATTATATACTGATTGTAATACTATTTTCATTGTTTTGGTACCATAGATTTTTAGACATTTCCTCATGATTGGGCATCTTTGTGTTGGAAAAATGTTCTTTGTCTTTTGCATCTTACTTTTTAGAGAGAAAGAAAGTAAGTAAACAACTAACTGCAGGTCAAGTTTGATAGTGGCCACAAAGTAATGCACAGAGTTTAGTGGGAGACAATGTGTACAATGTCCATATTTTTGAGACAGGGATCTTTCAAAAATATGACTTTTCAGGAATAAAAATGATTTTATTGTATCTTTACTAGGAATGTAATTCAGATAATACTAAAGAAAATACCAAGAGCTATATGGCATAGCAAACTTGTAACACCCAGAAGGAAATATTAAGTCAGAGTTGCAGAACTTACCAGCATTTTTGATTTGTCATCTAACCAATAGGAGGTATTATTCCCCTGAAAAATACCAACACTTATAGAATCTAAGGACATTTATAAATAAATAACATTCTTGTGTCCAATGAAAAACATGCTCCTCAGTCCCTTAGAAAATCTAAGTCCTTTTACAAATGTAATACATGATGATCATAATTTCTTATAATTAAAAAAATCTGCACATTTGAAGATAAATTTACCTTTAAACATTAATGTTCAAATATTAAAATTTTATTATCATTTTTTACAAATTACAAAGACTTTTCAAATTTAAGATAATTTTGATATTGGAATATTCTGCACTATCTTCTTTAAATCCTTTCTCCATCAGTAAAAATATAAGGTTGACAAATTATCTTCAATCTGAATAAACAAATAGATTTTAAAACCCAAACTTAGTAAAGAACAAAATTAAACACAATATGAATTGAGATGTAAAGGAAAGCGTTTTCTTCTTATTTAAATTTTTAAAAACACTTTTAGGGATGCCTGGGTGGCTCAGATGTTTAAGTATCCAACTCTTGATTTCAACTCAGGTCATGATCTTATGGTTTGTGGGACTGAGTCCCACATGGAGCTCTGTGCTGACAGTGCAGAACCTGCTTGGGATTCTCCTCTCCTCTCTCTCTGCCCCTACCTTGCTCACTCGTGCTCTCTCTCTCTCAGAATAAATAAACCAAGTTTTAACTTGGGTGGCATAATAAATATTTTGCTGTAGCTTTTATTTTTTTGGACAATGAATATCAATCATTGGATTTAATTAATAAATAATGTAATTAATAAAATCGTTAGTGTAGATTGAAAAATCAAAATAAACATTTTTTAAATAAATCAAAAGTAAAAAATACTTGTAGTAACATCATGAAGTTAATATGGTTGGAAGTGACAACATGATTTGTTTTATTTTTTATTGGTATTAAGTAGAGTTATATAATATTTAGAGACTCTAAATTAACTCTTCTGTCATAAAATGTTATCTATGTCATATAAGTATTTTTTATCATTTTCAGTTTCATTATTAATATGATATTATTCATTGGCTTGATTATTTAGGTCTGCAAAGAAACAAAAATATGTATCAGTTTAGTAAAATACCTTTTTTAGTTTTTAGATTGCAATCAGCTTTTGGCAAATTTACTGTTGGGTTTTCCATTTTATTTCATGCCTAGAAAGTCAGTTGCTTTTGAAAGATGGCCCTTCAGGAAACATCACCACCTCCTTTCTTTGCCTTAGTATATTTTTCTTCTATCACATCCCTGGAAATTTTGCTTCTGACCTCATGAAACTTAAAAATGAATCCATGAATATTGGCTGAGAAGCATCCATTTTGGTCAGGGAACTGCATGGAAAATCTAAGCAGTACAATTCTATTCGTTTCATAGCAAATTTCAGTTTTACAATTGTATAGATATTTAATATGTTATGATTTCCATTTGCTATATTCTGAAACTCCAGTTTGTAAAAAGTGTAAAAATTTTGGACTCTAAATTCTCCATGTGTCTTTTAATGTGTGGGTCTTATTCTTTTTTCCTTACATCTGAATAATTCTTTGAATATGACTCTCCTTACTACATTCCTTTCTTCTTTTTTTTTCTGTTATTTTGATGCAAGAGTCTTTCTTTAAATTTTAAACCACGCACTGTATGGTTAATATGAATTAGTATGTGCTGGTCTCTAGAGTGTTTAGGCAGACTGATATATGGAATACATGAAAATCCAGGCAAATATTACTATGGTACTTTTATGTTGTGTATTGGGTAGCAAGAGACTTGTCTGTGATGAGAAGCTGGCCAAAATTTCATTGGCAGGCCAAAATTGTATTAGGACAATTTGCACATAGGGCAAGTCATTAATTTTCTCACATATTTGTAGAACACACAACATCTGTAAAAAAAAAAATAGGAACTTTTATCCACATTAGACAGGAAGAGGTAGTTAACAAGTCCTCCAGTACAGCACTACTATACTTTCAAATGTCTTCTTTGTTTTTAATAGTGAACAGGTTCTTATGAATTTGGTCAGTGATTGGCTAGATTCCTCTGTATCTCAGTACACAGTGTCTAAATGATGCCTTGATGAAGATACAAACAGTTACTTACTGAAATACAAACAGTTATGTAGAAGTAACATTCCTAGAGAAGTGTAAAACGGGGAATAAATTTATAATTCCAACAAAGAGATTCATTAAGAAAAAAATTTTAGGGCTGCCTACATGGCTTACTTGGTTAAATGTCTGACTCCTGATTTCAGCTCAGGTCATGATTTCACAGTTCGTGAGATTGAGCTGTGCATTGGGCTCTATGCTGACAGTGTGGAGCCTGCTTGGGTTTCTCTCTCCCTCTCTCTGCCTCTCCCCTGCTCACACTCTTTCTCTCAAAATAAATAAATAAACTTAAAAAATGTTTATGAAATAAAAATTAAATGGAGGATAACATAAAGAGCAAAAGACACCTGTCAAAAATGATGAATTGAGAGTCTTGGAAATGACAGTAGAAGAAAAAAACATTTGTCAGATTTAAAGCAAAATTTATACTTATTTAGAGCATCCTCACAAAGAACATGCCTGCTTTTCCTGGTTTCATGTGATGTGGAAACAATAGAAATTTCTTACAGATTTCAGGAGGTGAACTGCTATGCCTTCCAATTTGGGAAAATAATTCTTGGTGATATGTTTTGAAGATAATGAATTTGCAGGATCAGTCTAGTGCCTGCTAAAAAGCACCATGGACAGTTTCTAATTCTTCCTCAGTTACTTCCATTTCCTGTTTTATATGTAGTCCTCCTAACACCCAAGTGAGACATTTATGTTCTAAATGCAGAGTCTTATCAGGTTGTTCACTACACAGAATTTTATTAATGCATTCAGAGTCCTGCATCTTAAGCCAATTTCTTCTCTAAGCACATGGCCAGCATTTACTTCCTCTTGATTAAACTTATCACTAGACCATTTTACTCAGCTATCTCACTGGCACATCAGTCTCAGTATTTTCCAGTCAAAACTCATGATCTCTATTCCACCAACCTTCTTGCAGTTCCCAACATTCACTTTCTCTGTATCACATACCATACATTCCCACTAAAGATTTGGCCATTCAACCCATGCAGTACTATTCACAATTGGTCTTCAGTTACTGAAATGTGTTCAAAGAACAGGCAGAGGATCAAGTTTGACTCAGTCAGAAGCTGGGAGAGGAAAATTCTTCTTGAATCATTG
Organism: Prionailurus viverrinus; assembly: GCF_022837055.1. NCBI lineage: Eukaryota > Metazoa > Chordata > Mammalia > Carnivora > Felidae > Prionailurus > Prionailurus viverrinus. The sequence continues at coordinate 50,711,076 of NC_062570.1, forward strand.
AAGGAGATACATCTGAACTTAACGGCCAAGAGTCATCTTTCTAATCACATTTTTAAAAATCGTATTCACTAGGAGCTAATAAAGCAGGAATCAAGATAAGATGACAGTGTCTGAATCCCCAGTTCTAATCTCTGAAGTATCTTGAGCTACCATTCTTCCCATGAGTTTTCCTTTTATTTTGTAGAAAGACTTAAGCTCATTTGCAATGCATTATCTTGTTTGTTTATTTTTGAAAGCTAATTTGAAGAGGGATTTCTGTCATGTGCAACTAAATATTTTAATTGACTCTTCCTCTTCTATATTGCCTTATTCTGTGATACCATCCTTCTTCAGGCTTCTAAAGAAGCAATATGGGGAGAACCATTTGGCTCCCTTTCATTCACTTTTGTTGAAGTTAGTGATACAGTGACTGTAAACTACTCTTTTGACATCTTAATAACTCTAAATTCTCCCAGCCCTCTTCATCTCTACTGCCGCTACCACACTGAATCCATTTGCACGATGGTCTCCTGGATGACTCCAATTATCTCTTTGCTTCCTACATTCTGCTGCCAGTTTAATCTCCCCAAAGAATACGGAAATTAAATGCAAATCTGATCTTGGATTCCCTTGTTCAATGACTTTTAATGGTCACAAATTTATGCTAAACTCATAATTTTAAGTTGTCCATTTTATATCACCCTGGGTATATCAAAGCTCTTCAAATACAAAATGCTTACAAATTAATTCATGTTTTCTTCACTTCTGCCTTACTTCTCACTTTCTGACTTTGGCTAATAGCATTCTACCTGCTTAATTTCCTAACTTAGAAACTTTACCTGTCATTAGGCTTTTACTTTTCTTTCACTTTTTCCTAAAAATTACTAAAGTCAAGCAATGCTACTCCAACAATGCATCTGAAAGCAACCTGTCTCTTGCTACTTCAGTTCAAGCCTGTATCAATTTCATCTGGACAATTGCAAACACCTCTTCACTGGTCAGTCACACTTTCAACAGTTTTCTTCCACTCAGGTCTTATAAAAAAACAGACAGGTGATATATGATAATATGATTTTATAATTCCCTTACTCAGTAATCTTCAATGATTTTCTGCCTGCAAGCTGAAATCCCAAACTTTAGCATGGATTTTTATACTCTGATGCTAACTTGCCATTGTGGCCAAAACCTCTGACATTTTCCCATTCATACTTTATAATCCAAGCATACCTATTTATTGTATTTATTGTAGTTTCACATCCGTATTATCTTTACCTAGAAAATTCTCACATGTTTGTCTTTAAGCTCTGACATAAATTTCAGTTCCATGTCTTTTGAGAACACTCCCTGATGTCCCAGACTTATTCGAGTACACCTTCATCTGAGTTCCTACTGACTTTGTCCATACAAATAGGTACTACCTGCTTTATATATCTGGTTTTCACAGGTGCAGTAAGATCCTTGAGGCAGGAATCTTGTCTTTTATCAATACATACTTAGTTCTCAGCCTATGTGGAATGCACACTAAGTCCTCAATAAATATTCACATATTGGAATTATATTCCTAAGCTTTGACTTTCCCAATGTGTTGAAGCTGCTAATCAAGCAAGAATGAAAGACTTCAATGCAGAAGTCCCAGTCAGTTCTCAGATATAAAAATTACTTTGATTGAAGCATCTCCTCTATTGTCTATCTTGGAAACATTAGTAAAGTGTGGGAGCTTAAACAGGGAACTTCCTTCCTTCCAAGGTAGGAAAATGAGGTCTGTCTTCATAAGGGCTGTTAAAAGTCATAGATGATAATAATACTTGTAGCTATAGTTCCTGTCATGTTATGTATCAATTACATATCAAGAATTATAGAGATTTTTGCAAAAGTTTTCACTAACTCATATAGTAAGCCAGATTTTGTTTCAATTTTTAAAAATAAAAAAAAAATTGAGTCTCATGGCCTATGGGTAACCTGTCCATAATTACACAGTAAATGGTGATATTGGACAGCAACAAAAAGAAAAAGCAACCTAGTAAATGGGAAAGAATATTTACAAATCATATGTCTGATAAGGGGTTAATATTCAAAACATAAAGGGCTCATACAAATGAATAGCAGAATAAACAAATAATCCAATTACAAAGTGGGCAGAGGTCTGAATGGGCATTTTTCCTAGGAACATATTCAGTTGGTCAATACTAGGCCATGAAAAGATGCTCAACATAACTATAATCATTGGGGAAATGTAAATTAAAACCAAAATGAGATACCATCTCACACCTGTTATAATGGCCTTTATCAAAAAACAAAAAAACAAAAACAGACAAACAAACAAAGAAACCCCACAAGAGATAACAAGTGTTGTCAGAAGGTGGAGAAAAGGGAAACCTTGTGCACTGGTGTTGGGAATATAAATTAGGGCAGCCATTATGGAAAACAACATGGAGTTTCCTAAGAAAACAAAAACAAACAAAAAAATCCCCACATACACCTAATAATAAAAATCTAGCTACAATATGATTTAGCAATTCTACTTACGGTATTTATACAAAGAAAACAAAAATACTAATTTAAAAAGATATGTGCACCTTCATGTTCATTTGTTCATTGCAGCATTATTTTCAAAATCCAAAATATGGAAACAACCTAAGTATTCACTGATGGATGCATAAAGATATGAAATTATACACACATATATATATATATAATGCAGTATCATTCAGCATTAATAGAATGAAGTCTTATGTGCTACAACACAGATAGATCTTGAGAGCATTATTCTAAGTGAAACATCAGTCAGAGGAAGAAAAATACCATGTGACCTCACTTATATAAGAAATTAAAACAAATAAACAACAGAAAACAAGCTCATAGATAATAGAGAACAGATTGGTGGCTAGAAGCAGCAGCGTGGGGGGAGGTAGGAGAAATGGATGAAGGAGGTCAAAAGGTAAAAACTTCCAATTGTAAAATAATTAGGTCATAGGAATATAATGTACAGTATCATGACTATAGTTAATAATAATGTATTGTATATTTGAAAATTGCTAAGGAGTATCTTGAAATTCCTCATTATAAAAAATTGTAATTATGGATGGTGATGTTTATTAATTAGACTTACTGTGGTGATCATTTTTCAATATACACAGATATCAAATTGTGTTGTACATCTGAGACTACTATAATGTTATACATCAACTATACCTCAATTAAGAAAAAAAAATGGTGATACTGGGGCACAAACTCAGATTACTCAATTTATAATCTATGTTGTTTTTCTATTTATTGTATATAAGACTTAAGTCATTGAATTAAATTGCATTTTGTTAAGAAATCAAGCAAAATGCATATTACAGACTTGGTGATAGAGGTTGGTGGAGAGATAAGAGTAAAAATATTAGCAAGGTGTCCCTTGGAGTTGCTTTTGCAGACCACTACATAGCAAATATTTGAGCAATTTTGATATTAAAAATATCCAGATAGTATTTTTTTAAATTTTTTAATGTTTATTTTTCAGAGAGAGACAGAGATAGAGCACAAGCCAGAGACAGAGGGAGGGGCAGAGGCATAAAGGGAGACACAGAATCCAAAGCAGGCTCCAAGGTCATAGCTATCAGCACAGAGCTGACATAGGGCTTGAACTCACAAACCATGAGATCAAGATCGTGACCTCTGCCAAAGTTGGACGCTTAACAGATTAAGCCACCCAGGTGCCTCAAGATAGTAAGTATTTTTTAACAAGATTATTCTTTCAATACTTTTTTTAACCTGACAGTTTTCTTATCTGATTTTTCTTTATCTTGTATGTAATCTATTCATAGCTTCTCTTTTCATTCACATATTACTCAACATTTATTGGAAAAGCCTTTGGATTCAAAATACTCTTTTTAAATTGCTTGTTATGAAACAATTTAAAATTATTTCTTTTCAGCCAAATGGACAGTACAATCTTCCTTTCTTTGAGAGAATGAATTTATATATCCAAAATAATCTCCCAAAACATAATCAAGGAGAAGAATCACTTTGAAAATGCTTTATGCTGTATTCATCAAAGCATAGGCCAGAGATATTTTCAGTTGATTTTAGGACCACTGAATTAATGCCAGTTTCGTTGGATTGCAATATTTGAAAGCTGAAAGATGTTATTAACTATGCAAGCCTAGGGAGTTGCTGTAAACTGCCTTGGACTTATTTAGAAGAAAACTCTAACTGGCTGTGTAACATGAGGAAAGTTACTGCATATGTTTGGGGCTAAGTTTCTTCTTGGGTAATATGACAGGATTATACCTGATTAGCCATTTCCTAGTTTTCTTTAATTTGTAAGTTTCCTTTATGCATGGCAGAGTTAAAGAAGCATATACATCTACAGTCAGATCTATACAAATTACAGAAGAAGTAAGGGGGTATTCTGGATGCAAAACCAGATCTTGATATATTTTTTCTTTCTACTTTCATGTGTACATAAATATTTCATCATTTTTTAAAAAAATAATTTTAAAAACTAATGAATGGAGCATGCTCACTTTTCTGTTGTCATAATTCCATTTCTCTTACTACATTGATATTTAAAATATTAACACTAACAACTATCATTTTTGAGCACATAACAAGCACAAGACATTATGCTATTCATGTTACAGAGTCTCATTAAGTCATTTATGAAATTATCCATTCAAAATACTCATCAAGCATTTATTACATGTTGGGCAAGGTATCTGTATGATCTCCATTTGATAGATAACATAAAGGGTTACACAGCATGCACACCTGAAAATGGTACTTTCAGATTATAGCAATTCTCACCAGCTAGGACACAAAGATAAGATTCATAAAACATGCTGAAAGGACAGCTTCCAATTGTAATCTGAACAGGTAAAGTAGTCTTTTACTTATTCATGAAATATTTAGGGAACAGGTTTACAGCTCTGACTTAGAAGATGGAGATAGAGCTCAGATATTTATGGATGAATGAATAAAAGTTTAAGATATCTACTACTTTCCACTTGTCACATTCCATCTGATTTTCCAATCCTTTCTCAGGTGGTACCTAAGGCTACCATTTTTAATACTTTGGTCTATGATTGGTTTTCTAATTTGATGGCTTGCTCCTTCTGTAGACAATATCCCTTGACTCATTTGCCTATTTTTGGTTCAAGAAGCCTTTCAAGATCCATGCTCTTACTCCTAATCCATAAAGGCTGCCTTACCATTAATCAAGCTCTTTTTTTTTTTTTTCATACTTAATGCCTTCAGAGTTTGAACCATAGACCCAAGACCAGGTTTGGAGCTAGGAGCTCCTTAATGGTCACTTTTTGCATCCGCATGTTTCTGATGGAGGTTTAGGAGTGTGAAAAAGAACCCTTGGTCCCAGGATTGCTCCAGTAGTTACAAAAAGCAATGAAACATTTTCTCAAAAAAATGCAGAATTTAAATGCTGGAAGAATTGACTCATTATTAGATATTTGGGCTAGGGACAATTTCTTTCTACAAAAGAGTCTATAATCTTTTGAAATATGTTTCACTAGCCTTTCTCTTCTACGGTAACTAGACTCTCAAAGCTGACCAGAATGCAATAATCTTTTTTTAGTTCTCATCTTTATCTCTCAGCAGCAAGTGCCTCTGACAGCATCTGCAGGGATGATCATGGGCTTTGGGGGAAAAAAAAATACCTAGAGTTGATTCTTATTTAAAAATCTTAGAATTCTTATTTGCAAACCGTGTATCTTTGGTCATGTTATCTAAACTCTTTGAGACTTATTTTCTAGTAGAAAAAAAAAAAAGGTAATAATAACTATCTTGTTATATATGTTGGGAATGGAATGTATGTTAGATGTATTTTCCAGGACAAGATTGTGTGGGGTAACAGCATTTCTCAATCTATCTTAAATCTGTTAATAAGTTAAACACCATGCTTTACTTTTATTCAAATATCTGTTATGTTGGTGTAACCATTACAGTGACTCATACACATAGTAAGCAAAGGAGATTTGTTTTTCCTTTTATAAAATGCTCTTATAATCTGGATTCATCCATTAAAGCTGGCTTCTCAAGAAGTATTTAATATAACTCAACATTTGTAGAGCACAAATTGAATATTAATGAAGTTCTTTCACCTTTGGGAGCAGTAAAGTCTTAATTTTACCACAGGGGAAACTTTGCCAATACAGTTATGTTGGGCATTATGTGGAACCTTTAAGATGAAATGCAACTCAATCTTGTAATAAAGCAAAGCCCTTTAAAAGTATCTCTTAGATAAATTGTGTCCACCTAAATTGCTAAACAAATAGACATTCGCTATGTATAGCTCTAAGTGTTATTGCATAATCTGTTTTCTTAGTTCTTGGATGTTAGCTTCTTTCCATGGTTACTCTCCTGACACCAGTCTCTAATTCAACTCTTTAAGATTTGGCTTATACCTCCTGAATATATGTCATTCCCTATTGTCACACAAACCACATTTGTTGTTCAGCTACTGACACTATCTGGTCACTGAATACTTTATGTCACTCAGAATTTGTATACTTCAATCTGACATTAATTATTTAGGTTTTATTCTGAGCTTCTTTGGGACTTCAGGTTCGTGATATGGTCCAAGTTTGATCATAAACACATTCATTGAAATCCAGAAGTATTTATTGCCTAATATTCATATACTGCCCTGGCCACTGGAGAGTAAGTTCATAGACTAGAAAATGCAGAGAATATACTAATGTAAAATACAAGAGAAGTAAGCAAAGAAAATGTGGCACTTTGCTACCTGAGAAGTTGGAGGGTTCCTTCTGGAGATGAGTTGAAATATCCAGATAAATATGTAAGAAGAGAAATCTCAAATGTCCAGGGACAAATGAGTGCATGAGGCATTCTGGTGGAGGGAAAGCTTATAAAAAAATAAGGCTGGAACCATAAAGAGGAACCAAATAACCAAAATCTTGATATGGAAGACAATGTGGATCCTTTTAACATTATAATCAGTTTCCTTAAAAGTAATATTAGAGGTCGTGCAAAAGTTGATAAAGATGCACACAGTTTTGTGCCAATTTAAGGACTATTATCACAACCTGTCTTTTTGAAAATGAGCATTGATATTTGACATATATATTGACAGACTAGATTTGTTATCATCTACAAAAAAAAAATTCCTCTCCCTGGCAAAAAGAATCAGACAAATCTTTATGTGCCCTTCTTATCTAGTGTATATATTTACTGTAGCACATGTGCCAATGAATTGTATTAGTCTCTTCACTGTTTTATAGTATGAATATCCCTTGACTGATCACTTTTAACTCTAGCTCCAACTCTCATCTGTGTACTAATAAGTCTCAAAACTAGAGCTTGCGATTGATTCCCATTTCTCTATGCCTGCTAGATATGACTGTGTAGAGGTCCCATGAAGTCTTTATGATCCCCATGATTAAAAATGAATGAATGGAATGTCTTCTGGCAGTTTGACATTAAAAATATTTTAAAGACATCTCCTAATTTATCATAATTAGATCCTAGGAAAATAACAGAAAATCATCCTCTAAAATCATTTCTAGAAAATGAGAAAACCCCAAGTGTTCCCTCCAAAAGGAATCTTAATAGAGTGAGAGCAGTGAGTAATACATGATATAATAATAATTATCTCCTCTTAAGAATTGCAAACATTGGCCTGATCTCTAATGGGTATGGAATTCCCACATGCATTGCTCATGCTGTCAGGGAAATCTACAAATACAATAAAATGGTCTCAGTCATGTAGCATAGGCTGTCAACTAAAAGTAAGTTAAGTAAGTAAGTAAGTAAATAAATAAATAAATAGTGCAGATCTGTGACAGTCCGCTCAGGCTCCCACAGATGAACTTCTACCAGCTATAACAAAACAAAACAAAAATAACTACTATACCATGAGGAAATAAATTACTGAGTAGGAGCAAGTAGAAACAAAAATTTTGGATCATCAAGGATTATAGATATTGAAATTGTCAGATATAAGATATGAAATAACCATGTTAAAATGTAAAAAAAAAAAAAGTAAAATAAGGAATAAAAGTTAAAGTATGAGTACCAATCTAGAAACCTCAGATTCCATTTGTAATCATTGCAATCACTTACTTGTACACATTTCCTCTCTTTAGGTAGAAGGTTGAATAGGTGATACACAGGGTATTTTGGGGGACAATGAAACTATTATGTATGACCTTATAATGGTGGGTATATGATACTATGTGTTTTCACAAAAACCCATAGAACTTTCAAGTAAAAAGTGTGAATCTTAGCTATACAATTTTATAAGTATTATTTAAGAGGTCAGAAGACACTAGCATGGAGCATCTCACAGAAGAGGCTGGGAAAAAAATGCTGAACTACATAAATTGGGCAATGAGTGGAGTTTATAAGAAGTAAAAAACAAACAAACTTCCCCAAACCCAAAAATCTGCATAACAATATATTTTACTTGCCAAACTTGTTCACTGTGGAGGTATGGATGAACTATCCATGCATACTGAAATTGAACAATTAAATAAATGTGTAACTAATGGTGTGAGCCAGGATTCATGTTGTTGGAGCAGGAGGTTACAAATAAGCAAGGAAGGAGGCTGCATAATGATCCATGGAGTAGTAGATTAGAGACATCAGTATAAACTAATGTTTACTTTAATAGCTATATATGTGTGCATGTGGGTATCATTGGTCAGTAAAAAGATTCTCTTGCTTTGTCAGTTTAGAAGGTCTAGAAGCAATGACACTACAGAGCAATGAACACACTTAGAACAAGGCATCTAATATCATTCTCCAATAAAAGAAAACAAAGCCACTTGAAGAAATGGCTGATTCTAGGATTAGGGTCAAAAATACAAGTACAATATAAGCCTGGGTTATCTTGTAAAGTAATACAGTAGAGAAGTATTTAAAACTAAAATTAATCACTCAGAAAAATAAAAATATCCACAATGATAGAGGTATATCCAAAAGACACATACACACAAGACAATTGAAAGAGATCCCAAAGGCCAAAGCTTAAAAATTTTAAGCAAGTATTTTTAATAAAAGGAAGTACTAAATTATTACCCAATGGAAAAAAATAAATATCCAGAGTCCATACTAATATAAACATAAGATTGCATAAATAAATGAGGGGATAGAGACAAATCTCTGCAGAAAAATTCCAAATAGAGATACTCTGCCCTTGAAAAGGTGGAACATAACTCCTCTTTGGGCTGCACAGAGTGACTTTCTTTTTTTTTTTTTTTCAAAGAATACACCATGGGGGGCGCCTGGGGGGCGCAGTCGGTTAAGCGTCCGACTTCAGCCAGGTCACGATCTCGCGGTCTGTGAGTTCGAGCCCCGCGTCAGGCTCTGGGCTGATGGCTCAGAGCCTGGAGCCTGCTTCCGATTCTGTGTCTCCCTCTCTCTCTGCCCCTCCCCCGTTCATGCTCTGTCTCTCTCTGTCCCAAAAATAAATAAACGTAAAAAAAAAAAAAAAAAAGAATACACCATGGAATAGGGAGGGAAGAGTACCTGTAGAACAGAGAAACCTGACAAACACCACCTCAGCCAGATGATAAAAGTTAACATCAATAGTTACAGTCATGTTGACAATATGTGCCCATGATATAATGTGATGAGAATGACATTTTACCTCTGTAGTCTTCCTAGCAAACACCCATAAACTAAGAGTAATCATTAGAAAAGCATCAACAAATCCCAAACACAGACAAAATATCTGACCAGTATTCCACACATCTGTCTAGGTAATCAAAAATAAAGAATATCTGAGAAAATGGCACAGCTACAAGCAGCCTGAGGAGACATGCCATATAAACGCAATGTGGTGTATTAGATGCGATCCTGAAACAGGGGGTGGGGGGAAGACGTTAGGCAAACACTAAGGAAATCTGAATAAAGTATGGACCTCAGGTAATAACATTATGTTAATATTAGGTCTTTAATTGTAAAAAAAAAAATGTACCATGCTAATGTAAGATGTTAATAATAGGAGAAACTGGGTATGGGATATGTGAATTCTTATACAATCTTTATAGTATTTCTGAACATCTAAAATTATTCTAAAGTCAGGCTAATAAAAAAAAGAAATCATTAGAAACTAAGAAATTTAATATGAAATAATAGCACATTTAATTCCAGGAAAAATAATCAAGTCTAAGCTTTTATGAACTTAATAAAAGACTCAAATATATAAATGTATTTATGTATATTTATATGAATCATACATATATAAATCATATATTTATGATAGAATTACTGCTAGATATATACAAATATGCTATATACACTTATAATATGCATGTAATAGACATTTTATATATGTATATATACTAGAGGCAGAGAGAAAATTATACAACCCATGACCAACATAATCTTCTTAATTATTAATAAAACATACAAAATACTAGTACAGATATAAGACATTTAACAACACAATTAACATGCTTTATTTAATGGAAATATATTGAATGCTGTACACCAAATTCAGAGAAAATACATTCTTTTGTTTTTAATTTTTTAAAATATTTATCCTTGAAAGAGAGTGAGAAAGACGGAGTTTGAGTGGGGGAGGGGCAGAGAGAGGGAGACAGAATCCAAAACAGGATCCAGGCTCCAAACTGTCAGCGCAGAGCCTAATGTGGGGCTCAAACTCATGAACCAGGAGATCATGACCTGAGCTGAAGTCGGACGCTGAACCGACTGAGCCACCCAGGCACCCGCAGAGAAAATACATTCTTATCAAGCACACATAAGACATATACAGAATACTTTGTATTCCCAAACAACCATATAATCTCAACACAGTGAAACTTTTTTATCATATATCTCCTTTTTAAAAACAATACACAGTTAAGTTACAAATTAGCATGTGAGATACCTTTACCTGAAATCTGAAAATTATCAAAAACACTTCTAAATTATTTATAGATTGTAAGATAAATCATAATAAAATCTTAAATTTTGAGACTGAATTGACTAATATTTAAACTTTTTCTTCTATGAAGATGAGAATGAAATGATGATTTAAGGGAAATATATAGTCTTAAATGGTTATATGAAGAAGGAAATAAAATGTTAATGATTAATGATATTATGATCAAACTGAAAAATGAAGAAAGTAGGTAATAGCACCAAGAGTAAAAATGAAAGCAAAGAAAAAAAAGGAATCAATATATTTGTGACGAATTTTTAGGAACTGACTGAAAAAAGGACAAAGCCAAAATCGCATTAAAATAATTAAGTTTGATTCAGAGTTTCAAAGTATTCTCCAAAGAGAAACACCAGTCTTCATGATTTAAGGGAATGTATGACAAAACATTAGATAAAGAGATCATTAAAATTTTATTCAAACCTTTTAAGGTATAGAAAAAAAAAGACTCTCTTCAATTAGGTGTATGAAGCTAATATAATCTTGATAACCAAACCTTATGAGGGTAGTATAAAAGAGAAATGTTACAGGTAAATCATTTCATGAATAAATTTGTAAAACTCTCAGTAAAATATTAGCCAGCTAAATCCAGCAACAAATAAAAGAGATCATAACTCATGAGCAAGTAGAGCTTATCTGTGACAAGCAAGATAGGTTTAACACTGGAAAATCTAATGATGAAAGTTATCGCATTAACTGATTAAAAGAGGGGGGAAAAGGTGTTTATCACCATAGATGCAGAGAAAAGCATTTGATAAACATCCATTCAAGGTATCTTATAGTAAAAATAGAAAGTACTTCTTTAGTCTTACAGATTATCTACCAAAATCTACACCCAATTTGTTTACTAAAATAAAGAAGACTAAGATATTCACAATCTATTTCCATTTAACAGTTTACCAGAAATTTTGTCATTGGAGTGAACACAGGGGAAAAAACTTAATTAAGTGTTTACAGATCATGAAGTAAGAAACAAAACCAATATTTGCAGATATAATTGTCAAAAATCAGAAATACTCCAAAGAACCAAGTTATTAGAATGAAGAAGAATTTATACCATGGTGACTAGATATATAACTAATATACAAAAATCTGGTAATTTCACACAGCAGTCACCAGTGCAAGTTGCAGCTTGTAAAATAATACAATTTATATAATAGTAACAATATAAGATTTATAGCAATATAGCTAACCATGAAATCACAGGATCTTACTACAAAAATATTGAAGGATATTTCTGAAATTCAAATAGGTGATGAAATATACTTTGCTTTTGATAAAAAGTCAATATTTTAGATATACTATTTTCTTCACATTTAGGATCATTAGTGTCAGTAAAATACCATTAAAAGCCCCAATAGTTTTTTTCTTTTCAGAACTTGAAGCTCATTTTAAAATTATATGATAACAATGAGACAAGAATGAAAACCCACTTCTGAAGGAAATGAAGAGGAGTGTGGTAGGGTATATACTACATAGTAGTAAGAATTATTTAAAAATTATACAAATAAAACATTTATTCAGGAATTAGCAATAATTGTCTTGGGAACAGAAAAGAGGCAAAACAGAAGAGAATGCAGTAATATTTTCACTGTTATATGGGAAATTGATGTATAAAAATGTCTGTTTTGCCAATCACTGGGTAAAGATAAGCTAATGAATCAATTATGCTTGGATAATTAATTGGCACATCATATTCAGGTTTCAACGCTAAGTGAATTAAAGAAAAAAAAGTTTATGTGAAGAGGAAAACTAAATATTTTAGAAGAATATATAGGAAAATATTTCTATCACCTCAGGCTAATGGACTTCTCATTATAAGATTTCAAATGAGCAACTATAAAGTAAAGCATTAAATGTAAAAATTCTGTTTATTAATTCAACAAATTTTCATTGAACACTTGCACCATGCATTCTGCTAGGGGCTAAAGATACATCAGTGAACAAAACAAACAATTTTTTTTTTTTTTGCCTTTGTCGAGTATATTTTCTAGTTAGATTTTTGCCATATACATGTGTTAGCCCATTTGGGCTGCTATAGAAAAATATGATAGACTAAGTGGCTTATAAACAACAGAAATTTGTTTCCCAAGCTCCAGAGGCTAGGAAATCAAGGCACCTACAGATTTTGTGTCTGATACAAGCATACTTTCTGCTTCATAGATGACTGTCTTTCCACTCTATTCTCACTGGCAGTAGGGAAAAGTCTTTTTTATAAAGACTTCCCCAGAGTCTTTTTATAAAGGTACTAATCCCATTTATGAAGGCAGCATCCTTGTGGCCTAATCACCTCCCAGTGGTCCCATTTCCATTCACATTGCACTGGGGATTAGGTTTCAACACATGAATTTGGCGGGGGGGGGGGGGGGGGACACAAATATTTATTTCGTGGAAATACAACCATCAGAGGAATAGCATCTAGAAATATACCTGTCTTATGTCAATTTAAAAAATAGCAAAGTAACCTCATAGAAAAATGGCCAAAAGTCATGTACAGGTTTTTCCAATGAATGATAAGTCTGAACATCTAACAAACAACATATTTTTTATTTAATTGTAATCAACAAAATAAAAATGAAAGCCAAATGTGATCATACTTCATACCTTCCTCATTGGCCAAGGCTAAAAATCAGGACAAAAACTAAATACTTGTGAAAATAAGACACAGAAAAAGCTTTAGACACTAATGATGGGAATACAAAACATTAAGCCACTTTAGAACACAATTCAGGACTGAGGGGGGAAAATGGCGGCATAGGAGGACGCTGGGCTCACCGCGTGTCCTGCTAATCACTTAGATTCCACCTACACCTGCCTAAATAACCCAGAAAACCACCACAGGATTAGAAGAACGGAGTCTCCAGAGCCAAGCACAGACGAGAGGCCCACGGAAGAGGGTAGGAAGGGCGGCGAGGCGGTGCGTGCACCACAGACTGGCGGGAGGGAGCTGGGACAGAGGGGCAGCCTGCCAGCTAAGCAGAGCCCCTGAGTCTGGCTGGCAAAAGCGGTGGGGCCGGAGGGACTGTGTTCCTACAGCAAGCGCGACTTAGCCTCTGGGAGGTCATAAGTTAACAGCTCTGCTCCGAAAGCGGGAAGGCTGGAGGACAAAGGGAGGGAGAGCTGCTGAGCCCCCAGATGACAAAGATCAGTTCGGTGGGGAACAAAGGCGCTCGCCAGCGCCATCTGCCTCACCCATCGCCCAGCCAAAATCCCAAAGGGAACCAGTCCCTGCCAGGGAACTTACTTGCTCCATGCAAACACCCAACTCTGTGCTTCCGCGGAGCCAAACCTCCGGCAGCAGATCTGACTCCCTCCCGCTGCCACAGGGCCCCTCCTGAAGTGGATCACCTAATGAAAAGCGAGCTAAGCCTACCCCTCCTGCCCCCGTGCACCTTGCCTACCCACCCCAGCTAATACGCCAGATCTTCAGCACCACAAGCCTGGCAGTGTGCAAGTAGCCCAGACGGGCCATGCCACCCCACAGTGAATCCAGCCCATAGGAGAGGGGAAAATAAGGCACACACCAGTCTGACTGTGGCCCCAGTGGTGGGCTGGGGGCAGACATCAGGTCTGACTGCGGCCCCGCCCACCAACTCCAGTTATACACCACAGCACAGGGGAAGCGTCCTGCAGGTCCTCACCACTCCAGGGACTATCCAAAATGACCAAACAGAAGAATTCCTCTCAGAAGAATCTCCAGGAAATAACAACAGTTAATGAATTGATCCAAAAGGATTTAAATAATATAACAGAAAGTGAATTTAGAATAATAGTCATAAAATTAATTGCTGGGCTTGAAAACAGTATAGAGGACAGCAGAGAATCTCTTGCTACAGAGATCAAGGGACTAAGGAACAGTCATGAGGAGCTGAAAAATGGTTTAAACGAAATGCAAAACAAAATGGAAACCACGACGGCTCAGATTGAAGAGGCAGAGGAGAGAATAGGTGAACTAGAAGATAAAGTTATGGAAAAAGAGGAAGCTGAGAGAGAGATAAAAAAATCCAGGAGTAGGAGGGGAAAATTAGAGAACTAAGTGATACACTAAAAAGAAATAATATACGCATAATTGGTATCCCAGAGGAGGAAGAGAGAGGGAAAGGTGCTGAAGGTGTACTTGAAGAAATAATAGCTGAGAACTTCCCTGAACTGGGGAAGGAAAAAGGCATTGAAATCCAAGAGGCACAGAGAACCCCCTTCAGACGTAACTTGAATCGATCTTCTACACGACATATCATAGTGAAACTGGCAAAATACAAGGATAAAGAGAAAATTCTGAAACCAGCAAGGGATGACCATGCCCTCACAAATAAAGGGAGACCTATAAGACTCGTGACTGATCTCTCTTTTGAAACTTGGCAGGCCAGAAAGGATTGGCACGAGATCTTCAGTGTGCTAAACAGAAAAAATATGCAGCCGAGAATCCTTTATCCAGCAAGTCTGTCATTTAGAATAGAAGGAGAGATAAACGTCTTCCCAAACAAACAAAAACTGAAGGAATTTGTCACCACTAAACCAGACCTACAAGAGATCCTAAGGGGGACCCTGTGAGACAAAGTCCCAGAGACATCACTACAAGCATAAAACATACAGACATCACAATGACTCTAAACCCGTATCTTTCTATAATAACACTGAATGTAAATGGATTAAATGCGCCAACCAAAAGACATAGGGTATCAGAATGGATAAAAAAAGACCCATCTTTGCTGTCTACAAGAGACTCATTTTAGACCTGAGGACACCTTTAGATTGAGAGTGAGGGGATGGAGAACTATTTATCATGCTACTGGAAGCCAAAAGAAAGCTGGAGTAGCCATACTTATATCAGACAAACTAGACTTTAAATTAAAGGCTGTAACAAGAGATGAAGAAGGGCATTATATAATAATTACAGGGTCTATCCATCAGGAAGAGCTAACAATTATAAATGTCTATGTGCCGAATACAGGAGCCCCCAAATATATAACACAATTACTCATAAACATAAGCAACCTTATTGATAAGAATGTGGTAATTTCAGGGGACTTTAACACTCCACTTACAGAAATGGATAGATCATCTAGACACACGGTCAATAAAGAAACAAGGGCCCTGAATGAGACATTGGATCAGATGGACTTGACAGATATATTTAGAACTCTGCATCCCAAAGCAACAGAATATACTTTCTTCTCGAGTGCACATGGAACATTCTCCAAGATAGATCATATACTGGGTCACAAAACAGCCCTTCATAAGTTTACAAGAATTGAAATTATACCATGCATACTTTCAGACCACAATGCTATGAAGCTTGAAATCAACCACGGGAAAAAGTCTGGAAAACCTCCAAAAGCATGGAGGTTAAAGAACACCCTACTAACGAATGAGTGGGTCAACCAGGCAATTAGAGAAGAAATTAAAATATATATGGAAACAAACGAAAATGAAAATACAACAATCCAAACGCTTTGGGATGCAGCGAAGGCAGTCCTGAGAGGAAAATACATCGCTATCTAGGCCTATCTCAAGAAACAAGAAAAATCCCAAATACAAAATCTAGCAGCACACCTAAAGGAAATAGAAGCAGAACAGCAAAGGCAGCCTAAACCCAGCAGAAGAAGAGAAATAATAAAGATCAGAGCAGAAATAAACAATATAGAATCTAAAAAAACTGTAGAGCAGATCAATGAAACCAAGTTTTGGCTTTTTGAAAAAATAAACAAAATTGATAAACCTCTAGCCAGGCTTCTCAAAAAGAAAAGGGAGTTGACCCAAATAGATAAAATCATGAATGAAAATGGAATGATTACAACCAATCCCTCAGAGATACAAACAATTATCAGGGAATACTATGAAAAAATATATGCCAACAAATTGGACAACCTGGAAGAAATGGAGAAATTCCTAAACACCCACACTCTTCCAAAACTCAATCAGGAGGAAAGAGAAATCTTGAACAGACCCATAACCAGCGAAGAAATTGAATCGGTTATCAAAAATCTCCCAACAAATAAGAGTCCAGGACCAGATGGCTTCCCAGGGGAGTTCTACCAGATGTTTAAAGCAGAGATAATACCTATCCTTCTCAAGCTATTCCAAGAAATAGAAAGGGAAGGAAAACTTCCAGACTCATTCTATGAAGCCAGTCTTACTTTGATTCCTAAACCAGACAGAGACCCAGTAAAAAGAACTACAGGCCAATATCCCTGATGAATATGGATGCAAAAATTCTCAGTAAGATACTAGCAAATCAAATTCAACAGCATATAAAAAGAATTATTCACCATGATCAAGTGGGATTCATTCCTGGGATGCAGGGCTGGTTCAACATTTGCAAATCAATCAACGTGATACATCACATTAATAAAAAAAAAGAGAAGAACCATATGATCCTGTCAATCGATGCAGAAAAGGCCTTTGACAGAATACAGCACCCTTTCTTAATAAAAACCCTTGAGAAAGTCTGGATAGAAGGAACATACTTACACATCATAAAAGCCATTTATGAAAAGCCTACAGA
The DNA here is from genome assembly GCF_022837055.1 of Prionailurus viverrinus. Lineage (NCBI taxonomy): Eukaryota > Metazoa > Chordata > Mammalia > Carnivora > Felidae > Prionailurus > Prionailurus viverrinus. The sequence goes on from NC_062570.1 coordinate 50,728,466, forward strand.
TAACATCATCCTCAATGGGGAAAAACTGAGAGCTTTTTCCCTGAGATCAGGAACACGACAGGGATGCCCACTCTCACCGCTGTTGTTTAACATAGTGCTGGAAGTTCTAGCATCAGCAATCAGACAACAAAAGGAAATCAAAGACATCAAAATTGGCAAAGATGAAGTCAAGCTTTGGCTTTTTGCAGATGACATGATATTATACATGGAAAATCCGATAGACTCCACCAAAAGTATGCTAGAACTGATACATGAATTTAGCAAAGTTGCAGGATACAAAATCAATGTACAGAAATCAGTTGCATTCTTATACACCAACAATGAAGCAACAGAAAGACAAATAAAGAAACTGATCCCATTCACAATTGCACCAAGAAGCATAAAATACCTAGGAATAAATCTAAGCAAAGATGTAAAAGATCTGTATGCTGAAAACTATAGAAAGCTTGTGAAAGAAATTGAAGAAGATATAAGGAAATGGAAAGACATTCCCTGCTCATGGATTGGAAGAATAAATATTGTCAAAATGTCAATACTACCTAAAGCTATCTACACATTCAGTGCAATCCCAATCAAAATTGCACGAGCATTCTTCTTGAAACTAGAACAAGCAATTCTAAAATTCATATGGAACCACAAAAGGCCCCGAATAGCCAAAGGAATTTTGAAGAAGAAGATATTCGCAAATGACATATCGGACAAAGGGCTAGTATCCAAAATCTATAAAGAGCTCACCAAACTCCACACCCAAAAAACAAATAACCCAGTGAAGAAATGGGCAGAAAACATGAATAGACACTTCTCTAAAGAAGACATCCGGATGGCCAACAGGCACATGAAAAGATGTTCAGCGTCGCTCCTTATCAGGGAAATACAAATCAAAACCACACTCAGGTATCACCTCACACCAGTTAGAGTGGCCAAAATGAACAAATCAGGAGACTATAGATGCTGGAGAGGATGTGGAGAAATGGGAACCCTCTTGCACTGTTGGTGGGAATGCAAATTGGTGCAGCCGCTCTGGAAAGCAGTGTGGAGGTTCCTCAGAAAATTAAAAATAGACCTACCCTATGACCCAGCAATAGCACTGCTAGGAATTTATCCAAGGGATACAGGAGCACTGATGCATAGGGCCACTTGTACCCCAATGTTCATAGCAGCACTCTCAACAATAGCCAAATTATGGAAAGAGCCTAAATGTCCATCAACTGATGAATGGATAAAGAAATTGTGGTTTATATACACAATGGAATATTACGTGGCAATGAGAAAGAATGAAATATGGCCTTTTGTAGCAACGTGGATGGAACAGGAGAGTGTTATGCTAAGTGAAATAAGCCATACAGAGAAAGACAGATACCATATGGTTTCACTCTTATGTGGATCTTGAGAAACTTAACAGAAACCCATGGGGGAGGGGAAGGAAAAAAGAAAAAGAGGTTAGAGTGGGAGAGAGCCAAAGCATAAGAGACTGTTGAAAACTGAGAACAAACTGAGGGTTGATGGGGGGTGGTAGGGAGGGGGGGGTGGGTGATGGGTATTGAGGAGGGCACCTTTTGGGATGAGCACTGGGTGTTGTGTGGAAACCCATTTGACAACAAATTTCATGTATTGAAAAAAAAAAAAGAACACAATTCAGCATTATCTTGTTAAGTTGAAGAGACACATTTCCAGTGACTTTTCACTGGATAAATGACTGGAAAAATGCTGGGATATGTGCACCAGAAGCCCACGGATATTCAGAGCACCAGTGTTTGAAATAGCAGAAAGCTAAAAACAACCCAAGTGGAAATAGATAATTTGAATTTTACTTATATAATGAAACATTCTACAGAAGTAAAATAAATTAACTAAATGCATTAGCAGGGATGCATCTTGAATAATTAATGCTAAATGAAATACACAAGTAGTAGAAGAACACATTCAGAGGAAAGCATCTATGTAAAGTTCAAACGTTTTGTATACTTCCATTCCCTTATTTGACTGTAGCTTCCCTGAAAGCATGGCTCTGTTATATTGCTGAATCCCAAGCATCCAGAGTAAAGTATATCATGTAGTAAAATCATATTGGTGATGTTCTCATTATTATAACAGGTAATGTGTATACAGATGTTAGCTTTCCTTTATTTTTGTATATTATATATCAATTTTTGTATTACAATATTTATTAAATTGCACTTACTTTAAAACATGATCATATGGTCACTCTCATTTTGCTTTATTTGTAAATAAAAATGGTCAAATGTGTGTATTTTTTAAGAAACCTAATGTGTAATCTCCTGTAAATGCAGTGCCTTTTATTGTTGCTGATATTGCTCTTCAAAACTCCATTCACTTTAATTTATATCTATCCCCCTCCATACACCCTGACCACATCAACTTATCCTAAGACCATAGGCTTTGAACACTTCTGTGCCTCTCTGTCCTATTCTCCAGGCCCAACGCCCTCACTTACATTGTATGTACTCTTACTTCATGTGTGAAATGGTGTAACTCTCTTCAGTTTTTTCCTTGCCTCCTTTGTGCACCAACTCCAAAACCACTTTCCTCCCTTTTAATTCTGTCACTGTAAAATTTTAAGACTTCCCATTGCTCACTAAAATATGTATACACCCCCTTCCGTCTTTCTCAAGGACAGTAACAATTAGTGTCCACATTTCTTAATTTTATCTAATATATACCTGTAGATTTAACAAACTTGAATAAGATGGCATCCGGTGTTTCCCTAAATTTTATTACTCTGCTCAGTATGTACTCTATACTGAAGACCTAAATAGTACCATGAGCTGTGTTACATATTTCTGATAATTTAACATATTTGCTACTCTGGTAAGTACTGTTTCCCATTTTGCAAGGTCAAAACTGAGCATCACAGGGATTAAGTATTCTACCCAAGATTGCCCAATCAGTGAGAGGTAGAACTTATATTTAAATTCAGAGATGTATACCTACAAGAGCTATACCTTTCAAGGTTAGTTCAGTTTGTCACAATTTGATGTATCATTTCTTTTAATACCTACTCTTTATGACTTTTCTTCCAAACCTTTGAAACAAGTTCCTAGAACACTGTATATGACAGACACTATGTATATTTTTATTTTATATATTTATATACTTTATTATATAAAACATTATATATTATATATAATACTATATGTAATATATTATATATAATTGCATAATTATAATGCATATTATTATTTATATATATACCATATATTATATATTTATTTATTTATATTCTATCTGGGTTTCATGGAAGAGAAACTGCCCAAGTTTTCATGAAAGATAAAAAGGTTTTATGGAGAAGAAATCATATATATTACTATATCATACGCTGAAATAAACTATTATATTTATGTGGGTACAGAATTCTACATTATAGCATATTTTTGTTTGTGGTATGTAGATAATTCCTCCTGCTAGAATTGGAGGGTTTTGATGGTACAGAATATTTTGTTCATCTTTATTTCCCCTTACAACATTTAGTAGAGTGTCTTGCACATGGTAAGTGCCAAATTAATTGTATTTCCATCAAATTTCATTTCTTCCTATCTTGACAAACAAGTAAGTGGATAAAAAGGTACATGTCATACATTCAAATGTAATACATGATAAGATTACTATGTAGGAAGCATTTTGAATTTTTGTGTGTACTAGACTATTTTGAGCCATGTATCAACATAAACAGTTTGACTAATAATGACTGATAAACTGTGGAACTCAGGTGACGGCTAACATTTAGCAATAGATCAGTTCTCTAACACAGAACTAAATAGTTTCACTATATTATACAAATTGCAAAATTATGACTACATAGCGAACTGTAATAATTTACAATAACTCAGAGTACAACAGGACAAACATTTCCAACTGGGTATCTAACACTGATCTTCAAAAGATTCTGGCATCTGAGGGAAGATGTGAATTTACTGGAGTCATAAAGAACGATTTGTAATGCACATTTTGATGTCATGAAACTAATAAAACTTCATCCTCTGGGCAATGATTTGTCCCAGAATTGACACAGCCTCTAAGAGGCTGTGAATATTGCATAAATAGTACAAATTCTCCACACTTCAGTTTGTTTATGAAATTAGGAAAATTAATGTTTTAATAGTATTTAAAATGTTATGGCAGGTTAGAGATGGGGTACTTATATACCAGGGATTGTATTAGACATTATCATTATCAGATTAGCCTCTATTTTCCCACTGTACAGTTAAGTAAAATTAATTTTTTAAAAAAAGCACATCTCCTAGAATTTACAAAGGCATAGAAGAGATCTCTGTCTTACCCTTCCTCTCTGTAGGTACAACTCCCAACTCCCAGCCAAATGGAGATAGGGCATTCCTATTTTCTTTGAAAGGGATTTAGTTAGGTTACTCATCACCTCAATTCATTTCACTATTTGTATTCCTCACAGTCTTCATGTCTATATTTATTCTCTATCCTAAGTCAAATATGCATATGATTTAGTTTTTATTAAATATATATTTATTGAATACTGACTATATGGCAGGTATTTTTCTAGACACTGAATATGTAGTGACAGTGAAATCAGGCCAGGTTTGTGACCTAATAGAGCCTATATCCCAGAGAGGACAGAGACAGTGAATAGGTTTTGTGATTGGAGTTTGCTGAGTGGTATAGGGAAATGTTTGTAGGTAGTAGGATTGAGGAAGAGAATAGATTTTGTGGAAATATATATTACTCTACAGAATATTTGGCTGGAGTATCCATTGGAAATATTCTTTACGTTAAACAACACAAAACAAAATAACAGTATTTGAAGAGTGACATATTTCTCATATAGCAAAAGTCTGCAGGTAAATAACTCTTGGCTTCAGCTCTATGAATTATTTTTCTTCATAAATATAAAATGATGGCCTTGGCTCAAGCCATGACCTACTGACAATGCAGGAAGAAAGAGGGAAGGGGAAAAGTACAAATTAGATTTCTTTCATTGGCTGAAACCATGACATCATGCCTTTCCTATGTCTCTAGAAGCACGGGAGGTTGAAGAGTACAAGTAAAACCTTGGATTGTGAGTAACTTGTTCTGTGAGTGTTCTGCAAGATGAGCAAATATTTCTAAGAAATTTTAACTTGATAAACGAACAATGTCTTCCAATATGAGTAGTACAGTAGTATGTGATGACGAATGTCACATGATCACAAGTGAGCCAATGGTTCTTGAAATTTGCTTTGATAAACAAATGCTTTGGGTTGCAAACATGTTTCTGGAAAGAATTATGTTCGCAAACCAACATTTTACTGTATTTGCTTTTACAGCTCCTAAAAGAGAGACAGGAAAGATGGAAAGGAAATAGGATTCTTTTTCATTTTTGATTTTTTAATGTTTTTGTTTTAATTCCAGTTAGTTAATATACACTGTTAAATTAGTTTCAAGTGTATAATATAGTAATGCAACACTTCCATACATCATCCTGTGTGCATCATGACAAGTATACTCCTTAATCCCCATCACCTATTTAACACATCTCCCTCCCACCCACCCCCTTTGGCAACCATCAGTTTGTTCTCTAAAGTTATGAGTCTGTTTCTTGGTTCCATTCTGTCTTTCTCTCTCTCTCTCTCTCTCTCTTTCCCTTCACTTGTTTGTTTTGTTTCTTAACTTCCACATATGAATGAAATCGTATGGTATTTGTGTGTCTATGACTGACTTACCTTTCTTAACATTATTCTCTCTAGCTCCAACCATGTTGTTGCAAATGGCAAGATTTCATTCTTTTTTATGGCTGAATAATATTCCACTATATATATATATATATATATATATATATATATATATATATACCACTTTTCCTTTAGCCATTCATCTATTAATGGATACTTGGGATGCTTCCATATCTTGGCTATTATAAAAATGTTGCTATTAACAAAATTCATTTGGGAATACTTTAATAAAAGGAACACAGAAAAAATGGTGTGAAGGAAAGTGTATGTTGGGGAAGAACAGGCTAAGGGAAAATGTAGTATAAACAATGGAATATTATTCAGCCTTTATAAAGAAGGAAGTCCTCCTATTTTCAACAGTATGGCTGGACTTTGAGGATATTATGCTAAATGATAATAAGCCAGGAAGAAGGACAAGTACTACATGAATCACTTATATGATAAATCTAAAGTTGTTAAACTCATAGATTTGGGGAGTGGAATAGCAGTTGCCAGGAGCTGGAGGCAAACAGTCAAATACCACTGGGGTGGTATTTGTCAAAATGTACAAAGTTTCATTTATATAAGATGATGAATCCTAGAGATCTACTGCATAGTGCCTATAGTTAATGATACTATATTGTATATTGAAAATTTGCTAAGAAGGTAAATTTTATATTAAGTGTTGTTATCATAAAAAATGTAATAATAAATAAGAGGGCAGGATGATACTTTTAGAAGTGATGGATAGGTTTATGGCATAGATTGTGGTGATGGTGTCATGAGTGCATATTTGTCTCCAAACTCATCAAACTGTATACATTAATTATGTACAATTTTTTCCAGTTTTATTGAGATGTAATAAACATATAACATATAACATTATGAGATGTAATAAACATATAACAATAAACATATAACATTGTATAAATTTAGGTTTATGACATGATTTGATATATGTATACATTATGAAATGATTATCACAATAAGTTCAATTAGCATCCATCACTTCACATAGTTGCAAATTATTTTTCTTGTGATGAGAACTTTTAAGATTTATTCTCTTAGTAGCTTTCAAATACACAATAGAGTATTGTTAACCATAGTCACCATACCATACATTACATCTCTAGAATTTATTTGTCTTAGAACTGGAAGTTTGTATTTTTGGCCATCTTCACCCAATTTTGTCATCCCCATGCCTATCTCTGGCAGCCACCACCAGTCTTTTCTCTGTTTCTATGAATTTGGGTTTTTTTTCTTTTTTTCTTGTAGATTCCACATATATGTGAGATCATGCAGTATTTATCTTTGTCTGACCTATTTCACTTATCATAATGCCCGTAAGTGCCATATTGTCACAAATGTCAAGATTTCCTTTGTTTTAATTATTTTATTTTATTTTTATTTGGGAGAGAGCATTGAAGAGGGGCAGAGGGAGAGAGAGAACCAATCTTAAGCAGGCTCCACATTCAGCATATAGCCCGACACAGGGCTCAGTCTCACGACCCTGGGATCATGAACTGAGCTGAAATCAAGAGTCGGACACTCAACTTACTGAGCCACTAGGTGCCCCTCCTTTTTTTAATGACTAACTAATATTTATTATACATACATATTATTTTATTATATTTATTTATTTTATATTAATTATATATCATATTTCTTTATCCTTTCATCTATTGACAGCTACATATGTTGCTTCCATGTCTTGGCTATTGTAAATAATGCTGCAGTGATCATGAGCGTACAATGTCTCTTTGACAGTGTTTTTGTTTTCTTTGATATGTACCCAGAAGTGGAATTGCTGGCTTATATGGCAATTCTGTTTTTAATTTTTTAAAGACCTCCCATAATGTTTTCTGTAGTGGCTGCATCAGTTTACACTTGCACTTACATTGGTCCCTTTTCTCCACATTCTCCTCAATGCTTATCTCTTGTCTTTTCGATAACAGCCATCCTAATAAGTGTGAGGTGATATCTCATGTGCATTCCTCTGATAATTAATTATGCTAAGCATCTTTTCATATACCAGTAGGCCATTAGTATGTATTCTTTGGAAAATGTCTATTCACTTCCTCAGGCCATTCTTTAATTGAATTGTTTCTTTTCTTCTTCTTCCTTCTCCTTCACCATCTCCTCCCTCACTTCCTCCTCCTTCTTCTTCTGCATTTGCTATTGAGTTGTATAAGTTCTTTCTTTGTGTGTATGAGTCCTTTATATATTTTAGGTATCAGTTCTCTATCAGTTATGTGATTTGCAATATTTTCTTCCTTTTAGTATGTTGCCTTTTTAGTTTGTTGATGTTTGCTTTGCTGTGCAGAAGATTTTTGGTTTGATGTAGCCCCACTTTATTTTTGCTTTTGTTTCCTTTGCTTTTGGTGTTAAATTAAAAAAAAAAGAGAGACCAGTTGTCGAAACCAATGTCCAGTAGCTTAACCCCCTTTTTCTTCTACGAGTTTTATGGTTTCCGGTACTATGTTCAAGTCTTTAATACACTTGAGTTTCTTTTTCTTTTTGTATGTTTTAAGTTAGTGCTTGAGTTTTATTCTTTTTGATAGAGCAGTCTAGTTCTATCAGCAGCATTTATTGAAGAGATTGTCCTTTCCCTATTGTACATTCTTGACTCTTTTGTTATAAATTGATAGGCCATATATGCATGGGTTTAGTGGTTTAGTTCTAGGATCTCTATTCTGTTATCTTAATATATGTATCTGTTTTATAATGTATATAATATAATTTCCAATACCATGTTGTATAATTTATGTAATATAATTGTGTATTATAGTAATACAATATTATATATACAGTTTGAAATCAGAAAGTATGATGCCTCCAGCTGTATTGTTTCTCAAGATTACTTTGGCTATTCACTGTCTCATGTGGTTCCATATACATTTTATGATAGTTTTTTTCTATTTCTATGAAAAATGCCATTGGTATTTTGATAAGGATTCGTTGAATCCAAAGATTGCTTTGGGTAGTGTGGACATTTAAATAGTGTTAATTCTTCCATTCATGAGCATGAAATATCTTTCCATTTATTGGTATCTTCTTAATTTTTTTCATCTGTGTCTTATAGTTTTCAGTGTAAAGATCTTCAGTCTCCATAATTAAGTTTATTCTTCTTGATGCAACTGTAAATGGGATTGTTCTCTTAATTTTTATTTCTGATAATTCATTGTTAATGTATAGAAGTGAAACTGCTTTTTGTGTATTGATTTTATATTTTACAATTTTACTGAATTCATTTATTAGTTCAAATAGGTTTTGCTGGAGTCTCCAGGGTTTTCTTTATAAATCATCATGCTGTATGTGAATAAAGATAGTGTTACTTACTTTTCTGATCTGGATGGCTTTTATATCTTTTTCTTGCCTAATTGTGGTGGCTAGGACTTCCAGTACTATGTTGAATAAAAGTGATGAAAGTGGGCATACTTGTCTTGTTCCTTATCTAGAAGGAACGTTTTTAGCTTTTTAATGTTGAGTATGACGTTAGCTGTGCATTTGCCATATATAGTCTTTACTATGCTCAAGTTCCCTCTATGCCCAGTTGGTTTAGAGGTTTTGTTTTTAAAGTTATTTATTGTGAGAGAGAGAGTGCACAAGTGGAGGAGAGGCAGAGAGAGAGAGAAAGAGAGAGAGAGAATCCCACATAGACTCCTTGCTGTCATAGCAGAGCCTGACGCGGGGCTGAATCTTGCGGGACTCAATCTCACAAACCATGAGATCACGACCTGAGCTAAAATCAAGAGTTGGATTCTTAACCAACTGAGCCATCATGAATGGATGTCGAATTTTTTCAAGCGCTTTTTCTGAGATGGTCCTATGATTTCTATCCTTCATTTTGTTAATGTGGTGTATCATATTGATTAATTTGTGGGTGTTGTTCCAGATGCAAGATTTATTCTTTGGTTAATTAACTCATAAAATCTCCTGCCTTGGAGAAAACAGCATACCAGAGGTCAGGGAGAGTCAAGGGACCAAAAATGAGAGAACGACCACACAGTGAAAGGCAGACTCTGCAGCTCCATCTCTCTTCTAGACAGGAAATGTCAGTAGTCAGGAATACTCCTTCATGGAGGATACTGGGAAGATTATTTTTAGAATAACTGAACAGCTCTAGAAAGACCTAGAGATCTAATATTTAGTAAGGCAATATAGTTCATCACTCAGTAATTCTATGAACCATTAGCTAAATCCCTGCCTGCACATACTTACTATAAATCAGCACCTCATTCATAATTACAAAGGAGAATACAAGAATCCTATATAAAAGAAACCTCTACCATGAAAGAGGAAGAGATCATAGAGAATAGGCACTCAGAGGAAACAAAAATAATGTAAAGGGGAACAGAAAAAATTTTAATGAAAAAAATCTGTAAATAAGATGCTTAAAGAGTTAAGGGAAGATGTCATATCCATAAACCAATAATAACATGGTACCAATACCAAGGCATTAAAGGAGTAACTGGAGATGAATAAAACATTGTTTGAAAATAAAAATATAAATGATGAAATTTAAGGAAGAAATCATAGTAGGGTTGAAAGTTGAAGTTCTTTTTCTGAAAGAAGAACACTTCTCCCCTCACCATTAAAAAAACAAGCAATTAAAAGATAGGATAGAAAGAAGAAAAAAATTAGGCAGTCTACTATTATACTAGTAGAAGTTCCAGAAGGGTAAGCATGAGCCAAAACTAATACCTATGATTATTCTTCTAAGCTCAGATGCCACTGCCAGTTGGGCATAAACACTCAGATTGTACTGCCAGTACCATCAGCAACAGACTGCTGCCACTACTACTACTGCCACAACTGGATTGAGCTGCCTGATTTTTGTTTGTGCCAACAGCTTCTGATGCAAAGTCCAGAGTAGATGGATCCGATTCATGAAAACCAGATCAGGTGTCATATTCTTGTTCTAAGAGCTTGTATAGTGGGAGTCTGGCTCATAGGAAGGGTTTAGCCACCGGGCAAATAAAATCACAAATGTCCACTACACATGGGAACTAATATTAAAAACAGAAAAAGAGCCCTAGGATGAAAAGAGCCCTAGGGCCTGAAGAGTAGGAAGTCCACACTGGAGCAATGGGATGGAGAATTCTGGGAGAACTGGCTCTAGGTAGCAAATAAATAGACAAACACAACCCAACAAAAACAACAAGCAAAAAAGAAACTGATCATTTATCTGAGGAATTTGAGCATTTAGAAATAATATTAATAGATGTTTTATGGTTCTTACAGTGCATTTCAAATAATTTGACAATGAATGGATAAATGCAAAATAAACAAAGGAAGAAACATAGAGTCTAGAATAATGTTTGTTGACAGAAACTGAACCAGAAGAGGAACAAAAGAAACATAATCATAGTTGTAGCTTAATTCATCAATATCTCTCAGACGTTTACAGAATCACAAAAATGTGGTTTAATTGTAATGGAAAAAAATAAAAAGGGAAAGAAGTGTTAACAGCAAGCTTTCAATTGATAATGTGAAAAATAAAAACACACAAAAACTGTATTAGCAGAATTTGGAACAATGATCTTAGCAAGAGAGGAAAGAGTTGAAATATTTAAAAGCCTCTAGGAAATGGGACTTCAAAGTTCAGATGGTGACTAGGGGACTTTACTCAAAGTAAAAATATATTTTTAAAGAGGAACTAAAATATGACTTCTTCTCATGAGCCCTATCATGGCAGAGTGAGTTCTTTCTTTATGTGTTCCCTCAGCACTTTCTATACATCTTCTTTATCATAGTACTTTTCACACTGGCTAGTAATTAATTATTCACATGACTATTGCCCTCACTACCTCTACACACTGGCTAGCACTGAGTAGTATGCCTGATGCAAAATAAATGCCAAGTATATTTTTCCTGAGCTAATCTATACTCAACCTTCTCCATCTTAACTTATATTTTTTCTTTATTTACTCATTTCCCCCCTCCATCTTTTGGATGCATTATTTCCATGATTCTGCTTTTTTAAAAAAAAAATCCTTTGTATTCTCATGAAAGGAGAGCCAGAAACTCTTAGAGTGAATCTGAAATCTTTTTTTCAGTGATCATATCTTGTTTCTGGGTCTATCTTTACATATTAGTCTAAAATATCCACTGGGCAAAACTTGCTTGGTATTTATCAGCTCACCTTATTTGGGTGAATTACTAAAAAATATTTTTGTGAGAATATATCAAAAATATTCCACACGCTAAAACCTAGAAAAGGAAGGCTGAATTCATCTATTGATTAGATGTACCTATCATGGGAAAACAGTGAATAAATCCATGAACATTCTCAGACAACCAGATAGCTATAGATTATTGACAATTTTATTAGAGGATTCCGATTACCATCACAGAACAGCAGAGTTCCAACTCCAAATTGTCACTTCTTTCCAGATTTTCAGCTTTTAAAATCATACTGGAGGCAGGAAACATAGAATTCTCTTGTGGGTCCAATAATTTGAAGAACAAATCTCCAAAGTTAGATTTTTTTGTTCTGTGTTAAAACATTAACATCTATTAAATGCTACACAAAGAAACTTAGCCAGTGAGTTTTAATTAATTTGGTCTTAAGAAAACTAATTGTCTATCATTTGAGCTTTAGGCTATTTCCTGAAAAAAAAATCAAATACTTATTTGGAAGAAATACTGCAAGTCATTTTCTCTGAGAACATGGGGTTTGGCTTGACAGGGGCAGCTATTAAAAAGATTTAATGGAATCACCAAGACTTATTTGAAACTTGCCTAGAAACATTTTTATCCTCAATCTGCACAACAATATATTAATTTTTTCAACCCAGATGGAGATTTTATTTTTATCCTAGGAGGGAGGGCAAATAAAGACTGTGGGGATTTCTAGTTGTGAGCTGGGAGCACAGAAGGTGAAGATCTTGCAGACGCAGAATGAGAGAAGGAATAAAGCATCCTGTCAAATTAAAATTTAAAAAAAAACACAGAAAAAACAGTAGTGTAATAAAGAACCATATAACAGCATTTCTGACCAGTTTGCTCTCCACTGATGGAGAAATTGAATTCAGGGTGTACTCAGAAGGCTGTCATGAAGGGGTATTTGGAGGTTGTGTGGTAGTTAAGGGTACAGTGTTCTTTCTCTTCCATATAATTCATTTTGTTGGATTGCAAATAATGCTATTAAAATTTGATTCAGATTGAAATTGACACCACTCAAACCAATGTACTTGGCAGTTGAGATTTATTATTTGATGCATTTGTCAGGATAAATATATGCTGAAAATAAGAAAGCTGATATTTTATCTTTTCTTCTGGGCTCATGAATTTTGCTGCATTTTACATTAGAAATCAAATTGTATGATGAGGAATAGCTGTGGGGTATCATATAAGGGAAACAATACAGTCTAGAAGTCTGGAGACCAGAATTTGGGTTATAGCTCTGCCACCATGTTGTGACTTTGAACAAACTATGTATACTAGTGTCTCAGTTGCTTCCTCTGTGAAATAATAAGGTAGAACTAGATGTGCTCTGGGCTTTTTCCAGCTTGAAAATCAAATGCTCTTGTGTAACTAGAGGTAATCAAGAGTGAATTATTAGTAGAGGGGGGCTGCCTATTGAGTATCTCCTTTGTTCTCAATTCTGCTTAATATACTTTGTTGGCTATCAAAAAGCAGGTGACTCCTGTGGTCAGACCACTGCTTTCATTATTTTACTGAATGTGTGACTCTAGACAAGTTATGTAATTTTTTATCTTTTAGTTTCTTTGACTATAAAATGGGTATTGTTATAATACTAATTATTTTATAAAGTTGGAATAATTAGTACCCATCTCATAATATTTTAAGGAGGATTAATGAGGTAATTCATGAGGTCCTGGGTAGAGTACTTTTCATATGAGCATGCTTAATAAATATTGGCTATTATATTTGTTTGCATATTTGAATCTTCATAGTGATACATGCTCTTTTCACAATTGAAAAAAATTTTCGTAGTTTCTTGATTATTTATTTTTTAAAGAATAATAGAATTGAAACTTAAATATTTTTCTCCATCACTATTTAACAAAAGCCCAAGAGCCTACAAAACAGTAGATTCTGGAAAGAATGAATAAATGAATGGCTAAGATCAAAGACTCTGCATGATACTGGAGCTCATGTAACAAAGGTTGGCAAGGATGAAAATGGATATATTCCAAGCAGGAGAAGTGTGTCTTTTATGTCTCTTTATAATCTTTAGATAGTAACATGCTATTCTTCCTTTGCTGATCAAAAGATCTCATAGTCTTCATAGTTACCTTTGGCCTTTGCTACTCTGTTATTTACATGTAAAGAAAATGCCACTTGTCCCCAGAGGTCAGCACTCTTAATGTGATACAGAACATTTGGTTGTTTCTGGAAAGGAGCTGTTGAACACTTTAGTACTATAGCAGAGCTATTACTAAATAAAGTCAGGGCAAATAGAGGGTTATAATCAATACAACAATTCAATATGACTAACAAGCAGTATTAATTCCAACCATCATTTTGGTCTAGCCAGTAAGTAGAGATCTTGAAATATTACTGGATGAAAATGTAAATGTAGCATCATCATGAAGGCACACCAGGTATGCTCATCTCTTCCTTGTTGCTAAGGAAGAGATGATGTTACTATGACAATAGTCACTAATACTACCAATTTGATTCCCACTAATAGGAAGCCATTTCCCACCAATTTGTGAAGAGTCTCACTACTAAAATAAAGCTTTATCCATTTTTCTACTCCTGTCTTATGTTTTAAATTATTGAGTATCACAAAAATATATAATTAAAGTTGAACACATAAAATTTGTTGAGAGTATCTGTGCCAGACACTTTACATATGCTTTTTCATTGAATCCCTAATGCCAATTCTAAGAGTTATATTTTATTACTCTGTTTTACAGATGAATGAACTAAGACACAAGGAAGTTATATTGTTCAGATTTACAAAACCAGCAAATGAGAGAACTTGTATGTCAACTTATATGTATCTCACTAAATCCACATACTTTCATGATGCTATTTGTATTAATCTTTGTAAAATTGGAGAGTTAAATACAATTAGAAGAATCATGAAATTCAGCTGAATTTGGAAGGCATGGCTTTGTACTAGTTCCAGTATATATTTAAGTTGAATTTATCAGTGGCACACAGTAACCTGGGTGTAAACATATTCATAGAAGCATATCAGTGTTTACCATGTGTCAAACACAAATTTTAGCATGCACTTAACATTTATATTTTTACTTAATTTTCAACATAATAGCATGAAAAATATACTGTTACTACCTCCATTTTATGGGTAAAGAAACTGTGTTACAGATATTTAAATTAATTTACCCAAAGTTGTATAATAAGTAAATGCTTGAATCAAAATTTAAACCCAAGATATCTGACTTCAGAACTTGTAGTATTAATCTCTATCCTACAATGATCAGTCCACATCAAAGGCTAGATATTGGGCAGAGACTACAAAACTAAAATTTGAGTGAACACTGGAGTTTTGTCTAATAGGTGAAACCAAAGGGACTTGAGACTGTTGGTGAACAAGAGCTTCAGAATATCATTTCCATTGATTTACTTTCTTCCACCATCTTCAACTAGAGTAAATAAGTGAATATAACTAAGTATCACTGAGAATTTACTCTGTACTAGGTATACACTAAGTACCTTATAATTGTTGCCTTATGTAACATTCATAAAAATCCTGTAAGGTAGTTATAGATAATAAGTCAATCTCCAGCGGAGTGGTAGTGCTAGCTTGATCTGAGGCATACTGGAAAGCCTTATAGTCTTAGCGACGGTGCTATACTGCCAATGGTATGTTTCTTGCTAAATTTTTGGAGCTTTGAAAGTGAAGATCTTAGTTTGGAGTTGGATGTAGACACAGAACATATTCATTGGCTGAGGAAAATAGAAATAACTGCTGAAACTCGTCCTGGTGCAAACTATATAGAGTTACCTAAGTAAAAAAGCTTCATAGTGACTTTTCTAAAAGTTGGCTTTTTGTTTGTTTGAAGTACCCTTCAGGCCCCATGTAAATGAATGGATGAGAGACCAAAAATGTAAAGTTTTAAGACAAGATCTCAAACAAACCTCACCAAACATGTTCATATTTTTTCACATGACACATGAATAAAAAACAATTTATTCATATAGCAGAATTAATATATATTATTTATGGTCTAGTTTGAAGTCAAAGGCTTTAAGGTGATCTACAAAGAAACACACCATACAACTGCAAAATAAACAGCTAAGAGCACCATGGTAAGATTTAACTCAATGTGGTCTACTCTAGGATGCTATGACATTGAAAATGGATGAGGGCTGGAATTGGCAACTTTTTTTTTTTTTTTGAGGAATGTGAGGAAGAATTTGTTAGAGGAAGGAGACCAGTAGGCCCATTTAACTTGTGCTTCAAGCTCTAGAAGACTTCAAAATGCAGCTGCCTTTTTTTAGTAGTTAATATCTGCTGGAATATAAGTAGAGACCTTTGATGTGTAACAAACACACTGAAATTTAGTGGCTTAAAATAACTCCCACTTAAGCAGCTCATGATCTGTGAGACATGTGGGCAGTTCTTCCGGTCTGGTCTGACTTGGCAGATCTCTTCTGGGCTTATTTTATTCAAGTCAGCTGTCATTGGCTGATGGCTACACAATCAAGAACAACCTCACTCAAGTCTGGCATTGAGATTCCACCAGGATGAAAGAGGCTCCTGGGACACATCTTGTTTCATAATTCACCAGACTAGCTATCTTCTTCATATTGTGGCAGTGGCAGGCGTCCCAACAGCAACAAGTCTATACACGAATGCTAGTTAAGCCTATGTTTGCTCACTTTACTAATGTACCACTAGACAAAGCAGGTCACAAGGCCACCCCAGTGTCACTGTGAGAGGACATATCCAAAGGTCATAAAGGGTAAGGAATAATATGTGGCCATTTTTGCATTCTTACTATATCCTTATCACTAATTTTATTTACTTATTTTATTTATTTGTTTATTATAATTAAAATGGATCAGCTACTGATATTAGCTACCTTAAGATAATTCCACTGATGAAAGAAATCAAGTTGAATGTAGCCCATGTTTTCTTAGAAAGCCTACAAAGTAATAGTGGTGGATGAGTCCATTGATAACCCTGAGGGAGGCAAACTATTTTAACAGAAAGGACATGGGTAGACACAGACAAAGACACATAAGTGTCTCATCCCCAACACCTGTTGGTTGAGTGACTAAGATTGCTTAAGGTCTCTAAGCTTCTATTCCCAATTTGTTAAAAGTGAGGGTTAGTATCTGTGTCACAAAGCACTTTTCCTTTTATCATGCTTCAGTTTCAGCTGTATAAAAGCCTAAACATATTCTTTCATATTTTTTGTAAGGATGAATGAAGTCATCCAGAAGGATAGGCTTGATAATCTCTAAAGTATGATATAAATGTTAGTTATTTCAATTAATAGGGACTTTAATTCTACATCATGAATTAACATCCTCTCCCCTAGGCCCTGTGGTCATGTTTACTTACTACTGTTTTGATGTTTTTAAGCAACCAGAAGTCTAAAGCTGTGGAGAGTGAAGAGATGTGAAAATTCCTAAACAGAGTTGCTGGACTAATAACTTGGTAAAAGTCAGTCAAATTTGGAATGTATTAAATACATTACAGTAATCATATCTAGAAATAATAATTTAAATATAGAATGACCTTATGCTAATATTTGTCCTTTATGGTATTTAATAGTTTTTCCTAACATACATTTAATAAATATATATTTGCAATGGAAATAAATTTATGCTGTCATTCATGAGATGTCAAGTCTATTATTTTCATTTTACCTGGTCTGTGCCTTTCAGTGAGTCACCACAATTTCTCTAAGCCTCAACTTCCTTATCTGTGAAATAGAGAGAAGGATACCTCAAAGGAATGTTTGATGGGTAAAGCAAATCCCAAAATTCAAGCCCCTAGGCCAGTCTTAATTTGGAGAAGACACTTTACTTTTAACTTTTCTCCCCATCATTTCTCCCCCTCACACACGTCCAGCGGGATTTTGATAGCTCTCCTTTCCCTGTTCCAGGACTTGAGATAGTGGTGATAAGACATCCTAGGAAAACAAGTTTGAAGGGGAAGATAATATGCTTCCTTTGGACTCTGTAGAGGTGAAGATGCCTAGGAGGCTGTAATTGACGAGAGGTCCCAGTGGGTTGTGCATATCCTACCTCAAGGAGACGGGAGACCAAGGGCAGATGCCTGCCCTTCTATAGACCTACTTGGATTCAGACTCACTCTTCTCCCCTTGTGAGTGTCCCAGCTGGTTTTATCAGCTTGTGACATATTTCAACTCTATTCTGACAATTTATCAGCCCAACCAGAGATCTGTTCCATGTCTGGCAAAATGATATTGTTAAAAATGCAGAGCCTGGCTGGGCTGCTTGCAAACGATGGCTCTCAATTTGATTTCTATTGACAGAAGGCAGTTCAGGCAAAGGCATAAATAAAAAAGTTACAATGACTGAGGAAAAACTTGGGGCTTCCAGTTAGACCTCATTACTCTGAGCATTCAGACTGGAAAAGAGCAGCGGGGGAGACAGAATTGGCTTCGTAAGGCAAGCAATGATGAAGTGAGCCTACAATTAGTGATCACCAGCTTTCCTAAAGAATCAGGACAGTTGAACTGTTGGAAGCCTAAGGAAGTTTCTACCCAATCTTATACAATTCATGGCATGAAGGACAGAGGCTTGAGAGACTCACAAATTTCTAGGCAGGCTTGACTTATCCAATTTTCTATTGGGGGTTTTAGACATCAGCATTCTACCATTATGGAAATACAAGCTTTTAAATGAAATTATCTCTACAATGTCTTTCAACTCTAACATTATTAGAAATATAATTCTACCTTTTGCACACAGGAGAGCATTAGTACATTATCTTCTTGGAGGGAGGCTCTTTCCTAAAAAGAGGAAGAGAAATTATCATGTTTAGAAGTAAGGACCAGAAATGTTAGCACGCATCATCTAAGTTTAATCCTTATATTATCCTTAAGAGAATAGTTACAATTTTCCCTATTTTTTTTTACATTAGGCAATTAAAACTCAAGGAGATAAAGTCTTGCTTCAAATGATCTCTAAATTTAATCTATATATTATCGTTAAAGAATAGCTCTAATTATTCTTATTTTGCAGATGAGGAAATTGAGGTAAATTGAGAGTGACTTGCTTCAGATCACACAAGTTGAAAGAGATAAAGCAAGGACTTGAACTTATTACTGTCTAACCCCAAAGCCTGTGTTCATCACATTTGGCCATGTTGGCTCTAGATACAACTACCTGCAGTGACAACAGGCAGACATCAAATGAAATTTTGATTTTTCCTCAGTTTTTCAGAACTTATATTATGGAATTAAAATAAGTTTTAGGCAGGAAGGTAGAAATATGTGGAGGGGGAAAGATTGAAGAGGAGAAGAAAGGAAGCATGGAGGAAGAAGCAATGAAAAAAGTAAAAGGGCAGAGATGAAGGTAACATATATGTTAGCTCCTTATGTACAGAGATGTACTTTTAACAGGTTTATTGAATTATAATTAACATAAAGTAAGTTGTGCATCATTCAAGTATAATTTGATAAATTTAACACCAAAGCCTGATCACAACCAGTGTGATGAACATATTACCACCGCCAAAAGTTTTCTCAAAAATAAGTTATCCAGATAGATGAGGCCCCATTTCTGGACTCTCTTCTATATGTCTGTCTTTACACCAGTACTGCAGTATCTTGACTACTGGAGCTTAGTAATAAGCATTGAAATAAGGTAGTACTAGTTCTTGTTTTAAAACATTGTTTTGAGTATTATAAGACTTGTGCATCTCCACATGAATTTTAGAACTGGTTTGAAAATTTCTAAAAGTATAAAATTTTGATTTTGGTTTGCATAGAATCTCTAGATCAGTTTGGGAGAAAATTGACATTTAACAATACTGATTCTTTAAAACTGTGAAAATAATATGTCTCTCTAACTTATATCTTATTCAACTTCTCTAAGCAGTTTTATGGAGTCCAACATGAAGGTTTTCATAAATTTTGTTGCACTCATCTATACCATTTTATACTTTCAATGTTATTGCAAATGGCATTTAAAATTTTTTCAGTTTCTAATTGTTCTTCACTACTATGTATAGATATATGCCTAAGCTTTTAATACTGTTTTTGTGTCATACAACCTTGCTAAACTCACTTTTTAGGTCTAGAAGATTTTTGTAGATTATATCAGATTTTCTACATAGATAATCATTGTTATCTGTAAATAAAGACAGTGTTTACTTCTTCCTTTTTACTTTGGACACCTGTAAAAAATATTCTTATTAGAATGGCTAGCATTTCCAGTAAAATGTTGAATAGAAATAGTCAGAGCAAACATCCTTCTCGTGTAGCTGATCTTGAGTGGAAAGCATTCAGTTTTTCTTCATTTACTGCATTGTCAACTGTAGGTTTTTGAAGGTGACCTTAATTGCCCTTTGATTCCTAGTTAGGCAAGAGTTTTACCAGGAATTGATGTTGGATCCTGTCAAACTATTTTTCTGTATCTATTATGTTGAGTATATAATTATTCATTTTTACATTACTAATATGGTAAATTATTAGATATTAAGATATTAAACCAACCCTGAATTCTAGACATAGAACTGCTTTGTCATGGTGTAACAACCTTTTCATACAGTGTTAGAATCAATTTGCTAACATTGTTATTGTCTAGTTTTCCTATATTATAAAGTCTTTGATTTTGGTCATGGAACAATAGAGATGTCACAGAATGTTTTGAGATTTTACTTTTTTTCCAATTTTCAGTAAATATTATGTAGACTTGGTATGATGTCTTTCTTAAATGTTGAGTAAAATTCACCAGTGAGGCTCTCTGTGTCTGGAGTTCTCATTGTAGGAAGGATTTTAACTATAAATTCCATTTCTTTAATAGATGTTGAACTTTTCATGTTCCGACTTCTTTTTTTTTTTTTTTTAATTTTTTTTTTTCAACGTTTATTTATTTTTGGGACAGAGAGAGACAGAGCATGAACGGGGGAGGGGCAGAGAGAGAGGGAGACACAGAATCGGAAACAGGCTCCAGGCTCTGAGCCGTCAGCCCAGAGCCTGACGCGGGGCTCGAACTCATGGACCGCGAGATCGTGACCTGGCTGAAGTCGGACGCTTAACCGACTGCGCCACCCAGGCGCCCCTTCATGTTCCGACTTCTTGAACGAGCTTTAATAGGTTGTATATTTCAAGGAATTTGTCCATTTTACCAAAGTTATTTAAATTATTGGTAAAAAGTTATGTACAATTTCCCTTATTATATGTATCTCTTTATATGTGTGTGTATGTATAGATATATGTATGTATATGTATATATATACATATATATTTATACGTATACATATATACGTGTATATATATCTTCACATATATCTTCTTTCTTTCCTGATTTTAGTAATTTGTTTATCTTTCTTTTCTTTATTAGTCTGACTAGAACTTAAACAACTTTATAGATTTTCTGAAAGAAGCAGCTTTGGATTTAATTAATGCCCTCTGTTTTCTATTTCATTGATTTCTACTCTGCTCTTTCTTTTTTATTCTCCCCTACTTACTTAGGGTTTAATAGATCTTCTTTACTTGCTTCTTGAGGTTGAGGTCATTTATTTGAGATCTTTCCTTCTTTTCTGATATGTGTATACTGCTCTAAGTGGTACCTTAGCACCTCCCACAAATTGTGATATGGATGTTTTAATTTTGTATTTAGTTTCACTTTACTATTTCTTGTTTTTACTTTGATCCATGGATTACATAAACAAGGGTTAGTTTCCAAATACTAAAAGACTTTCCAGAGATCTATTTATTATTGAATACCAATTTAATTCCATCATGGCCAGATTTTGATACCAAATTTTGATACCTGGATATGATCTATTTTGGTAAATGTTCTCCATTGCCTCCATCTACCTGAAATAATATGTCTTCTGTTTTCACTGAATGTTATGTTCTGTAAATGTCAATTGGAACAATTACAGTGTTCCAATTTTTAATATCCTTACTGATTTTCTATTTGTTCTATTGAGGGGGAGTTATTTAAATTTCTGTCTATAACTGTGCATTTTTGTGTACTGCTTTGAAATTCTATCAGTTCTTGATTTGTGTATTTCAAAGTTGTTATTAAGTGCACTAATATTAGGATATTGGCATATTAGCTATAATTGTTTATTGTTTTTGTAGTTGCTTTAGGTTTTATATTATTCACCTGTAACTTTCACAATCTACCTTCAAGTGAAATTTTACCCCTTAATATACAGTATAAGAGCTTTGCAATAGCAATCTTTGACTTCTAAACATCTGACCTTTGTTTTATTATTCTTATACATTTTACTTTTACATGTTTTATAAACCTCACATTATCTTATTATTTTGTTTAAAAATATATTTGTAATTTAAAAGTTTAAATAGGAAAGAAATCCATAATATCTTGAAATATCTTTTTACACCCCCTTCAGGGACTTCTATTCCACATTTATACATACATTTGGCTACTTGGTGTTGTCCTACAACTAAGTGATAACTAAAGTGATTACTTTCCCTTCTCTTTGTGTTTTATTTTGGATAGTTTTATTGCTTTGTCTTCAAGTTCACTAATCTTTTTGTCTGTAATATTTATTCTGCTGTTATTCAAGTACATAGAATTTTGTATGTCAGACAGTAATTTTCATCACCAGAAATTCAAAGTTGGTCATTTTTATCTTTCATGTCTTCTTACTTTTTTTAACATATGGAATATATTTATAAATCACTTTGAATACCCTTGGCTCTTAATTCTAATAGCTATGTCAGTTCTGATTGATTCAGTTACTTATAAAGGGTTGTATTTTCCTGTTTCTTTGTATGACTGGTAATGTTTAATTGGATGCCAAATATTTTACCTTTATGACATTGGATATTTTTTATATTCACATAAATATTCTTGAACTTTGTTATGGAATACAATTGATTAACTTGTAAATAGTTTTATCCTTTTACACATTACTGTTATAGTTTTTTAGGTAGGACTGGGACGCTGGTAATAGTATGACTAATTATTTTCTCCTACTGAGCCCAGTCCTTTTTGTATACTCTATCCAATGCTCAATGAATCTGGTGGGAACTGGCATGATTTCTGGCCAGGTCCTGCTCTTGTTAATCCTTTGGATGATTTTCCCCAGCTTCATGTATTTTTCTCTCAATTTATGAACTAATCAGAACCCAACTGAATTCTTGAGAGTTACCCTCTGAGATATGTAGATTTCTCTCTGTGCAGCTTTCTCCTGTTTTTTACTCTGTCTTCTGAAGTTGCACTCTCATTTCCATCTCCTCAACTCAGGGAGTCTTCTTGACTGTACCTGAGTTCCCTTTCCCTACTCTTCAGCCTGAAAATTATCTCAAGCCTTTACCCTGGGGTAATCAAATGGCTCATGTCATTTGTTTCTGGTTCTCAGATATCACTATCTTTCTTTGTCTGATGTCTAGTGTTTTGCAAATGTTTTGGTTGTTTCAAGCAGAAGTATAAACCAAGTCTTGTTACCTTATCTTGATTGGAAGCAGAAATCTTCCCAAATTGTGTATTTATATAAGGGGAGTGAATAGTGGTACCAAGAATGTTTTGTGTGGAAGTCTGACACTGAAATACAGAAAGGGAGAATGTCTCAAATTATATCCTCTTCTTCAACCTAGTGTTAAAATGTTCTTTACAAAATATCTCTGCTTTCTGACATTAATTATATTTTTATAGCCAAATTTTTATGTTAGAGTAAGTTATTGTCTTTTACTTAAAACTATTTGAAGTACAGGAAACAATGCTGGGAGTGGTGTGAGACTGGTGTCTAGATCCAGCGTTACCACTGTCTGAATGTCCTTGGATGTCATTTGTCATCTGTCTACAAGCCCCATTGTCATCACCTATAAAATGTTGACAATGGCACTTACTTGTTCACCTTATAGAATGAGTATAAGAATGCACTGAGTTTATAAAGTAAGCAGTCTTTTTAATTGTAAAATATTATAACAATATGGGAGTTACTATAACTATGTCCATTATGCTTTTGGGAAACTTCAACTTGAAAGGCCATAAAAAATTACACATCACATTTTTTCCCCCTGGGATTATCTTTGTGACACATTCACTCAGACCTCTTGGGGAATCACTTACCTGTAAAATGCTACACTTTATTCTTCAGGATGTACAATGGAATAATAGTATTGGGCTCTAAAATCAAATCATTCTAGACTACACTCAGACTTCACTATTATGTCTTCTTGAGGAAATTATTATACCACACAGTTTTCTATTATCTATAATGAGAAGAGTAATATTACCTTTGTCGGGTTTTTGTAAGGAGAAAATATGATAAAATATGTGACAAACTGGTACATGGGAAGCATTCAAGAGAAGTTATTCTAAAATGTTATTACTATTCCATTAAAGAAGCTATGTGGGCACAGTTCCATTGAAAAAGAATATGTTCTTCTCTAATCAAAGCTCAGTACTCAGATACCATACCTCAGTTATCTTTGACTCTTTCCTGTCCCCAGTGTTTCACATCCAGTCAGTTCACCAAATATTCCAGCACCTCTTCCAGGCTTTTTGCTGCTACTACCACTGTCTTCATTTTTATTTCATTGATGACTCTGTTTCCTCACTACTGTGTGTGACTGGTACAGTAGCCTAATTTCTCTCCCTGAAGTTTCACTGTACTGGTCTATGCATAACATTTGGCCCCACATCCTGAAGGTGCAGCTCTAATCATGGCATATTATTCCGAGGAAATCTTTGATCACTTTTAAGTATGGAATAAAATCCAAGTTCTCTTACTTGGCATACAGGTTCCTTCAAAGGTGGTCACTATGTTTCTTTCCACATACCTCTTCCCGTATACCACATTGCACTAGGCTCCATTCACTCTGGGCAGTCCTTCTCAAACAAGCATGGTAGTCTTTCCTCAATCATGTTGTTCTAAGCTATACCCTCTTGAATTTTCTCACTGCTATATATCAAATTTATACCATCAACTGTAATTCCGTTCAAATAGCCACCATTTATACAACTCTCATGATAACCATTGTTATCATTTTTAACAATTAACCATTGTTCTAAAAACATCTTTCGGATATAATCGAAGTCTCACCATACAGCATAAAATATCATCCATGCACATTTTTAGTCAAAAATCTAGGCACAATTAAATACCATTTTTATGGCAATTAGCAAGTGAGGGCTAAACTCATCATGACAAATGTGCTGTAAAAATTACGTACAACTGCCTCTGCTCAAATTCTACTGTTTTTCAGAATTTTCTTATGTAATTAATTATTCTCTCTCTTCCGGTTTTAATTATTCCTTATTTTTGAATACTACATCAGTTTTGCCACTGGCTTTGTACTTTACCATATGGGTCCATCACTTCCTTAATTGAAACTCTAAGTTTTCCAAAGGCAGGGACCATGCCTTATTTGTGGTTAATACCTCAAATTTTGTCATCAAGGTAATCTGGATTCAAGTCCCAGCCTCTTCATTTAGCACTTGGTCTGTCCTGAGCCACTTATTTACTCTAAACCTCAACTTCCTCATCTGTAAAATGGGAATAATAGCAGTACCCAGTTCACTAAAGTATTTTCAAGGTTAAAAGAGCTTGTGCATGCGGATCACTAATGATATTACCAGGAGTATATTAAGAGCCAATGCTTTTAGTAGTTGCTGTTACTGTTATTACTGATAGCATTGATACCTATTTATCTCTCTAGCATTGAAATACTTTACTCTCTCTAACAACTCTCTTTCTTTAGTGGTGCTGCATGGGAACAGAATGATTGATCTAAATATAAGGAGGATTAAATTAGCCCTGACACCTTTGACCTTACCAGTGTTCATCCAGATGTTGGATTTTGTTCCCTTAAGTGATGATTTACAATAAATGACATATTTATGAATAGCTCTCAAGAAAGAAATTCCTTCTGATGGGAGGCAAATGATGCTTCTATTGAAATACAAAATGACTGTGCCAAGATTAATGCTCTTCCCAGAAATGCCAAGGTAATTAATAACAATTAGCAATTTAATATAAAACAATGCCAACTGCTTGAAAACAATAGATAGGCATGATAGGTGTGTAGCTTGCTGTCCTTTAGGAAAGGTAATTTCATCAGGAGCAAAGTCTATTTAAAAAAACATCTATCTTATAAGGAAAACAGATGACAACCGAAGGCCAAAGGATACAAAAGCATTAATAAGAGCCCAAGGAGCCAGCCTGTTAATAGTTCAGAGGCTCACATAACCAATCCATGTCCCAATTTAGTGCTTGGTGATCCCTTTGAACTGTGAGCATTAACAAAGTTGTAAGGAAGCTGGATAAAAGGCCCAAGAGAAGGTCAAAGACTTGGATGTTGAGTCGTCACAACCAGGTACTGGTAGTAGGAGGAAAGCCACTTTAACAGGCATTTTACTTATGTAAAGTCTGTAGAACTGTGAATTACACATAGTAAAAATAAATATAATATCTATTTTAATATCAAAGTCTTTATCAGCAGTTTTCAAAGTGTGGTGCCCTGAGCAACCAGCAGCATCATCTAGCAGATTGTTATCAATGCAAATTATTGGGCTCCACCCTCAGACCTACTGAATCAGAAAGTCTTGGGAATGGGTCAAGCAATCTGCATTGTAACCAGTCCTCCAGATGATTCTGAAACTCTAAAAGTAAATATCAGAGTCATTATTATCAACTGAAGAAAATCAGGATTTAGTCACTGCCTGAAATCCCATGCGACCGATAATGAAAATGGGATCCTGTGTCACATCTGCCTGACTCCTCAATTCACAATTTTTCCACTCTGACAAGTTGCCTCCAGAGGCAAAGTTCAGAAACAGGCCATCTGGTTCAGGCTAAGTTCAGGGCCAGGAGTACGAGTACAGATGAGAATTTGAGGTTCTGTTTCCCACAGATGGCTCTCAGGTAGTCTTAAGGGTAAAGTGCTCTGGCCCTTGCCCTCCAAGGCCACCCAGAGATGATGCTTAGGACTGATGTACCAGAAGATGGTGCATGTAGCTCAGGGCCAAAATAAGTAACTAAGACCATGGGTGCACTGAGAGATAAAGGCTCATGACTGGCACAGAGCCTAGGATGGATGTAGGCCTTGATGAAATGAGCAAAAATAGCTTTTCACTTCAAGAAGCTTTTTTGACGTGCTGAAATGTCCCTTTTCGTAAATAGACAAAAGACTTTTCAAGTATACTAGGTGCAAGGAGCCTCATTGTGAAACATCTACATGATACCTCAGTGACTGTTCTTTCTTTCCTTCAGTCCTCCACTCAATGCCAATGTATTGTAGGGCTTTCCCTGATACACCTCAAAATAGTAAATCCAATAGAAAATGTAATAACCCTAAATAAACAAGTCACCCTCTGCCTTCTGTACTGCTGTGCTCATTTTCTGATTTATTTTTTTCTAGCATATATTCCCACTTAACGTATTTACTGTTTATTTATTAATTTGCTAATGTTTCTATCTTCTAGCATTCTCATCACCCAGTTTTCTCAATCCCCATATACACACAGTTATGACTTCCCTCTGTATATGATGCTTTTGATTAGACTATCCCCTGACAATCTATCAGTAATTTCCAATAAATATGAAGTAGAACCTTTGAGACTTTAAGAATATAATTTTAAATGAGAGAGAGAGAGAGAGAGAGAGACAGAGAGAGACAGAGAGAGACAGAGAGAGAGACAGAGAGAGAAAACTCTGAGAACCTGGCTGAATATTTACCCAAATAAATGTTATGCCTTTTTAAGGTATATATAGTTTATAGACAAAAGCTTTTTGAGATTTCTTTAATATTATAACTTATTCTTAGAAAAATAAACAATAATTTACTATAGATCTCGTACCCTTGTATATATTAAGTATATAATGATAAATAAGACAATGAAATACAACTTTATATTCAAAGTGATAACCATTTCATAGGAAAAGAGATGTATGATGAACAAGATTATGCCATATGTGCTAGAATAGAGGGATAAACACTGTGCCCTGTGAGCCAAGAGGATCATTTAACCCAACATAGAGATGTAGTAGCCAGGAGAGTTTCCTTAAAGAGTTGTGGCTTGAGCTAGTTGAACTCATATAGCCTATGCTAAAATGTCTTACAGAAAACCACCTGGTCAAATGTAATGTCTATGATTAAATGATCCCAGAGGGGCTCAGAGGTAGTAAATAAACTTTTAGAAGCCATATAAAAAGAATTTTCAGGGTACCTAGGTGGCTCAGTCAGTTAAACATCTGACTTGGGCTCAGGTCATGATCTCGTGGTTTGTGGGTTTGAGCCCCACTCTGTGCTGACAGCTGGAGCCTGGAGCCCACTTCAGATTCTGTGTCTCCTTTTCTTTCTGCCCCATCCCTGCTCTCTCTCTCTCTCTCTCTCTCTCTCAAAAATAATAAACATTAATTTTTTTTTCAATACAGAAAAAGCATTTCCTCTGGTGATATATGTACATGTAGCCCTTAAGCTAGACTCAACCCTTTTGTTGGATTGCTTTAGGCAAAGAACTTTCCCTTTCTTGTTCTCTTCTGCATGATGCTGTTGCCCTTGCTAGCAGGGCTATTGAAAGTATTAAATTAGATAATATACCCAAAGGGTCCATAATATGTAAAATGTCTCAAAATTTTATGACAGAAAATGTCAGTTCCATATACACATAGGTTAAGAATTTTTCTATC
This sequence comes from Prionailurus viverrinus, assembly GCF_022837055.1. NCBI lineage: Eukaryota > Metazoa > Chordata > Mammalia > Carnivora > Felidae > Prionailurus > Prionailurus viverrinus. The sequence goes on from NC_062570.1 coordinate 50,756,909, forward strand.
TGGGTATCCAACACAGGATATGTGCTTACCAATGGCTCATCAAATTGTAAGTTTCAGATGGATAGGAGTGTTGGGGATCACCATGATTATCAGAACACAGGCATTCAACCTCTGAAAACAGTGTTATCTGTGTGAAAATTTTCATTATGGATTTTTTTTTCTGATTATTAAAATATCTGTCAATTAACAACACAGAAAACAACAGATATTGGAGAGGATTCAGAGAAAGGGGAACACTCTTACACAGTTGGTGGGAATGCAAACTATTGCAGTCACTCTGGAGAACAGTATGGAGGTTCTTCAAAAAGTTAAAAATAGAACTACCCAAAACACAGCGATTGCACTATTAGGTATTTACCCAACAGATATAAAAATACTGATTTGAAGGGGCATATGCACCCCCATGTTTATAGCAGCATTATTAATAATAGACAAACTGTGGAAAGAGCCCAAATGTCCATGGACAGATGACTGGATAAAGAAGATAGGTTTATATACAATGGAATATTACTCAGCCATCAAAAATATGAAATCTTGCCGTTTGCAATGATATGGATGGAGCTAGAGTGTATTATGCTAAGCAAAGTAAGTCAGTAAGAGAAAGACAAACACCATATGATTTCATTCATATGTGGAATTTCAGAAACAAAACAGATGAACAATAGGGAAAGGAAAAAAAGATGGGGGTAAAGCAAACCATAAGAAATTCTTAACTATAGAGAACTAACTGAGGGCTAATGGAGGAAGGTGGGCCAGAGATGGACTAAATGGGTGATGGGTATTAAGAAGGGCACTTGTTGTGATGAGTACTGGGTGTTATATACAAATGATGAATCACTAAAATCTATACCTGAAACCAATTTTACCTTATATTTTAACTAACTAGAATATAAATAAAAATTTGAATTAAAAAAAAGGAAATTGGGGAACCTGGTTGGCTCAGTTGGTTGAGCATCTGACTCTTGATTTTGGCTCAGGTCATTACCCCACAGTTTGTGAGTTCGAGCCCCGCACCAGGCTCTGCACTCACAGCTTGAAGCTGGCTTGGGACTCTCTCTCCTCTCTCTCTTCCTGTCTCCTGCTTGCTCATGCGTTCTGTCTCTCCTCTCAAAATAAATAAATAAACTTTAAAAAAAAGAAAAGAAATTTTAAATCATCTGCATATCTTATTATTTTTCCTGCAATTATAAATGGCATTGTTTTCTTAATTTCTCTTTCTGCTCCTTCATTATTTTTTTTAAATTTTTCCAATGCTTATTATTTTGAGAGAGACACAGAGCATGAGCAGGGAAGCAGCAGAGAGAGAAGGAGACACAGAACCTGAAGCAGGCTTCAGGCTCTGAGCTGTCAGCACAGATCTCCATGAAGGGCTCAAACACAAGCTGTGAGGTCATGACCTGAGCCAAAGTCTGAGGCTCAACTGGCTGAGCCACCCACGTGCCCCTCTTCTGCTTCATTATGGGTGTATACAAATGCAACAAATTTCTGTACATTTGTTTTCCTGTGACTTTACTGAATTTGTTTATTGGTTCTAGCAGTTTTTTGGTGGAGTCTTTCAGGTTTCTATGTAAAGTGTCATGTCATCTGCAAATTGTGAAAGTTTTACTTCTTCCTTACCAGCTTGGGTGCCTTTTACTTCTTTTTTGTTGTCTGATTGCAGTACTATATTTAATAAAAGTGGTGAGAGTGGACATCCTTGTCTTATTCTTGACCTTAGGGGAAAAGCTTTGTTTTTCCCCGCTGAGGATGATGTTAGCTGTGGGTTTTTTGTAGATGGTCCTTATTATGTTGACTTAGTTCCCTCTAAAGCCACATAGTTGAGAGTTTTTTAATGAATGCATGTTGTACTTTGTCAAATGCTTTTTCTGCATCTATTGAAATGATCATATGGTTCTTATCCTTTATCTTATTGATGTGATGTATCACCTTGATTGATTTGCAAATATTGAATCACCATTGCAACACAGAAATAGACTCACAATTATATGGTCAGTTAATCTTCAACAAATGAGGAATGAACATACAGTGGGGAAATAAGTCTCTTCAATAAATGATGTTGGGAAAACCGGACTGACACATGCAAAAGAAAGAAATTGGACCACTTTCTTACACCATACACAAGAATAAACTCAAAATGGATTAAAGACCTAAATGGGAGGCCTGAAATTCTAAAAATCCTAGAAGATAACACAAGCAGTAACTTCTTTGACACTGGCTATAGCAACTTTTTTCTAGCTATGTTTCCTGATACAAGGGAAATAAAAGCAAAAATAGCAAAAATGAACTATTAGGACTACATTAAAATTTTTAAAAAATTCTCTGCAGTGAAGGAAACAATCAACAAAACTAAAAGGCAACACTTGGAATGTGAGAAGATATTTGCAGATAACATATCTGATAAAGGCCCAGTATTAAAAATAGACAAAAAACTTGTACAATTCAACACCCCAATAAACAAATAATCAAATTAAAAATGGGCAGAAGACATGAACAGACATTTCTCAAAAGAAAACACACAAAAGATCAATAGACACATGAAAAGATGTTCATTACCACTTACCATCAGCGAAAAGCAAATCAAAACTACAATGAAATATCACCTCACACCTGTCAGAATGGCTAAACTCAATAACACAACAAACAGGTGTTGGCAAGGATGTGGATAAAAAGAAATACTCCTTCACTGTTAGTGGGAATGCAAACTGGTGCAGCCACTGTGGAAAAGAGTATGGAGGTTCCTCAAAAAGTTAAAAATATAAGTACCATAGGACGCAGCAATGCAAGTACTGGGTATTTACCCAAAGAACAAAAACATTAATTCAAAGGGATACATGCATCTCTATGTTTATAGCATCATTATTTACAATAGGCAAATTATGGGATGTCCATATTGGAATGTCCATATGGAATGCCCAAATGTCCATTGATTTATGAATGGCTAAATAAGAAGTGATATATAGATATAGATATAGATATAGATATAGATATAGATATCCACAATGGAATATTACTCAGCCATAAAAAGAATGAAATCTTGACATTTGCAATCCAACATGGATGGAGCTAGAGATTATAATGTTAAGCAAAATAAGTTAGAGAAAGACAAATACTACATAATTTTACTTATATGTGGAATTTAAGAAACAAAAAGAGCTAAGAGAAAAAAAAGAGAGAGGGGGCGGCAAATCAAAAAACAGGTTCTTAACTATGGAGAACAAGTTGATGGTTGGTTACCAAAAGGGAGGCAGGTGGGGGAGTGGGTTAAATAAGTGATGGGGATCAAGGAGTGCACATGTTTTGATGAGCACTAGGTGACATATGGAATTGCTGAATCACTCTATCGTACACCTGAAGCTAATATAACACTGTACTTTCACTAACTGGAATTAAAATAAAAGTTAAAAAATAATCCGATAAAATTAGGAATAAACCTGAAGCAAAGTCAAATATATTTACTATTTGAAAATTTAAAAAAAAGGATAATCTGGAAAAAGAATTAAAATCACCAATAATGTCACTACCTTGAGATCATACCCTTATTCTTTTCCAAATATAATAACAAAGTATAGTTCCATTTTCATGCTGCCTTAATTCCACTTAAAATCATGGTAGATAAAAATATTTCTCCATATTGTTTTACAATTGTATTCATTCGGTATTAATGAAGATAAACTTTTTTCATATCCTTATTGGTAATTTGTATTTATTTTCTTTTTGCCCACTTTATTTAGCTGTCTTAGGTGTTTTTTGTTTGTTTGTTTGTTTTTACGGGGGGCAATTTTTTTTTTGCTTTCTTTTACTTTTATTGCATTTCATCACATATTTAGAAACATTTGTTTGCGTATGTGTGTGTTTATATTGTTCTTCATCTTTAAATTTACAGTATTTTGTTGGCTCACAGAAGGCTTACATTTTATTTACTAATTTATTTTTCAATTTTTCTTCACAAATTTCTTTTCCTTTAAGGCTTAGTAATGGCCACATCAATATATAATTACTTGATTTATTATTTATCATTTTATTATAGATTTAATTCTTAAGTTTTTCTGTAATTTATTGTTTTATGGTATGAGGTAGGGATCCAGCTTTTTTTATTGAATAATGGTGAACCAATGGTCATGGCACCATTTATTGAATAAACCACATTTCTTAAGTGAGTTCAATTGTCCTTGTCCTTGGTTCTTAGAATCCTTTGATCATTTCCATGGGAATCAGGGAGGGGATGGATCAGTTAGGGGAGTAGGTCAGTGTGTCATTGCACTCAAAAGACCTAACTGAATGTTTAAGCCGATTTGCATAATATTGTATTCTCACTAATTTCCCAAACATCTGCAGGCAGAGCATGCCCATTAAGCTGCTCAGCCAAGTGACTGCATTAAAAAAATAACAAATTCTGTTGCAAAAACTTAATGTAATTTCATAATGATGTAATTGAGAAACTGATTTTTATCAGGTTTCTCTTTTATTTAAGAATGAAAAATAATGTTTGAAAGGTTAAATTACATCTTTGATTTCCAAGTTGAGCTGATGCTTTGATTTGTAAATCAGGTAGGAAAGCAGAAAGTATGTCACCTGTGTTTGTAGGTAATTATAGATGTATTTAGAAATGTATCTGGATGTATTACCATACCAAGAAGTTTGAGTATAGGAAATTACTCAGATACCTTACTAGGAAATAAATTCATACTTCTAATTATTTGAAGTTCCCCTGTGCGTGTTGAAGGCTGAGATGCATTTGCGTGATCTGTAAGTCTCATGAATGAGTGAATCTACAAGATGTTTTTTTCCAAGTAAAGTATTAACTGTTGCACTCTGCATGGAATTCTTTAAAATTTTAGAAATTAGGAGATGATGTTGCATTCAGCCAATAGTCAGAAGACCTGGTTTCTTATTAAATCATTAATATTAAGTGTTGTGACCTCAAATAAGTTATTTAATCTCTTTGCGCCTCAGTTTCCACATATGAAAAATGAGATACTTCAGAAGACTTATTGAATGAGGTCATACAATGTTAACCTTGCCAAGAAAAGAACAAATTATTTTTCAAAGGCAAGACAAACTGCTCACCCTTAACAAGAATTATCATTTACCTAGCATCTGCTACATACCAGGCACTATGCTAAGCATTTACATAAATAGATGTACTTGACATTAAAACATCTTGTCAGATACAATCATTACCCACATCTTACAGATGGGGAAAATGAAGTACAGAAAGCTTAAGTGCGTTAACTAAGTCATGTAATCAGTGAATGGTCAAGCTCAGATTTTTCCCTGAACATACTAAGGTACTATGCCAAAATGTACAAGATTTGGAAATGGCATTTCACTGAAAAGACAGTAACCATGTCTACTTCAAAAGCATGGGGATGTTTCTATGAGTAAATACAAGCTATATGAAGAACATTTTTGCAACCTCCAGTCTGGATTGTGATCCTTTAAGATAACAGGAAAATAAAGGGATTTGGAATATTTTAGAGTAGTTGTCAAATCACCAGCACAACAGTATGAAATACTTAAACCCAGATGTGGCTAAGGAAGGGGCTTGACATTGTAAGTCCGGGATGAAGATGTTTGCAAGAATCACTCCAACCCTGCTTGCAAGTGAGCTCTGAATTTAAAAAGGCATAGCTTAGCTTCCCTACAATGGTAGACCAGTTGAATATAGTGTCCAAGAATGCAGGAAAATCCAGTATTCACAAATATAGGCTTTGAGATTGGATTAGACTACATGAAGAACTGTGAATCCAGAATTTACTAGGAATTAGGAATTCCTAGTAATTAAGAATTAGGGGAGGTTATTAACTTTCTATAAGCTTATGTTGTTTGTATGTAAAACACAGCTAGTGATTACTATTCTATAGATTTGTTGTATGTGATATGAAATGCACAACAGGGAAATTTTCTAGCATATATTGTTTGTTTTACAGTAGACAGGTGGAAAAGAGGAGCCCAGATCAGTTTTAGCACAAAGGCCAGACTCATTTCTCATTTGATTCTTTTAATGTGGTTGAATAGTCTACTATTTGTAATAACATTTTGAACATCTTAATGAACTCTAAGACTGCTGACTCATCAATTCTTTCCCACCTTCTGGCCGAGAATGGGAGATTCATTTTCATTCTAAAACCTTTGGTGGTTGACTACTAGATTTAAATTTAGATACTTTCAATTATTAACTGAGTACCTTAGGCTGGTTTACTCAAGTAAAATATGATAAAAGTAGTACTTGTGCAAAAGGGTTGTTTGAGAATCAAGATAACACATGTGAAGGATTTAGCATGCTGCTGCACACAAATAGCCATTCAAATAGGTTTGAGATGTTACCTCATTGTGAACTCTTCATTATTCTTAATATTGCTCTTACCTTGGTTTGGCTCAGGGAAGGCAAGCATAGGAAATCAGAGGTTTCCTGATGAGAGGATGAGAGAAATTAGGATCTATACTTCCCCCACGCCCTCCCTGTTTGGCCATAGGAGAGGAGTGAGTTTACAAAGACAATGACTGTATTCTTTTACAAAAGACCAGTTTCTATCAGTTGCTTACATTCTCAAGGTAACAACTATCATCAGGTTCCATTTCACTATACATTTGGTCATCCAGTTGAGTGAAAATGACTCCCTAATGTAGCTAGTGCCTGGATATTTAATCATCCTTTATTGGTCTCATTATCTCTCTCCATGATCTTTGTAAATATTCCCATCTTTAAACCTTTTCCATTAATGTTGAAGCAAAACTTTCTTAAGTGAGTTTTTAAAAAACACATCTCTTTCTTTCTTGGATCCTGATTCAATAGGGGTTTATTTTTAGAGAAGTACTGAGAAAGAACACGTTGTGGTAATATCAAAACTACCAGTAGAGAAGGCAAGCACAGTATAGTGGAAGAAAAGACCTGGGTTAAGATTTTGATTTCAATATGTATCTGTTCTTAACCATTTGTACTGAAGTGCTAGTGAATAAAGTTCTACACATATACCTATCCTCTGAGATGACTGGCATAAATTATCCACTTCCCTCTACTTGCTGGAATCCAATACCTGCCCATATTTCAATTTCTCCTACCCTCTTGATAAGGCTTACATATTTGTTGAATGTCTTCCAATGATGAAATGAGGATCCTGAACATACTTTGATAGACACAAGGAACCATTTTAAATTCTCAATAAAAAGAAGATACTAGGGATGTGATGTTTTCAGAACATTCAGAACTCTCCCATCTAACATAATTTTCCCCAAAGTACTGAGCAATAAACCTACTTATGATAAAATAACTAAATAATTTTTTGAATGTATAAAGGTGACATTTAGAAGCTTATAACTCATCAAATAAGAGCATCTAAAATTCAGCTGCTGATAAAAATGTCATACTTCACATGAGAAATAAAGAACTTTTAAAATGATCTTTTTACTAATCTGGTTTCTCTCAATTTCTCTTAAAAAATGTGCTTACAGAGATCTTTGATGAATACAAATAAGCAAAATGAAATGAATACTTCATTGAATACAAAATTGAATACAATTTTGACAATTTTTTAAACATTAAAAAGGGCATCTTTATCACCTTTATGCCAAAAGAAACTAATTAAAATTTGTATTTTTTCCTCTATAATAAAATATGATCATATTATGGGCAAATATTCCATCAATAACATTAATCTACTGTTTTTTTACTGTAATTTTTTGGTCTCTGTAGACTTATGTAGTCTATGTAGACTATGTAGTCTATGTGTATATATAATCCACTTGAGCCTGAAATGAATTTTAAGGGTCTCCTCCATCCCCCTTCCACCACCCAGAAAATACAGAAACACACACACAACCACAACTACATCATTCTTAAAATCTGAGAACTGCAGGACCATTTTGTTTATTTAATTTAGCAAATATCATTTATTACAGAATTAAAAAAATAACATGGCTCTAAGAGATGGCCTTTCATTTATAGCACAGCAGTCATTAGTGCATTTCAACTTGCATGTGTTCATGGTATTCATAGTCCTTTTCTTCCTCCTTCAAAATGCTGGGACTTTAAATTACTGCTCAAGAGCTAGCAAGCAAGATAGGGCTATTAGATTTAGCATCATATATTTTCCCAAGCGGTATACACAGCACTTTTTAAATATGTATGCAACCCGTTTTAGACTGTAATCTCTTTTCAGTTATTTATACCACTGACGGGCTTTAGATCCTTATTTCTGACACTATAATTTAATGCTGTGACACAAGCCCCAGATTTACAGCTTCCACTGTTGGCCCAAGAGTTCCATTCTACGGCTCTGATACAGTGAATTCAGAGGAGTTACAGAAGGGAATTTCATCGGAAGGATTTTGTTTTTTCTATACAGTAAAGTTTTGCAGACTCAATGTTGACTTCTTTGCCTTTAGAAAGGGACTTTAAACCTAGGTTTTGAAGGCCATTTAATACTTCCTGATATTAAAAAAAAAACACATTCCATTGTTTATCTACCCAAGTTCACATGTCATTCACTAAAGGTTTAGATAACCATGTACAAATCATTTAACTTCTGTAAGCATTTATTTTCTCATGTGTAAAAATGGGAATAAACTGCATACTTCATCTTCATGAGGTTGTCGTTAGGAAGAAATGAGTTTTTGCATGTGAAGCACTTAGAATAGTGCCTGACACATACCAAGGGGCAGTATAATGTAGGGTTAAAGAGTGTGGGTTGTATACATGACACAATTTCAAGGATATTTTTCCCAGAGATCATGGGAATGTTGTTTTCTAGAATCATTCATATGGTACCTTTGCCTCTGACTCAGAATTTCAAGAATTCATCTTATGAAAAAAGTGCAAAAAGAGCAGATATGTGTAGGGAGTTGTGCGCCTCAGTATTATTTGAATAAATAAACAGGAACACTTTAAATGTTTATTAAACTAGACCTGCTGAAATAAATTATTTTGTATACAAGTAATGAAAGATATAATCTGTAGCTGTTACAAAAGAATGAAGATAGTGCTATACTGACATTCTATACATTCCATATGTTAATTGAGAAATTGCGGAAGTGTATATGCATCAACATTCAATATTTTCACTATATATTAAGTATATAGGGAAATGTTGAAAACCAACACTAAACTATTAACCAGTGATTGTATTTAAAGAGTGGGATTAGAAGGGAACCTGGCTGACTCAATTGGTTAGACATCTGACTCCTGATTAGGCTTAGGTCATGATCCCATGGTTTATGAGTTCAAGCCCCGCATCAGGCTCTCTGCTGTCACCACAGAGCCTGTTTTGAATCTACTGTCACTCTCTTTGTGTTCCTCACTTCCCCCCTCACAAAAAACAAATGAACATTTAAATAATTTTTAGAGTGGGATTACAGAATATTTCACTTAATTAAGTATCAGATATATGTAATTTTTTTAATAAAAAATAGTACTTGTTTAGCAAAAATATCAATGAACACATATCTGATAATATAGTATTTCTACTTGTTTTAATCCTTTCAGGCTGCTATAACAAAATGCCCTAGATTGGGTGGCTTATAAATATCAGATATCTGTTCTTACAGCTATAGAGGCTGGGAAGTCCAGGACCAGGGTGTTGGTAGATTTGGTCTGGTAATGAGGTTCTGTTTCCTGGTTCACAGTTATGATTTTGCTGTATCCTCACATGATGGAAAGAGTAAGGGGTCTCTCTGGGGTCTTTTTTTTTTTAAATAAGAGCACTAATCCCACTCATGAGGGCGCTTCATGATCTAATCACCCCAAAGGCCCCACATCCAAATACTAACATGTGGAATACTAGGATTTAATATATAAATTTTAGGAGGACACAAACATTTAGTCTATAGTACTACTGACAACTCTTTAATTAATAGCCATTACCCACAGGAGAAAGCCCAGAACCTCCATAAATTATAGAACTATCTACCTGGCCAGTATGTTCTGCCATTATCCATCTTGTTGCATATTTCCAAGGCGTAGAGAATGATCATAGTTCCTATTGATCTTATTAATAGCATTAATATTTGGATTGCTTGATGTTTTTGATTATGCTGATTGGTCTGCTTGTAATGCATATCTCAGGGACAGATTTTTTTGCAATTGCCTGTTTTTATGTACATCTCTCTTTGTAAATTTTGACCTACTTGAGAAAAGACAACTAACAGAGGTATTAACAAATAATACTCCCTCAGTAAATGCTCATTAAACTGAAATAAACTATACTGATATTTTGGGGAAGTTGACAGGCCAAGAGGAGCTCACAAAAAAATTCCCAGTAGTATTATTTCATAAACTTAATCTTGACCAGGATAGTAGCAGGTTGAAAGAATATTAGATGCAAGGCATGTTCAAGCAGGCAATATATAATTATTGTTAAATACATGGCATTATAATAACTCAGCACTTTTTGGTGATTAATTTTATAACAGTATGTTAGATACATGCAGGCATATAAATAAAGAGCATGAACTGTTATATTAATATAGGAATAAGTAGATAAGTTTTTTGAATAGAATTATAGATTTCTTACAGAGAAGCTAGGGATAAGAAAGCTACCAAGAGATGAAAGATTGAATAAAAATAATTAGACAGAAATAACATAGCTTTAAAAGAAGAAAATGCAGGATAGGAGATTGAATTTAAGATTGCTTGTGTAAAACAATGCAGGGAATGTCTTACAGACTATTCTGGGGGATCTTTTAATTAAAGTACCAGCAGAAGCTTTTTTATGGTAGTGCTTCATCTCCTTAAATGAATCTATTTAAATAGATCTATTTAAATGGTTGCCATATTACTTGGAACTATTTTGATTACTTATAATAAAAACCAATTCTAGCTTCATGTGATAATTTATCTATCTTGTTTTTTCAAAAGAACAGCCAGACCAAGGATAGGATCTCTTAATTTCAGATTCAAATTTATTGGGAAGAGTCAATTTGGCCAATGTAAACCAAATGTCCAGTTGTGTTCATTTAGCTAGACCAGTGAGGTTCAATCATGTTTTTAGAATATTTCTTCCAAGAGTTAATGACTGTAACCATGAAATTTAAGGTAGGTGCTATTTATAGAAAATGTGAGGGGCAAAGAAAATCCAAATTGATATGCACTGTTAAACCTAGAAAGAGGCATGAAAAACTCCAGATAATTTCTCTTGGATTGCTATTTTGTAAACATTTATGTATTCATCCATGTATTCATTAATTCACTCATTTATTTACTCATCCATCCAATCATCTATCCATCTATTCATTCACTCTCAAACTATGTTTGATAGCTGGCACCGTCATGAATGCTATCTCTTACCATTAAGATATAGCTTAGTCACTTAGAAGCTTACAGAGGGGGTATAGAAATGTTGATACAAGCTAGAAAGTGCTATAATGATTTCTTGGCATATGTGTTACAGCTGTGGGAACACAAAGGGCAGCTTAGTAATTATGCCCAATAAAGTCTTTATTGGAGTAATACTTGAGCTGAGCCTTAAAGGATATATAGGAGTGTCAAAGAAGAGAAGGGAGGAAAAAATAACATATACAATGAGAAAAACTAAGGATAGTGAGTTCAAAGGTGTTGCAGGAGACAAATATAGACAGGTGGGTTGACTCCAGATTATGCTTACATTAGTGTAGTATGTTAAGGAAATGGAATTTATTAAAGATTAAAAATGTCTCAAAGAAGGGGAGGAACTTTATCAGAATAGTGTTTTGAAGAATATGATAGTGTTATAAGGGTGAATGGTAATGAGGTGAACTGAAAGTAGGGAAATCAAATAAGTTGATTTTGTAAAAGCTTAGGTGGTGTATATAAGAGCCTAGAGTAAGGAAAATGTAGTGTTTATTTTCTCTTAGTAATTAGGCTTTTAACTTTAAAAAAAAAGAGAAAAAAACATGGAAAAGAACAGAGCTCTGTGACAGATGAGGTTTTTCCCTACATCTGTAGCCTAATTAATTAATTGTTCTGTGATAGATATTTAATTAAATAGTTGTGGGCATCTTTGTAAAGGATGTGGAACAACCAATTAAAATTTTCATTGTGGCCTTTCAAAATTAATTAGCCATTAAATACCACAGACTAAACTATAGCATAGCTATTTAGGTATAAGTAGGAAAAATAATATTTGGATTTGGGTGGATCATAGTACCCAGCCTATATTCATATCCCATAGGGAAATCTGGGATATACTACAGACTAGTGCTATACAACGAAATTTTGGGTGATGATGAAATGTTCTATGTAGTTATTGTCTAATATGGTCACTTCTAGTGCGTTGCTATTTAGCTCTTGAAATGTACCTGGTACAACTTAGAAACTTATTTTTAAGGTTAAAAAAATTTAAATAGTAATTAACTTAAATACAAATTTAAAATAAAATTGTACATGCTAGTGGCTTCCATATTGGAGATCACTGTAGACCATGAGAGTATGCAGATTCCTTTGGACAATACTGTGGTATATAGCTGTGAGGAAATCAACAGGGGGCAGCTGAGATAAAATAGGGTGTGGAATGGGGATGGAATCTCATTGTCAATACAGCTAAAACCTTGGAGAAATCAGTTCACATGTTGACCTTGGTGTTTTCACATGTATGAACTGATTGGCCATTAAGCTTCATATATCTACAGAAATAAAAATGATCTGTCATAGTTCAACTAAATAAAATAGCATTGAAAAAATAGCTATTCTACTTATTGTTTTACTAACTCTGTTATGAAACTACTCTGTTCTTAATTTTAAATTGTTCTAGGTATGAATTTGAGATATGAAAGCTATATTGTAGATAGGCTGAAAATTGGAAGGCTAAAGTATAATTTGGTGGAAGCTGTTTATTTTCAAACTATTAATTTACATATAACTAATTTTGAAATTGTCTCTTTTTTTAAGTTTATTTATTTACTTTGAGAGAGAGAGAGAGAGAGAGAGAGAGAGAGAGAGCATGAGTGGGGGAGGGGCAGAGAAAGAGAATGGAGAGAGAGACTCCCAAGCAGGCACAGAGCCTGATGTGAGGCTCAATCTCATGATCTATGAGATCATGACCTGAACTGAAATCAAGAGTTGGACGTTTGAATGAGCCACTCAAGTGCCCCAAAATTGTTTTCCCTGTCTTTTCTTTTATTGTCTGTTACCCTCTGTGATAGGTAGCCTCAAAGGTGACTTCCAATGATCCCCAATCTTTGTCTCCATCCACATAATAGCAGGATTGGTCTGTGTGACTATAGCAGACATGAGGAAAAGTCACTTCTGAGATTAGGGTATAAAAGATTGAAGCTTCCATGCTTCCATCTTGGGTTCTTTCTGTCACTCTTAGCCCTTTGTAAAGGACCACGTGGTGAGAAACTGAGGCATCCAATTACAGCCAATAAGGAAAGGAGGACTCCAGATAACGGCCATGAGTGAGTCTTCTTGGAAGTAAATCCTCCTACCCCAGTCCAAGCATCAAATGATGCAGCTTTATTGCAAACTTATTAAAGGCCTTAAGTCTGAATTACTCAGCTAAATTTCTCCCAGGTTACTTATCCTCAGAAACCATGAGAAAATAAATGTCTGTTGTTTTAAACCACTAAGTTTGAGGGTAATCTGTTATTCAGTCATAAAGAGCTAATACACCTTTCCTACTATTTCCTTTTTTTTTTTCCATCATGTTAAGTGAACTCTTTAGTCCCATCCTCCCAGCCACTTCTCCTCTGGTAACCATCAACTTGGTTTTTTTTATAGTTATGAGTCTGTTTCTTGGTTGACTCTCTCTTTCTTCCCCCTCCCCTTTTCTTATTTGTTTTGTTTCTTAAATTCCACATGCATGAAATCATATGGTATTTGTCTTTCTCTGGCTTATTTCTCCTAGCATTTATTCTCTAGCTCCATCCATGTCATTGCAAATGGTAAGATTTCATTCTTTTCATGAATGAATAACATTTCAGTGTGTGTGTGTGTGTGTGTGTGTGTGTGTGTGTGTTTATTCATCAATCGATGTGTTCATCACTCAAGTGTTCATCAATCAACCGACACTTGGACTGCTTCCATATTTTGGTTATGGTAAATAATGCTGCTATAAACATAGGGGTGCATGTATCCCTTTGAATGAGTGTTTTTTTTATTCTTTGGGTAAATACCCAGTACTGCCATTGCTGGATCCCAGAGTAGTTATATTTTTAACTTTTTGAGGAATCTCTATACTGTTTTCCACAGTGGTTGAACCAGTTTGCATTCCCAACAAGAGTGCGAAATTGTTCCTTTTTCTCCACACCTGTTACTTGTGTTGTTGATTTCAATCATTCTGACCAGTGTGAAGTGATATATTATTGTAGATTTGATTTGCATTTCCCTGATGATAAGTGATGTTGAGCATATTTTTATGTGTCTATAAGCCACCTGAGTATCTTCTTGAGACATGTGAGAAATGTGTGTTAATTGCTTCTGCCCATTTTTGAATTGGATTATTTGATTTTGGGTGTTGAGTTATAGAAGTTCTTTACATATTTTGGATACTAATCTTTTACCAGATGTGTCATTGGCAGAACTTTACCCCATTCCATAGGTTACTTTTTAGTTTTGTTGATTGTTTCCTTTGCTGGGCAGATGCTTTTTATTTTGATGTTGTTGCAACAGTTTATTTTTGCTTTTGTTTCCCTTGCCTCAGTGGACCTATCTAGAAAAAAATTTGCTATAGCTGATGTCAGAGAAGTTACTGCCAGTGTTCTCTTCTAGGATTTTTATGTTTTCAGGTCTCACATATAGGTCTTTCATCCATTTTGAGTTTTTTGTGTGTGTGTGTGTATGGTGTAAGAAAGTGGTCCAGTTTTTTTTTTTTTTCTTTTGCATGTGTCTGTCCATTGGACAGACATATTGGATATTCTTCCCTGCTCTGTCACAGATTAATTGACCATATAATTGTGGGCTTATGTCTGTGTTTTCTATTCTGTGTGTCTGTTTTTGCGCCAGTACCATGCTGTTTTGATTACTATAGCTTTGTAATATAACTTGAAGTCTAGAATTGTAATACCTCCAGCTTTGCTTTACCTTTCGAAGACTGCATTGGCTATTCAGGGTCTTTTGTTGTTCCGTACAAAATTTGGGATTCTTTGTTCTAGTTCTGTGAAAAATGTTTTTGGTATTTTGATAAGAATTGCATTAAATCTGTAGATTGCTTTAGTAGTGTAGACATTTAACACTATTTGTTCTTCCAATCCGTGAGCATGAACTGTCTTTCCATTTCCTTGGGTCATCTTCAATTTCTTCACCAATGCTTATATAGTTTTCAGAGTATAACTTTTTCACCTCATTGGTTAAGTTTATTTCCAGGTATTTTGTTATTTTTGGTGCAACTGTAAATGGGATTGTTTTCATAATTTCTCTTTCTGCTGCTTCACTATTAGTGTATAGAAATGCATCAGATTTCTGTACATTGATTTTTTATGCTGCAACTTTATTGAATTCATTTATCAGTTCTAGTAGTTTTATGGTGGAGTCTTTAGGGTTTTCTATATATAATATAGTATATATAGTATCACATTATCTACAAATAGTGAAAGTTTTACTTCTTTCTTATCAATTTTGATGCCTTTTCTATTTTTTTGTTGTTTTTGTCTGATTGCCCTGGCTAGGACTTCCGGTGCTAAGTTGATAAAAGTGGCAAGAGTGGAAATCCTTGTCTTATTCCTGACCTTAGGGCAAAAGTGCTCAGTGTCTCACAATTAAGTAAGATATTTGCTGTGAGTTTTTCATATAAAGCCTTTATTAGGTTGAGGTATATTCCCTGTAGACCTACTTTGTTCATGGTTTTTATCATGAATGGGTGTTGTACTTTGTCAAATGCTTTTTCTGCATTTATTGAAATGATTATATGGTTTTTATCGTTTTCATATTGATGTGATACGTTATATTGTTTGATTTGCAAATATTAAACCACCTTTGTTCCATCCAAGAATAAATCCCACTTGATCATGGTGAATGATTTTTTTAATGTATTGTTGGATTGGGTTTGCTACTGTTTTGTTGATAACTTTTGTGTCTATGTTCATCAGAGATATTGGCCTGTAGTTCCCTCCCCCCTCACACACACACACACACACACACACACACACACACACTTTCTTTCTGTGTGTGTGTGTGTGTGTGTGTGTGTGTGTGTGTGATATTTATCTGGTTTTTGTATCAGGGTAATGCTGGCCTCTTAAAATGAATTTGGAATTTTTGTTCCTCTTCTTTTTCTTGGAATGGTTTGAGAAAATTAAGTATTAACTTTTAATGTTTGGTAGAATTTGTCTGTGAAGACATCTAGTCCTTGACTTTTATTTATTGGGAGTTTTAATTTTAATTTTTTTATTTTTATTTAAAAAATTTTTTTTAAAGCTTATTCATTTTTGAGAAACAGAGACAGAGCATGAGTGGAGGAGGGCAAGAGAGAGAGAGGGAGACACAGAATACGAAGTAGGCTCCAGGCTTTGAGCTGCCAGCACAGACCCCAAGGCAGGGCTCGAACTCATGAACTGTGAGATCATGACCTGAGCCAAAGTCAGACGCTTACCGACTAAACCACCCAGGGGCCCCTAGGGAGTTTTTATTTTATTTTATTTATTTTAATTTTTTTTAACATTTATTTATTTTTGAGACAGAGAGAGACAGAGCATGAACGGGGGGAGGGCCAGAGAGAGAGGGAGACACAGAATCTGAAGCAGGCTCCAGGCTCTGAGCTGTCAGCACAGAGCCTGATGCGGGGCTCGAACTCACGGACCGTGAGATCGTGACCTGAACGAAGTCGGATGCTCAACTGACTGAGCCACCCAGGCGCCCCATCCCCTAGGGAGTTTTTAAATTACTGATTCAATTTCATTGCTGGTAAACAGTCTGTTCAAATTTCCTATTTCTTCCTGCTTCAATTTTGAAAGGTTACATGTGAGTAGGAATTTATACACTTGTGGTAGGTTGTCCAATTTATTGGCATATAATTTTTCATAATATCCTTTTACAATTGTTTTTATTTCTGTGGTGTTGGTTATTCCTCCTCTTTCATTTGTGATTTTGTTCATTTGAGCTCTCTCTCACACACACCTTTTTTTTTTTTTTTTTTGATGAGTCTGGCTATAGTTTCATCAGTTTAGTTGATCTTTCCAAAGAACCAGCCCCTGATTTCATTGATGTGTTCTATTTTATTTTTAGTTTCTATATCATCTACTTCTATTATAATCTTTATTATTTTCTTCCTTCTTATGCTTTGGGATTTTGTTTGTTCTCTTTTTTCTAGGTCCTTTGGGTGTAAGGTTAAGTTGTTTGAGATTTTTTTTACTGTCATGATAGGCCTGAGGAAATCAACCACAAGAAAAAATCTGGAAAGGGCAAAAATACACGGCAGTTAAAAAACATACTACTAAACAATGAATGGGTCAACCAAGAAATCAAAAACATAATAAAAAATTACATGGAAACAAACATGAAAATACAATGGTCCAAATTTGGCAGATGCAGCAAAAGCAGTTCTAAGGTCTGACTTGACCTTTTTTCATTATTTTAATTCTTTACTAATATTTTACAAACAGCAGTCCTACTAAACTATCTGTAACCCCCCAAATATTTTCTATACATTTAAGCCTTTGTAATCTCTTAAATATTATCTTTTTGGCATGAACCATCCTCTCTCTTTCAAATGTCTGACACACATTCTCTTTTTCAAACTCAACTACTGTCCTTTTTTGTAAAGTTCATGATTTCACCAATCTGGTTTAAACAGCCATCATTTGAATGATAAAGAAGATGTGGCATATATACAGTGGAATATTACTCAGCCATAAAAAAGAATGAAATCTTGCCATTGCAACTACATGGATGGAGCTCGAGGGTATTATGCTAAGCAAAGTAAGTCACTCAGAGAAAAAGAAATACCATCTGTTTCACTCCTCGGTGGAATTGATAAAGCTAAACACATGAATATAGGGAGGAAAAAGAGAGAGGCAAACCAGGAAATAGACTTTTACATATAGAGAACAAACTGAGAGTTGCTAGAGGGGAGGTGGGCAGGAGAGGATGGGTTAAATAGGTGATGGGCATTAATTAAGGAGGGCACATGCCGTGATAAGCACCAGGTGTCATACGTAAGTGGTGAATCACTAAATTCTACCTGAAACTAGAATTACACTGTATGTCAATGAACTGGAATTTAAATAAAAACTTCAAAAGAAGAAAAAAAACACCCATTATCATTCATGTTTTCATAGAAACAAGTAACTGTATCTAACAGTCATACTTTTGTGTTCAGTTTCCAACAATATAGAAATGACACTTCAGTCTATATGTATAGTATTCCCTTCGCCCCTCTGGACATACTGTCCTCAGACACTTTAACAAAGAAGTTTTACTCTAGAAAAAAAGTCAAACAAACAAACAAACAAAAAGGAGTGAAAAGTGATTGGCAGAGGCTGCCATGAGGAAGAAGTAGGGAGTTTGGTAAAACGATACAAACTTCCAGTTATAAAATTAATATGGTATAAGGACTTAACATAAAACATAGTGACTATAGTTGGTAACTCTGTATTGTTTAACAGAAGTTTGCTAAAAGAATAGAACTTAAATATTCTCACCAAGAAAGATGGTAGCTACATTTGTGGTGAACATAGCATAACACAGAGAAGTTGAATCAGTATGTTGTACATCTGAAACTAATGTAATGTAGTGTGTCAAATACATGCAAATCAATAAAAACATTAAAACAAAATGTTTTCACCAAAAAAATAAATAAATATGTGAGGTGATGGATGTGTTAATTAACTAGATGGGAAAATCCTTTCACAATGTAAAATGATATCAAATCATTATGAAATATGCTTTAAATATCTTATAATTTTATGTCTCAATTATACCTCGATATAGGCAAAAAAAGAGAAGTTTTTCGCTGACATATTCTTCAACTACAGATTTGGGGAAGCTTAAGATCTCCCCACAGTCAACTCAGAAAATCTGTACGAAATGTCTCATTCACTGTGGCCAAAATTGTATCTGGCCATTATTGACATCTGTTATTCTTTTAACAACCATTTGTGACCTGCTTTCTTTCATTTCCAACTTCTGTGGTACTATCTTTTTATTGTTCAGTGCCAGATATTTCAAAGTGTGTTCCAATAGATTCTAACAGAGCTTAATATCAAAAATTCTACCCATTGCCAATCTAAGAAAATATTTTCTTGTGTCTCTTGACTTCAGGAATATAGATCTTTCCACTTAAAAATTGAAATCGGGGGCACC
This sequence comes from Prionailurus viverrinus, assembly GCF_022837055.1. Lineage (NCBI taxonomy): Eukaryota > Metazoa > Chordata > Mammalia > Carnivora > Felidae > Prionailurus > Prionailurus viverrinus. The sequence goes on from NC_062570.1 coordinate 50,776,116, forward strand.
TGGCTGGCTCAGTCGGTTGAGGGTCTGACTTCCACTCAGGTCATGATCTCCTGGTCTGTGAGTTCAAGCCCTGGGTCGGGCTCTGTGCTGACAGCTCAGAGCCTAAAGCCTGTTTAGGATTCCGTGTCTTCCTCTCTCTCTGCCCTTCCCCCGCTCATGCTCTGTCTCTGTCTCTCTCTCTGTCAAAAATAAATAAACATTAAAAAAAAATTTAAAAAAATAATTGAGATCAGAGAGAAGATGGCTGGAGGAAAGAAAAAAAAAAGGAGCAAACATCAGTCTATAATCCAGTGCTTTCAAAGTGCTCTGGCCCGCTAATATTAGTAGAGAAATGTGAAAGCACATCCTTAAGCAAACATTTATAAGATATTGTATGTTATTTGACATGCTTATTTTTTTCAGTTTTATTTTAGTAGTGTTTATGTTGTTTTAATATAAAAATAATTTTCTTTAAATTACCTATCATTGGATGAAATTGAAGCTTCTATAACACAAACCATTTTTTATTATATAATTTTATAGTTTTTTCACACTGTCACCAATAGCTCCATATATATACTTAAAAAAATCTCCTTCCCCTTCAACAGAAAAACTTGTTTTTATTCTAAGCCTATTTTCTTGGTTCTCTATTCTGCAAGGATTGACTTCCTTGAAGAAACGTCTTGGGCTACCTTGAAAGTTTGTAACTATATCATTCAACTTGAGCCTCAATGTATCAAAACCTGTTTTGTTTTGTTTTTTCAATATATGAGGTTTATTGTCAAATTGGTTTCCATACAACACCCAGTGCTCATCCCAAAAGATGCCCTCCTCAATACCCATCACCCAGCCTCCCCTCCCTCCCACCCCCCATCAACCCTCAGTTTATTCTCAGTTTTTAACAGTCTCTTATGCTTTGGCTCTCTCCACTCTAACCTGCTTTTTTTTTTCCCTTCCCCTCCCCCATGGGTTTCTGTTAAGTTTCTGAGGATCCACATAAGAGTGAAACCATATGGTATCTGTCTTTCTCTGTATGGCTTATTTCACTTAGCATCACACTCTCCGGTTCCATCCATGTTGCTACAGAAGGCCATATTTCATTCTTTCTCATTGCCACATAGTACTCCATTGTGTATATAAACCACAATTTCTTTATCCAGTCATCAGTTGATGGACATTTAGGCTTTTTCCACAATATGGCTAATGTTGAGAGTGTTGCTATAAACATTGGGGTACAAGTGCCCTATGCATCAGTACTCCTGTATCCCTTGGGTAAATTCCTAGCAGTGCTATTGCTGGGTCATAAGGTATGTCTATTTTTAAATTTTGAGGAACCTCCACACTGTTTTCCAGAGTGGCTGCACCAGTTTGCATTCCCACCAACAGTGCAAGAGGGTTCCTGTTTCTCCACATCCTCGCCAGCATCTATAGTCTCCTGATTTGTTCATTTTGGCCACTCTGACTGGCGTGAGGTGATATCTCAGTGTGGTTTTGATTTGTATTTCCCTGATAAGGAGCAACGTTGAGCATCTTTTCATGTGCCTGTTGGCCATCCGGATGTCTTCTTTAGAGAAGTGTCTATTCATGTTTTCTGCCCATTTCTTCACTGGGTTATTGGTTTTTTGGGTGTGGAGTTTGGTGAGCTCGTTATAGATTTTGGATACTAGCCCTTTGTCCGAAATGTCATTTGCAAATATCTTTTCCCATTCCATTGGTTGCCTTTTAGTTTTGTTGGTTGTTTCCTTTGCTGTGCAGAAGCTTTTTATTTTCATAAGGTCCCAATAGTTCGTTTTTGCTTTTAATTCCCTTGCTTTTGGGGATGTGTCAAGTAAGATATTGCTACGGCTGAGGTCAGAGAGGTCTTTTCCTGCTTTCTGCTCTAGGGTTTTGATGGTTTCCTGTCTCACATTCCGGTCCTTTATCCATTTTGAGTTTATTTTTGTGAATGGTGTGAGAAAGTGGTCTAGTTTCAACCTTCTGCATGTTGCTGTCTAGTTCTCCCAGCACCATTTGTTAAAGAGACTGTCTTTTTTTCCATTGGATGTTCTTTCCTGCTTTGTCAAAGACTAGTTGGCCATACGTTTGTGGGTCTAGTTCTGGGGTTTCTATTCTATTCCATTGGTCTATGTGTCTATTTTTGTGCCAATACCATGCTGTCTTGATGATGACAGCTTGGTAGTAGAGGCTAAAGTCTGGGATTGTGATGCCTCCTGCTTTGGTCTTCTTCTTCAAAATTACTTTGGCTATTTGGGGCCTTTTGTGGTTCCATATGAATTTTAGGATTGCTTGTTCTAGCTTCGAGAAGAATGCTGGTGCAATTTTGATCAGGATTGCATTGAATGTGTAGATAGCTTTGGGTAGTATTGACATTTTGTCAATATTTATTCTTCCAATCCATGAGCAGGGAATGTCTTTCCATTTCTTTACATCTTCTTCAATTACCTTCATAAGCTTTCTATAGTTTTCAGCATACAGATCTTTTACATCTTTGCTTAGATTTATTCCTAGGTATTTTATGCTTCTTGGTGCCATTGTGAATGGGATCAGTTTCTTTATTTGTCTTTCTGTTGCTTCATTGTTAGTGTATAAGAATGCAACTGATTTCTGTACATTGATTTTGTATCCTGCAACTTTGCTGAATTCCTGTATCAGTTCTAGCAGACTTTTGGTGGAGTCTATCGGATTTTCCATGTATAATATCATGTCATCTGCAAAAAGCAAAAGCTTGACTTCATCTTTGCCAATTTTGATGCCTTTGATTTCCTTTTGTTGTCTGATTGCTGGTGCTAGAACTTCCAGCACTATGTTAAACAGCAGCGGTGAGAGTGGGCATCCTTGTCGTGTTCCTGATCTCAGGGAAAAAGCTCTCAGTTTTTCCCCGTTGAGGATGTTGTTAGCTGTGGGCTTTTCATAAATCGCTTTTATGATCTTTAAGTATGTTCCTTCTATCCCAACTTTCTCGAGGGTTTTTATTAAGAAAGTTGCTGAATTTTGTCAAAGGCCTTTTCATCATCGATTGACAGGATCATATGGTTCTTTTCTTTTATGAATGTGATGTATCACGTAGATTGATTTGCGAATGTTGAACCAGCCCTGCATCCCAGGAATGAATCCCACTTGATCATGGTGAATAATTCTTTTTATATGCTGTTGAATTCGATTTGCTAGTATCTTATTGAGAATTTTTGCATCCACATTCATCAGGGATATTGGCCTGTAATTCTCTTTTTTCCCTGGGTCTCTGTCTGGTTTAGGAATCAAAGTAATACTGGCTTCATAGAATGAGTCTGGAAGTTTTCCTTCCCTTTCTATTTTTTGGAATAGCTTGAGAAGGATAAGTATTATCTCTGCTTTAAACGTCTGGTAGAACTCCCTTGGGAAGCCATCTGGTCCTGGACTCTTATTAGTTGGGAGATTTTTGATGACTGATTCAATTTCTTCACTGGTTATGGGTCTGTTCAAGCTTTCTATTTCCTCCTGATTGAGTTTTGGAAGGTTGTGGGTGTTTAGGAATTTGTCCATTTCTTCCAGGTTGTCCAGTTTGTTGGCATATAATTTTTCATAGTATTCCATGATAATTGCTTGTATCTGAGGGATTGGTTGTAATCATTCCATTTTCATTCATGATATTATCTTTGAGTCATCTCCCTTTTCTTTTTTAGAAACCTGGCTAGAGGTTTATCAATTTTGTTTATTTTTTCAAAAAACCAACTCTTGGTTTCATTTATCTGCTCTACAGTTTTTTTAGTTTCTATATTGTTTATTTCTGCTCTGATCTTTATTATTTCTCTTCTGCTGGGTTTAGGCTGTCTTTGCTGTTCTGCTTCTAGTTCCTTTAGGTGTGCTGTTAGATTTTGTATTTGGGATTTTTCTTGTTCCTTGATATAGGCCTGGATTGCAATGTATTTTCCTCTCAGGACTGCCTTCGCTGCATCCCAAAGCGTTTGGATTGTTGTATTTTCATTTTCGTTTGTTTCCATATATTTTTTAACTTCTTCTCTAATTGCTGGTTGACCCATTCATTCTTTAGTAGGGTGTTCTTTAACCTGCATGCTTTTGGAGGTTTTCCAGATTTTTCCTGTGGTTGATTTCAAGCTTCATAGCATTGTGGTCTGAACGTATGCATGGTATGATCTCAATTCTTGTATACATATGAAGGGCTATTTTGTGACCCAGTATGTCATCTATCCTGGAGAATGTTCCATGTGCCCTCGAGAAGAAAGTATATTCTGTTTCTTTGGGATGCAGAGTTCTAAATATATCTGTCAAGTCCATCTGATCTAATGTATCATTCAGGGCCCTTGTTTCTTTATTGACCGTGTGTCTAGATGATCTATCCATTTCTGTAAGTGGAGTGTTAAAGTCCCCTGCAATTACCACATTCTTGTCAATAAGGTTGCTTATGTTTGTGAGTAATTGTTTTATATATTTGGGGGCTCCTGTATTCAGCACATAGACATTTATAATTGTTAGCTCTTCCTGATGGATAGACCCTATGATTATTATATAATGCCCTTCTTCATCTCTTGTTACAGCCTTTAATTTAAAGTCTGGTTTGTCTGATATAATTATGGCTACTCCAGCTTTCTTTTGACTTCCAGTGGCATGATAAATAGTTCTCCATCCCCTCACTTTCAATCTAAAGGTGTCCTCAGGTCTAAAATGAGTCTCTTGTAGACAGCAAATAGATGGGTCTTGTTTTTTTATCCATTCTGATACCCTATGTCTTTTGGTTGGCGGATTTAGTCCATTTACGTTCAGTGTTATTATAGAAAGATATGGGTTTAGAGTCATTGTGATGTCCGTAGGTTTCATGCTTGTAGTGATGTCCCTGGTACTTTGTCTCACAGGATTCCCCTTAGAATCTCTTAGGGCTGGTTTAGTGGTGATGAATTCCTTCAGTTTTTGTTTGTTTGGGAAGACCTTTATCTCTCCTTCTATTCTAAATGACAGACTTGGGGCGCCTGGGTGGCGCAGTCGGTTAAGCGTCCGACTTCAGCCAGGTCACGATCTCACGGTCCGTGAGTTCGAGCCCCGCGTTGGGCTCTGGGCTGATGGCTCAGAGCCTGGAGCCTGTTTCCGATTCTGTGTCTCCCTCTCTCTCTGCCCCTCCCCCATTCATGCTCTATCTCTCTCTGTCCCAAAAATAAATAAACGTTGAAAAAAAAAATTAAAAAAAAATAAATAAATGACAGACTTGCTGGATAAAGGATTCTTGGCTGCATATATTTTCTGTTCATCACATTGAAGATCTCCTGCCGTTCCTTTCTGGCCTGCCAAGTTTCAGTAGAGAGATTGGTCACAAGTCTTATAGGTCTCCCTTTATATGTTAGAGCACATTTATCCCTTGCTGCTTTCAGAATTTTCTTTTTATCCTTGTATTTTGCCAGTTTCACTGTGATATGTCGTGCAGAAGATCGATTCAAGTTACGTCTGAAGGGAGTTCTCTGTGCCTCTTTGATTTCAATGCCTTTTTCCTTCCCCAGATCCGGGAAGTTCTCAGCTATTATTTCTTCAAGTACCCCTTCAGCACCTTTCCATCTCTCTTCTTCCTCTGGAATAGCAATTATGCGTAGATTATTTCTCTTTAAATTATCACTTAGTTCTCTAATTTTCCCCTCATACTCCTAGATTTTTTTATCTCTCTTTTTCTCAGCTCCTTCTTTTTCCATAATTTTATCTTCTAGTTCACCTATTCTCTCCTCTGCCTCTTCAATCCGAGCCGTGGTTGTCTCCATTTTATTTTGCAGCTCATTGATAGCATTTTTTTAGCTCCTCCTGGCTGTTCCTTAGTCCCTTGATCTCTGTAGCATTAGATTCTCTGCTGTCCTTTATACTGTTTTCAAGCCCAGCAATTTTATGACTATTATTCTAAATTCACTTACTGTTATATTGTTTAAATCGTTTTTGATCAGTTCGTTAGCTGTTGTTATTTCCTGAATATTTTTTTGAGGGGAATTCTTCCGTTTTGTCATTTTGGATAGTCCCTGGAGTGGTGCGGAACTGTGGGGCACTTCCCCTGTGCTGTCTTGAATAACTTGCGTTGGTGGGCGGGGCGCAGCACTGATGTCTGCTTCCAGCCCACCGCTGGTGCTACAGTCAGACTGGTGTGTGCCTTCTCTTTCCCTCTCCTAGGGGCGGGATTCACTGTGGGGTGGCGTGGCCCATCTGGGCTACTTGCACAGTGCCAGGCTTGTGGTGTTGGGGATCTGGCACATTAGCTGGGGTGGATCAGCAAGGTGCACAGGCTTGGGAGGGGCAGGCTCAGCTCCCTTTTCCTTCAGAGATCCGCTTCGGGAGTGGCCCTGTGGCACTGGGAGGGAGTTAGACCTGCAGGAGGGATGGATCTGCAGAAGGACAGCGTTGGGTGTTTGCACAGTGCAAGCAAGTTCCCTGGCAGGAACTGGTTCCCTTTGGGATTTTGGCTGGGCGATGGCGAGGGAGATGGCGCTGGCGAGCGCCTTTGTTCCCTGCCAAGCTGAGCTCTGTCGACCGGGGCTCACCAACTCTCCCTCCCGTTGTCCTCCAGCCCTCCCGCTGTCCGAACAGAGCTGTTAGCTTATAACCTTCCAGATGTTAAGTCCCGCTTGCAGTCAGAACACACTCCGTCCGGCCCCTCCGCTTTTGCAAGCCAGACTCGGGGCTCTGCTTGGCCGGCAGGCCGCCCCTCCGCCCACTCCCTCCCGCCAGTCCGTGGAGCGCGCACCGCCTGTCCACCCTTCCTACCCTCTTCCGTGGGCCTCTCGTCTGCGCTTAGCTCTGGAGACTCCATTCTGCTAGTCTTCTGGTGGTTTTCTGGGTTATTTAGGCAGGTGTAGGTGGAATCTAAGTGATCAGCAGTGTGCGCTGTGAGCCCAGCGTCCTCCTACTCTGCCATCTTCTCAGGATCCTCCAAAACCTGTTTTTTTGAGACACTGAGGCCTCCATCCTGAAATCAGAAATTTTCAGATAAGGTGCTTTTGCGTAGTTCTGGATGAAGTATTAAGCCATTTGGAGTAAATGAAATAAAATAGATCTTTGTATTGAAAAAAAAAGAAAACAAAGTTATATTTAATAAAAAACAAGCCCACCCTGGACAGAGCCTTTACTTTGTTATCTGTGCTGGTAATAGTAGATGAAGACGCTTAGTAGATGTTCAAATAACACATGATGAGACTACATCTTTTAGATCCAAATTCTCCCACCCAGGATGAAAATTTCACCCCTATTAGGTGAAAATGTAGAGAGAGTCCCCTCTAAATATCACAAGACTGTCAGTCTGTTTTCAGTGAGAGTTGGTACACTGCCACTTATTTAAGTTTCTGCTTGACTGACTTCTTTCACAGCATATAAGTATATATTTCTTGTTTGTAGGAGCTGAGTGGCATTCCATCATTCCCTGGCATATCTCACTGTTGCCATAATAATGTGATAATAATTTAACAGCACAGTATATTAGAGAGATATAGTAGCTACTTCCTGTTGAAAGTTTTACAAGGGCTACTTTTCTCCATTTCCAAAGAAGGTTTGTTATCGTATTAAGAAAAATCACCCAAGATTCTTTAGAAAAATGAAGATGGCTTTTTTAAACACATTTCAGGGACTTCTGTCATTTCCTTCCTAACACTGCTTGTATAAGACACCTAGAGTTTGGTGGAAGGAGCACTGGATTTGGTGTTAGAAGATGGGCCTCGGTGGCTCAGTCAGTTGAGTGTCCGACTTTGGCTCAGGTCATGATCTGACAGTTCATGAGTTCAAGACCCACATTAGGCTTGCTGCTGTCAGTGCAGAGCCCGCTTCAGATCCTCTGTCCCCTCTCTTTGCTCTTCCCCACTTGCACTCTCTCATAAATGAATGAAAATATTTAAAAAAAAACAAAAAGAAGAAGAAGAAGAAGATGTAGGATTAAAAGAGGGCTCTGTCTCTTATGGTCTGTGTGTTTTGAGACATAATTGTAGGCTAAATGTAGTCTCTTTCCAGCCTCCATTTCCCATAGGTAATAAGAAATATACATTGGTAAACAAAGATGTGGCTCCGTTCATTATGGAGATTAGAGTCTAGCTGGTAAGATAGATAGAGAAGTAATAGTTAATACTTTGATGTGTGTTAGCAACAGAAGGAAGGGTAGGAGAAAATGGTGATTTCTAGCAGGGAGGCTTAGTACATGGAGAACACCATCTCTGAGGGTGACAGAAATGTTAAGATAAGGATTCAGATAAGATTCAGTAAGCTGAATCCTAAAGATAAACAGATGCTAGGCAAATAAGGATAAGTAGTGGGCAGAGAAGAATAAAACAAATCCCCACTCTTTTAGAAAAAAGACTAATTTTTCTATAGCCATGGTAACAAGTAGCCACCAGAAACACATTTAAACTCTGTCAGTCAATCAATGAGGACAGCTCACCTCAGCAAACAAGTTCTTAAAAGCTGATGAACCCATGACAGTTCCTCACATTTAAGAGTCAGCCAATTAGGAATGAAAATCCACCAATAATAACTCTTCTAAGTGCCAATCAGTCAAAAATATCTTCAACCAACTATTTAAAATTTCAATATAGGTCCCTGAAAACCAATAAACTGGTTAGGTACAATATAGGTCCCTGAAAATCTATCAATCTCCGAACTCTATACAGTTTTAAAACCCTATATAGTATCAGCAAACAGCTCTGCTCAGAGAAGAAATGCCTGAGCAAAATAACCCTCATTACTAGAGAAAGCAAAACACCCAGGTTTTTTTATTCCCCTAGATACTGAATCTTGGTCCTGCCAACCTTTGTCAGAAGTGAAAGTGTGGCATGGTTGAGGAAGTGAATAAAAGCCCAGCAGAACTAGATGGTAGTAAACGTAGGAAAAGTACTTCTGTGAGGAAGATGATGATACAGTTTAGTATAGTTTGAGTTTGAAAAATACAAACAAAATCTAGTTGGAGCCACAGGAAATTGGAGTCCAGGATAAGAGGCTAAATTGGAGACACATGCTTAGGAATATAATATTGTAATATGGCCTTATTTCAGCACCAAGATTGTGTAATCACTGATTTTTTTTCTGCATAAGTGGAGATATTCCCTTATCTGGAGACATTCCCTAATCTTTCCTAACACCCTCTTTCACCCTGCAGATCAGGCCATCCTCCTTCTATTTCTCTTTCTTCAATAATCACACTAGTCTCCTGTGGAGACAGTACCCCCAAATCTTAATAGGCAACCTGCCTGAGCCCACTACTGAACCTTAAAAGACCTACAGGTGTACTGGAAAGCTGGTCCTCTCTGGGGTCTGGTACATGGAGGCTTCAAGCCATTTAAATTAGAATCCTAGTGCCTTCTTGGTTGATCTCACAGCACTGAATAAATATTATGATTTTCTGTGTGCTCCAAAATGGGAAGACATTTGGGAAACACTGATAGACTACTTAATGACAAGTTCTATGTTCTTCAGTATGCATCACCAGTTTTGTTCCTAAACTGGCAAGAACCTGAAATCCTTGATTAAGTAGAAAAGTGAGAGATTTGTTAGGTTGGTTGGTTGGTTGGGTTTTTGTTTCTTTTTTTTTTCTTTTCTTTTCATTTTTTTTTTTGTCTTATTGGGGGACAAACCCAAGAAAGAGATGAAGAGCTGAGATAAGAGAAGGGAAGCCAGAAAGACCACAGGTAGAATGTTGATCTGGTACCTCTCCACAGTCCTTTCAAATGTCTATGAAATATAGTTCTTATGATGCACATGGTAAGAAAGAATTAGTGGTATAAATTGGGTAATAGGCTTAATTCTGTACCAGGGTTGTTGTGGAGGAACATGATAAATACCTGTAAATACAGACTTCTGAAGAAGATTCATAAGAAAGTAAATATAAGAAATTTGAAGAAATTACAGAGTTTTGGACTTTCACAGATTGTGGAATCAGAAGTTCGGTCTTCATTAACTTAGATCTAGTTTTCACTTCTTTTTCTTTTTTTTTTAAACTCAGCTTTCACAGTTGAGCCTAAAGAAAAAGGCTGAACTTCATTGCAACAATTGATTTATCCCCAAGTTATTTAGCTTTTTTACAATAAGTTCTTGATACCAACATTGTTCCCAGCCACAGACAGTTGTCTAAGAGTAAAAGATTTGTCTTTGCAAATTATAGGATTTTCTTATAAAAGCAAAGTGTTGGGGAAATTTTTAAAATTTCTCTGTCCAGCTGATCTCAAAATTCTTTTCAGAGCTCTTTTCTAGGATGACTTTTCTCTTGGATGGAAAGTATAAAGGTGTAAAAAACATGAAGCTTTATATCTGCCCAAGAAAAACTCCAGAATAGAGTTCTCAAACAACTTTTTGGGTAGAATGGAAGTGTTTCCTCTGAATTACAAATAATAAGGAAATAGGTATACCTACTTTTTTTAAAATTACAAATAAGGTAAAAGAGGTTTTCTGCTGGTAGCATAAAGACCTCTAAATTCCAAGAAAGCTATAGAAAATAAAATTGATCAAATAAAGACTTTTTAAAAACTAATATTAATTTATATTTAATGTTAAATACTGTTTCTAAGAAGATATTTTTCCATGAACACTTTGAGCATATGTAGTGATAGATTAAAATTTTCATATAAAGTCAATGTATTATGTAAGCTTTTATTTTTGCATATGTACTTTTAAATGAGACAACTCCTTTCTAAAAGGAAACACGGATAACTTTATCTTTTTTATTCATATGACCTAAGACAATGTTTCTTTTTCTTTTTCCTACAACCTTTTTCAAAATTATGGCATCCTAGGCCCTTGAAGAGCATGTCAACAACTTTATTGAAACTTTGTATTGGAACATCCTTTCTGAACTACTTACTATTCTTCCTTTATTAACAACAACAACAAAAAAATCTAATACTGTCCCAAGTTACCTAATGTTTGATCAACAGTATCTTGTGGCAACTAAGTCCCAGTGCTGATTTTTCTCAACTCAGACTGTCTGGAGCCTTGTTCCATCAAGCAGTAACTTTGCACTTAACACCTTAATGCTCTTAACAAAAAGAGATCGAGGGAAATGGAGATCTTCTCTGGTGGGGATAATTAAAGAAAGACATACAAATGCATTTGGTGCCAGATTGGATTACTTAAAATGAGTAAAATTAAAGCAAACATTTTATCATCTCCAATTACACAGTTACTCCCTTAAGGATAATTAAGACAAATGGGTAAAACCCACCAATGACAAAATTTTACTTAGTTTTAAAGGCAAATGGACAATACAACCATAGTAACATCAGATGATAAGTAGTTATTATTCCATTATTCTTTCTAATTACTACATAAACTGAAATAATCTTTTTGATTCTATCTCCCATTCCTTACCAAATAACAAACACTTCAGTCCTTCTTCTTAGATCCAGTCTTTCTGAGTATAGCACAGCTTATACGGAGACAGCCTGGGTCATCAAGAAACAATTGAATTTTGAATTCAGAAAACATCCACTAATTTCTCTGAGTTTAGGTTTCTTTGTCTAAATAATAGGAAATATAGTAATGCCCAATCATTGACCCCAAAAGATGGCTGTGAGTAGCAAATGTAATAATGTAAGTAACAGTACTCAATGAATGGTAAGGCTGTATATTAAAAAAAACAAAAAACAAAAAACAAAAAACAAAAACAGTAGTTATTGGTTTGCAACTCTCCTGCAACATATGTGTTATAATAATATAATAATAATATATTATATAATAATAACTTATAATAATATAACTTATAATAATATCTTTTATGTAAATTCATGGTTCAACTGGCAAATATTACTCAGAAGCTGTTATATAAGCCATGTAACTAAAATCTTAGGAAGACTCAATATCTCCTTTACACTTTGCTGGGGTCATTTACTCAGGTAACGTATATTATTCATTTTTATGTCTCAAATGTCTCTTCCAGAACATAGTATTTATGCAACTGCTCAATAAATAGTAAACAAATACATTAAAGAATAATAAAAATGTATCTTATTGATTGATTTCAGCAACCATATTAGGCAAAAAAAAAATCTCTGTGTTACTGAGATAAAAACAAAAATTCAAAGAGATTAAACAATATGTTTTAGGTTAAAGAGATAGCAATCAATGATAAAGTGTTTATTATATTAAGTCAATCTAATTGTGAATATACTGTTCAAATTGGGTTAGTATGTTTTTCTACTTATATTAGGATTCATCTAATCGTGAATAATTCAATTAGTGGATGAAATAAATATATATACAAATATTCTAGTTCTTAGGTTTGCATTCAAATGCAAATGTTGACTTTGTATAAAATGCTACCAATGAGCTATAATATGCATGGATATCCCTGGCTTTGGACCAAGAACATTTCACATTAAAGGATTCATTAGTCTTTGGCAGAGTTGTTCATGCATTTATTTAATACATGAATACTCCCATGGCTACTTTAAACGTTTCTTTATTTATTTTGAGAGAGAGAAAGAGTGTGACCAGGGGAGGGGCAGAGAGAGAGGAAGAGAGAATCCCAAGCAGGCTCTGCATTGTTGGCACAGACCCCAACCCAGGGGCTCCATCCCACGAACCACAAGATTAGCACCTGAGCTGAAATCAAGAGTTGGACACTTAACCGACTGAGCAACCCAGGCACCCCATACCCCTTGGCTACTTTAATAGAGAGCTTTACATGGCACATAAATTAAGGCATCACTTTTGTCTGCCTTCACATTGGTACACTGAATTTTAAATGCAAACACTACTTGGTCAGCATGGCTTAGTAAGGGTTAGCTAATTTTTAAAGATGTTAAAGATAAAACATGATACCCCTTTGATTGTCCTTTCCTTCTTTTCTTTAATTCTCAGGTACCAACTACCGTTCCACTAAACCTACCTGTCCAGAATTCTTGTTACTGTGACACCTATATTCCATCCCAGACCTTCCTACAGCAGATTCCTCTAGCTCTGCATTTATTTATTTTTTCTTGTGAATTCCTAGAAACTTTACATCCCATATGCCCAGACCCTGCTTAAGATAATGCTAATAGAGCAGAGTTGGCCCTGGCATATATAATAGCACTTATATTACTTCTTGCTCTTTCATCTGTATGTGAAAGATGGAGTTGAAGCTGGTGATATAGGAAAGATTTATTTCATTTAGTTATTGCTGTGCCTCCATAACACCACTTTGGAGCTTGCCTCAATGGTTTTCTCATATACCTTATCATTCTTTTTTTTAAATTTTTTTAAATGTTTATTTTTGAGACAGAGAGAGACAGAGCATGAACAGAGGAGGGTCAGAGAGAGAGGGAGACACAGAATATGAAACAGGCTCCAGGCTCTGAGCTGTCAGCACGGAGCCTGATGTGGGGCTCGAACTCACGGACCGCAAGATCACGACCTGAGCCGAAGTCGGTCGCTTAACCGACTGAGCCACCCAGGCGCCTCTACCTTTTCATTCTTTTATGGACCGGCAGAATATAATTTGAAGAGAATTTGGAAGCTGTTTGCTTATTTGTCTCACCACTCATCATATATCTGTTTGAATATTCTCAGTAGCAGGAATACTTACTCCTATGTGAGAAAGATGTTTCAATTATTGATAATCTGACTGTGAGAAAGTATTTTTTCGTAGGGATCCAGGTATCATTCAACTATGTTTCTACACCTGCTCTATCTGCATGAAGGCTCTTCATAGAGCATGAAAACTTGGAAATCAAGTGCTTCTGGGGTTTCTTTTATGTAAGATTAATCTCTTCTCATGTGGAATCCTATATCTCAATATACCATAGTTAATGGAAGTAGTGTGGTATCATAAAGTAGCACAGGATTAGAGGCTGTGTTTGAAATCAAAATCTAAATAATAGCTGTTTGACCTGGAGCCTGATATTTAGCCTGTGTAAATTGCCTACTTTAGTGTCTGGAATATAGTCCCTATAATATTTCTTTTTGTCCCAAAGCACAACTAGTCACTTCCTTTATGAAGTCCTCATGGTTCTCTGTTCATATCTCTATTAGAGACACTATATTGCAATTATTTTTTTTTTACATGGATCTTTACTCTGTACCCTTTACTAGAGAGTTTCCAGTGCAGAGCTCTACATTATTCATCTCTGTATTCACAGTACCTGGTTCACAGCATGATTTTAATATTTGTTGAGTAAAGGAATGTGATTAAAGATGTCACTTCTGGTACTAGACGTTATATAGTCACCTCAGAGCAGCATAAGAAGATGCTTTCTATTCCCCTAGATTTTGTATCTTTCTTTATGCAACACTGAACTCCTTTTCATTTCAAATCACTGAGATCCTTTCAAATGGACTGCTGTATGAGTTAAGAAAAAGAAGTGAGACCCATTGTTTCACAGTGTCTGTAATATTTGGGATGTAATATTTGGTGATATACAACATATGTCTCCTACTGAAGTGACAGGAGAGTCACAGAATGGTTGTTCAGCAGCCCCACAGATTAGCTGAAAAGCTGTAGTGTGACATAAACCTTACTTTTCTCAGACTGGCATATGCCCCTAACTAATTCCGCTGAGCCTTTTCACACTTCTTTCTCTCACACCAATATGTACATATGCACATGCAAGTAAAGTTTATACACATACATACACACACACATCAAATGCCAGTTGCATTACGCAGCATATCTAAATCTTGTTATGGTACTATTTGTGTCCTATGAAGTCTCATTTTGAGATCACCTTTACCTAGGTACAATCAAGTTACTATGATATTCCACAGTGAGCAAATTTACCTGGTAGGTTGAGAGGGAAGAAGTATTTAGCAAATCAATTGTCTGGGAAATGAAAAAAAAAAGTTGTTCTGACTTCATACTTCATTAAATTTATGGAGAAATAACATACAAAACAGGGAATGTTGCATACTTTCGTAGTCGCTGCTTTCAACCTGAACCTTTTCCAATCTATCCTACGCACTTCCAAAGGGATAATTCTAAACAAATTCAAATATGTCCCTTACCGTAAAAAAGGGTTTAATATGTCCTTAATATCTTAAGAATAACGTCCAACTTACTTAGAATCAAAATCAAGTCTCATTACTATCTACATCCAGTTCTTTTTAACTTCCAGAACTTGTATACAAACACACACACACACACACACACACACACACACACACACACGCCTTTTAATCACTTGTTCCAAAGTCTCACTGTGTCCTTCACACCTTTAATATCCCTGATGGGAAAGATCTCTCCTTCTCCTTCTTCTCATTTGAAGAATTTTTACCTTTTCTTCAAGATTTATATAAAATGATGTCTATTCTGTGATTCTCTACTTGCCCATTTGTGCATCATACTGTGCAATGTTGGCAGTTTATCCCCCTTTCTTTTGGATATAATATGAGGTTCTCCATAATAATGTGGGCTGTATCATTTTCATCTTTTTGTTATAAGAACACAGGTGTTAAATCAGGTGTTTTGAGTTTGAATCCAGACTCTGCCACTTACCAGCTATATGACTTGAGAATAATATCTTTCTTTCTGTTTAAATGCTGGTTTATTCATCTATAAAATATAGGTATATCTAATTACATTATTCCTTCATTAAGTGATCATGAGAATTAAATGAGGTGTAGCTTAGTGAAGAGTAAGTGGTCCCTTTCACCAATGTGTACAGTTAATACCCTTTAAGTGAGTAACCCTGTACCAGGCAGTGAATATATAGTGAGCAAAATGACATAGAAGCCTAACAATGTATACTTTACAAAGATCTTTAACATTCATCTGTATCTCCAGAACTGCCTAGCCAGGGTCGTATCATGTAGTAGATATTTCCACATCTTAAATGTGTCAAGTCATCTGTGTCCTGATAAGCCCTCTCTTTGCCTGGCCTTTACTTTGTGCCAAGACATTTAAACAGGTGTATACAGAATTAAACAGGTGTCTTCTGTTGAGATTGCCATACCACCCATCTACATGATCCTTGCTGCATCACAGAAAATTGTTTAGGAGTGCAACCTCCTATTGCCCAATGAGTATAATTAGAACTTATTACCATCTTGCCTTGGGTGACCATGGGGACTGATTTTATAATTCCCTACAATCTTGTTAATTCTTTTACCACAAGGAGTTGAAGTCTTTGAGGTCATCCCTAGTCTCTACAATGCTTTATATTCCCTTACTCTAACTCAGATATCATAGCTACCAAACTCTTCTCCTCTGCTGTCTGTAACTCATGGTCTGTCATCATGAACATTCTCTCAATCCCCATTCTCTTCTCTGAATATCTCTCAATGTATTGCTCTAGTGGCAAGGCAGTTGTTCTCTGAGAAGTCAGGTTCCCATACAAGCTATTTAAATGTCATGACCTCTGGAAGTTAAGTAGGTGCTTTCCTTGATTCTCGTTCTCACTTTCAAATGGTTTTTCTTCCTACTCCATAAATCTCCACAGATTCTATGAAGCAAATACCATCAAACTATGTCAACTCCTCCTCTTCCTTGTTTCAGTCATCTCTGCCATTCTGGTCCCCTCATTATGGTCACTGAAGATTTTAGCACATACTATCTTGCTTGCCCTTCCTTTACTCTCATTATTATTCATAATACATTTAACAATATAGTAGATTATTCATGGCCATCTAACTTGTAAAAACCTCCTTGTTTTCAATGATTTTACCCATCTCAACCATGCATTTCCATAGCCATACTCAAGGTCTACATCTCATTTTGATCACCACTTCTTAATTTTCCATCTCACATGAGCTCTACCCTCGCTCCAGTGTTCTTCAGCCCCATCATAACTGTCAATGCATCAACTTGACCACTTTTCCTATCTTTCATTCCCCTTATGCCTCACTTCCTTTCATACCCAGCAAGCATCATATGGTTTTGATTCTAAATATCACCAACTTCTTTATTGTTGCTTTCTTCTGTTTGAAGAACTTGTCTGGCAAATACACAATTGTTACAACTTTCAACTTTCAACTCTCTGTCTACCTCAGAGCTGCTGAATATGTTTCTATGAAATATGCTAACATTGACAGGGCGTATAGGATTTGTCTTTCTCTGTCTGACTTATTTCCCTCTATTTCATATGACACCTTCAAGAACTTTACTCCTGTGATTACCTTTTCCTATCTGACATCAACAGATCTCCCTAATAGAATAGTACCATCAGCATAAAAATATTGAATATTGATGACACTTAAACATTTTTTTCACTCCATATCTTTTTTTTGTTACTACACTATTTCTCTGCATTTTATTGAAATTATCTTTCTATTTCCACATAAAAATATTTAATGAATCTCCAGATACTGCTAATTTATGTCCTTTCCTCTTCAGCAATGGAATTTCTAAATATTAGGGTAGGCTTGTGGCCATCCAATATAGATATCACCTTTTCATGTCTCTCTTATAGCCTTTTAACCAATTCTGGTCAAAAAACATGTAAGAGGGAAGAGAGGTGAATTATTTTGGTATTATTGTCTAAATGGTGGGGTCAGGCTCTTCTTCCCATTTCCTCTATCCAGCTTCATGGACTGCACCCCAAGTGTATATAGCAGGAAACTGGAAGCAACCCACTTATGGATCACTATGGTGCTACACTGCTAGGACTACAGTAGTAGTCCTAACCTGCTTGCACTTGGGCTAACTTTCAGAAAATAATAACACCTCTATTTTGGTTAAGCTGCTATGAGTTTCTGTATATAGCCAAACCTAAATTCTAAGCAATATAATATACAAAAACTACCTTCTTACATTTATATGCAAAATATAACTGTTCTTAGATCCAGGGCATGCAACCATTCTTTCTTTACTCATCTGTTCAGCAGCATTAAATAGCTGAGGTTTACCTCACAGTGGCCTAGCCAAACTCTTGGATTGAATGACAGACCAAGGGTATATATGATACAGGATTTAATTATATAAAGGCTCTTTAGACAAAGAGGGAGGTTGAGAGGAGAAAGGGCAGAGAAGGAGGAAAGGAGAGGGTGGGGGGAGAGAGAGAGAGGAAGGGAGGGAGGGAAGGAACTGCAACTATGAGGTTTGGAGGGGGAAAAAATACAACCAGAAAAGATTTAAGTCTCAATAAACAGTTTTATATGCAATTTCCGCAAACATATTTTCATTTGCTATAAAACGGCAAATAGCTTGGGAGGGAAAGCCAGAAATATGCATAGCGAAAACAAAATACTCTTAAATAAATACTGGCTTGCAAAAAAGAAATTGCAGCCTATATCAAAATATACTTATCTTATGGTGCTTCAAAATGCAATAAATTTCTTCTGACAAACAATAATTTGGTTTGAGGTTAAAACCAATTCCCCTTTTGTCCAAAGAAGGTATAATTTCAGACTTTCAAAGAATGGTTGTTTTGCTCAGATATTGATCTTTAGTCGTGTAATTATGGCTAGACTAGGCTACCTAGACTTTGTAGTTGCGCTAAAAGAAATTTCATTAATACAGTTTTTCATAGTTAAGCAAAGGTGTCTGAAGAAAAAGAAAGTATTAATACTTATAAGTGTAAAGGTAATACAATTTTCATTATAAGGAGAAAAGAAAAATATTTTCAAAAGGGAACTTCCTTTGGGACAAAGAGTTAAAGTGAAATGTAGCCTGATTTATTATATTTGAATAAATATGACTGGTATTAAAGTGACTTTACACCCAAAAGGCCCAAAGCATTTTAGATTGAAGAGTCAAATCTTGATGAAATCCAATGAAACAGTAAATAACACTGTACTTGTTCTATATTAGGGAGAGTAAGAGTAACATGTATATTCATTTGTGTGTGTGTGTGTGTGTGTGTGCACGTGTGTATGTGTTACTAGGGCGGAGGTCACATAAAATTGGACGCTCATGTTACTTATAGAAACTAGAATGTGACCATGTATTAAATATACTTGTATTGAACACCCTTTATATATTTAGGGAATAAGAATTTCAGAAAAAAGGTATTTTACAACCTCTTTTTTTTTAAAATTTTTTTTCAACGTTTATTTATTTTTGGGACAGAGAGAGACAGAGCATGGGACAGAGAGAGACAGAGCATGAACGGGCGAGGTGCAGAGAGAGAGGGAGACACAGAATCGGAAACAGGCTCCAGGCTCCAAGTCATCAGCCCAGAGCCAACGCGGGGCTGGAACTCGCCGACCGCGAGATCGTGACCTGGCTGAAGTCGGACGCTTAACCCACTGCGCCACCCAGGCGCCCCTACAACCTCTTTTTTTAAATGACCTTATGGACTAATAAAACATATATAGAAGCCAGTGAACAATTATAATATGTTTTATTTAAGGTAGGCTATAATTTCAAATATTTTATTTATATCTCACATTAGTAGAGGGAACTTAAAGAAATTTTTAAAAAAGTAACTTGAGGGGGCCTGGGTGGCGCAGTCGGTTAAGCGTCCGACTTCAGCCAGGTCACGATCTCGCGGTCCGTGAGTTCGAGCCCCGCGTCAGGCTCTGGGCTGATGGCTCAGAGCTGATGGCTCAGAGCCTGGAGCCTGTTTCCGATTCTGTGTCTCCCTCTCTCTCTGCCCCTCCCCCGTTCATGCTCTGTCTCTCTCTGTCCCAAAAATAAATAAACGTTGAAAAAAAAAAAGTAACTTGATTTGAAAATGGAGCAAAAATGTAATTTTGTTCATTAAAACATTTCAGTAATTAAAAACAAAACAAACTCTAGCAGTTTAGCTGTCCAGCAAAAAAAATCACTTTAAATATATAAGAAAAAAAATTTATATCCAGATATTAGAATACTCTGCACTGCCATGCAAATATTTCCATAGTATAATTGAGATGAAAACAATATAACTAATATTAATCTATTTCAGGAGAAAAATAAGGTATATGTAACCATTAGATCGTGCATGTATATGTATAATGCCTCTTTTTGCTGTCTTAATACACACAGTTTTATGTATATACACATGTGCATATGCATACATGTGTACATGACAGAAATAGCAGTACTATGTGTGTGATTAAAATTTATCATTTAGGGTGGGGCAATTGACATAATTATCACCCCTATACCTAAAAATCTTGTTATTTTTATGTGCCCTTTAGTTATTTTTATATGTAAATATAAACAAATTTAAATCTACATTTTTTTCATAGAGGGGCAATTACAGGTTTCTATTTTTGCAGTAAGTATACATTGCATTTATTATTTTATTTTATTTTTTAAAGTTTAGTTTACTTTTATTTATTTTGAGAGCGCGAAAGCAGGGAAGGAGCAGAGACAGGGAGACATAATCACATGCAGTTTCCCCTGTATCAGCACTGAGCCCAATGTGGGGCTGAAACTCACAAACCCTGAGATCCTGACCTGAGTAGAAATCAAGAATTATCCGCTTAACCGACTGAGCCACCCAACTGAGTCCCAAGTATACACTGCATTTAAACATTTAAACAGGGTGATTTCTATTTCTAATCATCTGGTGCATTAGATGGTCATAGAAGACAAGTAAAAATACATGAAATCCAAAATATGTCTTTTTATTGAAATTACTTACATATTAACATGTTTGAAAAATCTTTAAATTTTAGCAAAATATGCACCTTGAAAACTCTCATTTCCCTCTTTCACTACATTGATGTAATTTTCATCCTCATCTCCATATATAAATTTTATGTTATTTTCTTAAATATTCTTTAAATTATTACTTTATGTAAATATCAACAAATTGAAATCTACATTTTTATGTTCTCCTTCATTTTACACAAAAGATATCATTTCATATACATATTCTGAAATTTTTTTTCTTTCCTAATGAATTCTGGAGACTTTCCATATTCACATATAAAACTTTTTTCATTCTTTTCTCCAGCTATGTGTTTTCCATCATGTACCATAACCAATATATGTAGTTACAGGGATAGGAGTGTTCTGTCTCCAATATTATAACTGGAAAAAAAGAGAATTTTAGTTTAGTATTATTTTAGATTCATCATAAGCATAATGTTTTTATACCTAAATGCCTAAACAAAGTCATATATCTTACAAGGAGACCTTTGTAAAACCAGAACCAATGGGATGCTGCCACTAGAATAAGGGCAAACAGGAAGTAGACACATCATGCAGAAAAAACAAATCAAGGAAATTTCAACATACTATTTTTGATGCCAGACAAAGACAAATTAAAAATGTCCTGAGACTCTGTAATCCTGAGCCAATTTTCATAAAGATTTGCAGATAAATTTAAGATCATCTTGTAATAAAAGAAACTCTCGGTAAAGAATCAATTTAAAGTGGCTTTAGATTGTTAATGGTCAAACGTGCTGCAAAGCAAACACAAATTATCTCTAGAAAAAACACTTTCAATCCAGATCTTAGAACATTCTCACAGATAAAGTTCCAAGTCTAAGATCACAAAACACATAAGCAACAAAGGCCTTCTGAGTGGGTGTGAAGTGAACAGTGTGGGGCAGAAACAAAACAGAATTTGACCTGCAAAGACTTCATATGTTACAAAATATAAATAATAATATTTAACGCATTTAAATTAAGCAAAGAGAAGTGGAGAAATAATAGTATGGAAGTAGCAGAGTAATAAAAAACAAAATAGATATTTTTTCTTTCTTTTTTTTTTTTTTTCAACGTTTATTTATTTTTGGGACAGAGAGAGACAGAGCATGAATGGGGGAGGGGCAGAGAGAGAGGGAGACACAGAATCGGAAACAGGCTCCAGGCTCTGAGCCATCAGCCCAGAGCCCGACGCGGGGCTCGAACTCACAGACCGCGAGATTGTGACCTGGCTGAAGTCGGACGCTTAACCGACTGCGCCACCCAGTCGCCCCCAAAATAGATATTTTTTAAAGACATATTATGCAAACATAAGCACACATACATATACATAAATAGAAACAACAAAATAGATGAACAAAACAGTAGAGTAGACTAAGCTGAAGAGAGAATTAATGAACTACTTAAGCTGCTGAGAAGTGAATGAATGTTAAGACAGGTGGGAGAGAGAATAAAAAAAACTAAAATATATTTAATTGGAATTACAATGGGACAGTGGAATAAGCCGAGGCTAAGTATTTGAGAAGGAAACAGGTAAGAGCTTTCCAGAGATTTGGGAAGAAACCAATTCATAGATTTAGAAAGCTCAATAAATTCTGAGCAGGATAAATAAAAATAAATTGACACATAATTCATAGTGAAACTGCAGAATGCTAAAGGAGAAAAGTCAAATTATTTACAATAGAACAGCGATTTTGCTAACAAATGACTTTTTAAGAGCAACAGTAGAAAGGCCTTATTAAGGACGCACTGTTCAACAAATTGAAAAAGAAAACAATGAAAATTCAGAGTTAATCTAGTAACTGGGTCAGTAAAAATATGGCATGATAACAAAATTAAGGATAATCTTGTACTAAGTTAACTAAATGTAACTTAAAAAGGACTAGAAACCACAGATCCAGTGAGTGTACTTTCCACTATGGCATGACATCTCCAAAAATTTCCTCGACTTTTGTTAATTTCACTGCAGTAGTGGCCCGACTGAGATGCTTTTTGTGGAAAATGTAAGAATTGATTATTCTCATATAGTTCATATAACTTCTTTTTTGTTTCTTCTTATTTTGGGTTTGGAAATGAACTTAAATTGAACACTCAAAATTATATTCAATTGGTATTTAATATCACTATATTTCTTTTTACATGTGAGGAAAGAAGTCCAGTAACATAAATACAGAAATAGAAGGGCGACTGGGTGGTTCCATTGGTTCAGTGGCTTACTTCAGTTCAAGTCATAATCTCCCAGTTCCTTAGTTCAACCCTGCATTGGCTCACACAAGCCCTTCATTGGGCTCACTGCTGTAAGCACAGAGCCCACTTCAGATTCTCTGTACTCACTTCTCTCTACTCCACCCCTGCTGGCTCTCTCAAAAATACATTTTCTGAGAGAGAGAGAGAGAGAAAGAGAATGTGAGCCAGAGTGCGGCAGAGAGAGAGAGGGGGGCACAGAGGTTCCTAAGTGGGCTCTTCGCTGATAGCAGCAAGCCCCATGCGGTGCTCAAACTCCCTAAGGGAGAGATCATGACCTGAGCTAAAGTTAGCTGGTCACCCAACTAAACCACTCAGGTGCCCCAATAAATAAAATATTAAAAAAATAAAAACAGAAATAGATAATGCATAACTATTATCCTCATGGATTTTACCATCTTATAGCAGTGAGGTGAGTGGGGAGGAAACTTTGAGCAAAGTAGTAATAAAGGAATATACTACTAGGAAAATTAGAATTAGTATCTTGTGAGAAGACTCAGCAGAAGACAGTCATATGACAATACCTAGTAACATAGGGCTTTACAGTTTCAAGTATTTTCAATAACCTGGCAATTAGGTAAAGTGGTTCATATACGGGACAGTGAGGGAGTAGTGAAAACTATGAGAATGTAGCCTATTCTAAGATATTTAAATATATTCTGAAAGGAAGTGTGTTGTTTATCGAATGCCAGTTTGCACTCTGTGTGAGATAAGTTGAAACTCCCTAAACTTCTATTATCTTTTGCCAATTTTACCTCTTAGTATGTTTCAGAGATACAGTAGGAAACAAGTTGGTCCTGGTTTTAGATCTGGTTCTGACACTAAACTGCTGTATGACCTGAGGCAAATCATGCAAATTCTCTGGGCTTCAGGAAAATGCACTGAATTATTATGGTCCCTCCCAGATCTGAAATGGGTTGTTTCTTTTCCAGCACTTAGTAAAATATGATGACCAGTGAGTGATTTCAGAATGAATATTGTA
Organism: Prionailurus viverrinus; assembly: GCF_022837055.1. Classification (NCBI taxonomy): domain Eukaryota; kingdom Metazoa; phylum Chordata; class Mammalia; order Carnivora; family Felidae; genus Prionailurus; species Prionailurus viverrinus. The sequence continues at coordinate 50,799,749 of NC_062570.1, forward strand.
CATGAAGATTCCATTCTAGGTAACCTTTTCAAAAAATTAGCATCTTACCATTCTTTATGTAAAATATAAAATAGTTACCTAACATATATTTCCTATTGGGTATTGTGAAATAAGTAAGAGACCAAAAGCAACCAGGTCTTCAACATAATCATGTAAAATCAGGCAAGTCTCAAGTTTTTGCTTCTTAGTAAAAGTAAGCCTTGAAGTTCTTATCATTAAACAGACAAAAAGAGAAACTTTCAGATGCTGTAAACTCTGCTGTCAAAGCTGAAACCTGGCAAGATTAGATTAAAGCTGTTTATGTAATTCCTGAGGTTTAAAAATTCCTCCTATCAAGACCTGGAGACGGTATGTATAAATTTTTCATATATATATATATATATATATATATATAACTTATATAAATAATTTCTATCTAAATTTCTGTTTCATTGGCTCCTAATCCTACTTTCCTAGCAAGACAATTGCTGATAACATTTGTTATCTACTCTTACAGTTTACTCTTTCTGGAAAATCAATGATAAAAATCAATCCATGAGCAAACTGGATAGAGTAGGACATATATTCAGCCTGTGTGGTGAGATAACTTTCTCAGATCTGTATTCTATATTCCTTTAAATTCTCCTTCTTGTTGATCACAAGAAGTCTAAAAATGCATTTAAAATGAAATAAACCATAACTTAAAAATGAGAACTAATATTGAGTTACCCTACTCTGAGCTGGTCTCCTTATATAATTATATGTTTCCACATTTTGAGTTACCTTACAGCATAAATTTCATTTCTGTGAGATAATTCTTTAAGTCCATGGAAATATAAAAATATCAAGTATTTGTCTTTCTCAGAATTTGGTTTCTCTATAGGCCCCAATTTAGAAATTAGGCAAAACAAGAAACTTAGACAAATGAGAATATACATATAATTTTAAATAAGTTATGTGAAAAGAATGCATGTTTATAGTAATCATCATATTTGATAATTAACCATTGGCAAAAATGCGAATTTAGGGTATGACTCTTTTTACATACATATAAAGAGGGTAATGCTAAATTAAGGTAAATAGTTAATTCATTTGAAAACTGCCATGTAAATTAAATTATTTAGTTATTTAATATTGAGTTGACCTACTTATACAAAAGTGTTTATAAATACTTCTTCTAATGTATATTTAATGTCAAAAATCTAGCTTTTAAATGAAATTTTACTTGGGACACACACACACACACACATACACACACTTTCCAAATATACTTTCTTATCTCAAATTATGGTTTACACTACTTAGATAATAAAATCTAACATTTATTAAGCATTTGCATATATCCTCATATATCACATTTTACATAAATTATATCACTTACCATGGCACTGTCCTATTTACCTAGTTATTATTGCTATTATCCTCACTGTATAAATAAGGGAACTGAAGCTTAGAAATGTGAATTCATGTGTCCAATGCCACATAGGTAGGGTGTGTTAGAGCTGAGGATTGAAATCTAGGAACGTTTGACTTCAAAAGTTTAATTTTGACTGACCCTACTACATACATAACACTTTTTAAAGTTATATATATAACTAGCTTATTTTTTAAGAGTGGGTTTCAAGTGTTTACAGTATCTTTATTATTAAACAATTTATCAAAAGTCAAAATCTCACAAAGTTGAAAGAACTTGTCAATTTTTTTCTTGTTTTACTCAAGTGTTTTTTTGTAAAGTTCTACGGTGTTTTCCATCTGATCCAATTTCCTTATTCTTTTCATAAAGAAAGCTGTGCCAAATGGAACAGGTTCCTCATTGGCCATCACAGTAACATGCCTTCCATGAGCCCTTTTTTGACATCAATATATTTATGTATTTATTTTTAACTAGGTATGCATTTAGATAATTGAACGTAAAAGTTACTAGCTCTGTAGGCTTGAATTCTTAAAGACTACTTCCTTCCAAAGAGGTTGATAAATTTCTCCAATCTCCATGTATTTTAGCATCTGGGTATTTCTCCATTTCTACCTGTAGACTTCTCCAACATTATAGGAGTGTGGCATTACTGTCAGACAGCCTAGATTTAGAATCCTGTTTCCTCACTTCCCATCTTTTAAGGGCCAGGCGCTCTATTAAGTACTTCATGATTGTTATCTCATTGACTTTAGAAAGCTTGTTTAGAGGTTCTAGTAGAGAAGCACAGCTTCTCTACTATACTCTTGGCCAAAGAACCATATTCTATCTGGGAAGGTTATCCTCTTTGACTAATCATGTAGCTTCAGAAGGAATGCATATAGAGGAATAAGGGAGAAAGGGGACAAGAGCCTAGACAACCAGATCAATGGAGTCAACCCAGGCGATCAGTGATGTGACAGATGTTTCACCCAGATGGCCTACACATCCATCTCACTGATTTTTATGCCCGCCGTATGGTGGGGGTATTGTAAAATCTAGTATGCAGACTGGCAGCTGTGAAGAGGTTAGGGTTTCGTTGTTGATAGATAGAGTGCCTTCAAATCTGGGTTCAGTGTTCTTTCTGCTAAAACATATATTATGTCTTAATTTCTTGTCAGAAAGTAAAAACCATTCCTCCCAGTTTGACTAACTGCTATAAAGTAGCTATAGTGGCCCAGTCACAGAATCATAGAGATTCTGCAGGAATCTCTATGAGTGAGCTGCAGGACTGTGGATCTCTGCTTTATCTTACATAGATTTTTGCCTTGGATTTGCCAAATCCATGTTAGAATAGTGGAATAAAGACTAGCTTTGTAATCAGAGAGACATAGAATCAGTTTCCAGCTCTTTGTCTTTGTTAGCTATGTGATCAAGGCAAAGTTATGGAGGGTTTGTTACTGGCTTATTACTTAATGGGAATTTCAGTTTGACAGCATTTTGTGAACATTAAAACAGACATGTTTAAAGAACCTAATGCCATATCTGGTGCATAGAAAACACTTTGCATATTGTATCCACTAATGTATTATCAAATATACATTTTTGTTATAATGGGTTGCTTGAAGTTTAAAATTAATGCAAAAACTTAATGATAGTGATAAGTGTCTCCTTAGAGGTACAGTTTAAATACTCCACAAAAGCTTACTTTAATCCTTATGTACTGATTCATATTGAGATATAAATTTCATAGTTTATTATATAATTCTTCAGCTTTTAGCATAGTTTCATAAGAGAGATGCAAAGCTTTTAGCTTAGCAAAATGGGACAAGTCATTTAACTCCCGTAAACCTCACTTTCCATGCCTGAAAAATGTTGTAAATAATAATATCTACATTAAGGGAGGCTTGTGGAGATTAAATATGTGAAGAAACCGCTTTTTAAAATCCTATTTTACTCCTGTATGAATATAAAAGGTTACAAGAAACAATTATCTTCCCCTAACACCTGAAGCAAGGTGGATAATCTACAAAATTATACTTCATATTTGTTTGTTTGTTACATCAGGGTAGTAACCTGAAGGAACTAATAAACTAAGCTCCAGGAAGAGACAAATCTATTGTAAAAGATAAGTCCATACCTGCTATTATCCCTGGCTGAAGGAGGAGGAAGAATCTTCAAAGATAAAGAGAATGTAACTTATCTTGTGACAAGTATTAGCAGCTATTTATTGACAGAACATGACAGGTTAGCATCCAAGAGAGTGGAAATCAAGAAAGACTGAATTACTCTCCTGGATTTTCTTGAACAGTGTTTACCAAGTCCTGGGAATAATATCTAGGAAGCAGTGATAGAAAGAACAAGACAGAATTCACTCAGAATTTCAGCTTCTAAAGATGGGGAAGGACCAGGAAAGTTCAGGACAAATCTCTGTGCACTCAAGACTTTCAGCTTGAGATAAAGTGCTCCTCTATCCCCACCAGATCCTTTAGGCTTTCCATTCCTGTTGATTTGGGACAGGGAAGAAGAGCTGAGAGAAATTCCTGCAGAGTAACCTCAGTCTTCACAGAAAGTAGAGAAATGTCAGTCAAAGGAACAAGACAGAAAACTGGAGATATAAGGGGGGGGGGGAGAGTGAGAGAGAGAGAGAGAGAGAGAGAGAGAGAGAGACTACAAAACATTGTGCCCTAGCTGTAAGGCAAGGAGAGATCTCCCATAGGATAGAGACTAGGCAGCTGGGATCTGAAATAGATGCAGACTTCAAAAGTCTTGCCAATGCTAAGATCACAGGCTCTGCTGAAAGGAAATTTTTAGTTCCTTTTGAAACTGAATCAACCTAAATTTGCAGCAATTCCCAAACAGTTTCGCCCGGCTATGTGTCAACTCAGCCCCTACTCCAGCAAACTGTCAGAAGCAGAGAAATAGCACTTTCTGAGCATAGACATTATTTACTTCAATATCTACTGAGTTGTAATAAAAATATCCAGTACTTAATTAAGAATCATAATACATAGAAACATAATAAACCCACAGTCATGAAAGGAAACAGTCAACAGGATATACAAAGAGATGACCCAGATGTTGCAATGATTAGAGGATAGAACCAAACAATAAAACACTACTGCAGAACTCCTAAGGGATCTGGTAGAAAAGAAGGCAGGTAACACGTATACAGATATATGAGAATTTTAGCAGAGATGTGGATACCTTGTCCTCAAGCATCGTAGTTTCCATCTCTAGTTTATATGTAATTCATCTCTCTCCCTCTCTCTCTCTGCATATATATATACTTAAAGAATATTCAATCCAGTTACAAGTTATTTTTTAAATGTCCTTATCTAAAATTTCTAACATTTGTGCTACAAAATTTCTAAATCTGTGGATTTTGATTGATTGATTTTTCTCTTTATTTTATATTATATTCATCTGTTTCTTTACATGCCTAGTACTATTTTTATTGGACAATAGATTTGGGGATATTTACATTATTCACTACCTGATACTTTTGTGTTCCTAATTTTTTTTTTAATCTGGAGTGCAGTTATTTGAAAACAGTTTGATCCTTTGCTTTGATCCTTTGTTCTTAAGACACGTTATGTGGGATAAAGACTGTCATTAGTCCAGGGATAATTATACTGTATTACTGAAGCAAGACCTTTCTGAGTACTCTAACCAATGTCCTGTACACCATGTAGTTTTCCTGTCTGGCTAATGCCTGGTACCTTTCCTGGTCCTGTGTGAGTGCTGAGTGTTCTTCCTTTTAATTATTTTTAGTGGTTGTTGACTTTTATTTAGACATTTTCCATTCACACACATGCTCTGATTAGTAGTACTCTGATGAATAAATGAGGGGATCCCTGTAGAGATCTCCCAAATCCTGTTTCTTTGCAATGCTTCCCTTTCTGGCACTACGTCCTGCAAACTCTAGCCACCTTGTTCTCTCTGGACTCAGCACTATTTCCTTCACTCAAGAAGTCTTTACACCTCTGCCTAAGTTCCCCAGATTTGTGCAGCACCTGCATTGGCCATAAGCTGAGTCAATTGTAAGGCTTACCTCATGTGTTTCCTATGCCTCAGAGATCAGTGATCTTCATTGCCAGATGTCCACTGTCATAACCCCGCCCCCTTTTCTCCTCATATATTTTGTCTGACTCTTTACTTATTTGGAGAGAGAGGGTAGATCCAATCCTGGTTACTTCTTGACTACAAACAGAAGCCTGTGTGATTCTACTTTTATGAAATGCATGGATGACAAAACAGATCCCTTTCATATAAATTAGGACAAGTCTTCCTGTGGGTAAGGATTGACTGAAGGGCATAAGCAATTATTCTGTAGTGATGTAAATGTTTTATACCTTCTGTGGGTGGTTATCAAAATTAATGGAACTTAACACCTAAGATACATACTTTTATTTTCTATAATCTCTGTATCTCTATATTTGATTTTATCTGAGCTACCACTGACCTTCAAACAAACAGGCCAAGTTGACATTACAGTTCAATGACTTTTATCTTTTCTTCCATTCCCCAGTCACTCTCCCAAACACCCCACCCTGCCCGTGCAGAAACAGTGTTTGGGCTCATTCACGTCACAAAAGAAATTCTGCCTCTTTAATTTCTATAGAGACATAAACTCCTCAGGTAAGTCCTAACATACTTTTAGGTTATATAAAAATAACTGTATTCATTCATGTTGTTTGATAAGGGCTAATTCAGGCTACTCTTTTTGGCATAATAGGTAAATATGTTACTTTTCCTTCCAGTGTTTATTTTAAATGTCTTTAACAGTCATTTCCACAAAGTTGGCCTTTTGAATATAGTATTAACCAACTTTCTGGTTTTTATGGGATAGATTTATTACCACATTAGTGTTAATGGTTTCTGAGTTGTTGTGATTTTTTTGTTTCAGGGCTACTGCCCCTCAATTGGGTTTCATAGGTTGGCAGTTAGGGCTCCTTAATTTATTATTATGAAAGTTATGGTTTGCAGACTTGTTTTCAATCCATTACCCCCCCCACACACACACACACACTAAAATATCTTACAACCTGTCATTTTGATAAACAAGGTATAGTGGTGAAGATAGCCTCAGTTTTTAGAAGGTTCCTTGCTTGCTCAAATGCATTTTAAAATAGTGTCAATTTATCAATGGAAAATAAAGTTAATTATATACATTGGCTATGAATTGATTTCTAGGGTAATGATCAGCCAATATCTGGAAAATATTTATTTTGAGGATTGGGAGCTCATATGACAAAATAAATTCATTTGATAGAGTGACACTGAAATTTTCATCAAAATTTGGAGGACTAAAACTAATGCTTCCAGCAAGATAGAACAAGATACAGCACAGAACCAGGAGGCAGGATATCTGGGTTCTGCTTCTTCTGCTTCTCTGCTAAAATCCAATTAGAGCAAAATATACCTTACTGTGGCACTGAAGGGAATAAGGTAGTATGTATAATATTACCTGGTAGCATTATTTGTGAAATATCTACTTTACCTATCATTAAAGGACTAAAGAATTAGTTGCCTCATCTTTAAGGGATATCTTGCTTTCATAAATGCCAGAGCCTGTCCAAATTATCATCATGCAATAGTTTTTGAGGACTCCCTATAACCCAGGCACTATGCAAAATGCTAAGGATGCAGATATAGCAAATGATTTGTCTGCAAAAATTTGCCTACAAAGAGTTCAATTAATTCAGGATGCAGGCTTCCCTCCTGTAAAATCAATCTTAGGAGAAATGATAGAAGGAAACACTGAATCAAGGAAATAATGTCAACATCAACAGCAGCCATCAGTAAAAACTAAACAAACCTGAGGAACACCAGTAAGATAGAAGGCTGTTTGAGCTCAAGAGTTTGTAGCGTGGGGAGGAATAGCTACCTCCTAAGACAGTGAGACAAAAACTTAGAGAGAAGAGCAGTTGGAGCCCAGCTCTTTCCTGTCTCTGTTGCCTTTGGACTACTCTTAGCTCCCTAAGAGTTCAGGCTTCTGATGCTGGTATTCACAAAGATAAGACAAGGGCAGGAGAGAAGGACTGTTGGGATGAAAAATTAGGACAAATGAATGGAAAAGTGTTAACCCATCCTTGTCATTCACTCTTCTACCTCAGTCTTCCAAACATTCAAGGCTGTTGGGTTACATGCTATGCAACCAGCATCTACCCAGTGCTAGTTAAATCTATAAAACCAAAAATGACAGTTATTAAAAAGTCCTAAGAAGATTTTACCACTCAGTCAACTGAAAATAATGTTGGAAAAAGTGCTGAAGTAAGATAAAAAAAACAAATCTAGGGGATACTGCAAGAGATAGGTACAGCATGGGTAATCAAATATCTTACTAAAGTCAGTTGGTGTCAAAGCAAACACATTCACATGTACACATATACACGCACAAATGAAAATTAAAAAAAAACTATCTATAATAACCCAGAATTTAAATTATATATGATGTCACATGATGTATTTCTTTTGCTGATATGTTAAAAACCATCTTAATAGTGGTCCCCTCCATCCATGAGGTATACATTCCAAGACCCCTAGTGGATGCCTGAAACCATAGATAGTACTGCAACTTATCTACTGCTTTTTTCCTATGCATATATACATATGATGAAGTTTAATTTATAAATTAGTCACAGTAAGAGATTAGTTATAATAACTAAAAACAAATTAGAGCAATTATAGCAATATACTGTAATAAAAGCTCTATGAATGTGGTTCTCTCCCAGAATATACTATTGTATTGTATTCACCTTTCTTTTTCATGTGATAATGTGAGATGATAAAATGTCTATGTAATGAGACAAAGTGAAGTGAATGGCATGGGCATTTTGACATAGCTTCAGGCTACTATTGACTTTCTGATATATCATGGGTAGGAGGATAATCTGTTTACAAACCACAGTTAACTACGAGTAATTGAAACCATGAAAAGGGAAACTGTGGAAAAACTGGGACTACTGTATTAACTTGTCATATTGGACATATTGTACACTGGCAAGTTTGTACATTTCTGTTATAAGCTATTTGAAGCTCTAAGTTTCCTTTTATTTAGAGATGCCTATAATTTATATATATGTGTGTGTGTGTGTATACATATGAATCTTACAGAAAAAGGTATATAATATATACATCCATTTACATATAGTTCTAGGATAGACAAAGGTTATCTATGGTGAGAGAAATGAAATCAGTGATTGCCTCTGAGGGAATCTGCCTAAAAAAGGGTACAAGAAAAATTTGAGGGCAATGGAAGTATTCAGTATGTTGATGGGGTATATGCATTTGTCAAATCTAATCAAACCATATGCTTTAAAATCTATGCATTTACTGTATAGACATTTTAGGAAAAACTGAAAAATAATAGCAGAATGGAGTGTGCAACATGGGGTATGTATTTGCCAACACATGTAAAGCCTGTTTCTTCCCCAACATTTCAAAAATCCACTCAAAAGGTGAAGAGGAAATACACAGATCAGAAATGTGACAGAATATAGTATTAAAAAATCATCTGTACAAGTATAATAAATCAGCTATGTTAATTATAAAAAAATAAATGACAACTGTATGTGGTCCATAATGATATAAAACACATTTTTAATGGTTTTTATAAAGAAAAACAATCAGTTCCAAATTAAAGAAAAAATGTGTTACTAGGAAGTAGATTGTGCTCTCTACAACAATTTAGGTGGCATGAATGCATCTAATTCTTTTCTACTGTAATTCTACTTCTATAATTTCCTTCCGTTTCAACTACCAGTTCTTATAATCAACATATTTATAAACTATCTCCATTCTTAACAACTGCAGGAGTTAGAAAAGTACCATTTTCATTTTGTGATTCATAAACTGAATTTCAACATGGTTAAACTAGAGATTGTAAATGACAGATCCAGGTTTGAAAACAAGTCTTCAAAGTGAGAACTCTATTCTCTATATAGTTCTTCTCCCTAACAGTGTATCATCATTGCTCCAGATACTGATGCTTACCAGTCCTCTCATTTCTTTAGTTCTGGTGGCTAGAATTGTTTCTTCCTAGGCTCCAGTCTTTGCTTAACTTCCAGGCTTCTTTATTATTCCATATCCTTCTCTCTTTTCCTCCTAGAGATGGGCCTTTTGCCTCTAGGCGTAGTCCAATGCTTTGAATTTTACCACCTATTCAGATGTCTTGCTTTGCAGGACCTCACTGTTCTATCAGACCCTCAGAGATAGACATTCTGTTCTTATTGGACATTCTCCAGGCCTATGCTGTTGGCATTATCACTCTGTCATTTGGTGAATCTATTTCCAAATTCTGGCCTCATCTCCCTTCTCTGAAGCATAATGACAAAAGTATAAATTTAGAAGTTGTACATACTAACTCCCAAATACCAGTTCTGCCAATAACTATATGTATTTAACTTCTTTGAGCTCCAGTTTATCATTGTTAGAGATAACATGTCTACTGTATATTTCTATTTGAAGGGTTATATTCAGTGGAATTATATTAAGTAAATTTCCTAGCAAAATTCCAGTACCACAGTAAATATCTAATAAATGGTGACTGTTATCCTCATTTTTACAATATAATTCCCTTCTTGTGTGATCCCAAGTTGCTTAGGAGAAAAATTAAGTGTCCCTTGACCAATACGTTTTTGGCATCCCTTCTTTGATATATAAGAAATATAAGCATATTAAAGGTATTGAGATATTCTTTGGTAAATTAAAATAAAATGTATTAATGTCTCACATAACACAGAATAAACTTTGGGAAACTTTATCCTCAGAGAAGTCATTCATTGTCTTCCATTTGCTCTTCCGAATATGGAATTCATGCTACAGGCAGCAATATTATATTAATTTATAGTGGCACTAGAAGTAATCATAAAATAAGTGCTATGGGTTGTACTAATAAGACATCTCTGTTCATAGTCAAGAACACCAACTAGTGATAGAATGCCTAAAGCAAACATATATTGATAAAAATCATTTCAATTTTAGAACATGACAAGTTTCTCAAATATCAAACTAGGTATTGCTGGAAGGTAGAAAGTCAAGTTTTATTAACATTTATTTTTCCACTGGAAAATTTACTGATGCTGACAGTACTGAAGCAATTGATAGAGATATAAAGTTTTGTTTAGTTTCAGATTCAAAGACAGAACTACTAAATTTTCTATTATCATTCTTAGTATGAAGACAAAGAAATTTTTCTAAATACAAATTAGACGATGCTTCTCTCCCGCTCTTGAAAACATCCAATAGTTTTTTGGTTTAGCATAAGAGTTATATCCTATAATTTGTTCCTTAAATCTTCAACTACAAGTGCAATATAACTCTATTTTTAATCACTATAAACATTTAATGTTGTTCTGGGGTAATATATGTGGCTATATCATACCTTCATATATTTCTTTAGGATTTTCACCACTACTTTTCCCTTTTTATTTTCCAGCTGTATTATTTTACTTCAACCTCTAATTCCATTAAATTCTCTACAGTTGTTGAAAACCTCTAGTATAATTTCTGGCATGTAGAAAGAAAGTAAAGTGGCAAAACACAAGTTTTTTTTTTTGTTGTTTTTTTTGGGTTTTTTTTTTTTTGTTTGGAATATGAGAACATGAGAGAAAGGAAATTGAATCCCAGCTGTTTCCCCTTCTTTCTATGTGAATATGGGTAAATGGCTTAACTTCTTTGAGTCTTGCTTTTCTATTAAAAAAAATGAGATATGGGAACAGTGCGTACCTACCTTAAGGACCCTTTCTGATGGTAAGATGAGATGAGCAAATGTCACAGATGCACAACTGTACTCTGAACTCTTGGGTTAAATGTTACCTTTATTCATATTGTGCCTCATGGTTTAACATAATGTTTGGCATAACTTTGTCATTTAAAAATGGCTATTTTTAATGAACATCGTGGTGATTTTGATAGTAGTAATAGTTGTCATCACCATCATAGTTATTATTTATATGAAGACAGGATGGAAACTGAAAGAAAGTGGCTAGAATCTAGTTTTGAAGCAGCTAAAATTTAAATTATAGCCATAAATAGTCTAAAAATATTTTCACTCTAATGGACCTATTATTTTGTTACTTTAGAGTTGATCATGTGCCAGGATTTTAAACTGGTCTATTAAATCTTAGCATGCGCCATGTGCCATTTTCCATAATATCTTGTTAACCTTCATGACAATGGGTGGTTTTAATTCCTTCAAAGTTCTCAAACTATATTAAAGTATAGGTCTCAGTGTACGATTTTTTGTTTGTTTTTAGAGAGTAAGGCCCACTTGCTATGGCTGAAGGCAAGATTTTTGTTTTGCTAAGAATATGATGTGAAATTTACCTTGAAAAAGAGATGTTACATTATTATCCTTTTATATTTGAAGGTTGAAGTTATCTAAAATATTTTTTGTAGCATCTATTTGTGGAGGTGACCTAAAAATAAAGTGTTTATTTTGAAGAAGTGTTAGAAAGTTCAAGGCTTCTGTGTTAGATGATGACTGCCACTTGGTCTGCTCACCACTCAGGTTCCAATAGACAGCCAGCCAACTGTTATACATGTGAGTGAGACCTAGAACCAGCCAGTTCCCTTCCAACTCATTGACTTATTCTCAAGCCCAACTAAGACCAGCCAAGACTGACCTAGACCAGAAAACTTGCTAAGCAAAATTGTGAACTAAATATATGATTGCTGGTTCAAGACACTAAACTTTAGGGTCATTTGTTTTGTAGAATAGAAATATGCCAAGCTTCATCACTTTTCAGTTACTTCTTGATATAATTTTGGTTATATTAATTTGGGTTCTGCAGAAATGTTTTCTATTCATAGTATTTTGCATACTGACTGCATATGTGACAACTGTGCTAAAATTGCTTATTAATTTCAGGGCTTTTTTTTTTGGTCACTTCTTTCATATTTTCTACATAGATAATCATTTCATCTGTGAACAAGAACAGTTTTATTTATTTCTTCTCAATTGTATATCTCTTATTTTTTAATCTTGTCTTATTGCCTTAGCTAGAACTTACAGTACAATGTTGAAATGAGTGTTGAGAGGAAACATTCTTGCCTTGTTCCCACTCTTAGTGGGAAATACTTGAGTTCCTCACCATTAAGTATGATATTAGCTGTAGGGTTTTTGTAAATATTCCCATCAAGTTGAGGAAGTTCCCCTTCATTCCTAACTTATTGACAGTTTTCATCATTAATGGGTACTGGATTTTGTCAAATGCTTTTTCTGAATCTATTGATATGATCATGTGATGTTTTTCTTTGTATTCTGTTCACATGATGGATTAATTAATTACTTTTTGAATATCAAACTAGTCTTGCATACCTAGGCTAAATATAACTTGGTCTTAATGTATAATTCATTTTATTATTTGTTGGATTCAATTTGCTAATATTTTGTTAAGGATTTTTGTATCTATGTTCACAAGAGATATTGGTTTGTAGTTTTCTTCTGATGCCTTTGTCTGGTTTTGGTATTATGGTAATGCTGGCTTCTTGGAATGACTTAGGAAGTAATCTCTTGGCTTCTGTCCTCTGAAAGATATTATAGGTAATTGGTATAAATCCTTTCTTAAAAGTTTGAAGAAGTCACCAGTGAACCCATCTGGAACTGGTGCTTAATGTTTTGGGAGGTTATTAACTATTGATACAGTTTTTTTTAAGAGATATAGGCCTGTTTAAATCATTTATTTCTTGTTGTGTCAGTTTTGACAGTTTTTGTCATTCAAGGAATTGGTTTATTTCATCTAGATTACTAGAGCTGTGGGCATAGTATTTCTTTACTATTCTCTTAATGTCCAAAGGATCTGTAATGATGTCCTCTCTTTCATTTCTAACTGTATTCTCTCATTGATTTTCTTTGTTGCACTGACTAAAGGCTTATCAATTTTATTAATCTTTTCAAGAAACCAACCTTTTAAAGAACCAGCTTTTGTGTCCATTGAAATTTTCTATTGATTTCCTATTTAAACCTCATTGATTTCTACTCTAATTCTAATGATTTATTTTATTCTGTTTGCTTTAAATTCAATTTGCTCTTCTTTTTCTAGTTTCCTAAAGTGGAAATTTAGTTTTTGATCTTAGATGTTTTTATTTTTTAATATATGCATGTAATGCATATATATATGCATAAATATATGCATAAATTACTTTCTGAGCACATCTTACCTGCATCGTACACATTTTGATAATTGTGTTTTCATTTTCATTTGTTCAAAGTATTTTTTAAAGATTTTGTTGAGATTTCTTTTTTGATGAATGTGATATTTGAAGTATGTTATTTAATCTCCATGTAAAGAGAATAAAAATGAATAAAAAGTAAAAGAGAAAATGCCACAAGAGTTCATTTGCTTTTATTTGGCAGAATCTAGGAAATTTTCTGAAGTGACACCTATGCTAAGCCTTGATAGATACATACAATTTGTATAGGAAGAGAAGTACAGATAATACATATATGATTGAGTGAATATCACAGCTCTTTTTATGTGTGTCTGGGAAAAATTAACTATTTTTCTCTACTCACATTCCCATTTCTGATACCATATGTATGGGTTTTATACACTAGATTATTCTGATACTAACTTCCTAGAGTTAGGACAGACTCCATAAGATTAAGAGCTCAATCCCACAAGACTGCCTCCCACTTCAAATGCCAGTCACAAGTAGTGTTTTCCCAGGTTACTCACAACTTCTGTCCAACTTGGTTACAAATTGGAGATTTCCACAAAATCCTCCTCAGATTAAATAATTTGTTAGAGAGGTTCATAGAATGCAGGAAAAAAAGTTTATTTACCATTTTTGATTTAATACAAAAGATATTTTAAATGATACAAGTAAATAGCCAGATAAAGAGATACATAGGGCAAGGTCTGGAAGTTTCCCAAGTCCAAGAGCTTCTGTCTTTGGGTCTGCCATCCTCCTGGTTTCTAAAGTTGTCCACCAGCCTGGAAGCTCTCTGAATCCTGTACTTTGGGGATATTTATGGAGGCTTAATCATATAGGCATGATTGATTATTAACTCTATTTCTAGACCCCTTCTCTATCCACAGAGTGAGGGTTAAGGCTGAGAGTTCCAAGTTTCTAATCATGGCTTAGTCTTTCTAGTGATCAGCTTCCATCCAAGAGCCAAACACCAAAAGTCACCTCATTAATACAAAAGACGTTCCTATCCTAAGATTTCTGTTTCAGACACTCCTATCATGTAGGAAATGAAAATGGTTTAAGGAGGACTCTACCAGGAACTGAGATCAAAGGCCAAGTATTAGCAGGAACCAGGGGAAGAGACAAATATATGTATTTCTTATTATTTCACAACACAATATTCATCAAGTAATTTTTAAAACTGAATTAGAAAGTAATCTTAATTTTGTAAAGATAATAAATACCAATGCTTATTCTAAAATTACTGTTTCATATGCATTTCCTTAACTTCTGTGTGTTTTTTGACTTCAGTAGGACATTAAAATATAATGAGTTATTCTGCCAGGCATGAGTATGACAGAATACTAAACAAGATAAAGAAAAAGCAAAATTTCTTTTATTTATAATGGCCTACTGCTGATAATTTCAGATTCAGCCTTTTTCAACTTTAAGACATCCAACGTAGCTTACCAACAGACACAGAAAGATGTGCATAATTTCTTCAATTACTCTGGCTACCTACTGCTTGATATTATATATAACTGACAAAGATTCAAAGCATTGATTTTTTTTTCAAGCTATAATTTTTAAAAGAGTTTTTAGAAGAAAAGCACATCAACTAATCATCCCCTCATTCATCTTTTAACATACCAGAACTGAGGAAAATCCTTTAGGAGAAAAAAAAAATAGTTGTAAAAATCCCCAGGGACTGTAATTCCAGTTAAAGATATTTTTCATATATCTTAAATATTTGTCATCAGGAATTTCTCTACCAGTTCAAATTTTTAGGGTAGGAACTCTAGTATAGATTTAAAAAAAAAGACATGACTAAAACAAAAAGTGAACAATATAGTGTGATATGAACATTAAGTTTAAAAAGAGAGTTAGAATAATAATAGCAAATAATATTTGGATATTGTTTTTACAATATTTTACAAAATTTTACAATATTATGCTGTTGTAAAACATCCAAGGTTTTATTTTCACAATAAGGGAGTAAAACATATAAAGGAAATGGTAACATTTTCATTTTAAAAAATTAGGAAATTGAAGCTCAACAGAACAAATACAAAGGTCAAGTCCACATATAACATTAGGGTCTATTTGTCACTAAAGTGATAGGGTTGAAAGTCCAGGATTTGCATTCTGTATACAGACCTAATTTTAAATTCTGAATCTGCCACATACTAATTGTGTGAACTTAGTCAGCTTTCTTTACTTCCCTGTATTCAATTACTCTATGTATAAAGTGGGAAATATGGAATGTAGTTTGTCGGTGTCTGTCAAGGTTCATTATTTTCAGTTGTTGTTACGTATAATTTTACTAAAAGTATAGATATGTACTTTCTGTCTATGTGTTTAAATTGAAGGGATGAATAAAGAGAACTGCTAATAAGCCTGAAAGAAGTGAAGAATCTAGCAAGAATTAGAAGAACCCATCAGAGTCACTATTAACAGACAAAAGTCACAAGAGTTGGACTAAGCAGGTGTGAGGAAGAGCTGATTGCAAATTAGGTTTGCTGTTTCCTGACAAATAAATCTTCTGCACGGCCCTCCTAATTATAACAGGATAGTAATAAAATATAATGAAGGAAGTAAATCAGGAAAGACAGTCTGTGACCCAGGTTTGAGGAAGAAAGATAGAAATGGCTCTGGTTCAGGAAGAAGAGATGAAGAGGTGTTGGTGTAAGAGAAGAAAGAATATTCTTTGGATATAAGTCAGAATTATGTTTTAGTCATTGAGTCCTGCCCAGGTTTAGGCTAGTTACAGGGTCCCTAGAGAAGGAAGAGATGCATAAGGAAATAAGTGAAGAAAGTTTGTCATTGGGGAAGATTTCACATGGCAGGTAATGTGTCAAAAGAACCTTTCTGAAAAAGTTTGAGGTGATGTGAATGGCTTCATTCCATGAATCTGTGAGACATTTGGCTCAAGATTAGCTGCCAGAGTACAAGGTAGAGATATTCAACATATTGTGTGAATAAGATAATGTGTTTAAAGTACCTTACACAGAGTAATAACTCCTTAAATAATGGTTCTTTAATTATACTTTTCTCCTAAATTTATGCTCCTTCTAAATCACTTCTGCTTCTTGCTTGTCTGAACCCTGTGCCTGTAAGTCAAGCTGGCATATCTGTTCACCAATCCTCTAGCAGTCAATAAATACATCTACAGATACCCTAAGAGTATTTTGTGTGAGATATAGTGATAGAGAAAAGAAAATGAGGCTAGGTCATAAAAAGTCTTAGTCATTTTATAGAGTGTAGATTTTACAAAATAGAAGAACAATGAATCTTAAAGGTCCATTCCTGAACCCAAAAGAGGTCTTATGCTCCTCAAGCAACTTGGGCCACTTCTTCAGATGTCATCAGCCCACTATAAGAGGTCATGTATACCCACTGCAAGAGGTCAAAAGCCCTTCTTTGGGTCCTGAAAAAAAAAACTGACATGAAAACTAACTGGTACACTTAGACAGGAATCTTCCACTACCACGCCTATTCCCATTTTTGGAAGTAGAAGTGAGATTATTATTAGAATTGGAGAACCTCAATTTAACGGCAAGTTACTTACATACTACTATCCTCCATTTTCTCATTCTGAAAGGACAAAAAGTAGCACTTACATATTTTCTATTAGAATTAAATAGAAAGGGTTTCAATAGAAAAATTATTACCACTTTAATTGGTGCTCATAATTGTTTGCTGATTTTGAATATTAAATCCAACAGCTAACTGTATAAAATCAACTGTGTAAAACCAAGTTGCTAAGTGTATACTTAAAAAGAAATAACATTTGAAACTGTGTTGTAAATTAAGTAGAACTAAACACATTATTTTGTGTCTTTATGTATTGAATTCTTGGGAAGAGTAATGAGTGCAAGTCTTGGTAACACTAGTGTATCTTCGGAACTTTGGATAAGATTTATTAAGTACTTATTATTGATAAATTATCTACCTTTTCCATCTTAATTTTTTTTTCAAATATCTGTAGACCAAGATTCACTAGGCAATTTTCTGTCTGAAAATACGTTTTTCTCCTTTGATTTTATGCAATTCTGTTAAAGTTGAACATACAAATACCAAATGAACAAATCACATATTAACAGCTCTGTGACTTTTCACAAAGGAAAAATACCCATATAGTGAACACCCAAATAAAGAAGTAGAAGATCATCAGGACTCTAGAAGTCATACTCTTTTTCAGTCATTTACTCCTGTCCCTTTTATGGGTTGTTTGTCTCTCTCTTTTTTTTTTTTTAATGTGTATTTTGAGAGAGGGGGAGAGAGAGAATTCCAAGCAGACTCTCCACTGTCAGCATGAAGTCAGACATGGGGGTTGATCCCACAAGCCACAAGATCATGACCTGAGTCAAAATCAAGAGTCAGACATGCAACCTACTGGGCCACCCAGGTGCCCTGGTTGTTCTTCTTTTAGTACTGAGTTGTATAGTTCTTTATTTTTATAGAAAAACCCTACTTTGTGAGACAGTTATTTTCAAATATCTTCTCTCACTATGACTTACCTGATGTCCATATCATCTGAAGTTGTCAGATTATAGAATCAGATAAAAACACTTGGAGGCTGCTGAAGCTTTAGGTGATTCCTTGAACCATGAAGCCAAAACAGAAAAGGAGAGACAAGTGGGCTGAGGACAGAAAGAGACCATTCCTGGGATCAGAAGAGGTAGCAATAGTGGTAAGGAGTATCATAATTTACCTGCAGAGTGGGACAGGAGGAAATAAAGAGCTTTGGGGTACCAGAGATTTGGCATGTGCCCTCAGAAAGAGCATGTCACTGCTGGGACTAAAGAGGTACGAGGTCTGCCTTTTGTGATGGGTCTGACCTTACTTAGGCAGCTTGTTTTCCCCACTCTTCCTGCTCGTTTTTGACACACTCAGTTGCCACTTGCAGCCTCTACACTGAAGAAGATGCAACCTTTGCCATCTAGCAGCGTGTGGTCTAGTGTGCGTGGCAGATGTCAAAGGTGGACTGAATATAAAGAGGAAGGAGTGTGTAGGCAGCATCAGCTACAAAAAGGGATAGATTGGGTTAACTGTTGTCAGGGATCAGAATGTTTAGAGTTAAGGACAACTTGATTTAATAGTGCAGCTCAAGGACTCTGTATATAGACTACTTAGACCTCACATATCTACCTCAATACAGAAATCACATAACAGAGATGCTGTCAGGAGAATGTGGCTTCATATGTTGCTGAGTAGGCTCTTCCTACAGTATATAGAAAAATGTCCTGATGGTATTGCCCAATCTTTTAGTTCACAATTTAAAAATTAGAGTGTGTTAGAGTAGAATTCCAAAGCCTATTAAGTAAAGGTGTTGCAACTGGCTTCACTGAAATCCTTGAGGCACTGACATATGTTTATAATTTTTTAAAAAATGTTTGTTTATTTTTGACAGGGAGAGAGAGAGAGAGAGAGAGAGAGAGAGACAGAGCATGAGCAGGGGAGGGGCAGAGAGAGAGAGGGAGACACAGAATCCGAGGCAGGCTCCAGGCTCTGAGCTGTCAGCACAGAGCCCGATGCGGGGCTCGAACTCACAGACCGTGAGATCATGACCTGAGCCGAAGTCAGACGCTCAACCAACTGAACCACTCAGGCGCCCCTGTTTATAATTTTCTTTTGCAAGCCTGGGAATATATCTGTATTTGTGTACTCGATGCGAGAGTGTGTTCTAGAGGCATCTTAGCAGTCATTACAATGGGCTACCCCAAATGGTGAATCAGACTTCTCTTCTGCTCTATGTGGGTCTCAAAGGAAAGTCCCAAGATTATGAAGAGGGATGAGTTTATTTAGGAAAGTTTCCTATCCCATCCCTCCTGTGTCTGAGGAAATCTGAGCTGATGGCTAGGCACTGTGAAACCACAACATCCCTCTGTTATTGAGAGACCCACCTCCCCTGATTAAAATAATTAAATGCCTTTCCTATGGCTCTTGGAATAAAAAGGAAATGCTTTATTTTGGATTACAAATTTCTTCACGATGCTTATTTCTGCTTATTTCTTCAGCCTCCTCTGAAACCAATTTCTTCCTAATCTTATGCTCTCATCACATTAAACTATTTTTAACTCTCCATATTGATCCATAATGTGTCCTGTCTATCTGTGTATTTGCTGTTCCTGCTTAATCATCTCTGCCTTTGCCATCTTCATCATGCTCACTCCTGCTGTTTTGTTCAAGCCTCACCTTGGGCATCACCTCTTCTGAAATATATAAAATATTGAGAAGAATTGAGGTGTCTCTCCTCTGAGTCCACAGCACTACCTCATCAATTATTTTACCACTTATTTGTGTGAAATTGAGACTCTTTACATGGCTCTCCAGTCTACTAATACTTGAAACTAGCAATCTTAGTCTTCTAACCAATTAATCTGCAGCTCCTGAAACAATACGTGGCTCAGCATAGATGCTCAATATATACTGAAATATTTGAAGAGGTGAATGAATGAATTGAGGAATAGAACCCAGAAAAAGTCCTATTTCAAGCGTTTCCCTAGTTATTGTAGTTATTTCACCCACTCCTTATGTTGGGACTGAACTTCTTTGTAACTGATGATTGACTTCTCATAAGGCAGGACTTGTTCATTTTATAGACTGGATGCATTGCTGGTAAGGTTTATTTTAATAATTCTTTTGTGTATGTAATTTGAATTCTAGTTTCCCCTAGATATATGATGTAACTACCTTCATTTAAGAATGTTCAAAAATCACCAATTACTTTGTATATTTTGGTGAAATGTTGCCGCTGCTCTCCTCACTCCTTACTTTTCTCTAAACTTTAAAGTCAGTAAATGAGGGGCACCTGGGAGGCTCTCTCATTTAAGTCTGACTTCAGCTCAGGTCATGATCTCACAGTTTGGGAGTTCAAGCCCCACTTCGGGCTCTGCACTGAGAGTGCAGAGCCTTCTTAGGATCCTCTCTCTCTCTCTCTCTCTGTCTCACTCATGCACATGTGTGTGCACACTCTTTCAAAATTAATAAACATTAAAAAATAGAGTCAGTAAATGAGTCCTCGTATGCATAAGGAAAGCACATGTTTACAGAATGTATTGGATGAGCAAGTGAGGAATACATTCCAAATAATTTCTCACTATATTTGATGACTTACGGATCTGCCTTTTAATATATTTGATTTAATTAATGCAAAGCTTAACTAAAAGAGACAAATAAGTGTGTTTGTCACTGTGTAAGTTTAAGTCTGAAACTCATTTCCATTAAAAGGTAAAAGAGCTTAACAATAGAGAACAGAGGGTTGATGGAGGGAGGTGGGTGGGAGATGGGCTAGATGGCGATGGTATTAAGGAGACTTGCTGTGATGAGCACTGGGTGTTGTATGTAAGTGATGAATCACTGAATTCTACTCCTGAAACCAATATTGCACTGTATGTTAACTAACTAAAATTTAAATTAAAAAATAAAGTTAAAAGGGAAAACTCGAAAAACAAGACTGTAAGAGTTAAGGAATAAATAATGACCATTTTTTCTTCTTTGGTCATTTAGTTCCATTTATGTATAATGGGTAAAGAATTGTCTTTAAAAGTAAATAGAAGAAATAAAATGATTTGTATTTCATTATAGGCAATTCAAACTTCCATGAGTTGGTGTATTTGCGAGCCTTCTCTTTCCTCTGGAGACTGCTCTTTAGCATCTGCGGCTGAGAAATCAATTGAATGGGGACTGTGACATTCACACTGTCTGTCTCCTCTGTCCTGTTCTTGGAACTTAAAAGAAAGTCATTTATTCTCTTGTGACTCTTCTGCCAGTACATGATGAAGGCTTTGCAAAGCGTCATTTAAGTGGGACATCCATCACTTACAGCCTGGCTCCTTTTCTTGCCGAAGACTCTCACACTCCAGTACCTGGGATGTAAACAAAGATAATGCATTTGATTTTCACATTGATCTTATCTGTCTTAGAGGCTGGCTCACTCCACAGGGGCTCTTTCAAACCAGATGGCCTTCCACTGACCTCACCTGCCACAGCCCATGATCTCTCCTTTCCTAGTCCTTCCTCCATGGATGAAAGTGTACCCACTCATGCTTTCCCTCCTCCTCCTCTGCCTCCTTCTTATCTTAGACAATAAAGTGCATGATGATGATTCCTTAATTTGGATGACATCTTATAGTTCATAAAGAGCCTTTATGCAAGAATAAAACACATTTAGTGGGTAGAGTACTGTTATACAGAGAATTTGGGCTTAAGAACTAAAGTCTTAGAGGTTTGCAATTTGTTTCTAACATTTTGTTTCATATCCAGGGGAAAGTATTTAAATTTTTATTTTCTTCCTTATAAAATGAGGACAAATTACTTCCTAGTATTGATAGGAACACTTATTTGTTTGTTGGTTAGTTTGCTTATTTATTTAGCAAGTACTTATTAAGTGCAGATCCTCTTCTGGACACTGGAAATACAGGCAGCACTGAATAAGATAGAGCAAGTTCCTCTCATATAACTTCCATCAAATTGATAAATCAGACACAATACTTATAAATATTTTATGATATTAGATAAGTGGCATTGTACATGTCGACTAACTGCACATAATAGACCTCAGTAAATAGTATCTTTCTTTTAATTTCTGTTACTATTACAGGTATTAACATTTTTATCAGCTCCTTTTTCTTTTTCCTTTTATAAAGGGAATGTGATAGCTTTCTGAAGTGTTAACCTGCCTGCTCTGAAATACAATCCGCAGATTTCCTTTTCTGGCACATTTCCTCTTCAAGTTGGCTTCAGGTGTATTCTTCCAAAAGAGGTAGAAGATGAAAGGGAGGCAGCCACATTTTGTAGCCAACACATATCTTCTCCAGTTATTCAATCAAACACTAACTTGGATACTGCTGTGATGGGATCTAAAGATATCATTAAAATCCTTAATCAATGCACTTTAAGTTATCAAAAGAGAGAGTATTTAGGGCGGACCTGATTTAACCTATTGGAAGCTCTTTAAAGAGTACATGGACCTTCCCTGAGTTGATAGACACCAAACAGTAGCTGCATCTACAATTGCCCTCCCTTCTCCCTGGATCTTCCCTCCTGACTACCTGCCTGTGGAAACAAGCTTCAGCTCATGCCTTTGGGGTTATAGCCTGATTTGTCTTCCTTCCTTGCTACCTATCCTATGGGCTTTAGGCTTTAAATACAGAATTTTAAATATATTTAATGATTGGCTATGCCACATATATATAGTATAGGTTCTGCTTAGGTGATTGAACTCAGGTACGGTAATATATGCTCATTTAAAAAATTGTGAAAATTCCAAATAGAAATAAATAGAAATTATCATTGTAAATATTTAAATTTATTCATTGCCACTAAAAATATGACATGCATTTTTGCAATACATTACAAACTCTTTGGAAACAGAATTTTATTTTCTACACAATTATTATTATGTCAGTAGTTTTAGGATAATTAGTCTATTTCACTGTTGTAAATAATGTGACAATAAACATCTTTGTGCATAAAGCCTATTTGTATTATTATTTAAGGACAGAGTCCCAGGGGTAGAATTGTTAGGCTAAGTGGCATGTATATTTTGTGGTTATCAATAAATAATGTTTCTGAAAAGACTACAACCTTTGTACTCCTACCAATAATGTATAAGCAGCGACTGAGGGGCACCTGGGTGGCTCAGCCAGTTAGCGTCAGACTCTTAATTTCTGCTCAGGTCATGATTTCACAGTTTATGAGTTTGAGCCCTGCATCAGGCTCCATGCTGGTGGTGTGGAGTCTTCTTAGGATTTGCTCTCTCTCCCTCTATCTGCCCCTCCCCTTATCTCTTGCTCTCTCTCTCTCAAAATAAATAAATAAACTTGAAAAAAAGAGAGAGATCTCGCCTAAAATAATAATAGCATGCACAGCCAAGTTAGCTATTTCTCCTTAAATGGCCACAATCTGCAAATAGCACATAGTGGAGTTCTGCTACATATTTGATTCCTGTCTTTTACTATGAAGTTTGTGAAAGTCTCATCAAAGTTTATGTAAGAATATTTTCCTTGCTTTGGTACCGTTTGGTGTCCATTATTTGTATTTATCTTTTTTTTTCTACATGCTACAGAGTTCTTCATCTAATGTTTACTTCTCTGTAGTAAGAGAACATTATTCTAAGTGTTTTTTGCTGTAATTACTCACAATTCCTACTGCAAGTATATGTTCTTTCTCAGTTACTTACATACTTTTCCTATGACTAATTTGTTCTCAGAAAAATGTTCCACTTTTCCTTAGGGCATTTTGGAAAATATTACTTTACCTCTCTGTCATCTCCTTTGCCTTCATGCAACAAACATTTCTTGGGCACTTAGAGAAGCATGCTTGGTCTCTATTATCAAGGTGATTAAAAATGTAGCTCAGGAGACAGATAATGCACAAGTAAACAAATATAATTAAAGTTTTGAAAGCACAATAATGGAAAGAATCACCATGCAATCACAGACAAGTATGAGTATATGTGTATTTAGGACAGATCTAACCAGTGTATAAGTATGGTGACCGGGGAAGGCTCTCTGTGGAGGTAACATTCAGTAAAGGACCGAGGACTAAGAAAGGTTAGCTTAAGTATGGAATTTGCTGACAGAGGAACGTCTCTGACAGAAAAAAAAAATAATACAAGATTCTGAAATTACCTACAGGACTGAACATGGGTTGTTGAGAAACACAGGAGGCTAAAAGCAAAGAAGCATACGAGTGACGCTGGAGAGATCACAAGGGAGGTGGAACATAAGGAAACCACAGAGCCAAGTATGAGTTTGGATTTGTTTTTGAGCACAATAGGAAAAAAACAGAAAAGGGCTTTTAGCGAGTGAATAATGGGATCAGATTTTAGTTAAAATAGGAATTTTTTAAAAACCTGATTTATTAAAATGTCTATTTTCTAAGTGTTTTACATGTATTATTTCATTCTAACCACCCAAAAGTGAAATTATTACCAATCTAATTTTATGCATGAGTAACTGGAGGTTAAGGTAGCTAAGTAATCCACTTATGGTTACACAGCTACTGAGGGACAGAGCCATGATGTAAGCCACTGTTCTTCCCACTACCCTAAACTGTCCAGTGTTCTGAAACCAGTAACAGTGCTTGGCAGGGAATATCTGTTGAGGAAATTATATTTATTTTGTCTGTCTTTCTCTCTAACACCTACCTCTTTCTTCATTTTCGCTTCTCACACACTCACCCAGGTTTTTCATCCCCTGTAATTGGGTTTTGGTTTTAATGTCTAGCTTTTAAGTGATTAACGTGGTAATTCTAACACTATTATAAAACTACAGAAGGGAAACATGAATCTTCATTTAGAGCTATTGTTTGGACTTTTTGTTTTGTTTTAAAACTCTGGGTTTAGATATTTATCTAAAACCAATTTGCATGCTGGGAATCCTTTCTTAAGGCTCAGATATATGAAAAGAGCAGAATTTGTTTATTACCTTTTATGAGCCATTCCACCAGACTGAAAACAGTTGCTTCCAGCCCAATTGATAGCACTGAAAGTACAAACCTATTTCCCTAAGACTGAATCTCATCTTATCTGTCTTGACTTCCTATAACAATTATCTCTATCTCTATGGCACATGCAGGCATTTCTACTTAATTATCAGTAGGTTGTAATACAAATGGCTGAGCAAATGTTTTCTAGTATGTGCATTAAGTTTTTGAATTAAGCCTTCTGTAAGATTGAAGCTGAGATGTTCTGAGTTGGACATTCTCTGCTTGATATCCAGAATAAACCTTTAATAAAATTCCTGGCATGAATGTACAATTTAAAATACAAAAGTCCAGATTATAACATTGTATTTTAGTGTCTGAAAATATCCTAAAAATTTTAAATTAACAGCTTTATATGTGGCCATAAAGAAGCAATTCTATTGTTTCATTTACTTTCAACTAGATATTGTTGTTGTTGTTGTTAGTCATTCAACAAAAAAGTTACTAAAATCTGAATACTGTGGTCGGAGCTATGGGTATCTGGAAATCTAAGAGATTTCATCCTTCAGGGAAATCTAAGTATTTCATCCTTCAGGGAAACAGTTTGGAGAGGAAAGAAATCTAAGTATTTAAGAAATCTAAGTATTTAAGAAATCTAAGTATTTAATCTAAGTATTTAAGAAATCTAAGTATTTAAGAAATCTAAGTATTTCATCCTTCAGGGAAAACAGTTTGGAGAGGAAAGAAAAGCACAATTGCTACAGTGACACTGTAGCAGAAGTTTCTAGGACCAGATGCTGTGGGGCTCACAGGAGAGGGTAAAAGACTTTATTAAGAGGTTTAGCTTTGAGCTGAGTCTTGAGATAGGGTCTGCAAGCTGAAGGAAAGTCAAGATAGAAGGAAGAACATAAACCATTAAGCACCATGACTTATTCATGGTATTGGTAGCATTTCCTTTAGAATGTGAATTAAAGCCCAGAAAATATAAAGGAAACAATAAGAACTTGAAGCTTGAAATTAAGGCAGGGCCATGTTAAGGACTTTGGCGTTGAGCACTCAGAAAACTGGAAACAATTAGGGAGAGTTAATAAGGGAGTGAAATAAAAGTAATTTGTGCTTTAGGAAAGTTGAGTTACAGTTTACAATACAGTGTACTGACAATATGTTACCCAATGTATATACTTCCTACAAAGAATATACCCCTTCAGAAACGTATTTATATATTGATTTATATGTGCCACAATCACCTAGGTACTGTGGTACAACTCTAAGATTGTTCAAAATTGACCCTACAAACCTTCAGCCTCTTAGTTCCCTGAACAAGCAGTAACTGGACTCAGAAGCTCCTTCAGTTTTCGTAAGAGTTCAGTTATACTGTAGTCAGCTCCCCACAGGTACCAGATCTCCAGGTGATTGGCAGCTGTCACTCCCAGAATACTCCAATGAAAACTTACATCTAAACTCAGAAAGACAAAAACTTGGGCTTGGGTAGTATTGAGAAAGGCTGCTTTGAAAATGGGAAGTCTGCCGTGGGTTTTGTTTGCGTGAGTAGAAGAAAAAAGAAGGGTGGGTCATTGTAGGAAGAGATGGCATTTCCATCCAAGTCATGGAAACAGTAAGGATTGTGACAGATTTACATGATTTGAAAGTGCATATAAATGGATAATATCATTGATGCGTTGAAAAAGAAGGTATGCATATCAATAGTATATATATAATATAAATCTTTGAAGTTTGCTTCTCTAGAGATACCTCCTCCTAGTAGCTTTAGACACGGAATGTCCAAGTTGCATAGATACATTTTGCATCTTTATGCAAGTTGATCATTTTAATTCTTTTTCTGTTTTCATGTTTTCATTGAGGTATCTGTTGAAAGTCTATTGAGTTTCATAGCCTTTGGAAATTAAAAGATTAATCAGACTTGGTACTTTCCCTGAAGGGGCTCAATGTTCATTAGAATAAAACAAGAAATTCACAAATAGATATATTTAAATTATTGTAATAATTAAAAAACGAAAGTCATGAAAAAGTATAAATGTCCAGGTCATTATAGAAAATGAGAGGGGGAAAATGATCATCTATTTGGAGGGTTGTCAGAGAGGGCTTCGTATTGGAGGTGACTTTTCAGTCAGGTCTAAGATCAGTACAAATCTCAAAAGTAAATCAAAGAAACGAAGGACACTGTAGATAGAGAATAATTTTAGACATGTCTGGAAGATATTTATTTTTAATAATTGAAGCTTGCTAGATTCAACTTATAGTCTCTTTTCTTTTTTTCACTGTA
Organism: Prionailurus viverrinus; assembly: GCF_022837055.1. NCBI lineage: Eukaryota > Metazoa > Chordata > Mammalia > Carnivora > Felidae > Prionailurus > Prionailurus viverrinus. Next base: position 50,826,976 of record NC_062570.1, read on the forward strand.
CCATGATGTTCAAAGTATAGGGAATACTGAGGTCAGGCATTAAAATAATATGCTGTGAACAATGGAAGCTCATGATTTGAATCCTAGTTATTTTTAGATTAAGTGTTGAACAGGAGAGTATGTCTTTATCCTAAACTCAGATTCCTTGGTTGTAAAATAAAGTTAATAATGTCACCTATTTTATAGGGTTATTGTGGATATTAAGAGAGATGATATAAAGTCCAAAGCACAGTGCTCAGTATATGTTAGCTCTTTTTAGTATACCTATCCTCCATATTCTTGGTTTGACCTGGCTTCATCAGAAGCAGCCATTTGGCTATGTTTTCCTTTGGTATCACCATTAAGCCACAGATATAATTTTTAAAAGGGGAAATGGGGCCTATGGACAGAGTTCTGAGCTAAGCACTAGAAAACTTACTCTAGAAGACATTGATTAGCTAATAAAAATTTGTTTTGATTATTCAATCAGTTCCTAATAAGACATCATTTAGATTCCATTCCATGTATTTCTTTACCTCTTCTATAGGGTGGTCAAAAGAGGTGGTCCTGCATATCTCCAGTTACTCCATGGCCCCCCAAATGCTTCTGCCTGACCAGTTGTCAACAAAGGATGCATTAGGCATTGGGAGGAGGACGTGCCATCCTTGTAAAGTATGGTATGTAACCATTTAGAAATATGTCATTTTCCTTACTGTCTTATCATCTAATTCTGGTATGTATTCTGTCTGGCTGACAGTGGAAAATAGTAGTGTCTACATATAAGATTCCTTTTAAAATATGCAGAAACACAAAAATTTTCAAGAGAAAACTAATAACATACCCATTATCTGTGAACTTTTATTAGGCCAAGCCACATTTCATTATTATCCTTATGTCTTCAAATGTCTTCTAACTCAACCATTTTATTTCATGATATAATCATTCTGATATTTTGGAAAGGTACCATTTTTGTCTACAATATAAAAGTAATGTTTGTTTACATTTATGGCCTATAACATAACATACGTAGCAAACATTATGTCATAGAAGTTTAATAGGTAGTATTTAGAGGCATCTGGGTAGCTCACATCATTAAACATCGACTCTTGATGTCAGCTCGGATCATGATCTCACGATTCATGAGTTTGAGCCCCACATCAGGCTCTATGCTGACAGTGTGGACCCTGCTTGGAATTCTCTCTCTCCCTCTCTCTCTGCCCCTTCCCCCACTCATGTGCACTCTCTCTCTCATAAATAAAATAAAAAACTAAAAATAATAGGTAGTATTTAATAAACAACAACAACAAAACTTCTAAAATCATGCTCTGACCAAAACTCAAAAAAAAAAATTAAAGTTATATTATCTGTGGGACTAATTAACTAATTCCTGTGTCTCTTTTCCATATAAAATTCAATGAGGGCCATATATTTTTTTAAAGATGAATCAACTTACTCTCCCTTCTTTTTGCACAAAAATCATCTAGATTACATTAGCATTTCATACAATAGGATTTGGCACTTGAGACTCATGGAAAGAAGTGTAGATGAATTATTCACATCTGAGAGGAAAGTCAATTGGAGAAATAAACATTAAAATGATTTGCAATCTGCAGTTATTCAAGACAGGCAGAATCATCAAGTGTAAGAGAAAGATGAGAACACCAGGAAATAAATGGCTCAATTGATTTAAGGAATGTTTTCACAGTACCCAAATTTTGAGAAAAGGCCTGTATCGATCAAAAAGTCCCATTAATTTCTTTCATATCTAAGATGGTGAAATTACATTTTATTACCATTTTGACTTATTGTTGAATCAGATTTTCTCAGGGGCTAAAATCATTCTCTGATTAAAACTCAGAAAAAAATTTAAAATTATATTAACTTTGGGGCAGCTAAGATACAATTTAACAAATCATCTTTTTGGTTTCCTAAATGGCAGGGAACTAATGTCCCAAGAGTCAGAACTATGTTCAAAACTGCCCATGAAAACCAAAGAATTGCCTGTGAATGGTAAGTACATGACTTTATATGTGCACAACATAACCTTCATTCCCAGAAGTAAATGAAGCAGCTAAGTGTAGTGGAAAGCATGTTGGCCTTGAAAAATCAAAGGCCTGTGCTCTAATTCTGGCTGTACCCTTGGCCCATGGGCAAGTTAGTAAACCACACTAGCCCTGACTCAAGAACCTCACTGAAAAATAGGTTTTCTAATATTGAGCTGTATGTGAGGTACCGAGGACTTTGCCTGGAGCAAAGCAAACACAATCAATATTAGTTTCCTTTTTTTCTACCTCTCACTATACTATAGTAGCTCAGCCTCACAAGTAGGATCACATTTCCCCATAGCATTCCCAGTCAACATGAATTAAAACATGTACATGCATGATTATATTGGGAAAAGCTGTTTATATGGATTTCCATATTGGCTAAGTCACGGTAAAATGAGCTTACATGAGAAATACAATTTAAATTATGAAATGGTGTGTATATGACAGTTATTGTTTCATGATAGTGGTGGTGAAGACAAACTGATGACTCTCTGATTCAAATCTCATATTCCTACTATTAGAACAAATATTAAAATGCCACAAGGAATCTACATCAACAAACTTAGCAGTGTCATCCTTGGGTTCTCCCCTTGGGAAAGCTGATCTTATAGAGGAATCTTGTCGGAAGTGATTTCATTCCTTCTTTAATGGTGATTTTTCTAATATATACATATATATACATATATATACACACATATATATATATACATACATATATATACATGTGTATATATATACATATATACATATATGTATATGTATATACATATATACATATATATACATATATACATGTGTGTATATATATATATATATATATATATATATATATTTTATTCTGAGAAAAATTATTCTGAGAAAAATCCAGAAGCAATGGATGGGATGAATGGAGGGGCAAGTCTCCATGCTGTATATGGTAGTAATATTTTCTTTATGAGGATGCTATGAATATTGATTGAGATGAAGCATGTAAAGCACTATGAACAATGCCTGACACATAATAGGTATTTAGTAAACACTAGGTATTACTTTTACCATCAATGTTGCTGTTGTTGTTGTGATTATAATTAGAGAAGACACAGTTATGTGGAAGGCTATGGATCTAGAAGACAAAACAAGAGAAGGGAGGAAGCTGGGGGAGAGAGTGAGGCAGGGACGGAGGCAAGAACTCCAGAAAGGAGCACATTCACCGCTGAGAGGAAAGAAAAACAAAGTCTCTTAGGAAGTGAAGACTTGAAAGCAGGTCATAAGGCTTTGCAGCAATGGTAAGGTTTGATCCAGATGCACTCACACACTCACTTGCACACCCTGAATATCAGGGTCTTTTCATTTGCCTTTCACAATTTGCAAGCAAGCATTCTCAAATACACTTTCTCATTGAAATCTTCCAGTAGATCTGAAAATAGGACTGAAAGACTCTCCTCATTTTACAGTTGAGGAAAAATCTGACGATGTGAATGGTGTTTTTCCAAAGTTTTCATAATTATTAAGAGGTGGAGCCGAGGCTGAAACTCGGTGTTGAGGCTCAACCTCCACATTGTTGTCCATGATGCTCTCCATGCCGTGCTGCCAGATTGAGCAGGAGGGAAGTGTATAGAGGCTAGAAGAGTTTCCCACATGTAGAGGACATAAAAGTAGGTTCGTTCTTATCATAAACTGTGAAGGGAAATTAATATTCTATGCAAAACTTCCACCTGCAGAAAATATCTACAATTTTTAGTTTATGAAGAATGTAATCATTGATCTGATGTTTATAAATTCTGTGATAGTATAAGCATATTATTTTCACATTACCACTTTTGGTTTCAATTTCTAATTAACAAAATTTAATTAGTTCTGGTAGAAAGAAAGGGACATTAATTACAAGACTGCTGTCCAGGAAAGGAGAGGTTGCACATGGTCTATTTTAATTTCTACTGAAGTCAACCAAAATGATCAAGTATAATTGTGTAGGTATTTGTACACGTTATTGTCTATTGCATAGCAAGCCAGTAATTTGGGAAAGAAGAGTTGGATACAGTACTGTTCTTTTTACATTCTCAATTTTCCTAGACTTCTATTTTTTTAAATTTTTATTATATCTTATCTCATCACAAAAAAATAGAGTTAGTTGCAAAATTTCTAGAAAGAGAAAGGTCTTTGATGGCAGCCATATCTGGATTCAGAGTCAATATTTTACTATATGTGTCAACCCAGTCATGTTATAATTTAACTTGCCTAGAAACATTGTTTCCTCATCTGTGATATGAGTATAATAATATTTGGGTCGTTTTGGGAATTTAAGATAACATATTAAGCACCTAATACAGCATAGCTATTGTTAGGCTCCTTCTCCTCATTATTACTACCTATATTTATATAAAGGAGAATAACAGTCAGTGCTGCTACATCCTAAGAGATATTACCTAGATTGCTTATAAAGTAATTTTTTGGCAAATATTTTTATTAGCACTTTTTAATTATTTTTTCCCCCTGGAAACAAATGTGTAAAGAAACTACAGATAGACAATTTCCATTGTGTTGTTTTTATTTTCTGAAAATCAATAAAGTTGATAATTTTAAAAATATGTTCATAACAAGATTTAACTCATTTTAAAAATTTCAAAAAATCAGTAAAATCTCATTTTGCTCTAAATGGTAGCTAATAAAAGAAATGGAAAAATTATAGAGCAGTTGCTGAGTGCTTACTATATGCCAGGCATTCAATTTTCACAATGTAATGTGAAACAGGTATTATCCCTGCTTAACAAATGAAGAACTCAAATATCAGAGACACTGGTCACACATACAACAATGGAAGATTTGCTAATAGTACCCAGTCATACACCAACACCCAGGCCTTTTTCTAACACCACTCTGTCTCCTAGAAAAATTGTCCGTCTCTACAAAAGTGGTGGAGAGAGAAAACAATACTTATTCATCGCCGATCATATGTCAGGTTCCAAAGAAGGTATTTTAAACCAGACCCACTTTGATCCTCAGAGTAAGCTTAAATGTTTACTATATGCTCCCTGGAAAACTAAGACTTTGTTAGATTAATTTTATGACTATAACCTCACTAAAAAAAAGTACCAGGCAGATTCAAATCTAAGAATGTGAAGCATTAAAACCTGGACCCATAATAGGGTATGATGTTGCCATTCTCTGTGGTTGATTCTCATAGCGTTCAGTGGTGTATTTAGAGACATGAAATCCACATTCTCATCAAAAGAGCCGTCAGGAAACAAGAACCACCCAAGTGGTTAGCAATATACTGTTCATTTTAGTATAGGGGGGAAAGTTCCGGACTGAGAATCAGAGGTCATGGTTTATTTCCAATACTGCTACTTACTGGCTGCATCATCCTTCTTGTAAATTACTGAACATGTCTAAACCTATTTCTTTATGTGAAAAGTATGAGACGTGGACTGAATGATATGTAGGGCCCATTCCAAATTTATTATTGTATCATTCTAATTTCCCAGATGATCTTTCTGTTTCTGATAAATATCTTCCATTTAGCGAAAACCAATAATATTCTCCCTCCTACTGTGGGTTTCTGATCCAGACATCCATAACAGACCAAAGCCAATATTGTGGTGCTGATTCTGCTTATTTTCTGTTTTCTATGTCCTTCCTATAAGGGCAGAATGGAGATGAGTATTTCTTAGTATTATAATTAATTATGTGGTCAATTAATAATGACCATAATAATAATAATAGAAAGTATATAATTAAGCAGGGCAACTATACAAACACAATTCTAAATCCTTTCTTTATGAAACTGACTAACAGAATCAATGGGTCTTTATATAAAATTGATGTTTGAATAGAAAATATTCATTAAGCAGTTAAGGCATTATGTTAAGTACTGTAGTAGGTGTAAAGATGGGGAAAAAAAAGCACTGTACATGTATCTTTGCAACTTTTTAGCAAATTTTAAATTATTTCAAAGTAAAATTTTACCCAAAGCAGATAGCACACCAATTCTTAAGAAATGCATTTCCTAATAAGTATACATAAAATATATGTAGTAATAGCTACAATGAATTCTATGTGGAAGTGTAATAAAGATTTTTAAAACTTGCATATTTGAGACTTCAGTTTCTGAAAGATGAATCTGACGAAGGAGAGGAAGGGAAATTAAGAACACCATGATGAAGCTTTGTTTCTCAGTCAAGCTTTGTTCCTCTTAATTCTTTTCATAATTCTTTGTTTTATTTAGTGGTGTCATGCTATGGCATTCAGAGACAGTCTGTAAGACAGTCTCCTTTTCACAGGTACTCATGGTATTTGGGGGAAGATATAGAAGTAAGTAGATAATCCAAAACCTGAGTAAGAAGTATAGTGGAGGCACCTGGGTGGCTCAGTCAGTTAAGAGTCCGAATCTTGGTTTCAACTCAGGTCATGATCTCACGGTTCATGAGTTCCAGCCCGACATCGGGCTCCATGCTGACAGTGTGGAGCCTGCTTGAGATTCTCTCTCTCCCTCTCTCTCTCTGTCCCTCCCCAACTTGTTCTCTGTGTCTCTCTCTCAAAAATAAATAAATAAACTTAAAAGAAAGAAGTATCATAATAGAAGTTAACACAAGGTAGTAACATGGAATAATGTGAAATCATGATTTTTTTGTAAAGGTAAACAAATGTGAAAGTATTTTGTGTTTGTAGAACAGTAGGAAGTTTATAAAGCATATGATGCAGGCAAGGCTGTGGTATTGAAATTATATATGTCAGCAGAAATTGATAATGATGGAACTTCCATTCCTCTAAAGAGTTTAAATTTTGAAATTTTGAACTTCACATAGAAATTCCTAAAAGATTTTGAAACCATTATCTTCTTTTGTTTCACTTTAATACTCATTCTTTAAAATAAGTAATAACTATATTAATATTAAACTTTTTTGGTTCTTTTGATAACTTTAATCTATAAAACAATAAATTTATCAAAATATTCCCACCATTGGCAATTTATAGCTATCTGGACATTAAATTAGATGCAGTGGTAAAAAATGTCCTAGTAAAAAAATGTATTTTATTATTATTTTTTAATGTTTCATTATTTTTGAGAGAGGGGGAGAGAGAGGGAGACACAGAATCAGAAGCAGGCTCCAGGCTCTAAGCTGTCAGCACAGAGCCCGACACAGGGCTCAAACTCACAAACTGCGAGATCATGACCTGAGCCGAAGTCAGATGCTTAACCAACTGAGCCACCCTGGCACCCAAAAACATATTTTAGAAAAACTATTGACACTGGATGGAGAGTCATGACATTTGGTATTGATGGGTGGAAATATGAAGCTTTTTTTTTTTTTACAAAAAAAGTGTTTTTCACATAGGTAAAAGTGTTTCTGTATCAGAAAACTTTTCCTGTCACCAAAGATATGACACTTCTTTTCCTTGGTTTTTGTTTCTGATCCTTTTCCAGAGCAATCTCACAGTCTCCCTAGCTGTAAACTTGAAAGAGTGTTCCTTCTTGTTCTTGTTAGATTATTGTGAGGACTAAGACATATACAGAATAATAGCTAGATAATAATAGTTAGATATATCTTTTATATACATATAAAAGTGAATACAGATCTCAGTGCTAGGCATAAAGTAAATGCTCAATAAATATTTGTTAAATAAGTAATCAGTAAAAAATAAAAATAAAATATTTTCAGAATTTGGGAGATTAGAAAATAAGTGTAAAGGGATTATAGTACTTAATGGCATAGGAGGGCCAGAATAAAAACCAGATACTAAAACTGCTAGGAAACATCCTAAATCTTTTATGGAAAGTTAAGATTAGTGAATTCAGAAGTCTGATCCTCCACTTAACAATATCATCTGTTCAATTTGCCAGACAAAAATTATTTTTAAAAAATAAGTAAAAAAAATTATGTCACACCAAACTTCAAAGAAGCCATCTTTGATGGGCCAGTGCAATTGAGCAAAAGCATGAAAGACAAGAAAGATGGAACGGGACAGGTATGCTGCTTTTTCCTGTTCCACATCTTTTTCTGTTAGTGTGGCAATACAGCCTCTGTTTTTGTCTGGTTTGGATGGAGCTGAGCCACCCTATTCTTTGCCACCTGGGTGACACATTGACCTTTGTTTTGGCAAATTAGAGAACCTATTTCCCCAGGTATTTCCTTCACATTGTTCCCGCACTGGTACTTGTCCCCTGTAGGGCTGTCCTGGAGAGTAGAAGATAAAAGGCATCTTTGATACTGCTAGCTGTGAAGCAGTAAACCTGAGGCAGTGCTTGCCCACTTTGCCTGAACCTGCTTGAGAGTGAAGCCAACCCAGAACAAAGCAGAGTGAAGGGAGAGAAAGTTCAAGAGTCCAAGTGATGTCATTTGAACTCTGACCCAGTTGTGTCTTTCATAAGAGACAATGAGTTTACATTTGTTTTTGGTTTGAGTTAGGTTTCTGCCTAACTGAAAAAAATAAGTAGAAGATGATGTATGTTTATTGGACTCTATTGAGTTCACCTAAATTTATGGCATATTCAAGGATCTTAAAAAGAGCAGTGTGGATAAAATAAGAAGCACTGGTACACAATAGGGCAGGAGTCAGACAGGTGCACGTGTTAAAAATGTTGGTCTTTATCCTAAGAGCAATGGAGCGTCATCACGGAGTTTTATGAAGTGCAGTATGGTCAGATTAACTGTTTTTATTAATAAACTAATGATAACAGTGACACTATTCTCTAATATCAGAACAGATATTTCTACCACTGAAAAGCAATGTAATCCAGGAATATTTGGGACCCTTTTACACCATTATTCCTGTATCCATGTTTTAATGCATTCATTCTCCAACATGAATATGAATATGAAGGCTCATATTCCCTGCGTGATGGTTACCAAATTGATTGTGATAAATTGTGTAGCCCTGATTTAAAAAGATATAAATGATGCAACATTGTAATTTTATGAAGAGAGGGATTTAAATGGCAAACAGCTGTCAAGTGGAGGAAACTCATGTCAGTTCCTACCCAAGGGCCCAGAAGCTAAAACTGGGCTCTTTACAGGGGTGAGGGTAGGTGGCCTTTTTCTCCCATAGTCATTATCCACTGTTATGTATAGCAAGTATGTCTTTGAAATAATGTGCTGGTCTGGCATACTCAGGTGCAAACCATAAACTGGAGATTTTAAGTTACAAGTGTATCAGGCCTGGGAATAACCATAGCTGTTTTTAAATGTTTATCTGCACCAGACACTGTTCTAAGTGTTTATAATCCATTTAATATTTACAGAAATCCTGTAAGATAGAGGATATTGTTATTTCCCATTATACAGATGCAGAAACTAAAGCATGGAAATGTAAGTGACTTGCCCAGGGTCACGTGGATTGAACACAACCAGTTGGGCTTCAGAGTCTGAACTCTTAATCAGCAAGTATTACTGTCTTTCTCATCCTCACCAGCAGGGCAGATAATGTGAGTCATTCCCAAAACATTGCTGAGCAACTAATATAGGGGACCAATATCAGATTATCTCAGGAAGAACTAAAGTCCATGCTAGCCTGGAGTCATGTAAACATGGACTGTAAAATCATACAACTTTAAATGAGAAGCACTATACACTGTCCAGCTTGAATTAGTTCCTTATGGTATGTGTATGTGTTTCATTTCAGATCATTCTCACCAGAGAATGAAGCAGTTATTGTTACTATTAACCCACTTACCAGACGATGTCCTTTAAATACTCAGAAAATGCTTTGTTTTGAGTCATATTTTATCTCCAGCCCATTTGTGGCCCGAGCAGGTTTATTATTTCATATAACAGGCATTTACTTGCATGTCTTTCTCCTCATTAATGGAATTAAAAACAGTGGAAAATGCATTATGCGTGGGCAAGAACAAAGAGCATAAGAGTGCTTGGGTCATTTGAAATATATAGGTTCTGACAGCTTTCTTTACAGTGATTTCATTTCCAATTTTAAAAGAACAGGGAAAGTGCCTTGGTAAATAAGACTTCTTGCAATTTCCATCTATAGCTATGCAATTGCTTCTCTCAAAGGAATAAAGATTGTTCCTGTGTGCTTGATTCCTTTTGCTTTCTAGTAATTTCCACATCACATTGCTTTACATCATTTGAAAGGTGTTAGTTTAGAGCCAAAAGCAGTTGTATGAAAACAGTAAAAATTCTAGGGAGGATAAACAAAAATAAAACAACAGCTTTGAGTAGATGAATCCTGATCTTTGTGGCGATTTTCTTTAAATATGCAATTCTTTTGTTTTCATATTTGCAAATTAAATTTTATGATCTACTTTTTTCTAAAAACAGAATAGAATTTAAGGACTACAATAGATTAAATACTTTTTCTATATTTGTAGAAGCACCCTCATAAATACCATTTTCCTGCATTTCCCTAATTGTCTTAGAAATTAGACATTAGTGTTCCCATTTTACAGAATATGAGATTTGGAAAAGTTTGGTAATTTATAAAGCCATACAGTCATTAAATGATAGAATATGAATTCCTTCATTTGACCCAAAACAAACTTATGGATGCAACATGAAGTTAAATTTTTCTAAGGTCATTAACATAAGGCTGAAAGCACTTTTATTCTAATGATTTTTGTAATGATTTTGTGTTAATAAATACAATATAGGTATGTCTGTTTTCTTTACATACGTTCATTGTAATTCATTATTTGTAGAAATTGATTCTATGGTTTCAGCTGTGTTTCATATATGATTTTTCTTTCTCTAGTTAGTCATCAGTCAATACTTTGACTGTAAAATATGTTGATTTTATAGCCCTCCAGTCTCCCTGGCTGGTGTTTGTTTATAAGCAGATACGAAGAAACTATTAACTACATTTTTTTTATTTTAGAGAGAGAGTGTGCATGCAAGTCATGGAGAAGGACAAAGGGAGAGAGAGAAAGAGAGGGAGAGAGAGAGAGAGAAAATTTTAAGTTATTGTCAGCACATAGCCTGACACAGGGCTCAATCCCTTGACCCTGGGATCATGACCTGAGCCAAAATCAAGAGTCAGGTGCTCAACTGACTGAACCACCCAGGTGCCCCTACATTTTTACTAATCATATTGTAAAGGAAAATAGAATTCTGGCAGACAAATTAACAAGTACACAAATGCATCAATAAATGTTGCTTTCTGCTCTAGCAAGTAAAGAGAATCTGGAGGAAAGAGCTTCAGTTCAACACTTTAATTAGTGATACCTCACAATCTGTGATTGCAAAGCTTTGGCCATATCCTTGGTCAACCAAAAAGAGGCTCTTAATGATTTGGTAGTAAGGCATGAAGGCAACTCTATTGCAAAAGAATATGGGATAAATTGTCTCTTTCTTCCTAAGGTACAAGGATCAGAGAATAGGAAAAGAATAATGAAGAAAGAAAGAAGTGAGAGATGGATAAAGGGAGGGAGGGAGAGAGGGACAGAGAGAGAAAGGGAGGGAGGGAAAGACAGAGAGAGAATCTCCCAGGACTTCACATATTGATATATTGGAGCCAGAGCTAAAGAGGTGGTTAAGGAATTTCTTTTTTTTTTTTTAAAGTTTTGTTTCTGTAATAGGGATAGTTATATCTAATACTGAAAGGTAAGATTTAATTGTTGAGGATAACACTCTGTCTTTCCAAAATCCAGTCAAATTTATTTCTCACTAAGATAAGCAGCATCAAGACTCAGAAGAAATAAATCAAAAGTCTATGTTTCTAATCTTGACCAATTTGGTGAGGAACAAAGACAGCTCATATAGAATAGTCAGGCCCTCCGAACTGAACTCCATGGAAATCAAAGACATCCTGAACTGTCTCCATGGAAAGCAAGTGCTAAGCCAGGACTGAAGTGGATAAACAAAATTGAGGAGATTTAAATTTCCTGTGCATTGAATTTTTGTGATGTGGGGTCAACCGAAAGATGCTATAAGTGAAATAGATCAACCAGTAAAATCACCCCATTTCTGACTTTTCCTTTGCCCCCTGTGAATCAGAACCTGGTCATCTAACCCTTTGTCAGCAGAATCTTTAGCTCAGTAATTACCTAATCCTTCTGCCACATCATCCTTAAAGCACCCAAATATGAAGCAATCTGCTCTCTCTGGTCCTCTCTCGGCACTACAAATTGATGATTTGCAGTGTCGACAACACTTTGCTTACCTTATATCTGCTTCTGGACACTTCTTCTTTTTTTTTTTTTTAATTCCCTATGGCTTCCTGCAAGATGGTGGAGTTTGTCATAGAACTGAAGGTTAATAGAAGAGGAGAGAGAAGTAAACATACAAACAAAATAGGCAAGAGAATTTTAAGTCAGACGAAGCACAGAGCAATATCTAAAATGCTGAAGATAAAACTCAACCTAAAATTCTATAAACTGTCAAATAGAAATGAAAGGTCCTATGTACCAAGACTGATTGACTTTACCACCCACAATTCCTCACTGCAAACAGTTACTAAAGAATATACATTATTCATTGACAACAAGAAAAAGAAATGAAGAAATAAGGAGTGGGGAAAATAATGGGCACATAACTTAATAATATACTGGTGAATTCAACTGTAGGCTTCATATGGAAGTAATAATAGCTGTTTTTAATAAGAAAAATGAAAATTAAGACTGTGTATCACAGTGATAACAGATAAGGACATGTTAAATGTGTAATTAAAACATGTAAACATCTCCTATTTGGGAGTGGTAGAAATGTTGATTTTCATTAAATTCGTTAGAAAATCTTACAAGCCAGTTTATATCTTCATAATTTCAGGGAAAAAAAATATAATGCAAACGTAGGAAAGGAGAAAGAGGAAAAGAGAAAGGTGAGAGGGAAACATATAACACAACCTAGCTTAAAAAAATCTGAATGTATATAATTTATAACGATGTATTTAAATTAATTTGAAAGGAGAAAGTATATAAGAATATATGTTTAAAATCCAATTTTGTTATGTGTGTGAAAGGCATTTCAACACCATCAAAGAGAGTGAGAGAGATAAAGACAGAGATTAAAAATAAAGAAATAAAAAGTATATCAAGGTACTACCAATCAAAAGAAGAAATATAGTATCTGGCTTTGGAATACAATTATCAGGCAAATACAATTTAATACCAAAATCTTAAATAGGCAAAAAACAGCACTAAGAAACAATTAACCAAAGAAATAATGGACTTATAGGCATGGACTAATGTCATTGGAAAATAAATATTGGTAAATTATCAGAGAATTAAAAGAAAAAAAAACAAATTCACAATGATAGTGGGAATTTTAATATGCCGTAACCAAATTGATAAATGAAAGAATAAAAAATTAGAATAGCTGTAAAAATGTGAATGCAAAATTAGCCTCATAGTCAGACCAAAACAATAGACAAAAACATGTTCTTCAAGGACACTACTACATTTTAAACTATTCCATGCAGTAAGCCATGTAAGATAACTTAGCACACTTCAAAGAATGAATGTTACCTGTGGTAACATTAGTCCATGATTCTAAAACCATTAAATTGTAAATTAAAATAAAATCATAGTATGGAAAAATAAATATGAACATATTTTTAAGAAAAAATCACTCTTAAGTAATTCATAACAGAAAAGGCACATTTGAATGAAAAAAATGTTTTTATTAGCAAAGAGATAATAAAATTACTAGGTATCAGAATATTTGAAACATAGCTAAATTAGGAAAACACTAAGAATAAATGAAATAAACATGGGAAAAGAAAGAAACGGCATCCAAATTGGAAAAGAAGAGGTTAAATCATCTTCATTTGCAGATGACATTAACTTTATGTGAAAAACTCTAATGACTACACACACACACACACACACACACACACACCTCTTAGAACTAATAAATTTAGTAAAGTTGCGGGATGCAAAATCTACAAACAAAAATTAGCTGTGTCTCTACATTAACAAAGAACTAACCACAAAGGAGATTATGAAAATAATTCCATTAGCATAAACAATTCCATATCATAAAAAAATAAAATACTTAGGAGTAAAGTTAATTTAGGGTGAGAGACCTATATACTGGAAACTACAACACACTGATAAAAAAAATTAAAGAAGTCACAAATAAATATAAAGACATCCTGTGTTCATGGATTGCAAGGCAGTATTATTAAAATGTGTGTACTACCCAAAGTGATGCACAGATTCATGGAAACCTTATCAGAACCCCAAAGACATTTTCTCACAGGAAAAGAAAAAACAATACTAAAAATCACATGGAATTACAGACCCAGTATAGACAAAACAATCTTTTTTTTTTGTAATGCTTATTCTTTTTTGAGAGAGACAGAGCATGAATGGGGAAGGGGCAGAGAGAGGGAGACACAGAATCCAAAGCAGGCTCCAACTTCTGAGCTTTCAGCACAGAGCCCTATGCGGGGCTTGAATTCACAAACTGTGAGATCATGACCTGAGCCAAAGTCAGACGCTCAACCGACTGAGCCACCCAGGCGCCCCAAGACAAAACAATCTTGAGAAAGAAGAACATATCTAGAAGCATCATACTTACTGATGTCAAATTACATTACAAAGTTATAGTAATAAAACAGTATAGCACTGGCATAAAGACAGATGTATAGACCAATGGAACAGAAGAAAGACCTACACATTTACAGTCAACTGATCTTCAACAAGGTGCCAAGATTACATAAGGAGGTGGTGGGGTGCTGTTTTGCACCTATTTTGAAGCAGCTCCTTCAACTCAATAGCAAAATAGCAACGGCTATTTAATAAAAAAAGGCACTCAGCATTGCTAATCACCAGAGAAATGCAAATAAAAATGCCAGTTAAATATCACCACACGCTAGTCAGAATGGCTATTATTAAAATGACAAGATAACTAGTGTTGATGAGGATGTGGAATTAAGGGAACCCTGTACACTTTTGGTGGGAAAGTGAATTGGTACAGTCACTATGGAAAACAGTAAGGAGGTTCCTCAAAAAATTAAAATTAGAACTACCATATTATCCCATTTTTGGGTATATATCCAGAGGAAATAAAATCTGTATCTTAAAATCTATGTCTGTATCTGTACTGTCATGTCGTTCAGCATTATTTACAGTAGTGAAGATGGAAACAACCTAAGTGTATTTTGACAGATAAGTGGATGAAAATGTGTAATTTTAATTGTAATTAAAGTTCAAAAATCATATATAAATAATGGAATATATATTATTTATACATAATTATATAATAAAATTTCAAATAAGCAGAGTGAGAAAGAAAAATATTATATGATCTCCCTTATAGGTAGAATCAAAATTTAAAAAAACACACAAACTTGAACTTTGGTGCTTGGGTGGCTCAGTCAGTTAAGCATCTGACCTCAGCTCAGGTCATGGTCTTGCCATTCCCAAGTTCGAGCTGAAAGTTGGACTCTGTGCTGACAGCTCAGAACCTGGAGCCTGTTTTAGATTTTGTGTCTCCCTCTCACTCTTCCCCTCGCCTGCTGTGCTTTCTCTCTCTCTCTCAAAAATAAATAAATGTTAAAAAAATAATAAAAAATGTTGAAGTCATACAGGCAGAAATTGGAAGGGGTGGTTGCTAGTGGCTACAAGTGAGGGAACAGGGGAGATGTTAGTAGAAGGGTATAAACTTTCAGTATAAGATGGGTAAGTTTCTGGGACATAATCTACAGCATAATTATAGTAAATAACACTATATCGTTTACTTGAAATTTGCTAAGAGAGTAGAATTTAAGTTTTCCCATCACACACAAAAAGATAGTAACTATGTTAGATGATAGATGTGTTAATTAACTTAATTGAGGTAATCATTTCATAATGTATATGTATATGAAATCATCACGTTGCTCACTTTAAATATATACACTTTCATTTGTCAATTACACCTCAATAAGGATAGAAAAATTAAAAATAAAAAAGGTGACGGCGGTAGAGGCTATGGATGACCTGTTGAGTTCAAGAGCTTCAGGAGAACAAGATCCGGTCAAGTCTTTGCAAATCCTTGTCCCTAATTCTCAAGTTTAGTGGTTGGGTGAGGAGGAAGGTTAACCTAGTTGGGAGCCAGGTTAAAACCGGGTATGCTGTGGGTGTCTGCTCTCTGGGAGAAGAAAGAACCTTGATGCACCAGCCGGTTGTGCCCAGCCAGTGCAGACACCTGAGTCTCCTGCCGGATGCAGCCTGCTGACACTTGTTAACAGACAGACACATGCTGGCTTCTGAAATCATGCCAGAGGCAGGTTCTCAGGCCAGGGGACCCCTTTAAGGAAAGACTGGAGTTGAGTTTGCTTAACAGGCAGACTAGCCATCAGCCTGGAGATGCTCCTGAGGCTCAAAGAGATGCTAGGAAAGAGTTAGTTTGCTCCTAACCCTCTAGACTTGTTTTACATTTTGGCAAAAAGTGCTGAGATTCCCAAGAAGACCACACCCATATTCTGTTCTTTGGGAACAGCTTAAGGACTTCATAGACACCATCTGGGCTCATAGGACCATCCCCAGTGAAGATGGACAATCCCGTTGCATAGAAGGATGAAATAAAAAAGGCAGTCTTCTGGAAGGCTAGGCTGGCTTTGAAAGAGGGAGGCATGTGTCGTTGAGGTAGGGCACAGGCTTGCAGAGGAGTGGAGCCCCCAGGTGTGAAAGCAGTGGACCTCCAGGCTGTGCTGGGAAGATGGACGCTGCAGCAGGTCCTGGCTGTGGGATGAGGTGTAATTGCTATGGCAGATACTCTATGTATTCAGAAATACAGAAATACAAAAGAAAATCATGTAAAATAAAGATATAGAAGAACTAACCAACAGAAGATAGTCTTTCTTTTAGAAAAATGTATACTGGTCTAAGAAAAAAAGTCAAAGTCAATAATAATATCAAAATTAAAAGCAAAATGTAAATATATTTAAAAGAAATTTTCACTTCATAAAACAATATGTTTTATACTGAGTTGAACTTATAATTTCCATAAAAATCTAAGAACATCATAACTGCTACATAATGAATGTAAAGCTGAACTGATGATCCTTTAGTGAATTGAATAAGTAATGAATCTGCTACTTCAAAAAGAAAATCTCTGTGATATTTAAAAATTTATTTCAGAAAATCAAAAACAGAACTGCTTCTCTGCTAATTTTATGAGGCTAGTAAAACTCAGTAGCTATAGCAGCCAAAAAGAACATCAGAAATAATCATTTACAATTGTAAGAAAAAAAAACGAAGGTATCTAGGAATAAATTTATGAAATATTTGCAAGGCCTTTGTAGACATAATTACAAAATATTATAAAACACATCAGTGGATTATGAGTCAGTATTTTAAAGATACCAATGACCCTAAATTAATCTGAATATCCAATATAATTCTAGACACAACTCCCCACAGGATGTCTCAGAGAATTTGACAGATTTCTCCTGAAATTAATATTGAAAGTGTAGGGGCAGAAATAGTGAAGCCAATTTTGAGAGACCTTTTAAGAAGCAAGAAATATACTAACATGATATTAATGTGGTATAAATCTAGAGTAAGTAAAAGAATGTAGAATTAGCACAACTTTGTAAACAAGTAATGGAATAGAATTGAGTTTTGGTGTAAATTTGAATAAACAGGAAAACTCACACTGCTTATGAGAATGCAGATTTTATACTTTGTTGAATAAAGTAGGAATGTAGGAATCTATAAAATTTGAGGATGTGCATATTGAATGAACCAGAAATTCCAGTTCTGGGTGTAAATTCTAAAGACATTCTGGAGCTTATGCCCAAGGAGACACACAAAAAGACCAATCAGCATTTTTTTTTAATTTTTTAACGTTTATTTTTGAGACAGAGAGAGACAGAGCATGAACGGGGGAGGACCAGAGAGAGGGAGACACAGAATCTGAAACAGGCTCCAGGCTCTGAGCTGTCAGCACAGAGCCCGACGCGGGGCTGGAACTCACAGACCACGAGATCATGACCTGAGCCGAAGTCGGCGGCTTAACCAACTGAGCCACCCAGGCACCCCCAATCAGCATTTTTAATAATACCAACAATTTGGATTGTTCCTAAGTGTCCATCGGTTGTAGAATTAATAATGTGTTTTATTCATAAATATTAAATAGCATGTATAATAGATTTTATCTAGCTGTTAACATAATTTTTATAAGCATAGAGCAGAGCAAAAGATTCAAATTGGAAAAAAATGCATAGACTATCTTACCATTGATGTTTAATTAAATTAAAATAATATATATTGTTTAGGGAAGTATACATTAGAAGTTGAAATATAAAAACATGGAAAAGAAGATTAAACACCAACTTCAAGAATATTTTTGCCTTTGAGGACAGAGAAGAGGAAATAAGGTCAGAGAGAGATACTAAGGAGGCCCCATATGTAATATTTTATTTCTATTAAAAATCTGTAAATGGTGTGGAAAATTTTTATATTTTTTAGTTTGGCAGGGTGGGAACACATTTTTTTATTCTCAAACTGTTTGAAATATTTTATAATAAAAGAGCAAATATATGTTTACAAATTACTCTTCATTCATTCATTCATGCATTCATTCATTCATATATCCACTCATTTATTCATTCTGTACAGTTCCACACTTTGTGCAAGACCTGGTGCCAGGAACAAATGATGGATAAGAGACAGGCTCTCTCCTCTAGGCAGTTTCCTCTAGGTGATTCATAGCACCATTATAGCCACACCTTCTTTAGGATCTCTAATTATCTACAAGAAAAGAACTTTCTGATGCACAGTTTATTCTAAGACTCTGGCCCCACTGTACATATATTTTCTCTTATCTATTACTGTATTCCATGTACCTGGCAGTCCTTGGCTCATGGGAAGCATTCAATAAATAGTCAGTTTGCTGAGTACAAGCACTTTGTGCTTGCTCTTGAAATGTTTCAGCACTGAGCAACAACAGTTGGAATATTTACCCTGTATAGAGGTTTCAAGAGTTAGTCTATAATTTTCTTACCTGTGCTTTATGAAGGCTAGATCAAACGTCAGGCCTTTTATCACTCCATGGCCATTTCTAAAGATTATTAATTTGTACTCATTTATGCCATCTTACAGAGGTGTGTGGTACACAGCATTATTTTTCCTTTCATCTCAGTCCAGACAATTTAGACCTATTAAAATATAAACTTCTGGGGCACCTGGATGGCTCAGTAGGTTGAGCGTCTGGCTTGATTTTGGCTCAGGTCATGATCACACAGTCCTGAGTTCCAGCCCCACATCATGCTCTGCGCTGACAATGTGGAGCCTGCTTGAGATTCTCTCTGTCCCTCTCTCTCTCTGCTTCTCCACTACTTGTGCTGTCGCTCTCTCTCTGTCAAAATAAATATATAAACATCAAAAAATGAAAAAATGAAAAAATAAAGTATAAAAGGTTCTGACTTCTTTTATGGCCTCCAATCTCAGTGGCCCTAAAACTGTGATGCGTTTAGAAATCAGGAATGGATGTACATTGAACTCTAGGAACCTAATGGAATTGCATAGTTTCTAATTCCACTGATATATTTCAATCAAAAATTTCAAAATATCATACAGAAACATCTGGTTATGTTCCATAAGATTCTTAAAGGAAAAGGCACATTATTTACTGAAATAATTTTTATTGAAATGAGACAAAGAGACAAAGTCAGGGATTTTATATATACACATCTATTTATATCATATTATATTTATTATATTATTATATTATGTCATATTATAATATATAATATAATATTAGATTATATTTTATTTTATCTTATTTTATTTATAAAATACATACATATCAGACAAATACCAGAAATGTTAGGGGAAAAATACTACCAAGCTAATCAGTGATACTCCATTCCTTATTTAATGAGTGTCTATATTGTGTTCTCTGGGGTCCTCAAATTGCAATGTAAAGAAAATGAGACAAAGACAGGTCCTGAAAAAGCATAGGGTTTAACAAAAAGTAATGTATAGACAGTAATGTAAAAACAGGATAAAGACTGAAGTTGGGAAACACTGACTCTACTGGAAAAAGAGAACGCTTGCTTGTATTTTGATGTCTCAGGCTAGAATATAAAAGGCCTTGTGGGTCATGTAAAGGATCCCTAATTTACCATGAAGACAATTAAAAACATAATGCAAACTTTTTTTATTCAGTCATATAGAGAATAAAGCTTTAGTTGCAAATCTTGCCCCAAATTGGTTACATTGCCTGCAGCAAATTCAAGCCTTACTGCCTTAGCTGTTCTGTCATATTCGAATGTGCTGCAGTTTTGGATAAAACCTTCTATCATTGCTGCCCTCTTCTAAAGCTGACTCATTTTTTTCTAATATGCACTGTTTCTTTATTGTTTTCACCACAATTAATGATTTAAAGAGCATTCATTGCATTTCAAAGAATATTTAAGAATCTCTCAGAAGCTGTATGATAAGAAAATAGATCTTTTGTTTCCATAAAAATGCACTTGTACGTTGTTCTCTTGTTTCACTGTGTGTACTGAGTAAGATTTCAGGACATTTGGTGTTCTGTGGTTGAAATATGTAGCCACAAAGCAGACCAAATGCAAAATGCTGCCTTCTATTGAAAAATGTCCAGGACGCAAATCAATCCTTGAAAGGTAGATCAGAATACTACATCTACACCAGCATGAGATGATTTGGAGAGTTAAAAAATTTGATAAGATCCGTGAAGAAATGGTAACTTTCCCATATTTGAATCAAGGAGAACAAGATCAAAGGAAAATATGACAAATTAAATATTTTTAAAATATCATGTGTTGAAAATTTTAAGCTAAAATACAGTAACAACCTATATAGAAAAATATTTTCTCTACATATGACATAAGAGTGAATCATTTCTTTATGAGTAAAGCCCTAAGTTTATAGTAATTTGTTATGGAAATATACAAGACTAATATGCATGTAAGATTATGTAGGAAAATATAAAGTATCCATGCCAACATGCTTAATGAAAGGGATGAAAGGGCAGAATACTAACACACACATACACACATGGACTCTCTCTCTCTCTTTCTTTTTCTTCCCCCCTTTCTCATTTTCATGTAAGTGCACACACAGAAAAGCAAAACAAAACAGTGAACAAAGCTATACACACACCATCTGTAACTAGATAAAATATAGAAAAATAACTGAAAAGAAAAAAAATGTGTTTAACTTCTAGAATTGGGAATATTTTAAATGATTGTTTGAAATTATTAATTAGTGTTCTATTACTGCATTGCACATTCATTATAAATGTAAATAGTAGTACAACATATAGATAATAAAAATATTAAAAGATAGGTTTTCCCTAAACCAGTACCTTTGATGACAGTTAGTGCTATTTGTCTTCCCAAGAGCCCATGCCCTGATTTGGAGGAATTTAAAGCAGCTTACACATAGTTCTGGGTAAACTAACTTGTTTTGTGTCCCACCTTCTAAATTGTCCAGCTCTCCATGGTGGCCACCATAATTCCTGACACAACTTTAATCCATGTTCCAATTTTGTAATCAGTTCTTTGCTCTGTCCATGAAAGAGATAATTAAGAGCAAGTTTAGCCTGAAGAATGCTCACTTTCTGATTCAATGTCTCAACTTTAGTGATGAGACTCATGATATTCTCCTTGAGAAATACTCTTCTTAAAACCAGTTAAAAAAACAAGTTATGTGTATGTGTTTTTTTTTCTTTTTCCATCTTTTCTGTTTCTTTCATGCCTATATCCCAATATCTGAATTCCATTTTCTCCCTGAATAAGCAATGAGGTGGGCAAACAATGATGCTAATCAGTTATAAATAAGAGGAATTTGATCCAAAAAGACTCTACTCTGGCAGGAATACAAACTAAGATTCTTTGAGGTAGGAAAATCTGATGTTAAGTTAAAGTGAGAGTCCTTAAAGAGGACTTCAGTTGAAGGATTAACACAAAGTAATGTAAAGAGGATAGGGAAAATTAAACAAAAATCTAAAACAAGTGAGGTTAAGTCCTACCCACAAACAACATCTGGGGATCATGTGTTAATGGACATACGGGTACACCATATGGGGTCAAGCTACGTGTCAAGTTATGTGTTTGTCCTAATACCTTCCATGCTCTCCAGCTCCTCCAGTCCTGGCCATTCTTTGTTTTCATCTGTTCCTTGAGGTTATGAAATTCTGTTCTCAATTTTTGATCCCATAGTGAAACATTCTGTTGAGATCTCCTGTGTGTGGCTTGTCTCTCTATGTCCTAGTCAGCTGCAAATGAATGCCAGAAATTTGTATTTGAATCAAAGCAAATAAAAGACAGTAGGAATGCTTGAGAAGTCTTCACCATGCTGCCAGACTCTCTCTCCTCTGATCTATGACTGTGTTATGTATTTCCAACTCCCTTTCATTTTTACCATTTCAACATGCAGCTCTCATCTTTCTTTCCCTCTCAGAATCTGTCAGAGTTTAAAAGTAAATACCTCAAAAATTAGTGCAGGCAAAGATATAAAAAATCAAAAGAACTTCCTTGGGGGACACAGAAAGAAACTCATCTTCTATATATGTGAGTGGGAGTGAGGAGGGCTGTCAGGAGGAAACAGGCTGAACAAAGGCTGCCCGGAGGCACTCATGTGTCCCTTCATGCTCATCTGATGAATGAGAAGTTGACAACAGATTTTGACGGAATGATTTCGTCAAAGCCATAAAGTGGCCAACTTCTGTGTACCTGCACTTTCTAAGACAAAAAATAATACAGAAACTTCCGGATTATAAAGAATTTATAGCTACTGCTATTAGGTTAGTCTAAACCACTATCTTTGGTTGTCTGAATGACATAATAGGTTCCTGAATGATGTATCTACATTACTTCTGCCTCTTCCAACTTATTTTTACACAGTAATCAATCTAATTTATTAAAATCTATACTATATGATAGCATTACCTTAAAACTCCCCAACTACATTTAGAAAAAAATCAAAACTTTTTACTTTGACTTACAAGACCCAAAAGATGTGGCCCAGGCTATGCTCAGACCTCATCTCTTATTATTCATTTTTTACTCACTAAACTCTAGGGAATTACATCCCCATTACCCTAGATCCTCCATAACTCTTTATGAGGTTACACTTTAAAATGTATCATTTTTCTCCATAAAGCTATTTGTGATAATACACTTTAAAATGTGTCATTTTTTAGGGATGCCTGGGTGGTACCAAATCTTGATATTGGCTCAGGTCATGATCTCAATTTATAGGATCAAGCACCATGTCAGGTTTACACTGTCAGTGGAATTGTTTGGGATTCTCTCTCTCTCTCAGCCCCTGTGCCCCCCAAAATAAATAAATAAGCTTTTCAAAAAGTACTCTTTTAAAAAGTAAATAAAATGCATCATTTCTCTCTAAATGTTTTATTTCGATTTATTTATTTACTTTATTGCTTCTTTCTCCTTCATTTTATTTTTCCTCAATTCGACCTCAAGTTTAACTCCCTGACAGTAAGATATTCTAACCCAAAAACCTAGAGCAATACCTGGAGCATAGATGATGCTCAATAAATATTTGTTAATTAAAGGAATAGACTTATAGGATGCGATGGTCTAGAAAGCCTCAGACATCATTCAGGTGCTGTAAAATAATCATGGCCTGTGGAGTGCAAAGACCTGTATTATAATCCCAGCTTCATTTCAGCTATCATTTCATCCAAGTGGGCCTCTTTTTTTCACATTTAAAAAATGAAAACAATATCTTTATACTCAAAAGTAGTAAAGACAAAAAATAATAATTAATCCATGTCAACCAGTAGTGGCTAATTGCTTAAAAACTCTATGGTTCTGTATAGATGGGAAATCTGAGTCAGTGTTCCCCATATATAAATGTATTTCTAAATGTTTGCATGTAAACATATTTTTACACCTCAATTTCCATGGTTTCTGTAGATTTATCTACTTTAAATGTTTTTAATGTTTATTTGTTTTTGAGAGATATAGAGACAAAGCATGAGCAAGGAAGGAGCAGAGAGAGAGGGAGACACAGAATTCAAAGCAGGCTCAAGGCTATGAACTGTCAGCACAGAGCCCCACCTGGGGCTCAAACTCACAAACTGCAAGATCATGACCTGAGCCGAAATCAGACCCTTAGCCAACTGAGCCACCCAGGCGTCCCATAGATTTATCTACTTTAAAACTGCCATCTATCTTGTTATGGTATGGCTAGTTCAAATAATTGTGTGTGTGTGTTTGTGTGTGTGTGTGTGTTTAGGTATATTTAAAGCTTAGTTTAAGATCTACATACACATATAGATCCATTTAGATGTGGAACATATAAAGAGTATAACTATAACATAAAAATATGTTTTAAGATTACAGAGACCAATTGGCCTCAGACATAGGGAACTATGATCATGATCAAGGACCTCAGTAGAAACATTGGTACCAGGAATCTGTATAATTGCTATCATAGAGTAATAAATAACTTCACTGGTTTGCTAACAGCTTGACAAGTGGCTGCTTTTCCCAAACATGAAGATTAGCATTTTGAATTTTGCAGAGATCTGTCCCAAACTTTGGGACTGTTTTACATTATAGAAAATGGTGCTTCAGGGAACAGTCAGAACAGAAGAAAAGGACAGTTGTTCTGACAATCACTTTGGCTCAGATTCTTCATATGTACAATGAGAATAATATCTGTCTCATCTCCTTGTCATGGGACAAAGTATGAACATTTATGTGCAAGAGCATTATAAGTTACCAGAGGTTTATTTTTCCATTAATTTTTTTTTTTGCAACAAGAACTGTAGGAAACTAGAACACCAAAATTGCTGATTTGAATCCATCTTAGGGAACATTGTACTAATGGGATGGACTATTTTCTCACATAGCACAACTACATACTGTACAGCTGTGAAGTCTATGGGTATAAAGCTCCAACTACAAAAGGGCCCTCAGCAAAGTGGTACCCAGTGGATCCCTAGCAACAGAGCAATGATACCATCATAAAGACAAGATTGTTGGGAGCCTGGGTGGCTCAGTCTGTTAAACATCAGACTCTTGATTTCAGCCCAGGTCATGATCTCAGGTTCATGAGATTGAGCCCCACTTGGGGCTCTGCTCTGACAGTGTGGAACCTGCTTGGGATTCTCAGTCTCCCTCTCTCTGTCCTTCCCCACACTCTTTGAGAGATCTCTCAAAGAGAGAGATCATTCATGAGTGCTTATGAGAAATTCACTGACAACTCCTAGAAAAGCTGGCATTCTGTAAAGGCTAAGATCCTGCATGGGAAAGTGGAAAACAGCCAGTGGCATTTTTGTTGTTGTTGTTGTTGTTGTTGTTGTTGTTGTTGTTGTTAATATTATTCCTTTTGTGTTTTTCACATTGTTATTTATATTGTTTTCAGCAGAGTCCCTTCTCCCATCGCTACAGCTGTTGATTAAACCAAAACACTTCAAGAGCCAAGGGACATGCCAACACCTTTCTTTTCTACATTTATTTTCCAACAAATGATAGAAGAAAAGCCATTTAAAACTAATATCACATTTCCATTAATGAAGGAATGCAAACTTGACTCTCAAGAGCAAGATTTCTCAGAAATGATTTGTTTGGAGAATGGAGAGTGACTGGTTACCCAGGGGCATAATCAGCTGAAATCAGGAAAGATTTAAAGGACCTCTAAAGAGCTGAAATAGGAAGAACAATGTGGTCATCTGGGTTAGAAAGCTAGCAAGAGAGGAATTGTATTATAATGAAATGTAGCAAACATTGTGAAGTGACCATTGAGCAAAAGTGGTGATATGCTGAACTTCACATTTCTCATATGTCAGATGAGGAAGACCCCAGAAACAGCACCATCCAAAAGTTTTTGTTTGTTTTGGGGTTTTTTTGAAGGTTTTCCCTCAGAAATGCTACCTAGAAAAGGGTTTTACAGTAATTTTCAAAACAAACTTTAAAATAGGCTGTCACCAGCTTGGAAAATTACAAATCCCATTAGCAAAGGAAAAACTCTGAGATATACTACAATGACCTAGGAAAATAATGAAGAAACATCCCAAATTGTGTTCTTTGTTTACCCTATTGAGGTATTTGCCTAGTCTATCTAGATAAGGCCCCTTTAGAACACCACGTAAAACAATTGTTCTGACAAGCACACTTTGCAAAACTTTACATTAATGGTCCAACTTTACTTTAAATTATTATTTAGTAGTTACCTGCCAATACCTGTTTTCAATGCCTGGTTAGTCATCCTTCAAAATTGAGAGCTTTCCTTCTCTATGAAGCCTTTGTTGACACTAATGGGAGAGCTGGGCACTCTCTACTCTGTACTTCCACCACAACCAACATATTATTTGACTACAGATTCCATAACAATTTATGACACATGTATTTCCGTTTATTGTTGGTCATGGTTATATTTAATGTATCTTTGTTTCTGCCTTTTGCACATTGATCTGGCTTAAATTAAGTGACTGAGTTTTTTTAATATATCAGTGGTGTGTGTGTGTGTGTGTGTGTGTGTGTGCATGGGTGCATGTATATATATTTGGAGAGGTTGTACAGTAGAGAAGGTGGGCTGATATTTGAATTCAATATATATATTTTACAACAAAACAATTGGGTACAATCTCTGGAACTATATTGTGTGTTTTAAATCCCAACTCCACGTGCTATGTGTTGTGAAAGTTGGCTGGTAACCTCTTTGGACCTCACTTTCTATATCTAAAAAATAAGGTTAATAATAACAGCCATCTGATGGGCATTTACTGTGTGCCTTCCCCTAGATATGCCTTTCTCAATTTTTAAAGAAGGTACTGCCTGATTATGTCTGAAAAATGCTAGACAATGTCTGTGCCCCCAGGTGGGAGAGGGAGTAAGCAAGCAAATGAACCATAGCCTTTGTCCTCTGAGACACTGATCCCTTGAAGAGAGCAACTGTACATGCATGCCTATAAAACAAAGCAGAATATAACAAATCCTCATTGTGGTTCTGGTTACTAAGGGCCTGTAATAGAATATAGATAGCCTTTTCTTTCTGTGGGAAACAATGGAATCCTAATAATTAAGGTCATATATCCTGTGCTACATATATAATACACATTATCACATTTCACCTTCTCAACAATTAGGCAAAGTTGGTTTTATGTCCCCATTCTGTAGAGGAAAGTATTCTTAGGAAGCTGAGACTGGAAGAGTTAGACTGTCAAACAAGGTTATAAAGTATGGAGAAGGCCTAGAAGGAGAGCATACTGATTCCCAAATCCATGCTTGTTCTAATGGCATACTCCTTACTCATGACTTTACTGAGTCGAGGAGACAGGTCCATGTGAAAGAACTGGAGGACACATAAGAAATCACATAGGTCAGGATCTATTTCCTACTCTGTGTGCTTAAGTGTGTATTTAAGTGTACAATAAATTTGGTTTCTTTCTCCCTCCTAGAGAACAGGGATTAACGCATTTTTGAAAGCTTCCTTTAATTTTGCCTGTGCTGGCTGAAACAGAGTAGAACGTTCACTTGAAAGGCATTTAAAGTGTAATTCTATCACTTGTTAGTGTATAATTTGGGACTGGCTACTTTTTATGCCTAAGAATCAGTTTCCCATCTGTAAAGTGAAATAATACACACATAGAGTTGTAAAAATAAAATCATCTACATAGCTTACACATTAAGTTGCCTGTTACTATTTTTATCATCATTATTTTCCCATTAGTATTACAAGATCCTTAGACATTTTTACATTAGTATTACAAGATCCTGATGTGTCTTATCCCTTGATGCACATGAGTCAAGGAAATTGGGCTGATGTTCTAAATATCTCAGTAGGCCTCGCATTCTCCTGATAATTCTTTTTCCTACTCCTTTGTTAGGCTGTTTTCCTCCAAAAGATCTATGCCTCTCCCATCCTTCACAATTCTACCCATGTTTAAAAGTTTGAAGAATAGTGTCTACCCCTACTCAACACTGCCCCGCTGCCCCCCCAACCCACACACAGAATTTTCTCCAGGCATCATTCTTTGACTTCTTTAGCCCATACTCACTAAAACTTCACTAAACCTAAATGCTACTTACAAGGTAGTATTATACAAACAGGATGTACTTACATTTTTTTATTTCACCTAGCTTTGTTCTGTTTCCCAAGTTCAGGTTAAAGCATCTTCAAGTCAGGGAGCTTTCTTCAATCTTCCATAATATTCCCCACTGAGCTTAGCTGGATACAGAAGGAGCCCTGCACAAATACTAGGCTTACTTAATTCATTTTAATGATACATAAGATATTGATATAATCTAAATTCTTCTCACAATTTGAATTAATCAAATGGCTAACGCTTCCAGATTCTAGAACTCATATGAACTCAGAGAATTTCCATGTGTAACTGTGTATCTGTTTAATCTGATATCCATTTCTGAAAACATTTTGACAGTTTCCCAGTGTGAAGAAAAAGATTTTTGTTTAATTAATGAAGCTTTTCTCAGGTCCAGATTTTAGTCTTTTAATGCACTTTCGGCTGTTAGAAAGATAGTATTAAAATGCCTTAGCTATTGACTAATGCTTAATTATTCTCTTTCTGGAGTAAATCACATTTTTAATGTAGATCAATCTTTGGCTTTCTTAGCAGGAAATCCTTTAGCTTAGTAATATATCAATGACCTGTGTTTGTCTTCCATTTCTCCTTGTCTTATTTTAAATGGGAGGTTTGCAATGCATTGCATTTATGGAAATGCACTAGGTAAACTTGTGACTACCTAGAGTTTTGGGGGGAACAGGGGAGTGGGTTATATACTATATGGTTAGCTAGATGTAGCCAGACCACTCTCCTCATCAGACGTATGTATATATACTCATAATATATTTAATAATATATTATTGGGGCACCTGAGTGGCTCAGTCGATTAAGCATCTGACTGGCTCAGGTCATGATTTCATGGTTTGTGAGTTCGAGCCTGGCATCAGGCTCTGTGCTGACAGCTCAGAGCCTGGAGCCTGCTTTAGATTCTGTAACTCCCTCTCTCTCTCTGCTCCTTCCCTGCTCATGCTCTGTCTCTCTTTCTCTCTCAAAAATAAACATTAAAAAAATTAAAAAAATAATGTATTTATATATATATTAGTAATATATATGGTACATATAAATACCTCATCAAAGGTACATATATGAATACTATATATATATATATATATATATATATATTTCATTTGATGAACCCAAATATTCTGAAGTTATTAGTTAAATCAACTTTATTCAAATGGATGATGACACTAATAATCTGATTATTTGATATACCTGTATTTAGCAAAAGCATAGATGTTAATGTAACTGAAAGCTTAAATTATTTGGAGGAAAACAAATATACAACAATAATCCAACCTAAATATACTCCAAAATAATCTCTTAAAATATTCCACATGTCAAGGATTTCTTACTTTTCAAATATGCATTAGACCATAAATAAAGAGGAACTAGTTTAGTAGATTTCTAACAATTTATAGTGCAAGTGACAAAAATCCTTCTTACATTGTGTGCTGAAGCCAATTATAAGTCTCTTCCCAAATTTGCATTTAGTGATATCTAGTTGGTGGTTCAAAATCAGCCATGGTGGGAACATTTATACTATGCTATAAATAAGCATTTGTTGTCTACAAAGATCCAAGTGCAGAGATACAACAGCATACAAGGTTAAAAATGTCACAAATCCCATGAAATTTACCTTTTAGCCTTCTAGTGGGGGAACTAGGTTTTAAATAAATCATTCAAATGAAAGATATTGCTAATTTATGATAAGATATTTGAAGAAAAGCATATAGTGCAATGTGAGATGAGCACAGGGTTAATTTTTTTGTTGTTGTTTTAATTAGGAGTTTAGTTTGAGGGAAAGGTGCATTAGGACAGGCTACTCTGAGAAAGCAGAGTTAACACTGAACACTAAAATGTTGAACGGGAGCTAGTTTGATGAATCCCAGGTGAGTGGAGATTTCTTGCCAGAAGTTCTTTGCTATTGCCTAGGAAGAAGGTAAAAGTAACTATATTGATAAGAAAAACAGCATGTTGAAATTGTCAGGATAACCACTGAAAGATTGGTAAATGCTTGTTTTATCTTCTAAACAAAAAAAGAGTAGTGGAATAATGAAAAAATAATCTAAAAAAAGCCAGGGAATGAGAGGGAAAAAAGAACAAATACTACTCAGGATAAATAGAAAAAATACACTAAAATATAGCTGTAAACCTATGTATACCAATAATCACATTAAATATAAATGCCTTGATAAATGTTCTTACTAAAAGATAACTGTTAATTTATTTTTAGAGTCAACTATACATTGTTTGAAAAAAAACACACAATTTAAAAAAGTATATACAGACTTTGAAAGTAAAAGAATAGAGAAATATACACCAAACAGCTACCGAAAGAATGAGAGTCTAGTCCTATCATTACTGTGAAAGGCAAGAGAAAATAAGAGAATTGGGATCATTGAATACATACAATCATAAGATGTTTTAGTGTATGTGATGAAATCCAAATGTGAAAGTAAATTGATAACCATTACAATCAATTTTAAAAATATACCCGGGTGCCTGGGTAGCCTAGTTGGTTAAGGGTCTGACTTTGGCTCAGGTTGTGATCTCAAGTTCATGGGTTCGAGTCCTTCATTGGGGTCTGTGCTGACAGCTCAGAGCCTGGAATCTGCTTAGGATTCTGTGTGTCTCTCTCTGTCCCTCCCCCACTCACACTCTGTCTCTGTCCCTCAAAAATAAATAAGCGTTAAAAAAATTTTTTTAATACACAAACAAGTTTTTTACCTATTTTTCTTCTTAATAGATCATAATTTTACTTCTCCCTGAGAATTTTATCCCAATGTGATATATTTTTGTATTTGAATATTTTTATCTTTTATGGGTCACCCTATCTTCTATAACAGAAGTGTGTACTCAAATTTTTTCTACTTCCTGCAATTTTTTATAACTTAAAAAGTATTTTTGAGTGCATTATATAGTTATTAGTAGTGCATAATTGAACCAAACAACTTAAATTCCAGCAATTAGTAACATAATTTAAATTTTATTAGAAATGTATCTTGTATTGAAATAGTGGTTGAAATATAGAGCTTTAATTAAAAGAGACATCTCTGGCACCAATATTTTAAATTTTTTATGTATATGACATCCTACAGGTTTTGTTTGTTTTGTTTGTCATTCCTGGGGAGTGCACTATGGTAATTCTAGATGTTTCAGCTTTATAATACTTTTCTTTTGTAGTGTGAAAGAAGGGCAATTATAAAAAAGGAGGTAGAAAAGGGAACCACAGGTAAGCTCTCAGGCTGGTCAATGAGGACCTGAAAATCAGGTTCCTTGAAATACCTCACTATACCACCAAGATACGTGTGTCCAGTTTGAGACCACCAATCTAGATCAGTGTATTTGATACTTTAAATCTCCTCTTATACACCCCTAACAGATAAGTCAGTGGTTATATATATATGCACAGTATCCTTCCCACTGGACTGTTAAAGAAGTGGGGTCTTATATTTTTCACAGCTGGAAGCACAGGGATGACATTAAAATGATACATTGAATAAAATCCATAAACATGGATTGAATTGAATTAGGATTATAAAGTATTTGCAACAGTTCCTGGTGGAAAAAATACACATTTCATTAAAAAAAAAGAGGTTAGATGATAAAATGTTAAAGCTAATACATTGCATAGAAACTCACGTTAATTTTTTTTTGTATTTCAAACAACACTTGGTGTCGACTAGGAATGAGTCAGTTTGTGAAGCACAGGGGAAGAGCCACAAAAAAAAAAGGGAGGGGGTACAAAACAAACAACAGATGGAGATTTAGGCCAGCACCCACTCTCCCTACAGGCCCTTTTAAAAATATAGCAGCTCCTTTTTAGATTCCATGTTCTGGGACTGGTTTTGCTGCTTTAGAGATATGTCCCTGGTTCAGTCAACCCTACCAAAACCCAGTTCACAAGAAAATAACACAGTAATATTGGTTGCGTTAGGGAAATTAGTCTTGAAATATTATTAAGCCATACTTCTGTCTCCCCTCTGATTTCTCTGTAATCAAGCTTTGCTTCATTTATCTAATTTCCTTTCTCTTCTGTTATCCAGTTTGGTGAATCCTACATCCTTTTGGGTTCTTCTACTCTTCCGCTTATTTGACTATGACTTTTCTCCCCTTGTAGAGAATCTTACCTCCTATTCTCTTATAGTCATATAGATACGAGGTCTTCTGGGATCCCTCCATCTAAGTAACGTTGACTGGTGCATCTCAGTCCCAGCCACACAGAATCCATCCTAGGAAACCAATGAAATGGGACCAAGTGGGGGAAGTTAAATGTTTTCTGATGCTTTTGATCATTGTCTAATGGATTTTTCTCTATCCCCACACGCTACTTCTTTTTTTTTTTTCTTTCTTTCGTTTGTTTGTTTTTTGGCTTTGGATGTTAATTTTGTGTAACTACTTATACTCTACAAGTAAAATGGAAGCCGAGTTCATTGTGGTGATATCACTATATAAAGACTACATTAATACTTATTTGGGTCCCTGTGTTAATATTTTCATTTTCACTGGCTTCAAAGTAAATAGTTTGTTGTCACAAAATTAATAAGCTCTGATTGGACTCAGGCTTAGAGTCCTTTCAGGTTCCTTACTCAAGCAACCAAGATAAAACGGTTTCCTAGTCAAGTGGTAAATTATTTCCTTTTATTGGTCTACGACTATGATGTGAGTGATTAATATCACATTTGCTGTCTCTTTCCCTTGTGTCCTCATAGCATGAAATTTCAAATGAGAGGTGTGTGTATTGAACCAAATGAAAACATTTGGCTTGAGCTTCACTCAAAAACAGTCTTTCTGTTCAAACAGCTCTATTTCGGTGACCAAGTGCCTGCTATGTGCCAAGAGCTTCATGTTGTTTATAAAAGTAACAATAATGCTATAAGCTACGTACAGTTTTACCCCACTTTACAGATCCTGCAACTGAGGCTCAAAGATGTTAAATACTTGTGCAAAAAAGATCCAATTACAGCTAAGTGACAGAGTTCGAACTTTGAATTTTCTCTGCTTCCGCATAAGACTCAAGTTCCTCCTACTCAAGAAATACAAAACTAGGGGCGCCTGGGTGGCGCAGTCAGTTAAGCGTCCGACTTCAGCCAGGTCACGATCTCGTGGTCCGGGAGTTCGAGCCCCACGTCGGGCTCTGGGCTGATGGCTCAGAGCCTGGAGCCTGTTTCCGATTCTGTGTCTCCCTCTCTCTCTGCCCCTCCCACGTTCATGCTCTGTCTCTCTCTGTCCCAAAAATAAATAAACGTTGAAAAAAAATTTTTTTAATAAAAAAAAAAATGAAATACAAAACTGTTACAATTGTATTCTACTCCAAACATTTATTAATGTGTTCATTAATTCAACACATATTTGTTCTAATGCCTTCTAAAATCAATGGTAAATGCATATAGTTACAAAATTAATGAATAAGAAAAAAATCATAAAAATGTATATATCAGCCCCTGTCCTTTTTATGTGGTTCAGTAATCATGGTGAGAATTCCACATAGTCCTTGTATTTTTTTTAAGGTTATTTATTTATTTGGGGGGAGGAAAGGGCAGAGAGAGAGATGAAAGAGAATTCTAAGCAGGTTCCATGCTCAGCATGGAGCCTGAGGCAGGGGTTCAGTCTAAAGACTGTGAGATCACGACCTAAGCTGATATCAAGAGTCCTTCACTTAACTGACTGAGCCACCCAGGCACTCCGTCTCTCACTTAGTCCTTTTAAAGGTGCATATCAGAAACATTAGTGTTAGCACATAGAGCAGTCCGTTGTATGTAGTAATAACAACAAATAAAAAGCATTAGATAGGTGAATGAATATTACCGATGGTCTCAGGGAGGCTAATGAATTAAACCACTTTTCTCTGCCAGGATTCCTGCACAATTTTAGCAGCAACACACCAAAAAAATGAAAGATGAAACTGTATTATTACCTTTATTACTAGAAAGAAACCAAGTTGGAAGACCTGGTTTTAGGTCATGGCACTACTGGATTTTGAAATCTTATGCATTGGAAAAGAACACCTGGGAGTGTTCAGCAAAACCTTCTTCTCTAAGGGCAGCTCACTCCCTGAAAAGGGAGAATGAGTGCTAAGCCTCTTCAGCAGGTGTGTGTTCAGGGTAAATTCGCTCTTCATGGAAGTGAACAGTGTTGCTATGGCCAGCAGAGGACAAAGCTGAGCATGGTAAATCAGCTGCTACAGGTCCTAAAGCCATCCCTGCAAGGGCAGAGCTCTTCACCTGCACATGCCACCCAGCAGAGGGTGTATGCATATACAGTGCAGAGTGAAGGTAGGATAGACGTCAGTATCATTTGCTGAGATTTCTCTCAAAATAGTGTGTTTTTTCATGTAAGATAAATCTCTCTAGCTCAGCCTCTTCTGCCTCTCCACTCACAGTGTCTGAGATAATGCTTTGCACAGCCCTGCACCATTATTATCCATCTCCAACAAAATATCTATGCTTCTGAAGTAATGGATTTAGATATGTAGAGATTTATTCTTCACTAGGGCAAAGCAAACATGATACCGTAGAACCTAAACCTTTCTAAATGGGTATGGGTGACAGACAGAGAAAGGTGTTTCTTTCATTCATTCTTATTCTTCGATAGCAACAAAGACATATACTACATACACTAACCCCTTAATTAAATTGTCCTACCTTATGTGTAAAGAGCCTGACACAAAGAAGATGTTGAAAATTATTCATATCACTTCATTATTATGATTATGGACAAAGAATCAGGCCAGAGCATTGACTTGTTAAGCACAAGAACTGGACTTTGGGGTGAATACCTCAGGGGAAAGTCTCTAAACTGAACCTCTACTATCACCTAGCATAAGGGACTCTGAGTGATGCAAATATTACCTTGGGGCAAACATATACTTTCTGAAGTTGTTTCATCTTCTTGAGTTTTACTTATTCCAGGAAGATAAAGCACTTCTCTGACTTAGAAAAGAGATGAGAATATATGGTGAACTGTAAGCCAAAAAAACTGATTTCATAGAATCCATACAGGTCTGAAATTCAGTATTTATTGTTTCCATCAATTCCCCAAGAAAGTTTTCTTCCTTTACTCTGAAAAGATAGTATCTATAGATAATAGAAAAGAAAAGAAAAAAGGAAAAGAGAAAAAGAGGGGAAAGAAAAGAAAAGAAAAGAAAAGAAAAAAGAAAAAGAAAAGGAAAAGGAAAAAAAAAAGAAAAGACAAAACGAAAAACTGTAAAATTCTGGAGATGGTAAAACAGTTCAAAGATGAAAGAGATTGATTAATTGATTTATAGTTTTGGGAAAAATGATTTTACCTAAAACTTATATACTTACATTTGTATTTTTAAATAGATTTAAATTCTAAAATTTATTTAGAATTAAAGATATCTTCAATGAAATCTGAATATTCACTTTAAGTAATTTGTAGCACAGATGGCTTAAAATACCAAATCCCAATTCTTGGTGCAGTGGAAATATTATTGGTCTTAATATTATAAATGGTCTTAATTCAAACATTTACTAGTTTTTGTCTTGGAAAAGCCTTTTAACGTCTCTAAGGCTCAGTTTACTACCAAATCCAGCATTAGAAATTTTACTTATATCAAAAGTTGTGGCAAAATTAGGTGCAGTAATGTTTCCTTCAATGTAGCAAATGTGGACTTATTTGTAGTTTGTTTTACATTATGCCATTAAGAAGCTCACCCTCAATATTTTTTGACTTTTGAGGCAAAAGTACAAATGTAGGTTAATATTTCTAATATTTAAGTACTAGATGCTATATATTTGCTTTCCTGATAAATACAACTTCAAAATTATATATATATACCTATATATATATATATATATACCTATATATATATATATAAAATATATACCTATATATATATAAAATCGTCTTCATTAGACATGCAAGCAATCAATCCAAAAACAGATTTTAAATCCTAATCCTATCCCCAAGAGTTTGCTGCTGGCATAAATGGATACACAAATGGATACATAAATGGATACACAATACCTATATATAGGTATATATATATAAAATATATATACCTATATATATATAAAATATATATATATATATATTATATATATATATATATATATATAAAATGTTATGGTCCTTATATAACCAAAAGGTAACTCAATATGAGGGACATCCGAATGCAATTATTGTTGCATGTTGCACATGCTTAGATAGTCAGTCTTTTGGGGCTAATAATGTTTGTATTAGTAATTAAATAGGCAAAAGAATGTTGTTATAGTAAAATTTTTACTTGATTTGTGTTTTACCAAGACCAATGATCTAAAGGATTTAAAAATAAAATGTAAGCTATCAAAGATTACTAAAGTCATCTCAAAAGGACTCCGGAGACAACTAAATAAGACTACCACTGACCAAATACTGGAAATTATAAATACTTCTAATGATAATAACTGCAGTGGATGAAAGCGTATTAAGTATTAATAAATGCATGAGTTTAAATTATGCTAAAATCATGTTTATAGACGATGCTAGGAATCTAAATCACTATTTGAACATTGGTAAATAAAGGGAAAGAATCACAATTTACCCTGCCATTAATCCTCCACATAGATGTACTAAATGAAGAAGAAATAGTAGAATTTGATTGTTACCATTTTGCAACCTCTGATGAACTAATAATACATCTAGATTTTGAACATCCAGGACAGCTAATATCATAAACAGAAAGACTGCCAAGGTTTATATGCCTCTGGAAGGAAGAACATAAAAGTATCTGAAGAATTCTTACAAACAAAGGAAAAAGGAAAAACAATTGAAACTGATTAAGCCTCTCCTTTGGATTTAGGTACCTGTTTACAAGAAATAAAAAGCTCTGAGAGGCATGTTAAACTATGCCATAGTGACACAGTCAACAAACTCTAGAGCTTTTCTGTCCAGTGTTGTAGTCATAAGTTATCAGCCACATGTAATTATTTAAATTTAAACTTAACAATAAAATGAAACAAAACTTGTTTCAGTTACTGGGGCACACTGTACACATTTCTGTCAAGAACTCAATAACTATATGTGGCTAGTGGCTACCATATTGAACAGCCTAGAACATTTCCATCATTGAAGAAACTTTCTTTTGAACAAGACAGATCTAAACTGTGAAAGACCCTAAAGGACCAATAATCAGTTTCTGCAACAGTGAGAGAGTGAAGAAAAAGGAAGTCAAAAGAATGAGGGAGGACAAGAGCAAGAAAGAGAGAAAAATAAATTCATAGATATTTATAAGACATGCCAATCGATTGTGATGTGTGAAACTCACTGTAATCCCAGTTCAAAAGAATTATTAAAAATAATATATTTTAATATTTATGAGGTCATTGGGATTTTGAAAAGTAGTTGGATATTTCATGATATTAAGTAACTACCATTAATGTGTTTTAGATGTAATAATGTTAAAAATAGTTCTTATATTGTAATATTACAAACCAAAATATCATTAAGTAGAGAATAGCATGTTAAAACATTAGAAATGATCATAAAGGATGAAAGGTTGCACAAAATGTAAAAACACGTTTTATTTCTAGGAAATAAATGAATAGGAATCACTATAACTGATTGAATGTACTCTTTGTTGAAGTGGTCCACCCAAGAAATGGTCCAAGCCTGGAGACAGGTAAAACAGAATAAAACTAATATGATCATGATCATGATGCTCCTCTTCTTTCTCGTTTTCCTCCTTTTCCTCATCATCACAATTTTATCTCCATGTTTTAAGAAAAAATTAATATCTGCATAATCTCTTTATGAACTTTTCTTGTGAAGAACTGAATACTAAATATTTTAGGATTTGCTTTCCAGATAGTTTCTATCGCAGATACTCAACTCAGTAGTTGCAATGTGACAGCAGCCATATGCAATCCATAAACAAACGAAAATGGCAATGTTTCAATAAAACTTTATTAGTGGATACTAATTTGAATTTCGTATAATGTTTGTGTTAAGAAATAGTTTGCATTACAGGCGCTTGGTAGCTCAGTTGGTTGGGCATCCAGTTTTGGCTCAGGTCATGATCTCACAGCTCATGGGTTCGAGCCCTGCATCCAGCTCTGTGCTGAAGGCTTAGAGTCTGAAGCCTGCTTCAGATTCTGTGTTTCCCTCTCTCTCTCTGCCCCTCCCCCCACTCAGACTCTGTGTGTGTGTGTGTGTGTGTGTGTGTGCGTGTGTGTGTCAAAAATGAATAAACGTTAAAAAAATTTTTTAAAGAAATAGTTTGCTTTATTTCACTGGAGTGAAATCTCTAGAGTGAGATGATTTATTAACTACACTTTATGTCTCACAAATTGGCATTAAATAGACACACAACACATTTTGTTTCTTGAATGAACATGAGAAAATAAGCATAATTCTAGTTCTTTAGGATCGCATGGTCAAAATCTGGAGACAGGATTCTTTTAGTTACTTTCTGCTCTCTTGTCATGTCAATTGCATCTCTATGCAAAGTAAGTCATGTCCTGAATCTACCCTCCCACAAAAGCACTTAGGCCTTTGCTTATACATGGTATAAATATTTAATCATCTGTTAATTACCTCTTTAAAGCCATTGTGTATCCATTTATGCCAGCAGCAAACTCTTGGGGATAGGATTAGGATTTAAAATCTGTTTTTGGATTGATTGCTTGCATGTCTAATGAAGACGATTGGCACCTCTAGTTGCAATGTCATTGACCTGCATAATACAGCATGAAAAAAAATCTGCTTTTCAGGAAACAAAATTCTCCTATACAGTGGAAGTTTCTTCTGTTGGTTATACTTTTTGCACAGTACAGGTGATTAATAGCAAGAATATAAGGAGGAGAGTAATGGTTGGTAAAAACAATCACCAAAGTAAGGAAACATTATCACTCTGTATTAGCATAGTTTGAAAAGCAGCAAGAGAAGCAATATAAAATGAATGAATGATTTTGCCCAGTATTGGCACTCAGTTGTAAAGCTACAAGCAAAACCACATAAGATTCTTGCCACAAATAATAATATGCTATGTGACTCCACTAGACTCAAAGTTCCAGGACTTGACTCTGCCTAGAAAGGATCTGTTGTTTGGACATTTTGGACCTGTCATTAAGATTCTTGTCCTTCAGGAGCACCTGGGTGGCTCAGTTGGCTGAGCATCTGTCTTCAGCTCAGGTCGTGATCTCACGGTTCCTGAGTTCGAGCCCCGTGTAGGGCTCTATGCCGACAGCTCAGAGCCTGGAGCCTGCTTTGAATTCTGTGTCTCCCTCTCTCTCTGCCCCTCCCCTGCTCACACTCTGCCTCTCGAAAATGAATTAATATGAAAAAAAATGTCCTTGAAAGGAATCACGTATCTAATTCATATCTTGAGGGATAGTTCTTTGAGTTAAATAATCCATGGAAAGATAGATATACCTTTGGGATGTATAATAATAGTAATCTTTCCTATACTCAAGCGGAATTTTATTTACAAATGGAAAGTTTTATTTTATGTATATGATGTAATGTTTGTTATGTATTTAAAAGATGCTGTCAAAAAGAAAAAAAAAGATACCATTATGTCATTACTACAAATATCTACACAATAAAAAGCAAATAGCATTGCAAAAATTATTATTGAAGTAGTTGGTTTCGTTGACCCAGTGTAAGGGAGTTGGGCCCTCCCAGGTTTGGTGGAACACACTTTGAGAATTGTTATTTTGGAGCAATGACCTTAATTAAGTCTTTTTGGATGGTGTCCTATGATTTTACTGAAGTTCAATCTAATGCTTCTTTTGCTTTGGGTAATTCTAATATCCTTTGGATGCTTTTGTTGGTATACTAAATTTGAGTTATACTGGCTTTAAAAAGTCAATTGTGTGTATCTTTGCACAATTCTGAGTTCTGAAGTTAAGTGATGTCATGTTAGTGGCTTAAAATCAGTCATTGTGAGAGTATTTATGCCTCAAAATTGAGAAATGCTACAAACCAGAGCATTTTGCCCCTGGGGAGCTTGTTGTTAAACATTTACCTGTATATTTTGTATGTATCTCTAATGTATCTTAAATCTCCACTACTAACATCATATCAGTCTCATCTCAGAGGATTCTAATAGATGTAGATGCTTGTAAATAGTTCAGGGATTCATCTGCTACAAGACAATTCAGATGATTATGACTTGGGAAAACTCTTATCCTTCATTTGTATTTATCTCTTATGCCTTTGATATTTAACCAGGGTATATAGTGCAAATGCACATTATCCTATAAAAACAAATCCATACCTTCTCATTCTATAGAGTATCTATTTGATTAATTATAAAATAAACACACAAATAGAAACATTTCCATGTGATATGCCTCAGCCAACTGGGATGAGTGGTGGTTTAGAATTAAAAATAAAATAAAAAAATACTCCCCCAAAGGTAGAATCATAACTTCAATAATTATTTATCAAGAAAATTTCTAAACAAATAAATACAATAGTGTAATTATTAGTAATAATTTTTTAATTTGTAATCTTTGTGTTTATATATGTTTGTGAAAAAATACTATCAGTAT
Organism: Prionailurus viverrinus; assembly: GCF_022837055.1. Lineage (NCBI taxonomy): Eukaryota > Metazoa > Chordata > Mammalia > Carnivora > Felidae > Prionailurus > Prionailurus viverrinus. The sequence continues at coordinate 50,867,392 of NC_062570.1, forward strand.
CAGGTGCTATCAATGAGCTCTTACCTGTTGTGAGTTGAGTCACAGAATTTCAGGCCCCATTTCAGTCACTTAACTTTTATGAGATTTTGTATTCCTATTTTAAAAATGACAAGGGATAATATGAGTTGGGCTAGATTGTCCTGAATATAATTCTTGTCTTCTTTTCCACCTGGTTAGTACCTACTCATTATTCAACCCTCCCCATATGCTACATGATTGGAGAAACATTTCTTCATTTCCTTCTGATTAAAGAGTGCACACCTCTATCTTGTGCTCTATTTACTGCATGGTAATATCTAGTTAAATAAGAGTCACTTGAGGACAGAGGCTATGCCTTTTCATTTCTGAATTTTCATTTCTGAACACTTTGTAAGTGTTCAGTGAATGTCTGATGCATATGTGAGTGAATAGATATTTTGATGAAAAATATTCCATGATTCTGTGGCCCAAGTTCTTTGTTTTCTTGCTCTTCAAGCCTATAGACAAAGTAGTGAGTGAACATTGTTCAACTTATTACCAAACTGGGCATAGTTTCCCATTTTGAAAGACTATTGCCTTTTACAAATGTCTGTGGGATAAACATGGTTGGTCTCTGAGCAACCAGTGAATGGAAACTGAGGTGTCGGACACAAAACATCCCATCATTAACAGGTCTTGAATATGTTTAAATGCCTATAGAAGCCCTTTATTAGGAGGATTTTTTAGTGCATTTTAAGATTAATGGTTGCTTTCCTGTATTCATGTTCTGTTTGTGGAAACAGATGGAATTTTAAGCATTAGGCTATAATAAAATTTGTTACTTGCTATGACAAAATATTCATTATATGCTGTCAGAGGAATACAGATTCTGAAAAGTTGGCTTTTAAGTAGTTTTCAGGCATAAAAGCTTGATTTACTTATTGAGGTAAAAAGTAATGGTGTGAGCTATTGCAACTGTAAACTACATTTCTATTTGCCTGATAATCCTTTTTATTAGCAATAGAACAATGGATGTGTGGGGAGACACATTAGTTCAGCCACAGGAGGGATTCTTCTTTATTAAATGCATGTTTCCAAAGAGGAGAGATTATTTACCTTTCAGTGGAAACAACCACAGCATCCACTCAAAAGCAAATTGTGTTCTCAGGGCAAAGATATTAAATTGATATTAATAGGCATTCTATTCTGGTGCAACTGATTCTGTTGGTTCAGTTATTGTTCCACCTTTGGAAGATTGCAGAATCAATGACCTAAAAGGTTTCTTAGTCTCCAATATTTATGGTTTGGATTTTTAGTGCCTTTTAAAAATATATGTAATTTTGTTCTCCCTAGAAGCTTTACTGTGTCTTTGTTTCACAGTTTGGAAAAAGCTTTGCATTGATAAAAACAAAGAGAAAATGGTAGGTTTATGTGATAAAGTATATCAGAAAATTCAAACAGCCTGGAGGTACCAGATTTTAGAGGAGATAATGCTAAGATTTTGAAAGATTTTTTTTTTAAAGACAGGCACTATTCTGTGACTTACCATATATTTTTTAGGTCTCCTTTATCTAAAGATGCTGAGTGATTAAGTAAAATGTAATATATCAGGATCTCCACCCAGAGATGATGTATAATAGGGGCACTTTGTGAGCTATTTAGCTCTTCTAGCTCTAAAGAGGGCAGGCTATTTACTACTATTCCTATGGATCTAATTAAATGATCTTAAAGCTATGGGATTAGAGAAGTCACCTCAAATTCCATACCTGGACAGTTCCTTCTCAGAAGGAGAGGAGAGGAAGAGAAAGACAAAGAATATTATGGAGAAATAGCTCAGAGAACATTATCTGGCTAGCTAGCATTATATTGCTATATATAATGTTACATATAATATAATATTTATAATATTAACATTTATATAATTGCTTAAGCTGGGAAGTTTCCCAACACATTAGTGGAAGAAAAGCATACACACAGAGGTGTCTCCATGTTTATGCTGTAAATGATATTCTCAAATAGTGTGAAGTTTCTTAGGATTTCTTAATCCTTAGAATTTCTTAGGATTTATCAGTTCCCATCAGCTTCAACTATCCTTTGGTATCTTGGAGCCTCTTAAATTCTTAAGGTTTACAAATGCTGCAATTAGAAAAGGACATAAAGAATTTTAGTTTTGGAGTTGGTATGCACAAGCGTACACTTACCAGATGTGTGTTAGTGGATGAGAAACTTAAGTGCTACTCTATAGTTCTTTGTGTTCTCGTCTGTAAAATAATGTTACCCAGGTCTCAGGAGGATTTATTTTTATTTTTATTTTTTTAATTTATATCCAAGTGTTTGCAAGATGTATATAATGCACAAAATATTTTTTATTTAAAAACATTTTTTTTAATTTATTGATTTTCAAGAGAGAGAGAAAGAGAAATAGAGCTCAAGCTGGGGTGGGCAGAGAGAGAGGGAGACAGAATCCAAAGCAGGCTCCAGGCTCCGAGCTGTCAGCACAGAGCCTGACATGGGACGTGAACCCACAAACTGTGAAATCATGACCTGAGCTGAAGTTGGACGTTCAACCAACTGAGCCACCCAGGCACCCCTATAATGTACATAATATTAATTGGCACATAGTCATTCAATAAATATTTAATTCCTCAAGGCCATGCTAAAAATCAGGTAAGTCACTATAATTGGCCCACACTCAGCCATATTGTATACTTCCAACAGTGTTGTCCTTTCTTTTTTCTTTCCCCTTGCTTCTTTCCTTTCTCCCTTTCTCCCTCCCTTCCTTATTTCATTCCTTTTTCCTTCCTTCCATCCTTCCACCTTTCTTTCTTTATTTCTTTCTTTCTTTCTTTCTTTCTTTCTTCCCTTGTTGCTGTTGTTTATATCATAAGCAAAGGTGTTAAAACACATTACATCATGTCAGATAAGTCATTTCTCATTCGTTACCTTCAAAGAATGAATAGGCATACCAGTGACTGAGAGGTTTAAATTCATAAACTACTAGATTGGGAAATGGTAGATCAGAGGAGTTGGCCTTCAGCTCAACTTAACAGATACTCTTCGATAATAAAATTGCTCCATAAACACTGAACATGTCTAGTATGTAATACATGCATATTCTCCATATATGGTATTTCCCTTCTTTTCTACTCAGGATTTCTTGAGGCAGGGCAATATCTTCGTCTTGACTTCTCCATTATATACTGCATATTATCTCTCAATAAATGTTGAAATAATTCTGTTTCAATTTTATTGATCTGACATGTGAGCAAGGACAGGTTGGGGTTAGGGCTTGTAAAATATGAAAAGGTCCACAGAAGCTAAGGCTCTTGGAATAGTAAAGGGAAGCAGCCAGAGGAATGGAAAGTATCAGTCACAGCAGAAGGTTCTACCTGTGATCTAGTAACATGGTCTACACTGAAGTTAAGGTGCTAGTTTGTGTGGTTTGTGCCATCCCCAAGAAGACTGGGGAACTGAGAGACTTGGAACTAATTGCTGCACTGCCCCTAGCATGACACCCATAGAAATGACTTTCTGTATCTGTAGAGTCATTTTTGAATATGAATTAATAGTATATACAACTGTGTAGTTTCAGTCTGTAGGCTAAAGCCATTTAGCTTTAATGGACTTGTTAAACATGGAAGCCAGAGCAAGATGCTACTGTTAAAAACAAAAAGGGGGGGGGGGGCGCTTTTCTACAATTGTTATATCCTTAGCAAGATAAAGCCAAATACTAAATTTCAGCAATTAATGAACATTTCATGTAGCTAAAGGCAATTTTTGTTTCAGTATTTAAAGATATGTTTGTATGTTGTGAGTAACAGCAAAATCCTCTCAAAAAAAAAAAAACAACCTTGTTTTGTGTCATAGAATTTTTATCATCTTGGGGAAGGACTGCCATGGCATATACTTAGAGACCAATTCCATTATTTTATTTTACTTTAGAACTTAAGCATATTTGTTAGAATGTATGCATATTTTCATTCATTTTTGTGAATTAGAAAACTGTTGAATCTTAGCATGCAATGGCACAGTATTCAGTTTTGTCTAAATGCATTTAAAGAAAGCTCATTTGTAATTCTGGCCAGGAAAATATACTGTGAGCTTCTAAGCCAAGATACAGGAGGGATTCAGCTAATTGGTGAAAAAGCCTACCAACAGGCAAGCATCCCATCTGAAGAGCTTCATTGTTCTTACTTTATATTAAATCATATACTTCTCACAGCAAGCCTGTTTTAGCCCCATTTATTAGATAAATAATAAGTGAGGTGTATGCTCTAGAGTGCTTAATAAATACTTGCTGAATAAATAAATGAATGAATGAATAAATAATATACAGCATACAGAGTTCTTGGGATAGAGAAAGTCATAAGAACACTTTTGCATTTTTTTCTATTTAAAACCACCTCCAGCCATTGCTATTATTTTTCAGTTTACTAAGTGAGGACTTTTGGGAATCTACTGGCAAACCTAGAGAGGAATAGGTCAGCCCAAAGGATGTATTTGAGCTTTAAGAAATGTCAAGAATAGAATTTATAATAGGAATTTTTCAAAATGTGAAATTCCTGGCAAAATAAGAAAAACGAAATAAGAAAATGTGAGTCAATAATAATATAAATAATAATAATATGCCTTTTAAAAAGGCAGAGTATGAAGATGGATTTAACTTATATACGTTACCCAAAGATCTCATGGAAGAGATTTATATTTTTCTCTTAAGAAAATCTTTTAGAGGGGCACCTGGGTGGCTCAGTCGGTTGAGTGACTGACTTTGGCTCAGGTCATGATCTCACAGTTCATGAGTTCAAGCCCCGCATCAGTCTCTGTGCTGACAGCTCAGAGCCTGGAGCCTGCTTCAGGTTCTGTGTCTCCCAGCCTTTCTGCCCCTCTCCCACTCACACTGTCTCTCTCTCTCAAAGATAAAATAAAAACATAAAAAAAAGAAAATCTTTTAGATAACATGTATGACAGAGGAGTGTTGTCTTTAATATATTGAAAAATCTTAAAAACACATATGTAAATCATTTATAGAAGAAATAGAGTCAATAAACTTGAAAAATATTTAATAGTCAAAGAAATTCAAATTAGATGCCAAGACATGATTTTAAAAAAAGTTTAAATCAAAAGGTTAAAAATAAAACTAATACTGGGGTGTGAAAGACATAAAAAAATCCAAAAAGCAAATAATTATGGAATAATTATGGAATAAATAATGGAGGAATACATTGGGAAATATGTATCAGAATCATAGAATTCTTCACACCTTTTCTCAGATTCTCATTCTAAGAATACTAATAATTATGAGTATAATACAGTTTCGAAGATATTTACATTGCTCTTATAGTGAACATCTGGGGGAAGACCTGAATGTGTAGCACAAGAAGAATGATTATTGCATATGTATTTAGTGAACTGCAATAATTAAACATATTATAGAACATTTGTTTTCCAATGGTGATGAGAGGATTGGTGGTGTGATGGATGATATTAGAATCTCCTGCTGGGACTTCTCAAGATACACTTTCCTTCCAGAGTTGACCAGCAAGATCATACTCATCGTACACTGGTTGTTCCCAAGAATGTAGCTGCAGGTTATTCTGGTAAATGCTTTTCATTTCTTACTCTTCAAGAACCACTGTTCTAGAAGAATATGCTAATGACATAGATATTTTTAAAACACTAGCACAATGAACAAGTAATTCCTAAATTAGTGTTTAATTTTTTTTAAATGAGAGACAAAATATCTTCCTATTCATATTTTAAAAAGTCAGAAAAGATACACACCAGAATGGCCATGATGCCCATCTTGTTAGTGAGATTATATATAATTTTTTAATTATTTTCCATTTCCGTATCTACCAAATTTTCAATAATGAATACATATTCTTTTATAGAATGTCACCTCAACATACATACACTTCCTTTTATCTTTTCCAGTTATATATTTTCTCCAAATCAATTATCAATACCTCTCATATGATATATTTTACTTATTTTTGTTCATTTATTACCCAAGACCCTCAACTAGATTGAAGATTAAAAACTTCCCAAGCAGAGATGTCTACAACTTAAGCTGGTTAAATATTTTTGAATGTATGAATGTTCTATACTTCTACAATCCTTCTTCAACTAAAGAGTGAACTTAATTTTCTTTTTTTTTTAATTTTAATTCCAATATAATTAACATACAGTGTTATATTAGTTTCAGGTATACAATATAGTGATTCAATAATTCAATACGCCAGCCAGTGCTCATCTTAAGTACACTCCTTAATCCCCATCACTTATGTGAACTTAATTTTTAATTTTCACAATGTGAATACTATACATTGCACGTTATTGTCACATTGGTTTTAGTGAATCTCTTAGTCTGAATGAGCTATTGGCAACTTTTCTTTATGAGGAGAAGGGAAATGGACCAGTGCCCAGCCTTTGCTCTGGCATATCTCCTTTCTCCCAGGTCCACTGAGTGTCTTTCCCCGCTGATCATTATGACCATAAGAAATACATTTCTTTCAGATTGACTGTGTATCCAAATAATCATGGTCACTTAATTTAATGTATTTATGTATTCTAACTTATATATTCTAATCTGTGATCATATTTCTTTTAAACATGGTTTGTAGTGGTCCCCCAGCATTTAGCAGACTGTAAATCTTAGGAGTCTGAGATTGTGTCTTTGTACCTCCAGAAGAACCTGGAATTATGTAATTCTCTCATGGAGTCTAGAATAATTCCTGGCATCTTTAAAAATTACTCAATTGCAAATGAATGAATAAGAATTATTTATGCTAGTATATAGGGGTAAATAGACCGAAGCCAGATGGCCTGAGTTTGGAATTTAAAGCTCTCCTCTGTTACTTATCAGCTGTGACACTTGGAGCATTACTCAATCCTTCTATTCTTAATTACCTCATCTATAAAACAGAGCATCTGAATACCTATCACATAGATTAGTTAGGAGGAATACATTACACACACACACACACACACGCACGCACGCACGCACGCTCACACACCCCTCATTTGAAGAAATAAATGGCTGGCATGTAATAAACACCACGTAAGTGTTAGTCGCTGCTTTCATTCATTGTCGGTATTGATACTATTATATTGTTTTTATTATAGAGAAAAGGTTATTGAAGCGGAAGTTTGGATTCAGATGATTCAGCATTTATTTATACTCAATGGGCATTATTTTGTCTAGTTGTAAATCAGGCATAAGACAAAAAGGTGATCCCTACCTTGTAGGAATAAAGATGTTAGGATCAAGAAAAATAGATATGTGAAAGCAATTTTGAACCAAAATATTTTACATAGATAGATGCCAGAAGTTATTGTTATTTTTACTCTAAGTAGTAATTAATAAAAAATGACATAAAGACACATTGGTAGTTTTCATTTTTGTTTGTTATAAAGAAAAGTCTCTCAAATATACATATTTACTACCCGAAGAGCCCAATTATATCCTTGTATTGTTTTAGGTATAAATGCTTTTTGTATTTTTTCAAAAAAAATGTTTTGCCATTCACAGAGCTTTTTTATCAGAGCACTAAGATGAAGACTTAATTTTTATTAAAAAGAAAAGATATTAGGACTCTCACATCATAAATTTAGATGCCTAAAAGACTTCATAGTACAAAGTTAGGTATGTATAAATAAATGCATAAATAAACCATAGTATCAGATTTAGGATATTTTAATGATTATTGTTGACTAGATTTAGTATAACTCACTTTTATTACAGATGGGGAGATAGAAGATAAAAGATGAAGATCATTGACTTTACGATCATTGGATGGATGGCAAGATCAGGACATTGTGTCCTGACAGGTTCAATGATAATGTGCTCTATGAATTTATTAAAGTCTTAGTTTTTCCAACTATAAAATAGAGATAATAATACCTACTTGAGAGGGACAATGCCAGGGTCAGTTTAGGTCTGTGCTTTGATGATTGTACCATTCTCCCTGAAATGATACATATTTAATACTCTGCACATCAACCCAGCCCTTACTTTATTTTAATATAACATGATAGTGGCATAAAAACAAGAACACAATGATATTATGACATTTCCCTCTTAAGCCAAGGGAATTATATTCATTATAATCATGTTTTCTAATAAGCCATTAAACATTTATGGATGGACATACACGTATCATGAAATTTTAATGTGCACATGTATATCTTAGGTTTAAAACAAAAAAAATTAAAGACCATTAATTTAGTAGTATTGAGGATCTTAATTATCTCAATTTAAACCAGAGTTGTACAGTTTCTATTGAGTGTATTTGAGTATTTGGTTTGACATTGATTTCATACTTGCTTGTTTTGAAAGTGTAGAACAAAAACAATGAGGCAGTAAGTATATACTGAAGGCCATGATGATAAAAGAATTTCCCTTTAAGTTAATTTTTTCACATATTCTCCTCCTATTAATTTTTCCTAATTTAAAAAAAGTTCTTACTAAGTTCCTATAATTTTCCTTTCAAATAATCCCCCATGCAAATGGAATCCCACTTAATATTTGTTGAAAGGTTGAATGCTCCAAAGTGTCATTCAGTCTAATCATATTACATTTGACCCTTCACTACAGAGATTTGAAGTGCACAAGTCCAGTTACACATGGGTTGTTTTGTTTTGTTTTTATTTAAGAGTCGACAGCAGAACCCATAAGACATTTATGTACCACTGTCTATCGCAGTCTCCACAGGACTGAATCAAAGGTGACTGGTGCAAAGGTTGTGCCAGCTGTCCTCTAAGTATCTGGGGAGGCCCTCTGACACCATCAGCAGCCTTCAGGGCCCTGGGTCTGGGCAGGGCTGCAGGTCTCTCTGTGCCAATAGGTGGTTCAATGGAGCACCAGGGGGCTAGTGGGCAGAAGACTGGGCTGAAGTGGAAGAAGGTGCCCAGTGGGCAGAGATGACATAATGCAGGGGGCACAGTGTCCCTAATCCTCCCACCTCCTGGGTCTTTTGTGCACCCAGCCAGCCTTCCAGGCTATGCCTTGGTAGCCATGGGCTTCAGTCCCTCCTCACAGGAGCACCCTGGACTCAGGCCCCCCAAAGGCTGGTATACTCATGTGTGACCACAGCTGCCAATAGTCTTGGACCTGTGGTACAACTTTAGGTAAATGGGCATTTGTACTGCACCTGCAGGCCACTGTCACTGCCAGAGGGCCCACCCTGCAGCTGCCAGTGTAAACTGGGGCCACCGGCTACAGAATATTGCCATCCTGTATCTAGACCTGATGCTACTGTTGCCCTTGTCACAGAAGCTACCTATAAACTGATTTCTTTTTCAAAAAATACCATCCGGTACTCTAAATGTATTTTCTGTCCTTATGATTTTCTTAGTAACCTTTTCTCTAGCTTACTTTATAATAAGGTTACAGTATATAGTACATGTAACATACAAAATAAGTGTTAATCAATGGTTTAGGTTGTTGATACGGCTTCCTGTCAACAGTAGGCTATTAGTAGTTAAATTTGGGGGAGTCTAAAGATATACTTGGATTTCAACTGTGCATGGAGTAAGCACCTGGAATCCCACATTGTTCAAGGGTCAACAGCTTTCCAAAATTCAGTGCAAATGCACTTTCATCATGAAGTATTCAAACAATTATCTTTCCCTCTTGTCTGAGTTCTCGAAGTATCCACTTTCTATATTCCTTATTTGTCATTCTAGTCGTTTATTTGCTGAATGATTATTTCAGACTCAAATTTGTACCCTTAGGCTTACAGTCTAACAGAGAGCAGGAAATAGAATGCAGTTTAGTAGATACTGGCATAGGTATCTCCAAAGTACTGTGGAAAAGATGGTAAAACAAGAAATTCTGATATATTTATCAAAACCCCATAGAGGAGAGGTCATGTGGACAGTAGTCCCTAGTTGTTGAATAAGAAGAATTTTGACAAATGGGAACTGATGGGAAATCGTTTTATTCAGGGCCTACATCAAAATGTCATTAAGGTAGTGGCACCTGGGTGGCTCAGTCGGTTGAGTATCAGACTTCCGGCTCAGGTCATGATCTCACCGTTGGTGAATTTGAGTCCCATGTTGGGCTCTGTGCTTACAGCTCAGCCTAGAGCCAGCTCCAGATTCTGTCTTCCTCTCTCTCTGCCCCTCCCTTGCTCTCTCTCTCTCTCTCAAAAATAAATAAACATTAAAAAAAATTTTTTAAATGTCATTAAGGTAAAGCAACCTGGGATATTGTAAACCTTTTGAATTTCCTGCTAATTTTATAATTTCCTTGTATGCAATGTGAAGACATATTCTCTCTCTTTCTCTATTAATCTCCCTCCTTTTCCTTCTTTAATTTTCTTCTTTTGTTTCTTTCTTTATTATTTTAAAGCAAGATCCTAATCTCTTTTTTAAGCACAACTCTGTGCTGTACAGTAATGAATTTGGGAGGGTAGAATTTATCAGCCTATCTTCTCTTATCTTCCATTACCTACAACATTGCACATTATCGAAAACAGGACAGGAACTATATCACAATTTTATCCTTACATCATAGTGCTGTATTTTTTATTTTTAATTTTTTGTTTTTTTTTTCTTTTCCCCCTCCTGTTCCAGAGTTTAACCTGACAAGAATTACTTACAGCATCTCTTTGCTTCATACTTTTCCTGATCAAAGCAGGCACTTGACATTTGCTGATTGAAGGACTTGTTTTTGTTCTTACATTGTACCCAACAACTTATCAGCCACAAATTTGTGATTGGTTGAAATTTAAAAAGGGGTAGGAGAGGAATTGCAAAGTCGCCCATTACACCAAGAAGGAAACAGATCAAATTAGCCAAAATTCATTGCAATAATAATTTTAAAAAGTGTTTTATCAATAAACAACTTATTTTTCTCCATACAAGTTTGCTAGGGATACCATAATGAAATATCACAGCTTGTTGGTTTAAACAACAGAACTTATTTGCTCCTAGTTCTGGGGGCTAGAAGTCTGAGATCAGAGGTAGTTTCTTCTAAGGCCCGATCCTTGGCTTGTACGTGGCCATCTCCTCCCTCTGTCTTCACGTGGTTATTCCTCTCTATGTGTCTGTATCCTAATCTCTTCTTATGAGGACACCAGTTACATTTTAAGACAAATACTTGCTAAAGTACCACCAACTTTCACTAAAATGAGCAGAGACAATTCAAAATGAGAAGAACTATTTAGGCCCTCTTTTTTTTTTTTATGGGCAGAAAGCAGGTTGAGAGAACATCTTCTAATGAATAAGAAAGACAACAGGGCAGAGTCAGAAGCACGGAGCATGAATTAAAAAAACATAATAAGTAAGTTAGTCACACTGGTTTAGATTCTACCCCAATGACTTCATTGAACGTAATTACCTCTGTAAAGACCCTATCTCCAAACCAAACACAGTAATGTTATGAAGTACTAGTAGTTAGAACTTCAACACATGAATCTTTGGAGGACAGAATTCAGCCCATTACACTCTCATTTAGAGGAAAGAGAACTTTTGAACTTGCCAGAGACCACCTTGGGGAAAGAGTGAAGGTAACTGACTTCCAGAAAGTTTCTGCAGGAAGGCATAAGTAGTGTAGAACTGTCTGGAAATAAAGGCACATGATAGAATGAGATTAATTGGAGAGGGTTACTGAGTCAAATAACAGTGTTATATGATAATTACTTTTAAGAGTATTAAAGGAGGAAGTGAGGGCCGAAATTCATGCTTTTACATGTTCGGTAGCAATGTGATCTCTGCTCCTTCACTTAACTAAGGCCTCAGTCTTTGTGTTGGTTTCCACTTTATCTTCTTCACTGTTGCACCTTAATTCCATTCCTCATGCTTTCTAAGATTTTTTTTTAATTTTTAAAATGTTTACTAGTTATTTTTGAGAGAGAGAGAAGAGAGAGAGCATGAGCCAGCAGGGGAGGGGCAGGCAGTGAGGAAGATGCAAAATCTGAAGCAGGCTCCAAGCTCTGAGCTGTCGGCACAGAGCCCAACGTGGGGCTCAAACCCACGAAACATGAGATCATGACCTAAGCCGAAGTCGGACACTTAACCAACTGAGCCACTCAGGTGCCCCTCTAAGTTATTTAAATTGTAATTGTAATTTTGTGTCACTCATGCGATTGGTCTGAATGTTAATAGTGAGGGCTGACAAATGTTGTCACTAAGAACAATGGCAGGATGGGAGCAAGACCAGTCATCTATAGGATTAAAGAAAAATAAATAAAAGTCAGGGCTCTGAAATGCAGCACCTAAGAATATAAAGAAAAGTATGTTTTATGCTCACAATCTGAACAAAGAAAGAGTTTGGAAATGGTGAACATCTGGTCATCTACTCTACTACACTAATACTAGGGATCTTAGAAAGGGTGAACCAATTTGGAGACATTGCTTGGACAGAGCCTTGGTTATACGTATTGTATTCTCTGTGATGGTTCACCATGTCTTATGATTAGTTTGTATACAGGCTAAAAAATATTCAATAATGGGTAGTAAATACAGGCAGCAGCAGTAGTATTCATAAATTTATTAGAGATCAACTTGGATATATAGAGGATGGAAAATCAAAACTTAAAAAAAACTACAAAGTCTCCAAGGTTTCCAGCTAGTGTTTTTGATGTATTTAGTTTCAATGTCAGCATAATAATAGCTCTGAAAAATCTGTTTTGTGCTTCATTTTCACCCAGAATATGAAAAGAGAAAAAAGTGTGGGCTTTTCAAAAATGCTATTTTAAATGGATTACCATGAAGCAGTAAAAACCACTGTAACATTGAAGTGTTTCTAGGTCTGGATGCATATTATTGGAGGGGGTTGAGAGAGATTAACATTATTCTTGGCTTTCATTTTTGATGACCGTGTTGGTTTATTGCACTTCTGAACAGTCATTCTTTCAGTAAATACAAATTGGTTATCTACTTTTTGTGCCAAGCTTAGGGAACACAAAGACAAACCAAAGAGTCATAAAATCTGTGCCTTAAAGTATGAGTAAAAGACATATTGAAGATAAACATCTAGGAAGCTCAGAGGTCTGATTTTTTTTTTTTTTGTGATACTAAGGAGATTTAAACTTGTCTGTCGGTAGGAAGTGGAGGAACCAGTGATGATCTTTAAATAGGAACATGACATGGTACAATCTCATGGGGTTAACTTGGAAAGACTGGAGACTGGGAAACTGCTAGGCATTTGATGCCATTGTTTAGACAAAGGATGATCAGTCATGAGAGGAAACTACAGTGAGGAAGGGGAGGAAGAAACAAATTCAGGTTGCTTGATTCAGGTCCAAGAAAGATCCTTTGTGCTCAACAACACCAAAGATTTGTAATGCTAAAATGGATCAATACTGTAAAACAAACAAACAGAAACACATACTTAAAAGTGACCTACTGCAATTATTTTGAGTGGGATTTTCCATTCTCATGGAGAATATTGCCTTTACAAGCAAAAACCTGAAAGAGCAATGGAATGTGTCCAGAAGCTCAACTTGTTGCAACCAATTTTTACTGGGCCCTGGTGTGGGCAGTGGATAATGAAGACATTAGGACAGTGATTCTTGACTATAAGAATTTATAGTTTGGTGGACCTGACCAGTTTATTTTAGTATCCTGAGTTTTTATACCATTTTCTTCTCCCACCTCCAAATACTAAAAAGACATTTGTTACTATAAATTTGGGCTTTAATAAAAACACAAAAGCAAAAAAAGGATGGTGCTAATCAGATTACCTGTGAAGTCTCTTGCAGCTCAAAGATTATAAAAATTATTTTGTCTAAAGTAAGTCCTCCATAAAGCAGTTGTCTGCGGAATGATGGATAGTTCCCATGGTAATTCTTTCAATTTGGGGAAAATTTGTTTGAAATCCAAGTCAAAAGAAGAATATATATAGCCTTCCCCCATTGTTCCTGCATTCTCTGCTCACTGTGGGATCAGAAAACAAAAAACAAAAACAAAACTCTCATGCACACCAAACTTTTTCTTATAGCAAAATGGCCCCAAAGCTTCCAACTGCTCCTCGTATGGTTAAGATAGCTCACCCTCTCTGCTTACTCTTTTCTGGACTACCTGCACTACATTTGCTTGTTCTATGCATTGTTTTGAAAGTGTGGCTCTTAAAAATCAATTCAACCTCCAGGCATTTCACTCAGGTGAGGTAAAGCTGCGCTCTCATCTTCATCATCATCAGTGACATCATGGGTGCAGTTTCACAGTTCTTACAACTACCGTAACTCAGAGTCTACTTTGGAAATGCAGATACAGTCCGTGGTATGAATTCTTCTCTCAAACATAATGCTTATTTAGATGTAAACATCAACATTTACATTCAGTGTCACCAAGTTCAGGTAAGAATATACAAATAGGATGATGATACGAAAGACAATTCAAGTCCTTGTAGTAGAACTTAAAAAAAATATTACATTTGCTTAAGTCTTCTATATTTGAAAACCAAACATCCATATTGTACTTTAATTCAGTAGCTTGGCCAAATCAGGGACTCAGTAAATGATTGCTTATTTATATTTCTTATTTTAGTAAGCCAATGTCACTATAGGTATGGGCATTTTAATAATTATGGTGACAAATTGTAGAGAATCCTTCTTTTGTTCCTTCTAGTCTTCTTTCTGGTTCCCAACTTCTTATTTCCAGCTCTCTCTCTCTCTCTCTCTCTCTCTCTCTCTCTTTCTGTGTCTGTCTCTCTGTGGGCATATATATTATACAGGACTATTTTTAGTATTTAAGGATTTAATATAGTAAGGTTACATGTGATAGCCTATGTAAAACATACATAACTACAAATATATAGTAAGTATCCGTGTTATAGCTGGAGATACTGAATTGGGATAGCAGTGTTGTCCCAAATTGTAGAGAATTCCAGCTTTAAAGAATGAAATCCAGGGTAAAGGGCAGAAATTATGTTTTAAATGGTAAGCTGATGAAGATGGGTGACTTTCGCAGTCTTTTCCAGATGGTAACAGCTCCAGAAGGATCTCGTGCCTTTCCTTTTTCTTTGCTTTTCAAAGAGCTAAAGTTTTAGAGAATAAGGGCAGAAAATTAAGGGAGATCCAAGTCTTCAATTAGATTGAACACATACGCCAGTTAAGGTTTTGTTCTTCAATGTGAGTTCAGTAGTTCTAGACAAGTCAATAGGAATTCTGAAGAAATTTTTCTCTTCTCTTTCACCTCTTAATACTTAGGAAAGGGATAATAAAGGACTCTAGCATTGTTACCAGTCTGTCACAAAGTTGTTATTTCCTGGTATTATAAAGTTGTTACTAATATACGTAGTAATTTAAATGCATGGTTTTTTTTTAAATTTTTTTTTCAACGTTTATTTATTTTTGGGACAGAGAGAGACAGAGCATGAACGGGGGAGGGGCAGAGAGAGAGGGAGACACAGAATCGGAAACAGGCTCCAGGCTCTGAGCCATCAGCCCAGAGCCCGACGCGGGGCTCGAACTCACGGACCGCAAGATCGTGACCTGGCTGAAGTCGGACGCTTAACCGACTGCGCCACCCAGGCGCCCCTAAATGCATGTTTTTAAAAATTTTTTTTAAATTTCTTTTTACATTTATTCATTTTTGAGAGACAGAGAGAGACAGAGCACAAGCAGGGGAGGGGCAGAGAGAGAGGGAGACACAGAATCTGAAGCAGGCTCCAGGCTCCCAGGTATCAGCACAGAGCCTGGCGCTGGGCTTGAACCCACAAACCGCGAGATCATGACCTGAACCAAAGTCGGATGCACAACATATTGAGCCACCCAGGTGCCCCTATAAATGCATATTTTGAAAAACACTGGGAACATTTTGGAAGGAGAGTCTAGAGAGATTATTTCTAGCAGAAGAGTGTAGAAGTTGGAAAAAGGACTGGTAAAAGATGAAGCAGTCTTGAGAATTTTTCAGTTGTTAATACTTGGGACAGAAGCTGGGTGCACATTTCAAGCAAGATAAAGCTTTCAAATGTGTTATGTGACTATAGAATGCAAAGCAGTGATATCTTTGGAGGTGTGGACAAATCCTGGAAGGGACAGAATGCAAATATAATTAAAATGTTTTCTCTATTGAAGAAGTCACAGTGAGGATCCCTGTGAATGGATGGGCTCTTCAATGTGTGCTAATAGTTGGACATAAAAGGAAGAGGTGGATTTAGATAAATAGAGAGAGGATATAGTGTAGAATAGGAAAATTGAACAGATTGAGCAAACTTTTAGGAAAGGCAATTTTCCAGTTTCTTGACTTGGGGCACTGAACCTGGCCTTGATGGAACGGACATTGTGGGAAATAAGGATGTAGAGGTTTATAGCAGAATAAGATGTCCATTTCACCTCTTACTTATGTGATTTTGGGTTATCAGAAGAGTAAGATTTCAGAGCTAGAAGAAAATTAATATAAATTCAATCTGATTTCCCCATTTCAAAAATGAGATTGGGCTGTTTAGAGGAATGGAGTTGAGAGAAACGGCACACTTACGGAAGACAACAGGTAGTTTAGTTTAGCTGGACTGTGTAGAGATGCACCAGCATTAGCAGGTGGGCAAGGTCTAGATCCAGAAGGCCTTGAATTCTTTGTCCCATAGTTGTTGTCTTTTAGTTAAGTTTTTAATTTTAATTCCAGTGTAGCTAACATATAGTTTTATATTAGTTGCAGGTGTACAATGTAGTGATTCAACAATTCTATACATTACTCTGTTCACATTGTAAACGTGCTCTAAATCCCTTCAACTATTTCACCCATTGCCCCCACCTCACCTCTGGTAACCACCAGTTTGTTTTCCACAGTTAAGAGTCTGTTTCTTGGGACACCTGAGTGGCTCAGTCGGTTGAGCATCCGACTTCGGCTCAGGTCATGATCTCACGGTTCATGATTTCGAGCCCAGCATCGGGTTTTGTGCTGACAGCTCAGAGCCTGGAGCCTGCTTCAGATTCTGTGTCTCCCTCTCTCTCTGCTCCTCCCCTGCTCACACTCTGTCTCTCTCTCAAAAATAAATGAAGATTTAAAAAAAAAAGAGTCTGTTTCTTGGTTTGGTTTTTATCCTGCAAGGATTAAGGTGCTCCTGAAGCAGGGTGGTGACATGTGCCTGCTCTGTACAAGAAGTGGTACAGAGTGACACATAACATTAGACAAGGCTTGTAGAAATACACTTTGGTACCATTCCTCAATCTGTTTAAAATCGAAGAGTTTTTACCTGATCACCTTCACTGGCTTGATAAACTTCTCACACTCTGTAGTCAATCCAATTTATGAAACCTTTAACTCTTTATTGACATTCAATTTTATCTTCTCTTTTTATTTAAAGGAAAAAAAAAAGTGTCAGACTACTGAAAGTATGCTGATGATCCCCTGGCCGATATTCTCCTTTCAAGGCTGGTTTTTGGGGACTGAGGCTGTATAATGTTAATCGAAGGTCAAAGCAAGACCCCATGGACTGAAGCTTGACAAGTGAAACATATGTTCACACAAATGCTGCTGATTTTCCAAGATGTGCAGCTGAGCGAAAAAAGAAGTTGGAAGGTGTTAAATTGCCTCCTTAACACATTCATTGTCTCAGCTTTGAATTTAGATGCTAATATGCCAACACTAAAGTGATCAGGGAAATTGTTGCAGTTTTGAGTACACAGCATAATGTGAAAGATAACATCATGTATTTTGAGCTGAAAAGTAAGCCCAATCAGAGAAGGAACTTTAGAATTGAATACAGGTAG
Organism: Prionailurus viverrinus; assembly: GCF_022837055.1. Taxonomy (NCBI): domain Eukaryota; kingdom Metazoa; phylum Chordata; class Mammalia; order Carnivora; family Felidae; genus Prionailurus; species Prionailurus viverrinus. Next base: position 50,885,013 of record NC_062570.1, read on the forward strand.
TGTTTTTAAAAAATCCTCAAAAATCTTCTTTGGTGAAATTATTCATCGATACCATTTGAAATCCAAATTGAACGTGGCTGGGCATTTTTAAAGTGCCATGTGTGTGTGACTCAGTTGTGCCAAAAATAAGACTTTGCTGGTCTGTGAAATAATCAGCAGAAGTGAAATGAGTGCAGTTTAGTAATTAAAGTTGTCCATAGGGATTGGGATTTATACACATAACATTTGCCACTGTACCAGCCAGCCTGTGGTGCTTCTTTATACAGAAGTTGGGCAGGCAAACTAGGAGTTATCCTTTTCCTAAAATGGTTTAAACTTGAAGTTAAAAAATAAAATCTGAATGAATATTGGCTAAAGAATGACAGATTATTCATTCATTCATTCAGTCAGTCAGTCTCCTGCATACTTACTCTCCATTGGTAAAACTATGGTTACTTAGCTCACTGATAAGAAAGCCTGTGTTGAAGAAATTAGATATGGTCAAATTCAGCTGTTATCTCAGTTGTTATCCTGCAGCCTCCATTCCTTCTTCTTCCTTCCTTCCTTTCATCCTTCTTTCAATAACCAGCTCATCCTCACCAAGGGGTGAGAATACATATTAAAAACTCAAGTTCCCCGCACTACCGATGAAATAGAGCAGGCGTCGGTAATTTTTTTTTCTCTACAAAGGACCAAAGAGTAAATATTGTAGGCTTTGTAGGTCACAAGGTCTCTATCATAGCTACTGAATTGTGCTCTAGTGAAAAAAGCAGCCATATCTAATATTGAAACAAATGAGTATGTCTGTGCCCCAGATATATGTGTGTTCCCACAGTTTTGTAAAATTGTGTTTACAAAAACAGGTAGCAGGTTGGCTGATAGACCAACAGGCTGGCATGAAACTGGTGGGGGAAGTAAAATGGTGATGTACCCAAAAGGCTCTGGGGCCTGGTTCTCAGCTCCACTTTTAGCCTGGCGACTGATTCATTTACCTCATCTATAAATCTGCATTTTGCTATTTGTTTGCCAGATTTGGGATATTATGAGGATCAAATTATATGAATGAATGTATTTCAATTTAAAACTAACCATTTCTCTTTATAGTTCTTCATAAGCATATTATATACTATCAGCTCTCATATTCTTCTATACAAAGAAACTCCAGAGAGCAGTACTGAGAGCGATCAGAGAGCAGAGATCACCTTTTCATATCTTATGTGCCTAGTTTATGCACTGTTTTGTAAAGCACATATATCAATCTTCAATTTGATTTATTTTCCCCTTTTCTATCATTTATGAGACAGAGGAAGTGTGCCACAGGATCACTGAAATGACTGATCTAACACTAGAGATTTATAGTGGTGGAGTCAAAATAAGAAACTGTATTTTCATATCACTTGAGCAACTGCAAGAACAAAATCTCTTTAAAAATAAAGTAAAAATGTAGACCCCTCAAATTGTAGTATGCATACAGAGAAGAGAATTTTACGGGACATAGGGAGGTTTCTATAATTTGCTAAGTGTATAATTTCAGTGACTGAGAAATATTTTAAGTCTGTTAATAATACAAGGTAGAAAAGGATATTCTTTTGGTTAGATTTCTTTGTAGTTTACTCCAAATAACAATATGTTTGGAGCCTTTTGCAAAAAAGTATCCCATGCTCCTTTATCTAAATTTCCCATTTTCTCCATATTTGACATTGTGGCTCAGTCTTGTTACTGTGGGTTTTGTTTTTGTTTTTGTTTTTAATGGAATCTGTAGTGTGTACCAATAGTTTCTTGATGTGCAAGCTGTTTTTTAAAACCACATTAATCTTGAGGCCACTGTACATTCATCTTGGCCTCTCTGATGCAGTTTCTGGGCTATAATTTAACCTTCCTTCTATATAACTGATGCTTACAAAGCTTCCAAAATAGCCATATTTTATTACTTGAAGATTTTAGCAAGATTGAGTACATCAAGTATACACTCTAGAGAAGGGTACTTGCTCACACTCTGCTCTATTGATGTTTATTCAGAAAATGTTCTTTTTGTATTTTTCCCTGCTGTCATGCTGTACCACCATACACAAGATGTTGAATGTAGACAGTGTGATAATGAAGAAGAGATTATGAATAACCGCTCTGGATCCTCATGGAGAACCACTCCAGTTTTACATTCGAAACTTACAAACTTTGAGGAGTCTCTACAGTGCCATCACGATCATATCCAGCCTGTCTTCCTCTAATCACCTTGTCAACAAGATCCATTCTAAGAGCACCAGGGTGGCTCAGTCAGTTGAGTTTTTGACTTCAGCTCAGGTCATGATCTCACGGTTCGCGAGTGTCGGGTTCTGTGCTGACAGTTCAGAGCCTGGAGCCTGCTTCAGATTCTGTGTCTCCCTCTCTCTCTGCTCCTCCCCTGCTTGTTCTCTCTCTCAAAAATAAATAAAAATATTTTTTTTTAAAAAAAAGGAGAAGATCCATTCTAGCCATACAGAATAGTATTTCCTATTAAGGCCAATACTTCCAGACATCTGAAATTTATTTCAGTGTAGTTTTCTGAGTGAACTTTGACTTCAAGCAGAAAAAAGTCATATCTTTGTGCCATGGGGTTAACTGTGTGTTCCACCTAAGAGACTGGAACTGTAAAAAGATGTAATTTGAGAAGACCTAGGAACCAGATTCTTTAACTAGGGGACATAAATTGATATCTTCTGCTATTAGATATACTACTTAATATATAGTGATAAATAAGCTATTTTATATACAGTGAATATCCTGAGCTGAGGTATCATACATGGTGTTGGGTTGAATGTTTTCATGCTTTGTCTCTGAACTTTGATATTAGTTGATCTAGAATAATAAAATTAGCCAAGTGTCTAAGACTGAGCTAGTAGCTCCCAGCTAGCTCCTGTTAAGAAGGATTGAGGAGAGCTTTGAAATATTGGATAGAGGTCTGAGTATTTAAATTTGGCCTCCTGTAGTGCATCTGTGTGCCACTGAGCAAGCTGCAATGATGTTCTAAGACTATCTGCTCCCTATGAAAAGTGGGTAAGATGATAAAATAAGGCACATAATATGTATGCCACTTACATTTGAGAACTATGGTACACGTGCTTGCTCAAACTCTGGCCCTATAAAAGCACATCCTGGGTTTTCTAGGTGACTAGGGGGTCATTCCCTTTACCCTTTAACATTGAGTTAATTAACATTAAAGAAGAACAAAAAACAAAAACTCATGGCCTCTCTACACATACCATAAAGAATCTCCAGGGACTACTTTTCTCAGAAAGTGCCAAATGTTATTGGAAGGCATTTTAAAATTTTATAGCCTATCCAGTGGTCTCAAATCTGTACTTTCTTATGCCACAGAATACCTGAAACTATAGGAATATATCTCTGACATTTTGTTCTACTAGGTGTACTCCTCTTGACTTCTAGGCCATTCCCTTCTATCTTTCTGTTAAACGTGTATTTCTAGTTAAAGAACATTTAGCTGGAATGTCAAAGCCCTAACTCTTGCACCAACCAAGAGACTATTTATGCAAATATTCACTTTATTGCCAATTAGGGTTTTGGTCTCTCACCTTCATGTAGACTCTTTTATCTACTGGGCTAAAAATCCTTGAGTGGTTAGGTTCTTCCTATATACACGCCAAATAGATGTTAATGGCCACAGTCCTGATTTATCTTTCTGAACACTACTTTGATTCTTACTTCATCATCTAGAGGGCTTTTGAGGACAGAGGCGGCTGTCTCTAAGAGGCAGACCTGGGCATTTTTCTCTAACTGCATAATTTCAATAACCATCCAAAAGAGAGGAGTGCTTATAAAGAAGATAATTGGTCTTCACCTTTAAAGCTTCACTCCCTACACTGTTGCTTTAAAACAACAACAACAAACAAACAAAACAGTATTCCTTGAGAAATTAGATTGAAGTAATAATAGTGTTCACTAAAGAAACAAGTCTTTGGTCTTCTGATTCTTCATACGAAATCACCCTCTATACTCAGTACTCATGTTTTCTAAGGGACATATCCTTGGCCAACTCATCTACCAGGAAACTCACCATCTTAAGCTCTAAATAGCCTTTGGATCCTCATATACTTCATGAACCAGTCCTCTTGATCAATTAACTTGAAGGACAGCACATCTAAATCTTTCTTAATGTGTGGTAGGTAGAAGGAGAACTATATTGAAAACACTAACAAAATTATATGAGCAGAATTAGAGAGAGACAGTGTGGAAAATCCTCCTATAATACATCCTTATACTGTCTTCACAACAGTGTAAAAAGAGTCTAAGAGTAACAGTCTGTTTTTCAATGATCATGGTGTGGCTTTGTCAAGTATTTATTTTTCCCCTTTCCTTCCCTGATTAAGAAGCAGAAAGGGCTCAAGTCCACATTAACCATCTTTCTCCTAATTACTTCCAGATAATCATTATAGCTCACAGGTCCAAATTTACCCAGACTCCTTGCACACAGAAGTGATTATTTTTACTTAGAAAAAAAAAATTAAAGTGCAGTGGAATAAAAGGAAACTATTTATTATCCATTGGTTCAGATTCAATAGGTCCTAGGCTATTTGCCTTATGAAACTTGTAGAAGGTAATCTAAAAATGCAACTGACTTAGGCAAGTTGATCTTTACAGATGGGAACATCTTAGAAGAGCATACTACTCTCAAAGAGGCATTTATAATCAATCTCTAATTTAAAATCTAGCAAAACTTCTTAGTCTTAAGTCAGTTTTATGCTTTAAAAATAGCTTCATCTGTAAATTCTGCTTTCCCCAATAACATGGTCATAATGTAGTGTATGCAAACCCTTTAAAACTAATCACCTGTAACAAATACATAGAACAGCATATTGTGGAATGACATACTTGGCCCCACACAGTTCCTTGGGTGTTCACTGGGTGGTGATTGCTCTGATATGATCAGTCCCATCCTGGAGTTCCTTTGGCATATTCTGCTAACATCTGAAACCTCTGTGATGTCATTTCACCCTTGTTTTATTCAGAGATTGAGGACATTCTTGCTGTTTTGGCTCAAAAAATTTTTATAGGTGCTATAAATGTCATGCTTTCTATTTATTCCTTTGAATTTGGGGGAGTACATCACCATTTGTGTGTGTGTATGTGTGTGTGTGTGTGTGTGAGAGAGAGAGAGAGAGAGAGAGAGAGAGAGAGAGAGATGGCTCTACTTGCTGTACCAGAGAATGTCTTGGCAGGCTATAGGCTTTGAAACCACTATGTGCCATATATTCTTGAAATTGAGGGAGTTTCAAGAATCCCAGGTTAACCACCCCAGCCCCTAACCCCACTCATTGCACCATTATGCATTTCTGTATTTTAACTATCCTGAGCTGCCCCATTTAGTCCAATGCCCTTCATAATAGTACCCTCAAATATTCCCAAAAGGAAGGTAAGTCAAGAATCCCCTGTGGGTTCCACTTCCAGCATGACTGCAAGAAGAGACTATATGAGTCTTATGCCATCTCCCAGTAACTTTTATTTTCTTGCTCAACTATGTATGTTTCACCCTTGAGAGCTAGAGTAAATGTGGGCTCTATCCAGTGACAAACATAGCCTCCACAACTCCTGAACAGAGAACCCATACTTTTTAGCCAATTACTCTAAAAATAAGGAAAAAATAATCATATTGTATGTTGTTGGACTCCACATTCATGTTTTTCTTTACTTTTTAATAGGATTTGTAGCCAAGAGATTTGTAGCCCTGTGATAGAGTGATTGTAACCACTGCTTCCTCTTTGTAATTTGTTGTGATGCCACACCCTGCCTCCTAGGGTAGCCTTCGCCCTTGTTATCACAATTATCTCAGCAGCAGAATGAGAAGTTGGAAGTTCTCCCAAAGCTGTGAGATTTAGAGAATCTAGAGATTAGGGCCCAGGGAGGTCATATTGAGCACAAGGAGGATTGCTCTCTTATTCATGATAAGATTCTCAAAATCTTGACCTTGGTCATCTTTTTGAACTTCACTAATTTAATGGCACTAATTTAATGGCATTGCAAATGTACTTTTGTGTCACTTTCTTTTCTGAAGCAACAGGGACATAACTCTAGGTTTCCTGAATTTTCTCATGGCTTACTTTGTTCAGTAGGGCCCGGATGAGATTTTAAATTTATAAATTGCTTCTTTTCTAAGCTGGATTCTTCCATCCTCAGCCATCTGAAGTGTTACTGTGTTTGCCAGACCATGAGTTCTCTTCGAAGAATTTCCCTTTTCTTTTAAGTACATGTATTTATTTTTATGACATAGTCAACTATAGGAGGACTCACTGTGAATGGAAAATATAAATTACCAAGCCAATTATATGTGTAGGGCATCCATTTTTTTAAAAATATATTAAGCATCATGGGAATTAGTTCCCCATATTATTGAGGTCTTTGACCTATGAACTTCAAATCTACATAAAGAAAGAAACAATGCTGAAGAAGAAGTAAAAGAAATTAAAATATTTGATTTTTTTTATTATTCTTAATTGATTTAATAGATAATTATTTCAAGCCATAACGGTAACAATATATTGGGTGACTATATATGTATAATATATTATAGATTATAGCACATGGATACGTGAATAAATTATAACAATGTTATAAGAAATTAAAGGAATTAAGAATACTGAACAAGGGGCACCTGGATGGCTCAATTGGTTGAGCGTCCAACTCTTGATTTCAGTTCAGGTCATGATCCCAGGGTAGTGGGATTCAGCCTTGCATCAGGCTCCACACTGAGAGTGGACTCTGCTTAAGATTCTTTCTATCCCTTTCCCTCTGCTCCTTCCCCACATGCACATGCTCTCTCTCTCAAAATAAATAAACAATTAAAAAATAATAAGACTGAATAATAATTATAAGGCACCTGGATTATCCATGAAGCAGAATATGGTTATTCAAAACCCAACTTAGATTCATTGAAAATGTATATTATATATGGCAAAGTCCACAGCAATCATTAAAAATAAATAAAAATATTTTTAAATGAATTAAAATCAATATACCAAGAAACATGGAAAATGAAGTCATATAAAACATACCATCAAAACCAGAGGAGACAACAAACAAACAAACAAGCAAAAAAGCAGAGAAGGCAGAAAAAGAGAAGAAGAAATAAAAGACTCCAAGGCCAAATACAATGCATAGAAAACATTTACACAAATAGCATATATTATTTAACTATATCAATAATCACCCTAAATGTGAATAATCTGAATATAGCAATTAAAATACAGATATGGCTGGAGCCTCTGGGTTGCTCAATCAGTTAAGTGTCTGACTCTTGATTTTGGTTCAGGTCATAGTCTCAGGGTCATGAGATTGAGCCCTGAGTTGGGCTCCATGCTCAACATGAAGTCAGCTTAAAATTCTCTCTTCCTCTCCCTCTGCCCCTTCCCTGCTCACTCTCTCTATAAAAAAAACAAAACAAAACAAAGCAAAACAAAAAGCAAAAAAAACCCTACAGATATAGCTTGTGAATTTAAAATATTCAACTATTTATTGTTTATAAAAATCTAGAAAGAAATCTTAAGTATAAAGAACACATACACATTGAAAGTAAAAGTATGGAAAATAAATACCACGTTAAGATATACAAACACACAAGAGAGCTGGAGTAGCTCTAATTTCAGACAGAGCAGATATCAAAACAAGAAAAATAATGGGGACATAGAGGAGCATTATGTAATGATAAAGGGGTCAATTCTTCAGTAAGATATAACAATCTAAAACATGTTTGTACATAACAACAAAGAGTCAAAATATGTGAAGTAGAGATTGATTTAAAAGGAAAAATAGAGGAGTGCCTGGGTGGCTCAGTTGGCTGAGCATTGGACTCTTCATTTTAGCTCAGGTCATAATCTCATGGTCATGAGTTTGAGCCCCACGTGGGAGTCCATGCTGCCATGGAGCCTGCTTGGGAGTCTCTTTCTCCTTCTTCCTTTGCCCCTCCCCCACTCAGGCACATCCATACACTTTCTCTCTAAATACATATATACATACATACATACATACATACATAATAAATGGAGAAATAGACAGCCATTAGCAAAATATTACTGGATTATAACCCAAAATATAACATAAATATCCATGAGTCCATACTGCTATAAATAAATAATTGAATAAATAAATAAGGTAGGATGGAGAAAACTCTTGTGCAGAATTCCAAATAAATTATGTAGATTCTACATGTTCAAAGAGGTGAACATAACTTTCCTCTCCTTAAATGAAGGTGTACGTATTGACATCCTTCTAAAGAATATAGTATGGAATCAAGGGGCAAGTGAAGGAATACAAGCAGTATTACAGTAAAGAAACCTAACAAACACGACCTTGGCCATGTTAATGTCAACAGTGATAAGTCATGTTGATAATATGTACCCCTAAAAGTGCCTCTCTAACTCTGTGAACTTCCTTCCTAACTCTAGTGTAATCAGAAGAACATCAGACAGATTCCCAACTGAGGGATGTGCTACAAAATATTTTACCAGTAGTACTGAAAAATTTCAAGAAAAAAAGGAAAGTCTGAGAAACTGTCACAGGCAGAGAAGCCTGATACATGACTAAATGTATCACATATGAAATACTGAATCTAGAACAGGAAATTAAAGAAAAGCCAAGCAATTCTACATAGATAATTATATCATCTGCAAATAAGCACAATTTTATTTATCCCTTTTCAATATGTATAATTTTATTTTTTTTCATTTTTTATTTTTTTCATGCCTCTTGCCTTAGCTAGGTCTTTTACTACCATGTTGAATAGGAGTGGAAAGAGAAAGCATTCTTGCCTTGTTAATGATCTAAGGGGAAAATTGTTCTTTTGTTTTTTTTTACCTGACAATTAAGTGTGATGTTAGCTATAGTTTTTATAGATGTTCTTTATCAATTTGTGGAAGATCAATTATTTCAATTATTTTCCTGGTGTGGTAAGAGTATTTATCATGAATTGGTATTGGATTTTTTTTCAAATTCTTTTATTCTGTGTCAATTAATATAATATGTTTTTTCTTTATCAGTTGATATGATACATGATATCAATTGATTTTTGAAAACTGAGCCATCCTTGGATACCTGGAATAAAGTTGTACTTGATCATGGGGATAATTCCACTTATACGTTGAAAGATTTGATTTTCAAATATCAATTTCCTTTATCGATGGGCTATTATTGTTCAATACTTGCTGCTCTTGTTATTTTAACAGTTATCTTTTATGTCAACTAAGAATAAGACAAAACAGATCTTGTTTTACCTTTTATTTCTTTCTGCAGTGTTTTTTCTTTCTTTATGTAGATCCAAGTTTCTGACCTATGTGATTTTCTTTTCGCTGAAGAAAATTTTTAGTATTTCTTGCAGAACAGCTCTTCTGGTGAACAATTCCCTTAATTTTTGTTTTCTGAAAGTGTTTTAATGTCTCATTTATTTTTGGAGGTTGATTTCCATGGATACTTAATTTTAGGTTGTTTTTCTTTTAATTTCAACACTTAAATTTTCATTCCTCTCTTCTTATTTTCCAGGTTTCTGATGAAGAGTCTGCTGCAATTATTATCTTTGTTCCTTTATAACTAAGGAGTTTCATTTTATTCATTTTTTTTCTCTTCTGGTTTCTTTCATTATTTTGTATATGTTTTTGGTTTTTTTTCAATTTAATAAGACATGACTAGGTACACTGGAGTTTTTCTTGTATTAATTGTATTAATTCTTATATTAATTCTGCTTGCTGTTCTACAAGCTTCCTAGATCTGTAGTTTGGTGTCTTATTAAATTTAGTTTAAATATTTCAAATATTATTATTAGTTTAAATATTTCAAATATTTCTTTTCCCCTGTTGTTTCTTTTCCTCTTGCACTATAAATTGTACATATTACATCCTTTGAAATTATGTCACACTCTTGGATAACTTGTTTTTGTTTGTTTTTTTTCATATTTCAGTTTGAAAAGATTCTATTGGATTATCTTTTATCTCACTAACTCTTTCCTTGGTCATGTCCAATCTAATGATCAGGCAAATCAAAGGCATTCTTTATATATACAATATTGTTTCCAACTTCTTGCATTTTCTTTTCATTCTTTCTTAGTTCTTTTTTCATTTCTCTGCTTCTGTTATTTATCTGTTCTTTCATTATTGTCTACCTTTTCTATTAGAAGGTACAGTGTTCTTTAATCTTCAATTAAATCTCATTATTTTAGTAGGAACCTGGAAGTCAGAGAAAACTGAAGTGAAAGGAATGTCCTTCCCTGGAGACTCTGAGGTAAGACTGTAATGTCTTTGTCCCTGGGGAGGAAGACTAAAGAACTGTGGTAATATTTTATCCTTTGTTATGGATAAGACACTGGGTCTTTCTCACAAAGATTACTCTATCTCCCTGCTAGAACTTTGCAAGTATTCATCTCAGATTTTTACTGTGAGAGTCTGATGGGATTACTGAAGGTAAAGTCCCATAAATCACAGGATCATAGGATCTCTCTAAGATTATGGACTCTAGCAGTTTCTAGCTCTCAAACTCATCCACACTCAGCTTCCACTAGTTCATCAAAATCACCAATTAAATGTTCCTACCATTTTATGGTTCTAGAGGCTCTCTCCAAGTAAGCATATTTCTGCTGAGGTTTTTTGGATTTGCCTCCCTCTCAGGATTCTGGGTAGTGCTTTGCCCCAAAAAATCAGATCTCTAATGGGTCCAAGAAAAGTCATCAATTTTTTCAAGGTTTTCCTTTTGTAGGTATGGGCATTATGACTTAGAAAGTCTTTAAATATTGGTGCAAAAACTGGAATTATGAGGCTTTGATTCCAAGCTCTTTTAAATCATCAACCAAGTTTGCTATACCTTTGGACTCTTCCTGGAGAATTATATCCATCTATCTCTGAGTGACTGCTGCGGTGATCAATGTGAAGGTGGTGTGATTTTATTCTGCTAACAGTTTGCAATGCTTTGATCAACTTCATCTGCTTGAGTTGGTTATATCCTAATGGAAATATCCTGAAATCAGTTTATTTCTTAATTAGAACTAAAATCAATGTACTGTGCTATAGGAAAAAATATCAAGGGATGTTTCCTCTAACAGATATAATCCATAATATAAGACTCTTTCTTTGGCATGATTTCATCAAATATACTTTAAATACATTTCAGTGGTATCTAACTTCCTCAATCAAATTTTAAAAATCATATTTAACAACCATACTTCCAAGTTTTTAAAGGACAGTTTCCTATTTTTTTGCTATTGACATCCCTTGCAGTTTAAAAAAAAAATAGTTTTAGAAAAGTTTTTTTGATAGGGTCCTCCTAGGGAAGTCATTGTGTTCTGGCCCTGCATATTATGACTTTTTATCTTCACTTTTATCTTATCTGATTTAGTAACAACCTGATTTAATAACAACTCAACATCCTTCTTTCTAGTTCTGTCTTCAAATGATTTATGTGCAGGCATACTTCATTTCTGTTTTCACATACTTTAGTCTGCCTTCTGTATCTGCAACTTTCTCCCAAGGAAGTAGTGGTAAGTAAAATAACCACCGTCTTTGAGATGTTGAAGTTCTAATCCTCAGACAGGCTAAATTACAAAGTAGAATTAAAGTTGCTAATCAGTTTACTTTAAAATGGAGAGATTATCTTGAATTATCCATGTAGGCTCAATGCAATCAAAAGGATCTTAAGAGGTGGAAGAGTGTGTCAGAAAAACATAGAGGGAAATGCAATGGAAGAATGGTCAGAGAGATGCAATGTGCATCTTCCTGCATGCAGGAAGGGGTCATGAGCCAAAGAATGTGGAATGTTCTCAAGAAACTGGAAAAGACTAGGAAATGGATTTCCCTAGAGTTTCCCAGGAAAAAAACAAAACAAAACAAAACAAAACACCCCTTGAAAACTTGGTTTAGGCCACTGAAACACATTGAGACTTCTTTACTGAACTGTAAGACAATATTTTTGCATTGGTTTAAGTCACTAAATTTAATGGCAATTTGTTATAGTAGCAATTGTGAACAAATAAAAACACCCCCACAATGATCCCCTCTTTAATTTCCCTTACTCTACTACTATTTTCTTACTGGCTGTGACATAGATTCATAGAGATACATATCTATATATAACTTTACAAAGCCAGTCTGAATCCTCTTTAGCTGATTCTGAGAGCAAACCCAATTACTAGAAATAATGTTTCAGGTGCAAGTTTAAAAAAAAAAAAAACAGAAAAAAACAACTCCATTTAAAAATATTCATTAATAAAATCTATCACTCTGGGGTGAACCTACATTCTAGACTCTAAAACCCAGTCATAATTAGATGTTGCTTAGAATTCCAATTCTTGGGCAAATAGTACTGTCATGGGTGGAATTGTATCCCCCAAAATTCATATATTGAAACCTTCAGCCCCAGTAACTCAAAATATGACCTTACTAGGAAATTGGGTCATTGCAGATGTAGTTAGTTAAGCTGAGTTCATATATTGAAACCTTCAGCCCCAGTAACTCAAAATATGACCTTACTAGGAAATTGGGTCATTGCAGATGTAGTTAGTTAAGCTGAGTTCATACAGAGTAGGGTGGGTCCCCATTCCAACATAAAAAGAAGATATTTTGGAAGACATGCACATAGTGATAATATCATATGAAGATGAAGTCAGAGATTGATGTGATGTTTCTGCAAGTCAAGGAAGACAAAAGGTTGTCAGCAACTAACTGGAAGTTAGAGGAGAGGGCAAACGAACAGATTCTTTCTCACAGCCCTTAGAAGGATCCAATCATTGACATGGTGATCTCAGATTTCTAGCCTTTTGAGACAATAAAATTTGTATTGTTATTTAAGCCATTCAGTTTGTGGTACCTTGTTATGGTAGCCCTAGCAAAGTAATAAAAGTACTAAAGCGATTTGCTTACCTATCACCATTATATGACTACTAACGCTAAGCACAGTGACACCTACAACAACACAATAAATTCAAAGACCTTCACAGTCTAAGATCACTAAATTCAGGGCTGCTCCAGAAACTTTAATCTCTATTGGTTGTTTATTGAATCTTAAGTGACTACTCTTTTGTAGGGATTTTTAGTTTATGACCATAAATTGAGCATTTTGAGGATGACCTTTAATGAAATCCTTTTTTTCTTCTGCATTCTGAAGGGTAGTAAAATATATTTATTGGAATCTAATGAAGAGTAAACGTTAGTATCTGCTTTATTAATAGTAAAGCTGGATTTGAGCTGACGGCTAGAGCTGGTAACCCAGTTTGAGCCTTTCCATGTCTTCCTAAATTTAGACATGCATCTAGTCACCACATCTCAGAGTTCTGCTTCATACTCATTCAGTTCTGGGATACAGAAATCTTCATGGAGTGTGGGGCCAATCTACACCTTTGTGTCTATCTCACTAATCAGATGCAATAGCCCTTCTTCCATATGGAGGGTCTTTAGAGAATAGTGGAACTGGAACAGAAGGCTTCTCCCCAGTCCCTTCGTGTATTCGGTATAGAAAGAGAAAATCCATGGTTAATAAAAGAATATTGACAGAATTGAAAAACAAATATATTTTCTTAGTCCATTCAGGTTACTTTAACAAAAACACCATAGCCTGGGTAATTGATAAGCAACAGAAATGTATTTCTCCTCCACAGTTCTGGAGGCTAAGGAATCCAAGATCAAGGCACCAGCAAATTTGGGTGTCTGGTGAGAGCCTCCTGGGTTAGATGGCTTTCTTCTCGCTGTTATCTCACAAGGTGAAGGGGCAAGGGTACTCTTTGGTGTCTCATAAGAGCAGTCATATTCATGAAGGCTGTACTTTCATGAACAACACATTGGGGATTAGGTTCAAATATATAAATTTGGGGATGATACAAATATTCAACCTATGACACATAAAAACAAACACAACTAGACTACTTGTATTTAACACTTAAAGTAAGGTTAGTCCCTGTCCTAAACACCAGTTTTCTCATTTAAAGCTCCTTAAAATATTGTGCAATTGGTTACATATTACTTCCCCACTGATGTTTTACCAGTTGTCCAAATTATACCCTTTATAGGAAAATAATCCAGTTCTGAATCATACATTGCATTTAGTTGTCATGTCTCCTTTATCTCCTTTAGTTCAGAACTCTTCCTCATCCCTTATTTTGTGAGTAAGTAATAACAGATGACTTATTTTATAGAAAGTCATTTTAGGTATGTCTGATGTTTTCCTAAAAGATTTAGTTTATGCATCTTTTCGGGAAAGATCTCTCTCTCTCTCTCTTTTTTAATGTTTATTTTGAGAGAGAGAGGGAGAGAGACAAAGCGCAAGTGAGGGAGGGGCAGAGAGAGAGGGAGGCACAGAATCCGAAGCAGGCTCCAGGGTCCAATATGTCAGCACAGAGCCCAACACGGAGTTCGAACCCACAAACTGCGAAATCATGACCTGAGCTAAAGTTGAATGCTTAACCGAATGAGCCACCCAGGCACCCCTTCAGGAAAGATCTCTTAAATGTTGCTCTGTATTCTCATTACATTCTGTAAGATTGCACATAATTTTGTTTTATCCCATTACATTTGATGTTTACTTTGACCCCATGATGAAGGGGATGTCTGCCGGTCTTCTCCATTTTACTCTTTTGCTCTTTGCAATTCGTAGGTGGTTTTTGGTAGATTTACTAAACTAGCTAAATTTCCCACTTCTATCAAACATTTAACTTGCACTTTAACACACGATGCTGGTCTTTCTTCTGCACAAAAACTTTCCTCATCCTGTATTTTGCATGAATACTTTGCACCATGTAAACATCATCTCCCCTTATGGACACTCTTTGCACTTGATTGTGCTCCAACACAGTATATGTGATTAAAGCTAGTTAAAGCATCTATATAAACGTTTAAGATTCTGGGAGTTTTGTGTGTAGATTTACTCATCTCGCAGCTGTCCATGATAAGCCTCATATGTAAGTTCCCCTGCTTATTTAAACCGCCACCTGCCAATCTGGAGTGGTCTGCCTCTTTCTTCATTCTTTCCTCACCCACTGTGTACAGGGAGCCAATTTGTGAACCAAAAGAAGGAAAGAAAAGGAATAATCATTCTAATGTAAAGATGAAGGACGATATAGTATGATGGAAGAAAATTGAGATATGGATACTCGATTCAAGGATTTCCAGTCCTTTGTTCAACAAATTGATTGACTGCTGAGGGGACAATAATGAAGAGTGGACCCTTTATGCTGGTAGATAAAAATATGATAAATGTAATTCCTGCTTTATCATGTACAGGGTACTCTATCTAGACAATTTCCTGTCTTTCTCTCAGCAACTGTTTGTTGCCTTAGCTGAAAAGAAAGGTTATCCAGAGGATTCTCTATAGTATTTTGTTGTTTTGATGTTCTTTGTTTTACTGAAGGTCAGTGAAAAGGCCCTTGATGTAGAAGCTGTATTTCTCCTGACCAGCATTTATGGCTTTCATTGTGCTTTATAAAGAGCCATCTCATTTCATATCCAAATTAAGTTACCGATAGCATTGAAAATAAAATCAATTTTTCTTTATCATTATTCTTGCAATTGGATACCTCTGTGACTTTTATGACTTCATTATATCAACTAGAAGTAGGACCTGTTATTAGATTTTCAGCTTGTAGTGGGAGGGAAGTCTATGGTATATGGTGATTCAATTATACATTCAGCAACTGAGGAAATAACTACAGGATGGACTTTGGATCCACTGTGACCTGAACTTAGGCATAAAACTCTGTTTATCACCTTTCTGCCAGAAGACCACATATTGACTAGTGGACTGTAGTGGCATCTTCGATCTGCAAGTGTTTGTCAATCTAGTGCCAATTTAAAAAAAAAAAAAATTTTTTTGACAGAGAGAGACAGAGCACAAGTGGGGGAGGGGAGAGAGAGAAGGAGACACAGAATCCGAAGCAGGCTCCAGGCTCTGAGCTGTCAGCACAGAGCCCAACGCGGGGCTCGAACCCACAAACTGCGAGATCATGACCTGAGCTGAAGTCAGACACTTAACTGACTGAGCCACCCAGGCACCTCTACTGCCAATTTAAATTCTTCTTTTCCTCAGTGCATAGTCACCTTGGTAAATGGCTGCATTCTCTTTGGAGAATTCTTAGAAGAAGAAAATTTAAAGTACATGGTTGTGACATTGTTTTAGAGTTTTTCTAAACAGATTCCAGCCTTCAAACAAGGTATTCTGGTTTACAAACTGAGTTAAAAAGCCAGTAATCTCTATGTTGGCCACCACCAGGTGATAGATCTAAATAGTAACATAATAATTTTGAGAGGTCTAAATCATAAATATGATTGAAATATAGACATTCAGAAGTAAATGGAGTCTATATTATGCGAAATTGAAAGAAAGAAATTTCTTGTTATATAGTGGCAGAAAGCTTAGCAGAATTATGTCCTGCAGTTATGTGAAAAGCAGAATATGTCAGTGATTACCTTGGATATTTCGCTAAGAAGATTTTCATGTAAAATGTTGAGGAAGTGGCCTGGATTATTATTGCTGCTTATAGTAAAATAAGAGACTGAAGAAAGAACTGTTAAGCAATTAAAAAACAAAAACAAAAACAGAACTTGATGATTTGGGAAATTCTCAGCCTATCCAGATTGCAAAAGATGCTAAAATTAAGAGATTTGCTGTTAGTAAAGTCTGCTCTGTAGAGAAAGCCAAGCGTGTGCCTGAACAATCCTTTGCTAGTACCTCAGAAGAATCAATAAGTCAAAGCATTCAATCACATAAAGGGCTTTTAAAAGAGAATAGACATGCAATTCAGGGATACCCAAAGCTATCTCAGTGGGGGCCAGGAAAAGAGATGAAACTATCCAGGAATGATCTGTGGAGGAGCCTCGTGTCTAATGAAGTGAATCTCATGACATACTTGGGAGTTCTTGAGACTCTTCTAACAGCAGTAACACTGCCAGTTTGAACCGAAAGGAATAAAGAGAGAATAAAATGAAAACAGGATGCCAGACTCACAAAATTATACAGGCAGTAAACAGTCTGATAAAATTACTTGGCTTCAAACATGTACTATCCTTCATTAAATAGGAAAGATGACGTTGAGGTGGGAGCCATAGAGTTAGATAGAGGAACCCTGATCTACAAAAGATTATCCCCAGAGCTTGAAACCTATTAGAGTTTGCCCAGTTGGATTTCAAAATTACTTGGGATGAGTGTCTTCTTTTGGCCTTCCATTATCTTCCCTTTTGACCAAGAATGTTTAATATTTATCTGTCCAGCCATTGTAGTTGGGAAGCAGATAACTTTTCTGGTTTTACAACTCCACAGATAGAGAAGGATTTTGTTTAAGGATGGATCACATCCAAAATCTCACCCATACCTGATTTGGAAGATTTAGTTGGTCAGATCTGAGACACTTGAGTTAACGAGATTTGGATGGGACTTTGAAGTTTGTTTTTTGTTTGTTTTTGAGATTTTAAACTTTGAATTGACATGTTAAACTTTGAAACTCATGAGGATGTTAGGATGAGGTGAATGTATTTTGCATGTGGGACAGAAAAAATTCTGTGCAGGTCAGAGTACTGACTCTGATAGGTTAAATAGTACTCTCCCTAAAAAATGTCCAAGTCCTAATCCTACTCTTTTAAACCTGAGAATATGTTATCTTGCATGGCAAAAAGAGAGTTGCACATATGGTTATATTAAGATGAGAATGTTGATATAGACAAATTTTTCTGTATTAACCATGCAAATCCAATGTAATTGCAAAAGTTCTTATAAGGGAGGCAAGAGAGACAGAGTCAAAGAAGGACATATGATTATGAAATCAAAAGGAGATCACACATAGTGATTGAAGCAGAGGATGGAGACTGACACAGAGAAAAAGTATATTATCTATCTAACCTTATATATATGATCATATTTAATGTTGAACCATTTCCACATCTAGGTATGAGTAAAATAGTTTTAAATAGACTATACTATTTAATCCTTAGAACAAATCTTTAAAATTTTCTTAATGTTTATTTATTTATTTTGAGAGAGAGAGAGAGAGAGAGAGAGAGAGAGCGAGCGAGCAGGGGAGAGGCAGAGAGGGAGGAGACAGAATCCCAAGCAGCCCAGTGTGGGGCTCTATCTCACAAACCGTGAGATCATGACCTGAGCCGAAATCAAGAGTCGGATGATTAACTGACTGAGGCACCCAGGTGCCCCTTAATTACTTTTTAATATAAGCTATTTATAGATTCGGATTTTGAATTTTTCCCCCTGGAATATATTTAAATCTGCCTCTAGATAAGAGTCTAATGGCAGGGATTAACTGTGTTGAGTCTTGCAGAGAGTAGGTACCTCTTCATGAAAATAATCATCCCAGGATGACTTATTGAAGGGTTTCTAAGGAAAGGAAATCAAATACACTCAGACACAAGAGAAGGGTATGCTTCTACTTGGAAGGGAGACTCAGAGAAGCCTAGGGGTTCCAGATTATCAGTTTTATCTAAATTCATCTGGATGATCTTCTTTTAAGCCTCATAGTCTCAGTACTCCATACTAAGCATTTTTCAGTATTTTTCACATTAGAGGATTGGTGGGGCTGTAAATTGGTCACAAGTTAGGTTCCATGGGAAACAATGTTTCAGATGAATGTTAAAGAATGCTTGTGGTATCAACATGTGTGGAAAGTAGGGGAAAGAAGCTAGATTGGACTTCAGCCAGTGCATGAGGAGTTTGGACCTGAGACACCTCTTCAGTTTTATACCGAGTGGAGAAAAGAGGACCTGGTCTTTATACACTGGCATCGATCAGTCATTGGAGATGCAGAATTTCTCTAAAATGAGGCATGACCTTGAGAGAGGCATTCATCTTCAGTCAATGTATTCCCCCCGAAGAATGGTACAGCTGATGTCCCTCCTCTAGTACTGAGAGCAGCTGTGAGAATAAGGTCTTTATTCCTCAAGGGAGATCTGGGTGGCACATCATAGCATCCACCACAAAAATCAACTTGTATAGCAATTCTGCAGCACATACAATTACAATTGCAGTGAGATCAGCCTTGAAGCTACAAAACTAAGAGATTTCCTTTAGGGTCAGGACAGAAGCTGTCTAATTTTCTGACCGAGATTTAAGCTGAGAGTTTAAAGACCTAAGCTTATTCTTTTTATTTTCCTCCATTTGATTTCAGTGCAGGCAAGAGCAGTATCTCACTTTACTGTCCTTGCAGTCATTGTTGCTGCCACAATAGTTAATAACATAATAGCTTATTGGTCCCTCAAGGAACTTGTTTCAGTAAGGACATTATCACAATCAACCATAGATGATAATTTGATTAATTATGATGCCACTGCATGACATGATTCTTAGCACCCTATTTCCCATTTTCAAGGAGCTCGCTTTTATGTTCAAGCCCAGGGACACAATCAAACCAATAACAGAAAGCCCATCTTTGAGCATCTTCATCCCGAGGCCTTCCTGGAACTAATTTTTGTATCACTCAGGATTTCTGTCAGGAATTTAATATGAAATAGAGAATTTAATATAAATAATTGTTTTCAGGATTGGAGAACTGAAAAACCAAAGAGAGAACACTAAGTTAGTACAGAAGTAACTTCAGAAACAGCTTTTGTCTTCAGGGTCAGGGAAAACAGGGGAAAAAACCTAAGGATTAATAGAATTTAGTAACATAGGGAGGGTTCCTACAGAGTTGGGATTCAAATTTAGAGGAGGGTTCCAGCTCTACCAGTGCTGAAGCCGCATGATCTTGAATGAAGGCCCCTGCCGAGGTGGGCAGAGGCCAGCTACTGCTACAATCCTTGAAAGAGTATGATGGGGGCAGGTCCTGCAATGTGGGGAAAAAATATATAGCTTGCAAATGGATATAGCTGTTGTTGCCAGAATAAAGGATTACCTGATTGATACTAATAGGAAGTAAAACAGAAAGTAGCAAATCCTGTCTCTTCAGGCCTTCCAGTCTCCCTCCAGCATTGCCCACGGCAAAGCATAACAGGAAAGGAGCTGGCAAGATGGAAATGTGATTTGCAGAATCTCAGCTTTAGCATCACAAAGAGAACTAGGTAAATTTGAAGCTAAGAGAAGACATGTGATTCACGAAGGAATCACATGGAAAATTTAAAATAGAGACAATGTGTTTATATAGCAAGAAATATTTCTTAGACACCTTTTATGGGATGTGGAAGTTGTTGACTAAACACCTTTTACTTGCTTCCTACTACTATAAAGGCTGGAATCAAAATACTTGGCTCTCACTCTCCCTAGCAATTCCAAGATGTCATTTCACTTAGTTCTGACCAATGAGGACAAAATAACATACATTAAAAAATACAGTCTTACTTTTTGCTCTTCATCACTTCCTTCCATCCTTTGTAACTCAGATATAAATCTCCAGCACCATTTAGGGACTATAAATTTACCAACATGAGAATGAGATTTAAATGCTAAGACTGGCTGAACAGAAGATAGAGTTTTGGTCCCTGATAGCCCCTTTGAGCCACTCTATCACCTACATCACAACTTCTTGTTTTGTGAGATAATAAACCTACATTGATTTAAGCTGGTTTGGTCAGGTTTTCTATTATTACCTACTAACTTAAGGAACCCAAATCTTAATTACTGCATTGTGAAACACTCCCATAATTTAGAGGCAATTTATTTATAGTCTATTCTTGGAGACATATATTTTACATAGTAAGGTTTTACGAAATTCTGGGTATTTGTTTGTTTGTTTAGTTCTAAGTTACAAATTAACCTAGGTTATCTTGGAAAACTACTAAATCTTTCTAGGTCCAAAATTTTCTCATCTATAAAATTTTCTGTTGACTTTGATGAAATCAGATTATCAATTATAGATTAAATTCAAGTCTCCACTTGAGTAGGAAAGGATGGAATAAGCAAATGTTGAAGTAACTGAGCTGAGGACCACAAAGCATTGTTGAAATCCATAAAGATGGCATGAAGAGTATAAAAACAACATGTCATACATAGAATTAATTATACAGAAAACACTACAACCCTCATGTTGTACTCAGTGACAAAGAACCAAATTGAAAGGTCAACCCTAGAATTCTGGCTTCATCTCCAACATGTAAAGTGTTAAGAAGTGCTCACTACCCATTTGCAACAAGGAAAAACAAAAATAGAAAATCTGACTATCAACAAAGGTTCTCAACCTGCCCCCCACCGGAAAAAAAAAAAAAAAAAAAAGGAAAATCTGACTATCAGTGGCTTTTCTTGGCCACAATAGAGAATTGAGGCACAAGGCAAACCAATACCTAAAGTCTGGAAAAACGAATGCTTCTGCACAGATAAAGCAACTAAGATCTCCTGGAGCAGAAAGTGCTGGAAGAACATATAAAAGATAATTTCATGAATTTCTGGAAACAGATTGTGGGCTAGTATGAGAGTGAAAAAATCCTGGGAGCCACAATTTTCTTGTTCCCTACACTAACCTAGTCTTTTTATCCAGAAACATCACCAGTTCCTCATAGTGAGGATATGGAAAAGATTCCCTCATGGTCCTAGGATGAGGAAGGAAAGAGTAAACATTGCAAAACACCCACAGCCTTATTTAAATAAATTGATTAATAAAAATAAAAATAAAAAAGCCTATGATTCAGTTTTAATGGCTTGAACAGAGCACTGTTCTGAAACTGGATCCCAGGTAGGGAGAAGGTATTATTACTCCCAACTCCAACAGTAGCACCAGCCTTTCTGTCTTAATTAAGGGAGGATAAAACTAAAAACTAAACTATAAAATTTCTTGTTTCAACTCCAAAATGCAGAACTTAGAAGTTGCCATTCCTGTCCTTACAATGAGAAAGAGAAAGAAGTGAAGAAACTGAAAATCAGTGTCTTTTCTTGGACCCATTAGAGAACTGAGATCATAAAGGCAAAGCAATACCCAAAATTTGCAGACACAGGCAAACAGAATCACAGCTGAGAGGCGCCTGGGTGGCTCAGTTGGTTAAGAACCTGACTTCGGCTCAGGTCATGATCTCAGGGTCTGTGAGCCCCTCATCAGGCTTGGTGCTAACAGCTTGGAGCCTGGAACCTGCTTCAGATTCTGTGTCCCCCTCTCTCTCTGCCCCTCCCCCGCTCGCTCGCGCGCGCGCGCGCGCGCGCGCGCTCTCTCTCTGTCTCTCTCTCTCTCTCTCTCTTTCTCTCTCAAAAATAAACATTAAAAAAAAAAAAAAAGAATCACAGCTGAGATGAGTTTACCGGGATCAGGGCCAGTGGAGCCATAAACTGGTAGAAACATTTAAATAGTCATTTTGTCAAATTGCTAGAGGCTGAGTGTGGATTGGTGTAAGAACAAAAAACTCTTGGGGGTCTCAGTCTCCAGGTAGCCCTCCCACTTTCGTGACTTTTACCTCCAGAAACCTCACCAGGTTCTTAAGGTGAAAAGCCAAAAATGATACCTTTGGGGCTCTGGCATGTGAAGGGGAAAAATAACCATTGTGAAATACTCCCAGATCATGCTCCATAACAAAGACCATCTTTCAAGGTAAAAACACTTTACCAGAGCCTAATCCCACCTGAGGGACTGCCAGTTTTTCTGTCCACAGCCCCCTTTAGCCTGTCTTACCTATGGAGAAAAAATATAAGTTAAGATACACTTGTTAAAGTCACAGCCCAGGTACACAGACCGCTATAAACTGAGATTCAGTCATAAAATTATAGAATAATGTACGTCTCCAGCACCTTACCACCAGCACCAAAACTCCAGTAAAATAACAGAGGATTAAAGTTGACAGAACGGCAAAGTGCATACTCTATTTAAAGAGTTTTCAAGGAAGGAAGATTGAAACTAACTGGTGGGGAAAAAAAACAAAAGCAAGAACTCTAGAGGGATTTGAAGCTTCTAGAATCTATACAGAGAAAAATAAACACAATCCAGCACTAGCCAGGTTAACATAAAATTTGACAGTAAAGGTTTATTTACTTCAATTTCTATTACCTGAGATAGCGTGTTTAACTTTAAATAATAAATTGAAACATGCAATGACAAGGTGGGGGGGGGGGGGGGGGAACTGTCTGAAAGGCCAAAACCAAAAAGCATCAGATCTGGCTCAGATATAATGAAGGTGTTGGAATTATCAGGCAGGTATTTACAATAACTATGGTTAGTAGGTTAGGGATGCTAATAGAAAAAGTAGGCCACAAGCTTACTTGGAAGAACTCTCAATGACCAAAACTGGAACAATTTGAGCCAAAAACTTAATAATGTATACATTATATCACAAATTATAAAACAAATACCATGAGTCCATAGTGATACATAAATGGGGGAGAATAGATAAATCTGCCAGATGGAGAGTTCCAAATGGTTTTATGTACATGCTTCTTCCTCGAGGAGGTGGAGCCCAGCTTCCATCTCACAAGTGTGAGGTGTGAATAGTGACTTTTTTCAAGGAATACTGTATTGATAGGGGAAAACGAGTAACTGTATGGCAGAGACACTAAAAACCATTACCTCACCAGGTGATCAAAGTTAACATCAGCAATGATAAGTTGATAGCATGTGCCTTTGACATGATGTTTTGAGAATGGCATTTTACCTCTAAGGTCTTCATGAAAACTCATACCCCAGTCTAATTGTGAAAAGAGTATCGGGAAATCCCACTTAAAGGATATTCTTCAAAATACCTGACCTTCAAAACAGTCAAGGTCATCAAAAACTAGGAAAGTCTAAGAAATTATCACAGACAGCCAAAGGAGACATGGCAACTAATTTTAATATGATATCCTGTCACAGAGAGAAGACATTAAGTAAAAACTAAGGGAATGCAAATGAATTATGGACTTAACAATGGGATTGATATTACTTACTTAGTGTGACAAATATACCACTAATTTAATATACTAACGATTAGAAAAACTGGGTGGGGTTGCATGGGAATTCTGTTCTCATAGGTGATTATTTTTTTTGTAAAATTATCTGAAATAGTCTATTTTAAAAAGTCAATCTACTTGGGACATGTGGGTAGTTCAGTCAGTTAGGCATCTGACTCTTGCTCTGGGCTCTCATGATTTCGTGGTTTGTGAGATTGAGCCCAACATTGGACTCTGTGCTGACAGCTCAGAGCCTGCTTGGGATTCTCAGTCTCCCTCTCTCAACACTTCTTCCCCAACTTGTGTTCTCTCTCTCTCAAAATAAATAAATAAACATTTTTAAAAATGTCAGTCTGTTTAAAGATTATCATAATCTGAAATATTCTAAAGTCTATTCATATGGATGTTATGAGCTTTATTCCTTTAAAGGAATTCCTTATTCTTAAATGAATAAGATTATTTTGTTGTTGTTTAATTTGCACAGAAATTATTCTTAGCTCAGAAGACAACAAGATGAAAGAAGCTGATGTCCCCATGCAGCCGACATTTTATTTGTGGAGGACAGTGAGGAGAGGGGATCAAGTAGAAAACATAAATAATGGTAACACATACTCAGGCAAATATATCACGTAAATGCAAAAACTATGTTGAAATTAAAATTCAGTGAGGGGTGTCTAGGTGGCTCAGTCAGTTAAGCTTCTGACTTCAGCTCAGGTCATGATCTCAGGGTTTGTGAGTTCAAGCCCCACATCAGGCCCTGTGCTGACAGCTCAGAGCATGGAGCTGCTTCAGATTCTGTGTCTCCCTCTCTCTCTGCCCCTACCCTGCTCATGCTCTGTCTCTCTCTCTCAAAAATAAATAATAATAATAAAAACATAAAAAACAAATAAATAAAATTCAGTGAGATGATACAGTAAGACTGAGTTTCTATTCTTTTATAGGTATATGTACTATTTCTCATGTTTATTAACAAACTCAATATACTGAATTATTTTTGTGTTATGTGTGTGTGTGTGTGTGTGTGTGTGTGTGTGTGTGTGATGGCAGCAAACACAGTGCCAAGTTGAGTGTAGAGGACTCAACTCCACATCTAAGTGAAATCATATGGCATTTGTCTTTCTCTGATTTATTTCACTTAGCATAATACCTTCTAGGTCCATCCATTAACCACTATGTTGTACACCTGAAACTAGTGTAAATACTCAAATATAAATAATAAACAAACAATAAATACATATATAAATAAATGCTACCCAATAAAGTATCATTTGAACTCCCCCCAACACACACACACACACACACACACACACACACACAAAACAAGTATAAGGGACTAGAGTTCAAAAAATTTGAGAACTGTTGACTTAAATCATGTATTTCTTAAATATCTTCTAAAAGACACAAGTGTTGTTGTTTCTCAAACCTTTGTGCTTGTTCAAGCAGCCTATTCTACTTTTAATACCTCCCCATAGTTGAAGCTGTGCTGAAAGTTGTCAGTGTCCCAAAGGGGAGGATCTCAGCACCTAGATTCAGGCTGTTTGCAAGCCAGACCCTCAGGCAGCAACTTTTAAAAGTATGCAAATATATACAGTCCTATGGGACTGCAACTGTAAGCCCCATTGACCTGCAGATCTGGTGATTTCCCTTGCGTGGCACGAGTGTGTAAGCTCTTCCAGGAGATACCTGTGAGCTGGAGCAAGGCAGAGGGAGAGCCCAAGAAGGTGTCCATAGCCTATGTTCCTTGAGGGCAGCTCCATAGTGTACTAAAGTGTGAGAAACATTAAGAGTGCCCCTCAGGCCAAAGATCTGGGACAAGCCAAGAGGCCCCCTTCACAGAAAGACTGGGGAGTGGGGGGTGTGCCTCAGTGTATTGTCTGCAAAGTGCCTTGGGGGTGGCAGTCTGCCAAGATCCCTCAGTTTGCCACAGTCCTGTGGGACCCAGGAATGCAAGTCCCCCTGGTTACCAGAGCCAGGCAATCAAGTTGTGTCCCCTGGATGGCAGTTGTAAAACCTGAGGGGCCGGATATAAAAATCAGGGTAGCAGCCAGGTATAAAGCTTCCCTTTAGGAGACACAGGAACTCTGGAATACTGCAGAGGAAAATTGGAAGATAGCGTCCCTCCTCCCAGTCCTGTGGAAAGGATACAATCAGCCCCTACATGTGTATTTAATTAGAAGTCTGGCTCTCAGGCTGCAGCCATGATGATTAGATTAAAGGCCTAACAAATAGTCTTTCACAGAAAGACTGACTTCCTAGGTCCGTAGCCTCTTGCTGTGTCCTGGGGATAGTAGCTATTTAAGAACTCTGTTTTTTGGTTACCGTCCTTTGGGACCCACGAGCATAAGACCCACTGGTTGCCAGATGTAGAGGTGTCTCCTGGTAGCAGCTGAAAATATCAGGGTACCAGACAGGTGTGTGAGCTCCTTTCTTGGGGACATTGATTATGCAGTCCCATGGACCAGAAACATAAGCCTCCCTGGTTTCCAGAGCCAGACGGTAAAGAAGTGTTCCTGTGCAGCAGCCGTAAAGGTCAGGGCACCAGACACACACGTAAAAGCTGCCTTCTGGAAGATACTGGTGTTCTGGAGCATGGCCAAAGGAGAGTGTGAAGATGGCACTTGCCAGTGTCCGTCCCTGCAGGGTGCTCCAGGAAGCTCCTAGATGTGTGTGCTACATTAGATGCCTGCTCCTTGGGCCAGTGCTTTCAGATGAACTGATAAGCCTCCTTCACATCAAGTCTGGGCGTCATCAGCTGCCTCTGATCTGGACCGTGGAGCAGGTAAGTGCTAACATGTGCGCCCTTTTTGGAACTGTCTCCCCCATAGCTACAGTTTGTGGGTCTTGGGACATGGGACCCTTTGGTTTCAAAGTTAGGTATTTGGGGGCTCATCTCTCAGGTGCAGGTCCCAAAAACGGAGGTGCCTGATGTGGAGTTCCAATCCTCTGCTTCTTAGAGAGAGGTTCTGTGTTTTAAATTTTCTCTCGGTTGTGGGTTGCTGCTGGAGGTGGGGTTTGTGATGAGATTGTGTCCCAGCTTCTTCTACTTACTTAGATGTGTTTTTTTCTTCTCATTTGCTGAATGTGTCATTGTTGCTCAGATTTTAGATGTTCTTTTTTTTTTTAATTTTAAGAGGAAATTGTTCCATATATGTCTGTAAACTTTATATATCTATGGAAGGAGGTGAGTTCAGGATCTTCCTATGTCACCATCTTGAACCAGAACATCTAAATGTCTATTTTTGTTAGAGTGATCATGAAAGTTCTATATGACACACATTTAACTGATACCAGAAAGGTTAAAAAAAAAAAGCCAAACATGCCTGGGTGGTTCAGTCGGTTAAGCCATTGACTCTTGATTTCAGCTCAGGTTATGATCTCATGGTTGTGAGACAGAGCCATGCTCAACATGAAGACTGCTTGGGATTCTCTCTCTCCCTCTCTCTGTGCCCCTCCCCTGCTCTCTCTCTCTTTCTTTCTGTCTCCCAAAATAAATAAACATTTTTTAAAAAGCCAGCCTGGCAAAAAGAAGTAATAATTTCACGCAGTAGGAATAGATACTACATGAATCCCAGGGAGAAAATGAGCTTGTATTGTTTAAAAAAGAGTAAGAAGGGTAGTGTGGTTGGAGAAAAATGGGATAGACAGAGGACAGGGGGAGGAAGAGAAGGAGACAGAGAGGGAGGTGAGGAAGGCACAGGTGGAGAGAAGGAAAATAGAAATATGAATGTGCTCAAAGGTGTGGGCCAAAGGTAATGTGCTCAAAGATGTGAGCTGAAGGTCCATACTGTTAAAGTCATGAAAGTAATATCTGAATTTCATTCTTGAGGGCAGTGGGTAACTTGTAATGAATTTTAAGCAGGTGGGTTAAATAGCTCCAAACCTGTACATTTTGGTCTGTTGCACCTTTTTTAATTTGACTCATTATGTTTAATATTTTTTGATAGTTGTCAATGCTTGCCATGCTCTTTGTGTCTTTTTCACTCCTTTGAAAGCAATGGAATATCAAGGCTGATTAGAATTGCATGTATAGTAAGAGTAAATAGGCTTTAATGGAGCTCTGAAGTGCATGAAGTTTGGTGAATTGATTGTGATCTCAATTTGGCCACTTATAAATCTATTTTTAATTTTATTTCTGCATGATCTCTTTGCTGTAATTTTTTAAAAATAAGATTCACACAGTGGGGTGCTTCCATATCAACTATTATTATTTTTCAATGGCTACTTTAAAAATGTGCATATTTTTTCCTGAGACTGATACATAGTACCCAATATTTTCCTTACATCACTCTTGGACCAGTGGAAACTGGTTTTAGCCACAAAGTCAAGGACTTTTAGCATGATGTAAGGTACCAAAAATAGTGATAAGATACTGCTTGGGGATCACTAGCTGAATATGATTGGGAATCAAAATTGGGGTGGAAAACCAAGTTCCAAGTTAAATATGTAGTGAGATGTAGTTGCAAGAAATAAAGCAAGGCAGACACTAGGAAAATTGGAAAAGTGTAATGAATTAGATTCTTTGTTAAATGAGTAGTAGTGTTTGGCATAATAATGTGTTATTATAATGTGAGACTATGTTGCTCTGAATGGCATATTATTATGTGATACCAAGTGCTTGTCAGTACCATGGCAAGACTAGGTAGATGCTGACTTTAATATGTAACACTTCCTGGGCTGCTTGAGAGACTATTTCCAAGATTGTTTCTTAAGTGTAATTTTATCTAACCTCACTCAGGTGAGTTTTGTTTAAATGCAACCTCATGATAAAGACACTACTGGAGATGCATGGTGTTTTCTTAGCATTCTTTATTTCCTTATAATTTTAAGCATTTAGTAAATTGGATACAATGGCATGTTCTACAGGATTGTCTTGTGTTAATTTTGTCTAGAAAGTCATCATACGTGTTTCCTCTGAAAGTTAGGCAACATCTTCAATTCTTCTAAGACTTTGGAACTTCGTGTTGTTTTCTTTTGACATCTTCATTATTTAAATCCTTAGGAAAGATGAATATACACTATGCTGTTCTTTTTTTTTAAGATTATTTATTTATTTTGAGAGAGAGAGAGAAAGAGAGAGAGAGTGCACAAGCAGGGGAGGGGCTATCAGCATGGAGACTGATGCAGGGCTCGATACCACAGACCATGAGATCATGACCTGAGCCAAAATCCAGAGTCAGATGCTCAACTGACTGAGCCACCCAGGTGCCCAGTATGTTATTCTTTATAAGGGATATACATTCTGCCAAATGCTTCATGATTTCTCCAACATTCATACTGCAGGTTGAACATGTTAATACCTATCAAGAGATTCTTTCACAATAATATTATATTTGGCATAATATATAGAGTCTGTATAATATTGCCACTGATAATCTACCATTTTCTGGAGAATTGCACATGAAATCACAGACTACTAAACTGGTAAAGTCTAGCCCTGGCTGTGTAACTTATTTTTGAATCCCTCTAATAGTAGCAAACATATTACTCCCTAAGTTACTCATGCTGCCTTTTACTGTTAGCTAATGGTACTTTCTAAATTTTCTTCTAATCTTTTAAAAAGCCTCATTCACATAGATCATTATTAATGTTGCTATGTTATATGTTCTGATTTTATATTCCCTCGGCTAATATTCACCTTCTCTCAAAAATCCCTTCTATGATATGGTATAAAGTCCTCATACAAGTGAAAAATAAATTATTTGTAAGGGAAATGTGTATGTTAAAGGTGTATACATATATCATCAGAGTGGTATTTATGGACACAGAATTTGATTTTATACATGAAATCATCATTAATATTATTTTTAGTGTAGTCACATTTCTCTTGGTTAATACTTACATCTAGGCATTTTCTGCTAATCTTTCCATTTGCTCCACCTAATCTAGTAATTCAGCATTAGCATGTTTAGGGTTGAATTTATTAATAATTTCCGTTAATCAAGTTCCTAAAACAATTTAGAGAATGCACAGTTATCTTTCAACAGATTTGATCTCCTCGTGTGTTTAAGCTGAGCATCAGATATCTTTAATGAGTTGCATGGGAAGGTTCTACTCTGGCTCAGTAACTGCCTGTGTGCCTCAGCAACATAAATTATAGTGAAATGTAGAACAAAAGAATCCAGGAGTCAGCACTGACCAGAATTCTCTTATAAAAAGGGTTATCTTCACTCAATTACTCTGAATTATAAGCACAAAATACTTAGTATCTCATTTTATGAGTTTCAGCAAGACTCTGATAATAAATTTTACATTGATAATGAAAATTTACTTTAAGAAATATAAAGTATCTTCAATATCACAGTTCAGATGTTCCAAAATGTGATACTGTCTGTGTTCAGATAGAAATTTTTGGAAATGAATTCTATCTTTTCCAGCTGCTAAAGAGAGTCCATATAAGAAGTAGCATTTATTAACATAGTACAATATATTAAACACTGCATTCACTATAGTAAGTATTATCAAATGCACATACATATAAATACACATGTGTATGTATTTACTTTTTTCTACTAATTCTCAAATTAGATGATACTTTCACCCAGACATAGTATGTTTTTTGTCCAAAGTAAAGGAATAATTACCAAATATTAATTTAATGGAAGTAATGGCATCTTGAGACCCCAGATATTTCAAGGCATGTACAAAGAACTTGTATTTTATCACATAAGTTTTTGTGTCTTTACCAAGAAACACTTCATTTTTAACAAATGTACCACAATGGGCCAAATTGTTGCTTTTTATTAATACTCATTATAAAACCAAATGTTCATTCTAGTTGTAGTGGGAAAAACATTTAACTTTGCCAGCTTTCCACATTTTTCAACATACTAGTATTTACGTGGGTTCTCTGTTTTTGTGAAGATTTCCATTGCTAGGTATTCATTTTGTTATGTGATATGCTCTTTTGAGGGACAGAGAGGATATCATTGGTCTAGGTAGGGTGAAATTATGTACTCCCTCAGTAGTCAACCTCGTGGATAATATACCACTGAACCTTAACACCATCAAGATAGAAAAGATACAATTTGTCAACTAGAATAAGGCCTGTAGTTTTCAAAAGAAAAAACTGAAACCGAGGAAGGTTAGTTTGGCCTTATATTTACAAACTGATAAGTTATTAGATAAAAAGGACAATGTGAAAAAACTTGATCTCTTTGTTTCAAATATTTAAGTATTATAAAATAGATCCTAAAACATTCATGCAATTAAGTGAGTTTTTATTTTTATTTTTATTTTATGGTTTGGCTATTGATATTTCTAAAGAAATATTTTTAAAGATCATATTTATCTATCTGATTTTGCACCTGAAATTTGTATTCAATTTGTTTTCGTTTGTCAAAATCTATATAATTTTTCTTGGTAAGTGCTATCTTCCAAAACTCATACGGTAAAAATTCCTAGATAGCCAATAAAAGGCATAAGAATATTGTTGTGGAAGGCGGTTTTAACAGTTAGTGAGGAGTAGTAGGCACATATTTCATGCCCTTAGGAAAAAGACCCCATAATTTAAAACCGGCAGACTTAAATATAGTCTGTCAAACACTAGATAAAGTATAAAGACAAGAACATTAATATACTTAATCTTTGTGATTCTCCTTGAAGTCATTCTTAAAGATTCTAAGAAGTATTCACGAAATCTCAGAAGTAAGGGTCACTGTTGTTATTGAAAGGCAACTCAGTGGTGAAGTGTTGTTCTTTATCGAATTTGTTATATCAGATTTCTTTCTATAATGTATCCTGACACAATCATTTGTACACGTTTCTTTAGGTCAATCTATGAATCTGGGACAGACACACAAATATTTAGTCTATAACAAGTCCTAATTTCTCCCTGACTCCAGATCTGTATATCCACCTTGCCTGAGTCACTTTCATCACCAACAATCTGGAGCATAGAATCCATATAATCATTGCTATAGCTCCCTAGCTGGTCTTCCTGACTTTGCCCCAGCAGTCTCAATACAGCAATCACACTGTCTATAGAAAACTCTTCAACCAAATAAATGCCTCATTTCCTCAGGTCTTTACTCAAAAACAAAGCTATTCTGTGAAGAGTTTTCAGATTACTCTAACTAAATTTTAATCGACGAGTATTTAATATCCCCTCTCTTTATTTTTTCTTGTACAGCAGATAGATAGATGATAGATGTGTAGATATAGATAGATATCACATCCACCTCTCTATATAACTTACATGCCATATATAAAATAATTTAACTTAGTGATTATATTTCTCATCCTTAAAAATATAACCTCCATCATGATAGGGGTTTTTGTCTGTTTTGCTTATCATTATATCCTCAGTATGTCAAATAGTGCCTGACACAGAGTAAGCAGTCAGAACATGTTTGAGTGAATGAATAAATGAATACATTGATGGGTGAATTAAACAAGCTTAATTTGGATTCTGTAAAAAAATAGATTTTAGGGGGCAAGAGATAAAACTGTTCTCAGTAGTCTAAGAAATAGGCAATGATGGCTAATAATGGCAATGGTGATAAATAGAAGTTTTGGAATCAATTATAGAGCCCGGATGGAATATAAAGACTGAATCTCTGGTGACAAGAAAAACAAGGAGTATGGATAGTCTACAGATGCTAACAGATTAGCAGTTGATTGAAGTTGATTCATACATGCTTCATTAAGTATAAAGCATAATTATTAGCTAATTGGGAGAAGATGTACTCGAGAAGAAAGGGAAGAAAATTTAAATTCTTTTTAGAAAGTGAGAAACGGAAAATGCTGTCAGTAGGGTAGAATTACTAGTTAGTATAAGGCACCTGAAAGCCCTGAAAATTATTACTCCTCTACCAAATGATAAATCTCTAGTCCATAAGCACCAAGCAAGTCTACTCAATGTAACTTTTTATATTTTTTGGCTATTTCTTTCTTTATTCTTTCATTTCCTTTGCTTGTTTCAGAAGATGAAATATTTATTGGGGAACAGCGAACAACTTTAGAGATATATTTACATATTTTCCCTTTAGTTTTATGGCTATGTTCTTCCTTGGTAGTCAGAATATCATGGGTAATAAAATCTAAAAAATGCAGAATGAAAGCCCACAATCCTTTGGCACTACATTATATTAAAGATTGTAAAGATAGGGACCTCATCAATGAGCAGTTATACTTATCCAGAAACATTTCTGGCAAAATAAATAATAATAATAATAATAATAATAATAATAATAAAATAAATTTTATTTAGGAGACCAATGCATGTTGTTCAGAGCACTATCAACTGCTTTTCACTAACTTGACTGAATGGTATTTCTATACTCTTGATACTGAATTTCACTTCATTTAAATGTTTGCATGTACGTATTAAGTGCTTTCTTCTCTGCAATAAGCTGAGCATCTCATATTTTATCTTAAAGAAATTACTATTGTTTGGGAAAAGACATGTAACTTTATAATAGAAGCCTATGTATAATGAAACATAGTCAGGCATTATTTTAAATGGTATAGATCTCCAAGGTCTCTGAGATCAGAGAAGGAAGACATTATAGATGATATGGGAGATAGTTCCACTGAGTCAGCATGGAAATAGTATGGGAAGAAGACTTCATTTAGGTAATGTTATAATGACTTGTACAGGAAAGTATTATAAGGGACCTATTTTTGCATAGTTCAGAAGCTTACATTAGGTAAGTGACAGAAGTGCCTTTTGTGGCATATAAGACATTGTACACACATTGTTAATGCCTTTTTCTCTTAAATGAATACATATGTCCAGAAAAAAAATCCAAGATGACTTTTTTTTCTAAGTAGGGACCAATCACTCATTTGTTCACTCACTTATTTTATTTTTATTTTGTATCAATATTTATTCTGACCTGACTTTTTTTCAGAGTTGACTTTGTGCTAGGACACAGTACCTGTCTTAAAGGAAAGACAAGGAAACCATTGAGAAAGCTCAGGCCACTAAGTGTCAGGGCAAAGAGGCTTCTACAAAAAATCTTATAAAATATCCCAGATGAACTCATGGAGTCATAGGTCAACAATTCTCCATGATTATTATTGTTTTAAAATTGTTAGGTAGTTGCCAGCCAAAAAATCAATATAACATTATTTTTATCAAATTATAGAGTGAGAAGATACTGAAATGTCAGAAATCTTTCAGCCAAGAGAGAAATTGCCAAATGAGCACTTTTGTGCCTTTTTGTTTTCTACATGAGATAGTTTGCAGTTTCAGTAAAGGCATTTGGTTGGAAAGTGAGACGGAGCTGCAAGATGTGATCAGGTCTGTGCTTCATTCCTCAGAAAAAAATATCATCTGGTCAAACTACTGAAAGTTGTAGATCTGTTTTACTGTTCATCCTGCAGTTATTCTTTCATACAAAATCAATTTTATCTATTTTCAGAAAATAAAGGAGAAATTTAAAATGCTACAAGTGCCTATATTTTATTTTCAATAATTGTTTACTTAGGTTGCTTCAGCAGCATGCCATGAAGCAACCTAACCTTTGAATTAAATCACAAAAAATAATCTACAAATTTTTATTTTCACAAACATTTAACCATTTGACTACATAAGCAGAGGCCCATAACAAATATAGACTATTATGAATGTTTATTTATATGGGAGCATGTAGTTTTTAAAGTTTATTTATTTTGAGAAAGAGAGAGCATGAGCAGGGCGGATGCAGAGAGGAAAGGAGAGAGAGAATCTCAAGCAGGCTCCTTGCTGTGAGCACAGAGCCCAATGCAGGACTTGATCTCATGAACTGTGAGTTCATGACCTGAGCTGAAATCAAGAGTCAGATGCTTAACCTAATGAGCTACCCAGGCTTGATGGTTTTTTTAGGCATTTTTCCAGTTAGTCCCAAGACTTTGCACTATAGACTATACTATTAATAACATTCCAAAATTATATATGAGAAACTGAGTCTCAGAATCATTGAATATCCCACAGCTAGTAGGTGGAAGAATTGAAGTTTGAATCCAGAATTTTATTATCATTTCAATTTCAAATTCTTTCCACTAGGCTATGCTATCTCTATATAGCTTATATTTGTTGTAAAGTGATTATAGTTAAGACACCTGCTATGCGGGGCACCAAAGAATATGAGCTTGACCAGTCCTCACAAAGTTTTTGATATGTAAAGAGAACATACACACAATACAATATACAATATGTATAAATAAATAATAGGAAAAATATTACATAATGATATATAATTATTTAGATCAGGACAAATGTATCTAAGTGTGATTTAAGAAATATATGTATTTGTTCTCTGTCTTAGGTTCCTGACTAAAAGTTTCTAAAATCCTTGTAAATTCCCGAGTGATAAAAGTGATTGGAGTATCTTATGTAGAGCTCCTGAATCCTTTGTAATTTCTTGGCTGATAGGAGTGTCTTTTGTTCTAACAAAGCAACTTTTGGTAGGCTCCTGGATAGATTCAGGATGGATGTTGGTCACTAGAAATACCAAGCCATCATTAGAAACTTGGAACCATTAGACCCATCCCCCTATTCTTTGGAGACTAAATTAATAATCAGTCATGCCTACATGATGGAACCTGTGTAAAAATCCCTTATGAGTGAGGTCTGGAGAGTTTTTGGGTTGGTGAGCATTCATCTGGGAAGATGGTGTACCCCAATTCCATGGGGACAGAGGCCCCTGTGCTCAGAAACTTTCCCAGTCTCACACTGTGTACTTCTTCATCTGGCAATTTATTTGCAGGATATAAATATCCTTTATAAAATCCTTTATAATAAACCAGTAAACATAAGTGTTAACCTGAATTCTGTGAGCCATTATAGCAAATTATTGAAACTGAGGAGGGAGTCATGGGAACCTTTGATTTATAACAGTTAGACAATAGTGTAGGTACCTGGGGACCCAATACTTGTGATTTGCATCTGAAGTGGGTCATAGTCTGGTGGGATTGAGCCCTTAACCCGTAGAGTCTGTGCTAACTTGAATAGTTAGTATCAGAATTAAATTGTAAAACATCCAGTTGGTGTCTACAGAGAATTAGAAAAATTACTTCTTGTGTAAACCTGACACATTTGGAATCAAGTATTTTGAGTAGAGAAACAGTTTTCTCTTGATAAGAGTTCTAGTTTGACCTGATTGGCAAGGTTTCAATAAAAGAGAGTGTAGAATCATTGGCACCTAGGTCCAGGCATGGGAAAACTAAGCATATTTCAGTGATGACAAATTAAATGAGCATTTATTTATAGCATAGAAGAATTGAGGTAGATACATAGTGGGAGATGAGTTCTGAAAAGTAAATGCTTTAGAAAAATTCCAAGATGAGGAATTTCAGTTAAACTCTTAAAATACAAAAAAGAGCAAAATAGAAATTCCATTATTTAAAATAAAAATAATTAGGAAGTGAATGAATACATTTAACAGTAGATTCGAAAAGGCTAGGTAAAGATTTGAACTGGAATACATGTTAGTTGAAATTTTTCTAATTAAACAGTGAGTACTTTAAAATCCTTGGAATTTCTGGGGTGCCTGGGTGGCTCAGTCTATTAAGCGCCTGACTTTGGTTCAGGTCATGATCTCATAGTTTGTGAGTTCGAGCCTCACATCGGAGCCTGACTTTGGCTTACGTCATGACCTCACGGTTTGTGGGTTTGAGCCCTGCGATAGGCTGTGTGCTAACAGCTCAGAGCCTGGAGCCTGGAGCCTGGATTCTGTGTCTCCTTCTGTCTCTGCCCCTCCCTGACTTGTGCTCTGTCTCTGTCTCTCAAAAATATCTAAATGTACAAAAAAAAAAAAAAACAATTAAATAAAATCCTTGGGATTTCTGGAAAATGGTAAACATATTAATTTATATTAGAAGTTAGTAAGTCAAGGATACATCCCCTAAACTTTAAAGTAACAACTAAGGGGCGTGTAGGTAGCTCAGTCAGTTAAGTATCCGACTCTTGAACTCAGCTCACGTCATTATCTCCTGGTTCCTAAGATCAAGACCCATGTGGGGGGCTGTCATTGCAGAGCCTGCTTAGGATTCTCTCTCTGTGTCTGCTCTCCCCCTCTCAAAATAAATAGGTAACTTTAAAAAAATAAAAAATAAAATAAATTAACAACTAAAAGAATAATTAGATAATGTAACAATAAAGTTAGTAAAGAGAATAAATATTTAACAAATTTAATAAAGCCAAAAGAAGAAAAAAGGAGAAGAAACAGAACACAAAAAATTGGTGTATATATAAGACAAATGGTAATAAAGTAGTATATTCAAATATATTAGATACTACATTAAGTGTAAATAAAGTAAATATTCATTTAAAAGAAGATTATAAGACTAAGTTCTAAACCAACAGATCATATTCATCATACAAATGATACGGGTTTTTGGGGCACCTGGGTGGCTCGGTCAGTTAAGCATCCGACTTTGGCTCAGGTCATGATCTCATGGTCTGTGAGTTCGAGCCCCGCATCAGGCTCTGTGCTGGCAGCTCAGAGTCTGGAGCCTGTTTCGGATTCTGTGTCTCCCTCTCTCTCTGCCCCTCCCCTGTTCATGCTCTGTCTCTCTCTGTCTCAAAAATAAATAAACGTTAAAAATTTTTTTTAAAAAATGATACGGGTTTTTTTAAATATGAAATTTCTTGTCAAATTGGTTTCCATGCAACATCCAATGCTCATCGCAACAGGTGCCCTCCTCAATGCCCATCACCCACCCTTCCCTCCCACATATGATACGGTTTTGATGTAAGACTAGAATAAGATTGAAAAAAAAAAATGGGAAGAGATATACAAAGAAATTTTCAAAATATTGCTGCATGTGTTATAGTAGTATCAGAAAAAATAAACTTTTAAGCAATAAGCATTATTAGAGATAAAAAAGAGCTCCCACATGATAACAAAAATGTTCTTTAAAGATAAAATGTAATGAAGAATTAAATTCATAGCTAGAATATATTAAAGGCAAAACAGCATAACATGAAAGGAAATGAAAAAAATCCATAATCAAAGAGGAGGATGTTAACACTGTTCTGATATCAATGGATAAGACCAGCAAATGAAAAGTTAGTAAGAATAGAGGTCTGAACAATAGAATTTCCCAACTTCAATTGATTGCATGCATAGAACACTTCAACCAAGGAACTGAAGAATGCACATCCTATTCAAGTGTAAATGATGTAGTTACCACAATTGGCTCTATGCCATGCCACGAAGACAATGTTAACTTCAGAATATTGGAGTCAATTAAAATGTTTCCTTACCAAAGTGAAAATAAATTAGACATCAGTAACAGAGATTACTAAAAAATCTCAAATTGTTTGGAAATGTAGTTTTAAATAACTCATTGGGTAAAGAAAAACTTACAAGGGAAAATTTGAACTTGTGGAGGCAACAAGATCTGAGCTTAGAAAGAAATGGATATATTTAATGAACATATTAGAACAAAACTACTTTCATACCAAGCATCCATATCCAATTTTAAGATAAACAGAAAATTAGACTGAAGCTGAATAGGAAAATAAAATAACAAAGATTAGAACAGAAATTAGTGGAATCATAAATGTAAAATAATGATCAGTAAAGCCAAAATTGATTACTTGAAAAGATTAATAAATTAGATATAGCCTGAAAAGAATGACCAAATAGAAGAGATATTAAATAATACAAATTGCCATTACCAGAAAAAAAGGACTATTACAACATATCCTACAAGTTTTAAATATATAGTAGAAAAATGTTATGAATAATGAAATACATTGAAAAATTTACATAAAATAATAAAATTTTAAGAAAATTGCCATTCACTAAATAAATGCATGAAGAAATAGAAAATCTGATTTATTCTAAAAGTATTAAAGCTGTAGAATCTGTAATTTTAAAACGAGCCACAAAAAAACCCCACATCCAAATTGCTTCATGGGTGAATTCTGCCAAACATTTGAGAAAGAGATAACACAAATAACTATATCGGAATAGAGAAAGAGAAGACACATTTTCTAAAGCTCAAATAAATTTGAAATAAAAGCCTGATGACAGCATTATGAGAAATTAAAATTGGAGACTATTATCTTTCATAAGCATGGAACTAAAATCATAAAATATTACCAAACCACAAAATCCAGATCTCTTAATCTCTTTTTCTAATTAAGAACACAGGGGTGCCTGGGTGGTTCAGTTGGTTAAGCGACCAACTTCAACTCAGGTCATGATCTCATGGTTTGTAGATTTGCCCCCCCCCCCCCCCCCCCCCCCCCCCCCGTTGGGCTTTGTGCTGACAGCTCAGAGCCTGGAGCCTGCTTCAGATTCTGTGTCTTCCTCTCTCTCTGCCCCTCCCCAACTTGTGCTCTGTCTCTCTCTGTCTCTGTCTCTGTCTCTCAAAAATAAACATTAAAAACCCTTTTTTTAAAAAGAACACAAATTTGCTTAGATATCAAAAATAAGTTGATGTTATTTATTAAATTAACAGAGGATTAAAAAAAGTTCATCTCAATATATGCAGATAAAATTCAATATCCATTAATTATGAAATCTTAAGTAAAATTGGAGTAGGGGGCACAATGTCTAATTTATAACAGGGTCTCTACAAATAATTTTCAGTCAACATCATGGATATGGTAATTTATTGATACTTTCTGAAGACTAGAAAATGACAAAGTGCTAACTACTGTTACTTCTATTCCACTTGTAACTGATGATTCTAGCGAGTGAATTAAGGCATGAAGAAGAAATAAGCAGTGTCTGGATGAAAAACAGAATGATATTGTCATTGTTTACAAATCACATATTTGGGTGCACCTGGGTAGTTCAGTAAGTATAGCATCTGACTCTTGATTTCGGCTCAGGTCATGATCTCACAGTTCATGAGTTCAAGTCCTACTATGAGTGCAGAGTCTGTTTGGGATTCTCTCTTTCCCTCTCTCTCTGTCCCTACCCTACATTGTCTCTCTCTCTCTCTCTCTCTCTCTCTCTCTCTCTCAAAATAAATAAACATTAAAAAAATGTAAATCATATATTTGTATATTTTAAAATTCCAAATAATGTATAGATAAGTTATTATAAAGTGAATTTAAGATGATAAAGGCTCAATACAAAAATCAACTGTACTTAATATAAATATAATACATAAATATAAAATTATTAATTTTAAAAATTGTACAAAATGCGACTATCCAATATTTTTTTAGAAAATATCAAATATATTAGAATACACAATAAACACATAATAAAATGTGTGCAAGAAGTAGACACATACACATATACACACTTGAAACATTTAGTGAAAAAGATATAAATTTTTTTTAATTGTAATTCCAATTCAGTTAACATACAGTGTTATATTAGTTTCAGATGCACAGTATAGTGATTCAACAATTCTATACATTATTCAGTGCTCATAAAGATAAATGCACTCTTAATCCCCTTAACTGGTTTCACCCAACCCCAACCCAGCTCCCCTCTGGTAACCTTCAGTGTGTTTTCTATAGTTAAGAGTTGTTTTTGTTTTTCCCCCACTTTGTTCATTGTTTTGTTCCTTAAATCTCACATATGAGTGAAATCATAAGGTATTTGTCTTTCTCTGATCAGCTTATTTCACTTAGCATTATGCTTTCTAGATCCACCCATGTTGGTGCAAATGGCAAGATTTCATTCCTTTTCATGACTGAGTTAATGGAATATTCCAGTCATGAAAAGGAATGAAATCTTGCCACACACACACACACACACACACACACACACACACACACACACACACGTGCACGCTTTAAAAACAATAATAATCATGAACAATTGTTGACCTATGACTCCATAAATTCATCTGGGATATTTTATAAGATTCTTTGTAGAAGCCTCTTTGCCCTGACATTTAGTGGCCTGAGCTTTCTCAGTGGTTTCCTTGTCTTTCCTTGAGGACAGGTACTGTGTCCTAGCACAAAGTCAACCCTGAAAAAAAGTCAGGTCAGAATAAATATTGTTGATACAAAATTAAAAAAAATAAAATAAGTGAGTGAAGAAATGAATGGTCCCTACTTAGAAAAAGGTCAATATTTAGTAAGTAAATCTTAGATGTTTTTCTGGACATACATATTAAGAGAAAAAGACATTAAATTAAAAATGGGTGTACAATGTCTTACATGCTACAAAATATAAACTACAGATATAGTTTATTACATTAACAGTATTACATGAGAATGTACTATTAGTAAAAAATCAATCTCTACACTATAAATTCCTTTTCACCTCTCTATATGTATAATAGTTACTCCCATAAAAAGCTTTAAAAATGTAAGAACTTGAGACAAATAAGTGAGCTGAATTGTCAAAATAATTCAGATAAACCAAGGCAAAAATCAGTCAGTCTTATCTTTGTGCTTGTATACCACTTTGTGACTACTTTATGGCACTTAGCCTGTGTCACTTTTTTTTTAACTTGTGATTCTGCATACCCTTGAAGACTATATATACAGTAAAAGGTATGGGAGTCCTGTCATAATCTTTATACTTCTGGGGTCTAGTACAATGGCTGCATGCAATATGTACTTCAAATATGTACTAAAATGATGAACAAATTTAGAGTTGTTGTCTTCATAATTATAACATGTAAAAGGCTCAGTCACCTTATTTTATCTACAGGACTTTCACGTACAATTTACCTTATTTGGCAAACCCAAATAGATTTTGACTAGGTAAGGGAAATCAAACCTGAAGTGACTGATTTCTTTCTCCAATGACAAATATGTGTCTCATAAGAAACCATCTCTTAGCAACAAGATATTAAAACTTCTGTTAACTAGTTATAGCTATAGCTCATTAAATTCTATTTTTTAGTAAGCATAGTATTATGTATATAGAATACCTAATATTATATACTAAAAATATTCCACTGAGCTTTCAGTATTTCACAACGTATAGCTGACCAATGGACTCATGTTAAGTATTAAACACAATTTGAGTTAAATTGGTACCATTCATTGTTTTTATTTTTTAAAAAAACTTGATACATTTGTAGATAATGCACAATTAACAAAAAGTTGTTAAAAGATCAAGACAGACTAGAACAATGGAAATAACTCATAAAATAAAAATGAAGCTATAAATAAGATTTTGTCCTCATGCTGAGAATACAATGATGAATGAGATAATCAGTCTTCTTAATAATCTTTGGACCAATGATGGGTGGGCAAAATATTAAGCAAGTAATTTCAGTTAACTCAGATTAAATAAAGTCTATTAATTGTATATTCCAATAACACTCTGTTACTTTGCCTTCATGATATCCACTATCCTTATAAACTTGTTCATTTTGTCTTCTAGTTTGTATAATCTTTGAAGATAAGGAATAAATCTGTCTAGTTCATTTCAGTATCTTCAGAGCCTAGTAAAATACAATTTAAGGCATGAATTATTGTTGGAAATCAGTGAAGGAAAATTTACATTAAATATGAATAATATTTCTAAGATTGAAGCTATACAAAAATTGAAGGGACATTCTTGTAAACTGTAGAAGCCTCTTGATATTTCTAAGTTAAGGATTGAATTTCATGTCTCTCTTGTAACCTCTTCTAATTTGAAGTTTCCCTAGTTCCATGAAGAGAATATATTGATGTAGCTTAAATGTGTATTGAATGTATTGAGTTTAAGAAGTATCTATAATAAAGGAAAGAGTTCACTTGGGTTAAAGTCATGCTGAGAATTATATTAGGTAAGTCACAACTGTTAAGAACGAATAGTGGACTCAGTTTTATAAAGGTAGATAAGAGCATAAGATAATGGGAAAGTTCCTGAGGATACACACTTGTTCAGCAAAGCCCACTGGATTTTTCTAACACATTCTGTGAAGACAAATCTAATTTCGCTCAAGTAGACAGTAAAACCAAAAAGGTTTGTCCTAAATAAGCTGACATAATAAACTCTATCTTAATCTATATCTTAGTACAGTCTCTGGAAGGAATTCTTTTTTAGTATGAATGTATTAACTTAAAGATAAGTTGTCTCCATGGTAGCTACACATGTGAACATAGCATGAGGTGTAGATTTGTGGAATCATGCTATTGTAAACCTGAAGCTAATACAACATTGTGTATCAACTATACTTCAGTTAAAATGGTACATTGTCTCACATTTTACTATTTATCCAATTCATCCAAAGTGAACTGTTATAAAATGCTGGTGCTCATAATAAAGATCTGAAGGTCCTGCCAAATTATGTTATGAGTGAAACACCCAAATACAAAATTCTGTTTAATCTAATATTAATATTATAATATACATTTTCTATGCCCTTGTTTTTCTCTGCGTTACCAACCTGGTTCATCTAGGAATCTGAGTAATGAAATCAGATTATTTATGTCTCCCACTGGGTTAACCAATGTAATAATTAAAAAAAAAAAGATTTTTAAAATGACACAAAGCTAAGTACTCTGTGTACATTGTCTTGAATCCTCCTGTAAACCTTCACAGCAAATCTGTAAGTTAGATTTAATTACTCTTTTACTAGGAGAGACAGTGAGGTTCTAAACATAGTAGAACTAAGAAAATAAAATACCTTAAGGTTACAGGCAAGTAAATTAAATGAGTAGAGGAGGGGGTGGTGGAAAATAGAGTCAGACAGAATATGTATTCTTTATAAAAAAGGAGGCTTTATTTATAAAGCACCTACAGGGGCTGTGACACTGTAAGCTCTAGATATTTCTTTTTTTTTCTCTAAGCACCCAAATTCCTTTCATTCAATTTAGAGAAGGTTCAAGGGTATTTGTCAACAAAATAACAGATTAAGTAAGGCAGTGACATTTTTGTTCAAATATCTGCTAGCAATAACATTAAAACAATAATTTATAAAACAGTAAACATTTTTAGTGTGATGTAAACTACCTTTGAATGCAAATTTAAAGGAAGAGATTCAAATATTTTTGAGAGGTGATAGTGCTGTTAGTTTTTGTGGATTACTACTTAGAAGGGTTTATTTGGATGTGTAAGTCATTATTTGTTAAAAATGTCACATTTTTATAAGCATAATTTATATTTTCCCATGCCATGAATTTATATAAAATGTAGTGCAAGGTTAAAAAATATGCCACTCTGACATTACTGTGACTGACTCTATTATAATCTGTGGAACTGCATTAACTTCTTGCCTTTAATCTCATGCCCTTCTAATTCATCCTCCACACTGTGAGCAATCTTCTATATGTAAATTGGATGATTTCACTCTTTTCCTTCAAGTCACTCAGTGTTTCTCCACTGACTTGCAGATTAAACGCAAATTGCTTTTTATGTCATACAGTCTTCCAGTGTTGGTACCTGCCAGGAATGCCCTCTTCTTTCATCTTCTACTCAGACTCTTTACTATAAGAATGCTAGTCTCTTAATATTTCCTTGAGTGTGTCAGATGCTTCCTTATTGTGTTTTCTGAGTCCAGATTGTTCTTTCTCCAGAATCCATCTAATTCTTCCTGGTATTTGGAGCTTCCGTTTCGTAAGTACCTTCTACGAGAGTAATATATCTCTTCAGTGTTTTCTCTATGGTGTTGGTTTAGTGCCTCTTCTGAGTGTTTTGCTGCAAGCATACTTCATCACATCATTGTCACTATGTGTATTGAAGTCAATGTTCTTTATTATATACCTGAAGCTAATTTAACACTACTGGTTAACTATACTGGAATTAAAATTTAAAAAATAAAGTTATGGGGTGCCTGGGTGGCTCAGTTGGTTAAGCATACAACTTTGACTCAGGTCATGATCTCACAGTTCACAGGTTCAAGCCCCATGTTGGGCTTTGTGTTGATAGCTCATAGCTTGGAGCCTGCTTCAGATTCTGTGTCTCCCTGTCTCTCTGCCCCTCCCCCACTCACAGTCCATCTCTCTCTCTCTCTAAAGAATTAATAAACATTAAAATAATTAAAAATAAACAAATAAAGTCAATGTTACTTTGTGTTTTTCCAGTGGATTTTTTGCTCTTTCATGTTAAAGCAATGGCTCTATTTCTAAAACATAGATCTTCATTGGATACTTGATTAATAAATGGGTCTCTCTTAAAAAAAAAAGGCCAACCAGAAAAAAACCATTCATCTACCAAAATTAAAAAACAACAACAAAAAAAACCTGACCTCTCTGCCACAGTATTATATTCTATATTTATGCTGTACAATTTCCTCAGAAGAAGAAAGACTACATAAATCATTCTATTTAATAGCCTAATATGGACTCTGATGTAATATCATCCATACCTAAGTAAGATTCAAAAGTTTTTACCTTTTTCTTGGA
The DNA here is from genome assembly GCF_022837055.1 of Prionailurus viverrinus. Lineage (NCBI taxonomy): Eukaryota > Metazoa > Chordata > Mammalia > Carnivora > Felidae > Prionailurus > Prionailurus viverrinus. The sequence continues at coordinate 50,929,966 of NC_062570.1, forward strand.
AAATAGAATTTAAAAATTCTTCATGTCAGGGGCACCTGGGTGGCTCAATCAGAGAAGCCTCTGACTCTTGGTCTCGTCTCAGGTCATGATCTCATGGTTTCGTGAGTTCAAACCCCATGTCAGGCTCTGTGCTGACAGTGTGGAGCCTGTTTAGGATTCTCACTCTCCCTCTCTCTCTCTCTGCCCCTCTTTCACTCGTGCCCTATCTCTCTCTCTCTCTCTCTCTCTCTCTCTCTCTCTCTCAAAATAAACAAATAAACTTAAAAAAAATTCTCATGTCAGCAATAATCACTGGAAGACTATGATCATAACTAAGACACCTGGTGGCCAATCAGTATTAGTAAGAAAGAAAGAAGAGATGATAGAAAGTGGAAGAGAAAGGAAGGAAAGGAAAGGAAGGAAAGAAAGGGAAAGGAAGGGGAAGGGGGGAGGGAGAGAGGAAGGGAGGAAGGAAGGAAGGAAGGAAGGAAGGAAGGAAGGAAGGAAGGAATAACACAGAATCAATACTTTCTACCAACAGTTTTCAGCCTCACAGAAGCACTTTTAACTTGCCTCCCTCCATAGCTCTATAGCTTTGACCCTCTTTTTCTCTGAGGTTCAAACCTCTTTAAATATTCTCAATTTAAATCAGTTGATAATATTCAATTTATAAAGAAGACAAAGCTGCCCTTCTACCTATACACTGGTAGTGTCTGCTGCTCATGGAAAAATTAATCAGAGCAGAGGGGAAGATAATCTGACAAGGAGCAGGGATGTCCCAGAATGGGTAGGGTTTTGTTCCTCTAGAATCCATATGTTGAAGCTCTCACCCCCAGTCCCTCAGAATGTGACCATATTTAGAGATAGGGTCTTTAAAGTGGTGATTACACTAAAATGACACCTTGAAGGTGGTCCAAATCTGATATGACTGGAGTCCTTTTAAGTACAGGAATACAGACAGAAGGATGTGCGCCACACACAGAATGGGCCAGGTGAGGACACATCAAGAAGGCAGCCCTCTGCAGGCCAAGGAGACAAGCCTCAGGAGAAACCAAACCTGCTGACACCTTGATCTAGACTGCTAGCCTCCAGAACTGTGGGAAAATAAATTTCTGTGGTTGAAACCACTCATTCTGTGGAATTTTATTATGGCAGGCCTAGCAGACTAATAGCGTCCAAGCTGGGAACAGACCCTATGGGAATCAAGGCCTGCATGAACAAGGCTTTCAGACAAGGTGTTGGTTAGGGTCATCAGACTAGTGGTATGTCGATGGCTGGGTGGCTGGCTGGATAGATAGATATTGAAGATAATAGGGGTTAGAATGTTCACTCTTGAAGAAGAACAGTACAAATACAGAAAAGAAGAAAGCTAGATTCAACAACTGGGTTCAATTTATATACTAACTGCCATTCAAAGGACCTGAGACCAAAAATACTCCAGTAGCAATGAGCATATCTAGAACTCAGAACTTGTTTTCTAAAGATCTACTGTCTACTTAAAGGTACTACAAATTCTTACATTTGTAACAGACATTGCGTAGCCAAATGATATTGTAAAAGAATAAAGTCAGAGACTTACACTTCTAAATTTTGAAATTTACTACAAAGCAATGATAAACAATGTGGTACTGGCATAAGGATAGACATATAGACCAAAAGGACAGAATTCAGAGTCCAGGAATAAACCCAGACATTGATGGCTACTTAATTTCGACAAAGGCATCAAGTCCATTCAATGAGTGAAGAATAATCTGAATACAGTTGTATGCAAGAAACTGGATATCCACATGCAAAATAATGAAATTGAACCCATATTTCCCATCATATAAAAACATTAACTCAAACCCCTACTTCACAGCATATGCGATAAATAACATACAGTTATACAATACTTAAGTCAAAATAGATTAATGTCCTACATATGGGAGCTAAAACCATAAAACTCTTTGAAAAAAACATAGGGATAAGTTCTTCATGACTTTAGAGTTGGCAGTGGATTCTTAGGTATGACACTCTAAGCAATGAAAAAGAACTATATGAATTTGACTTTACCAAAGTAGAAAACTTTTGTTCATTAAATGACATCATTAAGAAAGTTAGAAACAACTTACAGTATGGGAGGCAATATTTGTAAAACATATATCTGAGAAGGTTTAGCTTCCACAATATATAAAAAAATGTTTACAGATCAATAACAAAAAGACAACTCAATTTAAAAAATTATTTAATTGTAAAGGACTTCAATAGACATTTCTCAAGGAAGATATGGAAATTACTAACAAGTACTATGAAGATATATTCAATATTATTAGTCATTAGGGAAACATAAAATTTCAGTGAGGTACCACTGTATACTTACTAGGATGGCTAAAATAAAAAAAAAGTAGTAAGTGTTGACAGTAGTGTGGAGAAATTCGAAACCTCATACATTACTAGAGGTACTGTAAAATGATGTAGCTGCTATGGAAAACAATTTAGGGGTTATTCAAAAAACAAAAACAAAAACAAAAAACCTAGAATACATATGGTCCAGTAATTCAACTCCTAGGTATATACCTAAAAGGATTGAACATTGATATTGAAATACATACTTTTACATGGTTGTTCATAGCAGGATTATTCACAATAGCCAAAGGGAAGAAACAACACAAATGTCTATCAATAGACAAATGTATTTTAAAAATGTGGACTATTTATTCAATGGAACATTATTCAGCAATAAAAATGAATTAAATACTGATAAATGTTACAACATAGATACACCTTGAAAGTGTTATGCTAAATTAAGGTAGTTGGACACAAAAGGTCACATATTGTGTGATTCTATTTATGTGAAATATTTGGAATAGGCAAATCTGTAGAAACAGAAGAACTGGTGGTTGTAAAGGGCTGGAAGGAGGAGAGAATGGACAGTACCTGCCTAATGGGTGTGGAGTTTTTATATTGGGGTTATGAAAATGTTTTGAACTGGATAGAGATTTTTTTTTCCTAGTTGAATGTATTGTTCCATTTATTTATTTATTTATTTATTTATTTATTTATTTATTTATTTTTAATGTTTATTTACTTTTGAGAGAGAGGCAGAGCATGAGCAGGGAAGGGGCAGAGAGAGACAGAGCCACAGAATCTGAAGCAGTCTCCAGGCTCTGAGCTGTCAGCACAGGGCCCAAGGCAGGGCTCGAACTCACGAACCATGAGATCATGACCTGAGCCACAGTTGGACGCTCAACCGACTGAGCCACCCAGGTGTCCCGAATGCATTGTTCCTTTTAAAAGGAATAATTTTATTTTTTTATTTTTAATTTTTTTGTAAAAGGAATAATTTTAAGTTATGTGAATCTTATCCCCATTTAGAAAATTCTTGCTTTATAATGATAGTAACAACACAATGGTAAATGATGATAGAACTACTGGGTGCTTGTGAATAAGGAGTAAGATTTTACATGATCTCAAAGTATAGTCTCACACAATATACATTAATTTCAAAGTGTATGAAAAAGTGTGTTTACACTGGAAAATCTCATAGGGATGAAACAATGTTTTATGAACATGATGAAAGAACCATTAATGGGATGCTTCCACATGTGTGCCATTTAACAGGGTGCAATGAAGGACTCGGCATCACTTCTGTGATATATAAGCTCATAATGCATGACCTCTGTCTAATCACAATAGAACATAAATACATAACAACTGGTTTGGATCCTTTTGCTCTGAAGGACTTTTTGGAACATTGGGAGAAATTTAATGGAATTGTTGGGTGAATGGCATACAGGTGTTTTGTTTTATTTTGTTTTATGAGTTTTGTATCTTTCTGTGTGTTTTAAATTATTTTAAGATAAAAAATAAAATCAACTGCAATGCCAGTTAATACAGTCACTAGGAAAAGATAGAGTAGCTGATTCAAAGGCAAATGTTGTTTTACAGTTTAGTGAGTATACCTGAAAAAAAAAAACTTTGATATTAAAAATCATTTGTATACCATGATTATTCATACACCTACTTCAAATGGTATTGTATTACATAAGATAATGCAAGTTAAGTACTCTGCAAATTTCCTGGCTTATATTAATTAGTCAATAAATGTCAACGATGATTACATTATAATGAAGGGAAATCAGGACATGATCTCAACTGAGTTCTTTCAGAACAAATAATTTTATAAATCAAAATTTATTTATTTATTTATTTATTTATTTATTTATTTATTTATTTTTTTAAATTTTTTTTTCAACGTTTATTTATTTTTGGGACAGAGAGAGACAGAGCATGAACGGGGCAGGGGCAGAGAGAGAGGGAGACACAGAATCGGAAACAGGCTCCAGGCTCTGAGCCATCAGCCCAGAGCCCGACGCGGGGCTCGAACTCACGAACCGCAAGATCGTGACCTGGCTGAAGTCGGACGCTTAACCGACTGCGCCACCCAGGCGCCCCATAGATTTTTAATACTAACCTAATCAAACTAATCAAACTAATTAAACTAATCAAAATTTAGATCACCAGCCAGGACAGTCACAGATTATTTTTAATCATTTTATTAAAATTATAACATACTTTACAGTGTTCTTAGCCAGACGGAATGCTTTATTACTTCTTGTATATTTATTTTTAACTTTAAAACATTATGTACTTTACTGAAGAAATAATATATGCACACATTTAAATTTTTTTGGAAAGTACACAAAACTAAATGCACATCTCTGTCAATACTAGTACTCAATTTAAGCACTTAAGGGCATTGTTTATCTTATATGCATTTCTAGACTTTTTTCTTTGCAAAGATGCATACTAATATACATACATACAAATTCACATTCATAAATAAAGAGATACACATTCCTATATCATATTACCTAAAGTAAATCCTGATAATATTTTCATTAAGCACATAAAGTAATCTCTTTCTCTAATGATATTCAAATGTATTTTATTGTAAATATGTAGGTTTTTTATTAAAGTTAATAATTAGTGTAACTACTGTGCAATAATAATGGCTATCTGACCAGAACAAGCACTGGTATGATAGTGTCACGAAACAACAACAAAAGTACTTAGTGGTTTATAATGTATATCAATTCTCATTCTTGAGTTTATACATCCACTGGTTTTGAGTTCAGCTGGCTTGTGTGTTTCTTACTTTGCAACCTAGGCTGAAAGAGAGGACCTTCTTTGGGAAATATTCTCACTGTGGATGGCAAGAATCCAAGTTTGCCTAACCACACATGCACATTTAGAGGGATATGCCAGAGGGATATCAATGCAAGAACAGTATGTGAAGAAATATATATTTATAAACTAATGCTACTATTCATCAAACTAAATGTTGGTCCTGTATAGATATGGCACAATTTCATTAAACAACTCTTATTGATGCATCCAGATAGAGCTTCTATTTTCTATTATAAACAATGCAGTAAAGAACAACTTTTTATTTTCAGCTTTATATATTTCTATGGTAATAAATTCCCAAAAGTGGAATTTCTGGGCCAGAATATAAATGTTATTTTAATAGAACTTGCATTCCAAAGAAGTTGCTTTAATTTACACATGTATCAATAATGCACATGAATGTTTGATTCTTCACACTCTTCTCCACACTGTGTGGAAAATGGCAAATTAGTATTTTAATTTGTATTTCTATTGTTTCTAGTGAGTTTGAGCAATTTTACATGTCACACAACCTTTTCATTAGTATTAAATGCCAATTTTTATTTGTTACCCATTTTTCATTGTATTCTTCTCTTTTAAAACATTATTTGCTCTGTTACATATAAATAAGAATTTTTTACATGTATCTATAAATGAAATTCACCATGTTTCTACTTTGTGGGTTCATGCAGAAGCTTTTCCTTACTGTAAGCCCAGGTAAAACGGTTCAAAAGTACAACCCAGAGAGCTTGAAATGTGTCTTCGGTAGTTCCTGGATCACAGTCTCTCACATGAAAAGTCAATGATAGCAGAAACTGCACCTTGTAGCTGCTCTGATCAAAAGGGAGATTTCTGTGTTGGGAATGGCTGCATTTCTAGAGTTTGGATTCTGGATTTCTAGTTCTGGATAGGATTAAATAAACATTACTGAGGGAAACATGTAGACCATGTAACAGAGAGAGCAGAGAAGACCTGAAGGAAGGACCCTAAGTGTTTGGAGAAAAATCTTCAAAATTATTATGAGTATACTAATACAAACTTAGAATAAGTATTATTATAAGCACTGTGTAATATATGGAATTGTTGAATCACTATATTGTACATCTGAAACTAATATAACACTGTATGTTAATTATACTTGAACAAAAACATGACCAAGAAACAAAAAAATGTAAAATTATAATGAGTATGCTACAATGGTACACTGAAATAATTATAGCTAAAATTAGTAGGGTTTAGTTCATTAATTGAGGACAATTCATTATTATAAAACATGTTATCAGGCACCTAGGTGGCTCAGTTAGTTAAGTGTCCAACTTTGGCTCAGGTCATGATCTTGCAGTTCATGGGTTGGAGTCCCGCGTTGATTGGGCTCTGTGCTGACAGCTCGGAGCCTGGAGCATGCTTTGGAATCTGTGTCTCTCTCTCTTTGCCTCTACCCTGCTTGCGCTCTGTCTCTCAAAAATAAATAAATATTTAAAAACTTGTTACCATACATGTGTATTACTATAATACACTTATTTTCTGAATAAAAAAACTTTATTAAGATAGGAATACATGGAGGGGGGCCGGGTGGCTCAGCCAGTTAAGCGTCTGACTTCGGCTCAGGTCATGGTCTTGCACTCCATGGGTTCGAGCCCCATGTCAGGCTCTGTGCTGACAGCTCGGAGCCTGGAGCCTGCTTCGGATTCTGTGTCTTTTTCTCTCTCTGTCCCTCCCCCACTCACACTCTGTTTCTCTATGTCTCTCAAAAAATAAATAAATGTAAAAAAAATTTAAGATAGGAATACATGGATAATTGTTAAACTAGGTTAAATGTATACACACACACACACACACACACACACACAAACATATGTATGTATATATATACATACACACATACATATGCTTTTAGGATTATAGATGCATGTAATGCATATATCACATTATATAGCAGAATGATGGTAAATAAATAAAAGAAGCACTTCCAGTAAATTTGTAAGTAAGACATGGTACTCATAATCTTCATAAATATTATTCTAGATTCACTTTTCAATTTCAGTTACTCAACAAGGAAACTGAGTTAGAACAATAAATGTTAGGAAAGCTAAGTCATCTATTCATTTATAATATGATTGTATAATTAAGAAATGCAAGAGACTCGATCAGTAAAGAAAAGAAAGAGCTACTGAAAACAAGGACAGTAAAGTGGCTAGATACCAAATACGAAACTGAAGATTCCTTAATCCACTTGCACCATTTATACCACAAATGTTCTGTATAGAAATAAAAGAATAATTAGTAACTCTAATAGACATCTTCTTTTAATTTTCATTTCCCTAATAACAGATTATGTTGAATATATTTTCATAAGCTTATTTGCCATCTGTTTATCTTCTTTGGTGAAGTGTCTCTCTGAGTGTTTTGCCCATTTTTAATTGTGTTGTTTATTTTCTTATTGTTTTTTAAACTTATTTTTTTATATTTTAAATGCAAGTCCTTTATAAGATATATGGCTTGCAAATATTATTTCTTGTCTATTATTTGTCTCCTAATTATTTTAACAGTGTCTTTCACAGAGCAGAAATTTCAGATTTTAATAAAGTTCAAATTATCTACTTTTGCTTTCATGGGTCAACATCATTAAGTGTTATATCTAAAAATTTATCATCAACCCAAGGTCACATAGGTTTTCTTTTCCAATTTCCTACTTAAACTTTCAAAAATTTTATCTTACATATAAGTCTATGATCCATTTTAAGATAACATCTATAAAATATGTAAGGTCTGTGTATAGGCTTATTTATGTATTTTTGCATATGAGTATCCAATTATTACTTACTACATGCTGTGTTGAATAGGCTATCTTTTCTCTATTAATTGTCTTTGTTACTTTGTCAAGGTAAGTTGACTATATTTGTGTGGGTCTGTTTCTCTCTCTTTTTTTTTAATGTTTATTTATTTATTTTGAGAGAGAGAGAGAAAGAAAGCACAAGCAGGGGAGGAACAGAGAGAGAATCCCAAGCAGGCTCTGTGCTGTCAGCCAAAAGCCCAACACGGGGCCTGATCACACAAAGCATGAGATCAGGACCTGAGCTGAAATCAAGAACTGGATGCTTACCTGACTGAACCACCCAGGTGCTCCTGTTTGGATCTATTTCTGATATCTATATTCATTCATTTAATTGATGTATCATTCCTTTAACAAATACTACACTGTTTTGATTGCTGTAAGTCAGCCTTAAAATTGAGTAGTGTGAGTACTTTAACTGTATTCTTTTCAGTACTGGCCTGACTTTTACATATAAATTTTAGAATCAGTTTTTCAGTAGCTATAAAAGAGCTTGCTAGAATTTTGATAGTGTTTTGAATCTATAAAGTTGGGAAGAATTGACATCTGAACATTAATGAGTCTTACAATCCATGGACACAGAGTATCTTTCCATTTATTAAAATTATCTTTGATATTTTTCAGTTTATCTGTTTTCCACATATAGATCTTATTCATACTTTGTTAGATTTATACTTAAGCATTACATTTATTAATCCTATTTCAAATTATATATATATATATATATTTACTTTTCAAATTGTAATTTTTTATTGCTGATATATAAGAAAATATTTGGTTTTTATATACTAACCTTATATCCTGTGCCTTTGGTATACTTGCTTATTAGTTCTAGGACAGCTTTTTTTTTTTTTTTTTTTTTTAAATTCTTGGAGGGGTGCCTGGGTGGCTCAGTGAGTTAAGCCTCTGACTCTTGGTTTCGGCTCAGGTCATGATCTCATGTTTCCTGTGTTCAAGCCCCACGTAAAGCTCTGCCACTGAGTGCAGAGAGCCTGCTTGGGATTCTCTGTCTCCCTCTCTCTATCTCAAAATAAATAAATAAACTTAAAAAAATTTCTTTGACATTTTCTACGTAAATAATCATGTCATCTGCAAATGAAGACAGTTTTATTTCTTCTTTCCTATCTATGTATCTTTTCTTTACTTTATTTGTCTTTTTACTAGGACCTCCAGTACACTGTTGAGGAGAAATGGTAAAAGATAACTTTTTGTTTTGTTCATCTTAGGGTGAAAATGTCCAGTTTCTCATCATTAAGTATGATATTAGCTGTAGGTGTTTTAGAAATATTCTTTTATCAATTCGATGAGTTTTCCCTCTATTCCTTTCTTGAGTTTTTGAGTATTTTTTCATGAATGAGTGCTGGATTTTCTCAGTGTTTCTTTCTCTATCAATTGATACGATCATTTGATTTTCTGTTTGGATTTTAGGCTGTTGATATGGTGAATTTATTAATTGATTTTCAAATGTTGAAACAGCCTTGTATATCAGGAGTACATTGTTGTGGTATATAATTAGATTTATCCCTTGTTTGATTTGCTAATATTTTGTTGAGGAGGTTTTTTATCTTTATTTGTGAAGGATACTGGTCTGTTAAACCAGTTTTTGTTATGTCCATCTGCTTTTGGTGTAAGGGTAATGTTTGAAAGAATTATGTAGAGAGTATTTTCTCTGCTTCCATATTTTATGGAATTCAGTACTGTTACCATTTGGGATAGTGCTTATATTTTTGTAATTTTCTTTCATTATCAATTCAACTTATAGATACAGGTCAATTGAGATGATTTATTTCTCTTTGCATGAGTTTAGGTAAATTTTCTATTTCAGGATGGTGCTCCATTTCACCTAATTGTTCAATATGTGGCAAAACTTGCTTGTGATTTTCCCTGTTAACATTTTAATATCCATTAATCAGTAGTGATGACTCTGCTTTCATTTCTATTGTTAGTAATTTTTTTCTTGGTTAGACTGCATAAAAGTTTATTAATTTTGTGACCGTTTCAAAGAACGGTTGTGTTGATTTTTCTATTTTTTTCTTTTAAGTGTCATTAATTTCTGCTCTAATTTTGTTTCTGCTTGCTTTATGCTTTAATTTCTCTTATGTCTCTAGTTTCCCACCAAGAAAAAGTTGTGAGTTTAGATATTGTTATTAAATATGTATTTTTTTCCTAGCAATTTCTCCATAAGCACTGCTTTTGTTGCATCCCAATAATATTGAAAAGTTGTGTTTTTATTTTAAATGAAAATATTTTAAAATTTTTCTTGAGAATCTACTAAACCATATTTTATCTGTAACTATGTTATTATTTCATTTCCAAATATTTGGTGATTTTTAATCTTTCTTTTTCTGGTTCCTAGTTTAAGTCCATTGTGGCCTAACAACATATTTCGTATTATTTCTCTTCTTTTAAACTAGTCGATGTATGTTTTATGGCCAAGAATTTGATCCAGATTGGTAAATGTTCTATATCAGTTTGAAAGGAATATGTATTCTGCTATTGAAAAATGGAAAATTTTATAAATGTAAATTAGAGCAAACTGATTGATAGCACTATTTAGGTCAACTATATCTTTAATGATTTGGGATCCCACTTGATTTATTAATCACTCAAAAGGGGATGTTGAAATTTATAGCTATGAAAGTGAATTTATTTCTTTTAATTCTATCAATTTTCCTTTGTGTAGTTTGATACTAGATGCATGTATGTTTAGAGTTGCTATATTTTGGAGAATCCCCCTTTATCATATAATTCCCCTCTTTTTCTTTAATAACTTTGAAGTGTACTTTTTCTGAAATTGATATAGATACTAAAGATTTCTTTTGATTAGTGTCAGCATGGTTTATCTTTTCCAATTCTTTGCCTTTAACCTACCTGAATATTTAAAGTTTTGGGGTTTGTTTGTTACCACTCTGACAATGTCTGATTTTAAACTGGTGTACTTAAGCTATTTCCATTTAAAGTGATACTGATATAGTTAGATTAATAACTACCAATGTTTTCCATTCATTATACTTGTTCCTTGTTCCTCTCCCTCTCTTTCACTGACATCTCTGTTTCTTATTGAAAATTGTATTCTCTCTCCAATGTATTATTTTTAGTGGTCACATTAAAATTTCCAATATATACTTTTAAGTAATCATAATCTACCTCTAATAATACTGCACCTTTTCATGTATAGTACCTGGACTTTATAACAGAGCATTATCAATTTTTCTCTTCTATCCTTTATTTTCTCATTTATTTCACATATCTATCTGCTATAATCAATATATTGTTTATAATATTATTTTATACATTTTTTTATTTGGAATAAGAAAATAATAACTTTATATCACCTTCACTAATTGCTTCTCCTGTATTCTTCCTTCATTTATGTAGATTCAAGTATCTGACTACATTATTTTCTTTCTCCTTGAAAAACTTAACATTTCTTGCAGAGAAGATCTGGTATTAATGAGTTCTCTCAGATTGTGTTTTCTGATAATATCTTTACCTTTTCTTTACTCTTAGAAGTCAGTATTACTGACTATAGGAATCCAGGTTAGTGTTTTTTCTTTCAGTACTTTAAATAGTTCACTCAATTTAATTCATGCTTGCATGGTTTCTGATGAGAAATGTACTGTATCTTCTTTTCTATGCCCTTCTCTTCAGGATGTTTTCAAGGTTTTCCTTTGTCTTTGATTTTGTACAGTTTGAAAATGAAATATCTAGGTGTCATTGTTTTTTGTTGTTTGTATTTATCCTTATTGCTCTCTGACTTCCTGGATCTGTCATTTATTGTCTGCCATTAATTCTGGGAAATACTCATCCATTATTACCTCAAATCTTTCTTCTGTTTCATTTTTTTTCTTCTCTATTTATTGTATTCCAATTATGCATATGTTATATCTTTTAAAATTGTCCCACACCTTATAAATGTTCTTTTCTATTGTTATTATTCCCTCTATATTTCTGTTTTGGAAATTTCTGTTAACATGTCTTCAAGCTTACTTATTGTTTTTAGGCTGTGTCAAGTCTGTTGATGAGCACATAAAGGCATTTTCCTTTCTGTTATAATGCTGTTTTATTTCTGCCATTTCATTTTGATTCTTTCTTAGAGTTTCCATCACTCTGCCTACATTATCCATTTTTGTTGCATGTTTTTTATTTTACTTTTTTCTATTCAAACTTTTAAAATATTTTTTTAAAAATTGTGTACATTTTATTTTTTGAGAGAGTATGAGCAGGGGAAGGGCACAGAGAGAGGGAGACACAGAATCCAAAGCAGGCTCTAGGCTCTGAGCTGTCAGCACAGAGCCCAATGCGGGTCTTGAGCCCACAAACACGAGATCTTGACCTGAGCTGAAGTCAGATGCTCAACTGACTGAGCCACCCAGGAGCCCCCAAACTTTTAAAATATTAATGATAGTTATTTCAGATCTGTATCTGACAACTCTAATATGTCATGTATGAATCTGGTTAGGTTGTTTTTTTTGCTTCTTTGTCCCATCAGATTGTGATTTTTGTTTTTTATTTCCATTTGGCATGCTAACTATCTTTTATTGAGAGCCAAACATGTTGTATCAGACACTGGAACTGAAGTAAATAGACATTTACTGAGACGATTTATGTTAATCTGGCCAAGGGTTTACTGTATGGTAGATGCCAGAGGTTTCAAAGTCCTCTGTCACTCATTTTGTCTTCTATGTTACTTTGAACTTCCCTGTGTACTCTTCCTTAGAGTCTGCACTTTGTAGCTCTTCCAGGTGTAATCTACTGTTATACTGGAGTCCTGTTGATATGGTGGCAAGATTTGGAGAGAGGGAGAATTTTATAAATCTGTAATTTGCTCTCATTCTTTTAGTAGTCTTGAGACTTGGGACTGTGACCCTTTCATGTTTCTCCAGTGATGTAGCTTTATTTCCCTACCCCCTCTTTAGAGGGTAGGGAAACAAAAGGGCTAGTGGAGTAAGAAGAATTCTGCCAGTTGGGATAAGACTCCAGTGAAGTCTTTTCCTTTGGTAGGGAGGGTAGGTATTTGCCATAGAGTATATTCTGGTCATATTTTACAATGATTATTGTTTCCTGTCCCCTGCCTGAACCATAAAAGGATCGTTCTCAGATTTTCATTGTGAGATCTGGATGTGTTTCCTGGAGATAAAACTAAAACAGCATGAAATTGTGAAACCCTTCCAAGACAGAAGCCCCCAGGAATTTCTCACTCCACAGTTAGCCTCTAGCACATCATCAAAATTACCACCCAATCAATCCTGTTAGTGTCTGTATCCCAAGTAGTTTCTGCTGTAAGTAAACAAATTTTGATTACGACTCTCTGGATTCACCTGTCTCTACAGGTTCTGATGTAACACCTTCTCTGCAATCTTTGTTCTCTGTTGGGACCAAGGAAAGTCGTTGTTTTCCAGTTTGCTCTTTGTGTTTCTTGTTGAAAGGATAGGATGTATGGTTTCTGATTTCCTTACATATTAGAACTGAAACTAGAAGTCCTGCCCTGTATTTTTGAAGTGCAAAAGTTAAATTCTACATAAAGTATGAGGAGTTTCTAATACTATTCATTGGTATTGTTTTTTTCCTTTACATTTTTATTTTTTCCTTTATATTTTAAATAGACTATTGGTAGACTATTATCTCATGCATAATATCAGAAATTCTAAATAATGTAGATACTATGCACACAAGATACACACACATTCTTTATCATTCCCAATCTCTATGCTTGTTTATTGATACCAAGACAATATGTTTTTAAATCTTTATAGAGATATTTGCCTCAATCATCCAGGAACAGTATACACAGGCCATCAAAAGTAATTATCCTCTTAGATGAGGTTATCTATCTGGAAGACAGCAGGTTTGACCAAAGTAGTTACCTTCCTTAAAGTATTTTCTTAGGCCTCTGTATGTTTACTACTATACTGTCTTACTGGCAGTTCAACATGAATGCAGTGGAGAATATGATGGAGAGAATTGGTGACAGGTGAAGATGTTGAGATAACTGGACAGATCCCAGCTGCTCTTATTTATTATTTTATTTTATTTTATTTTATTTTATTTTATTTTATTTTATTTTATTTTATTTATTTTTTAGTGTTGGTTCATTTTTAAGAGAGGGAGAGAGAGCATGAGCAGCAGAGGGGCAGAGAGAGAGAGGGAGACAGATGATACAAAGCTGGCTCTGTGCTGATGTGGGGCTTGAACCCACAAACTGTGAGATCATGACCTGAGCTGAAGTCAGATGCTTAACCCACTGAGCCACCTAGGTGCCCCTCACCTGGTTTTAAATGACATATTAAAGTGTTTAGACCTACTGTAATTACAGCGGTGAGTTATTTGAAGAATTTTAAGTAAAGCACTTTAAGATTTGAAAAATCTCCTTGACTTCCATGTGGAGAATTGATTAAATTGGGTCAGCACTGTATTCAAGATGATCAAATAGAAAAATTATGCAGGAATTCAAGCAAATCAGAGTAGCTGGTTTTGACCTTACTTCTTTGTAAATGATGCCTTTATCAGTTTAATGGTAAGGTAAATAAACATAATCCATACTTATTTTCTAGGACAGTGACTTGATTGAAAGATTGAAATATATTAACTGCAAACTGAAGATATAATGATGCTTGATTAATTTAACTTTGATTATGCTTATTTTTGAGAAAGAGAAATGTATAGCCTTCTTATTATAATTTATCATTTAATTATACAGGGATTTGATGATTCCTTAAAATTAAAATATAGAAAGGAACTTATTCACATAAGTTGGTAGAAATGTGTCTGTGTGCCCAGGTGAAAAAGTATAGACTTTCCCAGCTTCTGTTACATTTTAGGTCTACAGTTACAATCTCAAGACTTGGACTTGTATGAAATACCCTAATGGTACAATTGAGGGCTGGGTGATATCACCCTGTGGGTAAGGAGAGTTCCTGATAAAGGACTCAGATTTCCCTTTGACAATATCTTCTTCCATCCACATAATTTCAAAAATAGATGCTTTTTGTTGGTTGAATATTTGGCTTTAACCAGGCCAGAAGTAAGCTTCATAGACTTAGCGTGCATAGATAATCCTTTTCACCCTCTCTCTATACAAATCAACTAAAAATGCAGGGAATTTAAGAGACTTATTCATGGTTATACGTAGTTCCCACAGGCAGACAACAAGCAACCATATTTTAGTGGAAAACTAATGAGTTTTGACATTGTACCTGGTTTCAAATCTCAGCTTTACCATTTACTATGAAGGTCTTGATCCTGTTTATTAAAGTCATTACATTTTAGTTTTATTACTTGTTTTGTATGTATCTTTAAAGTATGAGGTTTATAGGAAATAATATGTATGACATGTTTTATTCCTGGCACACAGTAGGCACTTGGTGTATCTATTGTGTATTAATTATTATGACTATTATTTAAGATATGAGTGGCTAGACCTATACTGCAAATATATTATCTAAGACAAGCAAGTATGAATTAGAAATCTGAGTATAAACCAAAATGATTAGAGAGTATTGAGTCTGTGCTTAGGAAACTAAGTTCATTTGACAAGGACAAGAAAGGACAAATTCAGGAGCAAAAATAGAAGGAAAAAATGATCAGGTAGCCTGTGATACTGAGTGAAATTAGCAGCAAAAGAGGAGCAAAATAAAGGAAATCATGAGTAATAGATAAAATTGAACTGCTTGAGCTCTAATTTTGCTGGTACTTATATCAGACAGTGGCTTTCAATAGTATAGTCCAGGTATGAATCTGATTTTTCTGACCCTGGACAGTGTTGAACCCTAATCTACTGTAATATGTGGGTCATATTAATATTGAACATTAAAATTTTACCAATATTATTTTTGAATATAATTGCTGTATCACATGGAGGAAATTCATTCCATAAATATGTATATGGCAAATGAATGCCATTCCATAAACTAACTTATTTATTTATTTGTTTGTTTATATATTTATTTATTCATTTATTTTTAAAGTTTAGTTAGTTAACATACTAAATGGTTAACTAACCAGGAGTAGAATTCATCACTTACATACAACATCCAGTATTTATCACAATAAGTAACCCTCCTTAATACCTATCACCCATCTAGCCCATCTCCCACCCACCTTCCCCCATCAACCCCATCATTAAGTCTTTCAGGGTTTGTTTCCCTCTCTTCTCTTTGCCCATCCCCTTCCCATTGGGTCATCTGTTTTGTTTCTTAAATTTCACATATGAGTGAAATTGTATGATATGTGTTTTTCTCTGATTGACTTATTATGCTTAGCATAATACATTCTAGCTCCATCTACATCATTGCAAATGGCAAGATTTCATTCTTTTGGATGGCTGAGTAATATTTCATTATCTATCCATCTATCTATATATCTATCCATCTTGCTTATTCATGCATCACGTTTGGACTCTCTCCATAGTTTGGTTATTGTTGACAATGCTGCTATAAACATTGGGGTGCATGTGCCCCTTTGAAATAGCACTCCTATATTCTTTGGATAAATACCTAGTAGTGCTGGGTCATAAGGTAGTTCTATTTTTACCCTTTTGAGGATGCTCCATGCTGTTCTTCAGAGTGGCCCACTGGTTTGTATTCCCACCAACAGTGCAAGAGGGTAGCCTTTTCTCTGTGTCCTCACCAATACCTGTTGTTTCTTGTGGTGTTAATTTTAGCTATTCTGAGAGGTGTGAGGTGGTATCTCAGTGTGGCTTTGATTTGTATTTCCCTGATGATGAGTGATATTGAGCATCTTTTCGTCTGTCTGTTAGCCATCTGGATGTCTTTGGGAAAGTGTCTATTCATGTCCTCTTCCCTTTTCTTAACTGGGTTATTTGTGTTTTTTGGGGTGTTGAGTTTTATAAGTTCTTTATAGATTTTGGATACTAACCCTTTTTTGATATGTCATTTGCAAATATCTTCTCCCATTTTGAAGGTTGCCTTTTAGTTTTGTTGATAGCTCCTTTTCTGTGCAGAAGATTTTAATCTTAATGAATACTTCATGTTTGCTTTTGTTTCCCTTGCCTTGGTGACATATCTAGTAAGAAGTTGCTACCGCCAAGGCTAAAGAGGTTGTTTCCTGTGTTCTCTGCTAGGACTTTGATTGTTTCCTGTCTCACATTTAGGTCTTTAATCCATCTTGAATTTATTTTTGTATATGGTATAAGAAAGTTGTCCAATTTCATGTTTCTGCCTGTCGCTCTCCAGTTTGCCCAACACCATTTGTTTAAGGGACTATCTTTTTTCCACTGGATATTCTTTCCTGCTTTGTTGCAGATTATATATTTTAATATGAAATTCAGGTACTGGAATATAGTAATGGCAAATAAGAATACACTTTATAGGGGCACCTGGGTGGCTCAGTCGGTTAAGCATCTGAATTCAACTCAGGTCATGATCTCATGGTTTGTGGTTTCGAGCCCTGCATCAGGCTCTGTGCTGACAAGGACCCTACTTCAGATTCTCTGTCTCCCTCCCTCTCTGCCCCTCCCCCATTTTTGTGCACGTGCTCTCATTTCCTTCCTCAAAAATAAAATAAAAATTAATATACCTTATATAACTTAATATATTTGAAAGAAAAATCTTACTTTAGCAGCATATGAAGAAGGAAACTCTTCTGTTTCTCTTGTGTCCAGTGTCCAATGACTCTTCTGGAATTATAACTTTTGATCATTATGATTTGTCCAAATGTTTTACTCTTGTTTAAATGTTTTTTACTAAGATGGTTTACCCCCACTGAGTTGCATTTTAAAGTTATGCCCTTGGATTTTATTGAAAGTCACAACCAGAATGAGCAATATAAATGTACTATTTCAAGAGCAATAACCATAATATTACAGATAATCCCTGTAAAGTCATAGATTAAAAAATTCTTTTGGGATTTAGTTATATAAAAGGTGTTATTTCTTTGAATAATGGAGATGTTTACCCTCTGAATCACTGATATTGCTTTGGCTATGAGGAATCTCAAAAACAAATATGAAGATCAGTCACTGAAGTTATATTGATTCTTATGGTTACCACATGTTGATGCTCAATTCTATTGAACCCTGACTTTCTGCTCTTGTGTTTGTTTTATGTATATATCCATTCATATATATTTGTCATTACTAACTGTAACTCCTTTTGGAAACAAGATATATACATTTATATATCAAGATGTGTATTGTGTGTAAAGTTTGGCAGCAGAAGCTTACTCTGCCTCTGATAATGGTTTATGGATAAAAGGCTGTCACACATTTAAGTTGATTAAACAATTAGGACAAAATGGTCCCTGCTTCTACTTTTTTTTTTAACCAGGTTAGTATTCTCAGTGTGATTGGTGTCATTAGGTATTTTCAGGTGAAAGGCTATGCATCCAGTCCCTTCAGGGAAAACTGTTAATAGCTATTAAAATAGAAGCTATTAAGAACTATTAATCACATTCACTATCATTTCAATAGTTCTGCTTTCCATCTGAGGTCTCAGATAGGTAAGTTACTTTAGGTTTTGAAAAGAGAAAGAGAAAGAGAGAAACAGAGAGAGAGAGAGAGAGAGAGAGAGAGAGAGAGAGAGAGAGAGAGAGAGAGGAGGTCAGTGGCCCTGAAGAATCTGTATGAGAGGAAGAATGAATATAAAAACATGAGTTTTGGAGACAGGCCAGTCTTGTTTGGCAGCCAAGTTCTGCTAACTATAAGAAGTGTGGATTTAGAATGATTTTATAACCTCAGAAAATTTCAAATTTCTCCTTTTTAATAACCTTTGTACTGGTGTATAGCACCAGTACGGTGCATAAGAAGTCTTAGGTGTAAAGACATGGATTTATGTATACGTCTACGACCAATTGACCACAATGTAAGATAAGATTTAGAATATTTACAGCACCCAGGTGACTGTTCTTAATCAATATACCCTTCTCTACACAGAGGTAAGCACTGTTCAGACTTCTTTGACAATGAATTTGTTTTGCTTAAATATATGTTCTGTAGATTTATAACAGTAATTTATATATATAATATATATTTATAAATATAGATAAATCCATAGAATACATATACTTTTGTACCTGGCTTCTTTCATTTAACATTGTATTTGTGAGGTTCATCCATTCTATTAAATATACTAGTGACTCTTCTTGTTAACACATAATATTCCATTGTGTAGCTATCTTACACTTTATTTAACCATTATGCTTTGTATGGACATTTAGGTTAGTCCCATTTGGGGGATTTTATGAATAAATCTTCTCTGAACATTTGTGTGTGTGTGTGTGTGTGTGTGTGTGTGTGTGTGTATGATGAACTTAAAATCTCATTTCCCTTAAGTACATTCCTAAAAATTAGAAATGTAGGATCATAGGGTAGGCATATGCTAAACATGAATGGGTACTTTGAAACAAATTTCAAGTAGTTGTATCAATGTACATGCAAAGGATTCCATTTGCTTCATATCTTTGCCCACACTTGATAGTGTTTGTGTTTTTAATTATAACCATTCTAAAAGTGATGTATTCATATACCATTTTGGTTTTCATT
Source organism: Prionailurus viverrinus (assembly GCF_022837055.1). Lineage (NCBI taxonomy): Eukaryota > Metazoa > Chordata > Mammalia > Carnivora > Felidae > Prionailurus > Prionailurus viverrinus. Next base: position 50,949,426 of record NC_062570.1, read on the forward strand.
TGTATTTTCTAAACATTAATGGTACACTTTTTCATTCACTTGCTCTTAAAAATCCTCTTTTAGGAAGGACTTCCTTTATATATTTTGTCTACTCATGACCTAGTAATTCCAATTACAGAAGTACATCTTGTGGAAATAATAGGCTGAGGATAATGATTTATATGTAAAGATTTTCACTGAAGTTATTTATACTGAGGAATAAATTGATAATAACCCTTTTATGTAAAAGTAGATTATTTAAATAAAGTATGGCACATCCATATATGGAATATAATACTAGTAATAAAGATGCTGTGCATTAGTATTTAATCCAATGGAAAGACATTCATAAAAAATTATGTGAGAATGCTGGCTACAAAGTTACATGGCTACAAAATTCAAATTTTGTGGGAAGAAATTGTACGTGTGTGTGTGTGTGTGTGTGTGTGTGTTTGTATATGAGAGAGAGTGGCAGAAAAATATTTTTAAATTATAGTGATTTTCTATGACTGGTGACTTATGATGTTTATAGTTTTTTGCAGTGTTTTCTAAACACACCCATTTTTTTTGTGCATACATGTATACTGATATCTATCTATCTATCTATCTATCTATATATATCTGCATATGTAGTGCATTTTCTTTAAAAAACAACAACAACACTGATTTGGTGTTGGAAGAGCAAAATTTTGAACCTGATCTTGTTACTTAGTAGCATTCTGAATCTCTCTTACCCCTCTTGAGAGGCCAGGGTTGATCCAGCTGGATGGAAGCTGAGTGACCACATTGTACTTGAATGTTTTAGAATTCTCTGGGACCAACAAGGGAGATGATAGGTTCAGGTGAATCAAGCAAGGCTAGAGTTTGGCAAGTGATACAAAGTCCAAATGCAAGATAAAGTGAGAAAAAGGGCATATATCCAGGGGCCAAATGTGGTAATAAAATTGGAGTTTTAGAATTATGGACTCAGATATTTTTTTCTGAATAGATCACCCTTACTAAACAGCGGATTAACAGGTTTTTTTTTCTCCTTCTTTTTGTTCCTGACACCTGAGTCCCCACACCTTTACTGAAGCCCTGTTTTTATTTCCCAGGGAATTAATTATTTAACAGCTTTTTTGAATGTGTATTATGAAAAATATACATGATGCTTGAGGTCATGTGATTAATCTCTCTGGACTTTACTTCCCATGTTTCACTTTGAAAATTACCTTTTGTTTGATTTTCTTGTTGACTTTTGTCTTTTTTCTCCCTCTCTGCCTAGTAATGTTCTGCCTGCTTTATTTGGTTGCACTTTCCTTCAACATACTATTTCTTTGATTATATCTTTTATTTATAGACATTCAGTACATTGGGAAAATTAGAAAGCAATCTAATGGTTGACTTAGGATCCTGTATACGGTAGCAAGAATAAGTTCCATTGTGGAAAAATTATTATTTTTGAGATAATGATGATGATGATGATGATGATGATAAGTGTACTATGTGTGAGGCATTCTTATATATGCTTTATATTAATTTAATCTTTACAGCAACTCTATGAGATAGATACAGTTGTTTCCATTTTGTAAGTGAGATGAATGAGACATAGCAAGTCTTGTCTAAGTACAATCTTGTCCAGGTCATAAAGTTTATTGCTGGTAGAGCTGTGGTTCAAACACAGGTAGTCTGGCTTTAAGTGTCCCACATTTAACTCATCTATTACTATATCTCCTTCATACATCTGACCTCTATAAGGCTGAGACACCTATGACAACTTCATTTTCTGATCTTTAACTCATCTAGAAGTCAAGTATCCAGCTCATACTTATATATGTGCGAATTTTCTGCTCCATTCACAAACATTGACCTCTGACATGTCAGGCATTGTGCTGGGCATTCAGAATAACAAGCTGAATCAGACACAACTGTTGACCTTGAGGTGTTCACACCTTAGGAGATAAATATATGAATAAATAATAATCTGTATATTTCAGGAACAAATATGTACCAGGTGGTTAAAATGTGATGGATGTTGAATAATCTAAAGAATACAATCATGATACAGAATCAGAAAAAGAAACATCCACTGACTTGGAGTCTAGTTTCATCAAACTAGAGTCAAATTTATAAAGACAGAGCCTTACTGTTTCATTCCTTGTGTCAATATTATAGTATTTGCCACATAGTAGACATTTAATAAATACCAAATGGCTAATTTATTGAAGTGGAATATTTTAATAATATTAATAGCTATCAACTTTAACTCTTACTCTACATAACCCCTGGACTATATACTTTATGTATTTATTATTGCCTTCATTTTTCCAGATGACAAACAGAAGCTGAGTTCACACAGATGATAATATCATGTTTGAAACAAAAACTTTTTCTTAGCCATTTACATGATTGCTTCTTAATTAGAAAGAATGCATGACAGAGTTTCAACATAATAGGTGTTCAAGGTCCATTTTCCTTTGATTCTTTCTTTTTCTTTTTCATTCAGCAATGTTTATTGAATATCCACTATGTACTAGACACAAGTTCGTTACTGTAGGTACATCAGTGAATAAAAAAGACAAAGAGCATCCCTATACCCTGTACTCACTGGGTTTATATTCTTTTCATCTTTTTATGCCAGCAGCCAATTCCCCCTTTCCCCTTCCTTCCTTCCTCCCTCTGTCCCTCCAACTTCCTTCCTTCCTTCCTTCCTTCCTTCCTTCCTTCCTGTCTCTTGCTTTCTGTCTCCCACCCTCTTTTCCTCTCTCCCACCCTTCTTCCCTCCCTCCCTTCCACTCTCTTTCCTTTTGGTATTTTTTGTTGTAGTATTTCTCTTCCCAAGCACCTACTGTTTAATTTGTCTTCCATTTCACTAGTTGAGCTCTTATTCTTTCTTACTCTACAAACACTTCCTTTCCATCCTGTGCCACTTTATTATTTTATCTAAATTTTCAATGTATTGTTATTATAATTTTGGTATTTGTAATCACTTCCAACATTCAGTGTTGTCATGCCTGCCATCTCTCTGACCAAAGAAAAGCTTTATTAACTGTGCTTCTCCAAATCCTTTATGTCGTGGTCATAGGGCAAGGGAAATTTCCAAGTCCCAGCCCCCTGGGTATTAATGGGGAGAGTTTCCAAGGTACTGAAACAGCAGATTTATTTAAAATGTGCATCATGTTCAGAACCATATTTCACTTTGAAGAATCTGTCTTAATAAAAATATCTCTGTTTAAAGTTACCAGAATACCATGTGCTTTCTGTTTGTTATTGCATTTCTTTGGTCCTCCTAGGATTACTTTGTCTATGTGTTCTCCTAAATTTTAGAATTCTAGCATTTCCATTTTTGTTTCTGATAGATCCATCTTGAATTAATATTAAATTTATTTCACTGTAATATATATTTTAAATGGGATTATAAAGTATTTTCCAGGGTTCATGGGTGGCTCAGTTGGTTAAGCGTCTGAGTCTTGAATTTGATTCAGCATATGATCTCATGGTTTGTGAGTTCAAGCCCTGCATCAGGCTCTGTGCTGACAGCACAGAACCGGTTTGGGGTTCTCTCTCTCTCTGTCTCTCTCTGCCTCTCTCTCTCTCTCTCTCTCTCTCTCTCTTTCAAAATAAAAAAATAAACTTAAAAAATATTTTCCAACTGTAGTTTCTGGTGTATAGACATTCAATTGATCTTTTAAAAGTGAACATTTATTCTGAAACTTGGTAAATTTGCTTATTAATTTTAGGAATGTGCTAATTTCTTAGGTTTTTTTCTACATAAACAATCATATTTGAGATTAGAGATTATTTTAACACAGCCTTTGTCATCTTTATACTTTTAATTACTTTCCCTATTTCCTTTACCCTGTAGGATGATGTTAAATAGAATGGATGAGAGAGGACTGAAACAACCCAAAATGTCCATCAACAAGTAAATAGAAAAATAATTTACGTTGTATTCATACACGAGAATGCTACTCAGTAATACAAATAAATGATAAATGCTGCAGTGTGCTTAACTCTCAGAATCATTTAGGTCAGTGAAAGAAGTCTGAAAAATGAGTACATATGTAAAAATTCATTATTATAAAATCCTGGAAAATCCAAACTTATTTATAGTGGAAAAAAAGCAGACTGATATTTGCCTGGTGACAGAAGGATCTCTGGGTTAGGGAGAGCAGGATACACAGCATACAGAGGGGCATAAGAAACTTTGCAGGGAGGGGTGAGCGATATATCTGTTGTCATGATTGTGGAGATGATTTCCACTGGTGATGTCAAATTTTCAAACTTTATATTTTAAATAAAATTTACTATAAGTGAATTATAAGGCATTATGGCTATACAAATGTTGAAAAATGAACTACCTAGAAATGAAAATCCTTCTACTAAACAATTTTTGGGTAAAAAAGGAAAGTGTAAGTTGTTAAGACATTTTACAATACCTTTGTAATTAAAACAGTGTAGTACTAGTTCCTGATTTGACACATAGACTAATGGAAAGATATAGCAAGTCCAGAAAAATATACAACCACATTTAGAAAGGTGACAAATGAGATATCTCAATCACTAAGGAAAGAATATAATTGTAATAATTGTTGGGACAACTGGATAGCCATTTGGAAAAATAATAGTTAAAGTTAAATTCATTCTGCATACCATACCCAAGTATATGCTTCAAATGGATCATGATTCTCTGGGTATTCAAAATGTAGCACCTATCAATAGTTCATTCATTTTTATTGCTAAGTAATATACTGTGAGATAGGCTACAGTTTGTTAGCTATTCTCCTGTTAAAGCACATGAGTTGTTTCCAACTTTGACTATTACAAATGAAGCACTATTACAAACAGTTGTGCAGGATTTATTGTGTATGTAAGTCTTTATTTCTCTGGGATAAATATCCGAGTTCAGTTACTGTGTCATAGCACAACTTCTTATTTCTTTTTTTTAAGAAAATGGCAAACTATTTTTCGCTGGTTGCAGAATTTTATATTCCCATTAGTAATGTGTGACTGACCCAGTTTCTGTGAATTCTCACCAGCATTTGGTGTTGTTACTATTTTTTTACTTTATCTCTTCTGGTAAGCGATTAGTGATGTTTCATTGTGGTTTTAATTTGCATGTCTCTAACGGCTAATGATGTTGAACATCATCTCATGTGCTTTTTTTGCCATCTGTATATCATCTTTGAAGAAATACCTGTTCGTGTCCTTTTCTCCTTTTTGGATTGTATTATTTGTTTATTATAGACTTCTGAGAGTATTTTTTATGTGTATATTCTAGATACTAGAACGTTGCCAAATTTTTGCTTTGCAAATATTTTCTCCCATTGCATAATTCACCTTTTAATCTTCTTAACAGTGTCTTTCATATAACAAAAGTTTTAATTAAATGTTGATGAAATCATATTTATCAGTTTCCCTTTCATTATTCATGCTTTATATGTCAAGTCTAAGAAGTCTTTGCCTAGCCCTGGATTATGAATATTTTCTCATGGTTTCTTTTTTTTTCCCTAAAAGTTTTATAGTTTTATATTCCATATTTAAGTCTGTGTTCTATTTTGATTTTTTTTTTTTTTTTTTTTTTGGAGAGACAGAGAGAAGCAGGGTAGAGGGGCAGAGGGAGAAAGAGAGAGAGAGAGAGCAAGAGAGAATCTTTAAGCAGGCTACACACTCAGTATAGAGCCCAAAGTGGGGCTCTATCCCACAACACTGGGATCATGACTGAGCTGAAAGCAAGAGTCAGATGCTCAACATACTGAGCCACGCAGGCACCCCTTGAGTTAGTTTTTATGTAAGCTTTGAGATGTAGGTTGCAGCTCCTTTTTTTTTCTTTTTAACATTCTGTACATCCAAATTTCTATGTATGTCCAAATGTACACCATTTTTTGAAAAGGTTCCTATCTCCATTGAATTGCTTTTGTGTTTTTGTCAAAATCATTTGTGGATGAACAGGAAACAGAGCAGGACTGAGGATGTAAAAACCCAAGTATCTCTTGGGCCCTCCAGGATCCCTATTTCCAACCCCTGCCCCTAAGAGGTATGAAGTAGAGCAAGGTCCACAGGCAAGAAACAGCAGCAGGAGCCAGAGAAACCTTCAAGAGCAAGTACCCCTTCAGCAAGAATCTGTAGACTTGAGTCTTAAGAGAGCAAAATGTACAGGTGTGGTTCAAGACCTACTGGGCCAGATCCTCTAGGCAGTAGCCACAGCAATGACTCCAGAGGCAGTAAGGCAAGCTGGAGAGTCCATGGTGCATCAATCATAAGCCCAGGAGACTGTCTCTGAGCAACTGTTTTAGCAGGGAGGGGCAAGAGAGGACCTATTTCTAGAGTCCCCTCCATATCCAGCTCTTTGGGAATCTTCCCAGCAGCAGGGCCCACAGGCCTCAGCCAGGGCCAGGCCTGAGGAGAATTCCCAGCCCCAATCTGTCCCTAGGACATCTATGCCTTGGACTTCTTGCTAGGCCCTGTGTTATTCCCTGACTTCACAGAACTCCTCTGTAAAGACCCCTTCAGGGAGTCCTCCACGGTACCTGTGATGCCTGGGATTCAAGAGAAGGATGGCTTTGTGGACAAGAACTACACCAGCCCCAGGATGTCACTAAATTTATAGGGGAGCCTGTGCTTATAAGCGTTGGGTGGGTGCTGATGCAGAGATTACTCTTCAGCAGCGTGACTGCACCACCATTTATTTATTCAACCAGCTGGTGGTAGGCATTGGGTATTTTTACTATGCAGCCAACATAAATTACTGCTGTGAATGCCCCACCCCCCCCTTTTGGGACCCACATGGTCATTTCTGTTGTTTCTTGGGAAAAGTAATGGAAATGTTGCTCATGTCATATGTTTAGCTTTAGCAGATGCTGCCTAAACACTTCCTAGAGGGAGTTGACTAGCTTTGTTAGCCCAGCACTGCGTTGGTATGCTTCACTGACATTTCGGATTGTGAGACTTTTTTTAAAAAAATGTGTATTTATTTTGAGAGAGAGAGAGAGAGAGAGAGAGAGAGAGAGAGAGAGAGAGTGTGTGTGTCCCAAGCAGGCTCTGCTGTTAGCACAGAGCCTGATGTGGGGCTCTAACTCATGAACTGAGAGATTATGACCTGAGCAGAAATCAGGAGCTGGACACTCAACTGAATGAACAACCCAGGCACCCCAGGATTGTGAGACTTTTTTTTAAGTTTATTATTTATTTTGAGAGAGGGGAGGGGCAGAGAGAGGGAGAGGGAGAGAGAGAATCTCCAGCAGGCTCCATGCTGTCAACACAGAGCCTGACATGGGGCTCAACCTCAACTGTGAGATCATGACCTGAGCTGAAATCAAGAGTTGGACATTTAACTGACTGAGCCACCCAGGTCCCTAGGATTGTGAGACTTTAATGTTTGCTGCTATGCTACCTTGCACCTTTGTTGTGATTTTAATATTAATTTCTCTGATGATTGTGAGGTTGAGTAATTTTTACATGTAATTGGACACTAGGAAACTTCCTAAAAAGCCCATTTTTTGAGTTGATTTTTTACAAATACTTATGCTTTCTTAATATATAATTCTCTTGGTAATTAACATGTTTCAGACATCTTCTGTTATGTGGCTTGTCTTTTTACTTCTGGGGTGTTTTGGGGTGTTTGAGGAAGTTTTAATGTTATTTATTTTACCATTTTCTCTCTGTGTGTACCATTAAAAAATACAGTCACTGGTAGGATGCTACTTTAGTTTAGTTTAATTTAGTTATCTTTAAATATATATAAATACAAAAATATTTTTGCATTTAGCAAAGTAGCAGACTGTGACAATTATGAGTACAGTTTGTACATTAATCTGTTTTTCTTTTACTTTTCTGCTGTCTTGTAAACCCTTCACATTTCCAAGGTCTTGAAAATCCGCTGCCCAATTATCTTCTAAAAGCCTTATTTTACTTGTTATGTTTAGTCATTAAAGGAATTCCCCTGATTATTGTTTGCAATGTGAGGTAGGGATTTAATTTCTTTTTCTTTTCTTATAGATACCTAATGTTTTCTGTCGTTTGTAAAGATTGTACTTTCTCCACTACTTCACAGTGCTACCTCTATTGTTTATCATGGTTTCGTTAATGTACAGTGTGCTTCTGGACACTATACTCTATGCTAATAGAATATATACATATCTTATATATGAGGCCGAGGGAAACCTAGTTATCTCACTACCATGCTGCTAGTTCCCAAGGTTTCTATCTAATCTTCCTTCTTCTCTTTACTTTTCGGAATCTTCATATGTTTGTTTTATATAGAATCCTGGGGTTTTTTTTTTATTGTACTTCATGGGATATGGGAAAAGTATGTATATTTCATTTGCAGAAGTTCAGCAAGTTTTTTTTTGTGGTGATAATAAATGAACAAATTAGACATCTGCTGGTTATTGGGAACCAGGGTAACCAGTAAGGCAAAAGGGATATACAAATATAGAATAGGGGAGGATACAAAACAGTGCTCTAGGGAGGGATTAGAACTGGTAGTATTGATGTAAACTCATGCCTGTTTTTTTTTTTTTGAAATATTGCCACATTCGTGTTCATGCATGTATTTGTGCTCATATGTATATATGTATATACATGTGCCTATGTTTATGTGCACATATACTTTCTAGCTTTGCCTCTGTAAAAGCCAAGAAGCAAATAACATCTGTATCTCACCTAGAAATGAACATGCTTCGTGTACAAATTGTTATTTCTAACACCATTCCTCCCTTTAAATAAATAAAAACAAAAAAGAATAGAAAAAATAAAAACTCAACAAAAGAATTGCTGATTCCAAGGCTAGAGTAAGGTATGCTGATGATGATCTTGGAACATCTTATCTTTCTGGAAAGCTAAAAATTTTAAATTAATAAGTTCTAAAAAATGATGTGGCATGTAATAATGACATTGGAACCAGGTAGAAAGGGCTTCCACTGAGCAATTTGGGAGCATTAAAAGAAATAAGTACAGTAATGAATTACAGATAATTGGAAAAAAATAGGACTCCATGAATCCTTTGTGATAAAGTAGAGAAAAACAGAGAGACAGAGAGAGAGACAGAGAGACAGACAGCAGAGAAGGAGATCTCTTGCTAATAGTAGAATACTTAGTATGTTATGGACATGGAGAGTATTGGAGTCAGAAAATTATTGTTTTGTAACCATTATATCATCAATGGGTGTTAATACAAGGGGAAATATGGATGAAACATATGGGCATGACCTTAAAGGGTTTTTTCACAAATGGCTTAATGATTACGAGGGGGAAAACAATAATGAGAGAGTGTATAACTAGGAAAAAAACATGATTGGCTGATTAAAATTTACAGAACCAGTGAGAGGCAGACAGACCTCTATGCCTTCAGAGATGATACTCTGAGAAGAGCACATCAATTATGCAATATTACAACTGAGAATGTATAACCTGAATCTAATCATTAAGAAACATAAGACAAATGTAAAATTGGAAATGATCTATTAAGGAAAAAAAAAAAGAAGGAAATGCATTCCTCAAAAAAATGTCATGAAAACAAAAGAACAGCTATGGGACTTCCAGGTTAAAGGAGGCCAAAAAGATATGAGAGATAAATGCAATAGCTGACTCTAGATTGGCTATTCTCCTAGAGGAAAAAATGCTACAAAGGACATTAATGGTTCAAGTGACAAATTGGAAAATGGACAATAGATTTGATTAAGCTTTTGTTAGTGTTAAATTTACTGAAGTTGATAAAAGCACTTGATTATATATTTTACTCTTGTAAAATGTACTTTGAAAAAACTAGCAAGGGGACATGATATAAATACATTATCCTCAAATGGCTCAAATCTTTCTTTCTGTTGCTAGATCAAATGATAAAGCAGGTTAACCAAATGTTAGTAATAAATAAATCTAAGTAAAGGGCATGCAAGTGTTTTGTATTATTCTTATTTTTATAACTATTCTATATATTTAAAGTTATTATCAAATAAAGAGGTTTTAAATATTAAATGTTTAACATAGTTGCCTAACTTAATACAAACGAGCCCTGAAAAGATTGTTAGCCATTAACTTTCCTGTCCTTTGTCTTGTGGTCCTGATCTGCAAAATGGGGATAATACTATGATCTACTTCATGATTTGCTGTGAGGATTAAAAATAATGATAAATGCAAGATGCCTAGAAAGTGCCTGGCAAGTTGTAACTATTAGTAACAAGCAGTAACTATTAGTTTCCATTATGTGATTCTCCTGGCTGCTGCTGCTGGTGGTCTTTACATGATCATTATTGTAAACATGCCCAGGGATCCAAGGACTCCATGACAGATCTCAGACTGACACCAAGTATCTTGATTCTTCTGTTCTTTTCCACTGTATTGCATTTCTTGATTTGAGTTTGATCTCACATTGTTAGTGGCAGAGCTTAGTTTGAGGGAAGATAATTTCAATCTTAATGTTTTAGCCTTTTTGCAGAGACAGAATAAACAATATAAGGTTAATGGCAAGTTCTCTTCTGGCTTTTCTGATGGATCGGTTCTAGAATGTAAAATCGTAAGGAATGGCACACACCAATGAAACACTGTATCAGTTAGGGTATAGACCGTGAAAAGACTCATTTGTGCCTCAAAGAGACTTACACATTCTTTGTGTCAATAAAAAAAAAAATCTATAGCTTGTGGTTAACCCTTCATACTTTACAGAGCATATTCTTGTGCACTTTAAATGACTCACTCATAGCCGTGGGTCTTCCTCAATCTTGCCATTGGATTAATGTTTAAAGGAAATTGAGATTGCATTTGAACTCAGATTTTGCCTCTAGCCCCAAACATTTCTGCTATAACACAGAATCCCTGATTTTAAAGTAGTCATTAGTTTAAACCATCATAATTCGATTGTTATAAATAAGTCTGCATCTGCAGCTCTCTGTGGAATTAATGTTTTGAATTGCCTTCTAGGTAAGAGCCTATCTTGCCTAGGAAAACAACCTGAAAAGTTTTAACTTCGGGATTCATCAATTAGACTTTGTGCTCAAGACATAGGGGTTTAAAGGGAAAAAAAAATCAATTCTAGCTATAAAATGTTGAATAGAGATACGTTTTTTTTTTCTTTTAATCTTGTGCGTATGCGGGAGGCAGTTGTCTCTATCCAAGGCTGATCACATCTCCTCTATTTGATTGATTGTTAAATCTATTGATGAGTGAGCTGTACGGCCAGAATCCCCAGCAGCAAGGTCAGCGGACTGATTCCTCAAGCAGGGACGCTGGGGTCTGTGCGGAGGAACCTCCTCCCCGCAGGAGCATTTTGAGTATGCAGAACACATCGGCTCAGCCTGGGGCCGGCACTTAGTGCACACACACGCACACGCTCACGCATACGCGCGCACCCCAGCGCTTATCCCTCAAGTGAGGCGGCGTTAGCAAGCGCAGCCCCAGCTCCTGGGCTGAGCTCCCGGCGGCGCTGCCTGATTCGCCAGCGGAGCCCCGAGCCGGGTTTCGAGGCACCCGGCCGGCAGCTGCCTCTTCCCCGGCCCCAGCAAGAGGGCTCCCTCTTCCCAAAGCCGGTCAGCCTGGGGAGGAGGGTGCTCCAGAGAGGACGCCGACACCGCTTCCTGCTCCTCTCTCCCGCCGTGCCAGCTGCCTCACCGGCCACTTTCAGGTAGGCGCCAGCAGTTTCTTGGGAACCTTCCCTCTCGCCGCATTCACTTTAACGGCCGGAGACTTTTTCACCCCAGCAAGCAGGCCGAGGAGGGTTTGGTAGTTCGGCAGTGATTTCGTTCTGATTAAAGTTTCGACGCAGATGGTAACTCTCCTCTCTCCTCGCCCTTATAAATATTCTGCAAATAGGAAACTCAGCTCCAGTTTGTGATTCATAGGCAACTCCACATTTAGCGCCTGTGTGGTTCCAACCTTTGGAGTTAGTGACAATTGTTATGTAACTCTGCATGTGTGATTTGGAGACCTTTAAATATGCTCTCCTTTGGCTGAGGAAAACCTACCTCCGACTCCTAAAATAAAAGCCAAGTGATCCAAACTCTTCCTCAGCATTTAACATGCAGTGATATGCAGACAAGAGGAAAGTTGCTGAATCACAGAAGTTTAATATTCATGCAAATCGCTGTATTTGTCAGAGAAAGCCAGGAAACAAATGTCTTTTCATCTGTTTGGGCTCTTATGTATATCTGGAGAATGTGGATTTGAAGAGAAGTTTTGGGTTGAGAGAAGTCTGTTTTGGTAAGGGGGGTAAACTGATTAATTAACACGGTAAGGAATTGACTGGAGGGGATATCTTCTGCTAATAGGCGCTGGATTCCAGGATTGCATTTAGGGGGTTCTTACTATCAGATTTATCTTTGTGAAACTCCAAACAGACTATGGTTTGTTGATTTGAGTCTGCTTCCCTTAGTGACCTTAATCTGCACTTGTCACCCCAAACATTTCTTAACTGTGCCCCTTTTCCTGTCCACAATTCTCAGTAAAGGAAAATTATTGGAGAAACGTTTCAACAACTTGTTAAACATTTCCATCTCTTAATATTCATTTAAATCATTTCATGCATATTATCTCACAGGGAGTTTTATGAGAGAATAATAGCCATAATTTAGCCAGTTGGATTGAAATGAAATAATAAAGAAATATTACTTAGAAGGCATGCATCCCGTATGTAAGTCAGGTTAATGACTGAATTACCACTGACTTCAAAAGTGAGGTCTTATAAGAGTTTGTGATAATTTGCAAATTAATCAGACAATGTAGGTATTTGTGACTTTTTGCAGATAGCACTTTGTATTGTGCTGCACTTGTAAAACTTAATATGTCTTTCCATTATCCTTCTGGAAAGTGCCTCTAAGCCACAGTGTATCTTGACGGTATGTCTGTCTTGACATGCATGACCTCAGTTCTGATGTGGGAACATGGCACGTAACTTTAGGCAGATCTAGCTTTATGCTTGAAAGTCAAGGCATCACCCGGGATCAAGAATTTTCAAGGTTGGCCAGCGAGGTATCTTCTCCACTGATAACTCCAGGGACCCCTTGAGCAAAAAAACCATGTGTGTGAGGCTATTTGCTGCCCCTTTGGAAGGTAGAAGAAAGAAAAAAGAGTTGCTTTCTTCACATGTCATTAATGTTTAATGCAACAGACCCCTCTGCAGTGCTCAACAAAGACTTTTAGCCCATGACAAATATTTAACGTAATATTTTCTGTCATTGCTTTTGGCTCCTACAAATATCTAAGATTTCTGCATAGGCTGCTATTAAAGTAATTTGGCAAAAAGATTCTACAGTTTGCTGTACTGTTACAATACCAAAAACGCACAACTTTACTTTTTGTTACTCCACACTTTGCTTCATATTCAAACTTGGGATAAGCCTACTCATATTACTTTCTCCATGGTGCTGTGGCAGCTGATGACTTAGTCCAAGGAATTGATATTGCTCTTAGTAATATTAGGAGATCAGAAATAGCTGGGGAGATTGAGGACACATAACTTTTTTTTTCATGTTGGGCGGGTGGTGTGTACTTTGAATGGAATCTTGGAGAGGGAGAGAACACACTCTCTGTTTTTATTTTTCTTTTGTCCGTAATGACTAATGCGGCAAGCAACATAAAACATCCAAAGATGTGATCTTAACCAGGCATTTTGTAGAGGTGAGAGGTAATCTAATTCATATGTTGAGCTAGCTTCTTATTCTTGTTTCCCCTTACTCCATCTCCTCTCTAATCTAGATTTGTGGGGCAGATGAAAAGTTAGCCAGTTGCTTGCACATTATGGATCTCCGGTCTGAGCTGTCTTTGCTGAGAGGGAATCAATTTCATTTTATTTGCAGCCAGAGGTGATGACTCCTCTGTCACCATGGTGGCTTCTAGTCACAAGCCTTCTTAATTTTGAGATAGTTTTATTCCTCCTCTGTGTCTGTATCTTTATTCCTTCTCTGTATTCCTTTCCTTGGTAGCTTGGTGAATTGATGTTTTGGGGGATTTTTTTAATAAAAGCAAAAAAGGGATACTATGGATTCCATCAAAGAAGTAGGTTAATATTCAGTACTGTTAGATCATACACATTTAACTTCTCAGCTGTCAGTGGGATGAGGTTGATGGTGCAGTCCACAAGCAGTTCTATACATGCATGACAACTTTTACAGACCTATTCTGACCAAGGCAAAAGGAAGAGAAGAAAAAAACATATAGGCAGAATTTATAAGCTTTCACGAAATACAAAAGGTGCTGAATACTGAGAAAACCATGCAGTTACACTTACAAGCTGATTTTCCCCAAATTGCCTTGGATTATACACTAGCTCTAACAATGGCATATTGTATGCACCCTTCAGGGCTGCACTGAGTGATAGCTGTAAATTAGAATGAAGAGAAGAAAATGCTCTACAGTTTCAATATTGAAGAGAATTAGGATCCAGATGGTAAAGCTTTTTATAGCAATACATTGGATGGTATTACAAGTTTCTGTGGCTACTGCCCTATTACATTCCCTCTGCTAAAATGCAGTTTGGTGGAGGAACTGATTGCTAAGAGCAATCTTGCAAATCTAGAAAAGTGAACTTTCTCTACACGTTAAATTTCCCATCTTTGCTGGCTTATTTTTATTTCCCTAATCCTTAACTTTTCTCCCATTCTAAATCCAAATTCAGTCAAAAGTAGATAATGTGACTTGTTGTTGTTTGAATTTTTAAGGTGTTGCTTTCTTTTCTTTCTCTCACCCTTTCCCCCCATCCCCGGGTATCTCTTCCACATTATGAATGCATTTGAAGGTATATGAGACTGGGCATGGTTGCAGAATGATTATTAGACAGGTTTCCATCTGGCTTTCTAAATGTCTCTGGTCTAAGACCAACTCTTCTAATTCTCCTGTGTCTGTAAAGACAATTCTGATAATAACTTACGGGGGATTGCTCAGGTGTTCCTTTGTTCAAGATATTAGGTTTGCTTCGAAGTGATCATTTTTCTACTACCTGTACTTTCTAGGGAGAATCTTAATGCCTACAACCTCTGGGGCCACACTGGTGTGTCTGCTGAGGCATAGATATAGAGAGTGAGCCACCTAGTGGTGATGAAGAGTAATTTTGATATTTTTTGCTGAGTCTTCCAAGGTGATGGAGCACTGCTAATTTTGTTATATTGCAAAGGGTTGTTGGTTTTGTGAAGCTCCCTTCAATGATATCTCTGCTTTTCAAATCAACATTTTAGTTACAAGTACAGATTTCATAACTTTATTCCTTATTTTTCTACCCTGATATGACGTCTTTTCCCTCAAATTTTTCCTTGTGTGTATTTGTTTTAAAAATATGTTTGTTATTTTTCATGAACTTAATAATAAATATTTTATAGGTATGTTATAAATACTAATGTGTAAATATATGTAAAAAATTCATTAAAAAGCAATAAAATTACATGTTTCCCCAGGATATTTATACTGTATTTTGAATAGCTTATGTAAAATATAGTTCAGTATGCTTAGTTATGTTTGTATTTGAGGAAATATTTATATATCTATGAATGTAAACATGTGAAGAGAATGAGAGAAATAAATATAAATGTACAGGTAAAGGTATTCCTTTGTTCTATATCAAAGTAGAGTTAGTAGGTATCATTTCCTATGCCTTTTTAAGACTCTGTGTAATCTGTTATCAAAACTACAACAGCCCATGTCCTATTTCCTTATTTCTTTTCAATATAGCTCTCTCTTTCAGTACTTCAGATCAGTATTGGCATTGGAATAGGAGGCATAGCTATTGCCTGGAAACAACTCTTTGGAAGCTCAAAGGCCTTTGGGAATGGGGTTCTCTAAATATATAAGCAAGTGCGAAAGTACTGTGCAAATGAAGGACATGGTTACTCCAGATGGTTACTTCCAATTTAGAAGAATTGGGGGCAGGTAGGGGAGATCCAGTTAAACTAGGCCTTGTATTAATGACATTTTGCTCTGATCAAAAAGAAAAACAAATTTGTGAAGGTGAATGGTAGGTAATTCGGTTAATTCTTTTATTCACTCTTTTATAATGGCACTATTTAGAGAAGGTTCTAGCCAGGATCAAGTGTATAGATTTGCATTCTTGGTCTTGAAGTCAGTTTCCTTCCAGGTAGCCCGCCTTATCCATGCTGTTCTTCAACTGAAGTCATTTATGTGAGCACACAGCCAGTATAAACTAGTAACTCTCTGTATACATTTAAAAAAAATAGTAGAAAGACATGGCTTTGAAAGTTTTTCTTCCAAATAAGTTATTGATAGCTTGAAGTATGACTACAAACAGAAATTAGTAATTCCTGATTCAATCTCAAGTTATTATATAATGCTCCACTTGTTTGAAACCTAAATGGTAAAAAGAAGCTCATAAATCTTATTCAATCTATTGTCCACGAAGTAGAATTATGTATAATAAAATCATTCTGTTGATCAAGGGCCAGCTTCCAGGCTATTGTGAAGAACTATAAAAAGATTATTTAAATACTTTTAATATAATGGGTTAGTAATCTGGAATATTCACACCTTTAGGAAATTCCCACTAAATCTTAAGTGTTCATGAAAATTAATAAAAAGTTTATAATCTGTCCATAAAATTTCATTTGAGATTTTTCCCATGTGCATCAGTGATGGGGAGTACAATTTTGATGGGAATTTAGTTTGATTTTCACAAGCCACATGTTTCTCTCCTTGTAAATCTCTAAGCTAGAACTCGAGATGTGCTACAGGATGCACACAGTATTATAATCATTCTAATATATTATTTCAAGATGATGGCTGGTAAGCAACACAATTATATTATTCACTCATAAAATATAGGGGGAAAAAGGAATAGAGCCCTTTATTTTGCGTGACTTTAGGGTATGAAGCATTGCAAAGAAAGCAACTTCCCATTTCTCTCAGTCTCTCTTTCCCTCCCTTCGTCCTTCCTTCTTTCTTTTTTCCCCTAGCAATCCAGTGTGCTGATTTAACCTCCCAGTATTCCATTTAAGTGTCTCAAAATCCCTAGTCAACATTCAGTGTCTGAATTGTGATACATTTGGTTAATTATTTTCCACAATGTCCTTTAAATGTATGTAAATTAGACTTTTGATGAACTGGAATATTTTACAGATTCTCTGCATAAATCACACCAGGTTAAAAAAAAATCGACCTGTCTAAGGAGCAGGATATTTTTGGACCTTCCTCATTTGCTTTAGAAACTGAGGACATCTCAGTGAAGCTGCCTTCAAGTATATGCCTTCAGGGTCAGGCAGCTTGAACACTTCTCAGAGCCACTTAGTCCGCAGTTTATTCCAGTCTTTAAAGGAAACTTATTATCTGCCTATTATGTGTCAGTTGAAGCTGTGAACGAGCAAGTGAGGCAATATAAACTCTCTTATTCTCTAGGCTTGTTTTCCAAGGTAATATTTATTTATGAATAATTTACATATTTGCTTTTATAATAACATTTGCTATTACTATCATTATTATTTAATTAGAAGCAATAATTTAGAAAACCGCCTCACTCTTCTGTGTACTCAGTAGTCCAAAATAAAGCACTTTTTAAAACATTTTTTTGATGTTTATTTAGTTTTGAGAGAGAGAGTGAGAGAGAGACAGCACCAGTGGGGAGTGGCAGAGAGTGAGGGAGACACAGAATCCAAAGCAGGCTCCAGGCTCTGAGCTGTCAGCACAGAGCCTGATGCAGGGTTTGAACCTACAGACCTGACCCAAGCCGAAGTTGGATGCTCACCTGACTGAGCCACCCCAGCACCCCCAAAATAAAGCAGTTTTAAGTGGTTATAAATAGTCTTACTGAATACTAAATAGGATAGTGCTTAATCATTCTAAATAAAATGTGTCATTTAGAACAACTCAATTGTGATATACCATGGGAACAGAGATTGTTAGACCATTTATTCATAGTACTTTTCAAATACCCAGCAGTGATGACTATATCATATATTCATAATTTTCTTCAATTATAGGCTGAAAGTTTCTAATCCATTATTCTTCATAACGAGTCAGCTGTTTCTTGTTTTGTTTTACCCTCCACTATTCTCGCTGTTTTTTGGAATCCCTTACTATTGTCCTTAAGTGTAACAACGATCAAAAAAAAAAATTTCCAATACAAAAAGGACAATAATATGCCCAATGCTCCTTCATATTGTAGGAATTTTGCTTTGTACTGATTGGATATAAAATGGTTATCACAATCCAAATAACAAAAACCTAGTAACAGTCCTGACTTGCGGAAATTTTGTGTTAACAGCTTTTTTAGCAGGCTCAAGCATACCTACTACATGGTAAACTGGATATTCTCTTTGATTCAAAAGATCTGATATAGGGTACCTATGGAAGGACCAAGTCTCTAGCTCTGGACTTAAGAAATACAATTGCTCAGCTAGGGAGAACCAGGAAATGCCATACTACCTTACATACCTACCAATTTTGTATGTGTCTCTATCTTAAGATTCTAGGGGAGTGTCACCTTGCCCACAGGAATGAGAACTCCACATTGTCTTTCTTTCTGATTTCACTGAGCACGTGGCATCATTACCCTGGTCATCTTAGGCCACAGAGTTTACATTTGTAGTAAATGTGACTGATGTGTCTCAGCTCATCTGGACTATCGTTTTGGTTTCTGTTCAATTGGGTACATCCTTCAACTACAGCTTTGGGTAAAAAAGAAAACCTACTGAGAACATGAAAATGACACACTCTTCTACCTAGAGAGACAGATCAGCCACTCTCATTTACCTCCTAAAAAGGTATGGTGGTGAAAGAAAACAGATTTAAATAACGATTGAAACCTTGCCTTTGTTAATATCTCTGAGAAAAATCACTTTTCAACATTTAAAATCCTTTCTGTATTTTCTCCCTTATAACTTAGAGGCTAATAAGAATTAGAGTAACTTTCTCATGCATATAGCCATTTACTGAATCTGAAACTTTTGTGAACATTTGGTGTGTTGTGTCTCCTCTCCTGTATAGATTTCTTGAGGTTCAGAGCTATTCACATAGATCAGTGTTACCAAAATCTTTACAATGATAGACATTGCCTGACATGTTTTTTTTTCTTTAAATAATAACTTTCCTGTAACCTCCCATGGAGATTATTCTTATTCACCATTTCTGGCATGGTACACAAGAATTAGCATTTTTAGGTAATAATTCTTAAACACAGTCACAGAAGACGGCAAACTTCTGTGCCATATATAAGGTATGGCATTTCTGGGTCTCCTTAGCTGAGTAACTTTCTTTCTTAAGTCCTGAGCTAGAGACTTGGTCCTTTCATGGGTACCCTACATCAGATCTTTTGAATCAAAGAGAATATCCAGTTTACCATTTGGTAGCTATGCTTGAGCCTGCTAAGAAAGCTGTTAACACAAAATTTCCTCAAGTCAGGACTGTTAATAGGTTTCTGTTATTTGGATTGTCTTATTTGTGTGTTCCACTGTGCCTTGGACATAGTGGCACTTGGATTTTTTAAATCAACTAAATTTGACATTATTAGATCCTTCATACTGAAGCCTTTTTAAGTGTTGAATCTGATCTAACTCAATTAGTCAGCCTGCCCTGTGTCATCAATGAATTTAATAAATGTGTCTTCTACATCTTCTGCATATACATCTATGAGGTTGAACAGGGTAGAGTTCACCAACTTGCCAAGAAACCCCCTTTGTTTTGGCATTAAAGCGGTCATTCACAGTAATTGTCATCTGTGCTTGAGGTACAACGCTGGATCTAACTGTGCACCCTCTGTTCTACATGCTTTCCTTCTGTTGGTAAGGATCTATCTCAGTTGAGACTTCATCAAATCTTTACTGAAATTACTGTGTCTTACAATAACTCCTTAACAAAAAGATTCAATTAAAAAAAAGTTTTGTTGACAAGAATTCTCATAAACTTATATAGGCTTCTGATAATCACTATATAGTATTTAAAAATTTTACAAGCTATGGATAATAATCCATTATAAAGTCTTGTGTGGTAGGTGATAAACTTACAAGTTCATTTTTCTTCATCACTAGTCTTTAGGAAATTCTTCTATTCTCTGGAATGTTTGAATAATTACCAAGAGCAGTTTTACTCTTATATCTGATGAACACCTTTGCTCAGGTATGTATTCTGTAGCTACAATCCTACCTCTTTTTGGTTTTAATCTTTGATGGCCTACATTTGTATTACCGTTTATAGTACAAATGAAGACTTTTGTTCTTGGAAGTAAAAATTCATTGGTTAATTTCACTTCTCTCAGTTTTTATTAAATACTATACCATTGGCCCAAGGCAGTTAGCCTGTCTCTTCACAATATTCTTGTTTTTATTGCAAAGATACTTAGTTTATTTTATTATTTATTATTTCAGCATTTTAAAGGATCTCAGCTCTGTCTAGATTTTAGCACCAATGGAAAAAAAATATATGGGTAATTTTTTTCTTGTTTAAATGATTTTTTTTAATTCTGTGATCTATATGAGTACTAAAAAATTGGACTTATCCCATCTATCCTAAGTCTTTCAAGCATTTGTCCTGGTATTTAGTTAAGACCACAGGATAAAGAGCTTTAGAAAGTCTTGATATGAATACTGTGTTTGATGAATATATTATTTTATTAACATTTGGGGGTGTCAGTAGTATGTCCTGTCCCCACCCCCCAAAGCAGCTTTTGAGTTCAGCAAAGAAAGAATTCAGAGACAAACTCTGAAGTAAGTAAGAATTTAATAGCAGTTGAAGTGAAAGTACTCTCTCAAGATGGGAGAACAGGCAGGCCCAGAGGCAGCAAGTGCACTGAGGGTCAGGTTGTCTTCATTTTTTATGCTGTAAGAGTTATGGGTCATAGCTTGGGTGGTCTCTGACTCGGGTTGCCCCCAATCATCTAAGGGTCTCCCCCTACAGGTCGGGAGGGAGGGGTTGGGCCCCATATGGTCCTTATCAGAAGTGTCATGGCAGCCACCCCCCACAAAGAGTGTCAAAATCACAATGTAAATATATTTAATGAAGGTATAGGTTACTGTAGGGCAGTTGTTATAGAGAAGAGCTCATGTGTGTTCCTGGTGTTTTCCTGCTGTTTGAAACTTGTTTCTGCCCTTCTTCTCCTTCATTGTCTTTTTAAAAAAATTTTTAATGTATGTTTGTTTGTTTGTTTATTTATTCATTTATTTATTTATTTATTTATTTTGAGTGCGAGAGACAGAGTGAGGGTTGGGGAGGGGCAGAGAGAGAAGCAGGCTGCAGGCTCTGAGCCATCAGCACAGAGCTGGACGCAGGACTTGAGATCACAAACCGCCATTCGATCATGACCTGAGCTGAAGTCAGATGCTTAACCAACTAAGCCACCCAGGCTCCCTGTTTCTGCCCTTCTTAATGGTTGGAAAACTCCTGTTCCCTGCTCATATCTGGCTAACTGCCTACTCTATCAGGAACATTGTATCATTGCTAGAGAAGTAAATTCCAAACTTGCTTCTTCTTTACATCTGACATTTTGCATTTGGGAGTGCATTTAAGAAGCTATTTTGAGATATAATCAGAATTGGTCAAAAAAACCCATTAAAAGTAGAAGTCATAATTACCCACAAAAGAATAAAAATCACAGTATATTGCCAATAGGTAAAATTAATTTTGTGAGTTTTTGTTTTAAATAAAATCATCTGAGGAAGAGGCAGCTGGTATTTAGATTAATTAAGAAAAACAACTAGAAACACTAGTTATGAATTATAGGATTCTAGAAAAATAAAGATAACATACAACAAGTGAATTTTATAGTCAGTGCTGTATATTGGGTTTTTTCTAAAAAAAATGTAATATTACTGTATTTCTCCTGGTGGCTGTTTCCTGGGGACAAGTGAGGAGGTGTTTTTTAGGCTGATGAATATTTTATTTGTTTTCAGTTATATTTTCAGTTTGCCATGGGGAGGGAAGACACAGAATGAGGGTAGTGGCAAAGGATTTTGAATAACTATTCCATAAACTTAGAGATTGGATGTATGACTATGTAAAAACAAACATTTTCTCTAAATCTGTCTGTTAGTATTTTTGTCTCAGACAACACAACTCAAAATAACATAGTAAAACTACGAGCTTAAAATTTTTTCATAAGCTGTGGGAAAGGTTTTATAAACTGGATTCATATTAAGTGTATATTTTTAGGGAATGTTAAAGGGCCACCAATATCCTGATTTTGGTGGCCTCAGACTACTTCTTTCCTCTAATCCTTCGGAGTCTTCATTTAGGGAAGGGAAAGAGAAACGGCACAGAAGGTTCTGTATGATTCCAACCTACAGCCTATTGCACGTGAGTACAAGCTGAGCATTTGAGAGAAATGTCTTTTGCTTGCTTTCATTTTCGTGTCTCTAGGTTGTGCATAATTTAAATCTCTTGCTTGGCTAAACATTGAATAAAATAGGTGAGAGTTTAAAAAAATAACAAAAACTTAGAAATTGAATCTAAGATTGTGATTCAAGAACTCAGTCCATGAATTGTCTCTCTGCAGGAGTAGAGGGAATTGAGATCATGGTCAGATTCAGATGTATTATGGATGGTCAGAATAAAGTGCTCCTACAACATTATGAGTCACAAGATGTGAAGTACTGAGCTGATGTGACATTTGAAAGGCAGCCTCAGAGAGGCAATGTGGGGAGTCTACAGGTTACTCATATGACTGTGTCATACAACTTTGATACTCAAGTTACTACTTTTTATTTAAAAAAAAAAGATGCCTGCAAGATTAAAGGGTGCAGTGCCTCACCTTCACTTCGTCCCATTTTACGGTGTCTCTCCCTTTTCTCTCTTGCCATAGTTGCCATGCAAATTCCTGACCAGTCAAATGTGGTGGTGGTGACAGAGGTCAGCATAGGGACGCCAGTGTTTTTGATTGTTTAGTTTCAACTTTATCTTCATGTGGCAGATTCTGTGCTGAGCATCTCATGAGTGTTGTCTATTTTCACCTTCAAACCAATCCCATGAATTTGGGGCTGTGATTGTTCCCCTTTCAGAATGAGGAAATTGAGATCCTGGGAAGTTCCAAAAATGTCACAAAAATCCTAACCAGAAGACCTTAGCTTCATTGATAATTGGTAATAGTTCTAGGACCAGAGTGTAGCTATTCCTTTATCCTCTGATCTAGCCCCAGCTCATTAATGCTTAGTTCGTTAACTAAAGCTCATACTATAGCAAGTGCAGCTAAGTGAATGCATGCTTCTGAAGTACTTCTAGACTTTTTTCTTAGGGCCTATGAGAGGTAGTTGAGTATGGTGTTTGCAGCCTGGTTTATAGTATGCTTCTATGCACCAACTGAGTGATGGTAAGTAAGTTACTTAACCTCTGTGTATGTGTTAGTTTTCTGATTTGTAAAATGGGATAATAATGTTTTCCTCATGCAGTTAGAATGAGGATTAAATGTATTCATATGTGTATACAAAGCACTTAGAACAGTGCTTGACATATAGTGAGTGCTATCTAAGTGTTAGGTATAACTTTCTTGTTTCCATCTCCATAATGGGGGGAAAAATCTCACAGAGGCCATTTTTTCCTTATTTCCTATTGTGTTTCATATAATCCTTTATTCTTTAGAACACATGACATCAACACGTGTTTTCCAATTCTGCATACGATGTTAGAACTATAGAGAAGACTATAGTATGGCCCCTGAGCTGAGGAGCTTGGACAAGTGACAAAATACTAGAAAAAGAATATAGTCTGTGCTATGACAGAATAATGAAAGCAGGATACCATAGTACTAAGTATCCATTCTCCTGAAAGAAGGTTTAACAAAGGTTACAACTTTCACCTAGGTTTTGAAGGAGAAATTTACAAGGCCAAAAAAAAAAAAAGTGTGAAAATTGTTTCAAACCCTACGGCCAATACAACATTTATAGTGATCTGAGAACAAATTGCTTTTATTTATTTATTGTTTGTTTGTTTGTTTATTTATTTATTTTGGAAACTAAGACAATGAAGACAGGGAAAATACGGAGAGGAGCAATGGTATGATATTGCAAGAGGTGGGCAAGTGCCAAATGTGGAGAGATTCTATCCCATACTAAGAAGCTTTAGAGAATTTTTAAGCCAGAGGGACATGCTCCTCAAAGATACCTCAAAGCAATAATGGACTGTGACAGTGTTTTTGCAAGTTGGCAAAGATGCCAACTTTCCAAAAATGTGTCATTTTCTGGCAATTAAAAATAATTGCATTTCAGGGAGCCTGGTGGCTCTGTCATTTAAGCCTCCGACTTCGGCCCAGGTTATGATCTCATGGTTCATGATTTTGAGCCCTGCATTGGGCCCTCTGCTGTCAGCACAGAGCCTGCTTTGGATCCTCTTTCGTCTTCTCTGTCTGCCTTTCCCCCACTCATTCTCTCTCTCTCTCTCTCTCTCTCTCTCTCTCTCTCTGTCTCCAAAAAAAAAAAAAATAATAATAAATAATTGCATTTCTTATTGCTGGAAAAAGGAAAATGTTATTATTCCTTCTATCTATGGGTGAACTTGTGATTCTCTATGTAAGATTCTGGAGATTCTCTGTAGGGAAAGGGACATTATAGGAAGAATAATTTTGAACTGCCAAAGAGTAAGATTCGTCCGAGGAGGTGTTACAAAATTCATAATTATGATTACTCAAAACCAGTCTATGTGAATGACAAATTATTCTGTCCTTTCTCTATGGTAAATGATATCCTAATAGAATTCCGACTTTATTTAGATTCTAAAATTTGATTCTCTGGATTGTAGCGCATACTACTTTCCATGGCTGTCCTTCTCTCTGTGGCATGATTTTTTAAAACAAATATTATTAAAATTAAATCAAGTAATGATATGTAAAATATATCTTATTTGTTTATTGTATTTATTTTTATTGTAGTGGTTGATTTATTGTCACCTTCCCTCCCTTGTCTTCTCCTCCTGCGTTCACAAATCATCACGTCGTCAGTTCTGGTTGATGCATAACTTCCTGATATTCTTCGTAGTCAGAATCAAGGCCGAGAGCAGTAGTACCAGGTGATTCCAGGGCATTCTTCTCTTCTCTGTCCTATGTCACCACAGCTCCAGACACCGTTCTTGGTATCCCCAGGAACTCCTCATTCACTGGCCTTTGGAGTGGATCTGCCTCAGGCTGGGGAGTGTCTCTCTCTAACTTACCTGGAGAAAGGAATGGGACCCTTTATTCTTCCTTGGATCCCTCCCATCTCCATATTGTTGTTAGAGTGCAGAAGAAGGGGAAAATTATGGCTATGGAACAAAACGGTAATTCCATAAGTGGCATTTAGATTTACATTTGGGTTGCTGAGATATTCCCCCCCAGGATGCTGAATTTCTGCAAAATAAAATGTCTTCCCTCAAAGGCATAACTGATACATCCATTGCTTCTACCTGGACTTGTGGTTGGAGTCAGCAATGGCGTTTCCAATGCCAGGACCCCATCAGGCCTGGTAAGTTCTGCACTTACAGGAGCTATGTGATTTGGGACAAAGAGGATCTCAAGCTTCTTCCCTGTCTCTCCTTCTGATCCTAGAGTTTGACTTCCTGAATTTTATCTTTGTAGCCCCATGAGAAAACCTAGAAAAGAGACAACTCTAAACCATGTTCAGTCTTTTTTTCCCTTCCATTTTTTAAAATATAATTTATTGTCAAATTGGCTAACATACAGTGTGTAAAGTGTGCTCTTGGTTTTGGGGGTAGATTCCCGTGGTTCATCGCTTACATACAACACCCAGTGCTCATCCCAACAAGTGCCCTCCTCAATGCCCATCGCCCATTTTCCCCTCTCCCCCACCCCCCCTCATCCACCCTCAGTTTGTTCTCTGTATTTAAGAGTCTCTTATCGTTTGCCTCCCTCCCTCTCTGTTTGTAACTATTTTTCCCCCTTTCCTTCCCCTCTTGTCTTCTGTTAAGTTTCTCAACTTCCACATAGGAGTGAAAACATATGATATCTGTCTTTCTCTGACTGACTTATTTTACTCAGCATAATACCTTCCAGTTTCATCCACATTGCTGCAAATGGCATGATTTCATTCTTTCTCATTGCCAGGCAGTATTCCATTGTATATGTAAACCACATCTTTATCCATTCATCAGTCCATCAACTGATAAATATAATATATGTTAGAAGACCTAGATGACTTGAGGCTGCAAAAGTAACAGAATAAAAAATGTTCCATTTTTTACTTCTCTATATTGTCTAAGAATTCCTGCCCCTCAGAATTGTGGTGATGTCTAGGTTGACACATATTTATTTGATTATCAAAATAGACCAAGTATTGCCCCTATGTATGAAGAATTGCATACCTACATTCTTCTCTGTCTCTCTCTCTTGTTCTCCTTTCCTTATCATTCTTGTATTTATCTCTCTTTTCCCCTAAAAAACAAAATGTTCTAAATGAGTAGAAAAAAATCTCTGCACTCAGAATATGACCAGGCTGTGAATCCTAGATCCCTCATTCACTTCTAGTATGACTTTGAAAGTCACCGAAGGTTTCTGTTTTCCATTTCCTTACCTACAAAATACAGGTAATATTTATGTCATAGGTTTGCTTTAAAAAAGAAGTGAAATACATAGTCTGTTAATGTAATTATCTACCTGAAATATCAGAAATATTCAGACATTAATGGGCCTGGATTCTAACTATGGTTTGCTTAAGTATCCAGCGATTGGTACAACTATTCGTAACTTATATTACCTTAGAAATTCTGAATTGAGTTATCATAGAGCTGGTTACTAAAATGAATTGATGAATTCTATAAATGCTTAGGTTAAAAAAAAACAGTGATTGAGACATGGATATTGTCTTATTCATCTTTATATTCTCAAGGTGTGGCACTTCGACCAGACAAATAGAAAGTGCAAAATGTATGTTGAAAGATTTTTTTTTAATTGGCATACATGAGCAGAGTCTATGTGGCCTCATTAAAACATACAGTATCTAAGCACGCTGTTCACCTTAATGACTGAACATCAAAAAAGATGATTTATCTCTTTCAATAATGTTTTCATGAGAAATTAAATAGAGCTACATGTAGTAATGCTTTATAAGTATTCAAAAACTACGGTTTTCTTCTGTTTTTGTCATTGTTGTTGTTTTGTTTTATATTATTTTCAGGCATTGAGACCAGACCTGTGGTCAGCTGTAGCTAAGGTTACATAAGATTCAGCTGTGTAGAGACCTGTGACCAACTTTCTGATTCATGCCATAATGAGAAATAAAGATATGATGGAATAGATTGAACATGACTCATTTCCAGATAATTTTAAGTTGAAAGCTAATCCTAGAAGTTCCAAAAATGTCTCTAGGCAGTGACATAGTAAATGATTCCTACATGAATGTTTTAAAGCCACATCCAGATTGCTCCAGAAGTGCACAGAATCGTGCACATACAGAAACTAATTTGTTTTACCTCCACTCCACAAATCTTTTTGATATAGTTCAACAAGTATTTTTAAATCACCTGCTACATGAAGATTCAGCATGTTTTTATTTTCTCACAAGCTGACTGGAGACAATTTATTTCTCTTATCTGTGATTCAGATTTTTTATCAACAAATAATAGTATAAATGAATTAAGGTTTTCCCATCTCTAATGTCCCAATATCTTAAGTCTGTGATTGACCTCATTACTTTGATAATATGTTATTTTTATTCTAAATTATTTTAAACTTCAAATTTTTGAGAGACAGTGTCTCTCATTTTTATGCCTCCTAATCAGTGTCAGTCTGATTCTAAAGTCTTTTTTTTTTTTTAATTTGAGAGAGAGAGAGTGCATGCATGCAAGTGGGGGAGGAGCAGGCAGGGCAAAGAGAGATAGAGAGAGAGAGACAGACGAAATATCTTAAGCAGACTCCATGCTTAGCCTGGAGCCCATTGTGGGGCTCTTTCTCACAATCCTGGGATCATGACCTGAGGTGAAATCAAGAGTCAGTAGGTTGAGACCAACTGAGCAACCCAGGTGCCCCCAAGTATAAAGTCTTAATAGTCTCCCATAATGTATCCAATTTCTTAATATTCATCTCCTGACACTTTCTCACATGTCATTGTCATGGTTATATTCTTTTTTTTTAATGTTTATTTATTTTTAAGAGAGAAAGTGTGTGAGAGTGGGGGTGGAGCAGAGAGAGGGGAGACAGAGGATCCAAAGTAGGCTCCATGCTGACAGCAGAGAGCCTGATATGGGGCTTTAACTCATGAACTCTAATATGACCTGAGCAGAAGTTGGACACTTAACCAAGTGAGCTACTCAGGTGCCCCTTCTTTTTGTTTTTAAATGTTTATCTATTTATTTAGAGCAATTGAGAGAGCAGAGGACGGGTGCAGAGAGAGAAAAACAGAATCCCAAGCAGGGTGCACACTGTTAGCACAGAACCCCATGCACGGCTCAAAATCACCAATCATGAGGTCATGACCTGAGCCTAAACCAAGAGTCAGCCACTTAACCAACTGAGCCACCTAGGTGCCTCAATATCATGGTTACATTCTTAGTGAGCTACATAGGTCCTAGAAGAGGAAGGTAGCTGACCATGAGCTAAACCATTTTGGGAAATACCTTACATAACCAGAGAATATTGATATTAGGGACACTTTACAGTTGGTCCAGTTCAGTGGGTCTCAGGTTTTAGTGTACCTCAGATATACATAGAAGTCTTGTTCAATTATAGACTGCAGGACCCCACTCTCAAATTTTTCAATTCAGTGGGTCTAGGTAGGGCCCAATAATATGCATTTTTAGTAAGTTTTCAAATGATGATGAGGATGAGGCTGATGGTCTAGAGCCATACTTTAAGAAACGCTTCTCTAGGTCAACTCCCTTACTAGGGACAGGTAGTGGTGGTCCAAATTTATACTACAAGTTGATACCAAAATGATGTTATGGCACAATACCTAGTCCCATGTTCTCTTGCATTAAATGAATGTTTCTGATAGTATATTATGTGAAACATTACTTATATCAGAAAGAATACATGTTCAAATAAATAGCAGTTATTTACTTATTTGCAATTACATTTGTTCAGAATACTTTTTTCTTCACTTCTAAATATGATTAATCAGCCTATACCAAGTCTTTAATCGCTCTTACAAATGTTTTCCTTAGGTAATTTTACTTTAGTTGTTTTATAATCCATTTCATTTGCATGCTTTCAGATTGGTTTTAATTGCCCTTGTCCCTGCTGGAGCTTCTCTCTTATTATTAAAGCTATAGTCATAAGCTGGGAAAGCTCATCATTTTCTGAAAATACTCAATTTTCAACACGATAGTATGTATTTTCCTCCAAGGGTCCTGATATCTGGTTAATGTATGAAATTATTGTCCACAGGTAGGCTTCCTTTTGGTAGAAGGAAAATAAGATTGCAAATTAGGTTTCTTTTTTTTTATTTAAGATTTTCTATATCTGGGCCTTAATACTGTCAGTCGAGAAAGATGCTGTATGAATATCAATCAAAGGACTGAAAAATGATTAGTATGTCCTGCCAAAAGATAAGACGATTTGAAACAGGTAAAGCTCTGCCAGGACAAGTGTTTTTCTATGTATGTTTTAACAAATTAGCCCTTGTTCTAGGAAAGGGCTAGGAAGGGGTAGGAAAGGGCTAGCCCTTGTTCTAGGAAAAAGGAAAAACAAACTATAAATGACTCAGAAAAGATAAACCTATATGGGAAAGAGAAAAACAGGTCTACATTTTCCTAGGTAGAAAGAGGAAAAGAAAGCCTACAGAATTTGATCAAGCCAGGGAGAAAAATTCTTGCCTCATTTTCACAGGCTAAGCCAGGTAACGGAAAACATGCAAGTTTTACAGGCAAAGAGACCAGTACATGAGTGATGTTTCCCAATTTATGTGGCTCTGACCTAGGGAAATTTTTTTAATCTCTTAGAGTCTCAGGTTTCTCATCTTTAAGCAAGGATGTGAGTAACACTTGTTTTTGCTGGGTCATAGTAAGGATAGCTTCTTTGAATGCAAGGGGGCATCTGTCTCTTGTTGGTAGCTAGGGTTACTCCTAACACTAGTCAGAGCAAAGAATGCAGGTGACTAAGCCACTTTATCCTTCAACTTTATCCCACAAAGGTAACTGTATCGCCTTAAGATTGATATACAAACTAAAATGCTGATGGGTGCTTTAAAAGGCATCATAACATTTTTAAAAATTTAGTCTCATAATTAACCAAAAGCTGACTATGTCACAGACTTTAGGAAAATAAAGTTTATTTTTTTGTAATTCCAACTCACTTAAATATGCTTTTATTTCTTCCATCCAAAGTTTGGGTTGTCCCAATCGTTAAGCAGATGATCTAACAAATATAAAATATGTTAGCTCAGAGAAAACTATTGAACATTGGGATAGAACTTGATATCCTTATTGGATTATATCACTTTTCAAAAAAACACCTTTTAGGTAAGATGTTCCTTAATGCTTTTTCACTCTATGTCTCTATTGCCTCTTTCATTCTTGTCTTGTTAACTTTAATTATCCTGGGTGGCAAATCAGAACAAGTAGCTTGACTGATTTAATTCTATACAAGTTTATTACAAAACATTCACTTTCTTTACAAAGGATGGGATCTTGACACTACTCCTTAGACCCGTGAGTGCTAGAGCTCTAGGACATCTGTGGTGATGTCTGTGTGATGTCTGTGGCCTGCCTACACAACTACTTGACTCTAGCATATGGACATCTTTCTTGGCAACTTGGCCTCATCACACACCCACACACTTCCTCTCAACTGTGCTCCAGGACTAACTCGGAAAGACTATATGCCTATTTATTTCTAAAATGTTTCAAGTCTAAACATCGTAGGAAGAAGATACGGGAATAATGTCACACTGTGAGAAAAACACAATTGCTATGAAACCTTCTGAGAGCTTTTAGAATCTGGAACTAAGCTGTCTATAGACTCAACATGAAATTTCTGTAATATAAATCAAATCATATGACCATTCACTTGAAATCCTTCAATAACATGCCATTGTATTCAGGAGGAAACCTGAGCTCTTTGGTGTTTATCAATCTCTGTATGGTCTGGACTCTCTTGTGTTTCATGTCCAACCACTTCCCTTGAACCACTGTGTTCCAGCCATAGGAAGTTGCCCACATTTTCTCACAAGGCCGCAGTAGCTGGCCTCCCATCCTGTTATGTCGTACACTCTGGTTCTGAAGTTCTTTCTTGTCCAGCAAGAGAGAGGATGCAGGATTGAAATGCAAGAGAGGCTAATGTCCGGGAGGAGACAAGAGCCCTGAGTAAGGGTCCTTGCTCTGTTTTTATTAGGATCAGAAGGCTTACAAGCGTGATGGATGTGCACAAAGAGGTAATGAAACCGTGAACTTTAAGTCATGGGCTTGAGGGAAAGTGGGTTTTGAAGATAATGTGGTATTAGGGGTTTGGACCAATACAAAACAAAATCCTGGCACTGGGCGGAAGTTTGTTTACAGCATACATGAGGAGCCACCTCT
Source organism: Prionailurus viverrinus (assembly GCF_022837055.1). Lineage (NCBI taxonomy): Eukaryota > Metazoa > Chordata > Mammalia > Carnivora > Felidae > Prionailurus > Prionailurus viverrinus. The sequence goes on from NC_062570.1 coordinate 50,980,731, forward strand.
GTTTACCTAAACTGGCCTAGGGGACAAGAAAGACAGAGCATGCTACCTCAGGGTCAACAAGGTACCTTTCTTTTTTCTAATTAGCTCCACTCTGAGCAACTTCCCCCTGCTGTGGTGTAAAGTCCTACTTTCCTATTTTTGTCCTTCCTTCCTGTGAAAGCAGCTTTCTGCTATTGTACTAAGTTGGGGGACATTTCCACCCTTAATACCTAATCTTGTTTACCTAATCTTCGATGCTTTCATCCTGTGGCTTTCTATTTCTTTATGCCTTGTTAACCCATCCGTGCAAGCTCAGGGAACTCCTAAGCTTAATTTCCTACACTGTTATGGTACATGTTCCTCCTAATGCTCCAGTTTTTCCATTAGGCCTTTCTCAGATATCAATGCTTAGAAGCAATTCTCTGACTACATTTATCTTTATTATTCTCTCTCTCCCTCTTTCTCCTTATTTCTTTCAGAGTACATGGCATCACCTTTCATTGTCTCTTTACCCAGAATCCTTTTCCAATAATATAAATTCCATGTCTCATTCATCTGTGTGTTCCTGGAGTCTCTTACGGTATCTTACACATAGGAAGTGCTCAATAATTGTTCAGAAGGAGCAAATGCCTGTACTCATCCAACATGAAGAATGTTTCTGATTGTAAAAAGCTACTCTTATCCCTTCTAATATTTGATTCTTAAGAATGCCCTCCACTTACCCCCAGACATCATTACTCCAAATTCAAAGTCATGTTCAATATTAAAGAATTATATATTGAAAAGGCATAGCCAGTGTTACAGTCTAGCTTTGCCTTTAGATACTATATTACTGAATAGGTGTGCTAAGAACAAGCAACATAATTATTCTTTTAATAAATTATATGTTATTTCATGAAAACAAATTAGTTATGGGAAAAGTGAGAATATTCGTTGACTTGTGTATATATATACGTGTGTGTTTGTGTGTGTGTGTGTTTATATATATAGTATGTTTTCAGATTATTTTTATTAAAAATTATGTATGTGAAGAAAATCATACTGATTTTAATGCTTAGGATTTCTAGAGGCTGAACACTGCTCCAGTTTATGAGACTGAAATAATTATTCACCTTTTTGTGCCTCAGTTTGATCTTATTTCATAAATTAGTATGCAAAACCCAACTCTCAGGGGTTTTATGAGAAGTGAATGAGATAAAGCGTATGAACAAACATTGAGCAATTGCTGGCATATATTAAATACTTTGTAAGAGTCACCATTGATTACTGTCCAACTGACTTTTGCCATTACTTCTGAGAATTAAAGTTTTTTTTTTTTAATTTTTTTTCAATGTTTATTTATTTTTGGGACAGAGAGAGACAGAGCATGAACGGGGGAGGGGCAGAGAGAGAGGGAGACACAGAATCGGAAACAGGCTCCAGGCTCTGAGCCATCAGCCCAGAGCCTGACGCGGGGCTCGAACTCACGGACCGCGAGATCGTGACCTGGCTGAAGTCGGACACTCAACCGACTGCCCCACCCAGGCGCCCCTAAAGTTTTAATATAAAACTAAGATGGCTTTCATGTAATCTTCAGTAACCACCCTGAGTTCATATGTAATGATGACCAGATGAACAAATTTATTAAAGCTGTATTTCAACACATTGATAGTGACCTTTAAGTACTATGTATAAATATGAATGATATTTATGTGCATACACATATGCAGTAGTCATAATATGGCCCTGGGATTTTCCTAAAGTAGATTTTAATCTAAGATGATTACTTACTACATTTGTTTTCCTCAGTGAAATCGTATAGATAATGAAGCAAACATATGTTTGAAAAATACCATCCCTCCTCCCCAAGGTAGTCCAGTTCATTCCCCTGATTCTAAGAGTTTTCTTTTTTAAATTTTAAGCATATAAATATAAAGCTATTTTTTTAAATAGCTAACAATACCAGCCTTTAGGAATAATCAACTTATGTCTTGGGTTATTTATTTAAAATGTTTTACTTTTTTTTTTAAGCATTTTTATTTAACTGATCTCGTATCATAGATATAATTTAATGTCATGTTTTTATTTACTTAATGTAAGCACTATTTTAACATATTTCAGTGCTCTCATTCTTTGCTAGATTCATTTTAATGTCCTTGGACTATTTTAGTGATGCTTTCTTTGCTTATGTAAGCTCCACCCTACCTTCTCCCACTTCACCCCTTGCTCTGTGAGACTAGGTTAATTCCCCCTATCATGTGCTTCAAAGCACTTACCCAATTTGAATTATATTATTATGTCACTTTACTGCTGTGATGATAATAGAAGTTTCAGTTATTTATGTGATAATCTGTTTAATGTTTCTCTTTTTCACTAGACTGTAAGATCCAGAATATCTGGGACTGTTCCTGTCGTCTTTGTCACTGTATCTACACAGCGTAGAATAGTAACTTGCTACTAATAGGTTCTTTGTAAATGACTTTGCAAGTATTTTACATTCCAGGCTTGTTTTACCCAAACTTGTGTGTAGCTTAATGAAAATGCATTCTGGGCAAGATGGCGGCTTAGGAGGACGCTGGGCTCACCGCGCGTCCTGCTGATCACTTAGATTCCACCTACACCTGCTTAAATAACCCAGAAAACTGCCAGAGGATTAGCAGAACGGAGTCGCCAGAGCCAAACGCAGACGAGAGGCCCACGGAAGAGGGTAGGAAGGGCGGCGAGGCTGTGCGCGCTCCACGGACTGGCGGGAGGGAGCCGGGGCGGAGGGGCGGCTCGCCGGCCAAGCAGAGCCCCCGAGTCTGGCTTGCAAAAGCGGAGGGGCCTGACGGACTGTGTTCCCACAACAAGCGCGACTTAGCATGTGGGAGGTCATAAGTTAACAGCTCTGCTCGGAAAGCGGGAAGGCTGGAGGACAAAGGGAGGAAGAACTGCTGAGCCCCCTGACAACAGAGCTCAGTTTGGTGGGGAACAAAGGCGCTCCCCAGCGCCATCTCCCCCGCCCATCCCCCAGCCAAAATCCCAAAGAGAACCGGTTCCTGCCAGGGAACTTGCTCGCTCCGCGCAAACACCCAACTCTGCACTTCTGTGGAGCCAAACCTCCGGCAGCGGATCTGACTCCCTCCCGCTGCCACAGGGCCCCTCCTGAAGTGGATCACCTAAGGAGAAGCGATCTAAGCCTGCCCCTCCTGCCCCCGAGCACCTTGCCTACCCACCCCAGCTAATACGCCAGATCCCCAGCATCACAAGCCTGGCAGGGTGCAAGTAGCCCAGACGAGCCACACCACCCCACAGTGAATCCTGCCCCTAGGAGAGGGGAAGAGAAGGGACACACCAGTCTGACTGTGGCCCCAGCGGTGGGCTGGGGGCAGACATCAGGTCTGACTGCAGCTCCGCCCACCAACTCCAGTTATACACCACAGCACAGGGGAAGTGCCCTGCAGGTCCTCACCACACCAGGGACTATCCAAAATGACCAAGTGGAAGAATTCCCCTCAGAAGAATCTCCAGGAAATAACAACAGCTAATGAGCTGATAAAAAGGATTTAAATAATATAACAGAAAGTGAATTTAGAATAATAGTCATAAAATTAATCGCTGGGCTTGAAAACAGTATACAGGACAGCAGAGAATCTCTTGCTACAGAGATCAAGGGACTAAGGAACAGTCATGAGGAGCTGAAAAACGCTTTAAACGAAATGCATAACAAAATGGAAACCACCACAGCACGGCTTGAAGAGGCAGAGGAGAGAATAGGTGAACTAGAAGATAAAGTTATGGAAAAAGAGGAAGCTGAGAAAAAGAGAGATAAAAAAATCCAGAGTATGAGGGGAAAATTAGAGAACTAAGTGATACACTAAAAAGAAATAATATACGCATAATTGGTATCCCAGAGGAGGAAGAGAGAGGGAAAGGTGCTGAAGGGGTACTTGAAGAAATCATAGCTGAGAACTTCCCTGAACTGGGGAAGGAAAAAGGCATTGAAATCAAAGAGGCACAGAGAACTCCCTTCAGACGTAACTTGAATCGATCTTCTGCACGACATATCATAGTGAAACTGGCAAAATACAAGGATAAAGAGAAAATTCTGAAAGCAGCAAGGGGTAAACATGCCCTCACATATAAAGGGAGACCTATAAGACTCGTGACTGATCTCTCTTTTGAAACTTGGCAGGCCAGAAAGAATGGGCACGAGATTTTCAGGGTGCTAGACAGAAAAAATATGCAGCCAAGAATCCTTTACCCAGCAAGTCTGTCATTTAGAATAGAAGGAGAGATAAAGGTCTTCCCAAACAAACAAAAACTGAAGGAATTTGTCACCACTAAACCAGCCCTACAAGAGATCCTAAGGGGGACCCTGTGAGACAAAGTCCCAGAGACATCACTACAAGCATAAAACATACAGACATCACAATGACTCTAAACCCGTATCTTTCTATAATAACACTGAATGTAAATGGATTAAATGCGCCAACCAAAAGACATAGGGTATCAGAATGGATAAAACAACAAGACCCATCTATTTGCTGTCTACAAGAGACTCATTTTAGACCTGAGGACACCTTTAGATTGAGAGTGAGGGGATGGAGAACTATTTATCATGCGAATGGAAGCCAAAAGAAAGCTGGAGTAGCCATACTTATATCAGACAAACTAGACTTTAAATTAAAGGCTGTAACAAGAGATGAAGAAGGACATTATATAATAGTTACAGGGTCTATCCATCAGGAAGAGCTAACAATTATAAATGTCTATGCGCCGAATACCGGAGCCCCCAAATATATAAAACAATTACTCATAAACATAAGCAACCTTATTGAGAAGAATGTGGTAATTGCAGGGGACTTTAACACCCCACTTACAGAAATGGATAGATCATCTAGACACACGGTCAATAAAGAAACAAGGGCCCTGATTGACACATTAGATCAGATGGACTTGACAGATATATTTAGAACTCTGCATCCCAAAGAAACAGAATATACTTTCTTCTTGAGTGCACATGGAACATTCTCCAAGATAGATCATATACTGGGTCACAAAACAGCCCTTCATAAGTTTACAAGAATTGAAATTATACCATGCTTACTTTCAGACCACAATGCTATGAAGCTTGAAATCAACCACAGAAAAAAGTCTGGAAAACCTCCAAAAGCATGGAGGTTAAAGAACACCCTACTAACGAATGAGTGGGTCAACCAGTCAATTAGAGAAGAAATTAAAAAATATATGGAAACAAACAAAAATGAAAATACAACAATCCAAATGCTTTGGGATGCAGCGAAGGCAGTCCTGAGAGGAAAATACATTGCAATCCAGGCCTATCTCAAGAAACAAGAAAAATCCCAAATACAAAATCTAACAGCACACCTAAAGGAACTAGAAGCAGAACAGCAAAGGCAGCCTAAGCCCAGCAGAAGAAGAGAAATAATAAAGATCAGAGCAGAAATAAACAATATAGAATCTAAAAAAACTGTAGAGCAGATCAACGAAACCAAGAGTTGGTTTTTTGAAAAAATAAACAAAATTGACAAACCTCTAGCCAGGCTTCTCAAAAACAAAAGGGAGATGACCCAAATAGATAAAATCATGAATGAAAATGGAATTATTACAACCAATCCCTCAGAGATACAAACAATTATCAGGGAATACTATGAAAAATTATATGCCAACAAATTGGACAACCTGGAAGAAATGGACAAATTCCTGAACACCCACACTCTTCCAAAACTCAATCAGGAGGAAATAGAAAGCTTGAACAGACCCATAACCAGCGAAGAAATTGAATCGGTTATCAAAAATCTCCCAACAAATAAGAGTCCAGGACCAGATGGCTTCCCAGGGGAGTTCTACCAGACGTTTAAAGCAGAGATAATACCTATCCTTCTCAAGCTATTCCAAGAAATAGAAAGGGAAGGAAAACTTCCAGATCATTCTATGAAGCCAGTATTACTTTGATTCCTAAACCAGACAGAGACCCAGTAAAAAAAGAGAACTACAGGCCAATATCCCTGATGAATATGGATGCAAAAATTCTCAATAAGATACTAGCAGATCGAATTCAATGGCATATAAAAAGAATTATTCACCATGATCAAGTGGGATTCATTCCTGGGATGCAGGGCTGGTTCAACATTCGCAAATCAATCAACGTGATACATCACATTAACAAAAAAAAAGAGAAGAACCATATGATCCTGTCAATCGATGCAGAAAAGGCCTTTGACAAAATCCAGCACCCTTTCTTAATAAAAACCCTTGAGAAAGTCGGGATAGAAGGAACATACTTAAAGATCATAAAAGCCATTTATGAAAAGCCCACAGCTAACATCATCCTCAACGGGGAAAAACTGAGAGCTTTTTCCCTGAGATCAGGAACACGACAAGGATGCCCACTCTCACCGCTGCTGTTTAACATAGTGCTGGAAGTTCTAGCACCAGCAATCAGACAACAAAAGGAAATCAAAGGCATCAAAATTGGCAAAGATGAAGTCAAGCTTTTGCTTTTTGCAGATGACATGATATTATACATGGAAAATCCGATAGACTCCACCAAAAGTCTGCTAGAACTGATACAGGAATTCAGCAAAGTTGCAGGATACAAAATCAATGTACAGAAATCAGTTGCATTCTTATACACTAACAATGAAGCAACAGAAAGACAAATAAAGAAACTGATCCCATTCACAATTGCACCAAGAAGCATAAAATACCTAGGAATAAATCTAACCAAAGATGTAAAGGATCTGTATGCTGAAAACTATAGAAAGCTTATGAAGGAAATTGAAGAAGATTTAAAGAAATGGAAAGACATTCCCTGCTCATGGATTGGAAAAATAAATATTGTCAAAATGTCAAAACTACCCAAAGCTATCTACACATTCAGTGCAATCCCAATCAAAATTGCACCAGCATTCTTCTCAAAACTAGAACAAGCAATCCTAAAATTCATATGGAACCACACAAGGCCCCGAATAGCCAAGGGAATTTTGAAGAAGAAGACCAAAGCAGGAGGCATCACAATCCCAGACTTTAGCCTCTACTACCAAGCTGTCATCATCAAGACAGCATGGTATTGGCACCAAAACAGACACATAGACCAATGGAATAGAATAGAAACCCCAGAACTAGACCCACAAGCGTATGGCCAACTCATCTTTGACAAAGCAGGAAAGAACATCCAATGGAAAAAAGACAGCCTCTTTAACAAATGGTGCTGGGAGAACTGGACAGCAACATGCAGAAGGTTGAAACTCGACCACTTTCTCACACCATTCACAACAATAAACTCAAAATGGATAAAGGACCTAAATGTGAGACAGGAAACCATCAAAACCTTAGAGGAGAAAGCAGGAAAAGACCTCTCTGACCTCAGCCGTAGCAATCTCTTACTCGACACATCCCCAAAGGCAAGGGAATTAAAAGCAAAAGTGAATTACTGGGACCTTATGAAGATACAAAGCGTCTGCACAGCAAAGGAAACAACCAACAAAACTAAAAGGCAACCAACGGAATGGGAAAAGATATTCGCAAAGGACATATCAGACAAAGGGCTAGTATCCAAAATCTATAAAGAGCTCACCAAACTCCACACCTGAAAAACAAATAACCCAGTGAAGAAATGGGCAGAAAACATGAATAGGCACTTCTCTAAAGAAGACATCCGGATGGCCAACAGGCACATGAAAAGATGTTCAGCGTCGCTCCTTATCAGGGAAATACAAATCAAAACCACACTCAGGTATCACCTCACGCCAGTCAGAGTGGCCAAAATGAACAAATCAGGAGACTATAGATGCTGGAGAGGATGTGGAGAAACGGGAACCCTCTTGCACTGTTGGTGGGAATGCAAAGTGGTGCAGCCGCTCTGGAAAGCAGTGTGGAGGTTCCTCAGAAAATTAAAAATAGACCTACCCTATGACCCAGCAATAGCACTGCTAGGAATTTATCCAAGGGATACAGGAATACTGATGCATAGGGCCACTTGTACCCCAATGTTCATAGCAGCACTCTCAACAATAGCCAAATTATGGAAAGAGCCTAAATGTCCATCAACTGATGAATGGATAAAGAAATTGTGGTTTATATACACAATGGAATATTACGTGGCAATGAGAAAAAATGAAATATGGCCTTTTGTAGCAACGTGGATGGAACTGGAGAGTTTGATGCTAAGTGAAATAAGCCATACAGAGAAAGACAGATACCATATGGTTTCACTCTTATGTGGATCCTGAGAAAGTTAACAGGAACCCATGGGGGAGGGGAAGGAAAAAAAAAAATAAAAAGAGGTTAGAATGGGAGAGAGCCAAAGCATAAGAGACTGTTAAAAACTGAGAACAAACTGAGGGTTGATGGGGGGTGGGAGGGAGGAGAGGGTGGGTGATGGGTACTGAGGAGGGCACCTTTTGGGATGAGCACTGGGTGTTGTATGGAAACCAATTTGTCAATAAATTTCATTAAAAAAAAAAAAGAAAAAAAAAAGAAACTGCATTCTGATATCTCAGGCTCATTTAGAAGAGAGACAGGGTGGTCCCACCCTGCATCTATTAACAAAATTGAAGAGAGGGTAGCCAAAAATATAATACAATATCTGTCTCTCAGATGGTTCTCCTAGGCTAGTCTCCCAAATTGGCAAATTAAATCTGAAAAGTAATAGTGAAAATAATAGAGCTGTTTCAGAATCTGGCCTATAAGAACTTGGTAGGATTGGTGCTGGTAATGAGCTGAGGAGGAAGAGGACAGAGATCTTTAGGTCAGAGCTCTTTCTGTGAATACCAGGACTCTCAGCCCTGAACTTTAACAGTAATTTTCACACTTGCAGAATTTAACCATATAGGACTTATTTCTTTATTTACTTTTCTATCATAGACAACAAAGATAATTTTGTTGAATTATTAAATAATGATAAGCAAATTAGTTCTAGAACATGTGTGAGATTCCACCCTACCGGCTCTAATACTATTGAAAAGAAATGCAGGGCCTGAAACTTCCATGGAATGAATGAGAATTTAGAAAATGTTTTTTGTGACTCCTACTATGACCTTATTTTTATTTTACTCAGAGTGTGACTTATGAACCATAAGTTTTGCCAAAAAAAATTATGAAGTATTGTTTTCTTGTAAGATCAGGGGAAATCAACAGCCTCAGGTGTTTAAAACCTGGCACGATGTTTTTCCTGTGACAAGTTATACTTGACTTGGAGAGATGAGCAGAACTGGGTACCAGAAGCTCTTCTACTGATTAGCTGCGTGGATTTGGGAAACTTTGAAACCTAGCTTATTCATCGATAGAGTGTGTACTATTGCTTTTGTGTAGAGGTTTTTACGAAGCACAGATGACACACAACTTCTTAACCGTTCAGCTGTGTAAGGCCAAGAGTTTTCTCTTATTGGAAGCAGTCACTTATTTGCATGTTAATTCCTGCTACTTTTTTCCTTGGAAGAGCCATGCATGGTTTTTCACTCTTAGTTTTAGTATCATTTTTTAGATTTCCATTAATATCAATTATAAGAGTAAAACTAATTTATGATTAAAATGAAATGGTTGGGCTCCAGTGAGCTCATAAGAAGATAGATTCATTGCTCTGATTTGACTTTGTTGTTTTCAAGTAAGCCCATGTTCATTGTTTGCATTCTTTTTTAAAGTTTTATTCAGGTTAAAAGAACACTCTTCCTAAGATATTTATTGCAATGTACATGCTTTGTCATTAGGTACGCTTAGGGTAAAAATAATCTTTACAAATTTTCCTATTTATAAAAGTGGATTCTGGTGGTATTAAGTTGAACTCAGTGAAACTTCTGATGGGACTTTGGTGTTTATGCTTCTCACCAAATATATCTGAAAATACTGAGGGTCATAGAAACTGAATGTGTCATCATTTCTGGTCAGTAGTGGTTGCATCAGCTTACTGGTCTGTAGCAATCCCTTTGCTGGCACTTTGGTTTATGTTGTTTTTTCCCACACTCTTGTCTATAGGTCTGTCCTTCTTTTCTAGAGCTCAAGAAAAGAAACAGTTGTTTTGTAGCTGAATTGGTATTTATCTTCACCCCATCTACTTCTACAGTATAGTATTTTATAGAGAACAAATCCTATAAATGGCATCATGGTAATAGGGGACTTGTTTATCTCTGTTACATGGCCTCAATTGCTTGATTCCACTCAGTAGCTTTAGTCTGTATTGCTAAAATTCTATATTCTTTTAATTTGTGTAGAACACTAATGTTCTTGACTTTGAAATACTCACATATGGCCATGACAAGACCCTTGAATCCTCTCATGCAACCATCTACTTGATAAGCCTGCCTGGAGCTGATTGTCCAGCTTGGGTGCAAAAGGTCAAGGATTCATTATGCTTTACAATCATGAGGCCAGTTAAACAAGCACATTTCCAAAATGAAGTAGAGTAAAAAAGACAAAAACATGAACAGAGATTCAGTAACCTTAGAGAATACCAAGTAGCCTAACATTTCTATAATTAGAGTTTTGGAAGGAGGAGGGAGAAAAAAAAAACTAAAAAATAATGGCTGAACATTTTCAAAATTTGATGAAAACTATAAACCCATTGTACTGGGTTGAATAGTGTCCAATATCCCCACCCCCAACCTCCAAATTCATGTCTACCCAGATCCTGTGAATGTTACTTAATTTGGAAATAGGGTCTTTACAGATGTAATCAAGATGAGGTCATACGGGATTAGGATGTAGCCTAATCCAATGATTTATGTCCTTATTAGAAGAGGGAAATCTGCACATAGACACAGGCGGGAAGGTCAAGTGAAGATAGAGGTGGAGATTGGGGTGATGCATCTATAAGCTAAGGAACACTAATGGTTACTGGTAACCACCAGAACCTAGAAGAGTCAAGAAAGAATTCTTTCCAGACTCTTTGGAGAGAGCATGGCCCTGTAAACACCTGAGTCTGGCTTCATAACTGTGAGAGAATAAATTTCTGTTGTTTTAAGACACTCAAAAAAGAAAAAAAAAAGAAGCAAATTTCCAAATTTCAGCTCCCAGATGAAGATACTTGTTTTGATGAATTGAGGTAAGAATTATAAATCATTGCAAGTGCTGGGTTTACTTTTTTAATACTTATTTGTTCAAACTTAGTGTATGGCATATTTCAGATTAACTGTAGAAGGCAATGCTTTATTCAGAGCCTCCCTATTCTTATTTTTTAGTGATAATAGTTAAAGGCATTTTAGGATGTTTATCCTACATTGCATATGCCATATGTTTCAATAACTTAGTGATATGTCTTATTCCGAAAAACATCATGCTCTGAATTTTTCCTGCAGCAAAGCCTTTGTTTCTATCTATCCTTTGACCTGGATTTCCAAATATCTGTACTTCCTATTATGGCCCCACCTACACACATACACATACACACACACACACACACATATGCATACATGTACTTTCTGTAAGCAGAGGCTACTGTGCTTTCAAAACTCAACTCAGTTACCACCTTCTACATTTATGACCTTTCCTAGACCCTTGAGGACTTGTAAGGATTAATTGCCATGTTTATACATGTGACTCATAATAGATATTTACTTATTTGCTCTTACTCATTTGTGTAGTTTTTAAAAAAGTATTTTGTACTCTTATAAGGATTTGATAATTATTTTCTGAATTATCTTCATAAGAAGTAGAAATAAAATGTCCCTAATGAATACGGGAGTTATATAGCTCTAATATTCATTCCATTTCGTTATAATATGTATATAAGTGATAATATCAATTTTGAATTCTGCTTGATGTTTCTGATGGAGATATATTTGAATGTACATAAAAATGATAATCCACATTACCCACCCCAATAAAATCCCCAAGAAAACAGAAAGTATGAGCAACTAAAACGCAGTAACATTTTTTTTTTCTGTGTCTTGAAAACCCAGAATAGACCAGTAGGTGGCCAAAGGTTTTTCTGGAGCCCACAAACCATGCTATAGTATCACACTGCTGTATTGGATGATATCCAAAATTATTAGAGAAAGCGTAAGTACATCAATCCTTCAAGTGAATTGCTTTCCTTATAGATACATAGTCTACGTGTTTACAAACAGGTTTTTCCTTGAGCATAAAAAAATCCTGGAAAGCAGATCCAATACCAACTCTGAACCACTATTAATTTGATTTTAATAAAAGAGATAGTTTACTAAATTAACTGGCTTCCCTTTCAATCAAATATATCATTTAACTTAGACTATTAATTGTATGGAGTTCCAGATTACTTAATAGTTGGACTTACTACAAAAACAAACTGATTTGTAATGCACCACATGCAGGAGTAGTTGGGCCTGAGCTGAATTAGACCTGAAAATATAGGGGAAGGAGTTTGCATATAGAAAAGAGTCTACTGTGTGTCAGGTATAATGCTTGGTGTCTTCACACATTTGTCGTATCATCTTTAAACATTTTTTAATGTCTCCTTTAAATTTGGGAAGTATCTATTATTTTTCCCTTAAAGATGCATCTAGTTTCACAGTAGTTTTGGGGATAGTATAAATCTCTCCCCAAAGAGACAAAGGGTATGAGGGATATTGATAGCCCACTAAATGGTAGAAAGGATTGAGAAAATAAATGATCTGGTCAAATACAACAACTATCGTGTAATTAGTAGTCATTTTCCAGAATAAAAGTTAAGAGGATGACATGAAAACTGTTTTTCTCCACCCTCATCCCTTTGCAGTGTGGATTAACTAATACTTTGTAAAAAAACAAACTCTCTTTTAAATCTAAAAACTATTATATTACACAGAACAATGAAACTCTACCATATGCAACAACATAATCACCTGCATCAGGAGAAATGTATTTGCTTTGTGTTTCAGACACTTGTAAATCACCTGCAAATGAATTCACAGTGGAGATAATTAAAGCTATCCCCACCTTAATTCCAAACATAGTCATTGTCTGGATTACCACCACCTCGCACATGGTCACATTTTAACAGGAATCATTACAAAACTTCAGATCTTCAAAATCTGCTATATTTTGTTGTTTGCCGCAAGCTCACATTCATCCTTAAATGTGGGGGCAGCTGGATTCTAGTGTAGTCATGCTTAAATTACTTGTAAGATCTTGGCTAAACTGAACTTCTTAGATTCAGATTCAGTTTTGGTCTAATTGGAGTCAATGGTTTGTTCTAGATGTTATGATTTGATCCACTCTTATTCTCTCTTTTCCCTTCTCTTCTCCCTTTCCCTGTGTTCTCTCCCTCCCTCCCACTGCACACCCCCCTCTTTTATCCCTACTGTACTTCCTAAGACCTGGACTACTAGTCTTGTGACTTTGGAGTTTACCTGTCTGGATCTCAGTTTCTCCAGGTTAAGCTCCATGGTGTCTGACTACAATATGATCATGATACTAGGTTAGATACTTTTGTCCAGCAGTGAGTCACTGTTAGAGGTGCAGGAGTGTTGTGGTTAAATATATGGGTTTCAGTTCAGAGAGACTTGGCTTTATATGATGGCTCTGCCTCTTTTAGCTTTGGGATACTATGAGACCTCTTCCTATATCTCTACTCCATTCTTCTTCAACTTACCATTTCTTGATTACTTACTCATTTTCTTTTCCTGTTTCAAAATGCCATCTTTTATTAAGAGAAATTTTTTTAAGTTTATTTATTTTGAGAGAGACAGAGACAGCACAAGCTGGGGAGAGGCAGGGAGAGAGGGAGAATCCTGAGCAGGCTTCATGCTGCCAGCACAGAGCCCGACACGGGGCTCAAACTCACAAAATCAGGAGATCATGACCTGAGTCGAAACTCAAAGTTGGATTACTTTTTTTTTTAATTTGTTTTAACATTATTTATTCTTTGAGAGAGAGAGAGAGAGAGAGAGAGAGAGAGAGAGAGAGAGAGAGAATGAACGGGGGAGGGGCAGAGAGAGAGGAAGTCACAGAATCCAAAGCAGGCTCCAGGCTCTGAGCTGTCAGCACAGAGCCCAACGTGGACTTGAACCCACAAACCGTGAGACCATGACCTGAGCCAGAGTCGGATGCCTAACTGACTGAGCCACCCAGGCGCCCCTCTAAAATGTCATCTTTTCTGTTACTCTGTGATTGTTCAAACTGACCTAGCCACCCTGGATATATTCAGTTTCTAAAAACACAAAATCTCTTCTATGTCAAAACTTTTATCTTTACTGTCCCTGGCTTCCACGGGCCTGCCGTTAACTCTTGGGAAGGGATAGTTCTTCTCATGCTTCAGATTTCATATTAAAATCTTTTCTAGATACACATAGTTTTCCATACAGGGTCCCACTTTTCCTCTATAATAACAGTGTGTTAATAGCATTTTTCTCAAAAAAATCATAAATATGTGTGTTTACCTCTTTGTTTATCTTTAATGTTACAAGCTCCACAAGGAAAGAAAGTCTATCTACTTGGCTTACCCAGAACTGAGCACTATTCTTGGCATACGGTGGAGATGAAATGTCTTTCAAATAAAGGAATGGAGGTGTGAGCTTCATCTCCCACATCTGTAACATGGGGAAGATAATCCTTACCTCACAGAAATTTAATTATCTGGAATTAGAACTTGGTAGGCTCTCAAAACCAGTACTTATTATTTAGTATGATCTAACTGATGTGATCCGAATGTTTGACTTCACAGGTACAGACAAGGGGAAGTGACACGAGTGGGCAGGGATCCCTGAGAAGTTTCTCCTTTTACACCTGCCATGTTAGTGTTCATACCATCCACATAGCTCTTGAGCTCCAGCCTCTGAGCTGAACTCCAGCAGCAGCTCATGGAGTTCAAATGGGATCCTGTTCAGCTGCTCTGAGGCTCATCTCTGTAAGCAGGGGGCAGCTGCTGTCCCTGGCCTGTAAACCAGTTTTTCTGCAATGCTTCCTTTGGCAGTTAATTGGTCATGTCACCTCTTTCTCACAATATCGTACTCCTCCCCTGTAATTTGGTTTGTAAACTTGAGCAAAGGCTATCGCTTTTTGAGCCTAGGTTTTCAAATCTGTAAAACTGGAATTGTTATAATTCTCACTTTTTTCAAAAGATTGATGAAAAATGAAAATCTTCTCTGTTATGTACTGTTTATATGATCCCAGGAAGTATTTTAGCCATGCAGAGACTCAATTTCCACATATATATGGTGGAATAACAATAATCAGTTCTTATGTTCAGTAAAAACAAATTAGTACAGAGTCTGTGAAACCAAATTGGAAACTATTAATATATTTTCCCATCATGTGTAGCATATGGCTGTGTTCCTAAAGCAGGCTGACCATTGTGTCTGACCTTATAAAGACCGGTTTGGGAAAAATAACCATGCATTTCATACTTAAATTAACACTTGCAAATTGATGGAAGCAGTATAGATGAGTTGCTGGAGAAGGCAGGTATTCATGTGAGTTGGAATATAAGGGACAGCTTCATGGATGGAGTTACCTAGTTTTGAATAAGGAAAAGGGAGGCACAAAAATAAGGCCTCTACTTGGAAACTAATGGTAGATAGAGTTTTGTTCAGTGGGGCCATCAACCAGTTTGGTCCTTTTTACTTTTGTCTATCGTTCCTATTTCTTTGACACAGAATATGACCTTGATAGACCGAGTTATTTAACTAGAACTTTCCCACTGCTGAATTAGCATAGAATACCCTACTTTTTAATCCATATCTCTTTTGAGAATTGGTTAATTAATGTTTGCATATTAGCTAATGCAATTAGCTAATTACTATTAGCATTATTATTTTTTTTTTCCTTCAAGGCTCTATAAAGTATAAGGTGCTTTCTCAGGTAAAACACATCAGCCACACTAGGTAAGGAAGGGGGTCCAAGAGACCTCCTAAGAACTCAAACTTGGACATGGGCAATGTTTTTCTCCAAGCAAAACATAACATGAAGAATGCTGGAGTGGCTGGTGTTAGGTTAAGGAAAACCACCTTTGTCCTTCTCTAGGACAAACGCAGTCAGTTCTTTCCTAACTGAAAGTGTCTTCTCACTGAATGTTATGCCTGGGTGTTAGAAAGGAGGCCCTCCAAGTGACAAACTCTAATAGAAACAGGAAGGGCTTCGATTACAAGTTGCTGAGAATAACACTTTGTGCACTGAGATGTGCTCTTTCAGCATCATCATTTACTTTAAAGATAACCATGTAAACATGCTGAGAGCTGTAGTTTGTTTTTTCCTGCCAGGTGTTCAGATTATACATGGGAGTGGAGGCTGTGATAGGTCAGCTAAACCATGGAGTGTTTATATTAATACAAAAAAATCCAGTCACTATAAATGATCAGTTCCTCATTAATATCATCATTGAATAGACTTCCTTCCCACTTTCTAGTAGAAAACAGCTTTTAATCATAATAAATGGAACCTCAATGCCTTTATTTGGAAAACAGGGCCAATAATATCCACCTCTTGATTTGTTCTGAAGATTAAAGACTGTAAGCACACAAATTGTCTGGCATATAGAAGATTCACAATAAATGTGAGTATATGTCACTTTTCTTTTCCTTGCAACTAGTATAAGATAGATACACAGTGGACACCCAGGGACTACTTATTTAGTGAATGGCTTATCTGACCATTGCATGGGTAGTCAGACCTGTACAATGCTACATTTGTAACCATTTCTGAAAAAGATATTACAGTTTGTGCAGCTTTTTTTCAGAAGACTAATATCTTTGAGTGTGTAAATCAGAGAAAAAGTAGAACTAAACTGTATTTTCTTAGATTTCAGAATCCCAATACCCAATATTCACTTACTGCCTTTTATTTTCAAAACAGCAAGTATACAGATTTTTAAAAAGAACTATAGCTATTTTCTTTTAAGAAACCAAAATATACGAGATAATTTTTTAAATATATAAAACCCATTTGTTATGCAGTTGAAAAAGCAAATGCACTCTAAGGCTGCCAAAGAATCATATATTTTCTCAGGATTTCAGCAAGAAAAGAAGCAGATGTCAAACAGGCTCACATATGCTCACTGATTTGCTTTATATTCAGGGAAGTCCAATCCCTTTATGCCAGTGTCAGGACTGGCTACATTATTTACAGTGCCCAGTGCAAAATGAAAATGTGAAAACTGACCTTTGTTCAAAAATATAAAATTTTTCCTTTCTTCCAGGGACACTTTCTCAGCCTGTCATGGTGTTTTTAATTTGCCTTTAATGTCACACTCCTTCAGGCAAGGGATACTCCTGGGGCATGTGTGGACCCTCACAGCTCCCAGGCTCCACCTTGCAAATCAGTTTGTACGTATGATTTACCAGCTGGCACATCTCCACTCCCAACCAGCCATGCCCAGTCAGTGAGAAATAGATCCAGGCATCTCCCCTTCCCATGGATCTGCTGACCCCCCATCCATGGGGATGGGCCACAGACAAGTGATTACAACCTCTGCCCTGAGGGATGGGTAGAGGGTCATCCACTAAGCTCTATGGTCAGCTGATCTCGGGGAAAGGTGCTGCTGTGTCCCAGCCTGAGACCCTGCTGAGCACAAGACTAACCTTGACTCTCCCTAAACCTGTGCCCAGACTCATATCAAAGGTGCAGAGCAACAGTGGTTGCTGGGTGGCATGGAGGAGGCAGATCGAATGGGACCTAAAATTCTAGGTGACAGAGAAGCAGGCACTGGAAAACCCACGTCAAGGGAGGTAGGTAGAAGGGAGGTAGGCTTCCAGGGAGGGCATGACCTTGAGCCAAGTCTCCAGGTCCTCAAAGCATTCTCCATTGTCCCATTGGAATTCATTTCCAAAGCACAGATTCACAGATAACTCAGAATTTCAAGTGACTTCAGAGCATTAAACTTAATTGCAGGACCCTCGGGGCATGGAGCCCTGTGTGACTGCTCTGTTTGTATACCTGATACTGACCAGCGTGCTGCTCAGGCAAAATGTGAGAGAGAACAGGTATTGGATCTTGCTGACAGTGAGGTTTATTCCCACAATTAAATGGCCTTTAAGAAAGTGTGAAGCAAGGGAGTGGGGTGGAGTACAGAGCTATCAAGGTTTCTGATCTCAAAGTTACAACCTTAACCACTCCAGGACAGAAGAGCTCTTACTCAAGGGCTGTAGTGGGAAGGTGGTGGGGCTGAGGCACCTCCCAGCTGAGTGTTGGTTGGACCACTGCTCTGTTATCCACAGGTCTCAACATCCATTGGGTTTTGCTTTAACATATACTCAAAATGGAAAGGGATACTGCTGAGTTGATGTCATATGAAGACTGAGAATGGCTTTTCTGATTAGCAACAACTGGGTCCAGACTCTGTCTGACCATGGGCGAGTTGTTCTGTATCTCTGAGCTTT
Organism: Prionailurus viverrinus; assembly: GCF_022837055.1. NCBI lineage: Eukaryota > Metazoa > Chordata > Mammalia > Carnivora > Felidae > Prionailurus > Prionailurus viverrinus. Next base: position 50,998,958 of record NC_062570.1, read on the forward strand.
AGTTTCCTTATTTGTAAAATGGGAATAGTACCTCCTTTGCAGAGTTCTTGGGAAGTTAGGTGGACTAAAATCTGTGAACAGTGTCTTATAACTTCAGGAAACTAGTTTATTTCCTATCAGTTGTTAGTCTTTCTTTCTTTGCACTCAACCTGTGGAATTTTATTATAGCATCTGAAACTAACTAAGACAGTCCCCTAAAACTTGTTGAAAGGTGGCTGGGTTTTGATTTATAAAAAATTTCTGAACTGACTTTTGTGCTCAGATAAGTTCTGATGATGTGATCATTCATTGTTCTAGACTCAAGGAAAGTTTCCATATTTTGATGAGCTACTTATGACTGGATTACATAATTGTCATTTCTATTAAAGATAAAGCAAATGTACAGACTATTAAATTTATCTATCTTAAAACCTACTTTCAAAACTATATGTTGACCATATCAACTGTATTTATAAGATTAGTCCATTTGGATTAGTCTGATGACTGACCCCATCTTTAATGTAGGTAATTGAAGAACTTTAAGATTGGTGCTTTTGCATATATATCCCCAAAGTCAGGTATTAGTTTAACTAAAATTATATGTGTTATATACAGATAGATCTTTAGTCACTGACTACTGTTTGTTTGTTTGTTTTTTCTGTTTGGTTTTAGCTATTTAATACCAAGAAGGGATTTAACAAATGTATTGTTCAGATAAGTAGTTATAATCAAAGAGATAGAACTTAATTTTTTTAAATATTGTTAAGATAGAAATGTTATTCACAAGTACAGTTCATGAATTTAATATTATTTTTCTCTCAAACATGGGCATTAGCTGCCAATTGATCTTTAATTTCCATATAACCTGATACAGGGGTGCACATGGTTAATTTAGAAACTATATTAACTTGGAAAAAGGCATCTGGATACCTCAAAATAGTATAAGAGGGAACACTGGACTCATCACCTTGGCATCAACACAGGGTTGAGTTATTCAGGCAATTAGAAAAATAGAATGATTCAATAAAGATATCACATAGACATGCTATTAAAATAAGACAGAGGAAGGTTACTTATTTGACTTTAAAATACATTGAAATCCATTATATTGGATTTAGATGAGGGACTAAGAAATGGAATTATAACTTCCTAAAGATGCTGAGTAGATGCAGTTTACGATATTTCCTTGATGGATATTTGTTTTTCCTTTCTGGGCACAATATTTCCCTTTGACTGCTGATACCAAATGCATAAAAATCTGCTACTCAGAATGTTGCAGCACTGTGTCTTGTATATTTAAGATCCCAGGTAGGTCATTTTTTAACGCATTTGTTTTTAGAGATAATCATGTAATGAAGTAAATCATGTTAATGGACATAAAAGAAACAAAATGAAAATTTCCTTTTATTGAAATATGTATATATATAATTCTACAAGTATAAACAAATGAAACATTACAATTAAAAAAAGGGAAAATTGAATTGTACTTTAAATTAGTATGTTTTTGAAAGGGAAAGATGACTTATACCTGCATATTATTAGCACAGTAATAAAATACATGATCTGTTTTTAAGCCCTGACTTCTGTAAATTTGTCAATGAGTTCATCAAAAGTTATTTTCTCTAATATTCATGATCAATAGTTAGTATAACTAGATAATGGCTATCTGCCTTTGCTCATAGTTGATCAGAAAATACTTTTTGTTCATTTCTGAAAAGTTTCTTTTACATATACACTTATATATACATTTACATATATAATATACATATATTTATATATACACACATTTACATATAAATTTATATTATATATACACGTATGTTTCACATATAATACTCAGAGAGCAAGACAGAGAGAGAGAGAAAGAGAGAATGAGAGTCTGGCAGAAATTCACAACAAATTCCTGTTTCAACTATGTTCTAGAAATTTCAATACTCTTTGTGTGTTTATTTCTTTGCAATAGGTTCTAGACACTCCTCATGTATTTACCATTCAGAGAATTTAAACTGAAACATAAAATCCAAATGGTTACATGGAATGACTCAAGATGCATTTCTTTGATTTTATATGACCACTGTGCTGTCACTGCTTATTTTGAATTTACTGTTTAATTTAGGAATATGTAATACCAGTAGTGACTTCAGGTCTCCTTTTCTTCAAATTTGTAGTATAGCCGTAATAATAATGAGCCTAACCACCAGGAAGAAATTCTGTGAAGAGAGAATAAAAAGTGAGATGCAAAAATCTTTGATAAAATTAATAGGCCTAAACACATTTTAGGTATGAACTGTTGTTAAATCTATTTCACAGTAACTGCTGAAGATAAATAAAAATAAATTGTATCATTAGCCATTATGGATAATATTGAAGCACATGCACATGCTACCTTCCTGAGAAAAGTAATTTTTTTAAAAAATAAAATATGTATATTTATAAAAGAAATGTATTCTGCATGGGCTAAAATATAGACCAATACATGTAATAGAAAATAAAAGAAAATGGCCATCCATGACTTTTCTTCTTCTTCCCTTCCCAGAGAAAACTGGTGTTAACAGTTTGATGTAGCAGAAGCTTTTCTGAAAGACATTAAGCTCAAGGAATCAAACAAAGCACAAACTCAGGATGATTCTTTTCTTAGAAAGGAGTATATCCTTATTGTTCATATTCACATCTGAAGGTCAGAATATCATGTTGATTCTGCAGTATGTAAGAAATGCCAGTGTGAGGGAATGAAATTTGCCCACCAGACAATACTTCTGGGAGAATAATGCCTTTTGTATTCTCTGCAAATTGTGTAAGAAAATCTCACCATGAGACACTATAGGAGGTGTCTCAGCTGGAAGACACCAATGTCCAGTGGAAAGGGCAGCAGAAGATAATTTCAGGGGACTAGGGTACTATCTGTGACATTAGCCATGGCATTGGAGAATGATAAATTTGGAAAAGCCTATCTCAGCAGAACCTACCTTCTCAATATACAGATGAGAAAACTAAGGCTCAGAGAACAGAAAGGGTTTTCCTACACTCTTACAGACTAGTCTGTAACAGCTGGAAAACTTAATCATCTGGTTTGTTTGGCTCTTACTTCTGTTTAAAGAGCTGGGGATAAAGGAGGATAGAAGAAAGTAGGACAGAGTCAGGCTGTGGTCAGCAAAAGTGGGGCTGGAAGAAAGGACTGGCTGTTCACTGTATGTGCTTAGTTTTGACTAGAAAAGAGAGCAAATAGGAGACTTTCAGAGGAAATATGACATGCACAGTGATCCCATCCCCAGGGACTCTGAATAAATTGATAGAATTTGTAGTAAAGCTAAGATGCTTACTAGAGCTATTATAAATACCTAACTACATGGTATTAGGTACCATCATTGTTTTACATGATAATGTCCAAATAAAAAGTCTTTTGCCTTCATCTCTGAGATGATTTGGTTTTTCCCCCCATTTCTTGTTTGAAATAGTATATCTAGGGACACCTTGGTGGCTCAGTCAGTTGAGCGTCCGACTTTGGCTCAGGTCATGATCTCGTGGTCTGTTAGTTCGAGCCCCGCATTGGGCTCTGTGCTGACAGCTCGGAGCCTGGAGCCTGCTTCAGATTCTGTCTCCCTCTCTCTCTGCCCCTCCCCCACTCATGCTCTGTCTCTCTCTCTGTCAAAAATAAATAAACATTAAAAACAATTTAAAGTAGTATATCTAGGTCTAGTCTAGGTCTAGAATAAACAGATATTGACAATTTCTCTTCCCATGGTATAGAAGTCTTAACATTGATTGTTGGTTGCTTAATAGCACTAAATATATATAGTTAGCATCTCACTTTCTGTAAAATTTCACTGAAGGAACAACCATCAAAGAATGCTAGATTGTATATCTGTCTCTATTTGTCTGTCTGTCTTTATTCAGGAGGAACTGGGAAACTAAAAATTTATAGAAGAAAATTTCACTCTTTTGATTTAAGTACTGGAGATATTTGTAGAATATTTTTAGTGTCTAAACCATATTGAAATATTGATTGCAACACTTTCATTTTTAAATGATTTAATCACCTGCTTTTTTAAAAAGGTGATGAGTATGAAGTAAATGTCTTTCAAAATTATGTTTAAAGTTTATTTATTTTGAAAGAGAGACAGAATGAATGGGGAAGGGGCAGAGAGAGAGGGAGAAATAAAATCCCAGCAGGTTCCAAGCCATAAGTACAGAGCCCAATGTGGGGCTCAAACCCACAAACCATGACATCATGACCTGATCTCATGAGTGGGATGCCTAACCAACTGAGCCACCCAGGCACTCCTGAAAAATTTTAAATACAATGAATCCTAAAATAAGACTGATATCAGAAATGAATAGGCAAAGAAAAGTGAATGAAAAGAAAAATCAGGGTTTAGAAACATGGGTAGATATAGTTATGAAAGTAATATCCTAGAAAACTAAAAGTTATAAATCAAGAGATATTCACAGAACTGACAAAAAGTATACATTAAGCCTTGACTGTATTTGGCATATATGAATAGTATTAAATGTGAGGATTAGTAGAATAGACTTTATCATCATTGTGTGTATTTCTAGACTATTTCAGTAAGCGATTTATACTACAGCCTCACAACCTTAAGCCTCATAAACATAAGGTTTTATTTTTAATACTTGAGATTGACAGAATCAATTTGAGTTTTAATTTCACCTAATATACCAGACCTCCAACTCATTTTAAAGCCAGCGACTTATAAATGTAGTGTTGATCCTTAAGATTAAAGTCTTATCCAATAATGATTCCATTTGCTGAATTCAGCCCTAAAGAGTTTTACTGTAAGTGAAAATAGGTTTCCTAAAATAGTTTTGTATTTGTGTTTATTAGTGGTTTTACAAGACTTTTGGTTGTTGAAACTATAACATTAAATATTGCATTTACTCATTACAGACCTGAAAACATTGATTGTTGAAATTTCTTGTAACAAAATATCAAAACCTTAAGTAAGTATGAATAAAAGACATTAAACTTTTGGCAATCAATGTAACTTACTAAATTTTGCTTGTGATTCCATGTACCTTGCATACCTTTCACAATCTGCTGATACCTTTAAATACCTCTTCCCTTTTCCATATCTTATGTTCTGAATATCATAATATTACTCTGTCTTTCTGTACAACTATGCAAATACAGCAGTTTTCTCTCTGATATTAGCACATGATGGGCTGAGTGCATGCTTCACATAGGAATCCATTTTTTCCTGACCTATTCCTCATTATATAATCCTCTTCCATTGGTCCTCTTCAGTATCTGGAGGTATGTGGAAAAAGGAGGTTAGTCTAGTGTCAATAGTACTACTATAGTTCCTCTCTGTATCCTTGTCACATTTTTTACTTTTCTTTTTTTTTTTTATTATTAATGTTTTTTCTTTGAGAGAGAGACAGAGACAGAGAGTGAGTGGATTAGGAGCAGAGAGAGAGACACAGCATCTGAAGCAGGCTCTAGGCTCCGAGCTGACAGCACAGAGCCTACCTGACGCAGGGCTCAAACTCATGAACCATGAGATCATGACTGACCTGAGCCGAAGTCGGATGCTTAACCAACTGAGCCACCCAGGCGTCCCTCTGTATCCCCCTTTCTTAACAAACGTCCTAATCATAGCAGGGCTGTAAACTGTTGGTTGGTGAATGAATGAATGAATGAATGAATGAATGAATGAATAAATGAATCAATGAATGGGTGAATGAGTGGGGGAAAGCTATCTTCCTATAAAAATGTAGCAATCAAATGGAAGGCTCTGATTTAAAATCATAACATCCAGAATTTATGAGCTTTACCAGTCTCATTTCACAGAAGAAAAAACAAGTTTCAGCAAGTTTTTGTGATTTGTTAAAGCTTTGAAATAATAAATCCGGTTCTATAATCCAAGGGAACGACTAATCTGTAGCCCAATTTTCTATTCAGAAACAGTGTATTTTTATTCCAGAAATGTCAGATAATTTTAATGTTCTGCTTTTCCATCTGTCATATTTAGTATAAGGTCATAATTCAGTCAAATGGCATATGTTATTTCTCTACACTATTGAAAATAATAAATTCACTGGATAAGTAAAATTAAATGAAGTGGTGGGAATTAATGCCTACTCTCACTCTGTGTGCTCAGTCTTAGTCTTACCCATCAGTCTTTCACAGTGATCATCTAGTCATTGGGGGACAGCCCCACTACATCCTGAATCCATAAGGTTTTCATAGATAGTAGCTGCTCTCACAGTATCACTCAATTTGGTCCAGACATAATATGCTACACATTTTAGTCTAAAGGCTGGAACCAATGCAGGGCAACATGAACCCCTAGCTCAAAAAGGTTTTGGATGGCAACACACCATTTCATCTATGGGGAGGACAGTTTGCAGTCGGCATCAATCCACATATATATGTTTCTATTGAATATGTGCTTCATTCAGGGTCAGTTATAAGACAAGTAAATTTCTCTTAAGTCTCATTTTGCAAATGCATCTGGGATTTTTAAGACTTTCTCTTTCCTGCGTCTTTGATTCCAGTGGGGTATTTCTGTCTTTCAGAAAGTTGGAAAAGATCAACATTTCCCCCCTGTTCCCACTCAATAGCATAAGCCGTCATGTGTAAAAATTCTGGAGCAAAGATGCCCTGATTCAAATCCTGTTATTGCCTCTTACTAATAGAAAATTCTGAGCAAGGTATTCAACTTTACTGGACCTCAGTTCCCTGAATTGTAAAACAAGGATAAAATAATGCCTACTTCATGCCTTTTTGGTTTGTATGGCACATAGTAGGTACCACAAAAGTCTTACCTTTTATTATTATCATTTTGACTTCTGTTTTCTGCAACTGACCATTTTTATTTTAGATGAATTTACTTAGACTAATATGACTGTAGTATGCCGAGTCTATCCTATGAAGCTGCGAAGACCCATGCTGAAACTCCCATTGGACCCTTTTTTATAATGAACATTTGAAAAAAAATATGGGATCACAAAGAAAATAAATGCAAAAACACCCATATATCTATCACTCAGAATTAAAAAGCGGGGCATCTAGGTGGCTCAGTGGGTTAGGCGTCTGACTTCGGCTCAGGTCATGATCTCTCAGTCTGTGAGTTCAAGCCCCACATCAGGCTCAGTGCTGACAGCTCAGAGCCTGGAGCCTGTTTCAGATTCTGTGTCTCCCTCTCTCTCTGCCCCTCCCCCACTCATCCTCTGTCTCTCTCTCTCTCTCTCTCTCTCTCTCTCTCAAAAATAAATAAATAAATGTAAAGAAAATTTTTTTTAAAGAATTAACAGGTATTAGCATTTTCCATTCTACCTCCTATTGTTCGTTTTTTTTCCATTTTGTTAATAAAGAAGAACATTTAAGATAAAGTTGCTATCTCCTTTTTACCTTCACAGAGACTATTGTGCTCTCAGTTCCAGGAAGAAAATATTTCACCAGATGTGGGATTTGGCGTGTGCTTTTTTAGTCCATGTTGAAATATAGTTTTATGTATGTAGTCATAAAATGTGCTTTTTACAGTTTTTTAAAAATAAAATTAAAGAGTAGGAAAATATATATATATTTTCTGGAAATGTGAAGTGCATGGCTATTTGTAGATTAGGCCTGATAGTAGCAGCAGGAAGTAGCTCTAGAAGGAACCTTCCTGAAAACAAGGCCAAACAGAAGCACACAGAACTGGGAGAGAAAGGAAGAGAATTCTGATTATATCATTTGAGCCTCTGGATCCATCTATGCCAAAAGCTAATTCTATTCTTTGGACTTCCTAGTTATATAGGTCAAAAATTCACTTTTGTCTTAAGATAGTTTGAGTTTCTGTCCTTTTTTTTTCTTTTTCTTTTTAAATACTTATTTATTTAATATAATTTATTGTCAGATTGGCTAACATACAGTGTGTAAAGTGTGCTCTTGGTTATGGGGGTAGATTCCCGTGATTCATCACTTACATACAACACCCAGTGCTCAACCCAACAAGTACCCTCCTCAATGCCCATCACCCATTTTCCCCTCTCCCCTCCCCACCCCCCCATCCACCCTCAGTTTGTTCTCTGTGATCACCATATTTTGGCCTATAGTGCAAGCCTTATGTATATTAAAAAATTCAATTCTCATAAAATGCCACAATTTATATTATTATTTTGAATTTATGAATGAGAAAATTTAGATGAAAGGAGCTAAATGATTAACCTGCGTTCATACTACTGGTGCTGTGGGATCCAGTTCTTTGAAGTCCTTTTATCTGACTCAGAAGCCTGTTTTCATAGTCATATGAACAATGCAAAAGGACTGTACACACTTCCATGTGTCAGCAAAGTCTCAACTGCCTTTTAGCCTCTCAGACATTTCAGGAAGAGATCTATGACCCTTGAAGGTCAGAGACTTTATCTTTAAAAGTTCCCCATGAGTCAGTTATTTTTGCCTAAAGTTTACTAATGGGCTAATATATAAAATGCACTGGCGATTTTCAATTATAAGGCAATGTGATTGAATAGTTTAGTATTCACAAGTAATAGTAATTACAGTAGCAATGGTACTTTCCTGAGATAGCTTTACTAATAGAAAAAAAGGGGGAAAATGCTCTTTTTGGGTCCCATGATTCTTAATACTTGCATGGTCTTTCCAAATTGAGTTCTTTAAGAACATGTAATTTTCTCCCAATCATGAATATCTTTTTAAGTCAAAAATAAGATAAAAATCTGGCACAACGAACATCAGTTTTTATTTCCTGAGGTCTCTATGTCCTTTACAAAGATAATTTTATTAACGTTAATTATTTCATACATTGTCTGCTAATACAATATTTCCTTGGTAATCGATCATCCTATGTTCGTGAGATAAGAAATGAAAACACAATGAAAAGTTAAACTAGGCAAACAAACAAACTAAAAAGCCCATGACCTAAACTCAATAATATTTGTATATGCTTGGGATACTGTTGACACAGCCTTGGTGTGTCCATATCCACCTTTCTATAATGGTGATGTTATTATCTCAGAGGAAACGATTTAATAAGCTGTTTTCAGCCTGGAAAAAACGGAATGAAACCTCAAAGACTATTTCTAAGAATCTCTAAAGGTCAATGCAATAGCAAACAGAGAACACCTAGATAACACGCACAAAATTGCCCTTTAGAAACAAAGAATATAGCCAATTAAATTGCCGCTGGATGTCAGCTAAACTTGCATATGGTGACATCAATTGGATTTGAGTAACTTCGGAAGAAGGACTACTGTTTTCTCCTGAGTTAATTCCAGTGGCAGAATCTACAAAGGCATATTTTAGGATAACAGTTTATCTTTAATTGATTTTACATTTCTCATGTCTAGAATATTTCATTTCCTTGTGCTTTAAATTTTCGTGCAAAGGCTTTAGTCTCTGTCGTCCAAATTAGGTACCCTTGGTAGATGATACTTTTAAGTAGATAGGAAGACATATATTTATTTTATTCCTTCCATTTTCTGTAATTTATGCCAAAGGGGTAACACACCAGATGCAACCTAATTTGATGCCTTTCCATATGACACATCAAGCTATGTCCTTTGTAGCAATTCATTATTAAATTATGAAATCAAAGCTTACCTCAGTGGGGAAAGAAGAGTGTCAATCAATTGCTTCCCCATTTTATGTTCTATTATCTGCTAAATAGGCCATGGTATGGTCCTATTTTACTTAATAATATGTGTTAACGAACAAAACAAAACTTTGTACCTAAATTATAGTAGCTACTCAAACATATCAAACACCCAACTCCAGTAAATGTTTGACAATAAACATTTGTTAAATTGAATTGACCATTGTATTTCGAACTAGTTTACTTACCCATTAAAAAGTTTTATGAAACCCATAGTTCCTTTCCTAAGAAAATCCAAACAGACTTTTTTTCATATAACATTTTGCAAATAATTTAAAGGGAGATACGAATTCCCTATGGGTCCATATACTCGAATAATTTTTGTTTAATTTTTTTATGTTTATTTCTGAGACAGAGAGAGACAGAGCATGAGTTGGGGGAGGGGGGGAGAGAGGGAGACGCAGCATCCGAAGCAGGCTCCAGGCTTTGAACTGTAAGCACAGAGCCCAACACGGGGCTCGAACTCACAAACCGTGAGATCATGACCTGAGCTGAAGTTGGTCGCTCAACCAACTGAGCCACCCAGGCGCCCCACATATACTCAAATAATTTTTAAAGGATTAAAAAAAGTTTAAAGAACTCCTACAAAATCAATAAATTCTCATAACAGTGTCTACTTGAGACTAAATTAAATGTTAGGTATGTGACAAAGGCGTCACTATAGGTCATTTACAATTTTGAATGCTATGGTGTTATGGAATTAGGGTAAACACTTTTGTAAAATGTGTAAAACATTAATTGGACTGCTAAGAAATTGAACAATCTAATTCTAACAAAATAAATTTTATTTATTTCTTTATTTCTTTATTAAAATATTAAAAAAATAAAATGTTTGCTATGCCTGTACCTGGTTCTGCAAATATGGACATTGATGTCCAATTGTTTTATTACTCAAATTAAGTACCTTAGGCTCAGTTTATAAGATCATGTCCCATTTTTTGTGGTGCTATAGTGAAAAGGGACAAAATGATACACCACCACCCACTTATAGGATGTTACTTAGCATTGTTTGTTTCAGTAATATTTTATAAGAATTTCATAATCATTTACTTACTAAAAAATGCGTTCTGGACCTTAATGTAAACTCTGGACTGTCGGTGATTATATTCACGTGGTTCACCGGTTGTAACAAATGTACCATTTTGATGGAGGATGCTGCTAATGCTAATGGGAAATGCTATGCCTGAGTAGGGGCAGGAAATATATGGGAAATCTCTATACCTCTCTCTTAAGTTTGCTGTGAACCTGAAACTTCTTTTAAAAAACAGTCTTACAGGGAGCCTGGGTGGCTCAGTCGGTTAAGTGTCTGACTTTGGCTCAGGTCATGATCTCGTGATTTGTGAGTTAGAGCCCCACATCGGGCTGTGTGCTGACAGCTCGCAGCCTGGAGCCTGCTTCAGATTATGTCTCCCTCTCTCTCTGCCCCTCCCCTGCTCGCTCTGTGTCTCTCTCTGTCTTTCAATAATAAATAAACATTAAAAGAAAAAAATTTAAAAAATAGTCTTAAAAAAACAAACAAACATGTTTTTTTTAGGGAGGAACCAGGGAACATTTGGGACAGAAACAGCTTTTGAATCCATTGCAGATACTTAAGGGGACAGTCCTTCCTTCACGGAAATGTGGATTTATTCAAGTTAAAATGAAATCAGTTTTAATTGCTTCATAGTTACAATTGACATGGTTATGGATTCTATTTATAAAATTGTGATTATAAGCTTAAACAGGACTAAGTTTAATTTTTATCTACACTAGAAATAACAAATAATATTTGAATAACTATTGTGCCAGGCACTGAAAAAAAAATGCTCATAAACTGTAACTTAATCTTGACAAAAACGTGGAGTGGCATTCTCACAGGTGAAGAAATTGAGGCTCAGATGGGATGGTTAATCTATCCATCTTTCACAAAACTAGAAAATAACGGTGTCAGGATTTGAACTCAGGTTACACCACGGTGCATAGCCTGTGTTCCAAATGACAAAAATACCTTTCCTTTTTGGTCTAAGCTTGGCATTTTTAACATTTCCATTTAATGCTTTTGCTAAGCCTGGTGAGTCATTCATTTCTGGGTGTCCCTAGTGTCTTTTAAGAAACAGAATGAGAAATCCCAGGATTTTTCAAATTCTATTATTATATTGTTACATATGCACACCACTGAGAATGAAAGGCTTGTTGCAGAAGGCAGAGCAATTCCTGACCTACAAGAGGAAGAGGCTTAGAAGTGGGGGGTGTGGGTGTCAGGCATTGACGTGGACTCAAATCACAACCTAGATTTGATGTCCTTTTCCAAACACCTAAATTGCTTTACTCCTTAATTTTTTTTCCATTTCAATTATTCTTTTTTTCATAAGTGGTATATTTTTATTGTCCTGTCACAGTATTTTACCCTGTATTCCTCCACTTTTTTTCCTTCCATTTTATCCCTAAGGGTTAGTTTTGGAGCTGCCGCAGAAGAAATCAAATATGTCCTACAAACCTATTTTGACAAAATGTGTTTTCATGGTCTCCACAGTCCAAAGGCCTGCAGAGAACAAAACGTCCTTCCTGAGATGCATACAGTTTGAACACATAAAGTTTCTTCACAGCCACATGCAGCAGGCTAAACTCTCTTTCACAGAAAGAAAGTGGCATTTCCAATGACCTTTTATGGGATAATTAAAGCCATCTTTATCTCTCAGGCCTCCACAGGGCTTTTGTGGTCTCCTTTTTTGGTGCCTTTGTCTCTCAGGCCTTTGCCTCTCTTCCTCTCGCCAGGTAAGGCTGAGGCCTTTTCTTTTCTTGCAGGGTGGTGGTCTCTTCTTGGACTGCCTTATTCTGGCTGCTTGCAGGCCAGGCAGTTGTCTGGCCCACTCTGGCTGATGGATGTTCATCTGCCTGTTCTTCCCTTTCTTTTCTTTTCTTTCTCATCATGTCAATTCTCTTTAGAGGCCCGGCACACTGTCGGTTAGTGAACACTCCCTGAGGTTCTCAAGCGTCAACAAAATTCTGGTGCATTCCAGTTCTTTACCAACTGTATTCTCCATGATGCTCATGCTGTCACTGTTGTTTGCCACTTCAACTTGTTTGTTTTCAGCAGACCCTGCTTTTGCGAAGTAGGCTTGTAGCATTTTCACTTAGTATAAAGTAGAGGTGGAGACAGATGGTGAGGTTTGAGATCAGACACCAAATAGTTCCCTGGGTTTGGGTCATAATTCCAATACTGGTTAGCTCTGTGAATTTGAGGATGTTGCTTAAACTCTTTGAGACTGTTTCTCACATCTGAAAAATGAGAATAATAATACTGTCTACCTCCTGGGCTTGTTGAGAATGAAACGAGATCAGGTATGGAGAACACTTTGCCAGCTTGGAGTAGGTTTTTAATAGCTACCCTGTTTTTTCCAAACATGTGAGTTTTACCACATACTGAGGAATTTCACATCCTCTGTCATAGTTATGAATTAAAATAACCCTGTGTGTTTGACAAATTAAGAATTCTTATCCTTTGTGTAAAAAGAAGAAGCAGGCTCAGAAACTAAAGCAACTTATTCATAATCCTGTAGCCAGTGTCACTGATTATGTGACCAAGCTAGAACTGAGACCTCTATTTTTTTTTCATCATTACCAGTTTAATGTTATAAGCATCGTGTGTTTCCTTTTCAGACTGACTTTAACAGTCAGCTTTCTTTTGTCCTTTTCAATCTCCATTATCTGTTCCAGGGCTTTGCAGAATACCTTGCACATAGTGGTTATCGGTATATATTTCTTAATTAAATGTGCTGAATGTCTAAAGAAGGAAATATTCCAACTATGTTTAAGATAGATTTCTAGCCATATCTCAGATCATATTTCAGCAACATTTCACCTCAATAATATTTACTAATTGTCTTCTCAATATAAGTATAAACTATGGCATATAAAGGATAAAAGAGGAAAACAGTAAGTAAACTTAATTTAGGTGGCCCAAAATGCCCTCAGAGATTTGGGGTTTGCCTTTTTTCTATATTTATTGCTTGATATGTTTTGCCTTACCCTTCATAGTCTGAAAATTTTAATTATTTCTCCTCCCTGTACATACACCATCACTTTTATGTTCATGTTATTCCCTTTGCCAGTAATGCCTATTTTGTGAAAATAACCATCTGTTTAATCATAAGGTACTCAAGGAAAGAGGCTGAGTTTATTCATCTCTGGACTTCAATGCCTGGCCTAGGCTCTGGTATAGGAGACACTCAATAATTTAATTCTATTACATATTTTAGTCATTTATTTATGGCTCATGTTCATAACTGGACTGTGTTATATGTATGCCATATGCTGTTTCTATAACATTCTCCTAAAATGTTCACAGTAGCCATACCATAGACAGCAGTATTTATGCCCATTTGACAGATGGGGTTACAGGCTCAGAGGGGATGTTTAGTTTGCCCTAATTAATATAGATGGTGAGGGACAGAGATAGGAAATGGGCTCCATTACTCATTTATTTATATACGAAACTGTATATATGTATATGTATATGTATAGGGAACATGTTTGTTTTAATATCATTCACTTTGCCTTTCACATTCAACTGCTGATATTTGTTTCTGAATGTGATCTGTGTGCATATGTATATCTATTCGTCATGTTTGTGATGCCCATGATGTAAGTGCAAATATGAGGATTTGGCCACTACTCCCATAGTATATCTATGCTATGTAAGGAACCAGTTTCTTACATGTCTGATTGGGACAAGAGTGTCTTCACATGCCACTTTTCTAATTTTTCTGTTACTTCTTAGCTATCTTCAGTATACAAACATGGATCACAGACTGGCTGGCAACTGCTATAGCCTTTCTACAACACCCTCTGATTGTAGGAATGTTGCAATACCTTCCATTCTATGGAAAATATATGCTATACTTATGCTGCAGAGAGCTCTCAAGGTCTTCATATATATGGTCAGGGAGTCCTCAGAGCCTAAGGATTCTAAGGTTGAAGAGTTCAGCTTGGTTACGTTCTACTCCAAAAGTTATTAAGAAAGCCCAAAATTTTAAGCAAAACAAAAACATGAGAGGGACTATACCAAGCTCTTGAAAGATGCAAAGATACTCACAGGCCTTTGAGTCTGAAGCTACCTTTTGACTGGCCAGTCTGGGTCAGTGGTCTTATTTATGAGAATTCAAGCTTAAAAAAATTATCATCTATAATGGATCAGCTGGGCCATTTACTGGGAACCTGAACAGTGTGCATAGAATGGAGAGGTTGGGAAAACAGCGATAATATAATAATGATGCGTTGTGTTTTTATAGATTATTTATAATATAACCTATAAGAAAGTAAAGGCCATGTCATAGTAAAAAGTGATAGGTTTGGAGATGAAAAGAATTGGGTTTTAAGCCTGGTAATCTCACATCTTACCTGTGTGACTCTGGACAATTTCTTTAATCATGGCTCATCTAAGTTCATTCACTTATAAATTATAGCTAAAAATACACAGCCTCTAGAATTATTGTGATGATTAGAGATGATACATATTACTACTTTAACCCATGAAGAGTGAAGGTGCTCAATAAATATTTATAACTGATGTTATTATTTTTTTTTTACTACTATTATACCTCCTGTTATGAAGGAGTTCCACATTTAGGTGGAATAATTAGAATTAATTAATTAATTCATTAATTCTAATTATTCCACCTGAATGGAAGGTTTCTGTGATTCATTAAAATGTACATGTATGTTCCTTACACTTACGCAGGAGTTGTTATCTGTGTAGGTGTACTCCCCAGTTTGAAATTTTTATAAACACTTATATACAAAACTCTAAACATATTTTCTGGTTTTTATTTGCATCACATCAAGAACCTATTTTTAGGGTTTATGGGTGGCTCAGTCATTATGTACCTTACTTTGGCTCAGGTCATGATCTCAAGGTTTGTGAATTCGAGCCCCACATCAGGTGAGCTTCAGGCCCACCTCAGGTGAGCACCAACCCGCTTCAAGTAAAACACAAGCCCCACTTTGGGTGAGCCCTGCTTCTCTCTCTCTCTCTGCCCCTCACTTAATTGTGCCCTCTCTCTCTCAAACAAAACAAAACGAAACAAAAAACAAAAACAAAAACAAAAGAACCTATTTTTAATGACAGCATCCCAAGTATATTAATTGCTTTGCAAATACAATTCATCAGAGATGAGATGAGTCTTTTCTAACCAAAATTGTGTAAAAGTGCTAACATTACTCTTTGTCTATTCATGTTAAACTCAGGGACAAAAACATAATAGAATGACATTTCCTTTGAAGACTTAAATGATTAAATAATAAAGGTTTAAAAGATAGTACATCAAAGGTGACCTTAAAATGTACACTAAGAAGAATTTGAAATGGATGTCCTTTTCTAGATCACTGAATATTGATTAGCATTCAAATCTAAACTCTTAGAAAAGTGTAACTGTGCTCTATTAATAGGAATATAAATGAAACTGGATTTCCTTTGGGAAGATTAATTCATAATTATCTGGCCAAAATTTTTTTTGCTAGATTTAAGACATGGACATCTTATTTTCTTTCTGGTACACTGTGTAGAATCTTGGCATTGAGCCATTCCTGAGAATGGATGTTCACATTTATGAAAATCACAGGATTTAGTTTGATTCGTCAATCTCCTATTAAAATATGTGTCCAAGACTGCAAATATATAATATAAATAAATGAGTGAATAAATAACGCCCTCTTTTCTTTTAAATATTATTGACAATGGTAATGGCTGCCAGCAGAAATCAAATAGATTAGAAAAAGAAAAAAAATAAAGTCACTATGGGCTTAAGATCAAAGTAATGGTTTAGAGAATCTAGAACTTATTTTTAACTGACTGACTAGTCACCTTGGTAAAATCATCTAAATCTTTTTACCTCATCATTTCCTTTGCCAATTGGACTCCATGGAAACGCTTACTGATAAATAACACCAGCCTTTTGTGATCTAAAATTTTAGTGTATATACAGCTATATAAGGGGTCTCAAAAAGCTGTTTCTATTTTAGAACATATATTTTTGAGTCAACAAATTTTGTGTACTCATTATCAGATGTTGGATTGAGCACGAGGAGTGAAAACAAAGATGAAGTGTCATAAACCTCTGAAGAATCCCCTACCTAATGTATGAAGTGCTTTAAATGGGCCACAAACTAGCTTAGTTCAAATCTCCTGTTAAATGGAAATTCCGACAAGACACCATTTATGTTTGTATTATCTAGCACACATGTTTTCAAAGTTAACTGGTAATGTAAACTACATTTTATCTACCTGCAAG
The DNA here is from genome assembly GCF_022837055.1 of Prionailurus viverrinus. Classification (NCBI taxonomy): domain Eukaryota; kingdom Metazoa; phylum Chordata; class Mammalia; order Carnivora; family Felidae; genus Prionailurus; species Prionailurus viverrinus. The sequence continues at coordinate 51,015,819 of NC_062570.1, forward strand.
AACAAACATTTTAAGTACACACTTACACAAAAAGCTAAATCCATAGATCATATTATAAAATAAAAATGTTCAAAAATATTATTCAGAATTACAGTTTTGAAAGCGACTTTGATGTTAAATAAGTGAAATACTCTTCTTTGGTAGAAACTGATGCCCATAGAAGTTATTTATGTGCCTTCTCCAAAGATGTAAATTTGTTAGTGGTAAAACAGTAGTCAGGATTCTTACCTTCTAGGTTTTGATTACATTGTTTATTATATGTCATTAACATATGAATGAGAAGTCTTAACTCTTGAAATATTCTGGAAGAACTTTATACAACCACTTTCAATGTCATATTGAACCTGAGGGAAGACATTTAAAATATTTCATAATTCAGTCTATCCATAGATCATTTTAGGTTCTCTACATACTCATGTTTTTAGCAGTGAGGTATCGTTTGCATTACCTTTTATCTGTTATAATTGTTTCTGAAAAACAATTTCTAAATAATGGACTTCTGATGCAATTGGGAGGAAGTATAATTTTCATAATTGAGTATTACATGTACATTCACTTATTGCAAGGCCTATTCTTGCCTTTCTTGCATTATCTCTTAATACCGTCTTTCAAACCATTCACACTAAACATCAGAGGCTAATTGTAGTTTCTGTCCTGTAGACTCTCCATTGGCTTATAATGTGCTCTATGTCCTCTTTTTCTGATTTAGGTATTGCTTACCTCCAGAGAAACCTTTCTTGGATATATCTGCCCTGGTGAATGATTTCCTTCACACTCTGTGTATTCTATATCTCCACTCTAGTATGTTCTATACAGTGTCACAGTTGCCTGCTTATTACCTCTTTTCCTACTAGATGGTACATTCTTGTGCCGTGTTCACTGTTATATCTTTAGCAATTGGCTCAGCACATAATAGGAACAAAAGAATTACTCATTTTTATTACATGAAAATTGAGATATCAACATTGCATTTGTAAGGAAGTATTAATATATTTTGGAGGAAGGCTATTTTCTTTCTGGTATCATCCATATGAAATATGACTCTGTGCTATACATCACTGAAGCATATTTTCAATGAAAGAAAATAAGAGAGATATCTAAAACATTGAGAGAGGTAACTAAAACATCAAGACAGATATTTAAAACATGAAGAGGAAGATAGATATGTAAAAAGTCAAAAGAGGTATCTGGTCTCATTTCATGGGAGGATTTTTAGAAAATCCCTGAATCATCTGAAAAACTGCATTTATATTCATGCTTGGAACCTACATTTTTATTTTAGATTCAGCATTTGTCTGACAGCACTTGTAAGGGAAAGGAGTGGAAAAAGAAGTATACCTCACATACTAATTATTTCTGCTTCTGTCAGATCATTTATACTATGGATTACTAAGAAATATTGGAGTTGAAAGCCACCTTAGAGTTATTGTACTCAACTCCATCAATTAGCAAAGGAGGAAACTAGATTAAATAAGTCTCACAGGATCAAATAGCTGGTTTGTGGAGAGCAAGGATTAGAAGCTGAGTCTCCTCTTTCCCACCTTGGGCATCTCATACCCTAGCACATATACAATAGTAATAATAGGCATGTTTTTAGTGTCCTAGGTCTCCCAAATCTGTCTACCCATGTAGAAGGATCTTGAGTTTTATAGTAAATGTGGAAAAGATGTGAGTCTAGGTGTTTACTCTTACAGATGGGAAAAATCCTTAGAAGGTGAATATATTTCTACTTTGAGAGCCATAGTTAAAAGAAGCTGTGTTAAGAAAATGAGATTTTCTAACATATTTAGCATTAAGCTTTGTGTAAGCAATCTTGATATTTATTAATTCACTCATTTACCGAGAACCTACGGTATACAAAGCTTATGTTAGGTGCTAGAGAGTATCTAAGAACAGAGGGAAGATCCTTTACACAAGTAAAATTCTTTCAGGCTAATATAGAAGTAATAAATACTTGTTGTTAATTTAGAGTACATGTCACTCTTTAACTATAATATTGATGTCTCTTATTGAATATAGGATAATTTCCATAAATATTATATACATCTCTCTATTAAAATATTAAACACATATCATACCACATGTGGCTTATATATACAAATTCCTTGTGTTAATTTATTTTATTTTTAAATTTTATTTAAATCCAGTTAGTTAACATATAGTGTAATAATACTTAAGGAGCAGAATTTAGTGATTCATCACTTACATATAACACCCAGTGTCCATCCCAACAAGTGCCCTCTTTATTTTTTTTTATTTTATTTATTAAAAAAAATTTTTTTTAACGTTTATTTATTTTTGAGACAGAGAGAGACAGAGCATGAATGGGGGAGGGTCAGAGAGAGAGGGAGACACAGAATCTGAAACAGGCTCCAGGCTCTGAGCGGTCAGCACAGAGCCCGACGCGGGGCTCGAACTCACGGACTGTGAGATCGTGACCTGAGCCGAAGTCGGCCGCTTAACTGACTGAGCCACCCAGGCGCCCCAACAAGTGCCCTCTTTAATGCCCATCACCCATTTAGCCCATCACCCCTGCCATCTCCCCTCCAGCAGCCCTCAGTTTTGTTCTCTGTACTTAAGAGCCTCTTATGGTTTGTGTCCCTCTCCATTTGTATCTTATTTTTCCTTCTCTTCCCCTATGTTCATCTGTTTTGTTTCTACAGTTCCACATATGAATGAAATTTAATGATATTTATCTTTCTCTGACTTATTTCGCTTAGGATAATACACTCCTTGAGTTTAATTTTTAGATTCTTGGCAATTAACACATATATTGTCATGATAACACTATTTGTATAAATTTTCAATTAGTTACTAATTCATTAAAACCACATATAAGACACTGTAAGCCAGATGCTATTTTAAGGGACTTACACTTTCCTATACATGTAAGCATTAAATGAAAGTAAATTAATAGCTGACTACATGTAAGGTAGAAAACAAACATAGTTAGGAGTTTAGAGAAAAAGATTTCTTCCTTGAAGGGTGGTTGAGAGGATCCTTGTTTTTTGTTTTTTTTTTATTTTTGTTTTTGTTTGTTTTAGAAAGAGTGAGTTTGAGCTGGGCCGTGAAGTACGACAAAACTCTGAGTACTTATTCAATAAACATTTACTAAAAGCTGCCAGGTAAAACAGTGACTTATGTCATAATACCAAGTTATGTTTCTTGGGAAACTAAATCTTTTTTTGCCTCATTTTTTGCAAGTGTAAACTGGGGATAACAGTCATAGCTGCCTCACGGGTTGTTGTAAAGTACAAACTCTTATGAGGTATAAAGATCTCAGCTCTATGCCTGACACATAGAAAGAACTCAGTGAACATTTGTGTTTGATTACCATTCACTCTTGTAAGTATAGGGACAGTACAAAAACAATCCAGTTGTAGGGATTGGCCTGAGCTCTAGGAATGACCTGCGGGCTTCAACAATGTCATAATGTAGCAATAGAAGTTTCTAGCATGGGGAAGGGAAAAAACACATAATATGAGAAGTAGAGGAAGCAGGTGCAAAGGAGGGAGAGTAGTGGGGATAAGAGAAAAAAAGAAATTTTGTGGAGAATATACTGGTAGAGCTCAAGTAGTCGCTTGTATTAATTAATGAGATTATTGGTGTGTATCAATTGATTGTCCCCAGTAAGGATCTTCTACCCCTTATTAACGCAAATAACTAACGAATGAACTTTCCAAAACTTCTGGTATAAAGTGAGCTTTTCCAAAGGCTGATGCTGCTGAGGGCCAAGTAATTACAATACTGCAAAATCATATATTGCCTACAGAATAGGGCTGCAATTTCTTAACATGGTATGTAAATTCCTCTAAAATTTTTTATCCTAATGCCTGATGTAAAAACATGTATTTATTCTGAGAATGTCAAAGGTCTTCTCTGTGTTGGGAAGACTATTGGGAAATGGATTTAGAGAGAAGGAAATGTTAGGAAGATGTTGAGGATCAACTTAATGGAAGTCCATGTCTTTCATATACATTAACTCATTTCAATCCTTACATCACCCTCTAAGGGAGACTTTCATAGCAATTCCACTTTGGAGATGAAGAGCATGGGTGTTCTGAAAGATGACACAAGATAGAACAGGAATTTGAGTTCATTTATTTTAGCTATCAGTCCTGTGCTCACACAAATTCCTTCCACAGTACTTGTGAATCCAAACAAGCTGGCAACCTCTCCGTCATCTAAACAAATTCAAGTTCAAATGGGGCGATGTGTGGACTATAGATATTGTCAGCAGATAGTACAAGTCTGCTGCTGAGAGGAGAGATAATCATTAACATCAGTGAAGATGGCTAAATTCACCTGGTTTCAAATTTCCTTATTTATTTATTTATTCATTCATTCATTCATTCATTCATTTATTTTTTTTTTAATATGAAATTTATTGTCAAATTGGTTTCCATACAACACCCAGTGCTCATCCCAACAGGTGCCCTCCTCAGTGCCCATTACCCACCCTCCCCTCCCTCCCACCTCCCATCAACCCTCAGTTTATTCTCAGTTTTTAAGAGTCTCTTATGGTTTGGCTCTCTCCCTGTCTAACTTTTTAAAAAATTTCCTTATCTAAGTGGTGATTGAGATAAGAAAAAGTCTGCTTTGTTGGGACACATTAATAGTGAGTCCTTCTCAAATCCTGGGCCAGCAGCAGTAGATTAACAAATGTAAATAGGGATAAAGAATGGACCAATGAAATTGGTTGGTGAATGGCAGATGCAAGAGACAGCAGAAGAGACAGGTAGGCTGGAGAAAGAGATAGAAACCTTTCTAGAAATAGAAAGAGAAAAAGGGAAATCAAGTGATAGAATCTCACACAAAACAGAGAGACAGATGAAGCAGATATAGTCCAGAAACTAAAGAACCATTGTTAACCTATATAGGGAAGGTAATATTGCTATAACCTAACCAACATGTCTCTCTGAGAATCCCCTCAAGTATGCAATGGAGTTTGTAAATAACCCCAAGGAAAAAAAAGAGATTTTCATATGTATATTTCAGAGTTTAAACTCAAGTAAGTCTATAATGGTTGGGACAAGGAAAGGTGATGGTCTTGAAAGATCCATGCTCACTACAAAGGAAGAGAAGGGAGAGGGAATGAAAGGGGAAGGGACGAGGGGAGTGGGAAGGAGAGAGGAAGAGAAGAAGAGATAGAGGTATGGGTGTTGGTGAATGAAGATAAAGAGTAATGGAGAAAAATGGGCATAATATGAATGACAATAGGTAACTTTCAATACTTTCCACTTTTCAGTACTTTTTGTTTCCATTTGCCAGAATTAATGTAGTGTAGTATAGTAGATTTGGGCACTGCTGATTGGTTTTATTGATTTCTAGTTACAGAATGCAGTCCAGATTATTTTGCTTATTTCTATTTCAGTTTCCTTCTCTTGTAATTTACTGTAGTTATTTTATATCAGTTTTATTGCTTTAATTTTTGAGAATTAAACAAGCCCAGCCTATGTAAGTGCTATACATAGAACTGAAAAGGCAAATACAAATGCTACATGCCATTTTCTTTTTTTTCCTTTACATGTTGAAGGGTAGATAAACCAAGTATAAAATAAAACTGAAGCTGAAGTAAAATTACCAAGTGATAGGCAGAAATAGTGTGTGTAAACTAGTGGAATAATTTGTTACTTTTGAACAAATGAATCAGAAAGAGATTTGTAGAGAAAACATCAGCTGAATGGAATTCAAGGACTGGAGAAGTGAGGGGAAAAGCATTCCGTGTGTAAGTGGAGGCACAGAGATGATTAAGAGAGGAAGGAGAGACAGAGCTAGTAATTCTGTTTGTCAAGTGACTGGGTGAGTAAAAAGACACATTGGGAAATGAGACTGAAAATGTGGCTTATAGATAGATTAGAGAGGGAGATGAAAAACAGGTAGTGTAGTTAGACTTTACTGTAGGTAAAGGGGAGGAGACTTTGCAGACCTTGGAGGAAATGCATTACTTTAGTGGAACTGTTGTTGTTGTTGTTGTTGTTGTTGTTGTTGTTTTTTGAGAACAAGAGAGAGCCAATAAGGGCCAGAGAAAGAGAGAGCAAGAGAGCAAGAGAGCAAGAGAGCGAGAGCGAGAGTGAGTCTTAAACAGGCTCCACACTCAGCACAGAGCCAATGTGGGGCTCAATTTCGTGACTCTGAGGTCGTGACCTGAGCAGAAATTGAGTTGAATGCTTAATCAATGAGCCACCCAGGCATCCCTAGCGGAACTGTTCTTTATATATGTCACATATTTGATAATTTAGAAGTGGCAGTGGGCACAGGGAAATTTGAAGAATAGTTATTCATTCATAGGTATTTGCTCAAGTCTAGGAAAAAAGCACTGCTTTTCTTTTCCTTTAATGTTTTAAGGTACTTTGCAAAACAGGTTTGCGAAGAACCTAAAAGAATAAACAAAATAAGTTAATCCCTATATGTTGCTTCCATAAATTGTTGCCACATTCTGAATTGTTTTCTGCTAAAACATCTAATATTTAATGCAAAAATGGATTAAAACTAAAAAAAAACAAATAGACAAAACCTTCTGCAGTAAAGTTATTTTTAAAATGTGACTTTACTTATTTATATTAGGAATATATAGGTTTGGGCAGATTAAGTAATAAATGTGCAATCAGAGGTGAGCCAGCCTTGACATCTAACTCTAGCTTCTAATTATGTCTGATTGGAAATCATAGTGTTCTTACATTGGCACTTTGTGTAAAATGATTCTTACAAACCCTTTTTTCAGTTCCTTCTTAATTTCCTCCTTGGTATTGAAACCAACTGGTCTTTGTGTTTTGATGTCTATCCATCCCGTTTCCAATACTTCCTCCACTCTGCCAAAAGGATCATTCCCATGGCATACAACTTTCTTATTGCCCCTGCCCTTCTTTCCAATAAAACGAATGCCTTTCATTACTTGCAGTTAAGTGTAAGGAAGCTAATATTGGTCATGGGCTTATAATATCAATTTGGAAAAGTTGATGTCAAAGAGTATTCATCTGGGAAGAGGCAGATAAAGGAATTACAACACAATTGGAATAATTCAAAGTCTGATCATTCTATCATAAACTGCAGCAATAAAAGAATATAAAAGTATATAACAATGTGCAAATATATCTGTATTTAGTTTGAAAAAATGTAAAATCATATCTACCATATGATTTACTTATAATTTACATTATTTCTAATATATGACTAAAAGACTCAAAACCAATATACTAACAGCTGTTATTTATATATGGTAGAGATTTCTAGGTAATATTTAATTTTGATGGTTATTTTTTGTATCTATAGATTTTTAACTCAGGTTGTTGTAATAAATATTGTTTTGTATTTAGAAACAGACAATGGGAATTATATATTATAAAAATTCATTCAAATCATATGCCTGTACAAAGTATCATCTTAAAGCAAAACTTCTATTTCTTGAGTTACTTGTTCTTCTGCTTTTATTTTGGAGAATGCTGTGAAGACTATTCCCTCCAACACCAAATTGATAGCTGCTGCTGTGCTGTGTACATTACTCCTCACAGATCCTCACTGTCTGATACAGTCAGTCACAGGCTGCAGAACATCCATAAGCACTGAAAGGCACAATCCCTTGAGAAACCTGATTTTTTAGTAAGGTTTTTCAAGGAACGTCCCTTGTTTTCTTTTTCTTAGCTCTTCCTTTTTTAATTCTCCCTTCCCTTCAGATACTGTTTCCCTGGAGCTTTAAGAAAATTGCATTTTTTTCCTCTGCAAAGTGCCCTTTAGAGAAGAGTGAATTTGCAGGACCCTGAGTGTGACAGCATCTGTCTTCTGCAGCCCCTAATAGTTTAGGGCAGGATTTACCTGCTGCTACATTCTCCTTCCATCCCCATGAGTCAATAAAATTCAACCACTGCCATAGTGAAGAAAGTTTTTTCCACTTGAGTTTGGGATGGAGATGGGAAGATCTTTTGTCCTTCAGGATGATCTTTATGTTAGGGGTGAACAAGGTGCCAAGGAACTTTGTGTAAAGACTGATTTACGGAGCCCAGTCATCTCGCTCAGCCTTCTCTGCTGTTCTCAATCCAGTGTCTTGCTCACTTGGATTCTAGACTTGAAGCCTAGCCTCCCTGGAAAGATCTTTGGCCCTTCAAGTAGGGTTTGTTGTTTTATTGTATTTCCCTGATTTCCCTTAGAAATTCCTATTAGCTCTTTTGTTGGCTACAACTAAGCTCAATCTCTCTAGTCTGACTCAGACCCATATCAGAGTATTTGTTCTTTCAGTAAGTAGGATCTACTGAGAATCACTTTTCTGCTTGGAACTGCACTAAATTCCTCTACCCACTATTGTGAAGTTGAATCCCTGGAAGGTAGAGCTCAACACCCATTCAATGACCCTGCTTAGAATAAATACGATTTGTAGCATAAATTTTACTCTAACATCTGCTTTTGCTTCTTCCCATAGGTTTTAGAACATTGTGTTTTCTTTTTCTTTTGTTTTGAGACATATTTTGATTTTCCATTTTATTTCTTATTTGGCCCATTGCTTGTGCATTTATGTGTTAATTAATATTTATGTATTAAATATTTAATATTTACACTGAAGAAATAAAACAAAAATTATCGAAGAAAGGTCATTTTTTTAGTGATGATAGTATTCTACTACTTATCCAAAGGAATATCTTGGAAACATTTCACACTCACTCACACATTTGTTCTCAGAGCTCAGATTCATGACAGACCATGTTACAATGGGCTGTTCTTTACACATAAACTGAGTTCATAAAAATTTAGCCCTTTAGAAGATAAGAGAACTGAAGTAATATAGATCAATCTCTTATTTTATAAATGGAGAAATAAAAGTTCACAAACTGAATTATTGCCTCTAGTGTGTCATTCTCTAACATATATAAACTGCCTTAGGTCAGCAACTGCATTTTGTTGGACATTATATTTTCAACATTTAGTTCAAGATTTATTCACATTTGCTGAATGAATGAAGAAATGTCTTCACTGTTACAGAGGGGTAGAAATATGAATGATACTAGAATCTTAGACATCCAGATAAATGCCGTCTCCACAAAAAGTAGGAACCATTTATTAAGGACTTACCTTAGTGATTGAGTGACAGATCCTATTTACATTTACATATAATATTTTGAAAATTGTGCTTAAAATAATTGATTACCTTTTTAAATCCTGTATTGATAGGTATTCTCCATTTTACAGGTTGGGAAAGTGAGACACAGAGAGATTAAGTCCCCTCCTGCAAAGGTTACACTTCCAGCAAGTGATAGAATTGAATTTGAATTCCAGTAATCAGAGACTAGAGTTTGTATTCTTAATCTACACTCTACCTCAACTATGTTCAGAGCCGTAAAGTAAAGGCCTTTTACTGTGGATGGTGAGAGCACCCATCAAATTGCATTTTATTCTTGAAATAAATAGGAAAATTTAGGGGTTTTAAGTTCAACTTTTTATATGTTGTAATGTGAGAAACAAAATCAATTTCATGAAAACCTAAGTGGTTCCAGAAACCATGCCTAAAATTGAGATGATACTGCTTTTCATCAAAAGATTATAGGGCAATTCACCTAGCCACTGAAAATCTATCATTTCTAAGTGAGAAAGCCAAATAGAAGTGATAACTTTTCAGCTGAATTAATTTTTATTTCATACTTCTAATTTTGTCCTTTAGAAGAGAGTAAGAGTAAAAATTCACTTTACTTGGAACAATTTATAGTTGCATTTAATTTTGAACGAGGGTGAAGATGAAGGGACTGATAAAAGTTTAATTTTTCTGACTCCGACGTTTCCCACTTGGAATCTTTAGCAATACCATTTCATATCCAGATTTCTTTGATGTTAAAATTATTTTTAGGAGATATTTACTAAGGGTAGAGTAGATTTTATGACAATAATTTAAATAATTAAATACAGGAATGTGATCACCTCCAAATATAACATACAAACATTCTCAAAAGAGCATCTTCCGGAAACCTGGTAAAAATACATTTTTTCAAAGAAAACATTTAGTGTGCCTACTCAAAGAAACAAAGATTTAAAAATAAGTAATGCAGTGTTGGAGACATCAAGAAAAGTGATGCTTGGCAATTTAGAAGGATAGGGTGACAGGCATATAAAGAAAACTGGCAGCTGGAAATTGGATTTGAATATGTACACTTCCACTTGTTGGCTATGTGACTTTTCTGAACCTCAGTTTTTTTTATCAACAAATGAGACTTTGTCTGATATGGATTAAACAAGCAGTGATTTATAAAAGGTTAATTATGTGAATATAAACTAGAAAACTGTATGTATAGAATTTCCAATATCCATGAAACCTCCCTTTTGTTCTTGCTACTTGAGAGCCTCTGCCATATAAGATTCATGTAGGAATCTTGATAGATACTAGAAAAAGAAGATAATGTGCTTTAGGATGTTGGCTTTTTTCGTGTGCAGTTTTCAAATAAAATACTTAAGATTATTTGATTAAGAGCACTGGTGTGGAAACCAAGTATGTGTTTACCCAAATTTCTGAACCGTAACACTGTCTTGACCTATCTTCAATTTGCACTTGAAACTGAGTCACTCACTAAGAGGCTTGAAGTAGTTTCTTATTAAGGTTGAGAAATGTAAAAATAAAAAAAAAATGAAGTTAGAGAGATTCCCTTTTTGTCAGTCATGACCTTTTGCTGTCTGATTTAGTCTGAGAGCTTTCCAGTTGGAGTGCCTACTCCACCCTTGAGAGGCCTGTGCGTCTATGTAAAGTCATTTATTTCTGAAATGCACTTGCCTCCTTTCATGTCTGGAGGGGACCATCTTTCCTCTGGCCCCAGTGAGTATGATTTAATTCTTTTTGGAAAGCTCTTTGTTTAAACCTCAGTGGAATACTATAAGGAGCAATATTGAGTCTCTAACTCAACAGAATATTTTCACAGCCTTCTGCAAAACATTGCCCCTTGGTGGAGTATCATTAGCCTTTTACTCTGAGAGTTTCTTAGATGCACGTAACAAGTTGTAGGTGTTCAATAAATATATGTACTGCCAAATTGATCCTGTATATTTTCCATCTCTCTTCTTTTCAGTGCCTTAGATAAGAACTTCCACATAATATTTAGTAGTCTTTTGTTGAGTCAAATAGAACCACATATGTATATTGACCACTTGCATACTAGTCCAAAAACTAATTGAAAATATAGCTAATTCCACATATACTTCCATTTAACATTCATTGCGTCTTAATGGTGTGACAAGAATTCTGTTAATCATTCATTCAGAGAAATGAAATGAAATATGATTTCAGTGTAAGATGATTCTACTCTAGATGAAGTAAAAACTAAGCACACCCACATAATGATTATGTAATATGACTATATGATAATGTTAATGAACTTCATGTCAAGAAGTAATGTCTCTTTTGGTGTATTCAAAAAAAAAAAACAAATGGAAACAGGAGATGATGTTTCTGGAAAGTAGTCTGTGCTGAACTAAATAAAGTAGGCCTGCACCCTGTAGGTGAGCAACAAGTAAGTGCAAACACATTTGGTTGTAAAAGAGATTGACATATTGGGAACTAGATTGACATATTGGGAACTAGTTGATAAAATGTTCTTGGGCTGAATCCACGGTCAAAACATTCAGAGGAGTAGATTAGATCAGGAAGATTATGGTCTATGAATAACCTTCAGTTATAAACTAAGCACACGTATGCTTCTGTGTGTGTGTGTGTGTGTGTGTGTGTGTGTGTGTGTGTATGGAGGTACTAACTCTGTTATTTCTAAAAAAAGATCGTTCTAAATGAGGAAAGCATGACAGTTAAGTAGACAATTTAGGAGGCAACAATAATTTTCTAGGTGTGATATCATAAAAGTCTAACTGAAAATTTTAAAATTTTTTTTTTTTTCAACGTTTATTTATTTTTGGGACAGAGAGAGACAGAGCATGAACGGGGGAGGGGCAGAGAGAGAGGGAGTCACAGAATCGGAAACAGGCTCCAGGCTCTGAGCCATCAACCCAGAGCCCGACGCGGGGCTCGAACTCACGGACCGCGCGATCGTGACCTGGCTGAAGTCGGACGCTTAACCGACTGCGCCAGCCAGGCGCCCCAAAAGTCTAACTGAAAATTTTAAATTAGTATCAGTGAAAGTTGAGATGAAAAAATAAAACAAACATTTTTTTAAATGGCCTACAACAATGGGTCTCAGACCAGTGGTATGAGCATCAAATTTAGAGGTACTGAATCTGAAACTCTGGGGTCGGGGGAAGAGATAGCAGTTTGTATTATATAATAAGCCTCCCAGATGATTCTGATGTATTTGTAAGTTTGAGAACTATTGACTGAAATCTTGTAAGAATTGTAAGGGTGTCTCTTTCTGTGTCCTTCAAAAACTTATTCATCATACATTTATTAACATAATTCACTGACTCTAAGATACTACTAGTTTTAAAATTCAGTGCTATTTTATGTATCATTAAAAATGCTGCCAGTTAAGCCAATTCATGCTATCAATTTTAAGATGCATCCCAACTTCAGAAGTGTTAAAACATAAAGTATGTATCTTAGAATTTATAAAATATGTTGTGTTGACTGCCACAAAATCATACTGAATAAAAGAGGTGATATTTCACAGATACATCAACCTATTTTAAAACATTTTTAATTTAAATATTTTTTTAACATTTATTAATTGTTGAGAGACAGAACACGAGCAGGGGAGGGGCATAGAGAGGGAGACACAGAATTCGAAGCAGGCTCCAGGCTCTGAGCTGTCAGCACAGAGCCCGACACAGGGCCGGGACCCACGAACCACGAAATCATGACCTAAGCCGAGGCCAGATGCTTAACTGACTGAGCCACCCAGGCACCCCTACATCAACCTATTTCTATGCTTATTCTCATCAAACTTTGAACCACAACTACATATTAATTTCCATTTATTTAATTTTGTTTTAACCTCAGACGTCACGTTTCTACTCTTTTCACTAATAGGTTATCTGAGTCTAAATTATTGGAATCTACCTCTCTTCTTCCCACTGAGTAAAAAGGATAGAAATGTTTAGGGCATTATGTTTAGGTTTTGGGAGTACTTAATTACATTTTTCAGAACTGAGGAACATTTTTGGGGAACAAAGGCAGGTTTCCCTTTGAACATGTATCTTTGTACCCTACCATCAGTGTATCGCTCCAGTTACTGCAGACATAATCAAGAATAAGACATGATACACCTACATTCCAGGAGCTCCCACAATGTCTGGTAGTGATCTTCGAGGTGTTTGGAGATGTCTGGGTCACATAGAATTTTGCAAGCACATCTGTCTCCTAAAAGTTCAGCTCTTACCCTTTCTGCGGGGGAGTACATGGCCATCCTAAACTGGCATTTTCCCTAAAGTTTTCTCCCATTAACTTCTGGGCCTTGCTCTTTTTCTTTCACTTCCCTTTGTCTCTTTTATATTCTATACGGGTCATTCTCCCAGACAAGAAGCAGCCCAGACTTCTGAATTTGCTGCACTACATTTTCCTCAGGCCTGAAGTAATTTAGTATGGAATGGGAAATACCTACAGGCTGCAGCATATGAATTTGGGAAAATCTGAGACAGAGTAAGTGGGGAAAAATTAAACCAAAGTATGGATATAGTCTAACTAGGTAATTAATCCTGAAGGATGGAACAAGAAACTCTAAATACAAGGACTGGGATAAAGAGAGAAACAAGTTAGTTGAGGAGTCTGTGGTAGACCTGAGCCATGGAGGGCATAGCTGCTGGTGCTGGGGCTGAGCTACCTCCACTCTGGTAAGGTAAGATACTTAGATGAAAGTTTTATAGCCATTGTTACCTGAGAAGGTGACCCTGAGCATAAATAAGTGATTTGCCTAAGTTCTCTAGGTTAGTCAGCAGCTTAGCCGGGGCTTCTGACCCGGACTTTCGCCCCACTGCCCAGCAGCATTACCCCATGTGCAACACTAGTATGATTATAGAATATTTTCCCAACAATTGCTAATTTATCACAGAGATCTCACAGTTAAGATATGTTAAAAAGTTAAAAGGTGTTAATTAATCAAAAGCAAAACTACAGTGTTTTAGTATGGATTTTAAGTATGTAAAAATAAGGTAGGGTTACTTATTCTCTGAGAATCACTTTTATCTCCTAAAATATGGGGGAGTGATTTCTTCACTCTGAATGCTTAAATTTCTCTTGTACAAAAGAAATCCCTCAAAACAAACAAACAACAAAAAATAGAAAAAGAAAAACAATTTATAAAATATAAATATGTTATAGAAACCTGAGATATAATCAGTATCATTATCATCATTAAACAGGAACTAAACTAAAGTTTTGCTTGGGTTGAGTCACCCACATACAGACACACACACACACACACACACACACACACACACACACACACATTCACACTCACACTGACACACACACAGTTGCCTCTGGTGGTGATTTTAAAGTAGTTTCTTCTGTACTGTACTAGTGTGAAGTCCATCGTGTGCCATTTATTAACATTCTGAATCTAGTAAGTTCGTTAAGCTCTTTATTTTATTTGTTTGTTTATTTATTTATTTGTTATTTTAGAGAGAGAGAGAGCACGCACACAAGCTGGGAAGAGGGGTAAGGGGGTGGGGGAGAGAGAGAATCTCAAGCATGCTCCATGCTCAGTACAGAGTCCAGTGTGGGACTTGATCCCACGATCCTGGGATCATTATCTGAATTGAAATCAAGAGTTGGACACTCAAACAACTGAGCCATTCAGGGCCCCCTCCCCTTCTTAAAATTTCCATTAACCTCTCTAAAGCTTAGTTTTCTCATCTGTAAAATAGTAATGGTACTAGTATCTATACTATAGAAGGTTATTGGGGATTAAATAAGATAATATAATTACTGTTTAATATATCATCATTAAGGTCCTAAAATTTAGTCTAATGCCATGGCTATTAGAAACCACACATTTGGTGGAAAGCACAATATATAACATTTGGAACCATCTGCTATACCTTGGCTGGAGTTCTAGGTATTTGAAAAAAAATTATCTTATTGGGTATTCACAGCAAATCTTCACATTGCCTATTAATGTCTTTATTTTATGGATGAGCAAATGAAAGCACAGAGAGTGTCACTCACTTGTCCAAGGTCAGAGGCCTATAATTGGAAGAGAAAGGAGTGGAACACCAGTCATTATGACTTCAAGGCCCTTGCTTTTTCCACAGTGTACCCTGACTGAGGGACAGCATAAAAGGGACTAGATTGGTTAGTCAAGGACCTGCTACTGTAATTAATTTTCATGGTTGTATTTTTGTATTTGTCTGAGCTTCTTTCATTCTAAACCTAACTTAGAAGTGTTTCTAAAGAAAGAGAAAGCTTGGTGTTAATATTGCTCATACTCGCCGTGGGAAGAAGCCTTTTCCTACATAGGAATGGTAATTTTATTTCTACCCTTAAAATGAGAAATAGGTCAACCTACTTACTTATTGCATTGCTTAAATCATCTTCTGGGGTTTTGGCAGTTTAAGGCTTATAGGTCTTTTCTTGGCTATTTTCCTCTAAATCTCTTAAGGGATCATAGATATTCTATGCACATCCAATCAAATATTTATTAAAGAATATATAATATAACTGTAAATTTATTGTAACATTTTTCTTCTAAGGAGTTCAGAACCCTATGGCATAAATTACCTCATTTATCTTCATATACATTCCCAAGGGAAGAGCTTGGTAGCATTATCAGCTCAGATTAAAAATAAATGGGCAAGTATAAACCAGTTGTTCAGTTAGTCAGTCTATCATCAGGATTGACAGGGTTTCCACTATTTGCAGGTAACTCTGCTGGAAGCAGTAGCCATGCTGTGTTCAGGGGAGCAACATGTCAGAGCAAGGCTAGTCTGGATGAAAACTGAAATGGCTCAGGAGTGCCTCAGTTCACCTTGCTCTGTTTATCTGCTTTTTTGCCCAGCTAGTGACTAAACAGTAGCATAGGTCTTTGTTTCCATTTGAGAAGCCATCAGCCATTGTTCTGTCTTATCACCTCATACTTCAAGCCTCAGATGAGTCATTGTTTTAAGACCTTTGATTTTTGTAAAAATCCCAAAATGTATTCATTTAATATATTTATCATAAGGACTCAATCAGAGACTTAATTAAAAAAAAAACACAAAAAACAAAAAAACAGAAAACAAAAATGACACTACAGGTTAAGATACAGTCCTATGCAGAAATCAAGGAAACGGTAGACCAGCTAAGGGAAAACTAAAAAGACAACACAAGGAGAGAGGCTGGATAAGGCAGCGTTCTTGTCTGGAGACCTGCTTTGAGCAGGTTTCTTGCAGATACTTTTTAAAGGTTGTGGGCTTTTTTTTCAGGGCTCAGCAGCTTGTATGTTCAAAGGGCTATCAATGTTGGGTTCTCCTAGCAGGCTCTGTATGGACAGCAGGAGGATCCTGACAATCATACAGGGTGGCCCACTTGTCCTTCAGGATGTTAACCAGATGTTACCCCAGGTGTGCACAGTGGGGTGGTAGCAGGGTGTGAGGAAGTGCACTGTGGGTGCATTTTAAGGTTAGCCACTGGAAACTCCAAGGAAAGCTTATACCTCAGATCTTCATATACTCTGTCAGCTGCTCCATGGATGGCCTCTGTCCACTTAAAATGGTTGTCTGATTCAGGGAAGATAGGAATTCCTGTGTTGCCAGACATCATCAGGGTCATCAGCTCCTGCTGTAGCCTCTTGCCCATGGAGTGGCCAGTGCCCTGGCTGGGCTTGGCTCCTTTGTGGGCAGCAAGCAGTGATGCTGGTGGAGGCTGGGTTGTGGTTCTGGGAAGCCATCCAGAAGGTGCTGGCAGGGACATGAGGATTCGGGGAGCACCACCACAGGACTGCAGGCCCGCCTGTCTGCTTACAAGGCTTTCCTTGATGCTCAGCAGAGTTGATCATGTCTGTGTCTAGACTTGTGGCAGTTAGATGTAGTGAATATATCCAGTACAATATATTGAATTAATGAATGAATTTTGTGTGGATCTTCTCTAAAAAGCCATGGGCTTCTGGGGGGCAAGAACTGTTTTCTCTCTGAATCCTCAGCACATATCACAAAGCATGGCACAAAATGGACAAAATCAGTTAAGTAAATAACATAGGGAACTAGAAAACATATTTAATGTATGAGGATCAGCCTACAAACCTATTGCTTCAGATTATTTTTGCTTCTAGTTTCTATTTAATCACGTTCATCAGTGGGTTGATTTTCCACTTCAAATGGCATCCTTCAAATGTTATTTTTGAGCCTTCCTCTCACCATGTATAAAAATGGGAGAGTGATACTTATTTGTTCTTTATGGGATGCTGTGGGAAGCAAATAAAATGAAGTGTATGTATTAGTTGCTAGGGTTGCTGTAACAAAGTACCACAGCCTGGGGGCTTAAACAAGAGAAATTTATTTCCTCATAGTTCTGGAGACTAGAATTCTAAGATCAAGGTGTCAGCAGAGTTGATTTCTTCTAAGATACCTCTCCTTGGCTTTTAAATGGCCGTTATCCCCATCTGTCTTCCCTGGTCTTTTCTCTGTGCACATCTGTGTCCTAATCTCCTCTTCCTATAAAGACATGAGTCATTTAGGTTAGAGCCTATCCTTACAACCTCATTTTACCTTAATTACCTCTTTAAAGGCTCTATCTCCAAATACTGTCACATTTTGAAGTACTAGAGGTTAGGACTTCGACATATGAATTTTGTGGGAGCACAGTTCAGTCCATAAAATTATATAAAAGGTCTAATATGATGCCCAGCTTGTAGCTGTCATTTACTCATGGAATTATTATTACTATCACTTTTTGTCAAAATTTTCTCATATATCACCAAATAGCTTTACTTTTTCTTGTTAAATTGTTCCTTTGGTCTCTTGCTCAGCTTGCTTGAAAAGAAAAATAATATGTAGACAGGGCACAAGCAATTCCAGCATGAAGTGCAAAGTAGAGGGAGAAAGATGAAGAATTATCCTAAAGGAAGGAAGCCTCTGAGCTCATTTACAGATTTAGCAAGAGCTTGTCATAACTGGAAAAAAGGATGACCGAGACAAAGAAGGTGATGCTATAAATGGTGGCAAATATTTTAAGAAGAAAAATGAAAGCATGTGTAGGTATATTTGGCATTCAGGGGAAGTGGCAGGGAGTAAGGGCACCAACCATGAAAGGTATTACAGAGGAACATTCCATGAAAACCTGGCAGTCAAGTTTTGATGGGAAAAGAGTCATTAGCCACATGTCAACCTTGTGATGAGTTTCAGAACCGTCTTGGACGCAATCACCTTCCATTCAGTCCCTGATGTCTTTTCTTCTCTCCATACCTCTATTTTTCCTTTGCTTTCTTCTGCAAAAATGAACTGAATCCTTGTTAAACAATAGTTATTGACAGAGTGCAGTGGTGTATACAATGGTAAATTAGATCCTCAAGGCAATAAATGTGTAGATATATATGCACATTACATATATATATGTGTGTGTGTGTGTATTATATGTATATATAACATATATATACATAATGCAATATATATGTATATACATAATACAATATATATACGTATACATAATGTATATATATATATATTTAATTCTTATTGTTTGTGGTAGCTATATGAAGCCTTCACAAACACTGAATTAGTGAATACTGAACTGTTGTTCCTAGGGGAAATACATACCACACACACCCACATACACATGCAGGTACATTGCATGTAGATGGTAACCTTCAATCCTAGAAATAACTTGTACTGGTAGATTCTATTTTCTTAAACTTTCAACAAAGAAATTGAGGTTCAGAAGTCTTAAGTTGCTTGCTTAGGCCATGCTACTAACAGATGCCATAGATAATTGGAATTCAACCCCCATCCATCCAGAGCTGGAATTTTATATACTACACTGAACTTCTACCTACCATCTTCATCTTCTGGTCATATAAATATAAATATAAATATAAATATAAATATAAATATAAATATAAATATATGTATATATATTCATAGAGAGATATATATATTTATAGAGAAAGAAGGGGGGAAAAGATGACCACATATATCCAAATGTATGAATATATGTTTATATATCTCTTTACATGTAATTACATATACATATATATTTGGTATAATTTTGTATCTGTCTATATATCATATACATAAATGAATAAAAAGCAATTTACAGATTTATGAACAAAGTATAGTTTCAAGATGTAAAAGACTTAGGGTTTTTATTGAAAATATTGTGTAGTATTCTACACAGAAGAGTGGTTATGTATACTTCCATATATAATATCCCTTTCTTTTTATGAGCCAAGAGCTATTCTAGGCCTTTCATAAAAATTACCTTTTATAATAATCTTATAAAAGAGACATTATAATCTTAATTATAATACTGGAAAACTAGAACTCAGGAAAGTAAACTTGTTAGAGACTGCACCGCCAGTAAGTAGTACAGTTGAGATTGGATCCAGGTCTCTGATTCCAGTAGTCCAGACCAGTGCACCTCATGATAAGTGGATGTAGAATAGCACCTTCTCAGATGAGATCTCTCCCTCGACCTCTGTATCAAACATCCTCATCCTGAAATAACAAGGAATGGCAATCAAAGAAACTAGAATTTGAAGAGGACAAAATGGGTGTTGTGTTAGGAAGGCAAAAGCAGAGAATGAATGGTGAATAGGCATCCCAGTGTGATATAAATCTAAAGATAGAGAGGGTTTGCAGAGAAGGTATTTCTGAGAGGAGTGTTTGAAAGACAAACGAAGATTTAGAAGTCAGTTGGTCAATAAAAAAAAAGAAGATGGCTAGCAGATAGAACAGTTAGGGCAAGAAGGCAGGGAGTGAGACATCCCTCTTGGAAGTTGAGCTATGGGACATTGGGTATGGGAGAGCATGTACAACTGACTGTTCTTGGCTCAATAGGAGTCTGGGGTTGAGGTGACACCAAGAGATATGTGGTCAGTATGGAGAAAGCAAGTGGATAGAAGTGGGGTTTAAATGTTAGGATACTAGGTTTGGATATTTTCTCAAGGCAATAAATTACATTATTATTTAAATTTTAAAGTGAGCAAACTAACTTCAAACAGCCAAAGGATTTCAACAGTTTTCCATGAGGAATTCTATTTTTTTATGTTTATTTATTTATTTTGCACGCACGCGTGCACACGATAGAGAGAGAGAGAGAGAGAGAGGGAGAATTCCAAGCAGGCTTTGCACTGTCAGCATACAGCCTGATGCCAGGCTTGATCTCATAAATTGTGAGATCCTGACCTGAGCCAAAACCAAGAGCCAGCCACTTAAGTAACTGAGCCACCCAGGTGCCCCAGAATTTCTTATTAAGGAATATTGGAGGAGGTACAGTGTAAATCCCAGAAATCTTACTCTAGATCTCAAATTTTACTATAGAATATATTCGGTAATAATAATTAATAGTAATAGTATAGTAATATAGGTTCTTACTTTAATAAAGGGAAAAAAAAAGATGTATATACCATCTCAGTGAAAACCCCGAAAATACCAAGTATGTACCAGGGTCTGTTGCCTGGAAATTATACCTGTAGTTTCCATAATTGCTTTGCAATGCCATTAATAGGGAAGAAATTAATGACATAAAATAACATAAAATAGACTAAACAAAGGCTTCAATTTTCATAAAGTTGTGGTTTGAAACATTTTTAAATCTGAAAATACAATGTTAGTTCTCCTGGACTGTGCTTACTGTGACATTGTCATGTTTTGCTTTCATTTTCCCATTTTCTCAGTCATGATGAAATTCTTTCAGTAGTACTTGAGGTACTAGTACTTATGTAGTAGAGAAAAGCATTCCCAGTCCTCAAAGAGCAACATGCAAAAGCCAATACAAATGAGCCTCACGGACACATGGCCTACAACACACATGTATTGTACCAAGTAGGTAAGTTTTAATATGCCAATGATGTCATATCTGAGATTAGGAGGAAGAAAGTTCTACACTCTCCGAAGGACTCTCTGTTGCAGTCCCGCCTGGATCATCCATCTGTATATTAGCATTGGATAACATTTAGACCTCCATGCTGAGCAGCTCCTAGAACCCATAGCTGCTTGCTTGGAACAGGAATTCTTTCTGTTGTAAATATTAATTAAAAATGACTGTGAATAGATCGGGGGGAATTAGCCAACAGTATTTCATCCAGAAATGTATCCATTACTTTATTGCTTTCATTATTTAAATTGTGACCTTTTGGCAGAATATTGTTTAATAAATAAGTCAGTATGTTGAGGACATGGATGGGTTGCTGCTACATAGTGGATACGAGCCAGGCTGTCTGTCAAGTAACTGAAGAGTTAGGCCCAAATTTCCTTGTATTTATATATTTATATATGCTTCACCAGTATCTCTATACTTAACCTTTATGTTGTTAAAAGCAGCATAAATGTTAAGAAAAATGACTCAGTTTGAATTTTGACTTGCTGCTTGCTGGTTGTGAGACATTTGACCTCAAATCTCTGAGTCTGTTTTCTCAGCTATAAAGGGGAAAGCAACAATGCCTACTTTAAGCTGTAAAGATTATATAGGAATATATTTCACTTTAAACTTATTGCTAGTTGTACTTGTTTTTAAAATTTTTTTTTCAACGTTTTTTATTTATTTTTGGGACAGAGAGAGACAGAGCATGAACGGGGGAGGGGCAGAGAGAGAGGGAGACACAGAATCAGAAACAGGCTCCAGGCTCTGAGCCATCAGCCCTTTTTTTTCAACGTTTTTTATTTATTTTTGGGACAGAGAGAGAGCATGAACGGGGGAGGGGCAGAGAGAGAGGGAGACACAGAATCAGAAACAGGCTCCAGGCTCTGAGCCATCAGCTCAGAGCCCGACGCGGGGCTCAAAATCACGGACCGCGAGATCGTGACCTGGCTGAAGTTGGACGCTTAACCGACTGCACCACCCAGGCGCCCCTAGTTGTACTTGTTTTTAAACTACCCTAGTAATGGGGACCCTGGGTGGCTCAGTTGGTTGAGCGTCCGACTTCGGCTCAGGTCACGATCTCATGGTTCATGGATTTGAGCCCCGCATCGGGCTCTGTGCTGACAGCTTGGAGCCTGGAGCCTGCTTCAGATTGTGTGTGTCCCTCTCTCTCTGCCTCTCCCCTTTGTTCTTGCTTTGTCTCTCTGACAAAAGTAAATAAACATTAAAAAAATTTTTTTTAATCTGAACTATCCTAGTAACAAAAAAAAAATGTGCTGTCACAAAATTCGACACTTTGTATAGTAAAATTTAAGAATCTAATTCCTGAACTTAGAAACATACACTTGAAGTGTACCATACCCACAGAATTCAATATGCTGAAGTTTTAGATGAGAAGCAAGCATATGTGCACTAGATTTTTTTTAAAGTAATAGACTTTTATTTTTAGAGCAATTCTGAGTTTATAGAAAATTGAGAAGGAAGTACAGCAGTTCCTCACAATTTTCTTTATTATTAAAATTTCACATAGGGTAGTACAGTTGTTACAGTTGATGAGCTAATGATATGTTGTTATTAACTAAAATCAATAGTTTATACTAGGGGTTCTGTCTTTGTAGTGCTGAGAGATGGACTGGCTGTTGTGGGTCTCTGAAAGTCAGGGTGAACCTGAGTTTGTGTAACTCTCTGACTCACCCTACTGCCAAATCAAATGGTGCTAAGGGATATGATGCAAACTCAAATTCTCAGCCCAGCAGTAAGTATTGTATTTGCAGGAATAAAAGTAATGAGAAAGAATAATTCCCTCTCCTGAAATATTTTCATGCCTTAATAATTCATTTAATTAATATTAACATAGTACTTACCATAAGCCTGGCACCTTGCTTGTCATGGAAAAGATAAGAACTGAAGACCACTTGGTTAATTACCTACAGGAGATTAAAAATCTTTTTGGTTGCACACACAGGTAAATAGATAAACAGAACATTACAAAGTATTGAAACAATGGCAAAACTGAGGGTGTGCCTAGGGTATTAGGAGCATACAAAAATGGGTCAGCTGAATGCCACTGGGGGGGAGGAGGAATCATTTTCTCCTTCCTGTACTTCCTCCTCCTTCTTCTTCCTCTACCCCTCCCTTCTCCTTCTCCCTTCTTTTTCCCCTTTCTTTCTTCCTCCTCCTCCTCCTGCTTTTCCTCCTCCTCCTCTTCCTCTTCCTCTTCCTCTTCCTCTTCCTCTTCCTCTACCTCTTTCTTCTTGTCCTGTACTCTGGGTTTTCTTGAGTCCCAGTGATGTAGTTTTGAGGCCTGGATAGTCTTTGATGCTCCCTAAGTCTGTAGTAAACACAATTCTTTTTATGATTTGCTCTCTGCTTATATTGTATTCCTTTTCCTGAACCCTACTTGCCTTGCGGGTTTAGTTGCCAGTTTCTGAATCACTTAGTTGTCTCTCAACCCAAAGTAAAATATCTTTTAAGGATGACTGTGTGTCCCACACATTGTATCTTCGGTGCCCAGCAGAGGGCTCTGTCCTTAATAAGTGCTCAATAAATAAACAGGGGAAGAACATAGCATGTTATGTTAAAATATGCCACTGAATTTATAACTATGCCCACACAAGTTAACTGAATTAAGCAATTCTATCTCATTCCAAGCAGATAATATTTTAAGTAAAGTAGAACCCTATTATCATCTTAAAGACATCTGCAAAACTCATCCATTTAAAACTCTTTGGAAACAGTGGAAGGTAGGAGATGGTAATTTTATTTTATAGAAGGGAAAAGGGTCTATACATGTATGTATACTGCATTCTAATAATATTCCCTGAAACATAATGCTTACTGCACAATGATCCTAACGAATAATAGGAAAACCACAATTTCGGATAATGAGAGAACTGGGCTCTAGCCGTAAGGACACCGTCAGACAGCTGTGTAATCATAAACAGGTTGCCAACCTCTGGATGTGAGTTCTCTCCTCAACACTACTAAGGATTCACTCGATGTTCTCTTCAGTATTTTCCACTTTAAGTGAAAAAAATAATGATTTGAGTATTGCCTTCCTAAAGGCTTCCCAGTATATATAAATAACTAATAAAAAGACAAATTAATTTCTTTAGATTCTTGAAAATTGAATAATTAATGCTTTGTACTGATGAACATTGTATATATTTTAAGAGAGAAGATTCGGAGGGCTTTAAAGCATTTACTGCCCTTTTCTGATGCTAGGGAATATTTGGTCCCCCTCTTGTACCTGGCTCTGTGCTTGCACCTTGAATGCAGCATAAGTATAGGATACAATGAAATATCTTCCTATTGCCCATAGCCAGCCTGGTACGAGATTGATATTGGATCAGGTTCTTTCCCTATTCAGAATCCTTTGATGACTCTTTCCTTATAATAGTTTTACAAGCAATGTTCTGTCTGGTGAGGTATTCCTCCATATGAAAATAAACTGATTTGTCCTTATTCAAATAATTTAGGGAAATGCTGTGTATCCTTCTTGGAGAGTCACAGTGTGCCCTAACTTATGAGAGGCTTTGAGAAGTCCTGCAATTCAGAAACCTGCATTATTTCCCCGTATTTTCCCTTTATTACTTCTTCCTTACCATCAGAACTCCGGCAGTGTCTCTACATAAAATGCTCATCTTCTGCTACTTCCTTTTACCTAGGAGTTGGCTAAATAAGCCAGTCCTCACCAATGATGCTGCCTATATTCTGCCTTTTCTATCACTGCTGTAACAAATTAATAAAAATTTAGAGGCTTAAAATAACATTTATTATCTGGAGGAAAGAAATCTGTCATGGGTATTAGGGGCTAACGTCAGGGCACCAGCAGGGCTGCATTAGATCCTGGAAGCTCCAGAAGAGAATTAGTTTTCTTGCCCTTTCTAGCTCCTCGAGGCCACTTGCCTTCTATAGCTCATGGTTCCTTCCTTCCACTTCAGAGCCAGCAATCCTGAGTCCATCTCATGCTTCTCTTCCCATAGGGCCATCTCTCTGAACACAGCTGGGGAGGGTTCTCAGCTTTTAAGGACTTATATAATTAGATAAGGACCCCCTGGATATTCCAGGATAATCTCCTCATCTCGAAATCTGGAAATTTAATCACATCTTCAAAATCCCTTTTGCCATGTAAGGTAATATTCACTGTTTATAGGGATTTGGATGTAGATATCCTGGGAAGCCATTATTCTCCCTACCACACCACTCTAGAGGATAAAACTTTTGCTTCTTAGCACCAGTCTTTTCTGATCTGAATTTAACATTACTGTTCTAGTCACCATTTTCTCCCCACTATTCATTTCTCTTGTCTGTTTTTCTGTTATATAGATCAATATACCATGACATGGACAACTTTACTTTTATGGTTAGGTCACAAACCCATCCATTTTTCAGGTCCTGGGGCAAGCATCCAAATGGAGGTCCTCCTACCTAAATAGTTAAAAATTCATTAAAAAGTACATGTGTCTAAATAGTTAAAAACTGCAAATTGATTATCACACTGTTAAGTATATCTTCTTTCTTTGATAAAAATAATTTGATAATGGTTTTGAAATCTCAGTTCAAATTTAGAATCTTCTTCTTGCCTTAGAATTCTACCCCAGAATGTAATGGCACAAAGAAAAATTACCCTAAACTGTTATCCCTGGTCCATGTTCTGAATCCTCCACATCTGAACAGCCCAGCCTACTAATTCAGTCTCTAACCAAACACCTCATAAAAAGACAACCCTGAGCCACCATTCAGTAATATACTTAGAACGATGGTGGTTCGCCATGGGAATCTACCCCAAAAACCAAGAACACACTTTATACACTGTATGTTAGGCAATTTGACAACAAATTATATTTAAAAATATAAGATAATAAAATAAAATATGTGATTTCTATAAAAAAACAAAACAATGGAATGTGATTTCTATCAAAACAACAAACAAAAAAACCCAACAATGGTGGTTTGGTCAGCACCTAAGAGAATGAAGGTGGAATAAAAGACTGTATGGTTCTTTGGAACTCCAGTGACCTGTATATCCAGAGCATGGTCTAAAATGTGAGGTGTAAACTTTGGGTGGGGAATAGTCGCACTATTAGGATGGGGTGGGCCCCCTGAAGTTCAGGATTTAGGACACAAGCTCCTCTTTTCCCACACGCAAGTGAAATACTGCTTATTTATTTAGTACAAAATTCTCATTTTTCTATAAGTATTATTTGATTTATTTCTTGAGATCCACCTAATCTGTTAACCATTTTATGAGAGCTTTGGTGACTTTCCTTTCTCATCCTAATTATAACACTTTACTTTTCAGAACTTTAAAAAATAAAACCCTCTGCTTTTATTAATATTAATAGCACAAAAATTGCATATATATGGCATATAGTATTCATAATATATATGAATGTATAATGTAGCTGTGCTTATAGTATTATATATAATAAAAGTCTAATATTTACTGAGAATCTTTCATGTGTCAGCACTCTGCTATCCAAGCTATAGATATTATCTAATTTATAGCTAGAATCCTATTATTGCATTTTTTAGTTACTTATATAAATGTCTCTTGATCACAGGGACTGCATCCCACTCCTCTCTGTATCTGTAGTAGCTAGGAATTACTTAGCGTGAATAAATTTTAGGTAAATGTTTGCAAAGTGAATGAATGGTTACTCGGAGCTTTATATTTGATGCTGTCGTCAGTCTTCATCTTCCTTATTCCTTTTTCCTCACCCTGGATATGACAGTTTGATCTGCCAAAGTAGGCATACTAGGTTCTTTAATGACACAATGAATAGTACTCTGAATGACTGTAGATGTTTCTAACTTGGGACCATTTTAAAGACAGTGTGGAAGATCCTGGAATTTGAATTACATGAAAAAATGAAGGGTTTTGACAGGACAGATATCACGGAGAATGTTAGGAACATGGTTACTTTTTCCAATTAGCAGGTTGACGTGTTTATTTTGCAAAATAAATGAAATGTTCTCATGCCAAATTTGTAGAGAGTTAAAATGCAGTGGAACAGCCATTTATAAGAGATTTCAAGAGTTGTCTTTTAAAATGTTGATAATAATAATTTGTCCTTGTTCTAATTTGCCTGAGTATATTTAGCATTCACCTTACCTATGAAAAAATGTTACACACTTTCTCCCTTGAGCTAAACAAAGATTCTTACAAATTTCATGTTCTAATGAGTTGATAAAGTATTGGCAATGAGTTATAGCCTTCTTCCTAGTGAATTTGTTAAAGGAACTTTTGGAGATAAAAATCAACATTATTTATGTGCATCATTAATATGAATAATGTATCAGTTTAGTTTAAACTCAATAAATCAACTCAAACATTCATAAATGAAAAAAATTGTAAAACATTAAGAAAGAATCACTTTTCCCAGAGATTTGTATCAAATGTGTTTATCTCAGATTCCTTACATATACCTATACATACACATACATAAATGAAAAAAGAATAGTGAATGCTCTTCATTGGTATAAATGTTATTTAGAGAAGAATTTTTTTGTTCTATACAGTAAGTTGTTAATGGAAAAACTTTGGGGTAAATTAAATCTGAGAAGTTGAAACAAACTGAATGGATTAAAGAGATATTTATGCACAAGGAGACTATAAATGAAATGAGCTTAAATACAGTATATCTTTAAAACATTTGTGATGACAGAAATAACAGATGAGTGAAATTATTATCTAAAAAAAAAATCAGATATCCTTTACCCTGGTTTCAAGGGAAAAAGGACCTGAAATTTTCACATAAATATTACCTATGATTGAGAGATGGAGTCATCATCCCATAGTTACCTTACTGTTCTGATGGAATATGTATTGTCCCTCAAATCAGATAGACCTGGTTTAATTTCCAGTTCCACCAATTACTAGCTCTACATTTGACAAGTCACTTAACTGCTTTTAGCTTTTATTTATTTATCTGTCAAATGAATATAATACTTAACTCTCAGGGTTGTGGTAAGGGTTTCATGAAATAATCCATATAAAAGGGTGGGGGCATTCCCAGGCACAAAGTAAATGACTATGAAATACTTAAGATATTTTCTATCCCACTTTAGTTTATATTTAGTTCATTCTGCAATGAACTAAACAACAAATTATAGATAAAGTATGCCAAATATTAAGTTTGTGAATCAAAATGTAGGCTTAGGTTCTATGTTAGACATGAAGGAAAGACCTAGTCCTTATGTTTGTGGTGCACACAGCATGGTTGAGTCAAAAAGAAAAAAAAAAAAAATCACATTTGAAGGAAGTCATTAAAACACCATCTCATTGATGACTTACCCACATATACAATCTCATCAGCTAAAAGCATTTTTTCTTTCCCTTTTTCAGTTAACATATTGGACACTTACTATGAGCTAGCAACAGTGGTAGGTGTTGAGGGTTTAACAGTGATAGAGAGAATAATAATTCCTAATTATCCAGAATTTGCAGTCAGTAGAGAGAGAGGCAATTTCAGTTTACAGGACATTTCAACCAAATACCATAATCGTGATGATAGACAACTAGGATAGTCAGAGGAGTGTTCTGAGAAATGGTGGTGTCTGAGATGAGTCAGCCAGATGAAGGGATGGAAGAAGCTAGGGGTCAAACTGGAGCAGCCTAGCCCCATGTTACACAGTCCAGGAAAGAGTGAGGAAAGTCTGAAAGTGAGGTTTTACCTGGAAGAGTTGAGTTTTTTAAAAAAAAGCAAACTCTAATAATAATAAATCTAGGTAGAATAGAGCATAAAGAAAAACACAAGACAAACAAATAAATAACCAAGAGATCAGAAGACCAGATTGTTTAGAGTTTGGACTATTATACCTAAGCAATGGGGAAAATATTTGAACATTTCTGTAGTTCCCCATTAATTATGTATTTCTCACCTTCTATTTTGTATGGTAGTTATTTGTCTACAAGCCTTAACTTACCTATGCCATATACTCTCCTTCAAATTAGGCTACATATCTGACTCACTAGTACATTCATTTGGCATAGCACAACACTTATTATAACATTTCTCAATTTACAATTGACCTTCACAGGTATTAGCTCATTAAATTCTCATAATAATCTTTTGAGAGTTGGCTTACTCATTGCTCCCTACCTGAAAATAAATTAATTGAGTTACAGAAAGATTAAATAACTAGTAAGTGAAAAATCCAGGACATGGACCCAGGACTAATGTCTAATAGAACAGTGGGCAGTGATAGAAATGTTCTATATCTGCGGGATCCAATAATTTAGCCACTAGCCACATGTCACTATTAAACACTTGAAATGTGACTAGTGCAACTGAAGAATGGAATTTTAAATTTTATTCAATTTGAATCAATTTAAATTTATATAGCCACATGTAGCTAGTGGCTATCATATTGGACAACTCTATATTGTGATACCTTATCACTGTTGCTCAATAAATATGTGCCAAAAAAGCAGAAAAGGTTTGAAATTAATTCCATTATTTTGCTATTCAGAGATTATTTTAGATTCTATATTATTACTGGGATTTTTTTGTTTATAAGTTTGAATGAAACCAATATATTCTTTTTACTACATTTTGCCAAAAAATATGTTCTATGATCTTGACTTTCCTTATGAGGATAAACATTCTTTAAGCTTTTAAAATTTTGTTGTAACAGCAATTTAATATGTTTGGAATTGTTTTTATTATGTTACCTATACATTTTTAAAAATTAATAATCTTTATATGAAAAATGTGGCAATATGTTTTTCCTTAAGTTAGTGAAAATATCACATGCTTCATGCATTTTATGAAAAGCAATCAAATAAATATATACTGAGTGTATTAGTTTGCTTGGGCTACCATGACAACATATCACCTACTGGGTGGTACAGTACTGGGTTAACAACATGCGTTTATCAACAGGTTTTCTCAAAGGTCTGGAGGCTGTGAGTCCAAGATCAAGGATTTGGAAGAGTTGATTTTCTCTGAGGCCTTTTTCCTTGGCTTACAGATGGCCTTTCCTTTGTGTCCAGGCAACTCTGCTGTCACTCTGTATGTCTTAATCTCCTCTTCTTAAGAAGACCACAGTCAGATTGGATTAGTGTCCACCCTAATGGCCTCATTTTGAGTTAATTACCTCTTTAAAGGCTCTGTCTCAAAATGCAGTCACATTCTGTGGCACTAGGGCTTAGACATAAGAATTTGAGGAGTGGAGCATACAATTCAGCACATAATATCACCCTTCTTTTCTTTATTTGTTTTTCTCAGAAGCTCCTAAGAGGGTTCTGAGAATACAGTTGGAGAGCACAAAATCATTTCTGTTATTTCTATGCACTTGTTAAGGATATAGTCTGACACAAGAGATGCTTGATTCAGACAAAACACTTAACTTCTGCAATTCTTTAAAAGACAGAAAATTAGTGGAAAATGCCAAAGGACAATCATTAATTTCCAACAAGCTCTTTAAAGTATTTTGACCTACATTTTTTTATTAGGACTTTAAAAATATTAATCATCTTATTATCTATAATAAAAATGTAATTATCATTAAATTTTTCAGAAAGCTAAGAAATTTTAAGTGTATTTATTCCTTCAAAGGTACTTCTGATTTTAATGTTTGCTTGCTTACGATAAGTTTCAACCAATGAAATAATGAAAACTTGCTTCATATGCCAGTAGGATCAATTTTTTTGTCCCTGATGTTAACTTAAAATAAAGGCATATTTTGGTAATTAAAGGTGAAATTAGTTCAAGACTAATATTAGTGAATGTATATCTGCAGTAGTAATTCATACCTGCTTATGCATGGCTGCATGATTATTAGAAATGTTCTAGTGTGGGGACTCCTGGCACCTGTGTTAAGCCCTTAATGTGACTCTTGATCTCAGGATCGTGAGTTCAAGCCCTGCATTAGGCATGGGGTTACTTAATTAAAAAAAAAAAAAAAAAAAAAAAAAAAAGAAAAAGAAAGTATAGTTTGGAATAACAGTAACTGTTAATAAATAACATTTATTGAGTGACTACTATAGATCAGGAAATATACTA
The DNA here is from genome assembly GCF_022837055.1 of Prionailurus viverrinus. Taxonomy (NCBI): domain Eukaryota; kingdom Metazoa; phylum Chordata; class Mammalia; order Carnivora; family Felidae; genus Prionailurus; species Prionailurus viverrinus. The sequence goes on from NC_062570.1 coordinate 51,046,731, forward strand.
AGTACAGCAATTATATCATAGGAAATAGATTTCTTCCCAAAAGGTTCAAATGAAGCAGCTTTCATAAATAAACTTTAATGAATTTACAGAGGTGTTGCCAGAGTTAAAGGAACAAAGAAGCAAAGTGAGTCACCCAAAGCCTAGAAATGATGGGAAGGGGGGCCCTTAACATCCTTAGGACTGAGGGGAAGGAGAACAAATAGAGCATCAAACCTCAGTGAGAGGTGAGGACCCACAGCTCTGGCTTCATGTCTTTTTTTAATTTAACTAGTATGATGCGTATTTTATGGATTTATCACTTTTTAACTAAAATATCTTGATTTATATATCTCTTTTATCTCTTCCATGGGACTATAACATTGAGCCTCTTTGCCACTTATCTTTAAATTTGTTTTAGTGTTTATTTATTTTCGAGAGACAGAGAGAGACAGAGCATGAGCAGGGGAGGGGCAGAGAGAGAAGGAGACACAGATTCTGAAGCAGGCTCCAGGCTCTGAGCTGCCAGCGCAGAGCCCGATGTGGGGCTTGAACCCATGAAGTACGAGGTCATGACTTGAGCTGAAGTCAGATGCTTAACTGACTGAGACACCCAGGTGCACCAGTTTGCAACTTTAAATCCCTCACAGTGCTCAGCCTGAGTTTTACCCCATAACAGGGGCACATATTTAATTAAGGACAAATGAATAAATGAACGATTGAATGAATAAATGAATTCAGCATTTTTATGATTGAATTTAAGAGCTCCTATATAAGAAAAGCTCTGTAGTAATGTGTGTTGACATTCTTCTACAGAGAAAAATTTGTATTATGAAAGTGAAGCAGTGTTTCTATTTTGAAGTTGTAAAGAGATGAGCTTCAGAACTAGATAATAGAATATACACTTCTGGTATGCATAAAATAATCTGAAGAACTAGGTCTTTAAAAGCTATAATCTTTTTAGAAGGCAGCATAGAAACAATAACAACATACAGAATTCAGATTAGCCTAGGCTCAGACTTTTTTCTTCAGATATTCAGGTCCATATTTGGGTGAACTTTTTGGTCCTTTCTAATATTAAATTAGTACTGAGAACAGGTTCCTCATATACAGAATGGTAATGGTTTTGTTCAACCCTCAAAGTTTATTTTGATGCCTACAGTGTTAATCTCTGTTACAAATACTGAAAGTACGAAGGAGGGCAAAAGACAAAATTCCTATCTCTGTGGAGTCTACCCTCAAGTTTGGACAAACAGAAAATATGTACAAAAATAAATATACAATATAGTGTCAGGAATTCTTATGTGACATGAAAATAATAAAGCAGAATAAGGAGATAAGGAGCGATCTGAGCTCTAACATTTTATTTTATTTTATTTTATTTTATTTTATTTTATTTTATTTTATTTTATTTTATTTCAAGCTTTTTATTTATTTTGGAAGAGATAGAGCACAGCAGGGGAGGAACAGAGAGAGAGGGAGAGAGAGAGAATCCCAAGCAGGGGGATTCTGTCAGTACAGGGTCCAATGTGGGGCTTGAACTCACGAACTATGAGATCATGACCTTACCTGAGTCAACATCAAGAGTCAGACACTTAACCAACTGAGCCACCCAGACACCCCTGGTATGAGGTACTATTTTAAATAGGGTAGTGAGGGAAGGCCTCTTTCCGGAGGAGACTTTCCAACTGAGATTTGCATAAGGAGTAAGGAAAGTAAGGAAATAGTTGATATCGAGGAATAAGTACCAGGTTAAGGGAATGCCAGTGTATTTAAGATAGATTAAATAGACATAAAAAACATTACTTTGAGACTTGAATTCAATACAAAGCATGCAAATATGGTGGAGTCTACAATAAATATACACATTTATTATAATGTGTGTGAGTTTCTTAGGGCTGATGAAACACATTACAACAGACAGGGTGTCTTAAAATAACGGAAATTTATTTTCTCACGGTGTTCAGCCTAGATGCTTAAAATCAAGGTGCCAGCGTGGCCATACTCCCTCCAAATATGTAGGGAAAGTCCTCCCTGTTTTTTCCTAACTTCTGATGACTCGCCGATAATCTTTGGTGCTCCTTGGTTTGCACTACATCATTTCAATCACTGCTTTGTCAGCCGATGGCATTTCTCCCCTGTGTCTCTGTCTTCACGTGACTGTCTTATAAGGACACCAGTCAGATTGGATTACAGGCCCACCCTACTCAGTAGGACCTCATCTTAACTAATTATATGTGCACTGACTCTTTTACCAAATAAAAATACATTCTGAGGTACTTCAACATGTCATTTTGGGTGGGAGTGTGGACACAACCTAATGGATAACATGGTGTTATTATTGGAAGGGATTTCATGCTTTTGATAGTCTTATAGCAGGGAAATCAATAGAGTTAGAAATGGATGACAGAGGACTATTTTTTCTTTTTGGGGGGAATATTTTCATAGTGTATCTTAGGTCAAAAGCCAGGTTCTAAAAAAGCAAAATAAACACTGCACTTTTAAGTAAAGTTCTGGAATCATTTTTCCTCATAGATTAAAAACCAAGAACAGTTGTTTTAATTCTGGCCTCTAGATCATTAGAAGCATGCCACAGGATATGTTTTGAACTAACAGTGTAAGGCTAGCTGGTAAGTTGAAAGAAATACTCTACTTATGCCAGAAGTCAAGGATGAGGTTAAGCTAAATAATGACTGAGAATAATTAGAAACTGAGAACAATATTGAATTGCACCTAAAGCAATTGTGTCCCTGACTGTGTCCCTGACTCTTTTTTTTTTAAACAACAGGAAGTAACATTATTTACAAAATGTTTCTAATGTAAAACAAAACAAAAAAAATATACACAAGATTTCAAAGAGCTAATGAACTTCAGAACCAGCATAGACAGTAATATTGTATAGAGGCGAAAAAAGGTTAATCCCAAAACCGCTACAGCATGGAAGGTTTACAGCCTCTTTCCATACTTTGTTTCATGAAAAACAGTAAGAGCAACAACAAAGTTCAGTGGCTTTGGTGGAAGATAATATATGATTGCTCTAATGGGCTTATTATATTCTTTTTTGTTCTTCCTTTTTATTTAACTCATATTTGAAAATCTCCTGTGGACAACTTGGCTCTTTCCCAGAGGTTTGGTCCGACCCCAGGTTCCATTGCTATCAGACCTAGTGGAGGACATAGCACAGGCCAAGCAGCTGCAGGTCTGTGAGGATGTGAGGACACCCCTTTAGTGTAGCTAAGGAGCATTGCTGATGAGTCAATAGAAAGGAGAAGGTCAGGCTAATGATTATTCTCAAGTGGTCATTATCTGCCATTTGGCAGTGAAAATAGAGATTTGAATTTCCCAAATTTACCTTCCTTCAAACCCCAATCTTAGTTATAAGAATTAATTTCTTAAAAAAGTTAATTTCTTAACTTATATATAATTGTTCCAACTGTGCGGCAGCTTTAGCGTGTGGAAATGGAGGTTAGACTCTTCTTGTCATACCCTAACATGAATTTGAAAAGTTATATAATCTCTCAAACATTCACATGATCATCTGTAGAAGTTAATATTTCCTACTTCACAGGGTTGTTTGAAGATCAGGTGAGATATTGTACAAAACTTCCTAACACAGTGCCTCACACAGCACAGATTCTACATAAGCATACATTTCTAATGTCCACCTCCCCCCTCCCCATAAGACATTGCCTTCCAACTCTTTGGGAACACTATGCCAACAATTATCTCTTTCTGTCCCAGTTCACCAAACTCCCCTTTTCTGCTGGCTCCTGAAAGATTAATAAACATTTATTGAATGTGTAGTTAGCAAGTACCTCCCTAACTCTTTTTAAGGCTATACTGTTTCAGTTAAGTTTTTTCTTTCTTTTTCTGTTGTATTGCATGTATATGTGTGTGTAAGTGCCTCTGTGTATGTGTATGTGTGTTTCCCAAATACGGTAAAGTGAACAAGTGTCCATATTATCTTATGAGGCCATAGCCATTACAATATTGAATTGAGTGAGAAGAAAAGGCAGGGTATTTGGAGCCATTTCTTTCTTTTTTTTAAAACTTATTTATTTATTTTGAGTGGGGGTGGGGGTGGGGGTGGGGGACAGATGCAGAGAGAGAGAATCCTAAGCAGGGGCTAGAACTGCTTGATGTGGGGCTAGAACTCATGAGCCATGAGTTCACGACCTGAGCCCAAACCAAGAGTCAGATGCTTAACTGACTAAGCCATCCAGACACTCCCAGAAAGTATGAATTTCTGCTTTACCACTACATTTCTTCCTGTTCTTAGAAAAATAGCTCATCTGTCTATAACTTAGTTGTAACATTTGTTGGGGTTGGTGGGGGTATTAAATGAGATAACATACATAAAACACTTGTTCCTCATATAACTTATGTCATCCACAAGGGTTAATTCTCTTTCTCTCTAGTAATTGTTTACTGTAATTATAACCAAATTGCCAAGGAGGAAATAACTTTTTCAAAACTAAGCCAATGCAATTATATATAAAAAAAAATGACTGTAAGCCATCTTTGTATCCCCCCTTCCACCAGTGACTCACAAAATTCTCTGGGTGAAAGAGTGAATCGTCTGGGTGAATGTGTTGAAAGAGTGAATGCTCATAATAGAAGTGTTTAAGGGTTATCATGTTGCATATCACCCCTTTGTCTTTTCTGAGATCAGCATGCCAAGTACTCAGAGGCTGGACTTCATAAGCTATGTTCATTGCTATGCTCATTGTGAAAATGGTACCAAATCCTGAAGTTATAATGGATTGGCATTCCTCTTTAAGATACTGTTGACTGAAAGATTGCGAAGATCCAGTCAATGTAGAAAATCCTCACTGTGTCTGTATTTTTCCTTATTTTTTTTTCCCACTGAGAATAGGGGCTTTCAAATGAATAATAGTTTTATTCCTGAGCAGAAGGTGAGTGTCATCTTATCACAACTCCTGTTAGCATCTCACATTTAAACAACTTTTTACTTTTCCCTTTGATATGCAAAACAGTCTGAATTCATGCCATCACTTAGTTGAGGCAAACAGACTAGGACAACTTGGTATTTAGTGCAGTAGGGATAATGCATGGGTTTTGGAGACAGATTGGAGTTTGAATTCTTGCTTTGTCATTTACTCTGACATAATGGGTAAGCTACTCCCACTTAATGAGTTTCTTTATCTAGTAACAAGGGTAAATAGGTATTTGTTGATTTGATGTTATTATGTAAGTAAAACACTTAATGTGGGTTTTCAGTAATTGTTACTTACTCTTTTTGTAGTTGGTGGTGATAGCCTAAAGTTTCCTGGTTATCCTCTCAGTTTGATGCCTTTATTTACACTGAAGTATCTTGAAACCTATCCAGGGAGAGATGATCTTCCACAGCCACTTCTTTTCCCAAATATAAGGCAGGCTATAACAATAATGTGATGCAAACATGCACACAGTGGTGTGTGAGCAACAAAAGAAGGAATAAGAGATCATCCAAGAAAGAGCTAGCAACCTTAGACAAGTTACTTCACCCATCTGTGCTCCAGTTAGTAAAATAAGGATAATAAAATGATACTCGCTTTTTAGTGTTTTTATAAATTTGAAAAGAGATAATACATATGAAATCTCTTTTAAAAGCACTGATATATAACAAGTGCTGTGTAATTATCACTTTTTCTTTCCCCCCTGAGAAGTTTCTCATAGATTGGTTGGGTTCCAAAATCACTAACCTTAATGCTGCTTAAGGTTGTCTCGGGGCAGATCTGCTTGGGGAATTTATTTCTTTTTTTTTTTTTTTTTCAAATTATGGGACTGAAAAGGATAAGCCTTTGTTTTGCTTTTCTGTTAAATTTTATTTAATCCTTTATCTTCATCCCATCTAGCTATATGCATATTCTTCTTTTTCAACACAATGTAAAGATATTCAAAACCCAAGGGCAATTATCTGCTATAGCTTCACACAACAGGATGCTTTGTTAACATTAGATGCAGAGATTCTAATAGGGAAACTTGGGAGTGAAATACGGAGAGATCTACCGTTTTAAGAATTCCTGAGACTGAATGTATTAAGGATTAAGAGTTTATGACAAGAAACATTTGTGTTATGGTACAGAGTTTTTTCACCTGGTTACATTATATAAGTATATATCCTGTAGGGCTGCTATTTTATTTAAAACCATTCAGCTGTGTTTGAGTTGCCTTACTGTAGCATCCATACCAAAAGCCTTGAATCTGAGTCATATAATGATAACTCTGAAGAATGTGCAGTTAACACTCAACCTACAGCACAGTGGAAAGCATAGGGTGATAGTGGACTCTAAGTCAGAAGGTACGAAATTGCATGCTGGCTCAAAATTTTACACACTTTCTGAAGTTAGATGAGAACGCATTTCTGGGAATTGATTTCTCTATGTAAAAACTAAGGGTAATAGCTGTCAAGTGATGTAAGAAAATAAAATGAGATAAGATATCTCTGCTGTGTATAAGGCTTTCCAAAAGTTTTTTTGAATCTTACTTGATTGTGCCAGTGGTTATTATATATCTTTGGATCAACCCAGCCTCAAGTTTTAACTGTAAACTTAAGAGGCTGAATTAGATGATAGTTCTCAACCGTTAGTAGATATAAATAATATCTAGGAGACCTGTTTAAAATATAGAATTCCAAGTCCTATCCCCAGAGATTTGGGTCAGTATGCCCAGTGTGTATCTTAGGAGCCCATAGTGAATAAGCTTTCCAGAGAGTGATACCCCCAAAAGTGGACCATAGGTCACATTTTGGTAAATACTAGATTAAATGATCTCTAAGATCCCTTATGGTTCTAAAAAGCCATACATGAATAAATATATATTTTTAAAATGCTAGTCCATGTTATTACATTTTCAGTGGTAAACAATGTAATTATAAAATAATATCAAAGATAATGTTTACTAGTTTAAATGTGCAGCTCGCTGAGTATTTACAGATCTGTAATTCATGTAGTCATCATTTAGGCCAAGATAAAGGGCATTTACAGAGCCTCAGAAAGTTTCTGAGTTTCTCTCCCAGCCAAATACCACCAGCCTCTCACCCAAGGTAACCACTCTGCTGATATTTATTGCCTTTTTCTTAAGTGAATTATAATGGACTTACATTATGTACTCTTTGTTTTATAGTTTCTTTCACTCAGCATAATGTCTATGAGATTCATGTTTTTGTGTACATAGTGTCTCTTATTTTTCAAAGATTTTATTTAATATCCTATTTTATGAATTTATTCTACTGTTGATGGTTATTTCTTTTTTCTCCATGACTGTTATGTTAATGCTGTTACAAACATCCCTTGAATATATCTTTTGGTTGATAAAAGCCCTCAGTTCATGGGTATATAGTTAGATAACTGGGCAATAGAATAACTACTGTAGATACAGATATTCAAAGTGATTATGACAACTTATATTCCTGATAGATAGATAGATATATAGATAGATACAGATACATAGAGATAGAGATTAGAATAGGTAGATAATATGTTATATGTAATATCCCACTGTAAGATGTTTAGATACTATACAACCTTACCAACAATATTTGTGATCTTTTTACATTTTACCGTTCTCATGCCTGTGTAAAAGGGCTCATGGTTTTAATTTTCATTTTCTTGATAACTAGTGATGTTGAATATCCTTTTACATGTTGGAGAATGTCCTGTATTTGAAAGTGCCCTATAAATGAGAAAAATCATTGTTTTGAAGCTCCTACTTAGTCTTTTGACCATATTTTTCATTTTTTTTCTTATTGATACGCATTTTTAATGCTTTTTTATATATTTTGGAGTTTTCTTTTGGATACACACCCACCCCCAGCCCCACACAGAAAATACATTCTCTCAGCATGTGGTTTGCATATTCATGTTGTTCACGTTATATTTTGATAAATGTTTTAATTTTAATTTTAATAAATCCTACTCATCAGTCTCTATTTTAACAGTTAGTGAATTTTATTTATTGTCTTAAAAATCTTTACTGAATCCATGGTCACTAGAATATTTTTCTTTGCCTTATTCTAGAAGCTTTATTTTTTCAGGTTTTACCTTTCATCTGAAGTTCATTTTGATTTAAATGTTATGAATGGTCTGGAGGTAAGGGTCAAGATTTTTTTTCCACACAAATATTTAACTTTTTCCACAACATTTATTGAAAGTGTTATCCTCTTCTCACTGAATTGCAGTTACATGTTTATTGAAAATCAAGTTACCTTAAAAGTGTGTATTAAAAAAAACCCACCTCTTTATTCTTTCCGTTAATCTTAATTTCTGTCCTTGTGCCAATACCATACTGTCTTAATGATAGTAAATCTGAACTATGGTAGTATGTTTTGCAGTCTTGTTCTTCAAGATTGGTTTGACTCCTTTTGGTGCTTTGCCTTTCCATAAAACATAATTAAAAATAGCTTGTCTGGGGGATGGGCAAAATGGGTGAAGGAGAGTGGGAGATACAAGCTTCTGGTGATAGACTGACTAAGTTACAGCAATAAAAGGGACAGCATAGGGAATATAGTCAATGATATTGTAATAGCATTGTATGGTGACAGATGGTAGCTATACTTGGTGAGCGTAGCATAATGTAGAGAGAAGTTGAATCACCGTGTTGTATACTTCAACATAATAGTGTATCAACTAAAATTAGAAAATAATAAAATAGTTTGTCAGTTTTCACACAAACACACATATACACCTCTATTTGCATTCTGATTGAGATTTCACTAAGTCTCTAGATCAATTTGAGGGGAATTAACATCATCACAATTTTGATTCTTTCTATTCATGAGTATTAGATATTTTTCCATTTATTTAGATATTATTTAAGTTCTCTTAGCAATGGATTTGGGTTTTCAGTTTAAAAAGATTATACATTTTTTCATTAAATTTCCCTAGGTATTTGACAATTTGGGATGTTAATGTAAATTTACATTTAACATGTTAATTTAAAATTTTCATTTTTACTTTTTTTTATCATCAAACATAAGCAACTTTATCATTTGCAGTCTTTATTAAGGTCATGAATAGCCATCTTTAATCCAATCACCATGCCAAATATACTGCCTTATAAGCTTTTACTTTTATAGGCCCCTGAACTCTTATAGCATGTCTGGTATACATATTGCAGAAATCACCTGTTTATTATATGCAACTTTATATGTTCTGGTTGCTTCTTACTCATAGGACATTTCTAAAAAAAATTGTGTGCCTGATGCAACATGATTCTGAGCATAGAGTGTCATTACATGGTCACATGGCCTGACTTTCTTTTTCATCAACCTACAGCAGGCCTATTTTTCATACTCAACTTCTTTTCCTGCTGAGATTAGATGAAATCCTAGATAGACTCTTTCTCAAAATTGCTTTTTTTTTAAAATTTTTTTTATTTTTGGGACAGAGAGAGACAGAGCATGAACGGGGGAGGGGCAGAGAGAGAGGGAGACACAGAATCGGAAACAGGCTCCAGGCTCCGAGCCATCAGCCCAGAGCCTGACGCGGGGCTCGAACTCCCGGACCACGAGATCGTGACCTGGCTGAAGTCGGACGCTTAACCGACTGTGCCACCCAGGCGCCCTCAAAATTGCTTTTAACAGTTACTTGAGTTGGCATATAAGAGAGCACTAATTTGGGGCGCCTGGGTGGCGCAGTCGGTTAAGCGTCCGACTTCAGCCAGGTCACGATCTCGCGGTCCGTGGGTTCGAGCCCCGCGTCGGGCTGTGGGCTGATGGCTCAGAGCCTGGAGCCTGTTTCCGATTCTGTGTCTCCCTCTCTCTCTGCCCCTCCCCCGTTCATGCTCTGTCTCTCTCTGTCCCAAAAATAAATAAACGTTGAAAAAAAAAAATTTTTAAAAAAAAGAGAGCACTAATTTGTAATTGTTACTTAAACCTTCAATAAAACTTCTACAGAAAACTACATGAATTTTAGCCATTGTATGTTTCCCATTTTCTCTAGCTGGCACTTATCTCTAGCAGTTAGTGGTCATACTCCTTTATTTTGATTTTTTAAATATATTTTTAAATTTATTTATTTATTTTGAGAGAGACAGAGCAAGTGGGGGTGGGGCAGAGAGAGGGAAAGAGAGAATCCCAAGCAGTCTCTGCACTGTCAGTGGGGAGCCTGATGTAGCGCTGAAACTCACGAACCAGGAGGTCATGATCTGAGCCACAACCAAGAGTAGGGTGCTTAACTGACTGAGTCACCCAGGTGTCCTGGTCATACTCTTTTATAATTAGGGTTTTCTATAACTGTATATAGAGTTCTCTCTCTCCCCCCCTCCCTCCCTCCCTCCCTCCCTCCCTCCTTCTCTCTCTCCCTCTCTCTCTCTCTCTCTCTCTATATATATATATATATATGTATACATACATATATAATTGTTATTGTATATATGTGTGTGTATATAACTTTCACCTTAAATACAGTCTAACTTACATTATTGATTACTTGGATGATTATTTTGAAAATAAAGAAGAAAAAATATAGAAATGGGCATTTTACATCAATTAGGTAAATGGTGTTTTGCATCAAATGATATCACGTGTTGTATAAAATAAGTTACATGAGTTCAAATAGAGAATATCGCAGAGTACAAGACACACGTTTTCAAAATACTATGTTTGCAAAAAACTAAAAAGTAAAAACAAAAAAAAATCTATAACATAGCTATCAAAACCCTACAACCCTCTGTTCAAACAGTTACACAGTAGGGTATAAATAAAACTAGATTTTTCCAGTTGTCTAGAAGACACTAAGCAGCCACATACCTCCAGGTTTAGAGCTGTGGGATTGGATTCTATGACTGACATCTGCTTCTCAGTCTCTGATTTTCTAATTTCACAGTAATATAGAGTACTCCAGATGGAATTCAGGGAAGGTGTGTGTGTGTGTGTGTGTTTATGATGTATAGTACAGAGTTGTGCTACCTGAAGTGTTTCTGTGTATCTCTGTATGAAAATTTTGAATATCGAGTATATAAAATTTCCCAGTCTTGATATATGTATATCTTTAATAACTTCAAGAAAACGTGGATATTTTTAACTCAGGTATTTATGAAAATGACAAATAATTTTAAGCCCAAAGTTTGAAATCTGCTCCCATAAAAATTACACATATTAATGCATACTTACACAATTTTAATCATACTTGATAGCTCTCAGGCTCTAAAGATTGATATCAATATCATTTTCTGGTTCCTAATATTAAAACAGCTGGGAATTATTTGTAATCAATTTGGCCTGTGGAATAATATTTGGGCTGGATTAACCTGACTTCTCCTGCTGATGTCATATTGTTACATTTCACACCATCAGATTTTTAGTTGGATTTTAAATTCTCATGCTGAAATCTTTATGACTCAGTGTATCTCTTTTCCTATTCACTTGTTCCAAGTGCAGTATTGATATTCTCAGTCTGCAACGTGATTTTTTACAGACTTTGCTTTGCTTTCTTGTAACATAACCTGAGAAATTTGGCTGTGACTCAGGATGTCATAGCTCTCTGTCCCTGATCCAAGAGCTCTTTGTGTCCCCCATGTGAAATTAGTTCTCTCTCTGGTGGTTGCATCCTTGCCACCTGCTCCAAGAAGAGACACATTCAAACTATCAAGCAGAAAAAGTTACTTTTTGCTTACATTTAGATTAGAAAATAAATTAATCCTTTCCTGCAGTGACATGACACTCTCCTTGTAGCATCACTGACAGTTTCTCCCATTTCAGTTTTTGCTCGAACATACATTTTTAACAACTTCATGTGCAGTAAGGTGTTCATGAGCACCACGTTTTAGTTCACCTAGAACAAAAGCAATACAAAATGTCTAATATCAATAGGATGGCAGTCTCTGGTAGGCAGGCATGACGTAAATTTTACATGCTAAATGGCACATTATGAAAAACATATATTTAGTTATATTGCAGTAAGAATCTGAACTCCTGAGCCCCAGTCTTTGCTTTTCCCTGAATTTGCTGCAAGACATTACCTCATTAACCTCTCTGGACTTCAGTTTCCTTGATTAAAATGGAAGCACTTGGCTTAAATATTTCTGAAGTTGTTTCTAGCTTCAGCAATTCTCCTTGGACTGTAGTGATATTTCTACCTTAAATAATTTTTATCTTTAATTCATAACTAGGGACTTACTAATATATAAGCTTTCTCATTAAGCTTCTAGTCAGGACCATCTGGCTTATTTCTATTCTATTTTGGGCACTATTTCCAGTGAGAACATATCCACCCTCCAATTACAGGAGCCTGGTGCCTGACTCTGGAACCTTTGAAGCTTTGTTATATTCCTGGTAAAGAGACACATTTTGAAACCTGCAAGGGAAGGTGACATTTCTAGGGTTCAAGAAAGTGTGAACTTTGGCACTGAACATATTATACTATTCAGTTGTACTTCCTGAAGTTTATCCTTAATGTAGGCATGGTGCTGTTATTGTAAAACATGCTTTTGAATCAAAGAAGAAAGAGGAAAATCTTGATAAAAGTAATTTTGACATAAAGATATCTATTGTTACTAGCAGAGTTTCTGAATAAACTGAAACAGTTCTTGACAGTAAAAAGGTGTTCATTATATATTTTTCCATCATGGTCAAACAAGCAGGACGGAGGAAAAAAAAACCCAATCCTTAAATGTCTATGATTTTTGGCACTGTTTTAAGAAATAGCGAAAGAAAAATGAATTTCACAATGAAGAATGAGATAGTATTTTTGTTCTCAGCAGACATGATTCTATGTCTTTGCCAGGAATATCTATATTAAAAAGACTTAATGTCTCAATAAATTTTAATTGAGTAGGGCAACTATATTCATTTACTTATTGTTGAATTTGCTATTTTACGTTATCATGTAATTGATTTTCTTTAAAGGATTTTCAAGATCACTTGACCCAATGCATGTATTTTACAGAGGCAGCAATGTTGTAGGGAGATGCTTCTGAGTCCTTGGTGTCATTTCCCATTTGTAAAACATTGGTCAAAAGGTTCTGCAAACCTTAGTTTCCTCATGCATGAAATCTGTAGAATATAATTGTCTTGTAATTAGCTAGTTATGGAGATTTTCCCTAAATTATACAATAATTATTATTAGAGCTAGATTAGATATGAGGTCTTCTGAAATCCAGTCCTTGCTTATAGTACACTAAATTGCCTCCCTCTCGTAAAATAAAATGTGTATTTTTTTATGTTTTCCAGATACAATAATGTTACTTGAATTATATATATATATGTGTGTGTGTGTGTGTGTGTGTGTGTGTGTGTGTGTGTGTGTAATATATACAGATGTGGTAATATTACTTGATATATATATGTACATATATATATATATATATATATATATGTGTAGTAACTGTGTTACTATGTGCCAGATACATTTTTAAATTAAAAAAATTAATGTTTATTTTATTTTTGAGAGAGAGAGAGAGAGAAAGAGAATGAGTGGGGGAGGGGCAGAGGTAGAAGGAGACACAGGATCTGAAGTAGGCACCAGGCTCTGAGCTGTCAGCACATAGCCTGATGTGGGGCTCAGACTCACAAACTGTGAGATCATGACCTCAGCCAAAGTCAGATGCTAACTGACTGAGCCACCCAGGCACCCCTGTGCCAGATACTTTTAAACACTTACATTCCTTACATATAATATGTTGTTTAATCTTTAACAACAACTATATGACATAAATATTATATTTTCTTCAATGTAGATAGTACGCACAGGAAAGTCAAATTGCTTGTTCAAAGTCACAAACTAATTAGTTGAGGCAAGATTTGAATCCTGGAAGTGTGGGCCCACTGTGCATGCTGTTAGTTATTACTATTTGTTATCTGTACCTTGTAATTATTGAGTTTCTAAAATAAGAGCAACTCATTCAATTCAAGTTCTCTGGAAAGTCTTTCCTACTTCTATATTCCCAGGAGGCTTGGGGGAATGCTTATACTATAAGCATTCTAGATAGATAGATAGATAGATAGATAGATAGATAGATAGATAGATAATGTGTGTATGTATTTATATAATATAAATACAGTTACGTGTAACAAAACATCACAAAATTATAACTGTAGTGTATATAGTGTAGATGAAATGTTGGCCATTTTATTTTGTGATATAGCACTTCCACATGTGAAAGGTCACTGTCATGACTACAGAGCTTAAATTAGTGAGATAATTGGAGGCCAGGTTAGAGGATACTATAGTTGTTGACTTAGGTAGCTTATGGGGCCTGAACTAGGGGAGAGACCATGAGTGTGAGCCACAAAAATGAAACTGTTGCTTATAGCGCTACTGGTTTTGAGCTTTCAAGCCCAAAAGGCAAACAGTGAAGAATACACCAACTTTATTCTGTCATATCTACATGGTCACTTTCTCTATCCCTGACTCCCTAACTCTTAAGTCTGGGAAAGAATCTTAGTGCAAAACTGCAGACAGTTTGACAACATTTAAAACTATGTCATCTCAAGATTTCTAACATGTTCCATTATACCTCTTGCTCCTGATTTTGATAATATTTTGCTTAACCACCCCCATCTCCTGTTTCATCTCTAAAACAAAGATAAGGATAAGTACTGAAAGTATACATTGTGTATATGAAAGCAGGAAGTCACTTTTAGCCTTAGATAGAATGGTATCAGTAGAGGAGTGAGGCCAAAACCAAATAGTGGTAGACTAATGAAGAATGAATGGAAAAAGAAAGTGGAGATTGACAAGAAAAAGACCAAAGATGCAGGAGGGAGATAAAGAGATGGAGATAGAGAGACAGAACTTATGAGTGAAATGAAAAGTTCTGCAGGAGTCATGGATAAATGCTTATGTTACAAAGTGGTAATGGTGTGATTAAAATAATCAGTAGGATATGATTACAACTATGAAAAAATAAACTTCAAAAATGTAACCCCAGTTGGGTTAGAGCAGGAAGAAAATTTGTTTTTCATATTCCACTTTCCAAGTTTTCTATTCTGTATTATTTTATAATATAAATAATATGATATAATTGAAACTTAGTAGTTAACTTAAAAATAAAAAGGACTCCACCCACAGTCCTACTCATGTGTACCCACAAATGACCACTAATATATCGTAAAGAATAAGAAAAATCAACACCAAGAACATTGGAGAGCATCAAGATTGACTGGATGACAGAAGACTTGGTGTATGTGCCATGTGTTAAGAGATGTTGCTTATTTTTGGAACAGAGGCCATAGTCACAATCTCTGTGCAAAAGATCACTATAGATACCTCCATACACATTTCTAGTATTATGGACTAAGAGATGGTCCCTGTGTTAGAAAGTATCCTCATATTTTACAGCAAGTGTTCACATAACTTCCAAATCTATTCCCAAAGCTGATAGTTTGGGGAGGGAAAATTTTGGAAAAAGAAATTAAGTGTCAAAAAATTGAAATCATCCTTCTCCCCTAATATAATTGTCCTTCAGCTACTTCTTTTCTGTCTTTATAATGGGTACTCAAAATAGATTCTGTAGCACCAACTTCCTGAATATATAGAGCAATGGTTATCTATACAAAAATGAGTTAAGAAAACTTTATTAAGTCCCAAAGTACAGTGAGCTAGCTAACTTGATGGAATTTATAAGCATCAGGGAGAAAGATTAATACAAGCATGATCTAATTATGTAATTGTTGTGTTGTAAGTTATGAGCTTTCAATTAAATAAAATCTTAAATTACTCTTTTTTGCCTGTGTTAATTAGTGGGTTTTCTATCTGCTTCAGTTAAGCATGAAGAGGATACTGGTACAGTCATTCACTGTAGGGACCGCATTTGCAATTTTTCTAGTCTTCTGGGATTTAATGCAATTAAAATGAAATTGAATCCTTGGCTTATTCCTATTGAGGGAATTTGCTGGACAGAAAGCCCCACAGCTTCACAGATTAGAGACTTGAATAAAGTGGAGCGTATTACTATCCCAGTTGTGTTTATATATTATCTTCTCCGTGGAGTTACCTTGGTCTACCTGGTTGGCATCATTTTTTGGACTCTCTAAAGTTCCTCCAGGATCTGCATTTTTGCACTCATGATAATCTATCTTATTTACTCATCTCTCTTCCTTAATAGGCTATAAACTTTTTTTTTTCTTTTCAAATTTTAATTTAAATTCTATTTAGTTAACATACAAACAATATTGGTTTCAGGAGTAGTAGAATTCAGGGATGAGTCACTTACATGCAACACCCAGTGCTCTACATAACAAGTGCCCTTCCTAATATCCATCACCCATCTAGCCAATCCCCCACCCAATGCCCTCCATCCATCCTCAGTTTGTTCTGTCTCTTTAAGAGTCTGTTATGGTTTGTTTCATTCTCTTTCTCTCCCCCCCACCATATGTTCATCTATTTTGTTTCTTAAATTCCACATATGAGTGAAATCATATGGTATTTGTCTTTCTCTGACTTATTTGTCTTAGCATAATACACTCTAGCTCCATCCACGTCATTGCAAATGGCAAGATTTCATTCTTTTTTATGGCCTAATAATATTCTATGACACACACACACACACACACACACACACACACACACACACACACCTATTCTTTATCCATTGATCAGTCACTGGACATTTGGGCTCTCTCCATTGTTTGGCTATGAACTTTTAAGACAAGTGGCATGTTGGCCTGCAATGATGAGATCATTGTTGGTAAGCTCAAGGTTTGATGCATGATCATTGTCATTCATGTTAACTCATGTGCTGTTTCATGGGACACACAGAACACTTTTGTCTTGATGGGCCACAGGCCACATGTGCAGTGTCTGGCATAAATCAAAGCTGTGTTCCTCAGATTCATCATCAGTTGATTCCTTTTGGTCTCTTCATGACACTACTTCTTTTTAAAAAAAATTTTTTTTTCAACGTTTATTTATTTTGGGGACAGAGAGAGACAGAGCATGAACGGGCGAGGGGCAGAGAGAGAGGGAGACACAGAATTGGAAACAGGCTCCAGGCTCTGAGCCATCAGCCCAGAGCCCGACGCGGGGCTCGAACCCACGGACCGCGAGATCGTGACCTGGCTGAAGTCGGACGCTTAACCGACTGCGCCACCCAGGCGCCCCCATGACACTACTTCTAACTACCAAGTCTACTACAACTAACTGGGCTTTTAGGGGCTACTGTCATTAGATAGATTGTAGGTAAAACATGTTTCTCAGGGATCCAATGTAGTAAGGTGGGGGAAGAATAGACACAAACTCTGGAATTGAGCTGTCCCATGTTATAGTTTTACTACTTACTTCTTTGAATTTGCTCAAGTTCTTTAATCTCTCTGAGACTCTGCTTTCTTATTTTGAAGAACACAAATATCAGTGCTTTTCTTTTTTAGGTTTAAATAAGGATTTAAACCTAAGGATTTATTATTATGAGGATTAAAATGAGAGGGCATACATATGTTTTAAAATAGGAAAAAAGAAAAAATCTCCTTTGATATTTGTCCTTAGAAAATTCTAGAGCTGTTTTTTAAAAGGTACTTTATACTGGCCTCAAAGAAAAGGCAACAGTTGAAACTTATATGGTTTCACCAGAGGACAGGATATGTCCCACCAAGCACATTTCTTTTTTTAGTGGAAGAGTCTTTGTCAAAATGTGGTCCCTGGATGACCTACATGAGACTTATTTTATTTTTAAAGTTTATTTATTTATTTTGAGATAGAATGTGCGCACACATGGGGGAGGGGCAGAGAGCGAGAGGGAGAGAGAGAACCCCAAGCGGACCCTGTGCTGTGAGTGCAGAGCCTGACATGGGCCTCAGTCTCATAAACCATGAAATCATGACCTGAGCAGAAATCAAGAGTTGGACGCTTAACTGACTGAGCCACCCAGGAACCCCTGAGGCTTACTATAAATATTTTTTAAGAAGACAGAAGTCTTGATCCTGTCCCAGGCCAATTTAATTAGAATCTATAATGGTAGAAACACAAATGTGAACTTCTAGTATTTTTCACTCAAGTGATCCCTAAGCATATTAAAGTTTGAGTGTCAGTGATCTGGAATAGAGTTAAATTCAACAAAGTACAACTAACTGAAATACATACCAGGGCCTATTATTTATGCACTAGGGTAGACTGGTGATGAAGAATATTTAGGGATTGTTGTCAGTAGATGGCACAATTTAAGTGTCAGATGAGGTTGCCGTTGAATGAATAAATGCATGTAAACTGACAGGAATGAGGAGGTTACTATTAAGATCAAGTTAATATTAACCTCCTCATTCCTGTCAGTTACTTATTTATCATGCATGTATTCATTCAACAGACTTCTTAGTACATTAGAACATTCTTAGGTGAAGTAAAATTAACAGTTTTGTCTATATTCAGGGATCTTTCCAACTGATGGGGGAGGAAAACAGGGTAATTTGAATTATGATGTGAATATTAATTGCCATATTGGGCATAACACTGAGTGCTAAGAATGAAAGGCATTGTCCTTAACCCAGTTAGTAGCTGATGAAAACTTAAAGTTGAATAGGAGTTAGCTAAGCAAAGGAGGAGGACTGAAGAAAGGATTGTGTCAGGAAAGTGGAACAGCTTGTGCATAGGTAGGAAGCCAAATAAATACACGTAAATAGTTTGGAGCAATTTTGCTCCAGCAAAATTGGCTGCAGCATGAGGCAGGAGGAGACAATGAAAGATTCATCTGGGGCAATATAATTCTTAGAGCAAGTAGAACTTTAATGCTCGTGTCACTATTTTTATCAGTACACGCCCTGATTTCAATATAATAAGCTTTTCATTTGCCAAATGGAGATAACTGCCTTAGAACACGTAGAGCATGTCTTATTTTCCATGGATGAATTACGTTGTCAAGTGGTAAACAGCAGTAAGGCAAAATGTGGTTCTAGAGTTAAATTTCTGAGTGAAATTTTACCAAAGATGTGAAATTGACTCTGCAAAAGGGAAATGTTTGCCACAAGAGTAGCATTATATTGTTATAAAGAGTTATGTACTGTTTTATTGTGTTTTCATGAATGCTTACTGCCTGTATCTAAGCTTTTATATCTTTAAAAAAATCATGGCTAGTTGAATTATTAAATGAAGTTTCTCTTTCTTTTTCTTCTTTGATAGACCTTTGTCTTCCTGTGACGTTATTCAAGAAATTGATTTTACCAATTACATTCTAATTTCATAGTTCAGACAGAATGTTTTCCATGAGCAGGTGTGCTTATTATGTGGTCAAGAAAACTTATACATTGGATGGAATTCTTTGAGAAGATGAAGACTTTAAATTTCCAGAATAGTATGGATTTGCCTTCTATAAATAAAGATTTCCTACCAATTAACTCTTAATTAGCAACATATGGTTAATCCCAACAGACAACTACTTCCCATTTATCCATTCAGTATCCTGGGTGATTTCATGACATAAAGGCCATATGTAACATTCTAAGTTTAATGCTGGTTTTGAGCCACATTCAGGAAAGAAGAGGAAGATGGAAGGATAAGAAAAACACCCTTCAGGAAAAAAGCAAAATAAGTTTCTAGTAAAGTTTGCTAATAGCATACTTTCTGACAAATAGCAAATACAGTATTAGTTTTCTGGTTTTTTATTTTGTTTTGGTTTTGGAACTGGAAAACTGGTCATTGTCAAGTTAAATAAATGTGTAAAATATCCCAATCCTGTTTTTATTTTCATCTCCCTAATCCCTGCAATAAGTAGTGTACCTCTTCAATTCACCTCCCTTCTAACATAATCTCTGTAAAGCAAATGTAGCCATCCTATTCCTAAAACCCTGAGTTGCCCATCTCTGAGCAGACACACACACACACACAGTCACAGATGTAAGTTGAGCCCCCCTTTAGACAGGCAGAAAAGATCCTTCTAAATGGGCCCTACTTCCTTTTCAACCAGGTCTCTACCTGTTCCTCATTTTTCAGTGTAGAAAACGAGCTCTTTCATCATCTATGGGACAAAGCCTTTCATGCATCCAGGCTTTTTACATGCTGTTCTCTTTGAGTGGATGCCTTTCTGCCATCCCACATGTGGAGGAATAACTGGAACTTTTTCTACACATGATTGGACAACTTGGACAAGCTCCCTGTAAAGAGAATATTTTCCCAAACATGTGAGGAACCCTCAGTTTTCACTTTATTTCCTAACATGGAATACAGAGCAGTTACAAAGCATATGCCTCACAAAAGCAAACTCCATGTACTACTTCTGTTCAGTATAAGAGGAAACTTAATACAAAGAGTTTACATATCTGCATAGGCCGCGTGTTTGAATTCAAAGTCCCAGGCTCATGATTTTCTTATACCACCATGCCTGGATAGGTGAATTTTTAGTAGTAACACACTCAGGAAGGGAGGGACAGTAACTAAAGGATGTGTGCCTGAGGGTTCACTGTGAGGCTCCAACTGACTGACTGATGTCAGTGTGAAAATTACAGCCTAGTGCTGACTCCCCTCCACTAGTTTCTGGCAGCTGCTGATTTAGGTTGGTCATGTAAAGCGTCTGCATCTCAATTACCTTGTCTACAAGATGTATATTAGTGATACTTAAGAGATATCCACTACAGTGCCCATCACTTTGTCGGCCATTAATAGTTTATATTAATACATATACTACTGATAGCATTAAGACTCCTAGAATGTTAACTAGTTGTCAGAAAATGTATGATTACCTATTTTACTAAGAATATCAAAGAACTATCAAATTGGCTTTTTTTCTGGAGGAAAGAATATTCAGTCCCCTCTCTTACATGCCATCCATATCCCACTTGGAGAAAGAAGAATAATATGCTTTACTGAGAATTTCACCAGGAACATACTAACCTGCTCATCTGTGTCATGGCAATTTACATTCAGAATCTTGGAACTTCCTAACAGGTGCTTGAGTCATACATGGGAATATAAGTATAACCAAATCATTGGATTTTAAATGAAGTTTTGCCTTAAGAAAGAGGGTTATACTTGGGGCGCCTGGGTTGGGGCTCAGTTGGTTGAACGTCCGACTTCAACTCAGGTCATGATCTCGTGGTTTGTGGGTTTGGGCCCTGCGTCGGGCTGACAGCTCGGAGCTTGGAGCCTGCTTCAGATTCTGTGTCTCTCCCTCTCTCTCTGCTCCTCCCCCGCTCACACTCTGTCTCTCCTTCAAAAATGAATAAACATGAAAAGAATTTTTTTATTTTTTTTTTTATTTTTTTTTTTTTCAACGTTTATTTATTTTTCGGACAGAGAGAGACAGAGCATGAACGGGGGAGGGGCAGAGAGAGAGGGAGACACAGAATCGGAAACAGGCTCCAGGCTCCGAGCCGTCAGCCCAGAGCCCGACGCGGGGCTCGAACTCACGGACCGCGAGATCGTGACCTGGCTGAAGTCGGACGCTTAACCGACTGCGCCACCCAGGCGCCCCGAATTTTTTTAAAGAAAAGAAAGAGGGTTACACTTAAATTTTCTTATAGCACTGGTGTGTACATGGTGGCTAGAAGGAGGGGGATCATTTAGAAATGTTTTCATTTGGCTTCATTAAATCCAAATAGCTGTTCTGATTTTTGTCAGGTTAATTCAACTGTTGATCCCTTTAGGAAAGTTAACTGTGTCAGGTACTGTGGCTATGTGGAATATGAAATGTTAGATGAAAGAAGAAAGAAGTATAAAGGGGTAATACCTTAATGGTATTTTAAAAATCAAGATAATAAAAATATTTAAAGAATATGTATGCTTGATAAGACTTTGTAGATGTCTTATTGAAGTCTGAATATACAATGATTACCATTACAGTAACTAGTGTCTATACTGTCTTTTATGCATGACTTCATTTTCATCATCCAAGGGCAGAATGTATGGCTTCTTCAACTGGACTGTCTTAGGTACTCAGGGTAGTACTCCTATAAAAGTTAGTTCTTTCATCTTAGTTTTCCCCCTGTCTTATTCTTTTCTAGATGTTTTTACAAACTATTTTAAAGGATAGACAATTTATTTAGTTGTGTGTGTGTGCTTTTGACCCTGCTTTTACCACTGTGCCATACAT
The DNA here is from genome assembly GCF_022837055.1 of Prionailurus viverrinus. NCBI lineage: Eukaryota > Metazoa > Chordata > Mammalia > Carnivora > Felidae > Prionailurus > Prionailurus viverrinus. Next base: position 51,068,661 of record NC_062570.1, read on the forward strand.
ATTTTAGACACTTAGAAAATATTTGTGGAGCAAGTATATAAATGTGCACAAAGAGTAATACAGGGCAGAAATAAACTTGCCATAGAGAGTTATGCCATTTTTCAAAAGGGAAGAAAACTGGTATGTTTCCTTTCAGTCTGCTTCAAAAGGAGGTTCCACAGTGCTTTAGTGTTTTTACAGGTATTTTACATACACTTAGTTTTACAGGTATTTTACATACACTTAGGAGTTAATGCATCATTTGCTCTTGCTAACCCACAAAAGATTTACTACAGATTATGTGTGTATATATGTGTATGTATGTATATATATATATATATATATATATATATATATATATATATATACACATATATATAATACATGTAATATGTATGCATATATATCATATGTATATTCATATATATGAATGTATATGTTTATTAACATAACTTTGTATATTGTATTTATATATTCATTCTTTCTCTTACTATCTTGAATTTTTTCATGGAGGGTTTGTAGATACTAGTTCATAATCTGTTCACAAAATGAGGATAGTTGATTATAGTTTGGATTCAAACTTGTAAGCTTTTTCAGATGATACCATTTTGGATCTAACCATGTCCAACTAGACTGAAGTAATTTTTTTCTCTGTTACTTTGTGATTTTCTGCCTCTATGCCTATTCATAGTTTACCTTCTCTCTGTCTGAAATGCCCTCTTCCCTTACACATTGCTTATTTAACCATATACTTCTAAGACATTCCATCTCAAAAGCTACTTATTCTAGAATTGTTACCTAATCTTCTCAAGGGGAAGCAGTATTTAGGGTCTCCTGGTTTCCCATTGACTGTATATTTACCTCATAAGATACATGATGTTTTCTCTTTTATATGAGAATTACTATACTTGCCTTTACATTTTATACTATAAACTTATTAAGTGATGCATGTGGTTTACTTTTATATTTTATGAAAGATTAACAGAGTAATTAATAAATATTTTTATACATTATCAATAAAAGGAAACAAAAATATAAATTTTGAAGTAAGGTAGAATTTAATTCCATTGACTTTCTAAACTTCAATGAAGACATTGCTAAGGTATCAATACAAATAAACTGAATATAAACAGTTACAGTTTTATAACGTTCCCTATAGGGGCTCCTGGGTGGTTCAGTCAGTTAAGCGTCTGACTTCTACTCAGGTCATGATCTCGCGGTTGGTCATGATCTCTCAGTTGTGAGTTTGAGCCTCACATTGGGTTCTGTGCTGACAGCTTGGAGCCTGGAGCCTACTTTGGATTCTGTGGCTCCCTCTCTGCCCCGCCCCCACTCGTGCCCTGTCTCTCTCTATCTCAAAAATTAATAAACATTAAAAAATTAAAAAATAAAGTTCCCTATAAAGGGAATATTTAATAACATATCACTTATGTGATATGTTAATAAGTCACATATGACTTATTAAGTCATAGGGTCAGAACAAGAATTCTTATTTGAAAAAAAGTTGATATAAGTAAATCAATTAATAGAGATAATGAACAAAATCAATTCTGCTTATGTTGTGATAAGCATTCTAAAAGTATAAAACACTTTAAATCATAAAATGTCCAGATCTAGTAGTAATGAATAACTGGAAAAATATTGACTGTAAATGAAATTAAAAATAAAAAAAAAAAACAAGATGGTTTTTTGACTGGATGGTTCAGTCAGTTGAGCATCTGACTCTTGATTTAGGCTCAGGTCGTGATTCCAGGGTCATGGGATTGAGCCCTGTGTTGGGGTCCATGCTGAGCAGGGAGCCTGCTTAGGATTCTCTCTCTATCCCTCTGCCACTCTCCTCTGCTTGTGCACTCTCTGTTTGTCTCTCACCCTAAAATTAAAAAAATAAAATAAATAAAAAGGAAAAGCTAAAATTTACAAATTGATTGAAGCACTCAGTTGTATTCTCAAAGAATACCCAGGGGTAATAGTTTATCATACACTTACTTTTCACATTTTAGAAAAGAATGTACTGAAATAGATACATATCTGTCTTTTTCCAAGATCTCATTCCACATGCAGCCCTTCAAAAATTTTCTTCCCAGTATCTACCAGAGATATAAGTATTTGAACACTATATGACTAAAGAGATTACAATGACTCAAATTATTACGGCTTGATGGATTCAGTGGAAAATGGTATTTATAAAAGAGAGATTTCACAAAAATTAAAATTCTAATATCGTTTGAAAATGTAACTGTTTTTCTAACCTTATAAAGATTCAAAGTCTTAGCTGAACCTTTGATATAATCCTAAAGTTACTTTCAGTAACCAAAGAACACTTTGTGTCTTCTCTGTAAAAGCTGTTTCATCTGCTCTCCAAGAGAAGACTGATGTTAAGTGATACGCAGTCATTGAGGATGTCTCTTGATGTCATTAGTCTAATCAGTAGGCAGAAATCCAGGAGAAAACCTTTAAGATATTCTGTTTATTGTTTCCAGTTTCACTTTTTCTTCTTTTAAGATAGGAAAGTATTTGCATTTTAAAATATTTCAATCATCATTTATATAGTTCATTTGTAACATTTATTCAGCAAACTCAGTGTGGACAGTTTAGAAAATCAGCTATGAATTGGATAATTAAATCTGTTTAAATATGGAATTACTTATCCAAGCTTGACAAATTCCCATTAACACTTACAGAAATGTGGAATGCTACATACGATAAAAACAGGAGCAAAGAAACCAAAAAAAAAATCAGACTTGATTATTTCTCCAAAGATTCTTGTGTTTTTACCTTTTAAATATTTTATACAACCACAGTGATTGTCATGATGTTTTGTGTGTTTGGAAAATGTTTTGTGTGTATTTCTAAATAATGAGCTAGATACTTCTGGAATAATGGCCTGGGAGAAAGCAACATTTAATTGCTATCTCAGGAACCGGTAATTGACTTAAGAAATCCTAGAGTGACGAGAGATCATATGACACCTTGCCACTGTGAATATTTATCTGTAGTATAAATAGCTTTATAAACTTTGTGGGAATTCAAAGCTCTTAAATGCTAAGGGTTCTTTATTCAGAGTTTTACAGTAGAGAATGTCGAGGACTTTTAGAATTTAAGTGGAATAAAAATGGAGTCTATGGGGCATGCTTACATAATTCAGCCCTAAACAAGATTTAATTAGTCAATTATCTAATAAACATCAGAATTCATAAACAGTGCACAACTGAGTATGTTGAATAAAAGTTGCAAATTGCCTGTATTCATAACGGATGATTGAAACATCATTAAAGATATGTAAATGCAATATCATTTCATTAGAATTTTGAGGAGAAAACAGTAATTAGAAAAAGAATTGTGAAGTGATATTAGGTATCTTCCCATTTGAAATGTGCTCATGATATCTTTCATAAGAAGATGATTATAGTTCAAGTTCATTTAGCAGCCAGGCTGCAATCTGATTGGCTTTACTCTCCTTCCTTCTGAATTTGGTAGTATCTTATGAGCATGGTATCAGGAAATGTGGACAATTTTTTGTTTAATCTACTAGATTTTGAAAGAGATGTTTGGCAGAGTTCAGTTTGTGTTGTAAATGAAACTTAAGCTACTCTAATTTTCTGAGGCTTTTTATTTCGCTAACACAGTGTATATCATTGAGTACATTGGAGAATTGGCATGATTGCCAAAAGAAACACAGCCGCTACACTCCCATAACGTGTGCTCATGCTTCATTGTTTTTGTGGTTTTTGAAGGAAGGAACATGCCCATTCTCAATATCTACATTAGTTATATATTGTTAAATAAGAAGGCCTGACCGAAGTGGCTCTAATACCTTGGTGGCCTATGTAAGCAACCCAAAACCTAAGCTAGAGTCATTGCACTTGAATCCGAGAAAATGAAATTTAATAGACACCCATCAGAAATAACCAACCAGGCATTCCTGAATAAGGTGACCACCTAAACTGCGCTATTTTATTAAACTACACTAGTTCATTTTCTCTTCCATATAACAGTCTTCAGAAATATAAGTGGTCTTTTCTTCACTTTGTGCGCACTACATCCCCATGAATTCAGTTATGGTCATTACTCTCCCTAGGTTAGTAATGAACGTGATAGCTGTTCTCTGTCTTTCTAGCCCAAGCTCCAGAACGCATTTCTAACTTGGTGGGATCACCATTGTCCCAAGAAATGGTTCTTTATTTATGTTCATGGAATCAACTTCATAAGTTTACTTAAAGACACAAAATCTGAGAGACGAACTTAACCTAACCAAAGTCACGACAGAACAAGATGTCTGTTTTTATTGGAACTGTCAATTATTTTGCATCACCAACTCTCCTGAGTTATTATTAAAACATAAACCTCTCTATATCCCTGTATCTAGTGTTTTGTTATCTTCAATTTATGCAACCAAGCGTGTAGCATTTTACTTAACACGTTATAGGTTCTCAATAAATGATTGTTGAAGAAGGGAATATATTATCCTACAGTATAAATAGATCTATTTGGTGTCCATGTTTGTTCTTCAGGACAAATGATTATAATTTATGACTCTAGTAGACAACCTATAAAATAGTCCCCAGTAGCTCTTGCTTCCTGTCATGCACAGTTTTGTGTGGTCTTCCACATTACATCAGAGTTGATGTATATGAGTCACAGAATATTACTAAAGTGATACTATGACTTCTGAGGTTGGGGCTTAAAAGACATTTCGGCTTTCCTTTTGAACTCTTGGATTGCAGTATCTAGGGGAACCTGGTTTATGACCCTGAAGACCCTCAGGTAGCCACTAGAGAGGCCCATATGAAGAGGGCTTGAAGCCTGCCAACACTTACATCAATTTGGCAGCCTGTGTAAACCACCTTGAAAATGTGTTCCCCAGACCCAGTCAGGCTCTCAGATGATTGTATCCTGAGACATTCTCATTCCTGTAACCTAATGAGAGATCCTGAGTCACAACTACCCAATCACATTGCTTTTAAATTTCTAACCCACAGAAACTCTGAGAGGTAATAAATGGTTATTTTTTGAAATCCCTCATTTTTTGGGTGAGTTTTTTGCGGAATTAGTAACTAATATAATGACCTTATCCAAAAAGGTTAGATAGAGCTCCTCTGAAGTCTATAGGCTCCTATAATCCTTATATCAGAATACCAATATCTAAAAGACATAGGCCAATATCATTAGATTCTTACTTTCTTATTAACTTTATAAAGAAATTATTGACTTGATCAAGTCCAAGTTTCAGTTTAAACGGCTGCTGCAACTTACATGACAATATCTATGTTTATTCAGATTAGATACTCCATTTAGTTAGCTGTGATTTTTCATTACTTCAGACTGATCTGATACATATATATATGTTTATGTATGTAGATACATATGTATGTATGTATATACAAATATATAATATAGTATCATATAAATCATTATACATATATAGTATCATAGAAATCATTATTTATGTATATATATAATGATTTCTATGATACTACATTATATATTTGTATATGTATTTACAAATTTGTATGTATATTTGTAAATTATATTTGTATATAAATATATACTTTATTTGACCCTGACTATATTCTGGCACAGTTAAAGGCTTTTTATACATTTTAACTCATTGAATCCTCATAAAATGCCTGTAAAATAGGTACACTGATTAGTCCCTTTTTACAGATGAGGAAACAAGTTCAAATAAGCTAAGCCATGGAAGACTGCAAAGTCTATGCCTCACCGCTGTGCTGTGCAAGCTTGCTGCCCACCTGGCTAGCAGTTAGCAGTATTGCATTCTGGTACCACACTCCTGAACCATTCTGCATACTAACCACCTTAATATTGGCTTATTCATGGCATAGTTGTCAATGAGTCCCATGTATTCTTTAGGTTGCAAAACAGATTTTTGGAGCTAATGGGGAAGAGCATGATAATACGCAGATAGAAGAGGGACTGAATAGGACAAAGTCAACAGGGCTACTCTACAAACAAGGATTGTTACTTAGAACTTCTCACTCATTTTCCCTTTTACCCTGCATCCCCCTCTTTACAACAAAATGAAGTTCCTGTTTTGCTTAATGGCAGAGGACTATTGGAGATTCTGAGAAGAAACTTCATCTTCATAGATAGATGCAGGTCATTAATCACTCTGTTTAAGCTGATAAAATATTTCATTTTCATAATATGTCCTGCATTCCCACTTTTTGCTACATATTTATCATAATCTCTGGGGTACTGAGTCAACTAGAATCTTTGGTATATTTTATAGTCAGTGTTTTAGATAATGATCAGATATCTAAACTAATGATTAAAACAATACCAACAAGAGTGAGTCTGTTTTTCCTTTATTTTGTATTTTCTATTTGTTGCACTTACCCTTCAGTGGCATTTATGAATTCATACCAGATTATCTGGGATATATTTGAATAGATTTGGTCTGGGACTAACTTAGTAATTGGAACTTTTGAGTAGACTTTTTCCATAGAAATCTGAACATTCTTAAAGATAAACACAGATTGACTCAGATTTTTATAACTTAGTCTCCTTATTTCATATCATCAATCTGACTGAGTTTTTGGCTTTTTAAGCATTCTTTTTTCCTGTAATTCTCTTCATGCACTTAAAGCCTGACTCATCCTCCACCTCATTAGATGCCTCTTGTCTCTTTCAGCAGTCTTTGCTTTTGAAAAAAATGCTTTTCATTTTATAGCCTTTCTGAACCAGAGACTCCTTGTGCCCATCATTGTCCCAAGCACCTGAAGCACAGATTCAGGGGCAGCAGTGTGTGTGTCTTCTGTCAACCCACCTGTCCTGGTTGACATCTCAAGTGTAGTATATTGTTTTATGGATTGATGAGAATCCAGCATTAGAGAATCATTGTATGATTATACTACATGAAATAGGCCAATGATTTTAAGATTTCTATAACAGGCCTTTGAGGTTTTCCAGAAAAAGCTCAGTGTATCCAGACAAAGTTCACTGAGTCTAGTGGATAGAATTTGGGAACTGTTTTCTTTTTCTAATTTTAATAGTAGAAGAGAACACAAATGGCACAGGACTTAGAGTTAAGGAGTAGGATATTGGATTTTATTTTATCTCTGCATTATTCTCACTCTGTGACCTTGGATGTGTCTTAAGTTTCTTATTGGTTAAGTGGGCATAATACTAAATTACTAGTTTACTTCCCAGGGTATGTTTATGTGAGAAGCAAATGAAAGAGACTTTTTATAAAGCTATTTTAAATATTAATCAATATTTATAGGTATACATTATCTTCAGTAACAAAGCAGTGCATACTTGAATATCTATCCATCCATTCCCCCTCTCCTTGCCATGATGGCAGGCAATGGCTATATTTTATTTGTCTTTTTACCCTCTACAGCATCAGTGTCACGGGATGGCCCTAAGCATATTATCAAATAATCAATAAATATAAAAGATATTGTGATTGATTGCTTTTTGTTTTTCCATGATATAAATGCATAAAAATGGATGATATCCAAATACAACTTATTGTATTTGGACATGCCTGGGGAAAAAGAAAAAGAAGAAGTCATGAAGAAATAATATGTTCTGTGGTTACTGATAAATATTAATAACCAGATTTCCAGTGAAGGTGGGAATAAAGAACTGATTTAGAATTTCCTGGTTTCTTTACATAGTGTAAATACTTCCACCATTATTGATTTCAAGTTACTAATGTGGCCTTACTGAAAGTGAAATTGGAAAGAGATTTGTAGTAGCACACCATTACACAGTATTTCCAGAATACAGAAAACAAGAGATAAAAGTAATTTCAAGAGTATAGATAAGAATGAAATATAGGAAAATAGTTAAGGATTCATGAATTTTGAATCCTTAGTATTTTTGTCTGTAACATTTTTTAGGTGTAGGTTTATAAAATTCATTTATTTACTTGAGCATGAGCAGGGAGGGACAGAGGGAGGGAGGGAGGGAGGGAGCAAGAGAGAGGGGGAGAGAGAGAGAAAGAGAAAGAGAGAATACCAAGCAGGTTTCATGTACAACACAGAGCCTGATGTGTGGCTTGATCCCATGACCCTGGAATCATGACCTGAGCAGAAATTAGGAGTCAGATACTCAACTGACTGATCCACCCAGGTACCCCTATAACATTTTTTTTTTATGATGGTTGTGTTTATCACTCAGATTACAGTATCTCTGAAACTGTGACATTTGGCTCTCATGAGGTCATATGAGCTGGCTCTAGCATACACATGAATATATTCCTTTCTTTGAGATAGCTCTGACACCTCACTAGAACTACCCACAATTTACCATAGTTTGGAATAAGCAGTGGTGGGTTTTTCTGTACCGCTGGCCAGAAATTGTATTTACTAAAGTATTAAGAGGTGTTTACTAAATAGATTTTAGATCCCTCCCCTTTTTTATTGCTCTTGCCAAGAATTAAAATACCTTATAAAGTCTATACTATATTAAGAAATTCATCACTTTATATATGCATGTAGACTAAGTACATCAGATTTTAGGTCACTGCTACAACTAGTAGTTCTTGCCAATAAAGAATAAAAATAAAGCTTATAAAATTTAAAAATAGGAATTACTTAGTAGCAACAATTCTCAGCATAAAGTACATGGGGTTCTTTTAAAAATTATTTTAAATTTTATTTTATTATTTTTATGGGGTTAACATAATATTTATGACACTAATTCAATCATAGAATGAATAGCTAAAGGTGTTAATTCCTCACTCCATTCTTCCAAGGACTACCTTATTCAAGCCAAAGAGGATTCTTATCACCTATCATCACTTTTTCCCTTCACATATTTTTCAGCTTTAGATCTTCCCATCTATTCTTCTTACCTTCTCGCCTGAGTCAGGAAAAGAGTTTTGTTGTTTTTTTTTTACTTTAGCCAAATCTGAGCTAGGTTCTGGCTCTAAAGCCCTAAAACTATGAAAAGAAAGGCTGTTTGGAACATGACAGGCAAAAAATATTATCTTTAGAAAGTATTGTGGATTTTATTTTAAAACTAAAAACAATGTATGTTTAAATCAGAAAAATGAAATTATAAACAAGAGTTTAATTTTTAAAAATGTATGTCATCTTTAACAAACAACATTAATAATTATAGTAGACAAGTGGATGGATGGCTAGATGGATGGATGGATGGATGGATGGATGGATGGATCAATGGACAGAGAGAGAGAAAAATAATAGAAGAAATATATGCAGAGATGTGGATAGACATATATAATGTTCACAATCATATATTTTTTTATCTTCTGTTTACTTTCATAGAACATTATTCTATAATCACTTCTTTGTATATTAATTGTAAATAGTCTTTTAATGATTAGAATACCATATCATACAGATATGTGATAGAACAGTTATCTTAACTAATTTTTGGTTTAAAAATTTTTTTTTCAATGTTTATTTATTTTTGGGACAGAGAGAGACAGAGCATGAACGGGGGAGAGGCAGAGAGAGAGGGAGACACAGAATCGGAAACAGGCTCCAGGCTCTGAGCCATCAGCCCAGAGCCTGACGCGGGGCTCGAACTCACGGACCGCGAGATCGTGACCTGGCTGAAGTCGGACGCTTAACCGACTGCGCCACCCAGGCGCCCCTAACTAATTTTTGGTTTAATATGTTGCTTTCTAATTTTGGGAATTGTAAGTAACAGTATGTTAAAAACTCTTATATGCCATTCTTTGTATTTATCTCTTTTTTTTTTAATTTTTTTTTTAACGTTTATTTATTTTTGAGACAGAGAGAGACAGAGCATGAACAGGGGAGGGGCAGAGAGAGAGGGAGACACAGAATCTGAAACAGGCTCCAGGCTCTGAGCTGTCAGCACAGAGCCCAATGCGCGGCTCGAACTCACGGACCGTGAGATCATGACCTGAGCCGAAGTCGGACGCTTAACTGACTGAGTCACCCAGGCTCCCCTTTATCTCCTTTTTTGAGATGTAATTGGCATATCACATTATATGAGTTTTAGGTGTACAACATAATGATTAAATACATGTATATATTGTGAAATGATCTCCACATTAAGTCCAGTTAACATCCATCATCACACATAGTTAAATTTTTTTTTCTTGTGATAAGAACTTTTAGTATGTCTCAGTTAGCAACTTGCAAATATACAATGCAGTATTATCAATTGTATTCATCTTTGATTTTCCTTAGATTGGGTCACTGAGCATATGGGTCATAAAGTATGGACAGTCTAAAATTGTTGTTATGTATACTTTGAAATTTTATTAAGGACACTTGTCTATGTCTAATGAAAATGGCTGATGTTGATTCCTCACTACTGCCCATGCTTCTTTGTATCCATGTCTATAACAGAAAACTATGACATTTGTATCATGTTTGTGAGTAATAAAATAGAAGTTTTCATGTGATACATCAAAAGCTCATGACTTGTGAGGAAAAGAGATCTGGTTTTAAACCATGCATTTCTCACATACTATGAACGTGATTCAAGTTTTTTTTTTATTGTGCATGCATTTATCTCCCCATCTGTAAGGAAAATGTTATAATTATCTTGGGTAGTGTTGTAAGGATTATAAATAATGTACGTAAATTGAGTTATACAGTGTTGATTCTTAGTAGATGGTAGTTATTTATAAAGTCCAGGAATGATTTCAGGAAATACTACCATAAACTGAATTGGATTTTAGCCAAAGAAGTACAGCTCATCTCAGCAAGTAAAATCAGCTTTTTAATGACCTTACATGGCCAGTACCTGGATTTCACCCCTCAGCTTAAATCTAAAACCTGCTTTCATGAGTAAGCAGCAACCTCCTCATAATTATAGCATTATCCACCCCACCATGAAAATCCATTAGTGCATCTGCCTTGTTTTTTGGAGGGATTATTAATAGGGCAATATTGTAATTCTCATTGGAAAAGCTGAAAATGATCTTCACAGTAAAAAAAGAACATGATGAAATTAAAAGCAATTGATTTATGTGTAATTTATAACACATGTAATTTGTTATCACTTAAATATATGCATATGTATTTAAATATGTTTTTGAAGCTACGTCTACTTAGGGCTACCTAAGCACTTTTAATACTTATTAATCAGGATTTAAACAAAAGATGTATTTTAGATTCTTTTACGTAAAGATATATCTTTAATAGCTAACTCTTGGCAAGCATTTGCAATATGATTCTTTTAATTATATTTAAATTTTAAAGCGACTAATTTATTCTGGTAACATCCTTTGTCCTTATAGGGTCACTTTATCCCAATGGGAGCCACTTTTTTGTCCGGGTCTTTATGATTTCTTAAAACAATTAAAGGAATTTTAATATTAATCATTGGAATTTTAACATACAGGCAAGGCATGCATTCTCCAGATCATCATTGCTCCAGTAATTCCCATTTCTTTACCCACTGATGGCACCTACTTAATCCAAAAAGATCTTATTTTGCCATGTTTATCCTACAGTGTCACCAGAGTATTCTTTCTCTTCTCAAATTTGACCAAACTAATCTGCTTCCTGAGAATCTTCACTGGCTCCCTGGGGTGCCTGAGTGGTTCAGTCAGTTAAGCGTCCAATTCTTGATTTCGGCTCATGTCTTGACCTCACAGTTTGTGAGTTTGAGCCCCGTGTCGGGCTCTATACTGGCAGCATGGAGCCTGCTTGGGATTCTCTCTCCCTCTCTGTTCCTTCACCCATCGTACGTGCTCTTTCTCAAAGTAAATATATAAGACTTAAAAAAAAAATAATCCTCACTGCCTTCCTATTAGCCTCCTGAACATTTTAACGTGTCAATCAAGATCACTTATTTACCTTTAAACTTTGTTTCTGTTGTCAGAAAAGGAGAACTGACATTTGTTGAGGACCTAGTATTTTGCAGACATGGTGCTATGTACTTTGCATAAGTATACTTTGCTAGTTTTCTCATAACAATCCTATAGTTTAAAAATAAAGAAATGGAGGTTAAGAGAGATTAAGTAGATTTGTCCAAGGACAGAAGCTAGTAAACGATATATTTAAACCAGTGTTTACTTCACTTCAAATCTTTTGCTTTTTCCAGTGTCCCAGTGCAGCAGCAATTGGGCAGGGATCCTTAAAATACCAAGAATGGTTGTGTGTAGGAGTAGAATTAAATGAATCTAAGTGGTAAATTGAATTAATCATGTTGCATAGCTATTATGTTGACTTTAACAAATTAATGAAGTATGACAATGGCCAATGAATGACATGCTACAAAACCACTGTTATAAATGTATATTAGGAATGATAGAAAACTGTGTAGTTATGGGAAAAGTAATTTGGGAAGAAAAAACACTACAGACACAAGAGAACAGGGAAACACATCTCATCTTGAACTTGCAAAAGAACCATTGAGAAAGAATACTTGGGAAGGTACTTTCAGCCAACACAAATGGCTCTCTGAAGGCAGCTTGAGTCTGTAAAGAGATTGAGGACTAAAGATGCTGACAACATAAAATGTAGTTGAAGATAACCGGCTCCATTAACTTGATATGCTTTTTAATTTAAGTACAAGTAACTAAGAATGAACCTTCTGAGAACAGAGAATTATAAAATGTTAGCACGCCTGTTCTCATGGTTATGTTACTTAAAAACATCTCTTTTTTTTTAATTTAAGATTTTCTCTCAGATCATTTTTTTTATGCCAGAAGACTGTTATTTATAATAAGGTTTTTTACATGACTTTTGAGCCATATAGCAAGTCACTGTTGCCATGTAAAATATAGATATAAAGCACAGGAATTAATGGTTATTCTTCCTTCTTTTTAAAACCACCAGTTTTATGCTGATCTAACTCTGTGAAACCCATGAAGATGAATAATAAAGCAGCCATTGATCACAGGGGCTAACAATCCAGCAGGGCAGACAGGCAGGCACAAATACATACAATATCTATACTTGTTATAAAATACATTTCATGAGTGATATTGCGTATTGTAAGGCCTATAGGAGGGAAAGATCAATTTGATTTTTGAATATCAAGAAAGACTTCATGAGGTCAGACAGTGTTTGTGGACAAGTAAGGCAGAAGACCAAGTTTCAAGCTATTCTTTTGCTTCCTATTTGATGTTTAAATCTCCATAGCTCACTTGCCTTTCTTATTTGTAACAGATGATTTAAAATTTTTGCCTTAAGGACAGATTGCATATTCAGACAAAAAAAAAAAAAAGACCAAATAAATAAATAAACGATTTAGAAGAAATCATAGGAGAAAATCTAAAGATTTTCTGGTGTAGATCTTGGAATAGGAAAAGCTTTATTAAATAGAACCCAAAGAGATTTAGAATGTCTTAATGTTTTCCTTTATCTTTGTTAACAAGTAAGAGTGTGAAAGACAAAACAGATAAGAACATATATTTGTGATACTATGTCTGGAAAATGATGCTATATCTGGAATATATTTAAAAATCCCTCAGAACTGAATAAGGAAAATACATTGACAAATAGGTGAGAGACTTACCAGTCACATCACAAGATAGGATGCCCAGGTGCCCCATAAAAATATGAAAGTGTTCAACCTCATTGATTGTTGGAGAAATGCAAAATAAAATCACAGTATGATTTTTTATCAGAGAAGTGAAAATTCCAAATGATGAGGAGGATGTGGAGGGACTAGAACTCTCATGTACTTACTCTTGGTAAAAATATAAACTGGCAAAATCATTTTAAGAGTTGTTTGACAGTTTCCAATAAAGGTAAGTATAAGTGTACCCTGTGACTCAGCAAATCTTTGCTCTAGGGATATGCTGTATTAGTTTTCTATTGCTGTTGTAACAAATTACTATAAATTTAGTGGCTGAAAACAACACAAATGTATTATCTTATAGTTCTTTAGATTAAAAACCCAAACAGGTCTCCTTGGGCAACAATAAAGGTATTTTATGTTCCTTTCTGGACGCTAGGTTAGAATCCCTTCTCATGCCACTCACAGCTTCTGGAAGTCTCCTGTATTCTTTTTCTCATTACCCCTTCCTTCATTAAAAAAAATTTTTTTTTCAACGTTTTATTTTATTTTTGGGACAGAGAGAGACAGAGCATGAACGGGGGAGGGGCAGAGAGAGAGGGAGACACAGAATCGGAAACAGGCTCCAGGCTCTGAGCCATCAGCCCAGAGCCCGACGCGGGGCTCGAACTCACGGACTGCGAGATCGTGACCTGGCTGAAGTCGGACGCTTAACCGACTACGCCACCCAGGCGCCCCCTTTCCTTCATTTTTAAAGCCAGCAGTGTTGGATTCCTTCACCCCTTTTTCCCTCATCACATCTCTCTCTGCCTGGCTCTATCTCTCTCTACCTCTATATCTATCTCTTTGTCTTTCTCTGCTTTTCTCTCTGTGCCTCTCTCTCTCTGTCTCTCCCTCACCATAGCCAGGAAAGCTTCTCTCCTTTTAAGGACCGATTACATTGACCCACCTGAATAGCCAACCAAGGACAATGACCCCATCTCAAAGTCCTTAACTTACTCACATCTGCTAAGGCCATTGGTCATGTAACATATTGACAGATTTTGGGAATTAGAAAGTGAATGTAAAATTCAAAAACAGGCAAAATTAATCAATGCGTTAGAAATCATGATAGGTGGTATCCCTGGGGAGGATATGATTTATGACTGGAATAGGACATGGGTGGGAAGACTTTCAAGATAATAGATTTGTTCTATTTCTTAACCTAGGCACTGCATAACTTTGTTTAGTTTGTGAAATTGTGAATGTTATACTTAAATACTACATTAAAAATATGCTGTACTAACTTCACAGAACTGAAGATAAAATAATCAAATGATATAACAATATTGGGAATCCTCTTTATTGGAACCTACTCTTTAACAGGTTTTCACTAATTTTTTTTTCTGTTCTCATATAACCAATAAGAGAAATATTACCATCTCCATTTAACAAATGATGGGACTAAGAACCAGAGGTAAGTGGCATAATTAATAAAGATCAGCACCTTGACTCAAACCAGTGCTTATACTTCAAAGCCTGTGTTTCTTTCCATGATATTAGGATAATTTGCCAGATATGTAAAATTCTTGGGAGGGAGCCAGAATGTGGGTATTCAAGAGTAAGCACTACAGGGTCTGGATATGTATGTGGAAATAAAAATGCTAAGAAATTCTAAATCATAAAGCAGATGTGATTTGATACAGAGTCTAAGAAAAGAAATAACCCATTGAGTTTATCTGCCTCTTTTAAGAACCTTAACTCCATTCTTCAGATTCAATCAGCCTTTCCTCTAGTCAAAGAAGTCATGTACCATACAGACCATAGGTTCCTCATCCATTTCTCGCCTTGTAGAGAAATATTTGAACCATGTAACTCTTCCATTTTATAATAGTGGAATTTTTGATAGGTAGTAATTACTTTCTGAATCAGGAACCTATGGTGTGCATGGTATCACATGTGTTTCTTTAGGATTCCTCACACATGGTTTATCCCCAGAGCTAAGTGGTGGTGAGAGAGAACTAGAGTGAGAATGAGAGACAGGGGCAGAGAGAGAGAGTGAGAGTGAGAGAGAGAGAGAGAGCGCAAGTGAGTGCATGTAGTTGAAGTGCCCTTTATATTATAATCAGTCGTGAAAGTGATATACCACCCCTTCTGCCATATTCTCTTGATCACACAGACCAACTCTAATACCTTATAGGAAAGGATTACACAAAAGTGTGTATACCAAGGGGACAGACTCATTGGGGACCACTTAGAGGCTCATTAGTCATTAGTATGGATATAATATTTACAAGAAATTGTAGGTTATAACAAAAATATAAACACCATAAGGCTTTAGCAAGCACTGTTAGGTAGTATTAAAAATATGGCATTTGTATCTCTTAGATAAACAGTACTACACAGAATGGTAACAAGTCAATATGCTGACATATTTTGCTTCTCAAACTATTTTCTTGGAGTATAACTCATAGGATTTATATAAAATAGATCATGCATGTAAAGTTTTATTAATATTTATTTTGTTTACATGAATGATCCATCATTAGCAGCAGACAGGACCACACTCATAACACATCAACAGCTCTTTGCCTTTGTATTCTTGTTCCTAGAACTTTCAACCCTGACCTTAAACTCTGAGGGTCAGCATTTCCTACTCTTTAACCTGAGCTTACAGGATTCTTTCAAACCTATAATGTTGCTGTGTTGCTTATGTTTTAATTCTCAGAGGAGACTGACAAAGATTTTTACTATTTTTTCCCTAACATCTTGACATGATTTTTTTTAGGGATCCAGAAAAAATGTATTAACTTACTGAGAAATACTGAGAAGGATTTCCTTCATAGAAACACTCCTGTCTAATAGATTTTGAATATAGTCTAGACACTGGACAGTTTAATTTGAATTTCAAATAAAAAATAATTTTTTGAGTATAAGTATATTCCATGCAATATTTGGGACATGGTTATTTTTTAAAAAGTGTTTTTGTTGATTTGAGAATCAAATTTAACCAGAATTCTGTATTTTCATTTGCTTACTCTGTTAATCCTACCAGGCCAGCATTATGTAACATTGTGACTCACTTGGGCAGCAGTTTCTCTCCAAACTTCAGAATCTGCTGTATCCTCGTTTCACCGTCTTTACTTCTCAGATTCATCCTTACTAAGTTGTTTGTCCAAGTATCTTACCCATTGCCCTCTCTCCATTTGGAACAGGGCATTTTCTCTGTGTGCCATCCTGACTTGTCTGGGTTTCCAAGTTCTGTTTCTTGTCAGTTTTTTTCAACAAGATCTGGTTCCTCCTGTGCCTTCAGGCACTCCCCGCAAGATATAGTGAACAGAACTAAGGCCAAACTGCCTCAGTAAAACTGTCCACTGTTTCAACTTGTGCATTAATTGAAACTGTCCCTAGATGACATTATACCTGACTTTACTGAACAAACTAATCACTTGTTCTCTTTGACTTAGAATGATGCACCCAAACTTCCTGAGTAAGTTTTCTGTCAGCTCAGAAAGAACGTTTACAAAGATCCACATAGCCAGCAGGGATCCCCTGGTCTCAGCAAGCTTATTCTTCATACCATGTTCAGCCATGGACATGTGTCTGCTTTTGGTATATCAAAAGGACACAAATGAGATGACTGTATGGGGTACAGTGGAGTGGCACATTACAAGTAAAAGTAAAAAGAGTTTGGATTTTTTTCAGTTTATAATTCTAGATGCTTTTCCAATCAAAGGTCAAACTTTGATGACATGTTAATTCCCTGATTGCACTGAATCTTAAAGACCAGCCTGAATACTTTGAGTTTAGGGAAGGAAACCAGCATGCTTCTCCCCACAGCTGTCTATATGTATTCAGTCAAGAGGAGGAAGCAGCATCCCATCTCAAAAACAAGGCGAGTACAAGCTGGAAATATGATCCCAAACAGTTCTTCAGAGGAAAAATGCTTAAGCAAGAATGGCTCACAGAAGTGCAGGTTCTACTTTGGGAAGGGCAGGCCGAGAAATTGAGAGTAAGACCTGCTAGGAATAGAAAAGGAAAACCGACAGCATTGAGATCATTGCACTTCAGTGAACAAAAGATCTCTGCAGGGCCTTTATGTGTTGACAGCAGGATGTGTCAGTATCGGGAAGACAAGATCCATTTAGGGAAACTGTGCAGCTGGTCAGTGTACAAAGCTAATCTTCATTACCTTTCCATTGATTGCTATTTCTCAATCCTTACAGGCCCTGGACATAAGGGATGTGTCTGGAGCAGTATTTTTACAGTAACATATATAAAAGTATAGTATCTGTAGCCAGATTGCATCTGACCTCAGCAATGTCATTTGCTGTCTTTGTGGTCTTGGGAAATTTGCTTATGGCATATGAGGACTGTATACATATTATCTGCTATTATTATTATTAATTCGTGTTATTATTAATTCATCCTCCTCCTCTTGAGGAGCTTCTCACAGTGTACCCCTTTGCAGTGAGAAAATGGGCAAAGTAGAAGGAAACTAATTCCTCGAGTGAAGCAACATTCCAAGAGCTTTGCTTCCAACATATTTAAACTACATAGCCATCAAGAAAGATAGATAGTGTCATAGCCATTTGGTAGATTGAAAACAAACAAACAAACAAACAAACAAACAAAACTGAGGCTTAGGAAGGGATAGCAACTGGATTAAGGTTACACGGTAACAAAGTGTTGGACTCAGAATTTAAATACTACTCTGTCATTTTCAAAGGCTTCTGTTCATTTCACATGGTTAGAAGAATTCTCAGAAAGTATGCATTCTAATTCTTTCTTGACCTAAAAAAGCAGACAGTTATCTTTGGGAAAACTGACCTCAGATATCCTTTCCATCTTTCAGTGGTATCAGATATTTCTTGGTGCTTATTCTAAAGAAACAGGTTGGTTATATAAATTAATTATTCAGAAAACATTGGCAGGAGTAGAAGAAGGTGGGGAGCCTTAAGAAGTTCAATAGCCATGGTTGCCTTCTTCCTAGCTCTAGGGACTATAAAGATATAAAAATGACCTGGACCATACCATGATAGAGCCCACAGCTGTCTTTGTTACTGACAGCTTTATTTTACTAAAACATTTGGAACTTCCTGCTTTCCATATGGACCCAAGCTTTACTTTAAACACATATCACATAGATACTCTAGATACTGTTAAATGAAAAGATTATATGAAACATTGAAATTGGTACTAGAGACAGCTTTAAGATAGGGATATAATCTTTAGAAAGATATTTTTTTGTCTCCCATTAATGGAACCACATTAAATGCCTAAGGCAGCAAGCAATGTGAAGAGTTAAGTTTTCTTTACTTTTATTAAGACAATCCCAGAGCTTTGTTTTAAAGAGGTAATTACATATCTTAAGTCAGACTCACTTACATCTCTTTGTTCTTACTTGATAACTTACAAATGAGATATATTTAGGATACAAAATATTCCATGAGACTCTAATAAAGCAATTATGAGCTTCCCCTCCTCCTCCTCCTACTAGCACTGTTACTACTACTACTTTTAACATTATAGTGTTCCTCAACATTATAGAGTTCCTACTACATGTTGACATTGTGCTGGGCACTCTACTTAGCTGATTTATTTTGTTGACCCAACAAGAGTACTACAGTGAAGAAATTGAAGTGAATTGATAGAAAAATCAAGATTATTCTTCTACTAGAAGAGTTAATCTCTTGGCTCTCTGGGAGTTGAATTTTGACTCTGCTAAATTATCTAACAATTACTTTGGGTCATTTGACCCCATTCTGTGCCTCAATCCCTCATCTATTAAATGCAAATAATAGTGTCTACTGCATTGGAAATGTTGTTAGGATATTGAAGGAGTTATTGAAGAGAAAACACTTTGAACAACGAACAAATGCTACCTATTATTACTTAACGTGATCAGCCTTAGAGCACACGGTTTCATGTGACATAATTAAGCAAAAGCCACTAACCCACAAAATTTGGACAAATGAAGCCTGGTTGTGTGGTATGCTAGGTCTGAAAATATTAGAAATAAACTCAAAATAGATAAAAGACATAAACATAAGACAGGAAGCCATCAAAACCCTAGAGGAGAAAGCAGGCAAAAACCTCTTTGACCTTGGCCACAGCAACTTCTTACTCAGTAGGTCTCCAGAGGCACGGGAAACAAAAGCAAAAATGAACTATTGGTACCTCATCAAGGTAAAAGGAAACAATCAGCAAAACTAAAAGGCAACCAACGGAATGGGAGATGATATTTGCAAATGACATATCAGATAAAGGGTTAGTATCCAAAACCTATAAAGAACTTATCAAACTCAAAATCCAAAAAAACAAATAATCCAGTGAAGAAATGGGCAAAAGACATGTTGGCCATCCAGATGGCCAAATGACATATGAAAAAATGCTCGACATCACTCATCATCAGAGAAGTACAAATCAAAACCACAATGATATACCACCTCACACCAGTTATGATGGTTAAAATTAACAACTCAGCAGGCAATAACAGATGTTGGCAAGGATGTGGAGGAAGGGGAACTCTTTTGTACTACTGGTGGGAATGCAAACTGGTACAGCCACTCTGGCAAATAGTATGGAGGTTCCTCAAAAAGTTAAAAACAGAACTACCCGACGATCCAGCAATTGCACTACTAGGTATTTATCCAAATGGTGCAGGTGTGCTGCTCAAAGGGAACATGTAACCCAAAGTTTATAGCAGTGCTATCGACAATAGCCAAAGTATAGAAAGAGCCCGTGTCCATTGACAGACGAATGGATAAAGAAGATGTGGGGTGTGTGTGTGTGTGTGTGTGTGTGTGTGTGTGTGTGTGTGTATGTGTGTGTATATAATGGAATATTACTTAGCAATCAAAAAGAAGAAATCTTGCCATTTGCAACCACATGGATGGAACTAGCGGGTATTATGCTGAGTCAAATTAGTCAGAGAAAGACAAATATCATATAACTTCACTCATATGTGGCATTTAAAGTACAAAACAGATGACCATAAGGGAAAGGGAAGCAAAAATAATATAAAAATATGGAGGGGGACAAAACATAAAAGACTCTTAAATATGGAGAGCAAATTGCTACTAGAGGGGTTGTGGGTGGGGGGATGGCTAAATGGGCAAGGGGCATTGAGGAAGACACCTTTGGGGATGAGCACTGGGTGTTATATATAGGGGATAAATCACTGGATTCTACTCCTGAAATCATTGCACTATATGCTAACTTGGATGTAAATTAAAAATAAAAATAAATTTTTAAAAAGAATTAAAAAGACACAAAATATTAGAGCCATTGTGTCTAAAGATAAATAGTTATTCAGAGCAGAATTCCTATTGTTTCTTGAATGGGAGTGAGGAACTAGGCTGATACCAGATACCTGCAGCCAGTGGGGTGAAGGCTCTGGAAGGGCACCTCCTCATTGGAGGGCAGCTTGAGTACTTGCCTGACTGAGGCTCTGCATGATGCCAAAGTCATCACTAATGAAGAGGTCTCCGACACTAATGTTTGCATTTAATAAGTGCTGTATCTTTTACCAAAAGGATTTTACTTGTTATTTGCATATCTGATCAAGCAGAAAACCTTACCGAATAAATAATACTTAACCTTATTGAAAAAAGAATTACATGCAAGAGCACATAATTTTGTAAAAGTTCCTTCTTTGGTAGGAATTTCCAGAAAGCGTAGTATTTTGATTTGTGTTTATGGTTGTGCATACAGTATATACATTTGCAGGCTATGTGTATATGTGTACATTTATCTATGTGGATGTATGGGTTTGCAAATATTCCTTACACATTTGTTAATCAGTAGCCTTTTACATATATGCATTAGATCCCAGTTAATTGGCTTTTTCATAACTACATGTTCACTACACACATTTGTATTTCAAATATACTTTACATTAATAAATATATTTTCTTTAAAAAATATTTGTTTACTTCAAGAGAGAGTGCAAGAGGGGGAGAAGCAAAGAGAGAGGGATAGAGAGAATCCCAAACAGGCTCCACACTCAGCCCAGAGCACAATGTGGGGCTTGATCTCACGACCATAAAATCATGACCTGAGCTGAAATCAGGAGTCAGATGCTCAACCAACTGAGCCACCCAGGTGCCCCAATAAATATATTTTCTTAAACATTTTTATATTCTGATGTTTACAAGAATTATTACAGTTTGGTTTATATATGAGGGAATTGAAGTTTAGGGATTTTAAGTGATTTACCTCAGGCCACACCCCTATATGACCATGTGGAACTAAATCCTAGGGTTTTTCATTCATGCTATACCAAGCTCACCTTGCTCATCACTTACTGTTTCAATTTAAGTTAAAAAAAAAATTAAACCTTACTCTCTCAAACACCCTCCCTCTCAATTAGTGAAATAATCAGGTTTTCCTGCAGGAAAATAGACATTCTTATCACACTCTTGTTGTATATATACATATGCATATATATGTAAATTTGTACATAAAACCATCACAATTTATCATATAGTACTTTAATTTCAAACAAAGGTGAAATAACTAATTTAAATGTAGATGAATTCAGTAACAGTTATTAAGCACTTATAACATACCATGTAGTCTGATAGGATATGCTCTTATGGATAAGAATCTCACTGTCATATAGGTAAGATAATTGTGATAGCAGAGCTATATTCAATATGGTAGAGCAGGGAATGGCTCTTTCATGACTTTTGTCATGATGGTTTTAGGGAACTGGATTCATGTGAAACATTTTATCACAGAAGAATGGCATTCCCCTCTCCCCTTTTAATATAAGCTCCATGGATAAGATAATTTAGATTTGATATAATAAAATCTATCATTTTGCCCCTAAGATAACTCACCGTGTATAACTCCAAAGGTGCTTGTTTCTTAAATGGGTCTGAACGAGTGTTTGTTATCTAACATTTTAAAATACCAAAACTCGCCGTTCTCATGTATTAACATTGAGCTAATAGGTTCATTTTAGAGTGTATGATTTAAGCCCTTTATTCTATTAAAAAGTCAACCAATAATAAGTGATGTGAAATTAATTTACCAAAGTCACACGTTGAAAGACACATCAAAGTATAGTAATATATGAAAATGCCATCCCACTTGTGAATGAAGAGCTAATAATGAAATTATTATTGTCAACAGTATAATGAAGTTTAATTCAACAAAGTTTAACTGAACATCATTAGTATCTTCATTTATAATTGTAATCAACTAATTAAATGTATATATGATAATTACTTCTTGCCAAAACTACTTGTCTACTTCTTGCATATGTGTCCTGTCAGTATTTGCATTTGTTTTTGGTGAAATTTAAATCTCTTAATGGTAGCTTAAAAGAATGGAATGATTGACTTGACATTTATTGTGTGTTAACTGTCACAGCAATACTCACTGTGCTGACTGGAGCCACCATTTTAGGTAAAGAATGCTGAATGAAAGATACTGATGGCAAAACATAATGTGAGGCTAAAGAATAGCAACATTATTTACTAGATTCGTAACTCTAGAATTTTCCTTTAGTGGTGGTTAGAATTAAACTTATAATGTTTGTATATTTAATGGTCTCCCAGTGTGAACATATATAACATCATATGCCTTAGATACTGACAATCTTTATTTCTGATTTGAAGTAGCATTTAGAGTCCAAAGAATTGTGACACTCAGTTGAAAACTTTGTAATGACAAAAAATAACAATACACTAGTTAAGAGGCCGTATATGTAGGAGGGATAAGTAGCTTTAATACAACAGACATATAAGGAATCCTCATAAGGAATTCCATGGAAAGTTTACTACGTAATTAATCAATCATCTGTATGTAGAAGCACTTCTAAACACTACCTAACTGCATAGAATGTAACAATGCTGAATAACTTCTCAATTAAATAAATACTGAATAACTACTCAATTAAAAAAGCCCTTACTATGTTAAATTTGCATACCACAAAATAACACAATGGTTCTAGAGTGGCCCTGTTTGGTTTTATTGCTAGTACCCATCAGTCAGTCAGTGCAAGGTTGTGCCTGTATCTTTGCCACTGAGTACTGTAAAACAATTGAAAGTAATTTAAATGCCATACTGATTTGCCATCTAAAATCTTTACAAAATCAGATATTTTTCAAAAGGCAAATGGGAAAGTATCCTAGAAAAGAATTTGGATCTGGAAATGAGGAGGGGAATAGGAGAGCTCAGATTGTTTCAAAATACTGAAGAGTTGCTGAGCAGACTTCACAGAAAGAAATAGAAAGGGGCATAAATTGAAAGAATGCCCTATAAGGCAGTTTTTTACAAGTGGTTTTGTTTTCAGTATAGTTCCTTACACGTAGGTATTCATCCACAGTAGTTCTCTTCATCTCCCTTTCCTAGAAATGTTAATATGGTAGGACTTATTAGTATCTACTAAATATATGCGCAAAGCACATGGGCTCTCTATCATTAAATGTATTTATATGGAAATGGGGGAATTGATAACTAAAAAAGATAAGGAAGATCTTCCCTAATAGATATCAGTAATAATTCTGAAGTTACATCTATTAAGACTGAGATAGAGAAAAACTGAAAGAGAATAAGGAGCTTATAAAGACGTCAAGAATATATGGGGATTAGGTTTCTGATAAAACATGCATAGCAGATTCCATCCAACTTAATAAAGTATCAAAATATAAAGCAATTTAATACTTCTGAAATTCCATTTCTTCTGTCAAGCTAAAAATACAGAAATTAATACAACCTTTGCCAATAATAGCAAGCAGTAAGATGCCAATTCTTGATGACATTCGTGTCTATTTATCATCTATGTTTTTCTAGACGGATAGATACATGAATAAGTTCATCAAATATAAATGATTGTTATTTGAAAAAGATAAATTCTATATATTTTTTAAATTTTTTCTTCTGCAATTCTTAAGTTTCATAAGTGAGCATATGTTCTGTTTTTCCAAGTTTGATGTTAAAAATCTTTTAAACCATTATAAAAATTAATATCATTATTTTTTAATATGAAATTTATTGTCAAATTGGTTTCCATACAATACCCGGTGCTCATCCCAACAGGTGCCCTCCTCAATACCCATCACCCTCCCACCCCTCCCTCCCATCCCCCCATTAGCCCTCAGTTTGTTCTCAGTTTTTAAGAGTCTCTTATGGTTTGGCTCCCTCTTTAACTTTTATTTTTTCCTTCCCCTCCCCCATGTTCTTTCTTCCATTATATACATTTTTTGTCAAATTTTACCACAAAAATTTTGAATTTATGTTGAATGTATAGATCAGTTAAGGAATATTGATAATCTCTGTGATGTTGTGTCTCCTTATCTCCTTACTTATGAAGCTGGCATACATGCCCGTTGACTAATACTTTTTAACATATTTCAATATAATTTTGTAATTGTCTCAACCAGAACTTATCCATGTTTTGTTACACTGATTTATAACTACACTCAATACTAATTGACTAACTTTACAAATGCTTTATCAACTTGTTTACAAGGTAAAAGATGTAAACAAAATCTGTAGATTCCAGTAATTTCCTTTTATTTGTAATTGCTAAGAATGTTTTTAAATAAAAATTAAATGTATCTTTAAAAAAAGAAATGGGGGAATTGACATAAATTATATCAGGGTCCTCTTGGTAGTGACATCTCTGCTAATTGGATGCTGGAAAACAGTGACCTTGCCACTCCATGGATTTTAAACAGAAGCTGACTGGTTCTGTCTTAACCATCCTTCCCATCAAGTTAAAGTGTCCATCAGTCTAGGACCTTTTAGTAGTGTGCAGAATTGTTATTCGGGTTCAGATGAGGGCTCTTGTGTTTTAGAAACCTATAAACATACATGTGTGCATACACACATATGCAGAAACACCCCACATAGTATGTGATGATAGGTACAGAACAGGGTATCCACAGTAAAACGTCTTCTTTAGAAAGGAAAGAAGGCAGAGACCATGGTGGTCACTGGTCCACACCGTTGATGGAATCTTACTTGACGTATTGTGAAAAACTGTGCAGTTGAAAAGTCCTTTAAATAGAAAGGGGATCTGCTCTTTGAGATAATTCCCTTGCATTGTTCTGCATAGCTCCTGCTTCTGAATTCTGGAAAGTTCTTTCTTGTTCAGTGTCCTCATTGGAGATCTGAAGTGGGTTTTGCAAAGTGTACCCTCTGAGCTACTTTTTGTCAGTGAGGATTAAGAGGCCTGAGGACTGTTTACCGGTCATGGACTTTTGGGACAATATGAATTCCCTTGAAAGCTTTTGAGACTTTTGATCTGTTTGCTTCTCAGTCATGTTAACATGTAGTCAGTCAGCACAATCAAATTTCTTTATTAAACATGGAACTCATACCTGCATATGTCTTTGCTGCTTCCTCAACTCCATGTACCCTCCCCTTCCCCCTTTCTCCCCTCATCCCTTTTTGTCTTAATCTGATTTTTGCCAAAGGGCTTAATCCCTGTGTTCAATTTATAATTATGAATAGATTTCTTTCTATTCCCTAAAATATTTGACTATCTCATTTTCTACTATTTTAAATCCAGAAACAATGAACTCTGCAAGGCCCAAAATTTTCTGGATTCTTTGTTTTCTTTCATTTATGCTCTCAAGGCAAATAGTTCTTGGTAGAGCTCTTCCTTTTTGTTTACTGTCTTGCTTAATATGGCAAGTAATAGCTAATACACACTAATATGATATCTTTTTCTGCCTCTGTTTCCTTGAATTATAGACTTCTAGGCATTTGGTCTACCTTTCATGTTATTACACAGCAAGAGCTTTACCAACTATTTTGCCATTGAATTAAATGAATCCCTGTTTTTCCAGGCTCTAATTCATATTTCCTTGTCACCTTGCAGTGCCACATAATTTAAATTATTTTACAGCAACACTTCACTTCAAAGCACTAATTCTTATATTGTTTAACATCAACACTGTTTAACATGTTAACATGTTTAACATGTGCTAATAGCACAATTCTTACATTGTTTAACATAAACATTGTTTAACATGTTAACATGTTTAACATGTGCTAATGGCTAGACCTGCCATTATAATTAATGGCTGAAATAACAGCCTGAGGTGGATATGTATGATCTGTAAGCAGTTAGTTGTCTTCTTTGCAAACATCTGTCTTCTTCTGGCTTCACTATTTTCTATGACCTTGTCGTCATCACACCAGCTCACAGGGGAGGTAGCATGAAGGCATGTACAGAGCAAGCACACCGCTTGAAAAGCTTGGCCTCGTACCAGGCACATGGTCACACCACACTGCAAAAGAAACTATGAAATGTAATCTAGCTGTATGTTAGGAAAAAGAACAAGTAAATATTTGTGAACACTTATACCTGCTATAGGTCCTTTTGACACTTTCTCCATTGTTAAGATAGCCTGGCCACTAAAAATAAAATTATTTTATGTGTTAAATTTCTTTTTTTTTCCTATAGGAAGATAAACAGGGTGAATAATTGATACAGACAAACTGGTTATGTGCTCATCTTATTACAGTTTTTTTTTAGTGTGTGTGTGTGTGTGTGTGTGTGTGTGTGTTGTTTTTTTACCAGTTGGATAAATTATAGGCTCCTTCAAGAAAGAACTCAAGGTCTTACATTTTGAGCATTTATAGTGCCCTAAGCATAAACATGACAGCATAACAGTGCTAAATAAATCATTGTTTTCTGTTCATTATTTAATGCTCTAGAGCAGAGTTCAGCAATTTTTGTCTATATGGCTAGATAGTAAACAATTTAGGCCTTTTTGGCCACAGTCTCTGTCGCAACTATGCAAATTTGTTTTAGTACAAAAGCAGCCATAGACAATAAATAAATGAATAAGTGTGGCTGTCTTCCAAAAAACCTTTACTTATAAAAACAGGCCGCAGGCAGGAGTTTGGGCCCTAGAGGTAATTATCATTCTACTCTTACCAGTTGCTTAATATAGAACACCTTGCCTAAACTCTCTGAGTCTCTGAATTCCAGTGTGAAGTAGAAAAAGCCTATAGGTACTTTTTTAACTATGTGATAATGTGAGAAGTGCCAGTCACTGAGCCTTGAAAGGAGGAGATTCCCATTCAGTAGACACATATTATCATCACATCTATTCCTTGTTGAATGTTTATAGGAAAGAAAGTTAATTTTGAATGCCTTTCTAGTCTTTTAATAGAGTAAGGAACATTGGAGAACTGAAACTATTATTTTTCCTTTTATTTCTCACCATGAGTTTGATAGCGGATGCTCAATAAATATTTAACTAAGGATTTGAAGACTCGTCTGTGTTGTCGCGTATTAATCACATGAGGATCCATAACGTTGCTGTGGAACAGTGATTCTTAACCTTTCCGGTTTTATATTCCTCCCATTACTATATCAAAGAACGAAGAGCTCAGCATGATAGAAATAAAAGGGCACTTTATTCTGAGAAATATATAGAGATGTTTATAGACATTGTGTTGTTTCATTTATCATTGATGGTAAATTTTAAGGACAGGATTACTGCCTTTGTATTGATGGAAACCAGTTTTACAACTCTGGTTTTAAAACAAATGATTTTGTTCAGTTTTGAAATGTATAATGATATAGATAAGGAAAAAAAGATATTGCCATGGTAACTATAAAACCCAAAGATAATAATTTTTAAAAATTTATTTTTTGTTTATTTTTGAGAGCGACAGAGTGTGAGCAGGGGAGGGGCAGAGAGACAGGGAGACACAGAATCCAAAACAGGCTCCAGGCTCTGAGTTGTAAGCACAGAGCCTGACATGGGCTTGAACCCACAAACCATGAAATCATGACCTGAGCCGAAGTGGGACGCTTCACTGACTGAGCCACGCAGGTGCCCCCAAAGAAGATAATAATAATTTTTAAGTTGGAGTCATGTTATTGTCAGGTGGGGTTGGCGGGAGAAATCTGCAATATTGGTTAAAAGACATAACAAGTGAAGGATAGTAGTCTTAAGAATTGTTTTGAAAAACCTACAGCCCATTGAGTCATTTTCTTGTCCCTCCAGGGTTATGCTTGTAGCTGGTTAATCACAACTTTATAGAGAACCTGGGAGGAAAAACAAACAAAAACAAAAAACTCTGTATTCCTTCCTAGATTTGAAATTCATGTGATGGCTCTATATGAATACTGTGTGAATGGAGTTTTTAAGTAGAAGCAAAAACAATACTTCCCATTAATTGGTGAAAAAAAGATTGTCACAGTTAATTTTTTTCACGTGTGATTTAATCAGCATGTGAAGTAGCCTTTGTCAAAAGCAGTGGTGGGTGATTAGGGCATCAATTGAATAAGATAATTTCTATATTTGAGATGCTAATATACTAGTGGGACAAACAAGTAAGCAGGCAAATGTAATACAATACTACCAGTTATAGAGGTTCAGTCAAGGTTAAAATAAAGGAAGAAACAGTTCACATTAGGGATTCAAAGATAAATGCTTGAAGTGAGTCACAAAGAATGATGATATCTTCCCCCCAAAGATTAAGATGGGAAGGGAATTCAGAGAAGGGGATTCCAGAAGGACTTAGAAAGCAAAGTCCACTAACGTTGTTTCTTATGCACAGCTCTACCTTTCTGTTCCTTGAGTTTGCACACGCTTTTCCTTTACCTGTAAATACCTTTGTTGCCTATTATCTATCTGGTGAAAATCATCATTCTTCAAAACACAGCTCACATGTCTTCTATTTGTGAAGGTTTCCCTGTCGTTTATAAGCACATTGAGCCACCCTTTCTTTGTTCAACAAATGTCCTGCTCCTGTTACAACATCACTCTGTTTGGCAGTATTTTTTCCCTTGCTTATTTGCCTCATTAAACTAGAGGCAGTTTATGGACAAGCACACTTGTTGGCAAACAATAGATCATCAAATCTTTGTCAGTTAGATAAATGAACAAGTATTTTCTTATTCTGTTTCAAATGATAGTCTTTTAGTCCCAACAAGAGTGTTGGTTTCTTAATCGGGGCCATAATATCTAACTACCTAATATCAAGTTTTTGCATCATCTAAGGAATTTAACACATTGTTATATAGGTCAGTGCATACCTGTTTTAAATACTGAATGGATCACTTCATGATTTAATTATTTTCATTGTATAGAGTTACAGATCAATCATCTTCCCTTCCATTGCATTATATAAACCATCAGCTATTTGAATGAAAGAAATTTAAAATAATATTATTAAAATCATTTTAAAAATCCAGTACAAATTTATGAAGACATTGTACAATGCTGGTCATTTCTTATTTGTAAGCAATTATAACTATATGGCAAAGTAGTAGTAAATTCTATCTCTCACAATTTTTCTTGCTTCCACCCAGAAATGAAATGCTTTGAAAGTATTTAAGTCCAGACCAGTAAAGAAAGTCTTACAGAAAAAATGATATGTGTGTATCATATCAGAAGAAGTTGATATTAAAAATGTAACCTCACCTGCTTAGATATCTCATATCTTAGAATTTATAAATATCCCTTAGTCTACAGCATTTACAAAGCACTTTGTTTATAGGATTCATACAGATCATTTTATTTGAACCAATCAACGCTTCCGTGGGTTAAAATAGCATTTATATTATAACCCCAATTTTAAAGATTATAAAAAAGGAAAGATAAGTGATTTGCCCAAGGCTGCACAGGTAATAATTGGTGGAATCAGCTTTAAAACCAAGCTCTTCCTAAATGTTTCTCGTTCTCTCTAAATTATACTATAGTGACTGTTTGGAAGAATGGTTTACAAGATTCAAAATAATATTCTGGAATCTTGTCAATTACTTAAAGGTATCACCTGGAGAAGGAGCATAGTATACTGAGAGAGCAATCGGGAGAAATTCAGAGGGTGAGAATTATGGCCCTAGCATGAGACTTTAGCGATGCTTCTAACCAGATAGAAGTCACTTAATCTCAATTTACACATCTAGAAAATTGATATGGTAGTAACTTCCCTGACCATATCTTAAATTTCCATGAAGATCAAAGAGCTTTATAAACTACAAATCATTGTCTAATCATACAGTATCATCATAAAATTGCACAATAATAAATGTAGAGGACACTATACGCTGCTTTGTGGTTACATACCTGGTATGCTTTTATATAGTAGCTAGGAGATGCAAGTTCTAACTTTGGCTCTGCTACTACTTGACTATATGTCTTTGAAAAATTCCTATAACCTCTGTTTCCTGACCTGCAATATTAGGATGAACTATATAATCTCTAAAGCCTTTTCTGTGTTGAAGTGTGTGATTCTCGGTGAATCCAGCCATACTTTTTGGCTTGGACTACCTAATCATCAGCAGAATAAATTGCAGAGACAGCTGGCTGGGGTTAGGGGTATAGTCTCTGGCCACAGAAGACCATAAAACTAAGGGGACCACACAGTCATCAAACAGATGACAGAGCTCTCATTAGCAATGTACTGAAGCTAGTGACATCCAGGGACAATTACAGCTGGCATTTCTTCCATGTTAGGATGCCTGTTCAATTAGTTTTTCTGTGCTAGCTCAGTCTGAACTCATCCTCGGAAAAGTCAAGAAAGGGCCCTTTGTTTAATAATCAGAGTTGGAGCAATAATCATTAAGTTAACACGTTATAACACATCAACTATATACAACAACATGCTATGTAATGGTAAAAAATTAAAAAAAAATGAATGGTACTCAACCTTCTGTCTTGGAAGAAGCACGTGGTTTGATACCAAAGAGCTTTGAGTTTGGGGCCCCATCTGTTGCTTCTTGGCTGAATCTCTTTTATTTCCTATTATGTTCACTGACTAACCCCATACCTGACAAATAGATATTATGTGTTGACCAAATAGATATTCTTTGTTTATATAATACTTTCTCTAAGTTTTGTCAGAGAAAATGGGAATAACAATACCCAATTTATAGAGTCATTTGTGAGGATTAAATGAGGGTAAGAACAGAATGTCCTTTGCATGGTAGTTACTCAGCAAATGTCCCCTTTTCTTATGCAAACTCTCCTACCTTTCCTTATATTCTAGTGTGAGGGAAGTACTGAAGACATCTGCCCACACAGATTTAAAAGTAAAATAATCTACGTAATAAATAAACCACATCAGCAAAAGGAGCCGTTAATTCAGATTGAGAGATGAACATGATGAAAAACAAGAAATGCAAGTAACTGAAAGCCATTGATGTAACCGCTTTGGTCAAGGAGACATAGAAATAAGCCAAACATGGTGGAAGCCCTGTTCTTATTGCCTGTCATACTGAGGAACTGTATCAAAAGTGATACGCAGGAATACGCTTATAGGAATTGCTCTAAATTGAGGACTACTCTAGATTAGAATTACAGAGAATGTGTTGAAGAGTATCCAGAGTGACCAAACAGCAGGGTCTTTTGTTTGCTTGTTTTTCAATAAAGATGGTATTATGTAAGAAAGAAAGCTTATAGGTGAGAGCCCTAGAGATCCAAGTTCAAGTTATATCTCTGATACTTGTGAGAACAGGAGCAAGTAACTTAATCTCTATAGGCATCAAATGCTATCATTTAAAACAAAATGGAGATAAAAATACTGATTTTATAGAATGGTTGTGAGGAGTAAGTGAAATTATGTACCCAGTACATTGCAAGAATAGACTGTTTGTCACAGTGTCCAAAATGCAGTAGACACTCATTATGTGTATGTTGGTAACTCAAGTCACTGAATTAATAATTGGGATAATATCACTTCAGAAGGAACATATAATGATTTAATTGAACTTGCCTATGAGGTAAGGTACTCAAAAATATTTTATTTCTTTGGCTTAGTAGAAAGATTATTAGAAATGTATTAGAATTTTCAACTGCAATCCATATTAGGATCCACTGAACTTTTGGAGGTTTGGTTGATGAACTCAAACAGGAATCATTTGGAAGCAACATTATGTGTAAACACTCCAAATTCAGAGAAAGTCTTGGGTTCTCTATTACTTATTGCTTAGAATACTTTATTGCCAAGATTCGCAGAGCTGGCTTCATGAGCATGTGACCAATGCAGTGTTCAGAGCCTAGCATTCAGAAGAACCTTGCCTTTGGGATTGAAACCCAATGATTGCCATCTTGAAATTCTTAATTAGTTGGTCTTTGAATTTGTAAGTGAATTCTGCTGGCACAATGGAACATTCCCTGGGAATTGGAATTTTGGCTCATAAATGATAACTACCTCCTACCTCTTCTCTACCTTCCTGGGATAGGCTTCTTTGTTGCCTGCTTTCTTCTCCCTGGTACCCCAGGTCCCAGCCTTGCTTCCCTTCCTACCCCTGCCCTAGGAATTGATGCTGTTCACCCAGGATGACAATTCGATCACATGAAGGGGAGATCCATGTTCTTCCATTGCAGTGCCACTGCCACTCCCTGATTTGGACAAATGGATTTAGAGTCAGGCACACACTCTGAATTTTCTTGGGCTAGGCAAGATGGCAGCCACCCCTGAACTTGCCGGCAATGCCATTGCACATTCAGCAGGTGTCTCAGCACGACGCTCATACTCAGTCCCTTTATCTCGATACTGAGTACATCCTGAAACAGAGGAGAGGTTTCAGTGTCTGACTGGTCATTTACCTACCCTGGGTTGAAGTGGTGGGCCCATGGGAAGGAGAGCTAAACTTGCCTGCCCTCAAGCAGGGCCTTGTATTCACATTTTGTATTGGTTCTCACAAATTGGGTAGGAGGTCCTGAATGTTAGGCACACAATATAGCCGAGGCCAAAGCTAGCACATATTCTATAATGTGACTGAGGTTTGTCCCCATCATATATATACATTTAGATATATTAAGCTTCTCTGAGTATGGAGCCTCTCTATCTATGTACTGAACATACTCACTTGTAAGTGTCAAATACCTCAAACTCAAATGGCCTAATTAACACTCAGGTTTGCTTCCATCCAACCCTCCTGCCCCGACTTCCAGTCTGATTATTTTCCAAGAATGTCATGATCATCTTATTCCCTTTTACAATTTAAGAACTCCGAGTCATGTTTGAAAATTCTCTTTTACCCCTTTAGGTGATACACGTCAAATATGTTCCATAGAATTTAGTTTCAAAATATCTCTTTAGCCATTCCTCTTTGTCCTATCATTATTTTTTAAGTTTATTTGTTTATTTTGAGAGAAACAGAGAGAGAGAGAGAGAGAGAGAGAGAGAGAGTAGGGGGAAGGGGCAGAGAGAGAGGAAGAGAGAGAATCCTAAGCAGTCTCCATGCACAGAGCCTCACTTGGCGCTCAAACCCACCAGCCACGAGCTGAGCCAAAATCAAGAGTTAGACATCTAACCTACTGAGGCACCCAGGTGCCCCCTCACTATCATCATCTTAATGCAAGCTCCCACAACTTGCCTGATCAACTATGTCTACTCTCTCCTGCTCTCAGCAACTAGGATGATCTTTTTACAAAGAAAATCTGATCACATTACTTCCCTTACATTAAACTCTTAATGGGTTCTGATTTCTCTCAGGGAACAAAGAGCAAATTCTTAACTTGGTCTGCAGTGTCTGTCATCCCTTGCATGATCTATCATCCCCTGTCTATCCCTTCAGCCTTGTCACACATGATGCTCCCTGATACTTCCTTTGCTTTGGCCACACATTGCTCTTTTTAATTCCACTGAATGTCATTGTGCTCATGTTGGCTTAGTAACTCACCTTCCCAACCTTCTCATCAACTCCATCTTTTCTTCAGACTGTGGTTCACTTATTCCTTCCTGGAAAGAGCCTGGTCTAATTTTTATGACTATCACACAATGCAGAGCACAATGTAGCATGTCCTGGTAATAATATATTTAATCTTTTAATTTATATGTGTGATTCTTTGATTATTATCTGCCTCACCTCACTAGACCATGGCCAGATATATTGTATCTGTACAGTTTTTCACAGTGAATGGAACATAGTAGCTGCTTAATAAGTGTTGATTAATTCATCGAATGAATGAAAGTGCATTTAGCATGTTTTTATTTAATAAAACCTATAGGGCAAATAATACACGCTGTTCCCACCCTGTATTATGCTATGCAACTTTTGGAATATCATTTGATCTCTTTGCATCTTAGAGCACTTAACCTATAAATCGGTTGGATAATAGCCTATCAAAGCTATCTCTCATTTAATAGGGGATTCTGTTTAAGAAACATCACTTGATTCTTTGGCCTTGCATTTTTCCATCTTTTGTGTGTGTTTGTGTGTATGTTTTGAAGAGGTATATAAAATGGGGGGTTATTTTTGTTTCATAAAATAAATAGTTCATTTTTCAGTGGTTCATTTTCCTTGCTTGCTAGGTGTTTTACATGTTCATGCCTCTGGATATTTTTTTAGGGTGTAAACTGTTCATCAAGTATAGTAAGAATAGAGACGTGTGCATGTGTGTGTGTATATGTATGTGAATATATGTGAGATTAACATTTATTCCACTGTTTCTGTTTGTCTCTTTTGGTAAGATCAAAATATTTCCTATCAAATATTCTGGTTTCTACACTAACAAACTTCTGCATTTCCATTTAGGAACCTGCCACCCTAGCAGCCTTGGGCAGTCACTCCAACTTGTTATGACTGCATTGGGCCCTCAGGCGTCACCCCATCCCAGTGTCTATTTGATTCTCATTTCCAGAGCAGCCACGCTATTGGCATTGTCTGCATTTTTAGTCTCTTGAACTTTTTTTTATCAAATTCAATTGTCCAGTTTATTTGTCTGTCTTCTTTATAAGATGATAAATATTTTGAAGGTTGGAACAGTTTCTCTTGAAAGATGTATTCCCTAGACCCTAATCTGTAGGGTTGTCATATAATTTGTTGGATGAATGATAAAATTAGACCTTGTGACGATGTGGGATATGATCTCTTAGGACTCCTCACCATCTTATCTTAGCATTGCCCTATGTAACTAAGCATACTCCAGGAACTTTAAGGAAAAGATTCGGCCTTTCAGATGCCCATTTCTCTTCTTTCTCTACTATACATGTTTCAGATTTGACATTTTTCAAAACAGGGCATTTCAAGATGTTGGCAATGATTAGGACCCTTTCATACTTCAGTGGTGTTCACAAATGGAATTCAGAGTTTTAGAGTCAGGAAACTCAAGGTGAAACCTTGGCAATGCCATCTTTTATCCTTGTGTATCTTAACCTGTCAATTATCTTTAATTCTTCATCAATAAAGGAGGTTTGGTAGTAATGATTTTGCATGGTGGTTGTTAGATCAAGTGCAATATTATAAGTGAAACCACTTCATGAAGAATACAACACGTGGTTATGCTTGTTATGTGTTTTCACTTACTGATTTATGAGCTGTTTGATTTCTAAAGACTAGACTGTGAATGTAACTTTTTGCAATATGATTATTTGGAAAGGTATTTACTTAATAATAATTCTATGGATGGAACATCTGTAGCAGATTACCAAGGAGAATTCTGAGTCTATGATTTTAAAATACTGTGTCTAAAAGATGGGTGCATATCAACTATAAGATGATGTTAATAATAGCAAATTCTGTGTGTTTCTCATGTTAAAATTTAAAAGATAACAGTGCCTCATTTAATGTTCAAAGCAGTAGGACATTGAGGTATAATCCCATTGCATAGTTGACCACACTGAGAAATTAATGAGGGCACCAAAAGTTTCTGTTTTTCTTCCTTCTTTTCTTCTTCTTCTTCTTCTCCTGCTTCTTCTTCTTCTTCTTCCTCCTCCTCCTCCTCTGCCTCCTCCTCCTTCTCTTCTTCTTCCTCCTCTTCCTCCTCCTCTTCTTTTTCCTCCTCTTCCTCCTCCTCTCCTCCTTTTTTTCAGGGCAACAAAATCAGCCAGGATCTTGTGATGGCAATACTCATTGCATATGATCCAGAAACAAGATAGCTCTTTCAAGTTGTGTGAAATGAACATTATTCAGTTTTTTGTAACGCTTTTATAAGAATATTTTATTTATCTTAAGTGATTATCCTTACTGTGTTCCAGGAAGCATGCTATTTTTGTCAATGGAGTTAAAATGCATACAGTGGTTAGTACAATTTTGTTCTTATTTCAGAAAACACATTGTCTTAATCAGTCTAATAGAAATTTAGGGGGAAAACTATTTTTCTGCATATAAACAGAATACTTTGCGCAAGGAAAATACTCCAATGACAAAAACCTTGCTTGTTTCTAATATCACTATTTTTTTTCTCTTCAAGAGGAAAAAGAAAGTCATCAGAAAATGTGATTCCTTTAGTGTTGTTGAGAAAAGAGCTTCTTACCATGAAAGTTTTGACAATCTCTGTGAAATCAATGCATAATTAATAGTAACTGCAAGCTATTCATGTTTATAGGGTCTAATATATTAGAATAATAGACTTGGCCATGACAGCTTCTTCTAAATATTTCTCAGCAGAGTGATAGCATAGATAACAAGCAAATCAACTGTGTGTCATCATGAGACTTAACTTAAATTTTCTGTGCAGGATCTAGACAGAAAATTACTGGTGTTAAAGGCCTGTGATTACTTAATTCTCCTTCATTCCAACCTCATTAATTAAAATGATTTTAGTCCATTGGCTTAATCATGAGATTTTCCTAAACTATAATTATATTAAAATTTTTTTTGACATACAAGTACATATTCTCGTAAAGTGATGATTATTGGAAAAAATACTTAGAATTAAGCTTTATAATGTATTTTGAAGTTCAATGGGGAGTAATTTTTATAAAACATTTCTGTTTTCTCTTGATTATTTGGAAAATGATCCTAAACTTACACATCTGCCAGCTTTTAGACATGTTGTGAATAAAGCACATAACCTTTATACTTGGATCCCTTTTGGATACAAAGAAGAAAGGAATAAACAAGTCACTGGATTATATATGCTTGTTACTGGCTAAGCATGTGTACTTGTTTTCCTCAATGACTATGTGAAGGGAAAATAAGTGTTAAGATGCATTGAAAAATTGCTATTTGCTGGACTTCATGAGGCAAATATCCTATTTAATTATTTCAATAATTCTAATTTTATACATGAAGAAACTGAGCTTTAGAAATTTAGTGACTTGTGCCAGGTTGCAAGTTGAGAATGAAAGGTTCAGGGTCAAAACTTGGGTATTTTGATGCAAAATGTCAGGCCTCTCCCTTCATATTGTAGCTGCCAGGCTGGCAAGGGTTGCTCCAGAATGAGTGCATTCATGCACCCCCTTTTGAAACTCCTTTAACTCTTCCAGCTGATTTCTTTTGACACTCTGTCACAGACACAGACCGTGATCAACAAAGCTCTACATTGAAGCGTCGAGTGCAAGGAAAAGACTTGGAAGGAAACTGATATCCTGACTGCAACAAGAACACACAGAGCAAATTTGCTGAAAGTAATCCAGGTACCTTAGGTAGGTGAGTTAGCAGGAGGAGAACATGAAGTAGTTACCAGATTATCTTTCTACTATGAAATTAAAGCTCTGATATGTTGAGAAAATCACGTTTTCCAAAAGAGTATGCAAGTTAAATGATGTCTCTGGGACATCATCTACCATGTATCCATAATATGAAAATGGCATGACATCTGCATTAATAAAAGTAATTCTGGCTGCACAAACAGAAAACCTTTAAATTGCTAGTGGCCTAAGACAACATAAGTTTTTCATTCAACACAGTCTGATGCATTGTTCCTAGTCAGGTGGCACTTAGGGACCCGGGTGTGTTCATAGTCCCACACTCTTGTAGATACCAAGAGCCTTCTCTGTTCAGCCAGAGATAGAGACTACAGCAAATTCAAACTTTATCCTTTACCATTTTTACCAGAGTGATATGCTCACTCCAACTTCATATCTTCCTGGCTAGAACTAATCACAAGGTCCTGCCTAGATATAGGAGATGGTGGGAAATGTAGCCCCTGATTGAGTAACCACTCCCTGCATTAATTACACCTTGGAGAGGATTAAGGATTAAGTGGTGAGTAACTGCCTCTACCAAAGTATCAGCCAACTATCTTATGGGGAATGTTAATGTTAAGAACACCTACAGAAAAATGAAAAGCAGATAGTCCACGGCCAAAGCAAAGGAATAGATGGGGTGAAGGTGTGGAAGTAAAACAGTTAAAATGTGATCATGAGGTATGAACAATAAATAGTGCTGGAGTTCAGGGTGTTACTTGCAGAGGGAGAGGATATTTGAACTTTGCCTTTGATGAAGAAGGAGATTAAAATGATTGGGAAGACAAATTAGGGAGGAAACAGTCATTTATAGAGCACTGACTATGGCGGGGGCGGGGGGGGGGGACGGACCTATTGTGTGGAGGCTGGCACAGGCAATAAAAGTATTCACCCAAGGCAGAACGAAGGAGATAAAAGTTTATTGAATACACTGCAAAGGAGCAGAAGCTAGGACAGCAAAGGAGAAACTATCTGCCAGGAGGCAGTGGTCAGGAGCTGTAGTTAAGGGACAGTGGTTGGGGAGGGGGCTGAGAGGGTATGGGAATGTATGGAATTTTACCTTTTTGGTGCCTGTGCCCCTTGTAAGTAGCCCAGTTGTCAGCTGGTGCTTGTAGATGTTTTGAGGTGTGTCTCAAGAGTCGGTTTGCATTCAGCCTTGTGGTCACTGTGGGCCCTTTCCTCTTACTCAGGTTTCCATTGTCAAGCCTATTGCCTGGAAGCTGCCTCTATACTTAACTTGGTCAAGAAACCTGTTAAATGCTTTACACATGGCATCTCATTTAACCATCAACATCATGCAAGGTTGATATTGCCAAGTCTCTGTTTTTAGAGGAAAAAACAAAACAAAACAAAATTAAGGGTGATTTAGACACATAGCTTATATGCATAGCAGAAATGGCTAGTGGAAAACACACTCCTGAGTGTGCTCTGCTGTCAGTATTCTACTACTACACTGTTCCACTTCTGATACCAGATGTGTGGGCTTTCCACACAATCAGGCAATTCTGCACCACC
This sequence comes from Prionailurus viverrinus, assembly GCF_022837055.1. Taxonomy (NCBI): domain Eukaryota; kingdom Metazoa; phylum Chordata; class Mammalia; order Carnivora; family Felidae; genus Prionailurus; species Prionailurus viverrinus. The sequence goes on from NC_062570.1 coordinate 51,107,928, forward strand.
GGCTTAGTGTCCTGCAAATAGTGTCATATCCCACAGGTTAAGGGCTCAATCCTACAAGACTATCCTCTTACCCCAAATTCAGATTCCAATCACAAGTCCAGTTTGTCACCTGTACTTCTGACAAACTGGCTGTAGATAAGAAGTTTCCATAACCTCCTCCTTGGGTTCAATTAATTTGCTAAAGTGGGCCACAGAGTTCAGGAAAACATTTCACTTTCTAGATTACCAGATTATTGTAAAAGGGTAAAAATCAAGAACAGCTAGATGGAAGACATGCGGAGGACAAAATATGTGGGAAGGAGCATGGAGCTTCCATGCCCTCTTTGGGTGTGCTACCCACCCCGCATCTCTAGGTGTTTACCCACCAGGAAGCTTTCTGATCTCATCCTTTTAGGTTTTTTTAGAGGTTTCATTACATAGGAATACTTGATTAAATCATTGGCCAGTGGTAATTGAACTCCATTTTCAGCTCCTGTCCCCTCCCCAGCATTGGAAAGGAAGGCTGAAATTCTAACCACTAAATCACATGGTTGGTTCCCCTGGCAACTGGCTACATCTTCAGGTGCTTTCCAAAAGTCATCTCATTAATATAAAGGTGATTGAAAGGGTTTGTTTTGAATATCAAAAGACACTTTATGGGTCTTATTAGGAAATTCTGAAGATTTTAGGAACTGTGTGCCTGACACAGGGCAAGACCACAGATATGTTTCTTATTATAGTTTACAGTATCAAACCAAATTCTGTACAACTCAGAATCTTATGTGCCAAGAACAAACAGATAAATTGAAATCTCTTGAAAGGTTCTGTTCCAGACACAATTGCATTTGATTAACTTTTCACTCCAGTTTCCTGAGAGGAAACCAAACTTCAGGGCAGGTATGGTGGGAAACAGTTAAGGAGGGGGTTCAGGAGAATATCTACTGGATAATGCACTATACCATAAGTACATTCTCTCTGATAATGACTTAAAAAACAGATCCTTGTGGAGAGGGGTGACGTAGAAAGCACTTAGGAAGAGGGAAAGTCCCAGTAGATATTTAGTGCCAACTATACACCAGAAACTCCTGCAGGCACTTATTATATCTCATTGAACCTTCATGTAACCCTCTGTTGATGCTGTTAACATTCTCTTTTATACACATAAAGAAATAGAGACAGAGGTTATACTCCAAATACTCAGAGAGAGTCTGAGCCTGAATTTGAATTCACTTTGTCCGATTTCAACTTTCAGGTGTAACATGATGCTATAGTGTAAAGGATAGAGGTCCATAAGAGGAATGTCTGTCTATTGAACTTTCAGAGAAGAGAGAACATGAGAACAACAGGGAAAAGAGAAAGAGGACATACTATGTTCTATTTTTTTCCCTGTGGTTTTGGTTCCTTTTTAGTTCTGTGGAAGGACATAGAGGGCAAAGATGATATTCGCTAAGGAAAAATAAAAGTATTATGGCTAAAGTATTCAGACTAAAAATAATTGTATCGGCTAAGATTTGAAACAGATTCCTGACTAAAATAATCTGTAGGCATAAATGCAAAGCCAAGTACTTTGGTTAAAACAACACAGCACAAAACAAAATAAGGAACAAATGAGAGAAAATTATTTCAGTAAAGAATCTGGAGTTCTAGATTAATGCAATTGACATGAAAATAGTTATGGATTTAGTTGACCAAGAGTTACTTTGCAGACTTAAACAGTTCCTGTCAATTTTGATGGCCTTAGGAGAGTCACAACGTCCCACTGATGGGACACATGCCATCTCTTTGAGGCAGGAGCCTTGCCTCTCTTATTTCCTTCCCACTGTATTCACCAGGACACAGCATCCTTCCTGGAAGACAGTTTAAGTGCTAGAAAAGTATTTGTTAGATGAGTAAATGAATGAATGATATCAAAACTGACCATGTGACTTGTGGGCCTCCTAGAATTTTCTTTTCACATTTAAGGGTCTAAGCCAAGAGAGGCAGGATTAATTCATTTATGTCACACATATTTACTGAGCCTCGTGATATGTCAGGTGCTCTGCTAGATAATTGGAGATAAAATAATGCCAACACAGGATCTATTCCTCATGGAGTCAGCATACTTAGGGAAATTCAGATGGAAAAAAATGTCTCCAACTTTGGTTATATTAGAAAGAGGTAAAGGGTTCTTTGAGCTATAGAAAAGTACACGTTAGGACGTGTGTGTGCAGAAAATAGATATTGGAGCTTTTTGAAGGGATGCCATGTAGGGAGAAACATCTGATCCCTCTTTTGTAGTTCCAAAAATCATAACTAGGTGTGATCCATGCAAGTTACAGGAAGGCAGTGTTCTGTCCCATATTAATGAGAAACCTTTTAAAAGATTTTTCTACACAAAAATAGAAGTTTCTGGCTCCTGAAGTGATGAGTTCCTTTTCTTTTTTTTTTTATTTAAAAAAAATTTTTTTTCAACGTTTATTTATTTTTGGGACAGAGAGAGACAGAGCATGAACGGGGGAGGGGCAGAGAGAGAGGGAGACACAGAATCGGAAACAGGCTCCAGGCTCTGAGCCATCAGCCCAGAGCCTGACGCGGGGCTCGAACTCACGGACCGCGAGATCATTACCTGGTTGAAGTCGGACGCTTAACCGACTGCGCCACCCAGGCGCCCTGATGACTTCCTTTTCACAAATGAATTTGGGAAAGGTAATTATTATTAATAACAGCTACATAGTTGTTATAAAGTTAATTTTTTAAAGTGTCTTACGCACTTATTTGAATAATTGCAAAACTTTCAGTTTTTAGTATTACTGATTATAGTAAAGGAGACATGGGAGGAGAGAAGGAAAGTTGGTGGTAGAATAGACAAAAGCTTGTCATTTATATCTGTGGAAGAGGAGAAATTCACCTAGTTTTCACTTTCACTCTTGTCTATTTGCTCAAATTGGGGATAAGAGTACTGATGTGTTAAATTGGTCAGATTAGAGATTGTTTCTCAATTCTCTATAGCTCCTTATAAGCGGTGTGCGGGCATAGATTATCTGGGTGAAGCAAAGGTATCTTTAGTATTCCCTTCCATTACAGAGGGATTTAGGAAATCCACCATGAAATATGGAGACTTCTCTGTGGTAAAGTTGAGTTAAATATGTCACCAAAGTTTATCTAAAATTTTTCTCTCATTTAAATCATACAGGTTTTCTCTGCCTCTAGATAGGATCGCCAAACCTATCAAATAAAAATACAGTATTCCCAGTTAAATTTGAATGCAGTATTTGGGACAGCTTTTTGCTAAAAAGTTATTCTTTGTTTATCTGACATTACAATTTGACTCTCTTATATTTGTCATATTATGTTACATTGTGTTTTATGTTATGTTATGTTATGTTATGTTATGTTATGTTATATTTATTTAGCAAATTTACCCTAGAGCAATATTTCATAGTGGGACAGGTGTCAGCAATAATTACCATTAAGTCGAAAATATGAAATGTATTAATGTGAAATATAGATACTCTGTATAAGCATTGCTTTAGGTGTCAGAAATTAAAAAAAATGAATTTAAAACTGCCTCTTTCCCTTATGGATATTAGAATCTAGTAGTAGGTGACAAACATGTCAACAAAAGCAAAACCTAGCATTGAGAGAGAGATGCTATGAGAGAGAGATGAATGGAGTAGGGTGGAGGTAACCAAGGAGAAAGAGTGAGATCTGACCTGGCAGAGGTGAGGAAGGTTCAGGGAGAGTTTTATAACAGAGACAAAGTTTAAGTTGAATCTTAAAAAGGTAAATTGATCTTTATCAGGAAGATAAATTCTACTGTAATAATTATTAAATATGATTTTTTATTCACATCTGTATTAGGCTACAAGTGTAAAAAGTGTAGCAGTAAATAAAAGGTTAATATTGAAAGTATTCTTCATTTTTAATCATATGATATGTGTGCTTTTAAATCTGTGTTATTTTTATAATAAAAGTAAAGAATTAATTAAATGCTTAGGACTCCAAGCAGAATCCAGATAATATCTTTAGAAATAAAGGCCATATTTTTAGTGTGAGTCAATAACATATTAATTATCATTTTGAACCAGCTTGCTGTTGTCTATTTATTGGCCTTCTCATAAAGTATTCCATTTAATTTTATTGGGATGGATTTTCCTTGTAGCACGTAACAAGCTATTAAAAACAGTGCCAATGAAGAAAATAATTACCCAAAATCATGGCCAATAGCTGAGCCAGAGGCTTGATGGGTTAATTGTCTGGAAAGCAGTGGCTATGACAAGATGCCTTTATTTAAACCTCTTACAGCCCTGTGTAGAGGCACAAAGAAAACTCATTTGCATATTAGCAGCTTTGTATTAGAAAATAGACTGGGTGGTGAATTTAAAAGAAAGATAATGTCAAAGGATTTTACAAAGGGACTTGAAGAAAGGTAGAAAAAGAAAAACCAATAATTGAAGAAAAGTAGAAAAAGAGAATCTGTTACATTCTATGTGATCTTATTTAACTCAAATATGACACCATAGGTGAAATGTAATTGTATATATCTTTATATTTCAACTTGATGTAATAGGTTCTGAGACGTTAAGCAACCAGAAAAGGAATACATAGCTAAGTAGTAGGACTGAGGTGTAAACCAGGCTTATCTAACACAAAAGTCCAAACATATGCACTATACCTAGTTGCAGGTAGTCATATTTAACTCAAGTATAAACAATAATAATGACTATTGTTATTATCATCATTGTTACGTAGTGATTTGAATTATTGGAAGACAAAACAGACTGCTCCAAAAAAGTGGCAATGTGGATTGTTTTGCCCCTAAAGTTTCTTAAAAAAAAAATTTTTTTTTAAATGCTTGTATATTTTTGAGAGAGAGATAGAGTGTAAGTATGGGAGGGACAGAGAAATAGGGAGACACAGAATCCGAAGGAGGCTCTATGCTCTGAGCTGTCAGCACAGAGCCTGATGTGGGGCTCTAACTCACAAATCATGAGATCATGACTGGAGCCAAGGTTGGATTCTCAGCTGACTGAGCCACCCAGGCATACTTGCCCCTAAAATTTCTAAAGCAAAGCCAGGTCACCCATAGATTAAAAAAAAAAAAAAAAAAAAAAAAGGTAGATTTCTGTATAGAGAGCAAGTTTGGGCTAAAAAATCATTCCCACCTTTTCTAATTCTATATTTTTCCATCATATTGCATGTGGCTTACTCTCTATCCACTTGAGATTACTTTCTGATATTTAAAAATACCAAATCCTTTCAAGAGTTTTTATCCATTCTGGTTTTGTTTCTTCTTAGAATGCTTATTTTGTGAACTACATTTGCCTTAAGACTGAATTACCAGTTTTTGAGTCCTCTTGCTAACAGCTCCCTACCTTGCTAGATTTAGAGGTTCTCTTTTCTTTATTTCCATTGTATTTTTCTCATTTTATTTTATTTTAAAGATAGAGCACAAGCGGGGAAGAGGAGCAGAGGGAGAGAGAGAGAGAATCCCAATCACGCTCAGTGTGGAGTCCACTATGGGGCTCCATTCCATGATCCTGGGATCATGACCTGAGCAGAAATCAGGAGTCAGATGGTCAACTGACTGAGTCACCCAGGTGCTCCTCCATTTTATTTTAAACATATTTTTATTATGGTTCTTATTATTATATTAGAGATAGTATATATGTTTTCAAATCTATATTTTAAACACTGAGCTCCTAATAATAAAAATTATTAGTCAGAGACAAGATAAAAGAGTTAATGACCTTTTCCAGTGGAGGCAGTTTAGGGGGAGTTTGGTAGGATTGCTTTGTAGATTCCAAAGACATAACCACTGAAATCCCATAGAGCCAATGTCACCATTCACTTTTCTAGACTGTATCCCTTACTCTTGTCTAGCCATATTCCAGAAACTATGCATTCTTTATTTTTTTATTTTTTAATTTATTTTATTTTTTTTATTTTTAAGTTTATTTATTAACCTAGAGAGAGAGAGAGAGAGCAAGCTGGGGAGGGCAGAGAGAGAGAAATTCCCAAGTAGGCTCCACATTGCCAGCGCAGAGCCCAATATGAGGCTTGAACTCACAAACCGTGAGATCATGTCCTGAGCCAAATTTGGAGTCAGATGCTTAACCCACTGAGCCACCCAGGTGCCTGAAACCATGCATTCTTCATTCCTATCTCTGCAACTTTGCTTATGCTCTTCCACTTCTCAGAATAATCTACCTCAGAGATAGCAAATAAGTTCCATACAGAGTATTAAAATGTTTGATTGTAGCTCCCTAGGTGGTAGTACAATAAGAAGGGTGACTCTGCATGTGTCAAAGAAGAGTCCAAAAGCATTTGCTTGGGTAAAGACAGGGTGGCAACATGTGTGTCCATATTGGTGATTTTAATGCTGTATCTTGCATTTTCCTCATCCAAACATCCCCTTCTGAATCTTTAATTTGACTATAAAAGATCTACATTTAAATCACTAATCAACATGAAAAGAATAAAGAGAAAGGAATCCAAATGTGTCACATTTTTTTAATGTGTATTTATTTTTGAGAGAGAGAGAGTGAGCGTGCAAGTGGGGGAGGGCCAGAGATATGGAGACAGAATCTGAAGCAGGCTCTAGGCTCTGAGCTGTCAGCACAGAGCCTGACACAGGCCTTGAACTCACAAACTGCGAGATCATGACCTGAGCCAAAGTTGGATGCTCAACCAATTGAGCCACTCATGCACCCCCAACGGACTCATTTTAGACCTAAAGACACCTGCAGATTGAAAATGAAGGGATGAGGATACATTTGTCACACAAATCGATGTCAAAGGAAAGCCTGAGTGGCAATACTTATACAAAATAGACTTTAAAACACTGTAACAAAAGACAAAGAAGAGCACTATATAATAATAAAAGGGACAATCCAACAAGAAGATCTAACAATTGTCAATATTTATGCCCCAAACCTGAAAGAAGCCAAATACGTAAAACAATAATAAACATAAAGGAACTAATGGGTAATATCACAGTAATAGGGAACTTTAACACCCTACTTACATCAAAGGATAGATCATCTAAACACAAAATAAATAAGAAATGTCTTTGAATGACACAATGACCAGATGGACTTAACAGATATATTCTGAACATTCCATCCTAAAACAGCAGAATAGACATTGTTTTCAAGTGCATATGGAACATGCTCCATAATCACATATTAGGCCATAACACTGGCCTCGATAAATACAAAAAGACTGATGTCATAACATGAAACTTTACTGACCACAATGCTCTGAAACTAGATGTCAACCACAAGAAGAAATCTGAAAAGACAACAAATATATGGAGGTTATACAGCCAGCTGCTAAATAGGGAGTGTGGGTCATCCAGGAAATCAAAGAAGAAATAAAAAAAAAAAATAAATGGAAACAAATGAAAATGAAAACACAATTGTCCAGAACTTTTGGATGCAGCAAAAATGGTCCTATGAGAGAAGTATACAGCAATACAGGTCTACCTCTAGAAACAAGAAAAATCTCAAACAACTAAACCTTACATCTAGAGGAGCTAGTAGGAGAAAAACAAATGAAGCCTAAAGCTAGCAGAAAGAAGGTAATAATGAAGATTAAGCAGAAATAAATTATATAGAAACTTAAAAACCCCAAAACAAAATAACTGATCAATGTAACCAGGACATGGTTCTTTGAAAAAAATAATAACATTGATAAACCTCCAGCCAGACTTATTGAAAAGAAAAGAGAAAGCACCCAAATAAATGAAATCACAAATGAGAGAGATGAAATAACAACCAACACCACAGAAATACAAATAATTATGAGAATATTATGAAAAACTATTTGTCAACAAATTGGACAACCTGGAAGAAATGGATAAATTCCTAGAAACATTTCAATTACCAAAACTGAAAGAGGAAGAAACAGAAAATTTGAACAGACCTATAACTAGCAAAAAAATTGAATCAGTAATTAAAAAAAAAAACAACAACCTCTCAAGCAACAAAAGCCCATTGCCAGATGGCTTCTCGGGGAATTCTACCGAACATTTAAAGAAGAGTTAATACCCATTCTCAAACTATTGCAAAATATAGAAGAGGAAGGAAAACTTCCAAATTTTATTCTATGAGGTGATAATTACCCTGACATCAAAACCAGATAAAGACACCACAAAAAAAAGAGAACTATAGGTCACTATTCCCAAGGAACATAGGTGCAAAAAATCCTCAACAAAATACTAGCAAACCAAATTCAACAATACGTTAAAAAAATCATTCCCATGATCAAGTGGGATTTATTCATGGTTTGTAAGCATGGTTTAATATTTGCAAACCAATCAACATGATACATCACAATAATAGAAAGGATGAGAACCATATGATCTTTTCAATATATGCAGAAAAAACATTTGACAAAGTACAACATCCATTCATGATAATAGCCCTCAACAAAGTATGTTTAGAGGGAACATACCTCAACATAATAAAGGCCATCTATGAGAAACCCACGGCTAATGCTCCAAATGGGGAAAAACTGAGAGCTTTCCTCTACAGTCAAGAACAAGACAGGGATGTCCACTTTTACCACTTTTATTTAACATAGTACTGGCAAGTCCTAGCAAAGCAATTAGACAACAAAAAGAAAGAAAAGCCATCTAAATCAGTAAGGAAGAAGTAAAACTTTCACTCTTTGCAGATGACATGATGAAAGAAATTGGAGAGGACACAGACATAGAAAGATCTTCCATGCTCACAGATTAGAAGAACAAATATTGTTAAAATGTCTATACTACACAAAGCTATCTACAGATTTAAGGCAATCCCTATCAAAATACCAAGAGCATTTTCACAGAGCTAGAGTAAACAATCCTAACATATGCCCAGAACCACAAAAGAGCCCAAATAACAAAAGCAGCCTTGAAAAGCAAAGCAAAGCTAGAGGCATCACAATTCCAGACATAAAGTTACTTTACAAAGCTGTAGTGATCGAAATGGTATGGCACTGGCACAAACATAGTCACATAGATCAACGGAACAGAATAGAAAACCCCTGGGGTGCCTGGGTGACTCAGTCAGTTGAACTGACTTTAGCTCAGGTAATGATCTCATGGGTCATGAGTGAGTTTGATCCCTGCATCGGGCTCATTGCTGTCAGCACAGAGCCTGTTTTGGATCCTCTGTCCCCTTCTCTTTCCCCCTCCCTCACTCATGTTCTCTCTGTCTCAAAAATAAATAAACATTAAAAAAATACAAAACCCAGAAATGAACCCACAATATATGGCCAATTAATCTTTGACAAAGTAAGAAAGAATATCCAATGGAAGAAAGAATGTCTCTTTAACAAAGTGTGTTGGGAAAACTGGACAGCAACACACAAAAGAATGAAACTGGACCACTTTCTTACACCACACACAAAAATAAACTAAAAATGGATTAAAGACCTAAATGTGAGACCTGAACCCATAAAAATCCTAGAAGACAATACAGGCAGTAACTTTTTTGACATTGGCCCTAGCAATTTTTTCTAGATATGTCTCCTGAGGCAAGGGAAACAAAAGCAAAAATAAACTATTGGGACTACATCAAAATAAAAAGTGTCTGCACAGCAAAAGAAACCATCAGTGAAAATAAAAGGCAGCCTTCAGAATGGGAGAAGATATTTGCAAATGATGTATCAGATAAAGGGTTAGTATCCAAAATCTATAAAACTCAACACCCATAAAATGAATAATCCAATGAAAAAATGGGAAGAAGACACTAACAGAAATTTCTCTAAAGAAGGCATGAGATGGCCATTACACACATTGGAAGATGCTCAATGTCACTGATTATTAGGGACATGCAAATCAAAATTACAATGAAGTAACACCTTGCACCTGTCAGAATGGCTAAAATCAATAAAGAAACAACAGGTGTGGTGAAGATGTGGAGAAAGGGGAACACTCTTACACTGTTGGTGGGAGTGCAAACTGGTGTAGCCGTTTGGAAAACAGTACGGAGGTTTCTCAAAAAAATAAAAATAGAACTACCCTATGATCCAGTAATCATACTACTATGTATTTACCCAGAGAATAAACAAATACTAATTCAAAGAGATACATGTACTTCTATGTTTATAGCAATATTATATACAACAGCCAAATTTTGGAAACAGCTGAAGTGTCCATTGATTGGTAAATGGATAAAGAAGAGGTGCCATATATATATATATATATATATGTATATGTGTGTGTGTGTGTGTGTGTGTGTGTGTGTGTGTGTATAATTCAGCCATAAAAAAGAATGATATCTTGCCATTTGCAGTGATACAGATGGGGCTAGAGAGTATTATGCTAAACAAAATAAGCCAATCAGGGAAAGAAAAATAACTATATGATTTCACTCATATGTGGAATTTTAGGAGCAAAACAAATGAACAAAGGGAACAAAAAGAGAGAGAGAGAGAGAGAGAGAGAGAGAGAGAGGTAAAAATCAAGAAACAGACTCTTAACTATAGAGAACAAACTGATAGTTACCAGAAGGGAGGTGGTTGGAGGGATTGGTTAAATAGGTGATGGGGATTAAGAAATTTAATAGAATAGAATAGAATAGAATAGAATAGAATAGAACAGAACAGAATAAAAATGACCCACCTTTTGTTTTCCCTCTCTGATTCTCAGTATATTTAGTCTGTATCCTATAGGCTAACAACCTCAGAAATTATTTTCTGTCTGTATCGTGAGACCCCAGTAGACTATGCACTTCTGGGGGCCAAAGTATAGAACTGAGTTCGCTTTTTGTCCTCTATCTCCATAGCATACTACTGATCCCATGGTGGAAAATATACTATTTTCTTTTGATTATTACCAAGGTTTTAATTATTTTTTTGGCTGTACTTCTGTGGCTACATTCTTATAAAGGACTGTTTGTAAGCCAGATCTTCACTTTATCCCTGAACATTTCCAGGGAAGGCACACCAGTGAAGATACATAGATAAGAATGAACTATGAAGATAATTCAGAAAGAAAATTTTGAGCATGGGCTAGGAGTTTGCCTGTGAGTTATGAAGATAACAGTGGCTTAAGAAAAAAATATATATCCATTTGTTTTCACAGTGTAAATACTTTGTACATACAAACCAGAATTATATAGCAGCTCTGCTTGAGGAAGGGACCACAGCTCCAGTTTGTTTGCTATTCTACCATAGGCTTGTCTTGTGGGTTTACAATGACAGCTGGGTCTCCATCCATAACATTCATGTTCCAGACAGCAGGATTAAGGAGAGTAAATAATAAGGGATAAAAAAATACATGGAGAGGTCCCGTAACAAACTTCTTGGGAACCACAGCAGGACAGTTTTGCTAACCTAATAGACAAAACTCAATCACATGGGCTTACTTCATAATGGAGGCTAGAAAAGGTAGTTCTAGTCTGGTTAACCTTTTGCTCTGCTGAAAATTTATTTTCTATCACTGTGGAAGAGAGAAAAGATACTGGAAGCCAATTAGCAATGTCTGCCATAGTGACTTTTTTTGTTGTTGTTTTATTGTTTGTTTTTTTGTTTTTTGTTTGTTTGTTTTTGTTTCTGAGGATGAATAACATCAAAACTTTTTTCTGGAAAAGATTCTATTCTCTTAAGATAACTTCAGTCACTAAACATCCATTCATGGGCAAGACTATAGTAGTGAGATTAATAAATTATGACACATTAGAATAATGAAATAACAAAGTAGAATAATGAAATAACATAAAGCACACAATTACAATATTATATAGACTGTATAATAACAGGACCCTGTACACAATGTAATGATAATTCATGACAGCTTTTGGTGGAGAATTGGGAGAAGCAAAGGAGATATTGATTTACTATACATGGACACACATAGTTTAGCTGCAGTATAAAATAGAATATAAGGAGGACTCGGGGATTCAAAAGAGGAAGAAATCACATTAAGATGATGGAGAGAAAAGTTTACTCTGGTAGATAGCCTTTTAAGTGGACATTGAAAATGGGAAGATATTTAAAGCTAGATATGGAATTGGCATTGAGGTTAAGGTAAATTTATAAGCAAGGCAAAGGAGGTGGTAAAGCAAACAGTATTCTGAGAAAAAGTGCTTATCAGCTTCCTCTGAGTTGAAGCAATTTCTCTGTCAGTAAGGACTCTTTTGTTTGTCAGCAACAGAAGTTCAGTCTGAGCTGGCTTAGGTATAAAAAGGCTTACATAAACGAACCTGTTTGTTAATTCACTCCAGACATATGTATTGAGCATTTACTGTATGCAGATCTAGATCATTGCCAAGATCTAGATCATCAGTAGAGACTAAGATAAATATAATTCCAGGACTCACACAGTTTAGTTGTAATATAATATTTATAATTATCCCATTAGAAATAATTCATTAACCCTTTTAGGGGTGGAGAAACTGAGAGAGAGTTTGCGTAATTTACAAGAGAACAACTAAAAAATGTAAAAGTCCAAATATGGATCCAGATCTCCAGGTCCCCAAAGCCTAGGCCAGCAAATGATACTAGAAACAGATAATGTCTGAGCCTTGGGCCAACTTTTGGAGCAGGCGTTCTGTCTCTGTGAGAGAGGAACCTTTGCTTTCTTTAGAAATTTATATGTAGTCAATCCATGAATCAGGTCTGCTTTTGATGTCTTTCAAACTGTCTTATGCAAATTCCAGTGTTAAATATCTAGTAAACATACAACAAAAATTGCAAGCTGTGATGGGTGTAAAGATAAAACAGAAACAAGGTTATATCAAAAACCTTGTGTGCTCAAAAGTGAACTGTAACCTTGACATATTCATTGTATTCTCAAAATATCCTGTGAGTTTAAGTTTTGTGATCCCCTGGTGACTAAATAAAAATAAATTATCTTTCCATCTCAAGTCTCCTTACCCAACTGCATTAAAACTAGGTGCATAGAAACTAGGGTGCAGGGTTCAAATTAGTCTGATTGAAAAGCTCACCATCTTATTTTTTATAATTTTAGTATTTGAATACCATACTACCAGTTGAGAGGGACTTCCAGGTTCTCTCTACACAAGGATGCCCAAAGGGAATTTCTTTACTTCATTATCACAGTCCCTAATGTTGCTTGCGTCTTGCTCTTTCTCTGACAATTTGCCTTTGATGAAGATACAACATGTCCAAGAAAAATAAAGCGTGACAGTATATTCATTCATCTACCAAATTATGAGCTCTTATGCCTGCTTATTTGCTTGGTTCCGGGAATACAGAGATAAAAATGAGTTTAGTGTGTGCCCTAAAAAAAATAACATTTTGATGGAGGACAGAGAAGTCATAAAACATCAATACTTTGTGGTTAGTGCAGTGATGAACATATGATGGGTGTGCAGAGAAGGATACCTAAATCAGGCTGGGAGTGGGCCACTGCCTATGGGTTGGGGTCAGAGACCACAGTGGGGAAGTGGTCTTAAGTGGGGGGAGGGGGCTTTCAGAGAAAGTGCGAGGAAAACCATGTCTTCCTTCAGAATTCTTGCAGTAAACAGTTTATGATCTGAAACATAAGATTTTATTACAGTTATCTTTAAAAGCACACTTGTTCAAATGTGGTTTGGGAAAGAAAATTGCCAAGCTCTGCTCCTGAACTCAGGATGCATCTAAGGCTGTGAATCATCCCCAAATCACACATGGTGCAGAACCACATTTCCATTTATTTGCTTGACATTTTACTTCCAAAGGGAGGAACAAGCTAGTTTTTCCTCATCTTCTTGAAAATATGAAATGTGTCAGCCAATTTTCTCCCTCAGCTCTTCATCTACACAAAAGACAAGACTAGCCCACAAATTCCCCCAGAGAAATGCCAGTATATGCTCTGTATTTCATCTACTTTTTGTTTAATGTCCTCATCCAAGGGTAAATAATGTTCGATTGTCATGGAAACACATTAAATTCAAGTACAATTTATTACTACACAAACTATAAAGATAGGGTTCGCCATCTTTAGAATTAAGTTTTCTTTTATCTTCTTTTTTTCTTATTTTTATCTTTTGGTTTTTCATTTAACTCTTCTCTTTTTATTAATTATGAACCCAGTAGGTTTTCTATAGTGCTTAGTACAAATTACAACCATGGAGCAAACAGGATTGTTTAAAAAATAGTTGTGCATTATAACTGTGCCAGGAAATTCACCTTTATTATTGGATCCTCATAAATACTCTCTAAGGAAAATTTCACTCCCATTTCTCAGATAAGAAAATTAAAAATTATAAGGGTAAAGGAGCGCCTGGGTGGCTCAGTCAGTTAAGTGTCTGACTTCAGCTCAGGTCATGATCTCACGGTTTGTGGGCTCTAGCCCCGCATCTGGCTCTGTGCTGACAGCTCAGAGCCTGGAACCTGCTTTGGATTCTGTGTCTCCCTCTCTTTTTGCCACTCCAGCTCATGCTCTGTCTCTCTCTCTCTCTCTCAAATATATTACAATTTTTTTTAATTATAAAGGTAAAGTAATTTATCAAGAGCACATGTCTGTAACAGACAGAACTAAAGTGCTCAGGCGTATAAGACTTTGAAGACTATTTTTTTGGTTTCATTTTTTTTTTTTTTTACTTTTTTTTTTCTTGGACCTTAAAAATGTCCAGTAGTCAAAAAAAACTTGAGAAACTCTAGCCAGTTTGTTTTTCTCTTTTTACTTCGCAATACATATTTATAAATATTATTTTATTATTTACCAAGCCCTTTTTTTGTAGCCATTGCCTTATTAAAGGCTCCCTACAATATTATAAGTTAAGTGTTGTTATTAGCCCATTTTTATAGATGAAGAAACAGAGACTCAGATAAAAATGAATTATTTCCCAAAGACATTAAATCCAGTAAGTGACAGAGCTGATACTTGAATGGAAATTAATACTATAAACTCCATGTTCATTTCTTTTACTACAGTAGCTCACTGAAAAACCAGATTCTATCACATTCAGTAAGGCTGGGTGTCTCAGCAATTGTTAAATAAAACGTTCAGTTATGATGGGAACCACTGGGAAAACTGTGGTAGCAATACGAATGGTTGGGCTTAAATGATTCCTCCTTTGCTTTCCTCCAATTCCCATTGTAAGTATACACACACACACACACACACACACACACACATACACACACACATTCTGAGTGTTCTGAATGCTTCCTGAGAATGGGATTTGAAACCAAAGAGGGGCCAAGGCATGTCAGATCACTAAGGTTTTCAATCCCAAAGCTAACCATAGGTTTTCTCAGTTAGTTAAATATTCATATTTTAGATGAAAATTCTTACAGAACATTATTTTTCAAGTTGAGCAATATTTCTAAAATCCCAAATAAATCCATAATTTGCATATAAATTTATATAACATAAGTAACCAGCAACTAATTTATTTTAGGATTATATAGTTTTTAATAAGGATAATGACTAAAAGAGTAATTTAATGAAGTAGCAATTAGTTAAATATTAACAATCCAGAATTTTTCATCTTCAGAGATTTGCAGATACATATATGAGAAGAAATACATTTGGGACATAGGCAAAGTGAAATATTCCACATGTGCAGTGAGTATAAGTGAGGTTAATAATTTTTCTGTTTGAATGAATTTCACCTATATTTATGTGAAGAGTTGGCCAAACATTTAAATTTCATTCTCACAAACATTTATCAAGCACCATTATATCAATAACAGTGTGCTATCCTGTAATTTCAAAAATAAATGCCAATAATTCATTTCCTTCCCCTTGTTTCAGGCAGCACAGACTATAGTGAGAGATTAAAAGACTCATGAATAAATACATTATATAACTGTATAACATTACAGATGATTTTCAGAGATACTAATAGTGTTTACCTTTTAGTATCTAAACCTAAGCTTAGAAAAGCTCTTATTAATGAAATGTTAAAGAAAGGTCATAGAACAAAATGACATTGCATAGTCAAATAAGTCTGCAGTCCCACAGTCAGTCAGTAACTGAGTAACCTTCCTAGGACTCACTTTTTCTTTTTCATTAGTAGAATATTACAACTGACCTTGGGAGTTTGTGGCATGGATTTGGAATGTTGTATGAAATCAACTCTAGTATTTTGTGGACTCTCTCGCTGTAATCATTATCATTATTACTACCACTAACTCACTTTTGTTTTTAATGCTATTATTTGTTATTGCTCTTGTTTTTATTCCTTTTTTTTAAGTTGATTTATTTATTTTGAGGGGATGGGGTGAGGGGCAGAGTGAGAGAGAGAGAAAGAGAAAGAGAGAGAATCCCAAGCAGGCTCTGTGCTGTCAGTACAGAGCCCAACATGAGGCTCAATCCTGGGAATTGGGAGATCATGATCTGAAGCAAAATCCAGAGTCAGACTGGACTTTTTACCAACTGAGTCACCCAGGCACCCCTTGGTTTTTATCCTTAATGTCATTATTAACATTATGCCTAACTAAGTATGCATTTGCAGAAAGTTCCCAAAGCAACACTTGACAGCCTCATGGGTTTAGGATCTACTGCTATATATTGTTCTTCCCAACTAATAACTGAAACCAAGCATCACTTCAAAGATGGATTAAAGACATTTTTTTTCATTTTTATATATCGATTTATTAGTTATTTATTGACCATGTAACAGATACTGTACATTCTATGCTGCGTAAAAGAGATCCATTTTCTGCCCTTAAGGAATTCATACTTTAATTGGAAAGAATAAAACTAATCAGATGTCCCCAAAAACAAATGTCAAAATGCAGAAGTGATAAGCACTACCAAGGAGGGATATAAAGTGGATGAGAGCTCATACAGGAGATTTTGTGGTCAGGAAAATTGAAGCTTAGTGGAGCTGTCCAGGTAATAAAAACAAAAATGGCATAAATGTCATAGATCTGTTTCCAAGTTTCACCAGGAGTGCATCTCTATCTAGCTGGCTTCCATAAGCATATTGATGATCCTTAATTCATCTGACAGTTAAAATGCATCTATTCCCTTAGGAGAATAATATGTTGTAATCTGTGGGAATTTGAACATAGAACTTGATAATTGATAAATTAGAACATGACTATAAATGTATGACTGTCTAACTATTGCACTTCATAATCAAGTCATCCACAAATTAGCATAATAGAAATAGGCTAAGATTGCTATTAGCTGTTTATGAAATAATTATATAAAATATAATGGGACTGGTTTATATGGTTGTTCGTTTCTCATTGTTTTCCTTTTCCTGTTAGAAAAAGTTATCTTCTATATCTAACCTTCTAGTACATGATCATATAGTCTCTCAACCAACAATTATTAAACACCCACTATGGGAAAGACACTATGAAAACTTCCAAAACTCAATTAGAGATTGGCAATTAAGTATCTATAAGACATGGTGGTAAATATTTTTAAAAGTATAAGGTACAGTGACAACAAAAACGAGGGTGATTATTAAATTTCCCTGGCTAGGGAGAAAGGTAAGAAACAAACAAACAAACAAACAAACAAAAAAGGAGACACTATTTCTGGTTCTTGGAGAATGAATACATGTTTGCTTAACACACAATTGTAGCCTTATCTATCTTAGAAAGAGAAAGCAGTCTGTACAAAGACACTAAAGTGAAGAATATCATGGCTTATTTGGGGAAATATAAAAATCCATAATTACTTGACCAAAAAGTTTTAGGATAGAAATAACAAAGATAAAGTTTGAAGAGAAGCAAGACAATAAGTCTAGATGATATTAGAGGAACAGAAGGAAATCATGATATCTGTATATACACATGCATGCAGGTCTAAATTGTTAATAGTATGTTTCCTTATGTTATCATATGTGTATATGAAAATATGTTTATATGCTGTACATTCCCTAGAAAGTATCATAAATATAATTAATTAAGCTGGAAGCAAAGAAATGAGGATTTCTGGATTTAGTTTTTCTACTATTCTCTGTATTATTCTTTTTAGAAAGATAAATGAATTAGTAGATGAGGAGATAGATTTTGGAAAGTATAATGTTCAATGACTATAGAATAACCTTATGTGAACAGTGTGCTTCTTTAAGTGGAGGCTGATCTGAGAAATACAGTTGTAAGTAGTTTAAAAATCTGCTTTAAGCCTTTCCTCTCCTTTAGAAGAGGAGTGAAATAACTGTATGTGGGAAATGTGCTGCAGTTCTGAGGGTCAGAGTGGACCTCTGTTCTCCAGACAGTTCAGTTTTGAGGAGATGCATATCCTTATGAAGGGAATGAGGAATCCCAGATGTTAGATCATGCAGAAGAAAGCAGAGCACAGTGGCTAAGAGTAAAGGATTTGGAATCAGAGAGAGCTTTATGAAGAAGTTTTGGATGGGTTTTTGACTTTCTGCTTGGTCTCAGTATCCACTTCTTCAGCTCTGGTGGATTAATTTAAAGGAGTTGAAATGTAGCAAACTTCATTTGGAAAAAAAAATGAACTTTTCTGAAACTAAGAGGTTTTGTGGGAGAGGGTTGCCCTGAAGTAGATGGACAGACATATTACTCTTCTGACCTTCAGGCATTTCCACAGTCACTTCCTTGGCAAGTGTGTGCCCCATGACTTCGTCTTCTTGGCTAGGCTCCGAAACTGGTTTCTCTGTAGTTTCCTCCATTGGCAGTTGGCAATTTCATTGAGACCAGTGGAAGGGAGGACACATCTGTGTCCTTTTAATCATACAGCTTCTGTTCTACAAAGTTTTGGTCAGCAGTGTCAAAGCTTAATGATGAATCATGCCATCTAGAGGCCCTGGAATAGATCTTCAACTGAAATAAGCCTTATACCCTGGGGTAATTAGATGAGGAAATTGAAATTATAGGAAGCTGGAGTGAATGTGATTACATCAACTTGTAGTTATTGAACATATCATATATATTAGGAATTTAATCTGTAGAATGGCTGATCTACCTAACAGCCAAGCACAGTTGGCATTATTCTTTCTAGTGAAAGAATAAGAGAGAAAGATAGTTCAATATTATCACTGGGTTCAAAGTTAGGCAGCTATCCAATAGTAGAGCCCAGTTAAGAACTATAGCCTATTCTAATTTCAACAGTAATCATACGGATATTAATAATAATATAAGGAGAAGAAAATGTTGAATGCTTTCTTTTAGATGCTCTGCTAGCCATCTACATTGATTATCTCTTCTACAAAAAACACTTTAAGGTACGTACTATTGTTATAATCATTTACAAATGAGAAACTGAAGCCCTAAAGGCATAAACTTATATAACCAAGCTTTCAGAAGCAGTAAATAACTTAGGACATATTCAAACCCATACAATCTGATTCCAAAGCTTACACTCGTAACCATGAAACCATATTCTTTTCCCCATGTAGAATAGAATGCAAACCTTTTTATTGTACCTAAAATAAACATGGTAATAGTTGAAATTTCTTCCCATTTTAGTTTTGTATTAAATGATTCTGTAAAGGGTAATGTCAAGAGGTGAAGGGATTTGCTTCATTCAAAATAATTGTTAATTGACAAACCTAAACTAGAAACAAGTGCCCTGACACACAATCTAGAGTTATTTATATGTCCCATATCAGTGGTACTAAAGAGCGGCAGAGAATATTCAGTGCATGGAATTTATTTGATTTAATTTCTTTCAAGCATGTGGAACTGTGGCTTTTCTTATTTGAATGTAGCTCAAAGAGACAAAGAATACAGATCGCTTCAAAATACTTCACTGCTCTGTGTGTGAAACTAATCATTTTCTCATCCTCTATTCTCTATTTCATATACATTTTGAGAATAATTACAGCCTGAACTTAGACAATTTCTCTCTTTTTTTGTGCTTACATCAAAAATGTCAATCCATTGCCCCTTCATTTTTTTTTCCTTAAATGAGTGACAATTTGTCATGTGTGTTTGAACCTGTATGGCTAGGGTGAAGATTTTTTAATCAGCACATTAGTGTAAAAGGTGGCTTAGACAGCCTTCAATTTGTACCAATTAGGCTAGTCACAGTCTGTTCAAACTGGACAGAGACTCTGTGTAGCTGAAAATTATGCAGTATCTGGTTGGAATCTTATGCACCCAATAGCTAAGGGAAACACACATGTATTTATTAAGCAACTATTGTATACCAAGAACTGAACATATAATAAGAACTCTATGTAAATTTTGCTTGCGCTGCCATGCAAGTGCTAACCTGATAATTAAGTTTGCATGGGAATATGAGTGTATGGTATGGTCATTGTGGCAGTGAGTATATAGTGGAAGGAATGACAGCTTTGAAATTCAGTTCTACTTTCAACCCCTCTAGTGGCTAACTTTATGGCCATTTGCAAATCATTTAACCTCTCTCATTTCTACCCCTTTGTTTTGTGAAGAGAAGAAAGTATTATAGGCCATCTTAAGGACTTTGACATTTACTCTGAGTGAGTCAGGAATTTTGTGAAGGGATCTGAGCAGATTAGGCATGTTCTGACATTAATGGGCCCACACCTGAGTTAAGCTCAAGATAAAAACATTAGCTGACTCTGTAATGAGTCCTTTTATTGTAGTAGTATTATCCATTAACCCACTCACTTCCAACCTGGAAAGAAAGAAAAAAAGAAAGGAAAGAAAGAAAGGGAGAGAGGAAGAAAGGAAGAAGGCAGGGAGGGAGGGAGGGAGGGAGAGAGGGAAGGAAGGAAGGAAGGAAGGAAGGAAGGAAGGAAGGAAGGAAGAGAAACTGTGTTAAATTAATGGAGCAACTTCCATGTATAATCCACTGGCTATTTTCAGTGTCTTCCTGAAAGCTCTATGTCTCTTCTTCTAGCTGCCTGCCAATCTCTATTTATTTTGAAGCTTATTGCTATTTTTGTCATCATCATCATTATCATCACTATAATCAAATTAACTTAATTTGTCTAAAGACTTAAGATAATTTAGAAGGTGGCAGAGTGTGCCAAACAATGAAGTTAAAATTCTTTTGGGGAAAATGTCTGGAAAGATAAGTCATCTCAGAGATCTTGGAGTGACAGAGAAAATAAGATGGAGGTACTTGTTTTCATGTGTTTTTGGTGAATCAAATCCTCTGATCTCCAGAGGATTAAGCAGACAGATATAGATATAGATGATATAGATATAGATATAGATATAGATATAGATATAGATATAGATATACATATACATATACATATACATATATATACATATAATATATGCAAGTTATTTCTTAAGGAAGAAAGCTATGAGTTTTCATTTTCTCTTAAATGTTAGTTACTTGACATATTTTATTACATTCAGGATTTCCTACATGTATGTAAGATTTGAATTTGTATCCCCATTTGATAGATGAAGAGAAAGGGCCATGGACATTGAGTAACTTACCCTAGTGTTTGCAGCTCATGTTCTACCTGACTCTAAATGCAATAGTATTGTTTCATTTGACTTTCAGAGATATATGGCAGGCATGCCAACCTTTCCCTCTTTATTTCCACTCTTGGTTTTTCTAAATCTCAACATTATTCCCAGATATACCAGATAGGGCTCCAGAATCGTTCCCATGATTGTTCTAGATTAGGCATGTTCTTGATTCCAGGAGGATGGAATCAGCCCCTGAGATGAGATAGAACTCATTTCCTTTCTATTCTTGTACTATCCCACACTGTTCCCCATTCTTACCTTTAAAATGGTAAGCAATTTCCCTCCTATAATTAATTGTAGAAGATAATGTGGTAGAGGGTTAACATTATTTAGTCATTGCCTTAACATTCATCAATAAAAGAGGTCTTTGGGGTGCCTGGGTGGCTCAGTTGGTTAAGCGTCCAACTTCGGCTCAGGTCATGATCTCGCGGTCTGTGGGTCTGAGCCCCACTTCAGGCTCTGTGCTGACAGCTCAGAGGCTGGAGCCTGTTTCAGATTCTGTGTCTTCCTCTTTCTCTGACCCTCCCCTGTTCATGCTCTCTCTCTCTCTGTCTCAAAAATAAATAAATGTTAAAAAAATAATTTAAAAAAAAGAGGTGTTTGTTTTCAGGTCACTGACATTACTATCTACAATTTGCTGAAACTAGTAAAAGAAGGGTTCTCCTGGATTCCTTACATTGCTTCATGCACATATGCTTTCCATCACAATGCCTGGTCAGCTCTGTTTCTTAAGTGTATCCTGAGATTGACCCCTGTCTGTCTTCACTGCTATCAGCCTATTTCAAGACGGGTATGTAGCCTAGGTTAGTATCACATCTTGCCTAAATTACTGCAATCACTTACACACTTACATGCTTGCATTTCTCTACAAAAGTTTATGACATAGCCAGAAAACAAAACTTAAACGTGTAAATCAAATCATTGTTTTTCTTAGAATACAACCCAAATTTGTTAACTTGACATATAACAGCTACATTGTATCTGCTTGCTTCTGTGAATGCAACTTCTACCATCCTTCTCTTTCTTGCTCTAGAGAGCAAGATATTCTAGGAATGTTCTAGAGAGCATCTCTAGATGCCCTACATGCTCTAGAAAGCAGAGACGCTTCCTTGTCCTCCTTTTGTGTCATTGCAGTGAGCCCAAGTTCATTTCTGTCTCAGGGTTTTTGCTCTTGATACTCCATCTACCATTAGGTTCTTTCTCCTGGTCTATTTCTCCTTTGTCAGATGTCTGGTTAAGTATCTCCTTTCCACAGACTTCTCTCTGGAGTAATCCCTTTTCTTCCTTGTGTTCCTTCACATATTACTAGTTGAAGTCATCTTACTTATTTGTTCATTCACCCATTGTCTCTGTCTCTGAAATATAAGCTCCATTAGAGAAGTTTCTCTAATCTCTCATTCACCACTGTGCCCAGTGCTTGTGTCAAACCAGCAGCACAGGATCAGTAATGATTTTCAATGAAAATGAGCAACAAGTGTGAGTTGTTAAACCCACTGATCATAATACCTAGTCCATCCTTATATATATGGCATTAACTCCCTGTCCTTTATGGCCATTACTCTTGGGAAAATAGAGCAAAATCAGACCCTAAAGGAAATGTGTAACACACGATGCATTGGTAGATGACAATTTTCCATTTTCTTACAAGTTTTCTTTTTGGCCTACAGTGAAAAGAAACATCTCTATATTAAGACTATTGTTTACACATATTAAATCCTGCCCCAGGCACAAGCTTTATTGAAGCCATTATCATGGCCTGCCTTGTTCCTCCTGGGTTCAATAAGTCCTGCTTTGTCAATATCTTCCCATTACACCTCTCACTTTAGATAATTGCACATGATCCCTGGAGATAAGTCCAAGTAGGCTTTATGGTCCTTGAGCCTGAGTTTTGCGTTTTGGTATTCAAAATATCTGACTTGCAGTTTTCATATAGGTTTTATAACTTAATTTGGAAAAAAAATCCTGAGAGACAAGCCTATATCAGACTATAGAAATAAATGTGGTAGAAATAAGAGCAGGCATTGCCAGTTTCCCCATACTGAAATGTGTTCAGTTCTCCAGATGCAACAAGCTGTTCCTTTCCTCTGGACCTTTTTCAGTGTTTTAACCTCTGTCTGAAAGATGCTTCACCTTTCCTGTCTCTTTATTGACTAGCTCTCTTTTAACTTTCAGGTCTTAGCTTCACTCTTACTATCTTCAGAAAACTTTACCTCTCACTGCCACTCCCAACCCCAGGCTGCTCAAACTGGAATTCCTTTTCATTCCTGTGAATGTCTATATATGTAGTACTCTCACTGGCATGTGTTCTGTTTGTTCTTCACTCAGTTAAGCTCCATGAGGGCAGGGGCTGAATCTGTCTTCTATGAGCCATGTTTTATATCCAGAGATGATTCAATAAATACTAAATGAATGAATGCATAAATGAGTCATTTCTAGCTTTTCCTGCTCCTAATTATCCTATTATATAGATCTCATCAAAATATTTTTCCATGAAGACAAGGAACAATTCTTTTATTGTATTTTTGTATCCTTCATGGACTAAGCATGTTTCAAATTACAGAGCAGATGCTTAATCAAAATCAGTTAATTATATTGGAAATCAAAGCATGATAGTGTCACTTTGTAAAATTTTTTCAAGCTCTATATTGCCTTTTGTACGTTTTATTGTGTATATTTTATACTCCAGTAAACAACATTTAGACGTATTTTATACTACAAGAAGTAAAATTTTAGGGAGTTAATGCATTAGAAATAACAATTATCTTCATTAAATTCTTATAAATTGCTATTAAGATTGAGAGATATATAGGAATAAATGAATAGGAGGCTAGGGTTACAGCTTATTTATAAAGAGAGCAGTCTTTGCAGAAGCCCTGAGAGCAGGAGCAAGCAGCCACAGTGTTTGCATGGGGTAGGGTGGCGGGTTTGGCCAAAACAGGTCAGGCAGGTGCAATGAGGCTATAGAAGTGCAAAGGCCAGAAGTGAGAGGGCCTGAAAGTCACTGCTGAGATTCTGGGTTGTTATTTTAAGGTCAGCAGGGAGCTGCTAGAAGGGTTGTAAGCAACTAAAAGAATGTTCTTGCTTCAGAGTAGAGAACATAGTAGTAGATGGGTCTGTGTTGTAACGATGGAAATGAAATAAAGAAAAAAAAAGGAATACAGGAAGATAGGAAAGCAGGATGGAAGAAACGAAGAAAGAAAGAGATGGATTTTTATATCTAAGATGTAAGTCAGTAAATTTGTAGGATATGCAGGGATACTAAGGAGAATATTGATTCCTATTTTCTTATCAAGCAGAAAATATTTTACTGTTTTTAGTGATATTAATTTTAGCAAGAGATTTCTTTGTTATGGGCCTTAGTTCACTGATTTTTAGTTCTCTAAATGAATACTCAAGATCATCTTATTGACTATTAAATTTATTAGTACATACCTGTTACTCTCAACAATATGGCCAGTATTTTATGGACCACTTTGGACGAAAAGGTGACTGAATTATTTAGTGGAGAAATAGTGGTTGGTATTAAGAGTGGTTGATGTAAAATCAGTATGATTGAAGGGGAAGGTAATCAATAATGCTCTCCGCTTCTACCTGAGGTTTTCTTTTCTTTTTTTTGAAGGAAATGGCCTTCTCTTTAGACACAACAGTGTGACAGATGGTATAAAAATGCAGAATTCTTTGATGGCAGACATAACACTTAATTCTATTGGATCTAGTACTTGTAAAAATAAATAAAATAACAAATATATACATAGAAACACACACACACACACACACACACACACTTCTTAGCATGTAAAACTCTCCATGATCTATCCTCTGTTCGCTTCTCTACACTCAGCTTTTGCCATTCTCTCAAGCACCCCAGTGCCATAGTCTTGACCAAGTATTTTCTACTTTCTGGGTCAGCATACTTACTAGTTCTTTAGTGTCTAAGTACTTGCTGTTCTTATTGTTTTGTATTCTTTCTCCTTTTCAAAGTTCCTGCCATACATTTTTCAATAAATGCATATTATTATTACTGTTATTATTCAAATAACCATAAACATTTTCAAGAGAAGAGTGTTTAGAGCTGGGTGGCATTTTAGAGAGATTGTTTTAGCTGAAATGTTGGAGAACACTGCTTGTAGACATGAGCCATTCAGGCAGGAATGATAGTTACAGCATAGTTAGGAACAATGGTAATAGAGACAGAAATATATATTATGTTAGCTCTTAAATAGTTAGAAGCAGGAAGAGTTAATAACTTTTTTGTATTTCTGTGGTGTTGGTTGTGATCTCTCCTCTTTCTTTCATGATTTTATCTATTTGGATTCTCTTTTGTTTTTGAGAAGTCTGGCTAGGGGTTTATCAATATTGTTTATGTTTTCAAAAAACTAGCTCTTAGATTTATTGATCTGTTCTACTGTTTTTTTTTATTCTATATTATTTCTGCTCCAATATTTATTACTTCTCTTCTGCTGACTTTGGGGTTTCTTTACAGTTCTGTTTTTAGTTCCTTTAGGTATGCAGTTAGGTTTTGTATTTGGGATTTTTCTCGTTTCTTGAGATAGGCCTGGATTGCGATGTATTTTCCCCTTATCACTGCCTTTGCTGCATCCCAAAGTGTATGGACTGTTGTGTTTACATTTTCATTTGTTTCCATATATTTTTTTAATTTCTTCTTTAATTTCCTGGTTGACCCAGTCATTCTTAGTAGGACAAATTCTTAGTCACCCAAAACTCAAACAGGAAGAAATAGAAAATTTGAACAGACCCATAACTACTGAAGAAATTGAATCAGTTATCAAAAATGTCCCTACAAATAAGAGTCCTGGGCCAGATGGTTTCCCAGGGGAGTTCTACAAGACATTTAAAGCAGATATAATATCTATCCTTCTCAAGCTGTTCCAAAAAATAGAAATGGAAGGAAAGCTTCAGGACTCATTCAATGAAGCCAGCATTACTTTGATTCCCAAACCAGACAGAAGTTCTACTAAAAAAGAGAATTATGAAAAAAAAAAAAATTTAAAAAAAAAAAAAAAAAAGGGCGCCTGGGTGGCGCAGTCGGTTAAGCGTCCGACTTCAGCCAGGTCACGATCTCGCGGTCCGTGGGTTCGAGCCCCGCATCAGGCTCTGGGCTGATGGCTCGGAGCCTGGAGCCTGTTTCCGATTCTGTGTTTCCCTCTCTCTCTGCCCCTCCCCCGTTCATGCTCTGTCTCTCTCTGTCCCAAAAATAAATAAACGTTGAAAAAAAAAATTAAAAAAAAAAAAAATAAAAATAAAAAAGAGAATTATGGGCCTATATACCTGATGAATATGGATGTAAAACTTTTCAACAGGATACTAGCAAATCAAATTCAACAGTATATTAAAAGAATTATTCACCATGACCAATGGGATTCATTCCTGGGCTACAAGGCTGGTTCAATATTCGCAAATCAATCAATGTGATACATCACATTAATAGAAGAAAGAATAAGAGCCATATAATTTTGTCAATAGATGCAGGAAAAGCATTTGACAAAATACAGCATCCTTTCTCAATAAAAAACCTCAAGAAAGTAGGGTACAAGTAACATACCTTAACATCATAAAAGCCATATATGAAAATCCCACAGCTAGTATCATCCTCAGTGGGGAAAAACTGAGAGCTTTCCCCCTGAGATCAGAAACATGACAGGGATGTCCACTCTCACCACTGTTGTTTAACATAGCGTCGGAAGTTCTAGTCTCAGCAACCAGACAACAAAGTAAAATAAAATGCATCAAATTGGCAAAGAAGAAGTCAAACTTTCACTTTCCACAGATGACCTGATACTCTACATGGAAAACCAGAAAGACTCCACCAAAAAGCCACTAGAACTGATACATGAATTCAGCAAGATTGCAGGATATGAAATCAATGTACAGACTGGTTGTATTTCTATATACTAATAATGAAGCAACAGAAAGAGAAATCAAGAAATTGATCCCATTAACAATTGCACCAAGAACGATAAAATATCTAGGAATAAACCCAACCAAAGATGTAAAAGATCTGTATGCTGAAAACTTGTGAAAATTATTTCATAAATTCCATAAATTTAGAAAATTTATTAATGAAATTGAAGAAGACACAAAGAGATGGAAAGATATTCCATGCTCATGGATTGTAATAACAAATATTGTTATTGTTATAAATAACAAATAACAAATGTCAATACTACCCAAAGCAATCTACACATGCAATACAATCCCAATCAAAATTGCACCGGCATTCCTCTCAAAGCTAGAACAAACAATCCTAAAATTTGTGTGGAACCACAGAAGACCTGGGATAGCCAAAGTAATGTTGAAAAAGAAAACCAAAGTGGGAGGCATCACAATCCCGGACTTTAGCCTGTACTACAAAGCTGTAATCATCAAGACAGTATGGTATTGGCACAAAAACAGATACATAAACCAATGAAATAGAATAGAGGACCCAGAACTGGACTCACAAATGTATAGCAAACTAATCTGTGACAAAGCAGGAAAGAGTATCCAGTGGAAAAAAAGACAGTCTCTTTATCAAATCGTGCTGGGAGAACTGGACAGAAACGTGCAGAATAATTAAAGTGGACCACTTTCTTATACTATACACAAAAATAAACTCAAAACGGATGAAAGACCTAAATGTGAGACAGGAAACCGTCAAAACCCTGGAGGAGAAAACAGCCAACAACCTCTTTGGCCTCAGCCACAACAATTTCTTGCCCAACACTTCTCCAAAGGCAAGGGAAATAAAAGAAAAAATGAACCTTTGGGGCCTCAGCAAGATAAAAAGCTTCTGCACCTAAAGGAAACAATCAACAAAAATAAAAGGCAACCGATAGAATGGGAGAAGATATTTGCAAATGACATATCAGATAAAGGGTCAGTATCCACAATTGATAAACAACTTATCAAACTCAACACTCGAAAAACAAATAATCCAGTGAAGAAATGGGCAGAAGGCATGAATAGACCGTTTCCAAAGAAGACATCCAGATGGCCATCAGACACATGATAAGATGCTCAACATCACTCCTCATCAGGGAAATACAAATGAAAACCATACTGAGATAACACTTCATACTGGTCAGAGTGGCTAAAATTAACAACTCAGAGTGGCTAAAACAAACAGCAGATGTTGACAAGGATGTGGAGAAATGGGAACCCTCTTGCACTGTTGGTGGGAAACAAACTGGTGCAGCCTCTCTGGAAAACAGTATGAAGGTTCCTCAAAAAATTAAAAATAGAACTACCCTACAACCCAGCAATAGCAATACTAGGAATTTATACAACGGATATGGGAATGCTCATTCATAAGGGTGCTTGTACCCTAGTGTTTATAGCAGTGCTTTCACAATAGCCAAATTATGGAAAGAGCCCAATGTCCATCAACTGATGAATGGATAAAGAACATGTGATTTATATATACAGTGGAATGCTACTTGGCAATGAAAAAGAATGAAATCATGCTGTTTGCACCAACATGGACGAAACTGAAGGGTATTACACTAAGTGAAAGAAGTCAGTCAGAGAAAGACAGATACCGTGTTTTCACTCATATGTGGAACTTGAGCAACTTAACAGAAGACCATGGGAGAAGGGAAAGGGAAAAAATAGTTTCAACCAGAGAGGGAAGCAAGCCAAAAGAATCTCTTAAATACAGAGAACAAACTGAGGGTTGATGGTGGGGGCAGGGGAGAGGGGAAAATGGCTGATGGGCACTTGAGGAGGGCACTTGTTGGGTTGAGCACTGGGTGTTACATATAAGCAATGTATCCTGGAAATCTACCCCCGAAACCAAGATCACACTGTATATACACTGTATGTTAGCTAATTTGACAATAAATTATATTAAATAAATAAATAAATAATCATCCAAACACAGTCTTTATTTTTTTTTAATTTTTTTTAACGTTTATTTATTTTTGAGACAGAGAGAGACAGAGCATGAACAGGGGAGGGTCAGAGAGAGAGGGAGACACAGAATTTGAAACAGGCTCCAGGCTCTGAGCGGTCAGCACAGAGCCCGACGTGGGGCTCGAACTCACGGACTGAGATCATGACCTGAGCCAAAGTCGGACGCTTAACCGACTGAGCCACCCAGGTGCCCCCAAACACAGTCTTTAAAAAAAAAAAAAAAGAAGAAGCTGGAAGAGTTAGCATCTTTCAGATGAGTTTCAGCCCCACATGGTTTTGAGAAACCAACTCCCAGGTTTCTAGTTTGGATTACTGGGTTGGTAGTGGTAACTTTCATTGGAATAAGCTGTGAGTTGTGAAATAATAAGGCCAATTCTGTATTTACTGGGCTTGCAGTATCTGTGGGGTAGCCAACTAAATGCCTAATAAATGGTTAAACATAAGTATCAGATGATAAACCTAATATAATTGGTAATTTAAAATATGAGTATTAGGGAAGTGACTGCCTAATTCTGCAAAAGGAGGAATCATTGATATGCATAATTCTAATAATGAAGAACACAGTGTTTGTTTTGGTTAAGTAAATTACTTGAGGCCATTCAGTTAGTGCAGATCCTTCATTTGAACTTAGGTCCAGAGAGTGAAAGAAGATGAAGTAGAAAATTTGGCATGAGCAAGATTAGCTCCCTTCTCCTTTAGCAGATGTAAGAGCACCATCCAGTGAACACGTACTGAACATCTACTATGCCAAAAAGTGTGCTCGACTGTTTGGGGTATGACAGCCAATAAGGTGCAGTCCATTTGTCAGCCTACCTCCAAGGAGCGTAAGGTCCAAAAGAGATGGAGACATGTGTAGGTAAATTACCATTTTATGTAATCCTTTGAGGAGCTTTTCAATGTTTGGTAATAGCAATCAAAGAATGGAAACAGTGCTGATTGCCTCTTGTTTTTTGTTGCTGCTGTTTTTGTTGATGTTGTTGTTATTATTGTTGTTGTTATACAGTGTTGTCCCCACCTCCTAAGCTCTTCTCATCAATTCCTTCATCACTGGGGAAAATTATGAAAAGCAAAAAAGGAGCATATTTGTTTCTCACATGCTGGAGCAGTTGGGAAAATACAGTAAAGCAGTCTAGGAAACTATCTGGAGTTCAAGTTCTTCCATATCTTAATCCTTCCTCTGCTGCAAGGGTGAACACATAGACTGTACTGATCTTCTGTATTTTGAAGTATTTTGACACTGAAATAATTGAGTGGTTTCAAATAAATTTCTTTAACCATTTTAATTCCAGTTCAGAAGTACATCTTCATCAACCCTGAAGCTGGAAAAAAATGGCCATTCCAGGGCAAAGATTAGGAAAATTAACTGTTAAGTCAGCTCCTTATAGAGTTTTTACAGTAGCCTCAACATGACACTAGGTCATGGTAGTGAAGAACAAAGAGGGGCACCTGGGTGGCTTGGTAAGTTAAGTGTTGGACTCTTGATTTAGGCTCAGGTCATGTTCTTGCAGTTCATTAGATCAAGCCCCATGTCGGGCTTCACCTGCTTGGGAGTCTCTCTCTCCCTTCTCTGCTCATTCTCTCTCTCTCTCTCTCTCTCTCTCTCTCTCTCTCTCTCTCTCTCAAAGTAAATAAATAAAAATTTAAAAAGAAGAACAAATAAGACATATTCACTGAGTAACAGAACTATCCTAAGTACATTCACATCTGTTATGCACACAATACTCATGAGAACCCCACAAGATAAGCTTTACTATCTCCATTTTAAAGATCAGCAAACTAAAGTGGAGTATAAGTAAATTATTTATCCTAGGCCATACACCTAGTGGGATTCATACCTGTGTCTTCTCAAATTCAGAATCTATGGTGTAGGTAGAAGAGATGGTAATATGTAATCTGATTTTAAAAAATAAATTTTTTAATGTTTATTTTTGAGAGGGTGTGAATGGGGGAGAGACAGAGAGACACACACACACAGAATCTGAAGCACGCTCCAGCCTCTGAGCTGTTAGCACAGAGCTTGACGTGGGGCTGAAACTCACAAACTGTGAATTCATGACCTGGGCCAAAGTCAGACACTCAACTGACTGAGTCACCCAGTCACCTCTATAATCAGATTTTTTAAATTTACTGATTGTGAGAGAGTGAGAGAATGTGAGTGGGGGAGGGACAGAGAGAAGGAGAGAGAGAATCCCAAGCAGGCTCTAGGCTGTCAGCACAGAGTCCCACGCAGGGCTTGATCCCACAAAATGTGAGATAATAACTTGAGCCGAAATCAAAAGTTGGATGCTCAGCCGACTGAGCCACACAGGTGCCCCTGTAATCTGATTTTTTTAATTGAAATATATTTGAGGAGTTGAACAACCATGATATAACATCAAATGCAAGGTGTTTCATGGCAAGTTGGTAAATGACATAACACAAGTGCTCTTGAAATTAAGGGGTCATGGGCAGGAGCCAGGCACTAGTAAGTGTTGGAGTCAGCAAAGACATTTTTGTGGAGGTCTTGAAAATCAAGATGGTCCTAGGATGAAAGGATTTTGACACACATAGAGTATCTGCAGTGTTTGGGATATCAAGAGACAATGGAGAGCATTGAGCATGAGGGTGATATGTTAATGGTGGAGTGACTTAATCCTTTCACAAGGAATGGACTCAAACACCCAGGACCATGGTGGAACGAAGTTCTACATCTCTCTGTCCTCCAGACAATCTAGTTCCATGTAGAATAACATTCTGATGATCTTGCTGATACAGATTCCTTCTACTTCAGTTTTGTCCTGGGTCAATGTGTCTCTTAAGCATTACCTAATCTAGGATTTTAGGGATTCTGATCATTATGTTTGTATAGTGTCATTAAGCAACAAACTACCACCAATAGGAAGTAGTCCATTCTTTATTTTTATTTTTTTAATGTTTATTTTTTTTATTTTGACACAGAGAGAGATAGAGAGTGATCAGGGGTGGGGCAGAGAATAGAGGGAGACAGAGAATCCCAAGCAGATTCCATGCTTTTGGCAAAGGGCTTGATGTAGGGTTTGAACTCAAGAATCATGAAATCATGACCTGAGTCAAAATCAAGAGTCAGACGGTTAACTGACTGAGCCACCTAGGTGCCCTAGTACATTCTTTAAAGTAGAGAAAATCAGCCTTGTTTCCTAATGCATTGCTGTCATCATTCTTCAATAATTACCCATGTGTTCAGAAAGCTTTTAGAATGAGCTTTCCATTCCAATGTTAAATGTCGGCTGTGGCAAAGCTCAGTTTTCATTATTGGGATCCCACTATGTTTATGGGTCCTGATGAGTTGTTTGTTCTGGGTTGATGCCCTGCAATTGTGCAAGAAGTTGCACATTTGAATTATAAATATATTTTAAGATCACTTAAAAGAAACCGGGCATTCCAGGCAGTATAATGCTTTTAAGGGATAATATTAGCTTGAAAGGAAGTGCCATAGGCATGCATATATATATATATATATATATATATATATATATATGTGTATATATATATATATACACATATATACACACATACACACACACACACACACACACTATAAATGCTGATTGATTATTTACCAGGTGGTCATCTGTCTTCTAATTTTTATATGCCATCTACATTGTAAAACTAATTTTCAGAAACGTGTTTTGATTCAGAATTTTATTGAATATTTGTCAAATAAATTGTTAATGCTGAAAAACTCACCTCACAGATATGTGATATTGAAGAAAAACCAGTTGTAAAGATGCTCCAACCAATATACTATTGTGGTCTGAGGAGGCCTTAATGCAGTACATGTCTTCAGTTTTTTTTGGCTATACTTTCAGAAATGACTTTTATTTGACTAGTCCTTCTGCCCAATTAAGATAAAGCAGAGGGGTGTAACAATCAAATAAGAACTGGATTCTGGCTTCCTATGCTCATGTGCAGATGTGCCAAAAGAAATTTTATTCATTGACCTTGGTCAGTGCTTCCAGGAGGATATTAGGACACTAATCTTTTAAGATTATGCAAAATCAGAATTTAACTTTCGTCCATACAGAGACTTCTCTCTCCTTCATGAAGGACCATAAAGTGATGTTAGTAGGATTTCACCACGGAGAGATTGAGGACATTAAGGAAAAGGAGGGTTACAACATCATTTTTCATCATATTAGTTCAGCATCTTGTCTTAGGAGCTCCTCCCTAATCAGTGCTTATTTGGCAAGTATCTGGGATACAGCATGCATCCTGCCAGGCAAGAGCACAACATTGAAACATGAACTCTGCTTTCTGTGGCTTCTGCTCTTGCAGGCAAGTGGTTTGTGCTTACACTTGAGCTAGGATCTAAAATAAGAGTAGTTTTGTTCTGGGTAAAGAAAAAGGCATATTGCAATATGGTCAAGTGAGTAGGAGCAATTCTCATGGGAGAATGTTGGGTAAAAGGATAGCTTGGAGTCCTACTTTTTTGCATCGCAAATGCCATTCTAAGGAGTTTGGACTTTACTGTCTAAGCAATAGGGAGGCATGGAAAGTTTTTTTTAAGTTTTTTTTTTTTTAAGTTTATTTATTTTGAGAAAGAGAGAGAGAGAGAGAAAGGAAAAGAGGGAGGGAGGGGCAGAGGGAGAGAGAGAGAATATTAAGCAGTTTCCACATTCAGCATAGAGCCCGACTGGGGGCTTGATTTTACGACTGACCAGATCTCAGGACCATGAGATCAACACCTGAGCCAATATCAAGAGTTGGTCGCTTGGGGTTGAGGGGAAGATGGCGGCGTAGGAGGACGCTGGGCTCACCGCGCGTCCTGCTGATCACTTAGATTCCACCTACACCTGCCTAAATAACCCAGAAAACCGCCAGAGGATTAGCAGAACGGAGTCTCCGGAGCCAAGCGCAGACGAGAGGCCCACGGAAGAGGGTAGGAAGGGCGGAGAGGCGGTGCGTGCTCCACGGACTGGCGGGAGGGAACCGGGACAGAGGGGCGGCTCGCCGGCCAAGCAGAGTCCCCGAGTCTGGCTTGCAAAAGCGGAGGGGCCTGACGGACTGTGTTCCAACAGCAAGCGGGTCTTAACGTCTGGGAAGTCATAAGTTAACAGCTCTGCTCAGAAAGCGGGAAGGCTGGAGGACAAAGGGAGGGAGAGCTGCTGAGCCCCCTGGACAACAGAGCTCAGTTTGGTGGGGAACAAAGGCGCTCGCCAGCGCCATCTCCCCCGCCCACCCCCCAGCCAAAATCCCAAAGGGAACCGGTTCCTGCCGGGGAAATTGCTCGCTCTGCGCAAACACCCAACTCTGTGCTTCTGCGGAGCCAAACCTCCAGCAGCGGATCTGACTCCCTCCTGCTGCCACAGGGCCCCTCCTGAAGTGGATCACCTAAGGAGAAGCGAGCTAAGCCTGCCCCTCCTGCCCCCGTGCACCTTGCCTACCCACCCAGCTTGAACAGACCCATAACCAGCGAAGAAATTGAATCGGTTATCAAAAATCTCCCAGCAAATAAGAGTCCAGGACCAGATGGCTTCCCAGGGGAGTTCTACTAGACGTTTAAAGCAGAGATAATACCTATCCTTCTCAAGCTATTCCAAGAAATAGAAAGGGAAGGAAAACTTCCAGACTCATTCTATGAAGCCAGTTTACTTTGATTCCTAAACCAGACAGACACCCAGTAAAAAAAGAGAACTACAGGCCAATATCCCTGATGAATATGGATGCAAAAATTCTCAATAAGATACTAGCAAATCGAATTCAACAGCATATAAAAAGAATTATTCACCATGATCAAGTGGGATTCATTCCTGGGATGCAGGGCTGGTTCAACATTCGCAAATCAATCAACATGATACATCACATTAACAAAAAAAAAGAGAAGAACCATATGATCCTGTCAATCGATGCAGAAAAGGCCTTTGACAAAATCCAGCACCCTTTCTTAATAAAAACCCTTGAGAAAGTCGGGATAGAAGGAACATACTTGGACATCATAAAAGCCATTAATGAAAAGCCCACAGCTAATATCATCCTCAATGGGGAAAAACTGAGAGCTTTTTCCCTGAGATCAGGAACACGACAGGGATGCCCACTCTCACTGCTGTTGTCTAACATAGTGCTGGAAGTTCTAGCATCAGCAATCAGACAACAAAAGGAAATCAAAAGCATCAAAATTGGCAAAGATGAAGTCAAGCTTTGGCTTTTTGCAGATGACATGATATTATACATGGAAAATCTGATAGACGGCGCCAAAAGTCTGCTAGAACTGATACATGAATTCAGCAAAGTTGCAGGGTACAAAATCAATGTACAGAAATCAGTTGCATTCTTATACACTAACAATGAAGCAACAGAAAGACAAATAAAGAAACTGATCCCATTCACAATTGCACCAAGAAGCATAAAATACCTAGGAATAAATCTAACCAAAGATGTAAAGGATCTGTATGCTGAAAACTATAGAAAGCTTATGAAGGTAATTGAAGAAGATATAAAGAAATGGAAAGACATTCCCTGCTCATGGATTGGAAAAATAAATATTGTCAAAATGTCAATACTACCCAAAGCTATCTACACATTCAATGCAATCCCGATCAAAATTGCACCATCATTCTTCTCGAAACTACAACAAGCCATCCTAAA
This sequence comes from Prionailurus viverrinus, assembly GCF_022837055.1. Lineage (NCBI taxonomy): Eukaryota > Metazoa > Chordata > Mammalia > Carnivora > Felidae > Prionailurus > Prionailurus viverrinus. The sequence continues at coordinate 51,143,691 of NC_062570.1, forward strand.
ATTCATATGGAACCACACAAGGCCCCGAATAGCCAAAGTAATTTTGAAGAAGAAGACCAAAGCAGGAGGCATCACAATCCCAGACTTTAGCCTCTACTACCAAGCTGTCATCATCAAGACAGCATGGTATTGGCACAAAAACAGACACATAGACCAATGGAATAGAATAGAAACCCCAGAACTAGACCCACAAACATATGGCCAACTAGTCTTTGACAAAGCAGGAAAGAATATCCAATGGAAAAAAGACAGTCTCTTTAACAAATGGTGTTGGGAGAACTGGACAGCAACATGCAGAAGGTTGAAACTAGACCACTTTCTCACACCATTCACAAAAATAAACTCAAAATGGATAAAGGACCTGAATGTGAGACAGGAAACCATCAAAACCCTAGAGCAGAAAGCAGGAAAAGACCTTTCTGACCTCAGCCGTAGCAATTTCTTACTTGACACATCCCCAAAAGCAAAAATGAATTACTGGGGCCTTATGAAGATACAAAGCTTCTGCACAGCAAAGGAAACAACCAACAAAACTAAAAGGCAACCAACGGAATGGGAAAAGATATTTGCAAATGACATATCGGACAAAGGGCTAGTATCCAAAATCTATAAAGAGCTCACCAAACTCCACACCCGAAAAACAAATAACCCAGTGAAGAAATGGGCAGAAAACATGAATAGACACTTCTCTAAAGAAGACATCCGGATGGCCAACAGGCACATGAAAAGATGTTCAGCGTCGCTCCTTATCAGGGAAATACAAATCAAAACCACACTCAGGTATCACCTCACGCCAGTCAGTGTCCAAAATGAACAAATCAGGAGACTATAGATGCTGGAGAGGATGTGGAGAAACGGGAACCCTCTTGCACTGTTGGTGGGAATGCAAATTGGTGCAGCCGCTCTGGAAAGCAGTGTGGGGGTTCCTCAGAAAATTAAAAATAGACCGACCCTATTACCCAGCAATAGCACTGCTAGGAATTTATCCAAGGGATACAGGAGTACTGATGCATAGGGGCACTTGTACCCCAATGTTCATAGAAGCACTCTCAACAATAGCCAAATTATGGAAAGAGCCTAAATGTCCATCAACTGATGAATGGATAAAGAAATTGTGGTTTATATACACAATGGAATACTACATGGCAATGACAAAAAATGAAATGTGGCCTTTTGTAGCAACGTGGATGGAACTGGAGAGTGTGATGCTAAGTGAAATAATCCATACAGAGAAAGACAGATACCATATGTTTTCACTCTTATGTGGATCCTAAGAAACTTAACAGGAACCCATGGGGGAGGGGAAGGAAAAAAAAAAAAAAGAGGTTAGAGTGGGAGAGAGCCAAAGCATAAGAGACTGTTAAAAACTGAGAACAAACTGAGGGTTGATGGGGGGAGGGAGGGAGGGAAGGGTGGGTGATGGGTATTGAGGAGGGCACCTTTTGGGATGAGCACTGGGTGTTGTATGGAAACCAATTGGTCAATAAATTTCATATATATAAAAAAAAAAAAGAGTTGGTCGCTTAACTGACTGAGCCACCCAGGAGCTTGGGAAGTTTTTTGAAAGAGGAGAGGGAATTATTCATAGTATGTATGTGTGTGTGTGTGTGTATATATATATATATATATATATGTGTGTGTGTGTGTGTGTGTGCGCGCACGCACATATGTATTAATATATATATATATAATTATAAGCTTATATATAATTTATATATATATTAAAATTATATATATATTAAAAGCTCAATATCAATCATCTATTATGTGTCAGGTCTGAGTTGGGTTCTTTCTGTATAAGTGAATTAAATAAGAGTCAAATCTTTAATGAGTTAATATTCCTAGGTGGAGGAAGTATTATGTATGTATATACATACATATAAAAGATTCGAACCTGTTAATTTATACTGTCCTGTCCCCTAATTCCAAGACATCATCATGCCCTATATGGACAGCTATAATACCATTTTTCTGGATATCCTTTCTTACCATCTTTCTCCAATGTAGTCTCCACATAGCAGTTACAGTATTATACTATATTTCCTCCTGTGCTTAAAGATAGTACACCTTAAATAAAATCCAAATTCCTTGCCTTAGTCTGTCAGCTATCAAAATATTCAGATACTGCGAACCATTCCAGCCTAATTTGTGGCCATTGCAATGCTCACCCCTTAGCTGCAGTCTTGTTGATCCTCTGTCGTTTATTAAACATATAGAACTCTAGGCTCTCCTGGGTTTCTCAGTTAAGCGTCCAACTTCTTTGGCTTGGGTTGTGATCTAGCAGTTCGTGAGTTGGAGCTGCGTGTTGGGCTCTGTGCTGACAGCCCACAGCCCAGAGGCTGGAACCTGCTTCAGATTCTGTGTCTCCCTCTCTCTCTGCTCCTCCCCAACTCACACTCTGTCTCTCTCTCCTCAAAAAGAAATAAACATTACAAAAATGTTTTAAAAACACGTTGAACTTTTTTCTGCCTTGAGTTATTTGAGCACGTTCTACTTCTGCATTGAATCCTGTCTTATTGGTTCTTTGCCCATTTCTATTCATTTGTCAAGGCTTGAACTAAACTTCATAGACTTGGGAAGCAGTTCCATAGTTAACCCAAGAAGGTCTTCCACCTACCCTATTTTCTGTCCCTGAAACTAGTCCACTTGTGCGTATTCATCCAATGTATCCTCTTTCATTTGTCTAATGTTTGTCTGCAACACTTTTTATAAGATTCATAAGTCATGAGCCTTTTTTCTCTTTCATTTCCCAAGGTTTACCCAAGGCCAGGTAAAGAATAGACAATAAATATCTGTTAAGTTGATTACATAAAAATTGATCATTTAACGAGGATGCCTTTTTGTAAAACAAGAAAACACAAGACTCTGTTTGCTATACTACCTGTGTTCCCTGCCCTCTTACTTGTGTTTTCTTACTTTCAACCTTAGGAATAATCAGGGATAAAGGAAGTCTAAAGTTTTGTTCTTTTTTAAAGTAGATCTAAGGAGGGCCTGGATAGGGGCACCTGAGTGGCTGAGTCAGTTAATCATCTGACTGTTGATCTTGGCTCAGGTCATGGTTTCATGGTTTGTGAGTTCGAGCCCCACCTTAGGCTCTGCACCATCAGTGTGGAGCCTGTTTGGGATTCTCTTTCACTCCTTCTCTCTCTCTGCCTCTCCCCTGATTGCATTTGCTGTCTCTCAAAGTAAATAAATTAGAAAATAAAAAAGAAGGGCCTGGATAATGGACCAGCTAGAACAGTGCTGCCTAACAAAAATATGTCAGCAATATAGGTATTTTTAGTTATTTTTTGTTAGCCATCTCAACAAAGGTAAAATGAAACAGCACATGTAAACGTTATAATAATATATCTTAATTCATTATATACAGAATATCTCAACATTAAATCAGAATAAAGATTGTTAATGGAGTATTTCACATGATCTTTTTCCTATTAAATCTTTCAAATCCAATGTGTATTATACACTTATAACACATCTCAATTTGTATGCTAAATTTTCTCTGGGAATGCTTGATCTGCATCTGAATTTCACAAAATTTTCAATTGGAAAAGTAGATTCCCATGTTCAGGTTGTTTCAGGTATACTTAAAATTTTTCCAGTTTAAGAAAAATGTTTTCCAGTTTTTATGTTTAAATTAAAATTAATTAAAATTAAATTAAATTAAAAATTTATTTTTTCACTCTCAGCCACTTTTCATGTGCTTTATAGCCATGTGACTAACTGTGACCATGTTGTACAGCAAGATTGAGAGAGAAAGGGAAGTGTGAATGTGGGTGCATATTTTTTCCCTGAATTTATAGAGGGTGGAACATTCTGATACAAGATGTTTATCTTTTATGCATTTACAATAAAGAGGCCAATTTTCTTTTTTGGTAAAATGCCCAGTGAAAGCAATCATGATAATGAGCCAGCATTCAAAGAGTTATACTCATTACAAACTAAGGGTACTCTCCTTGAAAAGACAATTGCATATTGATTGATTCAAGCTAGATGCCTATGCTTTTCACAGCCCAGATGAGCATTGTTTGAGATTCTTTTCTCTGAATCCTCTGCTGTTGTCTGCTCAACCACCACTGAGTGTCACTGTGGGCTGAGAAGCCTGTCCAAAATCAACAACCAGGAGAACTGCCTTAAATGAGAGAAGGGAATGAAAATGAATGATGATATATTGAATTCTCCTGGGTTTCTTTGCTTCTCTTTTTGCTTCTGACACTAGTACACTTCTAAATCCATAACAAGGACATGAGGAAAATTAAATCAGAGTATAAAGCCACTAAGGAGCAGCCCAGTAGATAAATATCACCTATCTTTGTAGAACCTGAAGTTGCCATAATAGTCAATGCAGTGTTGATTAATGTCATGAAAATAAGATTTACTCTTGCAAGGCTATATCGTCAGCATCAAAAATAAGGTTTTGTATTTGATGCCTTTTCTTTTACTAAATGGCTAGTATTTCTTTTTTCCGTTTGATTTTGAAGGATAGGAGGTTTTTGTTGTTATTCTGTTTACACTCGTAGTATTTCTAAATGGTTTTGAGATAATATAAATTACATATAATAGAAGCTCAAAACATTATACTGTAGGTACCAAGAAGATTATGTATATTTAATATAGAATAGTATATGAATGACCATTCAATATCATGTGATTTTTGCAAGTTTTGGTGAATATGGAAAAACAGATTTCATAGTTGTTATTGATAGACATGGGCACATATACACTAGTTTGAAAAGAAGTAAACATCTTCAAAGTTCAAATGTGTAAGTAGTATTTTTTAAATGTTAGTACTTACATATTGGGCACATAATCTCATAATGAAGAGTACCTGATGGTGACTTTAAGAACTATCCAGGAGTGTTCTCCCAAAGATATGTTTTCATGATGAACCAAAAAGGTAGCATTAATGTGAAAAGTCAACGAAGATGTTCTGTAGGCATTGAAACTCAAAGGACCCAGACACGGTTTTGTTGTTGTTGTTTATTTGTTTTATCTTGTCAGATTTTGAATATATACTTCTAGACATTTTGAGGAAGTACATAATAAATTCATTTATTTTCATATTTTCGATTATATGTATTCCTTAAACTTTTCTCAAACAATTGTTTCATACAAAGGAATACATATTTTCAATTATATGTATTCCTTACTTTATTATATGTATTCCTTACTTATTTCTCAAACAATTGTTTCATACAAAGGAATACATATTTTCGATTATATGTATTCCTTAAACTTTTCTCAAACAATTGTTTCATAAAGATTGACCAAAATAGAAAGGTAGCTGGATTATATTTCTCTTTATTTCATTTAAATATCAAGAGACTGAGACTCAAGAGGGATGAGGAGGCTGTCACTCCAAAACAACCCCATATTAATGCCACAAGATGATGCTGAAGAAGATAAAGGTGTTTTAGATGACAGATGTCTGGAAGTGAAGATTGATAACTGTTATACTGGGTTGAGAATATTATCTTGTATTCACATTGATGAATGAGAAAAGGTGACTTTCACAAAGGAGAAACAGAATTTTGGTCATTTGGAGCGTGTGAAATACCCTCAGATTCCATCACCTAACTACTGAATACTTACTACACCTAAAGCAACTGCACTTGCACTAGTTTAATAATCCTTGTCACAACTGTGTGAGTTAGGAATGGATGTCCATTTCATATAACAGACCAATACCCAGAAATGTTCTGTGATTAATCCAAGGCCTTACAGTTAATAAGTGTTAGAGTCAGGGTTTATTCTTGGGTCTGATACCAAAGTCTTGGCTGTTACCCAGTACTCAATTCTAATTCTCTGTTTCAATTTATGTAACTCCATATGGGAAGGCATTTGCCATAGTGACATGACCATTACCTAAAGTAAGTATTAAAAAATCTGTTAACCTAAGGAAATGGAAATTTCTGTTGATAAGTTATAGAAAAAGTTCTCATTTTTTTTTAAAACCTCTGTCATTGATCCTGAATGTTACCTTAAACTCATCTTACTTAGTTATTTTAAGATTTAATATTTTAATGTAATATATGAAGTTAAGACTCCGTATTAATTAAATATAAACATTAGTTAATATAAACATTGTGAAAATTAAACTTCCTATATATAAAGTAACTTCCAAGGCTTAACCATGAAGAGTTCTCAACAAATGGTAGCTATGATCGTGTTCTTTAATTGCTTTCTTTATGATGCCCTTCTTGAGAACCTAAATTGGCCTAATATTAAGTATAAACATTTTAATTTAGGCACTACTGATCCCTACCTGTAAATAAGCTTTATTTTACATTCAGAATGCTGTAACTACATTTTCCATAAACATCTATCTTTCTATTTTCTGTCTACCATCCATCATTCCTTCCAACTTACTTAATTTTTAGAGACTTCATGGTTTTCTATTAAGGCAGGGTTAGCTAAATTTTTGTGGTTTGTCCTGGCATCTTGGTGATTAAGAGAAAGCTAGGGCCAATCACCTTTAAATGTGGTGGCAATTGAAAGGAAATGGAGAGTCATGAAATATTACAGGGTCATGCTGTAAAGTACAGGGGATTGTAGTTCTGGGATGAAATGGAGTGATTGTTCCCACAGGATTTAGAGTGTTAATGTTCAAATAACGAGGCAATGAATGGCAATAAATTAACACAAAACCCTCTCCTTGGAACTGTTGAAGTTCTCTCAAAACAGGCTGTATCACCTTGATAATTAAGGTGCTTGTATATAAGAGCACATGTTAATGTAAATAAATACCAGTCTGGATTAGTAGTCTACTGCAGGGGTGCCTGGGTGGCTCAGTCACTTAAGCACCCACCTGTTGATATCAGCTCAGGTCATGATCTCAAGCTTTGTCAGATTAAACCCCACATTGGGTCTCCACTAACAGTGGGAAGCCTGCTTGGGATTCTCTTTCCCTCTCTCTCTGCTCCTGTCTCTCTCTCTCAATAAGTAAAGAAACAAACATTAAAAAAACAGTATACTATAATTTATTTGAGAATCATATATTTAGTGCACATGAGGGTTGGTGGGGAAACCAGAAAGGAATACAGAATTTGTTGAATAGTTTTCTGTACAGCCTGGTAATTAATATGGCCTCTATAAATGTGAGTTCCCTTGCCCTTACTTCTCTGAATCACTCTGTAAAAGCAGTGGTAATATCCCCATTTTTTGATAAGTAAAATAAAGTTCAAAGAAATTAAAAGATCTTTACAGTGTCATATCATTAACAAGTGGTAGAATTTCAATATAAAGTTTTAGTTCATGGATTTCTATGGCTTGTATTCTTTCTTAAACTAATGGTTTTCAAATATATTTTTAGCATCAGGACATTTTTTTTTTCCCCCAAACAAAATCTTTCACAGAAGCCTATATATAAAACAGGTTGAAGCTGTGCTTCTATTTGGTGCAGGTGTGAGGGTCTGGTGTGGGTACTCTCAAATATCCATTTCTCACCTCCACATGAGTCCTGATACATATCTGTGGATATTCTTAGGGTTTTGTGGACCACGATTTGAAAACTAGGGCATCAGGACATATTTCAAATAGACTACAAGTCTGTGAGTTTTTTGCTTATATAGCCATATGGCATGAGGTAATCTTTTGCTCTACTATTTTACATTGTATTACAAAATAACTTTTTTTTAAAGATTTTTTTTTCAAAGTTTATTTATTTTTGGGACAGAGAGAGACAGAGCATGAACGGGGGAGGGGCAGAGAGAGAGGGAGACACAGAATCGGAAACAGGCTCCAGGCTCTGAGCCATCAGCCCAGAGCCTGACGCGGGGCTCGAACTCACGGACCGCGAGATCGTGACCTGGCTGAAGTCGGACGCTTAACCGACTGCGCCACCCAGGCGCCCCACAAAATAATTTTTTAAGTGGGAAAGAAGTAGTAGAAATAATGAAAAGCAATTTTTCTGATGATGTATTTGAGATATGGTAAAACTTGAACCATCATAAGCACAGAGGCTTCTAGTTGTCTTTTAGGCTATGGCATAATACAGTAAACCAATGAGCCATTCTCCCTCTTTTTTTTTTTTTAGCAGCTATTCTCTTTTATTCCAAGAACTTTAACCCTTCAAAATATCTTCTTTATTTTTCTAAAATTAAATAATAAAATAATGAGATTTTCTGCCCATTTCCCTACAGCCCCCAGTTGAATCATAGAGACATCTAACTTTTCTGGATACTTTGATTTACAAAATAATACATACTTTTTGCAAGTGGACACACTTGTGTGAGGGTGAGCTGCATCCCAGATGCATCCCACTGCTCATCTGTGATCTTCACAGATTTCTTTGTGGGCTGGAGAAAGGGAGAACTCTGGATGTCCTTTGTATCCTGAACAAAGGAGACAGCATGGACATCTTCAAACAAGTTCAGAGTATGAATTTATGGGCTGACCTTTCTCACCTCTGGCTTCTTCCTGGAGTGTTCAAGGCTGTTCCCAAAACAGAAGCTCTGTTTGCCTCAGTCTGTTTGGTACAGCATCTCTCTAATTACTATATATCTAAGAATATACTGGGATTTGACTATAGATATCTCTTACAAAACATATTTAAGCCAAGGGTGGACCAAATCAATTGCAGAAAGTATTCACTTATTATTATAAGGAACAAACACTGGTATAATCTAAAGGAGATGTTGCTTTGATATATTCATATAGTCATCCTTTTTACCCCTAATGTCTATCTGAGGATAAGCAAATCACTTGTGGCTAATGGGAACAAGTAAACAAACAACAACAAAAAACACAAACCAAAAAAAAAAAACTTTTAAAGAAAGAGACAGAAGGAAAAAGAGAGTAGGTGGAGAACTAAACTGTATTGAATGCCTGTGATGCATTAGGCAATGTGCTAAAATAGCTCAAGACAATAGAGAGTGAGTTACATTACAAGTGCCACAAAATTTGGACCAAGTTCCTATCCCCTGTGCTGCCATAGTATCCCATCCATATGAGCATGACAGCATATTATGTTGAACCTTAACTGACCATCTCTCCACGTTTCTGAGACTGTACTGTAAGCTCGTCAAGGACTTACCTACCTTTATTAATCAAAACCCTATCTTTGGACATTCTGTTATCTTGATGTGAAGTTAGAAGGGAGCTAGATGGATTTGCTTGATTAACCTCCTTGTAACATACCCACCTCCCCACCACCAATTATAATTCCAGGTGGGCAGTTTATGACAAAGACAGACATATCATTTACAGTCAAATTAAGTTATTTGCACTCCTATCAACCATAGTGAAAAATCACTTCCTATAGTTAATTACTAAGTTTTTACCTTACTCAGTCTAGATTTTCATCTATAAAGGTCAAATATTTGCCCTTAACAAAGCCTCTTGTGGATGAAAATTATGCGAAATCCTCTCTGCTGAAAATTGTTTTCCTATTTCAAACTATACAAAATATTCTTAAAATCCCAGTTATTAACAAAATGCATTAAAAATTTTAACCATATTATTCGTTTAGTAAGAATTTACTGAGTACATAATGTGATTCTACTAAACTGAGAATATGAGTAAGTAAACACAGCCTAAAAGCTTGATGAGACACTTATATTCCGGTAAAATAACAGTACCAAAATATTGTGATACATTTACAAAACAATTTCTTTGGTGACACAGAACAAATGCATCTAAATCAGACTAATGAAATTAGGAAAAGTCTTGAGGAGGTAAAGTTTGAGTTGAACATAAACTCTAAGTAGGAATTACATAGATGAAGGAGAATGAATAAGGGTGTTCTAGATAAACAGAATGACAATTGTTTTGAATGAATAACATCAGAAATCATTGTTTTAGAGAGATTAATAAATGCATGTTTTTGAAATATGCTTCTTTAATCATAAAAGCATACTTTAATAAGGATACTATCACCTTGGAATCAGATGTTATTAATCCTCCATCAATAGCATATATTTTGAGTATCTCCCACCAGAAGTGAGAATGCATTACTCTGAGAAAGTCGCACTCTTTTGCCTGTTCACTAAGCATTTCTCAGCTATTTAGAAAACTATGTGTAATTTAGGGCAGAAGGGGCAATGTTTTGTTCTGATTTGTTTTTCTTTAGTGCAAGGATGTCACATTGATGTGTAAATTCTTCAGGATGTTTGCAATCAAAGGATATGTTGAGCATGGAGACCATCTCTTTAAAGAAAGTCTATGGGTCTAATGTAAAAATAACAACAGCCTCATGACCCAGCATCGTGGCCGAGCTCTTGAAGTTTAGAAAGTAGACACTGTAGGCAATATAGGAATTTAATAAACACAGTGATTTTGTTTTTTAGTTGTTTGTTGATTATTGTTTGTAGAATTGTGGAAACAGCATAAGATTGGGACAGTGTTGATTGGACCAGGATATGGGATCTGGTACAGCCCCTCACTCTCTGTGGGATCTTAGACTTACCATTTAATCTCCTTCAGCCTCATCTGAAATAATGCCAACTTGTTTACACGAGCCACAGGGCTGTGAACATTAACTGCATGAGTCAACACTTGGTAAATTATAAAGTGCAATGCAAATATTAGTTACCAAGGCACCAGTGACTGTGTTCTCATATTGCACTCAAGAAAGTAATTGTTTTACAGATATATTCCATACTTGACATAGCTAAAAGAGCTTTGATAAAGTGTATTTAAAATTTTGATAGATGATGATATAATAGTAAAACCACTACCTCTGCCACCATAGCAGATTCTGAATAAGTCATATCACAAATGAAAACTTATCCTCAATATTGTGGAGTATTTTCAAGTCCTTACTCTTCACTATAAAGAAAGCCATATAAATCTAGTATGCTTTGGGTAGTACCAAGTGCTTTGAAATCAGATTGTGTTGGTTTGAACTTCATCTCTATCATGGTCTCTCTCTCTCTCTCTTTTTTATCGCTAGCAAATGTGTTTATCTCCTTGTAGTGTCAGTTAGCTCATCAATAAAATGGAAATTGCAAGACCTCTACTAATGTGTGTATATATGTCAGGTGTAGAGAAAGAGAAAGAGAAAGACTGGCCATCACAATATAAATGTGATTAACAGCACAGCACCAGCTGAACCAGACATATTAAATACATGTTAATTTCTGTCTCCCCCTCAGGAAATCTCATCATGGTTGGCCAAGTCACCATTCCTTAGTTAAGAACAAAATACATTTTAGTTGTCTAATATATGTTCCTACCTTAAAACTGTACAAGAAATACCTTAAAATACTCACAGTACTCTTTCACATAATTTTAGCCAAGACAGTAAAATTTTTAGAGCCTTCATAAAGAGATAAGGTATCTTTAAGACTGAGAGAGGGCAGAAAGGTTCTCAGGTCTCCAGATTAACTATAAAGTGTGATAATTTGTTCTCAGGTGGCATCAGTACTGAAAACACACTTTTCTAACACAAGGAAATGATTGATATTAAAGATGTATTAGCCGCAAAAGTTCTCTCCTACATGTCTGTGTTTCAAGATGTAGTTATAATTGGAAGGAATTAGACTTGCCCTGCCTTTGGTAGCGGAGACTTCTTCAAGGAGCCTCCATATAAAGCCAAGGATGCTCCATGGACTCACCCACGCCTTCCACTGAGCCAGAACCCAAGGGCCTGGAAGATTTAGGTGGGCTGAGTGGCTTTTTATTTCCAAAGGTCAATACAAACCTTCATATACTCCCAAGGAGGAGAAGGGCTCCTTTCTTTATTGTGATTAATGTCTGAAAATTAAGATTTGGAAATTTGAAAGCAGGGTGTTTGGAGTCACACAGACCTGAGTTTATATATGGCTCTATCTACCATTTTCTAGCCTTGTGGCCTGAGAAAAAATATGTAAATTTTGTAAACCTGTATCTCCTTAAATTTTAAAAAGGCACATATCTGTTTCATGTGTCTGTGGAGATAAATCATTGAATATATATAAACTATCTAGATGAATGCCTGGTATCTGGCAAAAAGTCAGAGCTAAAAATATGGTCTATTTTTATGAGCTAAAAACATTTGTCTATTTTTATCAACAATAAGAGCACCAACAAGTAATATTTAAGCTCTTCTTACATGCCATAGATTGTGTTATTTACTTTCATGCATAACTTGCTTGTCAGTCTTTTTGGGCTTCTACCAGAGTGCAATACAGTGGTTATATACCCAGGTTTTCAGGCTGAAAACTTGAGTACAATACTCCTTTTGTGCCACTTATTTTACCAAGTGACTTAACCTTTCTAAATTTTGTTTTAATGTTTATTTAGTTGAGAGAGAGAGGGAGAGAGAGATGGGCAGAGAGAGAGGGAGACACAATCCAAAGCAGGCTCCAGGCGCTGAGCTGTCAGCACAAAGCCCGAAACGGGGCTCAAACCCATGATCCGTGAGATTATGACCTGAGCTGAAGTCAGACATTTAACCAACTGAACCACCCAGGTGACCTGAGACTTAACCTTTCTAAATCTCTCTTCCCTCATCTATAAAATGGGAATGCTGTCAGAACAAATTCATACCATTGTTGTAGACATTTGATATGATGGACAGTGGAAAGTGGTTGGCAAAATGCGTGGCATATGGCAAACATTTTAAACTATGGTTTTTTTATGTTGTAGTTGTAATGATTATTGTTGTTTTCACATGTTAAGTGGTATGCTAAGACGCAGGCAGAGAAAGTGATTTATCTTTCATAATTATTAGTTCCTATGTAACTATTGTGTGGTAGAAAAAAATCACACTCCTGCTGTGAAACAGACTTCTTCTGTATATGGCTGTATATCTTAAGTAAGTGGTTTGCTAAGTCTCAGAATAATCTTCAGCCATAAAGTGCTACAATCTATTATTTTTCTGTCACTGATGTAACATACCCTCTCTGCTTTTTACCTTACAGTTGCTATTGGTTAGAAGTCTGGTATGGTATGACTGTTCCTTAGGATCTCATCAGTCTGAAGTGAATATGTTGTCAGGCTAAGCTATTTTCTGGATACTTGTGGGAAGAATCTGCTTCCAAATTTATTCAGGTTGGTGGCAGAATTCAGTTCCATAGGTTTTAGGAGTGAGGTCAATTTTTCATTGCTGGGCTGCCCTTAACACCCAGAGGCCTGTCCCTGGTCTTTGCACATGGCTCCTTACGTCTTACAACCAGCAAAGGCTCTCTGAATACTTATCACACTTGGGATTTCCTTCATGTTCCCTACCACTATATCTCTTCTGCCTTCAGCTGGAGAAAATTCTTTGTTTTGAAAGGCTCTTGTGTTTAGATTAAACCCATATGGGTAATCCAGAATACTCTCCACTTTTGAGGTCTGTGACCCAAATCTGCAAAGTCCCTTTGCTACATGGCATAAGATATTCACACTTTTCAAGGAGCTTCACATGAACATCTTTGGAGCACTGTTCTGCCTACCACAGGAAATAATTACAGGTTCATACATTCAGAAAAAGGAGTGTTTTTCTAAAAGTATTTTTTGTTGCTGTTTTAATGTCCTAAAGCAAGAAATACTGAATGTATAATTTTAAATAAAACAAAGAAAACTGAGAAGGAAACTAAAATCTACTATAATTGCTTCACCTAGAATAGCAATAACCACACTTAACTAGAGTTTATTTCATGGGTGTGATCACAGTCTTTCACTTTAATATATCATTTTATAACACAAACACTTTCTGTGTATTCTGAAAATGTGAATGTGTTTCATATGATTGCCTAATTTCCCACTGAAGACATTGTATTCCAGGAATTTCAATTAACAATTATTTCCTCAGTGCCTATGAAGAGCCTAGCACTGTGTTGGAACTAGGCTTAGAAAGATGAGAAGGGACTTCCTTCACCAAGTGTTGTGTGGGGAAAGACGTCTACACAGAGAAGGAAACACACCATGGTTTATTTTCAATCATGTGTCTTACAATAACAGTATAAATTTACCTCCCTAATGAGCACTCATATAAATTTTGCATTTATTTTTTAAGTTTATTTATTTATTTTGAGAGGTGGGGAGAGAGAGAGAGAGAGAGAGAAAGAAAACGAGTGAACGCCGGGGAGGGGCACAAAGAGGGAGAGAGAATCCCAAGGGCTCAAACTTATCAACCTCATGACTTGAGCTGAAATCAAGAGTCAAATGCTTAACCAACTGAGCCACCCAGACACCTCTAAATTTGGCATTTAAATCATCACTCTAAACTCTAAATATGTTACAAGCAGGTACACCATTTTTTTTTCTTGTACTTGCAGCTTTATGGTCAATGTCAATAATTGTTACTAATTTAGCTGGGTTTATTAATAAATATTCAATTACCTTCAGACCTTTAAACAATTCAAGAATCCTGAATCCTCAATTTGTTCTGCAGTGTCAGGATGGTAATGACCATAAATAATAATCGCCTTCTTTGTGTGGGCACCCTAATCTTAATTACATGTTTGCTCCATGGACTCATCTAACTGGAATTTTATGATCCAAATGTGATTTACAGCTATAAATTAAATAATTATCTGAGGCACTGCCAGGGCTGTTGGGACTAGTGATGTGAAATCTGATCAATCTTGTGGAGTTTAATGTCTCCTACAAATGGAAACCAGCTCAGGAATTCATAGCCTGTTTTATTGTCTCCTGCAGCCTGGTCATTTAGATCAGGAAAGTGAAAAAAAAAAAAAAAAAAAAGAAGAAGAAGAATAAAATGTATTATCTGTCTCAAACCTGTGGCAGCCAAGTGAAAAGATTTAGAAAGTCATAAAAATTACTCTAAAAAAAAGAGTATGGAAACAATTTGATCTGGGTGGTTTGGAAGAAACGGACCAGAATAACTCTTGTCCAGCAGTTCATGGAAATATCTGCCTAGAATTGTACTTTTACACAATTTCAGAGGACCATACGTTACTTCAAATCTGCTAGCAAACAAACAAAAAAAATTTAAATTCAATAGTTTCTTCCATCCCCACTGTTCTCTTACATGTGTTTGAATTATTATGGTCATGAAGTGAAAAAAGCAAGTATTTTATACATGTAAGGCAAGGATAAAGCAATGTGATAGCATTTATTATAGACATATGCACGAAGCATGAAGAGAGCATAGAGGAAAGAGAATGCCATATTATTTATGAGGTTGGAATGGTCTTAGAGACTACCTATGGCCAAAATCCTCTCTTGTGGATACACTAAAGCTCAGAGTGATTGTGGATTGCCCCAAGTGACACTACTCAGGAGATAACATCTGGCTATGCAGCTGAATTCTGGATGCCATTTTCACTTGATTTTTCCTCCCTCACTCTACCTCTCCTTGCACAGCTTAGTTGAAAACTTTATATTCTTTTCGAAAGAAACTTTTGCTCACCTGCCAATGTCTGTCCTTTGATCAAGAGAGATGCTTGCTACATATTCTTTTACATTTCAACCTATACTCATTCATTATTATATATTTATTAAAGTCCTATTCGACTACAGAAATAGCTATGGACAAGGTCACCACCTTTTGTCTGATGGAATCAGCTAACTACTAGGGAATATAATAATATGCAAATAAACTAATAAAATAATTATATATGGTGATAAGTGCTGTTAAGGAAACCAACTGGACATTGAACACTTGGGGCTGAGGTTAGACAGCATATAGGAGATGCATTAGAGAGTGTGGCCAGGAAAGGCTTCTCTGGCAGGATGTAGCTTTGCAGAAGAGAGAAAGCAAGCTGAAACTAGAAGCATAAGGGGAAGGGCTGATTATATAGCATCATATGCTCATCTCTTCAACTCATTGCACCACCTCTAGCATTCTCTACAAATGGCATACTATAGAAGTCCCCAGATGGAAATGTTGTCTGTATCTTAACACTAAACCTGCACATTTGCATGCAGCTGCCAATGATCTTTTCCTTCTTTTATTACCATGAAATGGGGTCCTACTTGTTCTCTACTATAGATCATGGATGAAGGATAACGTCATTAATATATGAAAACTTGTTGATGTGTCATATTTTATCTTACTAAGTTTAATCTAATATAGTATTGATTCCAATTCCATTACTCAGTGAATGCCTCCTGTTGGTGATGGCCCTCCATTTGTTCATCTATCCAAGAAACATATACTAAGTATCTACAGTGTGTCTGAGACTGTGTGATTTAGTACTTGAGAGCCAATGATCAGGACGACAGACCAAAGCCCTACCCTCTAGGGTCTTGCATCAATCATGGAAATCCATGTGGAGCTCTTCCCTTGTTTACTAATGAGAGGTGAATTACTTGGCCTGGGCTCTGTCTTTATGGCTTTTAAAACATACAACCTACTGGCTACAGTCACTAGTGATTCCGTTTTCTGCAGGCTTCTATTGTCTCCTTCTTGGAAAATAAGAGGTAAAGAACATGATTCCTCCCTCAGAGTTTTAGGGGAGGATTAAAGGAGAGCCATAGATGTGAAGAGTGTTGACATGTAGTACAACTTGTCTGTATAATGTACTACAGAAGCAGTGACTACCATTATTTGTTCAAACTCATTGGAAAGAATTAGTCATTATCATCATCACTAAATATTTGCTGAGTGTTCACCACAGCCAAAATTTATGTGAGGCTTCCTTTCCTGTGATTCAGAGAAAGTATTTTTATATAATGTACTCATATTCTCCAGTGGAAATTGAATCATACATTCTGTATTATCAGATCACTCTAAGATTGCTAGAGTGATCAGCGCCACTAGGAGATAGGGAATTTTCTAGGTTTAAGTGTTAGTTTTATTATATTCTAGATGGATGTATTTTTATATGTTATTTCCCTTTTATGAAATGTTTCTACAAAAGTAGATTATGAAGAACTTCCCAATTATTTTTCCTTTTTCTTTTTTTCTATTTTTACCCTAGGTAAATATCCCTTGGGGGATATTTTTCTTAGAAGAAAAAAAAAAGTTGGATTCTTTCCAATAAGAGGAAACCAGATTATATTGGGATATATGTCAGTAAAGTTTAAGCTTTATTGACAAAGATGCTATATCATAGCGTAAAATTCTTGCTGACTGTGGCTTAGGATGGCCTAAAGAGAAATCAAATGACCATAACAGTGTAACGAGGTATTGAATCACTAAGTGGTACACCTGAAAGTAATGTGATATTTTAGTCAGTAAAAAATTTAAAAAAATAAACAACTAAATAAGTAAAAACAAAACAAAATGAAAAAAAACCAAAGTGGCATGGAGAAGTATTCTCCACACTTTTAGCCTATTACAAATCTTGTAATACTGCTTTTGTTCAATCCAGTTTTTCACCATCCAAAAAACTTTACCAAGACTCAGAAAACTTTTCATAAATGAAGCCAGTTGTTGAACTGATCAACTAAAGATGCAACAACATCCAGGCTAAAATAAACAAATTCCATTCTTTGGAGCAAATTCCTTCTTCTAGGCCTTCTCCAGAATTGCATGTTACTAAATTTACAATTCACCCTAAAAAAGCTAGAACCACACATAACAAACAAAATGTTCCCAGTTTGGTTTAGGTCACACTCAGAAATTAGGAAGCAATTTATTACTCAGTGTAAATATTTCTGCTAGGGTAAGGCTAATTAAATTGAAAGTAAAAGCTTTGCACATTTGATTTGTGTATGGATTAGCATGAAAATATTGTATTAATTCAATTGGCACACTAGATTTTCAAAAGTGATTTGCTTTCTGGGTCTAATTTGTAATAATTGTGATAAATGTGTATGGATACCCTTGCTTATGCTCTCCTTGGTAATCAGCACATCAGCTGAGAACCAACTAATAGGAGATGACAAACCTTTTAATTGCAGATTATACCGCCAAAGCATGATTCAGATCTCTGATCACCTAGCCTAGTTCTGGAATTTTATTTATTAAAAAATTTTATTAAAAAAATCTCAGGGGCTGAGAGAGAGGGAGACGCAGAGTCTGAAGCAGGCTCCAGGCTCTGAGCTGTCAGCACAGAGACCGATGTGAGGCTCCAGCTCATGAACCACGAGATCATGACCTGAGCTAAAGTCAGACACTTAACTGACTGAGCCCCCCAGGGACCCCTAGTTCTGGAATTTTAAAATCCCATTTAAACTCCTGTTATAACTTCTAACTTGTCTCTGCTGTCAGGTTTTGCCTTTTACTCCATTGTACACAGGGTGCCACATCAATCTTAATAAAGCACAGATCAGTGTCAACTCCTTAGCATGGTGACAAGATTCTCAATAATCTAGTCCCAATCCAGTCCACTAATCTTTGTTCACCCATTCCTAGACTAGTTAGATGCTTACTCTGCTCCTCACACATTCACATGTTCCTGCCTGTGTGCCTTTGCTTGCAATGTATAGGATATTGACATCATGTTCATCTCTTATTTGAGGCATTTAAAAGACAGAATGTTCCATGAATGTTGAATAATCCTGCTAAGAATCCTTAGAATAAAATCCTCATGGTATGTAAATCACTATGAGGACTAGTTCTTCCTTTTTCTCCTTCCTTGTTCATGACAATATCCAGTGTGCAAAACAATGCCTGTCTTGCTTACTTTGATATTGCATGCCTTTCTTGGATAGTTGAAGAAATATAAAATCTTTTATGATGTCAGACAGATGTGCTTGAATCACTCCTTATCTTCATCTAGAACATCTAACCTCTTACCGTAATTTCTCCTTCCACAAATATTTTGATCCCATAATTGCTTTATTCTGCTTCAAGCTTAAGTGTAGGTAACTTTTCTTCTGGGAATCATTCCCTAAGGATCCTTTGGCAGTGGTATCTCATCATATCAATGGATGTATTTATGTTATTGTACTTATTTTTTATACTATTTTTTCCTCTTCACTTAGATTGTAAATACACTGAAGGCAGGGACTCTTTAATCAGAATGTTCAGTACTGAATATGAGGCCTAGCACCAGGTAAGTAATGTTTATAAAAATGTTGGATTTATACACATCGACTCACTAATTATCACTTGTAATCTAGGCCACAAACTACACTTTTGTGAAGTCTTTCTTATTTGTGTCCATTGTAAAATGATCTCCTTCCTCTAAATTTTCACATCATTTCCTTCATGGAATTTATAATTTTCTGCCTTGCAATATCTGTTTATAAACATGATTATTTTTGGCACCAAAACAGACACATAGACCAATGGAATAGAATAGAAACCCCAGAACTAGACCCACAAACGTATGGCCAACTCATCTTTGACAAAGCAGGAAAGAACATCCAATGGAAAAAAGACAGCCTCTTTAGCAAATGGTGCTGGGAGAATTGGACAGCAACATGCAGAAGGTTGAAACTAGACCACTTTCTCACACCATTCACAAAAATAAACTCAAAATGGATAAAGGACCTAAATGTGAGACAAGAAACCATCAAAACCTTAGAGGAGAAAGCAGGAAAAGACCTCTCTGACCTCAGCCGTAGCAATCTCTTACTCGATACATCCCCAAAGGCAAGGGAATTAAAAGCAAAAGTGAATTACTGGGACCTTATGAAGATAAAAAGCTTCTGCACAGCAAAGGAAACAACCAACAAAACTAAAAGGCAACCAACGGAATGGGAAAAGATATTTGCAAATGACATATCGGACAAAGGGCTAGTATCCAAAATCTATAAAGAGCTCACCAAACTCCACACCCGAAAAACAAATAACCCAGTGAAGAAATGGGCAGAAAACATGAATAGACACTTCTCTAAAGAAGACATCCGGATGGCCAACACGCACATGAAAAGATGTTCAGCGTCGCTCCTTATCAGGGAAATACAAATCAAAACCACACTCAGGTATCACCTCACGCCAGTCAGAGTGGCCAAAATGAACAAATCAGGAGACTATAGATGCTGGAGAGGATGTGGAGAAACGGGAACCCTCTTGCACTGTTGGTGGGAATGCAAATTGGTGCAGCTGCTCTGGAAAGCAGTGTGGAGGTTCCTCAGAAAATTAAAAATAGACCTACCCTATGACCCAGCAATAGCACTGCTAGGAATTTATCCAAGGGATACAGGAGTACTGATGCATAGGGCCACTTGTACCCCAATGTTCATAGCAGCACTCTCAACAATAGCCAAATTATGGAAAGAGCCTAAATGTCCATCAACTGATGAATGGATAAAGAAATTGTGGTTTATATACACAATGGAATATTACGTGGCAATGAGAAAAAATGAAATATGGCCTTTTGTAGCAACGTGGATGGAACTGGAGAGTGTGATGCTAAGTGAAATAAGCCATACAGAGAAAGACAGATACCATATGGTTTCACTCTTATGTGGATCCTGAGAAACTTACCAGGAACCCATGGGGGAGGGGAAGGAAAAAAAAAAAAAGAGGTTAGAGTGGGAGACAGCCAAAGCATAAGAGACTGTTAAAAAACGAGAACTGAGGGTTGATGGAGGGTGGGAGGGAGGGGAGGGTGGGTGATGGGTATTGAGGAGGGCACCTTTTGGGATGAGCACTGGGTGTTGTATGGAAACCAATTTGTCAATAAATTTCATAAAAATAAAAAATAAAAAAAAAATAAATCCAACTATATCAAAAAAAAAAACTAAACGAAGACACTTATTGGAAGAAATTTAATAATTATTATTATTAATTTATTAGTTAATGCATTGTGAATTATTTATAGGTAAAATTATAGATTTAGTAGATTTGGTTTAAACTATGCAAGCCAAAAAAGTGTGTCAGGAAGATAAATAAAATGAAATAGTAGAGGTTTATATAATTATATATGATTGAAGTTGGGCAATGGCTACAAGGGAGATTATTTTATTACTTCAATGGATTCATGTTTGGAAAATTTCCATATAAAATGCTTTAAAACCAAAAAAAAAAAATAAACATGATTATTTTTCCAGACTAAATACTAACCATTTTGATAAAAAGGGACTGTGTTAGATTATTCTCTGTACTCTTCTGTTTCCCCAATTCTCACACAGATTGGGAACCTAACAAGCATTCAATAAATGTTGAATAAATGGGTGGTTAGGTGATGATGTGCACCACTTTTTGAAATAGATCCAGTACTAAACCAAAAGAAAGCTGGAGTAGCCATACTTATATCAGACAAACTAGACTTTAAATTAAAGGCTGTAACAAGAGATGAAGAAGGACATTATATAATAGTTACAGGGTCTATCCACCAGAAAGAGCTAACAATTATAAATGTCTATGCGCCGAATACCGGAGCCCCCAAATATATAAAACAATTACTCATAAACATAAGCAACCTTATTGATAAGAATGTGGTCATTGCAGGGGACTTTAACACCCCACTTACAGAAATGGATAGATCATCTAGACACATGGTCAATAAAGAAACAAGGGCCCTGAATGAGACATTGGATCAGATGGACTTGACAGATATATTTAGAACTCTGCATCCCAAAGCAACAGAATATACTTTCTTCCCGAGTGCACATGGAACATTCTCCAAGATAGATCATATACTGGGTCACAAAACAGCCCTTCATAAGTTTACAAGAATTGAAATTATACCATGCATACTTTCATTTTTTTTTTTTTTTTTTTTTAGTGAAAACCTCCAAGGTGGGGTTTTTTTTTTTTCTACGTTTATTTATTTTTGGGACAGAGAGAGACAGAGCTTGAATGGGGGAGGGGCAGAGAGAGAGGGAGACACAGAATCGGAAACAGGCTCCAGGTTCTGAGCCATCAGCCCAGAGCCCGATGCGGGGCTCGAACTCACGGACCGCGAGATCGTGACCTGGCTGAAGTTGGATGCTTAACCGACTGCGCCACCCAGGCGCCCCGTCTCTTTAGTTTCTTTAAATCGTTACTAAGAACCATGCTGTAGACATTGTGCTAGACATGGAAGACACAAAGATGGAAACTATAAAATTTCTTTGACATATAATCATGTTTTAATGATGAAAACCTTGTGGCTGAGAGAAATTGTTTTACTAACCCTGGGTCACATAGTAAATGCAAGAGTTCAGCATAAGTTTTCTGTCAATGAAGACATAAAATTAGGAAATAATGGATTCCTACACTCCATTGCATTATCTTCTTTCTCAGTAATTATTCCATCTACCCAGGGGCAGAAAATCAGTAAGAAAATCTTTATTGTAAATGTGAATGTTTTCTAGTGGCAATCAGTGTTATATAGAGAAAGAAAAAAAAGAAATATTTCTATTGAGATTTCTTTGCAGTCAGCTATTGCCATAGATCTAGACAATTTCAGGAATGTGTAATAAATATCCCAGTATCAAATTTGAGATGCTTTTAGTGTTGAAGAATTGAATCTTAGACTTTTTGTCAAGAAGGCTTAATGAAGAAACAACTCTTGAGTCTCAAAACTTAGGTTAGTAAATAAAATAAATGCTTCTAATTGTGTAATTAATACTTTATACCTTGTTTTATTTCTTATGGAATCCTGCACTAGTATGTAGTATGAAGAGTTTACATTATATAACAAAGTTACATTACATATTTTATATATGGGATGTATTTTTTCCTTTAGTATTTCATCATTCCTGTTGTTCTGTTAAAAACAAAAACAAAAACAAAAATTTTAAGTAGATTCCCTGACCATGAAGTAGTAGCAGGAAGGAAAAATCACTTGGGTGAATATCTGCTGTATGGAATTCACAAAGAGAATAAAGCATATGTGGGTAATTGGGGAGCAGTTATATCAGACATGGTGAACATCTGTCAGGAGTACAGATGTTAACTGCTACTTGGATAAGACAGCATATTAATTGATAGCAATTATTTTAAGTGGTTGGAAGACTTCAGGTTGACATTTGTTTTATTTTATTTACCTACCTTTCCTTCCTCCCTCCTGTCCTCCCTCTCTTCCTCCCCCCCTTCCTCTCTTTCTCCCTCCTTCCTTCCCTCTTCACCCTATCTTCCTTCTTTCTTTCTTTCTTTCTTTCTTTCTTTCTTTCTTTCTCTCTTTCTGTCTGTCTGTCTGTCTGTCTGTCTTTCAAGTATGCAAACAATTTACTGTGGAGAAATGACAGGGTCATCATTTAAAACTCTAACTCTTGACATGCTGATGATATGAAAAATTTGAAAGCCATCAGTCTGTCCCAGCCTGACTTAGCTAGTCCTGAAGTGCTGTACATGAATGTGAAATAGCACAAAATATGAAGAAGAAACTGACAATAATAATGATAATGATAATAATTGCTAATATTTGTGTAGTGCTTACTCTTGCTTTACATACATTAATATAGTTCATTCTCACAGCATCCGTATTAGGCAGCTTGAACTATTATCCCTACTTTTTAAATGAGGGAACTGAAGGACAGATAGATAAATGGAAGAGATTATAACTGGTGGAGCTAGGGATCAACCCAGGCAGTCTAGTTTCAAGAATTTGTGCTCTTAACCATTAAGCTCCAACTTAGTATAAATACATTTATTAGTATTATTAGTATAAATAAATTCATGTGTATGCATGTGGAGTGTGTACATTTGGATAGGTATGACTGTGTAAGTATGTATAAGTCATATATAGTTGTGGCATTTTCTCCTTTGCACATCTTGTTCTAAGTGCTTTTCCTAAAAAGTGGCATCACACTTTGATGAATATAAGTTATCCATTCATTTATTCAGTCATTCATGCATTGTTTGAATAATGTAAGACCTGTATTGTTGGTGAATGAATGCATCAGTAAATGAATGAGTGAATCAATAGATGCCAGAATATAAGATTAAAAACATGAATAAATGAAGAGTGAATAAACAAATTAATTCATAATTCAAGGAATATTTATTGAGTATAAACTTCAGTCCAGAAGAAAAAAAAAGAAAAGAAAAAGGAGAGAGGACCTTGAACTCCTGAAGTTCATGGTATAGCAGTTTTGAAAGACGAAGAACAGAAGCTACACAAATCCAGCAGAGTACAAGGCAAAGCTGGAGTGAGAAGAAGAGATGGGCCAATCCAAAGTGGTGCCCAAATTTAGCTGTTTAATAGAATCAACTAGAAACCTGTTGCAGAAGATCCATTGCCAGTGCCTACTCTAGGCAACCTGAATCCAAATCTTGGGAGCTACCTGCTGAGCCTATGAAATGATCCCAGATGATTCTAATGTGCAACCATGTTTGAGAGCCACCAGTTGGACAAAGGGAGATGTCTAGAAAGCCTTTAAGAGGATACCATTTTCTGGTTGAGTCTTGATAGTCTGAGGCTTTGCTAGGATAGAATAATGTGGGAGTAGTGGATGAATATGGGATAGAACAACAGCAGGGGAAGGGCAGGAATGGGGAGGAAGCCAAAGGAGAAAACTGCTAGGGGCGGAGAGACTTCTTGGCAGAAGAATTTTATGTCTTCTTCTGCTTCTGCAGTCCTCTGAGCCCCTGGGCCCTTTGTGTCTTGCTATCTGCCTTTGCTCCCTTGCCAGAAAGGGAATAAAATACTCAGCTGGTTGTAAGGTGTTCTGGACTTATTTAAGATAATGGCCTTTATCGATTGTGGTTCTCTGCCTCAGGCCTCATAGGACGTTTCAGCTTCAACTTTGACTTCAGACTCATACTTCCCTAAATAGCTTCTAAATGGATTTTAAAATGCTCCATCTAAATTACTTAAAGGCTTACCTCAGCCACCCCATCAATTTCTAGAGAACGAGCTCTTGCCAGAAATCAAGATTTTGTAGCACTTTGCAAGCCAAGTAAAAGCTACAGCCCTTGCCCTTAGGTGTTTTCCTCCATGAAGTAGGTGTGACTGGGCACTTAAAAATACATAAAATGCTATGATTTGGAATTGATTCTAGAAGTGTTGATTCTCTCCCTGTCTTTAGAGCTGTTAGCTACCTTACTGAGCGTTTCACACCTTTTCAATCTGACAATACAGTAGCTATAACATTTTGTGTTTCTTATACTAAGAGACTGTACAGTACTTTCAAAATCATCTGAAGAGAGTTATTAGATGTTTTGACTGCCGTCTTCATTTAATAATAATAATAGTACCTAATGATTCTAATAGCTAGCTAGCACTATTGAACATTTACTATGCGCTAGCCAATATTCTTAGCACTTAGCAAGTATTAATTGATTAAATATTCTCAATCACCCTGTGAGAGAGGCAATTCATAATTTTCAATTATAGATGACAAATTCATGTCATGGAAAGTTATGTAACTTGACCATGGACTCTGAGTGTTTAAGGGGCAAATCTAGGATACACATCTAAGCAGTCTGGTTTCTGATCCTATGTGCTTAATATAAAACAGACACAGCTTATATCTCAATTCTCCCACCTTTGATATTTTGACATTATAAGTTAGAGTATTTGCAGAATATTTACCAGAGTCTCTGATACGTCATAAATAGTCAATCCATATTAGATATTATGCTAATTATAATATTTTCTAAATATTTTAAAAAGGGTGATGAGATTATCATTTGAGTAACCTACCATGTTTTTGAGTTCTAAAACTATTGTCTCATGAATGCTCATAAAAACCCTGAATTGCATCTATAACCAGGCTCATTTTATAGATACTGAGTTGGGAATTCAGACTAGTTAAGTAATGAGTTTCAAGCCATATAATCAAGAAGTGGTAGAATCAGACTTTATAACCAAGGTTAACTTGGGGCTGTTTTAAAATTTTTTTTTATTATTTTAATTTAGAGAGAGAGAGAGAGAGAGGGAGAGAGAGAGAATCTTAAGCAGGCTCCACAGTTAGCATGGAGCCCAATGTAGGGCTCCATGTGGGGCTTGATGTGGGGCCTGATCCCACGACCCTGTGATCATGACCTGAGCCAAAATTAAGAGTCACATGCTCAACTAACTGAGCCATTCAGGCACATCAGGGCTTTTTTTTTTTTCCTTAAGGAATAGCCTTCCTTTTTAACTACTGAGTTGTGGTGAGTCCTCTCATTCAGACTGGCACAGTTATGAGGACTTTTTGATGCATAATTCAAATATGTCATTATGTCTACCATATGCAACATGAAAGGTTCACAAAAATATTTAATTAATACACAGTAGAAGAGCAATTGAAAGGATAAACTCAAATTTAACTAGTTAACTTTCTAAGTACTTACCCAGGGTTATAAAAGGAGCTTCATGTGAATGTAATTTTGAGTCTAGGGAATTTAAAAATAAAATGTTACAAAGAAAATGAGGGTGTTGATTTCTTCCCACACAGCTCAATTACATAGAATACAAACAACAATGTGTCAGTAAAGATAGATGGCTCAAAGGGGGAAATTTAGAGGAGCATATGAGTGCTTAAATGCAGTAGCTCCCATTGTCTGACAATGCATCTATTTGCTTGCTGGCACTGGACTTGGTGATGCCTCTCCTGAGCTATAAATTGGTGACAATGAATATATATATTATATATGGTGTATATTGTAGTATGTATTATATACTTATATATGAGTGTCCCATTATATATGAGAAAGATAGGTTTGTAGGTAGGTAGGTAGATAAATAGCTTTTCCAATGAAAAATGCTAAACAGCTTAAAAATGTGTAATCCCTTTTTATGCATCTGATATAAACTCTGAATTATGAAAATAGCACCAAATCATAACTTTCACTTTTTAACACTCTTAAAACAAACAGATAATATTCTAAGTGTTCCATTATATGATCTCTTTTAATCCATACAGCAATCCTATTTTCTCCACTTTACAAGTTAAACTAATGCTCTGATAGGTTATTAATTTTTTCAAGCTCACACAACTAAGGTTAGATATGAGATCTGTTTTCATGCCCATGCTTCCTCTACAGTTCTTGTAGCCCTCCAAAGAAATAAGAGATTTCAAACAAATAGTACAAGTTGGAAAAGAAAAATAACTTTCTTTCTCTAGTACTCTCTCTCCACCTCTTGACCTCTCCACCTCTCTACCTCTCCTTACCCCTCCTCCTTCTCTTTCTTGGTCTCTCTCTGTCTTTGTTTCTCTTTCTGAATACTATTTGATACAATTCAAGATTAACAATAAAGACTTGTGCTGTTTGCATGTTATAACACATTCTCTTGAATTTCCAAGAAAGAGGTCATGACACATAAGCCAGGTTACTTTAATACATGTTCCTCAGTTCTGTTCTTGGGAGATTCTGATCAGTAAGTAAAGGCAAGTCCCCAGCATTTGTATTTGTAAAAATATCCTTTTGTCATTCTGATGCAAAACCACCTTTGGTAACCAACTCCAGACATTGGTTGATATTCTTTGCTACAAAATGCCACAAATGACTTCCCTCAACTGGTCCCTCCTGTCTGTGTCACAGTGTCTTCTTCACTGCACAACAAGTGATAAAAACAAGAGGTTTCTGATACTCAGAAACTTATTGCATACTTGTTCCTATAAAAGATGGGAGCAGTTACACAAAAATGGCTTGATCATTTTTAAAGTGTCAGGTCTTTGCTCTCTCAGGATCTTTTACCAGAGAAGAGCATTCATATTTCTTCTGGCTCCCCTAATAATAATACTAAAAATGAAATGAAATGAAAAAGCCTCTTTATGTCTCTAGTCCATTGCCAACTTTAATTCATAACAGTCAGTATTAATGCAGGCCTAAGGTCCCTAGGAAGGATAACAGATGCCTAGACTTTTTTTTTTTTCTTCCATTCCTACATTTGATTTTCTCATATTCCATCAAGGTTTCTAAATCTATTTAGTCCAGATTCTAGCCTCAGGCATCTCTAAATGTGTTAGTTTAATACTTTATCATCTCTTCTCTGCATTCTTCATGAGGGATAGATAGTTTTATATTAAGAAACCACAATAAAGTGTTTCTTGACAAGGAAAGATTGATTCTGGGAACCTGCATCCAACACACTAAATTGATTTTTCTCATTTTGTACTGAAATCACAAAATGTTTGGTGAAACGTATATTCAGGGTCTCCCCTTTAGGGATACCGGTTTGAAAGGAATGTTTACAATATTTCCTTTCCTGTATCTCAGCCTGTGAGATAGAAAAGATTATACAAATCCAGAGATTATCTGGAATCCAGCATAGAAAGCCAGGAAGATGGTACCAGAATCAGATCTGGGAGATCACTAGGGCTAACAGCTCATCTCAGAGATATCAAGTGTACTTCCTGAGCCTCAGTTTCCTCCTCTGTAAAATTGACATAATGTATTTTATTGGTTATTGAGGAGATTTTTTTTTATTTTTTTTAATCTTTATTTATTTTTGAGAGAGAGAGTGTGAGCAAGGGAGGAGCTGAGAGAGAGGGAGACAACAGAATGCGAAGCAGGCTCCCAGCCCCAAGCTGTCAGCACAGAGCCTGACGTGGGGCTCAAACTCATGAACTGTGAGATGATGACCTGAGCCGAAGTCAATCTCCCAACCGACTGAGCCACCCAGGCGCCCCTGGTTATTGAGGAGATTTATTGAGGTAGAGATTACAGTCAAATTTAGTTTCAAATAGTTAAAAATAAACTCATACAAATATAGAATGAAAATGTGTTAATTTATTAAATCATTAATAAGGAAAATAGAAGGATGATAAAGCTAGTACCAAGAACATTTGAAAAACTATGTTTTGTTTGAACAAAGAATGTTAGACAAAGATTTTTAAGTTAAACACTAAAATGGTTAATGTTACTTAGAGACAGTAAAATTAATAATCTTTGGGTTACCTTTTCTACTTAACGTAAATCTTCAGGTTAACATAAAGTTCTATAGTATCTGAGCTCAAATAGCAAAGTCAAGTGCTGGTATTTTATCTTAGGCTGTGCTTTTCAGCCAGGCCTCTTTCAGAATATCTACAACATCAAAACTATGTTAATAATCATACTGGGTTTTTATTTGCCTCTTTTACTCTTATTTACTCATTAATGGAGTTTTCTAGAGGTTATACGATGTGTGATATTGTTAACAGATTAAATGTAGGAACAGACATGAGAATTCAGCTATTTTCCCTTAATCTAGACATTAATGAGATTTATAAAAATGTAAAGCAGTGCTACTCTTCACTAATTTCTCATTTGTTTTGGAAAATGTATTTCTTTTATAAACAAATGTAATATATGTTAGCATGCAATTATAGTTATGTTAAAGTTAATAAATATATATTTTTCAATTTTATAATTTAGATTTCCCATGTGGTAAAACTCCATAGTTGTAACCCACCAAATCCAACCCTCTTTGGATGCTGAACAATTACTAAGGCAGAAGAGAGGTCCTAACAACAAAATACTTGAGAACTGCTATCCTAGAAAATTAAATAAGATCAGTTAGGCCTGTTAAGTAATGCACCAGTATAACATTGAAAGGACATGTTTTACTCTCTTTTTGCCTGAATTCCACATTTTGGACATTTCTTAACAGAGCTAAAGGCACAAGAAAGTGCCTACTATAAAAGCAGAAGCTTGATATTATTTCCCTTCTCATTCTTCATCTTCTATTTATTTGGTGGAACAGTCTAGTTACAAATTGGCCATTATCTTGAGTCTACAGCAGGATAATGTAGGGGAGAATCACTCCTTGTTGAGAACAATCCAAGTTTCTCCCAGATATCTTGTGCTGATGGCTGAGTTCTAAGCTCTGAGAAGATAACCCCTGTGGCCTTTGTATCTCAGAAAATGTACATGCAAGCCCTGAGAACTAGCCAGTTGTATGGTCAGACTCTTCTGCTTCTCCATGCAAATGTTTACGTCTGTCTGTCTGTCTGTATGTATGTATATATATATATTTTTCTTTTGAGAGAGAGAGAGAGTACAACTGGGAGAGAGAGGCAGAGAGAGAGAGAGGAGAGAGAGAGAGAGAGAGAGAGAGAGAGAGAGAGAGAGAGAGAGAATCTCAAGCAGTCTCTGCACTCATCGTGGAGCCAGACACAGGACGCTATCCCACGACCCTGGGATCATGACCAAGGTGAAATCAAGAGTTGGACCCTCAACTGACTGAGCCACCCAGGCGCCCTCCATACAACAATTTTTTAGATGCCAGTCACTCACTGATCATTGTGCTAGACACTATAAATAAGAAGCATAAGGCCTAGGCCTGGAGTAAGTATTTAGCAACTAATGAGAGCAACTATTCCAAGAAAACCTTTAGGATACCAATATTCACTCCTGGCATGACTCTTTCAGTGAACTCCTATTACGTAGGGGCTGAATAACCTGACCTTATTTTTGTCCTAGGATCTCAGTCTCAAAGTCTAGAAACTTGGTAACATCTCAGACTTTTCTGTGTCTTCCATTTATCTACTATCTAGCATCTTGTACTTTGTAGCTCATAGAGCAATTGTATTTTATTAAATATTTGTGGAAATTTTTTGCTTAAGAATTCTCTTGGCTTTTAGTCAGTGATCTCAGTGAGGGCAGAAATTACATTTTGTTTCCTACTGTAGTCTTCCATCCTGTGACAATGCATGACACAGAGAGGGTAAGTATTCGTTGAATGAATAAGATGTGCTAATTATGCAGAGGAAGGAAAAGTCAACACTGAGTGGAGTTGAGTGAGAAGTTAGGTTAGGAGCACTAAAAAAAAAAAAAAAAAAAAAAAAGGAAAAACACCAATGATGGAAGGATCTCTAAGTGGCTTAGTATTCCTGAAGCTTGAAGTAAATGTATGGAGAAGATAGTAAGGCACATTAAGTTCCATTTTGTCCATCTTAAGTCACTAATTTATTTCATTACTTCATTTTCTTTCTCAGTCATTAACTACCTAGTATTCATTGTATGTGAAGGGTTTTTAAGTAATGAAATGACTTACCAATTCTGATAAGTAAAAAAAACCAAAAACCTCTTGTCAATGCGAGTTGATATTTCAGTTAAGGATATAAAATATATAACTTTGAAATGATAAGATGGCAATTAAAAAGTAAAAATATAGGGGCGCCTGGGTGGCGCAGTCGGTTAAGCGTCCGACTTCAGCCAGGTGAGTTCGAGCCCTGCGTCGGGCTCTGGGCTGATGGCTCAGAGCCTGGAGCCTGTTTCCGATTCTGAGTCTCCCTCTCTCTCTGCCCCTTGCCCGTTCATGCTCTGTCTCTCTCTGTCCCAAAAATAAATAAACATTAAAAAGTAAAAATATAAAGCAGGTCTTACAAATATCATTATGGACTTTATGTAAATGTGAAAAAAATGTATGTAGATATCTATCTTCTTAGCAAAGGTGATATTTTATTAGATTTCATGTACCCAAATTTAACATAATACCTGGCATAAAATCAGGTCTCAGTAAATGCTTTCATTTCAAATTGTGTAATGAACAAGTGGAATTCACAAAAGGGATGGGAATTAGAACAAAGAAAATTATATAGTCATCATCATCATCTTCATCTTCATTATCACATTAGCTGTATTTGTTGAATTTCATATGTGTACTAGGTACCAAACATTGCACTGTACAATTTGCATAAATTATCTCAGATTATCTTTACAATTCTTCAAGGTAGGAATACTTTCCCATTTTCAGATATTGAAAGTAATGCTCAAGATTTCGAGTTACTTTTTCAAGGTTGACGGTTATCAAGGTTTAGAGTCTGTAACAAGACTGAGGTTCATCTGATAGCAATGCCTGTCCTATTGCCACTAAACCATGCTAAGGAAAAAAAAATGAGATGCTATATCCCAGCTATACAAGGTGATTGATTAAAAAGAAAGCCATAAATGAATTAGAGCGAGTAGATCTATATTAGAAAGAGTAAAGCACAGATATATGTGGTCCTCAGATTATGCAAAAGTCCATCATTCCAATGATTCTCAATTTTTAATATTGTCAGAACATTGCAATGTAATTAAAGATGTTAATTTTAAGCAAACATTTATCATCTTGTGCCATTCTTTGGAGAAAATGCTTTATTATTTTTTTTCTTAGATATTGAAGGCTAGCTTCTGACCATTTGAAATAGTCACCTATATTTGTAATTCATTTTTTTTTCTATATGGCAATCAAACAATTAATTTAAGGGAAAAAAAAGAAGCAGTATCTTTATTAGACATTAAATAAATTGAATGTAAATCTACCATGCAGATTTACATAATGAACATTAGCATTTGGGGTTGTTCTTACTTATCATTTATTTTTAATGAGTTAAGTGAAAACACCCACTTAACAGAGTGATCATACTCAAACCTGTAAAGAGACATAAATACATTCCCTATCATCATATTAATGTGGTGATGATTTATATTTCATCTATTAAACTACATAAAAGTGGAGAGTTAAAATAAATTCCTTTATGCCCAGTCACTAAATCCTTCTGTATATGTCATTAAAATTAAGTATGGAAGGAAATTCACAACTATATCAGAAATTGAGTTCAATTAGGGACTCATTATGAAGGCACAGTGAAATTGATTTGCAACTGTATCTTTTTGGGCTTCCATTTTCTAACGTTAATAATAAAATTTTAAATCTGACAAGGAGAGTCATTAAAGTGCTTCATAGGAAGGGTTATTCATTCCTTCAAAAGTGTATTATCTGGAACTTATTCCCTTCTGCTACCAAGATTTGTCATGTCCAAGAGATTAATGATGTTGAATATAAACTAGTTGGCTGACATCAGTTACCATGATCCACATTATCAGTAGATTTATGTGCCATAGTACTGTTCCTTTATGCCTTAAAAAAAGTTCTTGTTTAAAAACAAGTATTAGCTTTAGAAGATTGGTGCTATTGTGTAGGCCATTTCCTATACACAGAAATTGGTTGATTGTGATACTGTGGTGACAATAGTTCTCAGAATAACTATACATATTCGTAGTGCATATAAATGTATATATAAATGTTCTGGTCAAATAAGTCGTAGAGGGTCAAAGTGGCCCTAGAAACAGTTCAAAGAAGAGCATGCAGAAGATTCTAGGCATCGTAAGATTTTCAGCCAGCTTGCAAGAGACAGATCGTGTGTATTCAAATTTAAAACTACCATCAAGGATATGACTAGTGGATAGGAGTATCTACCATCTCACACAACAAAAATGTGTTAGTTTTCTATTTTTATTACCATAAACTTAGCAGCTTAAAAAGAATCATATGTTTTATCTCATAGCTCTGTGGATCAGAATTCCAGCATGGCATAGCTAGGGTCTCAGCTCAGTGAATCACAGGGCTAAAATCAAGCTGTCAGCTGGGCTGCAGTTTTCATCTGGGACTTGGAGTCCTGTTCTACACTCACTGCTAGTTAGCAGAATATACTTCCTATCCATGATTTTCATATGGCTCTCTACATCTTTAAGCTAGCAATGGGGTGTTGAGTCTTTCTTAAGGTTTGAATCTCCCTGACTTCCCCTTCTTCTTTCCTCCTTCATCTTTTAAAGGCTTATGGGATTACATTGTGTTCAATCAGACAATCCAGGATAATCTCTCCATTTTAAAATCATTGATTAGTAAGTAACCCAATTACAGAGGCAAAGTCTCTTCTGCCATGTAAGGAAACATAACCATGGAAGTACCACCAGGGGTTGAAGATCATGGAGCTAAAACTCTGCCTCCCACAACCAGAAGGTAGAACTGGAACTCAACATTTGAGAGAAGTAAGTTTAGAGAACATAAAACTCAAATTTAACACAGTGAGAAGTAATTTCTGTAATTCATTAAGCCACGATGTCTTCCTAATTAAATATAGAGACTTCCAAAGTTTTCATAAAATGTTGAATGACATTTCAGTACTAGGTGAATAAAAGGGAGGCATCTGTTATATTTTGAGGCTGATATCCATTCATCAATTCATCCTCAGTGACAGGATACCACGCTAGAAGCTGGAGGGATCATCAGTATGAAATATGTGGCCTACGGGCCCCTGGGTAGCTCAGTCCCTTGGGCATCTGACTTTGGCTCAGGCCATGGTCTCATGGCTCATGAGTTTGAGCCCTGTGGTGGGCTCTGTGCTGACAGCTAGGAGCCTGGAGCCTGCTTTAAATTCTGCCTCCCTCTTTCTTTGCCCCTCCCCTGCTCACACTCTCTCTGTCTCTCTCTCAAAAATAAATAAACATTAAAAAAATTAAAGAAATATGTGGCTTGGATTAGGCTCTTCTGTCGGATGTGTTTTATCACCCTCAAATATTTGAAAATAATGTTAATCTTAATTTTTGACTTCATGCAGCTCATAGGTATACCATTTGAACAGTAATGGAAAGGCTGAATCTTTTCATGGAGGAAATACCTTTAAAAAAAAAAAAGTAGAAAACAAATGCCAAGATATAGGTTCACCTGCATTTTGTTCAACCTAACAACTGCAAAATGAGTAAAAGGATCTCTGAATTTTGATTAAACTGTAAATGCCTTTGAATTATTATTATCGTCAGTTGAGATTGTTGGCAGTGTACTTAGCGCTAGATAAGACACAGGAGACATAACTTCTGCCCAAGGCTTTTTAAATTCACATCGTATTACATGCATGCTGTGCTAAATGTAATTCATCTAAACTTGACCAAACATTTCATTAAACTTCTATTTATGGTATTGGGCAGAGAGGTGCTTACACTTTAAAGTAAAGTAGTTTAGTGTGCTTTATTAATGCATATTGCAAATAAAGCCAGTCTCCTTCTCATGGAGGGAACTATTTTACAGACTGTAATCTTAATTCCATATAGTCATTTTTGAAAGTATTTGCCTGTAGGAATAAAAGATCAAGATGAATTTGGATGATTCAGTTTAAATCATTTCAAACAGAAAAATCCACACAAAATCCTCATCATCATAATAAGAGCACTATATATTTAGCAGAGGGAACTGATTTTTATTTAATGTGTACTCAAAACCAAGTACTCAGCTTACATGTCCTCTATATTTTAAGGCATCATCAAAATGCTATAAAATGTAAATATCTTTTTTTTTCTTTTTATAAAGGAAGAAACTGGGATGCAGGGCTTTCAAATCAAGTATCAAAGTTTTCCCATGGGTGACCCCAAGTTTGCTTCCTTTAGCTCATTTACACTTCTTTCCTACAAGAAGTAATTCTTAAGCAATTTCATAAGAAATCATGAGATTTTTCTTATATTACTTTGGAATTCTGAATGAGATATTCGGCACCCACAGAGTTATTCAGATTTCCTATTTTACTGATTGCTTAGCTATTCATAATCAAGATTGTTGAGTAACTAGAAACTGATTAGAATTCTGAATCATTGAAACAATTGAGACAATTACTTTATTAATTTCAAAGTCATTGGGTTGCCTGTGGGAGAGTTTTTGAAATCTTTATATAGCTTACTTCTGTTTCCCTTGCACTGAATAGAACCTGCCAAATGACCTTATGGACTGCAAAGGGGTTGGGAAGTGCAGTCCAACTGCAGCCCCAGGAAAAAGGGAAAACAGTTCTTTAAGTAGCTGCCAGGTTTTATTACTTTCTTTTATTGTCTTCTGTTCACCCTTAATCAACTCCATCCATTCTTCACACAACAACCCTTTCTAGCCCATCAAGACCAATCTCAGAAGTGCTTTCCTTTGGAAGACTTTGTCCCACCCCGTCTGGATTAGATATTCCTTCTTTGACCTTTTATTGTATCTTGTGCATACTGATATCACAGAACTTTTCATACTATAATCTCAACAAATAAGCTTTATCTCCTTGTTTCCAAAATTTGACATAATACCTAGAATTCAGATGTTGATTCACTGAATGCATTCAAGATTTCAAAAGCATCAGTTTTCTCTTCATCACAAATGAAATGGCTAAATGACATGGGTTTTGTTTTTTAGTCTATTTTCATTTGTATTTAATCTAATATAGTTAACTGAAAAATAGTAATGACAAACAATATTTCAATATATCTTTAATAACTATAATGTGCTCTAAAAATATCTTCAGTTTCTATCAATCAGAAAGTTATCATTACTGTTAATGCTATTGGGGTTTTCCTAATTTATAATTAAGTAAATGCTAATTTCAGGGGAGAAGTTAGTAAGAAAATAAATTACAGAGTTTTTTTTGATCCAAATTCATAGACCCTGAATTTTTTTTTTTTTCAACGTTTATTTATTTTTGGGACAGAGAGAGACAGAGCATGAACGGGGGAGGGGCAGAGAGAGAGGAAGACACAGAATCGGAAACAGGCTCCAGGCTCTGAGCCATCAGCCCAGAGCCTGACGCGGGGCTCGAACTCACGGACGGCGAGATCGTGGCCTGGCTGAAGTCGGACGCTTAACCGACTGCGCCACCCAGGCGCCCCATAGACCCTGAATTCTATGTGTACCTTAAGTTCAGAACTCTTGTGTTAAATCCTAAATACTTAAAGATAGAGATTTTATATGATTGAGGTTTGTCTTTTCATAGTCTTTAAAAAAATTACTTCAGAAAAAAAATAGTCATTCTTTATATGTTAAAACTATATTCTGAAATATGTGTTTGAATTATTCCATTGTCTCCATAACAACTATCAGACAAGAGAGCAGGGTTTGTACACTTAAGCAGCTGACTTAAGATCACAAAGTTAGTAAGAAGGAAAGTAAGGACAGAAACCCAAGTATGTTTGAGCTTGACTGTTATCTTAAGCACTGTGGCCAATGATGTCATGAAGATACATTAAAAAAGAAATCTGGGGGCACCTAGGTGACTCGGTCAGGTAAGTGTTGACTCATTTTTTTTTAACGTTTATTTATTTTTGAGACAGGGAGAGACAGAGCATGAACAGGGGAGGGTCAGAGAGAGGGAGACACAGAATCTGAAGCAGGCTCCAGGCTCTGAGATGTCAGCACAGAGCCCGGCACGGGGCTCGAACTCACGGACCGCGAGATCGTGACCTGAGCCAAAGTCGGCCGCTTAACCGACTGAGCCACCCAGGTGCCCCTGTTGACTCTTGATTTAGTTTCAGGTCATGATCTCAAGGTTCAGTTGGTGAGACGGAACCCCGCATCAGGCACACTGACATCCTGGGGCCTGCTTGGTATTCTCTCTCTCCATCTCTGCCCCTAACTCCCCTCTCAAAATAAATAAATAAACTTTAAAAATTTCTGGATTCAAATCTTGTGTCTGCCACATTGAAACTGTAAAATTAGATAAACAAATCATTTTTTTACTGCCAAACTTTATTGTTTATTAAGTTTATTTATTTTGAGAGAGAAAGTGTATGTGTGCTTGTGAGCAGAGGAGGAGCAGAGAGAGAAGGAGAGAGAGAATCCCATGCAGGCTCTGTGTCAGCACAGAGCAAATGCGGGGCTCCACCTCAAACCCTGAGATCATTATCTGAGCAGAAACCAAGAGTCAGTCGCTTAACCAACTGAACCACCCAGGCACCCTAAGCTTTATTATTTAAAAGTCAGTATAATATCAAACCAGTTACTTTTGTGAAATCACTTCATAATCCCTAATCATTACATAAATTGTGACAAAACTCAATTGAGAGACAATCTTACTCTATTTTTCCCCTGAATACAAATCATAATAAAAAGCATTTTTGAAGTAAACTATCTAAAGGGTCAAACTATTATAATCTAGAAAATCTTACAGTAGTCACTTTTTTTTCTGTTCTAACTGCATTGCAAGTTCTTAGTTTATACTTGCATCATTATTTTCTCCAGTTAAATTACATGAAGCATTAATTATGTTAATTTGCTAGGCAAAATGATCTGTTTCACATAGTAAATAATTTCAATTAAATTCTTCCAGGAAGAAAAACCAGATACTATAATCCCCTGTTTCAGGTTCTACTATGTTACAAATCACCACAAAATTTAGTGCCTTGACAACAACAAGCTACTTAGCTCACTCTTCTGCAGGTTGGCAGTTTGCACTGGGTGAAACTAAGCTGCAAGATTCTTCTGCTCTCAGCTGGCTCAGTCATGCAACTGTGGGCCCCCCAGGGGGTTTGCTAGGTGGTAGCCTCAGCTGGAACATCTCTTCTCTGCTCCATGTGGTTCCCCATTCCAGTCACTCTGCAAAGGGATAGCGATACTGAGAGGGGAAAGATTGAGGCCATTTTTGCAAACAGTCTACCACAGTATCTGTCTTTATTACAGTGTATCTACCACAGTATCTATTAAAGAATAGAGAATGGAGAATCAAATTAAATTACTTGAGGGACATCCTAAGTAGCAGAGCTGTCATTTAACCTCAGGCCTCCCTATGCAAATCCATTTTCTTCTAGATAGAACACCATCATTTTTAATCAAGTTCCAAATCTTCCTTCTTTGACAGATGACAGACAGTGTATATGTATAATTTATATAGAAAATCATAAAAATAATATATAATATATATACACACAATCATCTGTCAAAGAAGAAGAAGAAAAAAATATATATATATATACTTATTGTCACAAAAGATTCAGTGGCTCAAATAATTTTTAACTTTTTATTATGCTTATTACTGAGAGTGGGGCATGTTACAAAAACAATATAAAACAAAGGATCATCAAAAGAAGAAGGAATAGGGATGAGAAGGAACACAGAGTGCTCCCCCTGGGTACCACTGAGCCCAGTAATGAAGGGACTGTGCTCATCTTGGGAGATCTTCTTCCAGGGAGCTTCAAGAGTTCTGTTATTTTGAGTAACTAATTTTCTATACAAATTAATGAGTATGACCTCACCAAGAAACCCAAGACCAGAAATGAAAACTCAATCCACATATTTTACTGCAAAGAACCAAATCAAAGAAGGAAGCATATTGAGATTTCAAAATGAGATTCCAAATTGGCAAAATTGTACTTTATCTCATAACCAGATGATATAGACTTTTAAAGGCATGTGCTCTATAATTTTTTACCTTCTCCATTAAAAGTGAGTAGAATTGGGGGTGCCTGGGTGGCTCAGTCAGTTAAGCATCTGACATCGACTCAGGTCATGATCTCACAGTTTATGAGTTCGAGCCCCACATGGGGCTCTCCGCTCTCAGAACGAAGCCCACTTTGGATCCTCTTTCTCCCTCTCTCTCTGTTCCTTCCCTGCTCTCTCGCTCTCTCTCTTGCTTTCTCTCTCAAAAATAAATTTAAAAAATTAAGAAAATAAAAGTGAGTAGAATTAAAATTTGTGCCAACAAAGACACAAAAGATTGAGGAACTAAATGAAGATATAAGTGACATAATGCCCCTTTATTGTTCATGAAGAGAAAAGGTTCTACCTACAAGTAGTTGATTATAGGGAAATCACCTCGCTATCACTTTTTTCCTGTCCCAGTACTGCATCATTGCATCCTATCATTAGGACTGCAAAGAAAGAAATAAGAATATCATTATGTATGGACAGCAGTATACTTTGAAAAGTAGAAAGTGTCTGTCAATAAAGACATACAATTAAAATGTAAATTTAACGAGGCTGCTGCATAAAATTACATTTTCATTTATTATCCACAATTAGGAAATGAAGAAAGTTTAAATATGACTTAAAATCATATAAAAATGTTAAATAACCCCCCGAAAAAACAACGAAGTTGCCTTCACTAAAATTACATTCATCAAAAGACACTTTTAAAAGAGTAAAACAATAAGCCATAGACAAAGAATATATTCTTTCTGTGTTTATCTAACAAAAAATTCATGTCCAGAACATGTAAGAACTACATGTCATTAAGAGAAAGACAGATAATCCAATTAAAATGGTCTAATGACTTGAGCAGGCACTTCACAGATTGGATTTTCAAAGTGCCATAAACATATGAAAGAGTCACTTATTAGCTATAAGGGAACCACAAGTTAAACAAGAATGAAATACTAATACTTATAAGAATATAAATATAATACTATATTATATATTTATTTGTATATATTTTTATAAATATTTAATGGAATAAAATTTATTTAATATGAATATATATATAATGTAAAATGTAATAAATATGAAAATATAATAAATACACTGATTATAAATATTCATATTTGACATTACCAAGTGGTGGTAAAAATGTAGAGCAACTGTAACTCTCTCACTTTCCTCATACCCTGTAAAACAGTACAGTGAATTTAAAAAATCGTTTAGCACTGTCTATTAGTACTGAACCTATGCATATTCTCTGACCAAGCTTTCACTCCTAGGCGCATCTCGATATCCCACTAAACTGCATACAGATGCCGAAAGCATATACAACTGTGATCATAGCAGCACTATGCCTAATAACCAAATACTGAAGCTACTCAGTGCCTATCAGTAATGCCTATCACTTAATAGATAATTTAGTGATAGTAGATTTATATATTACTTGAATGGTACAAATGAATAGCCAAAATGTTTCAAAACGTAATAATAAAAATAAGTATCACAAACAGAATGTTGAGCAGTGAAGTAAAACATGATGCATTTAGTATGATTTAATTTTCATAAAGTTCAAATATAGGCAAAACTAATATGTGGTTAAGCAAATGTTGGGAGAGTTGTTACCTTTGGCTATGGGTTTCCAATTACAGGGGATTCAGAAGTGCTTCTGAAAAACTAGTTCTGTATATAGCATGATATAATATATATGAATATAAATATAGATAGATATAGATATACATGCAGATAGAGATATAGATATGGATATATTTGTTGATTGTTTTGTCTTGTTTTTTGTTTTTCCTACTACATGATACTACATTTTTAAAATTTATTTAATTTATTATTTTTTAATTTTATTTTTTTGAATTTACATCCAAATTAGTTAGCATATAGTGCAACAGTGATTTCAGGAGTAGATTCCTTAATGCTCCTGACCCATTTAGCCCATTCCCCCTCCCACAACCCCTCCAGTCACCCTCTATTTGTTCTCCATATTTAAGAGTCTCTTATGTTTTGTCCCCCTCCCACTTTTTATATTATTTTTGTTTCCCTTCCCTTGTGTTCATCTCTTTTGTCTCTTAAAGTCCTTGTTTGAATGAAGTCATTTGATATTTGTCTTTCTCTGACTGACTAATGTCACTTAGCATAATACCCTCCAGTTCCATCCACGTAGTTACTAATGGCAAGATATCATTCTTTTTGATTGCCGAGTAATACTCCATTGTATGTATATAGCGCATCTTCATTATTCATTCATCCATCGATGGACATTTGGGCTCTTTCTGTACTTTGGCTATTGTTGATAGTGCTGGTCTAAACATTGGGGTGCATGTGTCCCTTCAAAACAGCACACCTGTATCCCTTGTATAAATACCTCGTAGTGCAATTGCTGGGTCCTAGGGTAGTTCTATTTTTAGTTTTTTGAGGAACCTGCATACTGTTTTCCAGAGTGGCTGCACCAGTTTGCATTCCCACCAGTAACAAAACAGATCCTCTTTCTCCGCATCCTCGCCAACATCTGTTGTTGCCTGAGTTGTTAATGTTAGCCATTCTGACAGGTGTCAGGTGGTATCTCATTATGGTTTTGATTTGTATTTCCCTGATGATGAGTGATGTTGAACATTTTTTCATGTGTTGGTTGGGCATCTGGATGTCTTCTTTGGAGAAGTGTCTCTTCATGTCTTTTGCCCATTTCTTCACTGGATTCTTTGTTTTTTTGGGTGTTGAGTTTGATCAGTTCTTTGTAAATTTTGGATACTAACCCTTTATCTGGTATGTCGTTTGTAAATATCTTCTTCCATCCTGTCCATTGCCTTTTAGTTTGTTTCCTTCGCTGTGCAGAAAAGTTTTTTTTTTGATGAGGTCCCAGTAGTTCATTTTTGCTTTTGTTTCCCTTGTCTCTGGAGACGTGTTGAGTAAGAAGTTGCTGTGGCCAAGATCAAAGAGGTTTTTGCCTTCTTTCTCCTTGAGGATTTTGATGGCTGCCTGTCTTACATTGAGGTCTTTCATCCATTTTGAGTTTATTTTTGTGTATGGTGTAAGAAAGTGGTCCAGGTTCATTCTTCTGCATGTGGTTGTCCTGTTTTCCCAGCACCACTTGCTGAAAAGACTGTCTTTATTCCATTTGATATTCTTTCCTGCTTTGTCAAAAATTAGTTGGCCATACGTTTTTGTGTCCATTTCTGGTTCTCTCTTCTTTTCCATTGATCTGAGTGTTCTTGTGCCAGTACCATACTGTCTTGATTATAGCTTTGTAGTATAGCTTGAACTCTGGGATTGTGATGCCTCCTGCTTTGGTTTTCTTTTTCAAGATTGATTTTGCTATTCAGGGTCTTTTCTGGTTCCATACAAATTTTAGGATTATTTGTACTAGCTCTGTGAAGAATGCTGGTGTTACTTTGATGGTGATTGCATTGAATATGTAGATTGCTACATTTGATCTATAAATAAGGAAATAAAAGATGAGTGAATGGGCAGAAAGTGGATGGATGGTTGGAGAGAGAGAATAAAATGTAGACATTAGACACTACAAGGGTAGAATTAGAAGAGACTATAACTCAGATCCTTAGGAATTTTTTAAAGTGACCAGTCCACTCTATTTTTCATTCATTTATTCCTTCATTCATTCTTTATTTAATAAATGAATCAATCTGTCACCTTAAAGGATGGTGGAAAAGATATACAATAAACTAGAAAAATAGGCAAGAAAAATCACATTATTTATTATATTAAAAATCAAAATAAAGGGGTGAGATGGAGTGTAATTGGGTAAGGAGAATTGAAAAAAGACTATTTTGAAGAGGTGACATCTGAACTAATACCCTAAGGATGAGAATGAACCAGTATTTCCAGGGGAGGAAGAATCATAGGCAGTTAAGTGTGAGAACATGCACTCTTGAAGAAACAGACGGAAAACAGTGTGGCTGGTGCATGGTGAATGAGGGAGAAGATGGTATGAATTATATTTGGAAATGTAAGCAGCTTATGACTGGCCTTATGTGTTTTCGTAAATCTGTATTTTAATCTATGAATAATGTAAAGTAACATGGCAACTGTCTTGGACCATTCAAGCCACTGTAACAATATAACAAAATACCAAAATTTGGGTGTCTTATAAACAACTGGAATTTATTTCTCCCAATTGTGGTGGCTGGAAGTTCAGGATAATGGTCCTAGCATGGTAGGGTAAGGGCTCTGTTTTGGGTCCCAGAATTCTCATTGTAGCAGTTACAAAGTTCAAATGTTCTCATATGGTGTGAGGAGAAAAAGGAGCTCTCTCAGGACTTTTATATATATAAGGACACCAATGTAATTCATGAGGGCTCTGCCCTCACAAACTAATCCAATCACAAAGACCCTGCCACCTAATACCATCACCTTTCAGGGTAGGTTACAATATATGGATCTTGGAGGGGGGCATAAACATTCAAACCATTTCCTGAGCAAAGCTACTTCTAAGCTATATATCAGCTTGTGGGCTGTGACTTTTCATTTATTTCCTGCCCAGGATGTCCTTGACTCAATGACTAGACAGATAGGACTGAGCCTGTACTTAGCAGGCATCACTGACTCCAGCTCTCAGTTAATAAAATTAAAGCAATGTTCCTCAATCCAGACTGTTCATTAGAATCTCCTGGAGAGCTTTGAAAAATCTAGATGCCTGGGCCTTACCCAAAACAAATTAAATTATAGTCCTTGGTATTGGGGCAAAAGTATCTGTATTTTTAAATCTCCTTAAGTGATCCCTATGTGTAGCCAAGGCTGAGAATTACTGAGTTGAAGCTTGACAACCTTTACAAGGTTGTTGAGAGGGTTCGGTTAGGTAACCTGTTTGATACTTCTAAGCGTTAGCTCCTCTAAGCATAACTCTGTGATCAACAGTACTGCAACAAGAGCATTCCATACCTTTTTAAAGATTTTCTATTTTTATGCCAAACCATACCCACATGCATAGAACACAATGAAAAGCCTTCCCTGGTAAATCCAATATAGATCATGCTTCTAAGATCCATTCTCTGACAGCTAAGAAAATTTCCAATGTCAATCTCACATGGAATTTTTAAGAATAATGTGTCTGTGGAACTAAAAGAAGTAGCTGAAG
This sequence comes from Prionailurus viverrinus, assembly GCF_022837055.1. Classification (NCBI taxonomy): domain Eukaryota; kingdom Metazoa; phylum Chordata; class Mammalia; order Carnivora; family Felidae; genus Prionailurus; species Prionailurus viverrinus. The sequence goes on from NC_062570.1 coordinate 51,187,251, forward strand.
CTTCTGCTCAAAGGGATTGAGTCAAGATTAGCAAGCATGGGACTATTATCAATAGAGTTAAGGCAAAATTCCTGGGAATTAGGTGTCAGTTTGGTAATTTTATTTTTACCTCACATTTGAATATCTTGTACTCTTTTAGGAACTATGCAGTGTTGTCAAATGGCCCTTTAATTGTAACTCAGAAACCTAAAATTCCTTTGTATTTGTTTATCAAATCACTAACTCACCTTACTGTTCCTTTTGATAGCAGAGTTGGTGATAACAATGAAAAAGAAAGTGAAGGGTACCCATGGAAAATAAATGTAGAATCCTGAAATGTTTGACACTTCTTTCTCTTAGAAGGTTAGGAAAAAAATAATATTACTTACAAAAGGGGTAAAATGTATATATAGATAGAATGAGAATTTTTGCACTCAGATTTGACAGGGTAGTTTATAGATCTTTCTATAGATTTTAGATAAAGATACATACCCCAAATTGCAGAATGAGTCGTATAACTACCCAGAAATTGGCCTATCATTATTGTGAGGAAAAACTGTTAGAGGCATTTTATGAGCATTTGTCCAAATTCCTCTCACCGTTTGTATGATAGGAAAGAGAATGACTAAGCTTACTTTTGTTTGGAGCTAGAGCAGAGATGATGGAAGATACTGAAAGTAAGAGGAGACAGGTAGCCATGAGCCATGCAGGAACCTGCAGTATGAAGAGATGAAGACAGAAGTCTTTCAATAATAACTAGTAGTTAGGGAGCACCAGCTGTGTCAGGTGTTGGGTAGCAAATGGTGAATAAGGCAAAGAAGGTACAGTGTTTAGATTCCCGGAATGAATAACCTAGTGGGGACTACAGTAATATGTGAGACACTAAAGACTGCTGTGGTGAGCCAACCTATGCTCTCTCCATCATGAAGTCAGAGAAGACTTCATAGGAAGAAGACTCTAAAATGAGATAGGGGATGGTGGTGGGCAAAGTGGGTGAAGTCAAGTAGAAGGGATAGGCTTCTAGTTATGGAATGAACAAAGTCACAGAGATGGGAGGTACAGCATAGGGAACACAGTCAGTGATATTGTATTAGCATTGTATGGTGACACGTGGTAGCTACACTCATGGTGAGCATAACACATTGTATATGGTTGTAGATTCACTATGTTGTACAGCTGAAACTAATGTAATATTGTGTGTCAACTATAGTTCAAAAACAGTGTTTTTTAACACAAAAAATGAGAGAAAAAAGGGAACAAGATCTGAAGAGCAAGAGGTACTTATCTAGAAGGAGAAGAAAGTAGAGAGGCAGGTTTCAGAGAAAGGGAAAAGAAGGTATGAATGAATATTCAGTGAAGAGAGAAAACAGACACAATTGAGGGACTGAAAGAGTTTTTGGAATGCCTGAAATAAGACTGAAAGAAAGAGAAAAGAGAGTTGTTTTAAGATGGTTTGAAGTAAAATTGGGAGAAAACTACAATACCTAGTTACAGAGATTGTGTTTGATTCCAAGAACAAGGGGATCCAGTTAGTGATTTTGAAAGGAGACGAGACATAATCAGATTTGTATTTCAGAAAAAAAAATGATTCTGGCTGTCATGTACTAGAAGAATTAGAGAGTGTGGGGTGTGAAGGAGGTCCGAAATGAACATATTTTGAAAACAGACTTTTCAAAATATGGGGAGGGGCGCCTGGGTGGCTCAGTCGGTTAAGCGGCCGACTTCAGCTCAGGTCGTGATCTCGCAGTCCGTGAGTTCGAGCCCCGCGTCGGACTCTGTGCTGACAGCTCAGAGCCTGAAGCCTGTTTCAGATTCTGTGTCTCCCTCTCTCCGACCCTCTCCTGTTCGTGCTCTGTCTCTCCTGTCTCAAAAATAAATAAAACGTTAAAAAAATTAACAAAAAAAAAGTCCAGGGGAGACATGAAGGCATAGATCATGATGGAGAGAGATGGACATGAAAGATACAAAGGATATTTTAGAGGTAGAATTGATGACCTAATGACTAATTGGATGGTGAGGGAAAGGAAGAAGGATGATTCCCAGTATCTTATTGGAGCAACTGGAACACACTGGTTATCATGGTTGGCCAGTAAGACTAATTGCAGAACCCACCACTAATGTACTGAGTTTGTAGAGAATTCCTTACTCGGTTAGGAAATGATTGTATGACTGGTGCTTCTTTTTGATACTCTGCCTTTCTCACTGTGTTGTATGAACTGAATGGAATAACCTATATGAAAGAATTTATGGACTCTACACATTTCTCAAATATAAGGTATAATTATTAGTACACAGGGTGGATCTGTCTTGTTTGGATTAGATCTCATGTGGTGAGTACAAATATAAAAACTTGAGTTTCCCATTTGTCTTAGTCAACATGGGCTACTATAACAGAATACCATAGGCCAAGTCATTTATAAACAATACAGATTTATTTCTCACAGTTCTGAAGAATGGGATGTCAAAGATCAAGGTACTGGCAGATTCAGTGTCTGGTGAGAAACTGCTTCATTTTCATAGATGGCTTTTTCACGTGGTGGAAGGAACTAGCTAGTTTTTTGTGGTCCCTTTTATAAAAACATTAAAACCATTTGTGAGGGCTCCACCCTATGACCCAATCATCTCCTAAAGGCCTCGCCTCTGGATACCATCACATTAGAATTAGGTTTCAATATATGAATTTAGGGGGCAGGGAGGAACGCAAACATTCAGTCTTTAGTACCACCCAAGAAGAAAGAACTGAATATTGGCTCAGGATTTGAGTCTAATTGTGGATACAAACATGCCATGAAGTTTGGTTGATTTGTGGGTGTGGGGAGATCAGGAATGTTCACATCAGCCCTAATAGGTATTGAGTTATGAGCAGCAAAATCAATTTCAGACACCAATGGCCAGTAGGACAGGGCATGCTCAGGAGTAACTCACACAATAGGTAAGGCTGATCCTGAAGTCCGAAGGTCTTCAGTTTCTGCAAGATACTAGAGCTGGGAAGGATTGAATGGACAAACAAGGTCACACAAATCAATTTATGATACTAGCTAAGGGAGACTGTGTAGAACAAGAAGAGAATGAAATATTTTGGAAACTTAGTGGTGATCACTAATGTACCAGGGAAAGCTAATGGCTAGTGCTCATGCTAGATGCTCACCAGAGAAATTACAATGTCAAATTCAAATTTAAGAAGACTAATGCATTGTAACACTTTTACTGATGAAGAAAAGGTAAAAATAAAAATTATATGTGATTTCTCTGATAAAGTTTTGAGGCTTGATTTTATAAGCTACAAGAGAATATTTTCACTATTCAAAGTGAGTAACACTGTGTTTATAGAGAAGGCAATTTGGTGTATCTTGGGCTGTTAAATGTGAAAATGAACTGCAAGAATAAAAGGCATCAGTACTAGTAAGGTGTCCATTTTCTAGATGCAGTCTACTTCTATGTTCAATAATTTCAGAGCATTCACCTAGTATTTCAACAAATGTTTTATGCTCACTGCATGTTGGCAAACAGGGCAAGCCTGTTAAGGAAGAAACAGTGTCTGTCCTACAGGAGCTGAGTTCTATTACGATAGATTACAACACAATGATAGAAGTGAGAGCAAAATTATCAATATACTTGTGATATTGAAACATGATGTTCCCAACTGCCTGAAGTGGTTGAGAAAGGCTTCACTTAGATGCCAGAGAGCAGGGTCATCAAGGATGAAGTGTAATTCCCAGGTGAAAAAGGGAAGAAGGGGAGTTCTGGGTCCATATAAAGACATCGAGTAATAGAGAACAATAGGCTTAGAAAAGAATGAATTGGTGTTCAAAGAGAGTTAGGGGACATATTGTAAAGGGTCTTGTATGAGCTTGTTAAGGAGTTTAAACTTTACATTACAGAAAATGAGAAATAATTAGTGGTACATAAAAGACCCATAGTTTTTGGTAAATAGCTAGTGATGCTGAGGAGATGTGATCCGTGGGTAGAGACAGTGGTAGAGAGATGGGCTAGAAATTGTCAGAAAATTCCAATTAAGAGATAGTAAGAGTCTAAACCCAGGCAGAAGCAGTAACACAGAGAGAACTCAGGCTAGAAGAATGTTGCTGATACAGAATTAAGAGTTCTGATTTATAAATATTTTCTTAGTCTACAGTCTCTCATAATCCATAATAATGCATTTAGTACCTTGAACTGAAAGATCAGGGTTCCACCAAGAACTTACACTATTTTCAATTAAGGAGACCAAGGTTTTTGATGTCTGGTGTTTTCATTTAAGAATTTCACATACCAGTATATGGTGGTACTCCCATCCCCACCCTCAAAATCTGTGTCGGTGATAAGGAAGGAAATTACAAATTGTATGAAAATGGATAGAAGTATTTTATAAATAGCTGAACAATTCAAAGCAACTGAAAGAAAGAGGCTTAAAGACCTAGAACAGCAGGAGTTTATAAATGAAAATTCATGGTAGACAAGCTGAGTTCCTTCCTTTGATAAATTCTCAAAATTAATGGATAGAAGGGAAAATGTGATATATTTAGGCATTAGCAAAACATCTGATACTATGTCTGATGATATTTTACTTGCAAATTTGTTTTAAATGAGCTTAGATGACAAGAAAATCAGTCAGATTAAAATTGAGGAAAAGCTTATAAACAAAAAGTAACAAATGCTAGGTCTGGTCTTATTTAACATTTTTATTAAAGATCTAGAATGGTGGAGTAAATGGCATATTAATAGAAATGCCAAATGACACTATATTTATAGGATTACAAAGTGTGCAGATTGCAAACTGTAAGAAGGAAGATTGACCCAAATATAATAAGAATATAAGTATGAGCAGAAAGAAAAAGACATAACTTCTTTCAATAATCACAGTCACAAAAACATGTAAACTGGAAAAAATGGCAAGGACAGTGGGTGAAGTATTAAAAGAAACGAGTTCTGGGGCGCCTGGGTGGCGCAGTCGGTTAAGCGTCCGGCTTCAGCCAGGTCACGATCTCGCGGTCCGTGAGTTCGAGCCCCGCGTCAGGCTCTGGGGTGATGGCTCAGAGCCTGGAGCCTGTTTCCGATTCTGTGTCTCCCTCTCTCTCTGCCCTTCCTCCGTTCATGCTCTGTCTCTCTCTGTCCCAAAAATAAATATAAAAAGTTGAAAAAAGAAAAATTAAAAAAAAAAAAAAAGAAACGAGTTCTGGCTCCAATTTGGATAATGCCTAGGTGGATGACCTTGTGTAAGTGGCTCAAATCCTCTGCCATATCTGTCTTCCCAAGGTTATGTTAATAGATTGGAAAAGTCAGTGTCCACAGTTTCTCACATCCCTAAAATTCTTTTTTTCAGTTTCCCTTTTTTCCACGTTATTAAAGCCACCTCTCTTATACTGAAGACTCGCTTTATAAAAGTCTTCTGAGGCTTCTCCGTCCAACTGAGAAGTCATTAGCATTTTTAGGATGACACAGCATCTCTGTAGAGCCATACACTGTCATACTTGATAATACCAGCCTGTAATATCACCCTACATCAGGAAGTGACTTGCTGAAAGGCCTACTATAGTCTAAATTACCTGCTGGTCTCACTACCATGAGCACCATTGACGGAAACTGGAATGAACACAATATACTTTTCTAGAGGAGTAGGGTGGATATCATCTTATATTGTGGAAGAGTGACAAATTAGAGGTTGTTTACACTTTACACTTCAGGGACCTGTTAGTCATGTAATAATGTAATGTAAATTATGACACAGTGCTTTAAATGAACTTTTGTTTGTTTTGTTGTATTTCTTTGTCAAAGGCTATTTGTATATAGACCTATGGAAATCTATACTAGCTCTGGGAAGAGGGCAATGTAGGTAACATTATCTTCCTTTTCTTTTTAAGAAAATTGAGATACAATGTTTAATGACTTCACCAGGGCTATAAAGATAGTATCAAAGTCTTGACTAGAACTTTTGTTTGTCTAGTGGTATTTTAGTTCTACTTCATCATGTTACACATTGATATAGAATAATTTATATGACTTTTTAAAGTCCTATTTCTAGGCCCTCAATAACATGACCAAATACAAGAAAATGATTTATTTCAAGTGCTGAGATGATAAGCAGCTTGTAGATCAGTTATGTGTATTAGGGATGGGAGTATTAAGAAGATTTATTACTTCTAATATTATATGAATGCTAATGAGGAATTTCAATGCAACTTCCATGTAAACAACAGAGTTTTTTCATGAAATGCAGAAATGATTAGGACATTCCATTAAAACAGACCCTGAATGATTCTTATTGACTCCATTACATCATGGATTTCAAAATCCACTAATAAGTGGCTCCACTCTTATTCCACACTACTCTTTTTTCAAACTTAAGCATTCTTGCCCCACTCCAAGCGAATTGGTTAAAAGAAAATGGTATGGAGATGGAAGCTTCTCTACAAGACAGCTTTAAGGATGTTTTCTGTCATGATTCCTGCCCTGTCTTCACAACTGAAGACAGTGTCATGCACTCAGAAGTCACTCGATGAATTTTTGTTGAATGAACAGATGTCTCTCTGCTAACTCTTACGTAAAGTTTCAATTTAATTCTCTTGGGAATTTTGCTGTGACTTCAATAATAGTTCATGCCAAGTATTGGTTTACATTTTACAAACAAATATGTCTTTATCTCTATTTAAAATTTAAAGTTCTCAATATCGTTGTTGGCATGGGATTTTTTAATAGCAATATTTTCCTCATAGGTCACTTGCGCATTTTGTAAAACTACCATAGTGATTGATTCATAGCGGCTGGTACTACTTCTTTATTTTTTCACTTAGTTTGTTTTCTTTTCTAACACAGTGAATAATTGATTACAATCCAAGCAATATGCTTCTGAAACCATAAAGACGCTCTTGACATTTACTGTTCTACTGTCTTATTATAAGAACTAGCATAAAAAATCTAAACTCCTGTGGATTTTAAAGCTCTTGGAGGACTACAAACTTACTTTGAAGGTAGGTTATCAGATAGTGACTCTTTCCTAACGTGTATCTCTTTACCATATACACTAAGGCCTTAAGGAGAAAAGTATGTTTGAAGAGTTGTATAATTACATTTGTTTTGAAGACATCCCTTTTTCACTGACTTTGTCAATGACTCCGTGTTTGCCTTTCAACCATAAAGATCTTAAAAGTTGTAATCCACAAGTACATTTTAACTAGCTTAGCACAGAGAAAGGATCCAAGTATGAGCAACCATGGAGACTCTTCTATTGTAAAAGCTACGCTAACTCTTCTGACTTTTTAAGAATTTTTTATTTGCAATAGGTTTTTATAAAGAGAGCTCTTTGAAATCTTCAGCTTTAAGATTTTCCCTTTGGTTTTGGAAGCCTGCTGAATTCCTCACCTTCCTAGAGGAATACCTGGAATTCGTAGATCAGGGACAACATAATTTAGAACACAAGGGGTCAAACTGCAAAACAGTTCAGCCTTAGCTGACCATAGCTATTAAGGACAGCCTTCAATAGTTTGATAATGGATAAAACCCAACTAGTCAGAGCAAGTATCAATTGGCCAGATCACAACAGAGAAATAGGAAGATGACAGTGGTATAGATCAAGCTCTGAAAACATCCCCAAATAAAGGGAGTGGTATGTATTCTTGGCAGAAGTCATCAGGACTCCATTTTTATCAGTTCTTGTCTTTTTCAGTAATACCCACCTCTCCTCTCCAAGCCCCTACTCCTTCTTCTCCATCTCCATCAGAAATATCTAATACCCCTCAAAACACCAGCATCATGCCCTCAGTTTCTAAGTTAACCAAGGCATATGATAGGAAGAGAGATTGTGATCAGAAACTGTATGTAATTGGTAGTTAATAGTATTTATCAACACCTACTTGCTTTTATACGAACAGTTGATGTTCTCTCATTTTTAACTAAAGTGCTATATAGGTACTTCAAATGCACCTTTACCTTCATCCCTTCCTGAGAGATTGATAATCCTAAACCTCTAATGTACCTAAGATATTCTTCAAGGATTATCATTTTTCTAATGGATAATTGATCACTGATAATCCAAATGAAGTGCTTCTATGATCTCTGTATCATTTTGAGATTAGCATCTTACCTTTTACTGTCCATTCAGCTCCTTGAATTGACAAACAAGTCCTGACGTTTTGTCACATCTGGATTTGCTTCTCCTTCAGAAAAGGAATTTTAATGTGTGTCCCTGGCTGCATGTTCTATTATTACAGAGGAGAAGTTCCTTGAACTGTTAAGTCTACCCTAGTCCAAAAGCCTACATGTCCAGGCACGTCCACTGATGAGCTCAAAAAGGTTTCCATTGTAACATGAAATTATGTTTTATCTCATTGTACCTTTCTTTATTGTGATCATTTGCTTTTGTTTTCTTGTCTCAATGATATATGGAGAGAAATTAAGGCTAACCTTTTTTTTAATTTTCTTTAATGTTTATTTTTGAGAGAGAGACAATAAAAAGGCATTATGTCACTTTATCTTCATTTATTTCCTCAATCTTTTGTGTCTTTGTTGGCACAAATTTTAATCTTACTCACTTTTAATTTCTTTTTTTTTTTTTTAGTGTTTATTTATTTTTGAGAGAAAGAGACAGAGCATGAATGGGAGGGGGGCAGAGAGAGAGGGAGACACAGAATCTGAAGCAGGCTCCAAGCGGGGCTCGAACTCTCGAACAATGAGATCATGACCTGAGCCAAAGTCAGATGCTTAACTGACTGAGCCACCCAGGTGCCCCAGGGATAACCTTTTAATAGCTAAGGGGATATAATATATCTTGCTTTTCAGTCATTTGCATATAATATTGCCCTGAATATCCCTGCTGGCCATATTTTAATCCACTTACTATCTATCATTCATCCAAATCTTTTACTCACTTTCATAATATTATTAGGTTTTAAGTTTATTTATTTATTTTGAGAGAGACAGAGAGAGCAAGTGGAGGAGGGGCAAAGAGAGAAGAGGAGAGGGAATCCAAGCAGGCTTTGCACTGTCAGCACAGAACCCGATGTGGGGCTTGAACCCATGAACTGTGAGATCATGACCTGAGTTGAAACCAAGAGCCAGACGGTTAACTGACTGAGCCACCCAGGCACCCCATAATATTATTAGTTTTAATCAATTGTGAAATACCTAGAACACAGACAGAAAGGAAAGAAGACATACCCATTAATTGACTTTAGATTCACCATCTGTCAGGGGTATGATACTGGTAAAGTGCCCTTCCATAGCCCATCACTTTCCGAGAAGGTCTCTCATATCTATACTTAGATACGCTTCTGATTCTAATCAGCAAATTCTATTATAGGCCTTTAAGTTAAAAAAAAAAAAAGTGAGAGAGAAAAAAAAAATGCTGATGAAGGCCGTAAAAATAAATGAGGCTTATTGCTTCTTGACATCTTTAGCACTTTCTGTGGCTTCCTGAGTGAGCAGCAGTGGCAGACAATAGCTAAAAGATTGTGTGTAAGATAATGAGAAAAATAAATGCATCCTCAGATGCAGCCAACAGGAACTGCTGTTAACATTCATTATCCAGGGTATTGAATGCTCCCAAGATGATGTTATTAATTTGCAGAATGAGCTAAGAGGTGTGAAAGAAAGCTGATGTTTGCTTATAACCTTCTTGACCATCACTTTGAATATTAACCAATGAGGTCAAATGTATTATTACTGTGATACTGTATTTCTTTTTATGGTAGTAATACCAGCAGACAGCATTGTGTCAGTGTATATCCTTATAACCATTGTCGAAGAAGGAATGGAAAATATACATGGGTGCATACTTGTGTTCAACTTCAGCCATTAATTCTAGTCAATGTTTAATATGAAATTTATATGTGATTCTTAAAGGATCTAGCACACTACTCAGTTTTCCAGGTCCTGAAGTTAATTACACAGAGTACATTCTTGTTTTAAGGACTTTAGAGAAATGTTTTGATCATGCCAATTGACATAAAATATTCTCTATATCATGCAAAGCCTTCCAAAAGACAAAACAAAATCTAAAGCAAGTGACAAAAACCCTTTTTACAGTAGTTTCTTTAGGTCTCAACACACCTTTAAGTCTCCAAAATTTATTCTTTCCAGTCCCCATGATACATCCCACATCCCATAATTACTTACAATGAGACTATATTTGCCTCATTAAAACATTTTTTGGACATAATCCAAAGTAATTAAAATTTCAGACAGATTAAGTTACATCCATTTGTGTTTCATGAATTGTGTATGCTGCATTTTAGATGTCAGATATGGAAAACTGCTGTCCTTTGAGAGGACAATTACACCTGCTCATATGGATAACATAGACTGACCAGGATAGACTACTGATTTCAAAAAACTTTTCTGAAAGTACAGTCCAGAGACCCCTGGAGGTCCCCAAGACTCTTTCAGAGGATCCATGAGTTTCAAAACTATTTCATAATAATACTAAGATAATATTTGCCTTCCTTACTCTCATTCTTTCATGAGTATATAGCAGAAGTTTTCCAAAGGCTACATGACAGGTGATATTGCAAAAGATTGAATATGGGAACAAATATGAGAATTCAGCTGTCTGTTTTGGAGCTACATATTAAAAGAATTTATAAAAACTTAAAACCATGCTATTCTTCATATTAAAATTACTTTTTTGAAATATAGTTATTTTTCTTTTTTTTTTTAAGTTTATTTTTGAGAGAGAGAGAGAGAGTATGAACAGGGGTAGACAGAGACTGGGGAGACAGGGACAGAGGATCTGAAGCAGGCTCCATGTTGTAAGCAGCCACCCAGATATGGGTCTCAAACCCACAGACCATGAGATCATGACCTGAGCCAAAATTGGACTTAACTGACTGAGTAACCCCAGTCCCCCAAATAGTTATTTTTCATAAAATATGTTGTTCATGTAAGCATGTAATTGTCATTATTTTTAATAATTTAAAATAATCATTATATACATTTATAGGTTTTAAATTATAGTTAATACCAATAAATATAAACCATGTAAACAAAAGCTCTTTGGAATTCTCAAAGACTGTAAATTTGTAAAGATGCCCTGAGATCAAAAGGATTGACAGCTGCTGGTCTAAATTAAAACCACAAAAAAGCCATTGTACAATTATGGCTGTTGAGCACCAGGAAAACGTAACCCTGTAAACAAACTCTGATATGAAACTAGAGAAATGCAGGAAATATTTTGTCACTCAAGCTAAATACCAGGGCCCTTATTTTCTATTTCTCATTTAACATTACTCTTTTTATTTTTTTTTATTTTTTTTAAAAAAAATTTTTTTTCAACGTTTTTTTATTTATTTTTGGGACAGAGAAAGCCAGAGCATGAACGGGGGAGGGGCAGAGAGAGAGGGAGACACAGAATCGGAAACAGGCTCCAGGCTCCGAGCCATCAGCCCAGAGCCTGTCGCGGGGCTCGAACTCACGGACCGCGAGATCGTGACCTGGCTGAAGTTGGACGCTTAACCGACTGCGCCACCCAGGCGCCCCAACATTACTCTTTTTAATTGCCATCAATAACAATTTCTTAATAAGTTACCTAATGTCCAAACATTAAATGTACAGTAGTTGATAAAAAGCCATCGATTTATTATTTAAGGTTTCAAGTGTTTATGAGTAACCTCACAGTTACTCATTGTAGACAATAAGTTTCATTGAAGACAGTAATTTGCAATTTGTAATAGACTACACTTGAGGAGGAATAGAAAGTCACAGCACATAGCTGTTAGTGAACCTGACTGTGAACTCTATCCTAATGTGACATCATTAATTTCTTTTTTTATCATCAATTTTGAAGTTATAAAAATTGTAGTTAAAAAATAAAGTCAAGTGAAAGAAATCTTTACTAGGTATTGATACAACAATAGATTTCACATGAACAACTTCTATCTTGAAGACAGTGAGATAGCAGTTTCTGTTCGTAGCTTGTGAAGCTACATTTTCACAGGTTATTCTAATGTATGTACTAGTTAAGAGTTTTGGCTAAGAAATACGTATTTGTGTACAGAGTATATCATCTGTCTAAAACTTGCATGTCTCTATTCTTTAACCATGTAATACTAATGTTTTAATTCAGCAATTCTATATTTAATACAATATTAGCCACAGATGTAAAAACTAAAACCTGATCAATTACTTTGGTTCCATTTCCATAGGATATCATAACAAACTTTGTGGAATCCTGCAGGGGAGGAAACCTTTTATTTTCTGGTAATTTTTTGTCACAGGAGAAAAGAGAAATCAATTAGTCCAATTTTTGGATTGAATTGAATATCATATAGACTACTGAGTTAATTAAAATACCAGACTGAAGAAACATCAAGTTTTGGTGAGGTTGTGGAGAAAGAGGAACTCTTGCACACTGTTGGTGAGAATGCAAACTGTTGCAACCACTGTGGAAAATATTGTGGAGGTTCCTTAAAAATTAAAATTGAATTAGCATATGATCCCGTAATACCACTCTGGATATTTACCCAAAAAATACAAAAATATAATTTGAATGTATATATATATGCACACACACATATGCCTATAAGGAGCACATGCATGCACACACACACACATATAAAATACATAACATATATTTATAGATAACATACACACACATGTATGACCTTCCCCACAAATCTGCAGATTAGGTATTGTTTTCCTTTATTTCACAGATGAACAAAGGGAGACTAAGAAATATTAAGCAACTTGTTCTAGGTTCCACAGCTAGTAGATGATTTAACTGTGTTAAAATCCAAAGGAGATCGACTTAAACCTTATATATTTCAAACTTTATAGTCTTATTACCAGAATGTAGTAATTATTATAGTCATTAGAGGACTTAAACCACTAGTCCAGGAAGAAAATTTGATCTGCAGATGCCAAGATCTTAAATGGCTATATGCTTAACTTCTTTATTCATTTATTCTACCTGTTTGACCCTAAAGATGTTTGAATGTGGAATCCCTGGATCAGATGGTCTGTAAGGAGCCTTCTGGTGCTAGAGTATCCCAATATTCTGTGACAAGGACACACATCCCTTGGCTCACAGAGGAGGGAATCTGACTCCTACCCAGGAAGAGTATGAGCCAGGATCAAGCTCTAAGTCTGGGATTTGTGGTTCGTTACCTGGCTCTGTCCTCTAAGAAGGAAGATTGCATGAGGATACAACCCTCATTCTCCTATTCCCTTAATAATTCTTAATTCAATTAAAGTCTCCAAAGATATACCTGGTGCTTTTCTAAATCCCTCTCAAATTGGCCAAAACATTATATTCATTGGAACATTGTCCTAAATCCTCACACCAGACTGCTGGGCTCATTATGTGCAGTAGAGGATATAATTCATCCCTTTGGTTTTAACAGCAATCTGCAAAAGCTCATTTGAAGTGTGGTTTTCCAAAGGGCAGCCTTAACTGTTTACAATACATTACACAGAATTGCTACTTCCTGCATTTTTGCCGGGTGGAGGAACAGGCAAAAAATAATTTGTCCAGTCTAAGTCTTCTATTTCACAGGTAGCTTCCTCTTGTCAAGACAAATGGAATCAGCTCCCACATGCAATAATGAAATATGTGGGTACAAATTTTTCTGTGAGTGGACACGATCATTCACAGAATTCTTATATGGAGAAATACCAGAATTAGGTCTACTTTTGCTATTGAATTTTAACTAGATCTAATTGTTGTTGTTTAAAGGCTGAGTTCAAATAGACTGTGAAGTCCTCAAAGAAAATAACTAAAATCCAGGCATTTCATTTTAGTTTCTTACTTTCTCTCTCTCTTCGCTTTTTCATCTTTCTCCTTAAAAATCAGAGGAGACATCACTTATTATTTAATTAATTTTAAATCTAAAGTATTAATTGAATTCCAGTTAAATGCTGTGGCCTAGGATTCTATAAAGAAATTTCAACATGACATTCATTTCCAGAGAATGTCTTGAACAAACAGCACTGCCATGAATAAAAATGCAGATGAAAATTATTCAAATGATATGCTACCTGGCATGCTTCCTGTCCTCTTATACCCCAGGCAAATGGATTTCCAGTTGCCTGCAGCAATATTGTGCACTTTGATTGACTGGCTCTCATTCCCTGTTTCAGTCCTTCATTTCTGTTCCCAAAATAAACACTTGGGTGAGAGACATAGTCTTAAGTAAGCTTTATTTTGGAGGGGTGGTGTCAAGGCTAAGTCATGAATGTATATGTATCAGATTCTAAAGCCTTTGCTCTTGACCATAACATCATATAAAATGCACTTCCCAGAACAGAAAGAAACTGAATTCATTTTCAAACTGTAATCTACTTCTGCATAGTCCTAATTTAGAAAGTGCCTGAATGCAGATCTCCAACTTTACCATCCTATCAACTTTCAGAGTCCTCCAATCCTGGTTGTAAATTCTCCTAAATTCTCATTTTACCATGCTTGGAGAACATTGAATGCCAAACTTCCGAAGTTCTTAGCTGTGCTCCTGGCCAGTATATCTCCTGATATCAACCTTTTGATTTGACAACTAGGCCTATATTAGACCACAGTAAATATATTGCGTTATGTTGCAAATATACTGGCAGGGAATTCAAGAGAAATTCCTAATAGTGAATACTGTGCCTTGAGCATTTACTCATTTAATACCAGTAAGCAAGGAGTGGGTCAGTAAGGTATCAGATATCCTCTATAATTACTTGTAGGTATCCCTGGAGATTACTCAGGGACCAACTTACGTGTGCAAGGGGGAGGAGAAATGGATTGCCCCATCCCAGAGTAGGTCCATTTTCAAAAGCCTCATATATTATATTTATATATAACCTTTATTGTGGGAGAGGAAAAAAAGGGCTCTGATATTTGAAAATGTTAGAAAACTTTGACATAATTGGAAACACAACCTTTAGATCAAACAGAATTGTGTGATTTTAGGGAAATTACTTCCTTTAATATTGATTTCCTGGGCATCTGGGTGGCTCAGTTGGTTGAGTGTCCAACTCTTCGACTCAGGTCATGATCTCATGCTTCATGAGATTCAGCCCCACATTGGGCTCTGCACTGACAATCCAGTGCCCACTTGGGATATTCTCTCTCCCCCTCTCTCTTTGCCTTCCCCCACCCATGCTTGCGCTCTCTCTCTCTCTCCCTCTTTCAAAAATAAATAAGTAAACTTTAAAAAATATTGATTTCCTTTTGCATAAAATGAGAAAACAGAATAGTAAATGCATTTGTGGAATGTTATGAGAATAATATTTAGCCAGCCAATCATATATATCTGTATATTGGTATTCAGCACTGTGCCAAGTCCTGGATAAAATACTACAAGCACTGATTTGACACCTATTTGTGTCCCAATAAATAATAGCTATTAGGAGTATTGTTTATATAAGTTTTTCATTAATTCATAAGATCTAAATCTTTTCATGAGTAACACATAAATTAGTTAGAAAAGCTTAACTTCCTCATTTTTGCCTTTATTACTTTCTCATTCATTCAGTTAATATATCATTTATTCTTTCTGTATGCATTTAGCTCATATATATATATATATATATATATATATATATGAGCCCAGCCTCACAGAGCATCCAGCTTTGTGAGGATGATAGGACCCTGCAAATATTGTGTTACAATCTAATATGATAAAAAGAGCATACTGAGGACATGGAGAGGAGAATGCTGAACAGAGAGAGTCAAAAATTTTTCCTGAAGGACTGAGGTCTAAAACTGAGTGGGGTGAGGGTAGTGAATTTCAGACAGAAGAGCATAGGCAAAAGCTTGGAAATGAGTTACAGAGGGATATGTACACAGGAGATACTGGAAAGGATAAAGAGTTGGAGTCGAGAGCTCATAAATCACGTTTAGGAGTCTTTAAGGGTATTGGGAAACTAGTGAAGATTTTTGAAGCAGGAAAATGATGTGGAAAGTTTTCATTTTACAAAGTTTACTGGCTATGGTATAGAGAAATGATTGGAAGTAAGAAACAATAGCTGTAGGAGGTATTCTTTCTGAGTCTAGTTAAGACAATAGGAAAATGATATGTAATGGAGAAAAGTGGAAGGATTCAAAATATAGTAAGGGTATCTAAGATGGGGGAAATATTAGATGAGGCAATTTTAGGGAAGTCCAATTTATAATAAAAGGAAAAGACGATAACACTAAGAAAATGTTTAATCCTGTTGCTAAAATTTTTGAGCTAGGTCATTGTTTAAAAAATTACTTTTTATCCATTATATTTTCCCAAATTTAACCTTCAGACTTGTGTTCCACATCACATATCGATATTACTTCTCAAAAATTCTTGATTTTACTATGATTTTTTGGTCTGTGTTCCGTGATTTGGCTAATATGCCATTCTGCCATTATCTCTAAACTCTCTCCCACATATCAAAATACCAACCATTTTTCAAGAAACGGATCCCAATTGTTACTTCTTGGATGAATCATTTTTTTTTACCTCTTCAGATTTTCCCCATAACAATGTGTATGTTTTTCAAGCATAGGACTATATTTTGTTCATTTCTGTACCATTTTTAGGACCTTATACAAAATTTTATTTGAACAGAATTGGTGCTCAAGAAATGTTTGGAAACTGAGGTGAATAATACATAGGGCATTGCCTTTCTTTGTTGATAACTAACTGACAAAGAAAACAAGAGCATAAGATGAATAACCCAAAAGGAAAGATCGAACCATCAATCCAAAGAAACACTTTGAAGGAGCAGGAAGAAGAGGGAGGATTTTAATTTTAATATCAACGATAAATATGAAAATTAAAAATGAACACGAAAACACTAAAAAATGGAATCTGTTAGGTCTGGATAGTTATTAACTGCTCGGTATGTGCCATGCTAGGTGTTAAAATTAAGGATGCTTTAACATCTTTACTTTCAATCAAAGACAATTTGTAGAAAGACCATTTTTACACCACCTCACCTCTGCAGCTTGTTTTCGCAGCTTATTATTGTATATACAGGCCTGATACAATTGAACATTGCTTTCACAAAAATGAAATACTTCGGTGTGAAAAAGGCAACACTAAGAATTGGACTTCTGATAAGACTCCTTTTTTTTCATACCCCAAACTGAAAATAAATGCTATATATCCTTTGACTTTATCTTGAGTATTTTCTAGGTATAAAGTTGAGTAACTGTCACTGTAGTATATAGGATCATAGAAATACCAGATTGTGACTTTTCCTCCCAGTAAATCCCTTTTCCATTCTTAACAAACACTTCTCCTTTCTGTTAATGTAAAGAACTAGGTTATTCATATGACAAATTAAATAATTTGATAACATTTAGAAATCCTATTGTCAACTAAAGTTAATATATAGTAGTATTGCTTAATATATAGTAAGAACACATAAAGATTGTATGTCCGTTTTATTCATTTCAACATTGGTTTTATTTCACTCACTATTTAAATGATAAAATCTGATCTTCATGTTACACCCAAGTTCACTTGTAGCTGAGAGGCTGTGTAAAATTAAATGTGATTTTTGTGTTCAGAGTTATAGACTTATACTCAGCACGACATGTGTACATTGACCAATTCATAGGGAGCCATTGATTGTAGGTCCTTCCTTCACTTTATTCTTACCTGCCAAAAGCTAGGTAGCAGGAATATCATTGCAAATCTAGAAATACTATACAATAAATGTTTAATTGCTGCTAATTTTAGATGGAGATTGCCTACACATACAAAGAATAACATTTTAAACTATTATAAGTATATCTGGAAATTGTTAACATTTTGGTGTTTTGAGAAGCACGTCTTATTTATCTTTATTTACTTATTAGGGAAATAGTTATTGAGTGTCTACCATGTTCTGGATCCAGGTACAGGGATTGCAACCCAAATTCAGCAAGGAAGGGAGATTCTAATCTCCAGGTGCTTACACTCTGACATTCTCCTTGGAAGGAAACATTCAACAAGCAAAGAAACATACATATGGGCAAGATTTCATATAGCAATAAGTATTCCAAAGGAGTAAAATGGTATATATGATATAGAGTTATTGAACTTGTTGAGGTAGGGATGGAGAGAAATAATTAAGATTAATGTTCAGGAAGTTCTCTCTGAAGAGACGGCATTTTAACTAGGACCTCAATGATAAAAAGGAGTTAGCCATGTCGAGACCTAGGTAGGGTTAGAGTCTTCCCACCAAGGAAACACCAAGAAAGATCCTAAGTTGGGAACTATATGGCATCTTGGAGGTGCTTAAGGAAGGGAAACATGGCTGGAATTTACTGTTTGTGGTAGCTTTAGTCTTAGAATGATTGTTTGTGGGTTGAAACATTTAGAAGTCAACTAAATTTTTTCTCTCTTTTTAGCTTGTTCTTGTTAATATAATATATGGTAAAATTAATTTATAAGTATATATCATAAAAATAAACCTAATGCTTACTGTGTGTCAGGTACAATTCTATTCTAAAAACTTTATATTCCCCATATCTATTAATTCATTTTATCTGTGTAATACCTCTGAGGTAAATACTATCCCTAAAAATAAAATGACATAATGAAGTAAATTGCATTCTGAACAGCCAACATGTTTTGCAATAACGTTCCACCATAATTCAATATAACATGTGTAGGAATCTGTAAAAATGACTTCCTGCTACTCTGACTCCATGCCTGTGAATTGTATTTCCCCTGTCTCTGTGGTGGAGCTCTCAGCACAGCAGTTAGTAAAAGCTTTCTTCCCTGCCCTGCAACTCTCTCAATATTACTTCTCAGTCATTGCTCTGGTCTCCTGCCGCTGTCTAGATCAGATTCAGATTCTGTGCCCTTGATACCAAAGTCATAACAAAGAACACTTTTATATTTTTCCTTTGGCTTATAGTTTGTCTTCCCTTATGACCAATATGTACTTAAAAGATTGCTTGATCTCCAAGTGGGGGAAGAATTAGTTATTCTTTTCCATGGCATCTTTTAGGGATCTCTATTAAAATGATGTCCCAGCCTTGCAATGGGCTACATTCTGATTTGGAATTAGAATGTAGTTTTGCATTGAAGTTGTGGTCTGAGAACAGGAAGTGCTGGCATCCCCCGGACACTTGCTAGGAATGCAGGAACTCAGGCCTTACCCTAGGCTTACTGAATCAGAACCTGTACTTTGACAAGACCCCCTGAGCGATCCTAGTCACATTAAAGATTGAGATGCACTGGTCTAGGGGCCTGCCAGGGTAAAATTCAGACTCAATCACACAGACAGTGGGATGTCAGGGAAAGCCTTTCATGGAGTGAAATCTGCCAATGGTGGCACAAGATGATCATAACCCACATGTATGAAGGATCTCTGTTGCTTGGCTACTCGTCTAATTTTTAATGTACATTAATTCATTTTATTCTCACCACAGTCCTACAAGGTATTTTATATTACCACCTTCTAATAATAAAGATTAAAAAGCAAGACCCTGGAGGTTAAGTGACTTCCCTGAGGTCACACAGTAGATAGATGATAGGCCTGGATACAAAACCAGGCAGGTCGGGTTCAAGCCCAAGTTCTTGATTGTTACCCTACACTGCCTCTTTCTGAATAGCCTGTTTCACCTTCATTGGCTGGCACTGCTCCTGGCACTTCAGAGGCAGTCATTCAGTACTTGAAAATGAATGAAGCCAGAGAATTCAGACAAATGCATACATAGAATTCACTGCCACAGATAATCCTAACACTACTTCTCCACTATTGTCTGTGAAGAAGTAGCCTCGGTGATAAGAAGTGAGTGAACTTATCAATGCCTATCTTTTTTGCTACTTCTATTTTAACATCTCCATTCCTCACAACCTTCTGTCCATACCCCGGAAGTAGGCAGCTTGTACCCTGTTGAGTTGAAGTTACTGCCCACATTGCTAGCAAAAACTATAATGAATGGAATGAATACTGAGATCCTAGCTCTATACTAGATATTTTATACATGTGATTTGATTTAATACATACTGAGAGAGATATTGTTATCTCTATTTCACAACTGAGAGCACATTCAGAATGATTAGGTAAAATCAGGTAGAATCAGAGAGCCATGTATTAATTACAGTTCTTTCTGATTCCAGAAGTAGAGCTCTTTCAACCATCTAATATTGGCACATAATGGTTTCCTTGCTATTTGATGGAATCAGTCTTGAAATGCAGATTTCTGAGAGATCAGGGGTTAGTGTTATATTTGTTTGTGTTTTTGAATGTTTCTTCACCTCCACCTGCTGCACTGACTGTTCCCAAATTTTAAGCATTCAGAATCACCAGGGGGACTTGTTAAAGCACTGATTGCATCACCTTACCACAGAGTTTCTGAGTCTGTGGTGGAGCTGGTGTGTGGTGACGCTCCATAATTTTCATTTCTAACAAGTTTCAGGAGATGCTGATGCTACTGCCCTGGGAACCACACTCGGTGAAACACTCAGGAAATAAGCTTTTCTAATTCTTTCTGTGTCCTTAGATACCTTTCATCCCACTCTGTCTGAAATAGAGTCCAAGGTGGTGCCCAAGGTAGAAGCGCTAATTTGAATCCATTTCACACAGGTGTGAAGTGGTCATAAGGATATGGGGAATGGCATAGAGTACATACACAAGGGGACTGGGTTCAAAAAAGATGCCTCATTATTTTTATTAAACTTTTCTATTTGAAGAAACAAGTAGACTTAGCATTAACAAATATACAACTGAATCCACATGCTTTTTACAGTTCTTTCGGGTTTCTAGCTCTTGATATTTCCCTCCCCTGGGAAGGAGTTAAATTGTGATTTGTATTTACTTTAGGGAGAAAACTGGAAAAAGCTAGCTATTGTCTTTGGTTGCTAATCAGCATGGCTTCTCCCTCAGAGTGTATGAAGGTGAAACAGAGTTAGGATTAGCATTGATTGAATAGGCATGTGGCTACTAAGAAAAGGAACTCATCTGCCTAGACTTAGGGGAGACAGATGCACCCTTTCCGCCATCATCTAACCTACCAACACACACTGTGCTGTGAAGGGGGAAGTATATATATGTGTGGCATTATGAACTGCCTTATAAAATGACTTCCTCAATTCCAGTTGCCAAGAAAATACGTGGTAACTTTTCCCAGAGTGTTTACTACTTATAGAAAAGTAAAGTTTCTTTCCAGAAAAAGTAGTGCTTACCATTCTTTAATTAAATTACCGCAATAATTTGTACCATAAATGGATATCAACCTCCTACATCTGCTCTGAAAGACAGAGTCATTTCATGCACCCAAACCAATAAGCCACTTCCTATGTTGTTAGATAATAATGGTAGTAGTTAATAAAACTAAGTGCCTGCACTTAATGGAATTCTTGATGGATGATTTTTATGTCTTATTTTATGTAATACTCATGTATATTCTGTAAAGTGGGTATTATTATCTCCATTTTAAAAAGGTGACAATTGGGATTCTCTTATCTGTAGAGCATGTGACTCTCAGTCTCCAGGTTGTGAATTCAAGCCCCATGTTGGGCATGGAGACTCCTTAAAAAAATAAATGAAAAATAAAAAATAAAATTAAAAGGTAACAATTGAGACTCCAAAATGTTGAATAGCTTAATGAGTTTTCAAAACTAATAAATGGTTTGGCTAAATTTTTTTTAATCTCAAATAAGTCTTCTTAACCAAAGCATGTTACTTTGAAAACTAGTTCTACTACTTAGGAGATTATCCACAGAAGGAGAGTCCTTGGGTGCAGAGAGGGAAACTGGGAAACAGAGCCAATCATCCTCAACTCTTAGAAACTTACAGGTTTGGGGCACTTGGGTGGCTGAGTTGGTTAAGTGTCTGACTCTGGATTTCAGCTCAGGTCATGATCTCATGGTTGTGAGACTGAGACTCTCACCATCCTCCACATTGACTGCATGGAGCCTGCTTGGAATTCTCTCTATCCTGCTCTCTCTGCCCCTTCCCCCTCACACATGGTCTCTCTCTCTCTCTCTCTCTCTCTCTCTCTCTCTCTCTCAAAATAAATTAATAAACTTAAAAAAAATAAATTTGGGCACCTGTCAGTCAGCTAAGCATCCAACTCTTGACTTTGGCTCAATCATGACCTCTTGGTTTGTGAGTTCAAGCCCCACATCAGGCTCTGCACTGACAGCGCAGAGCCTGCTTCTGATTCTCTCTCCTCACTCTGCCTCTCTCAAGTAAATTTAAAAAAAAAGAAATTTACAGGTTTATTAGGGTATAAAAAGGATTTTTGCCACCCTTAGAATACATTTAGCAAATATTATGACTATGTATCTATGTCTGTATAAAAAATACCATAAATTCCAATAGCTTAAAACAATAACAGACATTTATTACCTCTCATGACTCAGGTTGACTGAGTTCAACTGGAAAGTTCTGTTTTAGGTGGGGATGGCTGGAGCTGCAGTCATCTGGGAGACTCAAATGTTTCAAACCTCCAGGACAGCTCACTCACCTGGCTGGCCATTGGTGCTGGCTGTCAGGTGGGACAGTTAACTAGAGCACCTCAGTTCTCCCCCATGTGACCTGACCTCCCTACATGGTTTGAGCTTCATAGATCATGGAAGCTGGATTCCACGAGAGAGACAATTAAAAATGGAAACTGCTGATTTCTTACATGCCCGCTTAAAGTTCACTTTAAGAAGTTACAAGTTTGCCTCATTCTGTCAACTGCAGTAAGTCATAAGCCAGCCTGGATTAAAGACATGGAATGGCAGCAAATTTGGGCTAACTTGAATTCACCACAGTCTGACCTCTGGTCATAAAATATCCATATTTCTCCAGAAATATAAAGTATACTAACCCCCTCTTTGAAGACCACCAGAAGTCATATCCTATTACAGCATGAAGTTCAGGCTTAAAGTATAAGATATAAGTGTGTAAATCTTATCCAGGTGTGGATGAGGCTCCTCTTTAAAGTTGGCTTCACAGATGTTTGTTTATTTGTTTGTTTGCTTGTTTGTTTTTAAATGCAGAGATTTGTGGTCTAAAAAGACAAGTTACCTGTTCCAATAAATAAAAAACCTACTAGAAGATAGTGATAGAGTAACTCCAATAAACACATTCAAAACGAGATAGATAGCAACAGCACATGCCCCAAATCTTACTGTCCCAAGACAGGGAACATGTATTTATTAGAAACCCAATTTACCCCTGTGTGGAGTTTTCTGAGACTATTAATTCTGTTCTGTGATAAATGCTTCCTTTTCTCTAAGGATTGCCCCAGGATTACAGTTGAGAAGCTTTGCTAACTTGCTCTCTGTCCATAGAAAAATGTAAGCCTCAAGTCATGCTTTAATTTTGAATTTTTTTCCTTTAAATTCAAGCTGGCTTTGAGTCCACTAGCACACTCACCTAACAACTTTGCATGTTTTTTTTTTTATTGGATCTTGAATTATTAAGAAATAACTCACTCTTGGGGCACCTGGGTGGCGTTGGACTTGATTTTGGCTCATGTCATGATTGCAGGGTCTTGGTATTAAGCCCTGGGTCGGACTCTGCACTGAGTGTGGAGTCTGCTGCAGCTTCCCTCTCTCTCTCCCTTTGCTCCTCTCCCCCATTCATGCTTGCTCTCATTAAAAACAAAAAACAAAACAAAACAACCAAAAAACAAACAAACAAAAAACCCCACTCTTGCTTGTATTTCTGGACAGGGAGGAAGAAAACCAAGTTAGTTCTCATGATAACCACCTCATTGAGCAATCAACACATATTTTGTGTAATTCTGACAACAGTCATGCAAGGTGTATATCCACATATATATGGATTAGAGAATTGAAAGTCAGCAAAGTGAATTGTTCATTTTCATGCAGCTTATAAGCAGAAGGGGCAAGATTAAAAAAAAAAACGAGTATAACTAGAACCAAACTCCAAGCATTTTCTTTCTTATTATATTGTTTTTAATTGCATAATTTTCTTGTCAATTGTTTGTTTATTCATAACCTGTTTTAAAAATGAAATTGAATTAGCAGAGCAGCTGTAGAATGGATATTTTTAGACCATGTCATTTGGGCAATTTTTATCTAGCGGGCTCTTTCCTAAAATTTAAATTTAAAATGACTGGATTAGTTTGAATTTGATAAACACACCAAACATCCAGGAATACAGTTACTGAGGGAAAAGATGGACACCTTTGCAAGCCACAATCGGTGCCAACTTGATCGCATATTCCTGATTACGTATGTAAGGTTAGTTAGAGAAGTTAGCAAATAATATCAAACATAGTTTTCAGTGGAATACTGTGACAAAAATGAAGAGTTCTATGGTTATGTAATTTACTGAGCTATCTCAAACAACTTTTATCAGTTCTTTTAGTGCCTTAATTCTTAGAGCTTTCAATATTTTAATAGCTTTTATTGACTCTAAGGTCACAATATATACTACTTGCAAATATATTTGATTTTGGAAATTTTTATGGGAAGTCTTATAAGAGGAGCAGACCTTAAATGCATACTTTTAGAAGTTACGCCTTAGAAAAGTCTAGATTATTGTTTATATCAAGAGAATTATTGAGGAATATAATTATTGTATTTTCAGACCTAAGCCTATATTATGTCTGAAAGTGTAAAATAATTTGCTGTTCGATACATACTCTATGAGAATTTAAGAACCAGATTATGTGTTGTGGTTTAGTTATATTTATACTCTCTGGTATAGTCATATGGGTTGTTTTTGGTCAGAATCCATTTTGATTGGTCTTTGCACAAATAGATGGGTTAATGTTCCCATCTGGATAGTGCTGCACTGGTGTGTGTGTGTGTGTGTGTGTGTAAGTATATATATTTGTATATAAATATATATTTAAATATGACTTCTGATTAAAATAAGGCAGTTACTAACTGATAGGTTTTCTATCACTTATGTCCTGTGCACTATGCTTCTCTCAGCCCCTGTAAGTAACCACTTTTTTTTCTTTGTATATCCTTCCAATGTTTCCTTAAATAGATAGAAGTAAATATAAGTATATATTAGTATTGTATGCCCTTTCTTTTATAAAAGTAGCAGCATATTATGATTTCCTTTTTTTACTTGACAATCTACTAGAGGGTTTTTACCCCCATATCAGTATAAAGAGATTCTTCATTTTTTAAGACAAGCCCTGTATTATAAGTACAGGTGCCCCTTGGTTTATATAACTACTCGTCTATTGGTGGACATTTGTTTTGTGCCTCAGATTTTGTTATTAAAAACCATGCTGCGGGGGTATGTGGTTGGCACAGTTGGTTAAGTGTCCATCTCTTGGTTTCAGTTCAGGTCACCATCTCACAGTTTCGTGGGTTTGAGCCCCACATCAGGCTCCACACTGACAGTGCAGAGCCTGCTTGGGATTCTCTGTCTCCCTCTCTGTCTGACCCTTCCCCACTCGTGCAGTGTTTGTCTCTTTCAAAATAAAAAAAAAAAACTTACCCCCCAAAATGCTATAGTATATAGTTTGTACATATGGCAAACATGTTGTGGGTATTTTTAAAGATAAATTCCAAAAGGTGCAATTGCTAGGTCAAATGTTAAAGGTATTTGTAATTTTGATAGTCACAAATTGCCTTTTATGGGTTTCATTATTTTGAACTCACATCAACAACAAAGAGTCCATTTTTTTTCCAGTTTCTGGAGTTTGTTGTCAAACTTAGATTTTTGCCAACACGATAGGTAAAAAACGGTTTCTCCGTGTGACTATACTTAGCGTTTCTCTCAATATAAATGAAGCTGAATATCTTTTGGTATATTAAAGGATGGTTGCATTTATTCTCTTCCTCAGGTTCTATTATTCTTATAAGCCATTCATGAGGAAATTACTTAAATTCCAACCAAAGAAGAGGAAAATGGGAAATCTTTAGGAAATGAGAATACAGTAAAAGACTTTATAATATATATACAATATAATATACATTAAAATAAAAATAATATATAGTATGTGTATAATTCAACAAATATAACATTTGTAATTTATATTAAAACTTAAAATGTAAATTCAGGGCACCTGGGTGGCTCAGTCAGTTAAGTGGCTGACTTCGGCTCAGGTCATGATCTCGTGGTTCATGGGTTCGAGCCCTGCGTCGGGCTCGAGCCCTGCTGACAGCTCAGAGCCTGGATCCTGCTTCAGATTCTGTGTTTCTGTCTCTGTCTGCCCTTCCCCTGCTGATGCTCTGTCCCTCTCTCTGTCAAAAATAAATTTAAAAAAAATTTAAAAATGTAAATTCAAAAGGAAAGAGACTGGATTAAAAAGCAAAACCCAAATAAACACTGTATCAAAGAGGCAGAATTGAAACAACATAACTCAGATAACTTAGAAATGAAAGCCATTTGGGCAACTGTATGGCTCAGTTGGTTAAGCATCACTGGTTTCATTTCAGGTAATGATCTCACATTTAGTGGGTTCAGGCCCCACTTTGGGCTGTTGCTGACAGCATGGAACTTGCTTGGGATTCTCTCTCTGCTCCTCCTTTGCATGCATGCTCTTGATCCCCCTTTCTCTCAAAATAAATAAGCATTAAAAAAAAAGAAATGAAAGAGATTAAGGGAAATTGTTTTTGTAATATGTACTTATATGCATAAGTGCGTGTGCATGCTCACTCAAAATAAGTGTTAAAAAAAAAATGAGGAGCACCTGGGTGGCTCAGTCAGTTGAGCATCCAGTTTCGGCTCAGGTCAGGATCTCATGGTTGGTGAGTTGGAGCTCTGCATCAGGCTCTGTGCCTGGAGCCTGCTTCAGATTCTGTGTCTCGTCTCTCTCCCTCTCCAGCTTGCCCTCTGTCTCTGTCTCTCCAAAATGAATAAACATTGAAAAAAATTAAAAAAAAAAAAAGAAAGTGATTAAGGGAAATTATTTTGTAATCTGTACTTAAATGTATATGGAATAAACATTTACCAAAGTTTTTATTTAACATATTAATGAAGAGGGAACAAGTAAGATATAATCCCTTCAATGTAGATTTCCAGAAGTACACGCAAGCATAGGCAGTCCAGAATATCAAAATTAATTTTATTTATTGTTTCTTTACTTATTTATTTTGAGAGAGAGAGGGAAAGAGATTGAATGTGAGCTGGGGAGAGGCAGCAGGGGTTGAAATATTAATATTAGAAAAGTTAGGTCAGGAATAAAAAAAGCATTTAACAAGGAAAATAAGGATATTTTATAATTCTATAGGGCATGTCACAATTGCCAATGAAGATATAAGAACTACAAATTTCTACATAACAAATCTCTCTTGAGAGAGAGCGCGCGAGCAGGAGAGGAGCAGAGAGAGAGAGAGGGACAGATTATCAGAAGCAGGTACTGCACTGACAGCAGCGAACTCAATGTGGGGCTCGATAGAACTTACAAACTGTGAGATCATGACCTGAGTGAACTGAAGTCAGATGTTTAACTGACTGAGCCACCCAGGCTCAGACTTAATTCACCTATCTCAGTTCAGGTCACACTAGAATATTTTATTTTGACCATTTAGAGAGGACTTTCAAGATACCATAGTTTTCCTGTACTTCATCTTTTCTGGGACCGCTTCAACCTCTGTGTTTATCAATACATCACTATCCTGGCTGACTCCTGTCCCTGTAAAAAAAAAAAAAAAAAAAAAAAGAATCATCCTCTCTCTGTAGGAAATTCTAATAGATGCAAAGCATTAAAGAGAGATGAGCACCTCACAGAGTCCCTTCCCCCCATAAAATCATAGAATTAAAAAAGCTTGTTGAGAGCACTTCAGAAATAATTTTGAAGACATTTGAGTACCAACTGTTTTGTATTATGGTAAAATTCTATGTTTTTTAACTTTTAGTTATTGTTATTTATTGTTTTTCAGTATCAAGATAATAGAGTACTCTTGAATTTTTATATAAGGAAACTTTAGAACAAAGCTGAAAGGGAAATCTATGTATCAATAGATTACTTCATACATGTGTCTTTTCTTTTCATCTTTTCCTGAAAGTTCCAAATTAGGGTTGCATTTGCTAATTCTTTTGGTGTTGGCCATTACTGTAGCACATACAAATTTTTGTATTTGGTATAATATCAAAATATCATCAAAGTATTAGTAACAAATCTATGATTGAAATATTTTAATTGTGGGATTTCTCTGGACCTAGGGCAGAAAGCTGAGTTTCGATTGCTGAGTCATAGACATGACATTTTTAACTGAATGGTCTGAAGTTGGCACATTGAATAAAATATTTCTGTGAGATCTGTCAAAGGGCTACATATTAGAAAGAAAAAAATGCTACGTAGAAGCGTGCTTTTCAAAGTATGAGCCTTCTGCTTCAGAGTCACTTAGGTTCTTGTTAAAATACATAATTTTGGTGCCCAAACCCAGATCAAAGGAATTTTCTTAAATGTTTATTTATTTATTTTTGACAGAGAGAGGGAGAGAGAGAGAGAGAGCAAGCAAGCGAGCATGCACAAGCAGGAACAAGTGGGGGAGGGGCAGAGAGAGGGAGAGAGAGAGATTCCCAAGTAGACTCTGCATTGTCAGTGCAGAACCCAGCTCAGGGCTCGATCCCATGAACCCTAAGAGCATGACCTGAGGTGAAATCAAGAGTCAGACACTTAACTGGCTGAGCCACTCAGCTGCCCCAGATCAAAGGAATTTAAGCTCTAGAGGTAGCCCAAACTTTGTATTTTTAGGAAACTTCCTTGGTGTTCTTGATTTATACTCCACTTTAAGAACCATTGGTAAAGAAATGTTTATCCCTTCTGTGGTAAATTGCATTCCTGATCTTGATTCTCCATCTTTTTTCCATATCTATGCCATTTAATAATAATTTGGCAGTTTTCTCAACTGTGTGTGAAGTGTATAATGTCACATCGTGGTGTTGCCATGTTAGCTAATAGGATGTTAGAAAGATGATGTAGCTAAAGCCCTGTACACTTGAGTTTGCCCACACATGTGCCTCTGTGCCATCACCAGATGTGCCTGTGCTAGCCTGCTGGTCCCAGGAAGAAGAGAGACTTATTGAGGACAGTCACTAGAGAAGAGCTTAGGTCACACCAGCTGACCCCAGGTACTCTGCAGATCATCAAAGATAAAATAATTGTTGCTTTAACCCAATGAGTTTGGAGTGATATGTTATGCAGCATTTTTTGGACATGGTTAACAGACATACCTATTTTATATTAAAAGAGAAAAGAAAACTAGTATTTGGTGAGTGTGTAGTAAAGAGTTTACATTTCTTTTTAAAGTTTTATTTTATTTTTGAGAGAGAGAGACAGAGCACAGGCAGGGGAGGGGCAGAGAGAAAGGGAGACACAGAATCCAAAGCAGACTCCAGGCTCTGAGCTCTCAGCACAGAGCCCAATGTGGGGCACAAACCCACAAACAGCCAGATCATGGCCTGAGCTGAAGTTGGACACTTAACTGACTGAGCCACCCAGGTGCCCCATAAAGAGTTTAAGATAGAGGGGAAAGTATTGTCTCAAATATCACATGTCTCTGGGTTTCTAGTCATTACTTTTCGGCCATTATTTTGATGTATGACAAGTTAGTACATTTCTCAGGCTCAACTTCATAGAATGTTAATTTATTATAATAATAGCTACCTTGCTGGATTGTTATAAATACTAAAGAAAATGATACATGCAAAGTGCATCTTGCATTATTTCTGTTTCTCTTCTTCATAATGCAGTGACTTCCTGATACTGACAGAGACACAAAGAGTTAGATTTAACTGGTCATTTCTCTGTTAATAATCTAAAGAAAGAAGAGAAAAATAACCTTGGAAAAGAATTTGAGATGCTTGTAAAATTTGATTTTTTTAAAGATGTTTAGATAATGGCAAGAATGTTAATTAGTTTTAACACTGAAGGCATAACTGAGTGCGTATGAATTTTTAACTCCTTACTTAACAAGTATTTAGGAAGAGCTTGCTTCTTCTATTCCTTAAGCCTACAAAATGGTTCATTAATCATATCTATAGTATCAAACTTAAGCTGCAGAGCATATGATGGCCATATGTCCCCATATTAATTACAGAGTCTTGATGTTGTATAATTTATTCTCAAAATAAGTAAATCTCTAAATATATAATTAAATACAATTTGCATTTTATACTCAGTACAATTTTTCAGTAACATGAACTAGAAATCATGTATGGAGGAAAGGCTTTTTTCACAACCTTCTTTGATTTATGCTTAGGAAAACGTAATCACACAAAATGGATCCTTCGGTTTCCGCAAAATCAGATCAGACAGAAGCAAGGTTCCAGCACCAAATATGTATTAATTGCCAACAATGTTATAACCACATTATTGATGCAAGAGTGGTGGTGGAGAATAGTGGGACACGATGACTTTGAAAGCAATGGAACAAGATTTGGATTCTAGTTTGGCCACTTCTTGTTGTGAAATTACAGGCTTCAGTTTTCCTGTTTAGAAAATTTGGGTACTCATAATTACAGCACAGGGTTGGAGACTTGAGATAATATTTATAATACTTAGCACTTATAAATGATGCATAAATTATTGTTATTTCAGGGAAACTAACTTCCAAGACATTTTTTAAATTGAAGTACGGTTGACACACAATCTTACATTAATTTTGGGTGTGCAACATAGTGATTTGACAACTGTATGCATTATGCTGTGCTCAGCTCAGTGCAGCTATCCTCTGTCACCATACAACACTGTTACAGCACCACTGACTATATACCCTTTGCTGTACTTTTCATCCCTGTGGCTTAGTCATTCCATAACTAGAAGTCTGTATCTCTCACTTTTCTTCACGCATTTTCCTCCCCACCCCTACAACCCCCCCGCCCCCAGCAGCCACTAGTTTGCCCTCTGTATATATGGGTCTTTTTTGTTGTTTTTGTTCATTTTTTTAAAAAAAATTCAACATACTAGTGAAATTGTATCATATTTGTCTTTTTCTGTCTGATTTACTTCAGTTAGCATAATGCCCTCAATCTATATTATTGCAAATGACAAGATCTCATTATTTTTTATAACTGAATAATGTTTCATATTGTGTTTGTATCTCTCTCTCTCATATATATATATATATGTATTGTGTGTGTGTATATATATGTATATATACATATATGTATATATGTGTTTATATGTATATATGTACACATATATGTATATACATATATATGTATGTGTATATATATGTATACATATATATGTACATATACATATACACATACATATATATGTATACATATATATACACATACATATATATACATCTATATACAATGTCTTCTTTTTCTATTCATCTATTGATGGACACTTAGGTTGCTCCGGTATCTTGGCTATTGTAAATAATGCTGCAATAAACATAGAGGTGCATATATTTTTTTTAATTAGCATTTTCATTTTTTTTATTAAATACCCAGTAGTGGAATACATTATACACTATATGGTATTTCTATTTTTAACTTTTTGAGGAATCTGTGTACTGATTTCCACAGTGACTGCACAGACTTATAACCCCATCAGTAGTGCATGAGGGTTCCTTTTCCTCCATATCTCCATATCTTTGCCAATACTCCTTATTTCTTTTGTCTTTGATGCTAGCCATTCTGGCAAGTGTGAGGTGTTACCTCATTGTAGTTTTGACTTGCATTTCCCTGGTGATTAGTGATGCGGAACATCTTTTCATGTGTCTGTTGGCCATCTCTGTGTCTTCTTTGGAAGAATGTCTATTCAGGTCCTCTGCCCATTTTTAAATCAGATTATTTGTTGTTTTGATGTTGATTTATATAAATTCTTTATGTGTTTTAGATATAAACCCTTTAGATAAGCCCTTTATCAGATAAATAATTTACAAATTATCTTGTCCTATTTAGTAAGGTGCCTTTTCATTTTTATAAACCCTCAGCCAGATTATCAAGACAAATTTTAAAGTGCAAAGTGTTAGGACTATTCCATCTTTAAAAAAGTGTGACATAGAATGTATGAGTCAAACCAGTAATAGATCTGGTGATAAATCATGGTATATTGCTGTGTCTGTTCTTTGAAGTATAGAAAGAAACATGGTTGAAAGTTTGTTCAAGAGCCATAAAATCATTTGGATTGGTTCATGGCTAAGCTTCATTACATACAGTTATAAAACCTTAAGTAGCATGATTAACAGCTGTGGGCCTTATGTTTTGTATTTGTAAAGTGGGAGTAGTGTTATTATGATTATTTTGTTATCATAAAATTTCATAATATGCTTAAACCACTTAGCACCCTCCTGTATATAGGAAGAACTTAATAATTTTGTTAATGTTACTATCATTAATAGTAGTAGTGTTGGTAGTACTAGTATTTTCTAACACAGACAACTCATTTAACTTTTCTAATCCTACCAAATATTTGCAATTATGATGATCAAGGATGATAACATGTGCAGAGGTCTCTGAATTGTGCCAGAAAGACAATGATGCTTTCTTATTTTGGGGGCACACTTTATTTTCTCCAAAAGGGGTGCGTTTAGGTGTTTTGTAATTGGAAGTATCAAAATGAACTGGGCAGTCTGAGGAGACATAGTAGAATACATGAGGTATGAGATAAGTTTCCAAAGTTAAGAGGTGGGACAAATTAAGATGAGAAAAATCCAGATTGTGAATACGTGTCAAGTGAAAAACTTGAAAGGAGCAGTAAACAACAACAACAACAACAACAACAACAACAAAACAGTGGCTTACTCAGTTAAGCATCTAACTTCAACACAGGTCATGATCTCACGGTTTGTGAGTTCGAGCCCCACATCCGGCTCTGCACTGACAGTGTATAGACTGACTAGGATTCTCTCTCTGTCCCTTATTCTGCTCTTTCCCCACTTGCTCTGTCTGTCAATATAAATAAAATTTAAAACACACACAGAAAAACAAACAAACAAACAGCATGTGTTGGGGTAAAAGGACATAATGTTGAATTGAAAATATGTAAGGCTGTCTGACAG
This sequence comes from Prionailurus viverrinus, assembly GCF_022837055.1. NCBI lineage: Eukaryota > Metazoa > Chordata > Mammalia > Carnivora > Felidae > Prionailurus > Prionailurus viverrinus. Next base: position 51,220,007 of record NC_062570.1, read on the forward strand.
AGAAGGTGGCAGAATGAATACATACAAGTCTAGTCGGCTGGCATTGGTAGGCAAGGGGAGTGAGATAATGATAGGAAGTTACATACTGGGTGTGGAAATGAAGGTGAAGAGGGGAGTGTCTTGGAATTAAGAATTTAAAGGGGCACCTGGGTGGCTCAGTCGGTTGAGGGTCTGGCTTCGGCTCACGTCATGATCTCTCGGTTTGTAAGTTCGAGCCCCGCGTTGGGCTCTGTGCTGAAAGCTTGGAGCCTGGAGCCTGCTTCGGATTCTGTGTCTCCCTCTCTCTCTGCCCCTGACCCACTTGCATTCTGTCTCTGTCTCTCTCAGAAATAAATAAAAATTTTAAAAAAATTTTTAAAAAGTATTAAAAATTTAAGGAATATACCTTTGATAAAAACAAACTGAATTGTACTTTGGTTTATGTTGATAAAACAAATGGTTAGTTAAAATTTTTAATTTTGCCATTACTCTTGAGATGTTGTAGATACACTGGAAAAAGCTTAGGTATCACAAGGGCAAGGTGAGTTGTAATAGACTTGGTCAACAGCATAAACCATAATTTCTCCAATATGTCTGATTTTTATATTGTTTCTAATTGTTAGGAGTTTGAGTGTTGTTTTGAGTTTTGCACTGGACCAGAAGATAAAAACTGTCTGCAGTTCTCAGTTCTACCCCTATCTAGGTATGTGACTTTAGACAAGTTGTTGAAGTTTTCTAAGTCTTGACTTCCTCATATATTATATTTAGAAGTTTTCTGAAAAAGACATCTGTTGACCTCCCAGGACTATGGCATGTCTGACACCTAAAATTTCCTAAACATGTTACATTAGATGAGTCATTGACCTCTCCAAGTCTCATTTTAATGACCTGAAAAGTTGCAAAAATGTTATCTGCTTTGATTTATGAGTTATTCTATGATGGAGCTGAACTGAGTTAGGAGATATGAAAGTGCTTTGAAAATGGCAATTGCTATATAAATATAAAGCTTGATTATTATAAATTAACATGTATTCACTGTCTATGACTCTGTATAATAAATGAAAGGGGTAGAGTTGTTAATTGAGAAGAATCAGGAGTAACAACCTTTCTAGTAGAAGATAATCTAGAATTTATGTTGTCTAATGCTGTAGTTAATTGATTGGGGTTGGATCTAGTGAGTAATTAAGTTTAGCAACAGTCTGCCAATACAATTTTCTATCTCTTGTCACATTAAATCACTTACAATGAACTCAGATTCAGGGAGAATATAAACTATTGTATGACCTAGAGCTATTTGAAGAGCACATACACTGAAGTCTTTGGGAATGGATAAGAGATGCAGATGTTGAAATCTGACAACAAATTAAGGTGGGAACACAATTCTTGAAGCCAAGGTGTGTGATTCTAAGTTAATGCCCCTTCTTTACTCATTGTGTAGAAGGAGCCTAGTCACCATTTCCCATGTGCAAAATGCAAAAGACAGCTTTCTGTCTGTCTCTCACTCCTCTCCCTCTCTGTTCCCTCTTGGAGTTCTGTCAGCCTCCAGTTGTAATTATTTGCAAACTCACCTTTCTGGTTCTCATCAGAATCGCATGTTGATAAAAATGAGTGCAGTACTGTGAAAAAAATCACAGGTATGGAAAGAGACAGACTTTGGGTTTAAATTCTCCCTTTTTCATTAACTGGGTAATATTTCTATGCCTCTGTTTCCTCCTCTGTAAAGCTGCCACATTAACTTCTCCCTTAAATGTCTAGGCAGGGAAATCAGCGCAATGTCTGATTCTCTGCATCAGTTCAACAATTTTTTGTTGTTGTTACTGCTGTTTTTTTCCCCTTCTTCAAGGCTTGGACCATCCCTTATTCACTAAATGATATACAAATGGTATATTCAATGAACATTCCCAGTGTTTGGCTCCTTTCATTACAACATGTTGCCATTCTAGTGATTTACTCTGCCTTTTCACCTGTCTACCAAGACACTTCTACCATCCACTTAGCACCTTTCCTCTAACCTTCTAAATATAAAACTTGCTTAAGAAATCAATTGGCCTAGTGTGCTTACTTCAGAAGTCATACAATAATATTGGTTCAATGATGACAAAATTAGCATAGCTCTTGAAGAATAACGGATAAGTTTATGAAGGAATCCCAAGTTTTAATGAAATGAAGGAGGTACTCAAGTCACTTTTATAACTACATAAATGCCAACTAAAATAATGAGACACCTTTACTTCTCATGACACGTTGGCAAATAGTAACACATTTGAAAAAAGACGATAGTGACAAGGTTGTGTGTAAATAAACACTCACAATCATTGTTGGCAGGATTGTGACTTGGTTCAGCACCTTCAGAGAAGGGGATGAGGTATGACAATCTGAATGGAAAGGGGCCCAAGGCTTATGTGTTGAAGCTGTGCTTGCCTGACAGACAACAGACACGATATTTTTACTTAGATTGTATTTTTCTGTGAGGACAAGGGGGGCTCTGTAAAAAAAGGACTTGTATAGTAACCGTTTGAGCAGACTTTAAAAAAAATAATCTGATACTTTATGTTTACTTTGAGTAAAATGCAGGGGTCAGATGTATGAGTAAGAGATTTTGAATTTTGGCCCGGAATACAGTAGTTATTATTTTAAAACGGTTAGTGATCTGAGGACAAGTTGTCAGTTTCTGTCAAAATTTAAAATGCACAGACCTTTTAACCCAGCAGCTTCACTGTTGGGATTCCGCTTTACAGATGTGCACACGGTAATGGCCCACACACAAAAATGCATGAAAAAGGTACGTGTGGCAACTTTATTTGTAACAGTGAAAAATCAGAAACTATCTAAATGCCTAATAATCGGGTCTGATTAAACAGCATCATAATTATGGAACACTTAGGAACTCTCATATGGTAAAAGTGTATCTATATACTGTCTACTGGAAGCATTTGTAAGATATGTGAACACATATAACCACTTACAAAACAAAAGCAAAATTAATATCCAGAACAGAATACATAACACCTCTTAATTTTGTAATATCATATGTAGACAGGTAGACATATATAATGCATTATATATGTATATATTTGCATATTTATTTAAATATTGTCTACTATGTACTACAAAGGGGAAAAGGATGGGAAAAAATATTCTTGAAGGATACTGAAATCTGTTAATAGAAGATAGGTGCAAATTGGGCATCTGGGAGGCTCAGTCAGTTGAGCATCCAGCTTTGGCTCAGGTCATGATCTCGCGGTTCATGAGTTCAAGCCCCGCATCGGGCTCTGTGCTGACAGCTGAGAGCCTGGAGCCTGCTTTAGATTCTCTCTCCCTTTCTGCCCCTCCCCTGCTTGTACCCTGTCTCTCTCAAAAATAAACAAACATTAAAAAAATGAAAAAAAGAAGATAGGTGCAAAGTATCTAAAATGGAAGGAACTTCCTTTTCACTATACTTCATTTGAAATTTATTTTTTATCATATGTTTTAAAATATCATCTAATAAGCAGTTTTAAAACATTCGGTTTAGAGACAAATGCATTAAGAAAATGAAAGCAAGATTCAACACATAGAAATGTTTTAGTTTCTAGCAGCCATACTAATTTTACTGTTGACCAATTTATTACAAACATGTATTGAAATTATATTACACATAATCCTCAAATTAGGCTAAATCTCATTTTAAAAGATTAATAAGACACATCTCTCTATAGTTCACTAAGTTTAAATCTGCTACAAAGACAGGTTTAAAGTCAGTGAAACATATGAAGCAACTTTGGGGTTTAATGAAGTTAAAATTAGTAGGTATTTAATACTCTTGCCAATTGATCAAGCTATTCTAAAAACCGTTATGTTCAGTCTCCCTTGTTTCCATATTAGTATCTCAGTTCTCTGTATGTTCACTGTGAGAATTATGGAAGCCTGGTGGCTTATAAAAAATAGAAATATAGATAGAGAATATAGTTATCTAATTAAATCTGAAATCTGGTTGCTCTTGAAGGAGGAGCAACATGCTCATGGATGTTTTCCTCTTCCCATTTCAACATTCAGAGTTGCTTTCAGTCAAATAGATTTATTTCACCAGGAAATGCCCATGGTTGCTTAGTTATACCCTGATTCTTTCCTGGCAATTATTTTTCAAGGGCAGCTGTTGTTTTCATGTAAACTTACTATAAATAGGAAATGTGGTATACAGACATTTAAATGCAGATAATTAAGAAAGATTATTTTTTTGGCATAAACTGTATTTACAAATGCATATGTACATAGAATCAGATTTTGCATAATCATTTTTAAAGCATTAGCATGAACTAAATAAAGAGGTAAAAGGTAAGGAATTAAAGATAGATAATATTTTATACGTCAAGTACATGAAACATTTATTGATATATGGTTTTCTACTCTCTGTGTGTATATGTTTAAAAAGTTTAGTTCCACATTGGGTAAAAAGAAAATGTATCTTGTGCTGAGGAATTCAGAATCACAAATCATCCCCCACAGTTGACTAGATATTCTGCCTCTGATTTATGATAGCATCCTGAGTGATTCTGAGAAAGTAAATAACCTTTCCAAGGTTACACTTAGAAGTGTGTAAAAGCAGGACTTCCATAGAGTAAGATATCAATTCCAAATATGGAAGAACTTTCCAAAGTCAAGAATATAGGATGGTCCATATATAAGAGTAATCTCTGCCTCACTTAACATGTTTTTAAAATTATAATTATCACTTGTCAGAAATGGCATAGATATTTTCCTGTAGAGGGGTGAGAATGAAGAAGAGAGAAGAGAGGAAGTGGTTGTTCTAGACTACACTAAATACTTTACAAATGGAATTGAGTATAAACCTAAGGTACTCGCATAGAATTACTTATTAGACAAGGTAATGAGGCAATATTCTAATCATATAATTAGAAGTCAATGCCTGGGCTCCAGTCCAATTTATGATTCAGTAGCTGTGAAGTTGGGTGGAAGCATTGCTGTTTCTAAGTCCGCAGGTGATGCAGAAGCTCCAGGTCCAAACTTTTGGTCTCAGGTCCAAACTTTTGGTCTCAGGTAATAGCATGGCAAGTTTAGAATGACTGTGTTGAATAATTTGATTATTAAAATAATTAAATAAATAATTAAATAATTAAATTAAATTAAATAATTAAATTAAAAATTAAAAAAAATAAAATAATTTAATCACTTTTCATAATTGTATATATTATCTCTATTCTTCCACATAAATAGTTGACAATGTTTTCTATATTTATGTATGCGTACATGTATGTATGTGTACATATATATACATACACCCATTTCCCAGGAGTTTCTTGACCTTGTAAATGTCATCATGGCCCCCTTGGCTAATTCTGTTAACTCATATTATTTCAATTACCATCTGTAGCTTAATAACTTTCAATTACCTTTTTTCGACCTAGAGGTCTCTCATTCAACATAAACATATTAAGTGCCTTCTATGTGTAAGACATTGTGCCAAGGGCCTTCTAAGTACTGATGCTTAAGGACAATATTGCAGTCATTTATATTCATCATGGTTCACACCCCATTACCCTTGGCCAACTACTTAAGACATAAGTGCCTCTGGTCGTATGTCTTTTATTATAAACTCACCTCTGTACTTCTTTCTAATTCCCATGCTCTGATCTAACTTTCTTCTCCTCTCATAACTAATGGACCCCTATATTCCTTTATTATGTCATATGGATAATCAGTTCCTTAACTACTATATCCTTCTACATCTTCAAACTTTTCACTGAATATGCGCCATACCTCATATCTCAGCATAAACTTCTTGCTTTTCTTCTGTGAATCTGACTTATCCTATTCTTTCAAATGAAACTTCTTATTTTTGCATATCTTATGTACTTTGTATTCAGAAGTGTGTTCAGTATCCCCCATTCCTCCATACCTAAATAACCACTCCTTCATAGGTCTGTAAAAAATCTGGCTTCCTTGAGACTCTGCTACATTACTGTCTGTCACATCCTTGTTATTAACTCGTGGCCACACCTCTTATTCGATGAGGAAGTAAGGACATTAGCTGTTCCTCTGCACACCAAGCCCTACCATTATTTTATGTCTTCCTTGTCCTTGTCCATAACCTGTTTAGCGATCTGACCCCGATCATTGTCATTTGCCAGTCTAATTTATAATTTCTTATTGACTTGTTTGTGATCTCATGAGAGTAAAGATCATCTTTTGAAACTATTTGTATCTTACTTCCACCTGGAAGATACTGTTTAGTGGTATTTCACATTTGTTGAATAAATGGTTAAATGAATGAGTAAATAGTACCTTGATGGTGTGGCAGAATTTCAGAACAAAATGTGTTTTCTGTGTTTGTTGTTAATAAGAGAAAACTCAAATTGTATAAAAAGAAAAAAAGAGTCATTGATGAGAGAGAAAGATGCAGAGGAGCAGATATTTCACTGAAGAAGCCAGCAGAATGGTAAATGGGTATCAAGACCTCCAAATAAGTAAGGTTGATATAGATGGTGATGATAATGAGAAAAAGGAAGAAAATAACAGAACAAAGAATCTCTTTGGGAAGTAAGTATAATATTTGGGAATAATGTGTATTAGTCCTAAAAAGGGGAAATGGAACTAAGCAAAACATTCTCAACAAAGCAGTTTATAGATTTGTTACTTACCTGTTGCTGCAAAGAAAATTATCCAAACCGTAGTTTCTATACATTACAGTTTTCATGAAGCAGGCATTTAAGGTCGGTTTAACTGAATGGTCTTTCAGGAAGTTAAAGTCAACATGTAGTCCAAGGTTGTAATCATTTGAAGGCTCGAGGATCCACTCCGAAGGTGGCTCACTCACATAATCAGCAAGTTGGCTTCGCTGTGGGCAAGCTCCCTATACCCCTCCATTTGGTCCTTTCCATAGGGACTATTGTCTTTCCTTATGATATGGTGGCTAGCTTCACCCAGAGCAAGTATTCTAGCAGGTCAAAACAGAAGCTACAATGTTTTTTTAACCTAACCTTGGAAGTTGTACACCATCACTTCTACCACATTCTACTAGTCTGACAGGCCAGCTATGATTTAATGTAGAAAGAGCCCGAATAAAGGGCATGAATACAAAAAGGTAGGGATCATCGGGGGTCATCAGAAGCCAGTTATCACTAAAACTAAGGTTTGTACCTTTGAAACCCCATACCTTTAAGATCTGGGCAGAAGGTTGGTCTTTTACATTGCTTTTTATTCATTATCTTTTTTTTTTTTTGAGTTTTATAACATCTTGTCGAAGTCAGTTAAACATATAAATTCTTTTTTCTCTTAAGATGAAACCTTTAACATTTTACTCGACTTTGATATCTCTGGAAAACCCTAGGATAAAATCTGAATAAAGCTAAACCAACGTCAAATTATAAAAATACATTCCCAACAAGCATATTTCCATGTTTTTAAGTAGTAATATTTTTTGACTAAAACATGCTAGACTTTAGGCTCATTTACATAGATTAACTTATACTATGACCAGTTGAAATGACTTATTCTCTCCATTTTAAAATGAAAGGACTGAGGTTTAGGAACTTTAAGACTCTTGTCAAGGCCACACAACAAATTCGAGTGTGGACTGTAATATTAAACTCTCTTATTTATCTCAACCAGCATTTACCAAAGTGGGTGTTTTGTTGTAATTTTAGAGTAAATGAATGCTCTAAAACAAGAGTTTCAGAACAACATTTGGGAACAACTTCATATCGTATTTCATTTTTGAGTAGTCAATAGTTCACAGTAACATATTAAAGAATTTCTAAGTTCGATAGTAAAGAAACATTTTAAGCTTTTAAAACATTTGGCTTAACATTTATCTAACTTATACTTGCATGAAATATACCTTATTGACTTATTTATTTGTATTTGAGTATAGTTGACACAGTGTCACAATAGTTTCGGGTGTACAATATATTGCTTCAATAATTCTGTACATTATGCTATGCTCACTACAAGTGTACCTACTGTCTGTCACTATGTAACCAATTTTAATAGCACTGATTATATTTCCTATGCTGTACCTTTCATCCCCATGGCTTACTCATTCCATAACTAGAAGCCTGTATCTTCTACTCCCCTTACTCATTTTACCCATTCTACCACTTCCCTCCCCTCTGGCAACCATCAGTTTGTTTTCTGTGTTTATAGGTCTGATTCTGCTTTTTGTTTGTTAGTTTGTTTATTCATCTGTTTTATTTTTTAGATTCCACATATAAGTGAAGTAATTTGGTATTTGTCTTTGTCTGACTTATTTCACTTAGAATTGTATCCTCTAGGTCCATCACTGTTGTTGCAAATGGCATGATCTCATCCTTTTTTATGGCTGAGCAATATATATATATATATATATATATATATATATATATATATGTGTGTGTGTGTGTATGTGTGTATATATATATATATATATATATACACACATACACACACACACACACATATGATAATGTCATAAGGTACGTATACACACCTGCAGATGTGTCCATGAATAGATGAATGGATACACACACATGCACGCATACACACACACACACAAGCATATCACATCTTCTTTGTCCATTCATCTATCCATGGACATTGGGCTGCTTCCATATCTTGGCTATTATAAATAATGCTGCAATGAGCATAGGGTACATTTATCTTTTTGAAATAGTGTAGTGGAATTAGTGGGTACTTCTACTAATTAGTGGGTACCCAGAAGTGGAATCATGTGGTACTTCTTTTTTAAATTTAATCAGCAAAATAATTATAGAAATAGTTCGCTTTGTCTTTTTAAAGTTTAGAATTATATTAAATAACCAGTTTTGAGGCAATTCAGGTCCATATAGTAAGTATTTACTGGGTGTCTCCTAGAGGTGTTGTAAGGTTGTTCAGAAAGGAGGTCTCACTTTGGTTACAAAGTCATACATTGTGTCTCCCCTGTCTATTTCAAATTCCTGCCATTCTTTCCTTCACTGACTATATTCTTATATCCTGGCCTTTCGTTGATTCTTCCAGCACACCAGGCTTTCTCCATCTGTCAGGCCTTGCATTTTATAGTCTATCTTTTCAAAATACTCTTTTTCAAATGTTAAAGTAGTTCATTCTTACTATTTCTCAGCTTAAATGATCCTCCTCAATGAAGCCTTATTTGGCTATGTGACATAAGGTTGGATACCCACATTATTTTCTCTCACAGGTCACTTGATGATTTTATTTATGACATTATTACAACTTATCATATATTTTAATTATATAGATATGTGTGTCTATGTCTATGGTATATATATATATATATATATATATATATATATATAATTTCTTTACTTATTTTGTCTTTTTCATTCAGTGTTCTTTACGCAGACCAAGCCATGGATTTTTTGTTTTCATAATATGTACTCAAAACTGAGTGCATTTCCTAGGCTATATATCCATTCAGTGTACATATGCAAATGGATGCTAAGAATTAATACATTAATAGCTAAGAATAGGACCTAAAAATAGTGTACTTACTATAAAGCAAGCACTATTGTAAAAGCTCTTTATATATGCAATTATTTAATTCTCATTAGAAAGCTATTAGATAGAAACTATTATTATGTCTATTTTTAGATGAGAGAAATAAAATGAAGACAAGTTAAGTAACTTGGACAAGATTTTACTGATAGTATTTGGTCAAGCCAGACAATCTTGAGAGAGTTGTCTTCTTGACCACTGGGATAGGGCACGGACATTATTGACTGAATAAATAATAACACATAAATAACAGGCTCGAGCATGCAACCACACAGAAATAATTAATGCCTTATAAGGCATATTTTAATATTATAAAACTTCTCATCGTGTATTTATTTTAAAATATGCATGGCTTTAGACAATGCGCTGTGGAGGCAACAGGACATTGTCTTGTGAGGGAGAAAGACACATACATGAATAATTTCAGTATAATTGGTGCTCTCTGAGAGCATGTTATTGTGGGTACATAGACTTTGAGAGTCAGAGCAGGCTTCCTAGAAGAGCTAATATCTTATGTGGTTCTTAAAGAATTAGAGTAGGTGTTCAGTGAATAAACATTTTGAAGAAAACATCCCAGGCAGAGCATAAACAGAAACACCAATATAAGGAAATTCGTGTTGTACCCATGTGATGACCGGTGACTGTGTGTTCTTGGTGCTTAAAGTAAAAAAAAGCCAAGAACCTTAAGAGATAAAGCCAGCAGAGCCGGGATCTCAAAGTTCGCAGAACAGAATTGTAAGCAGTAAAATACAGGACTGCCTTTTGGATAGGATGGATTTGAACAATGTTTTGAATAACCGTTTTTTTTTAGGAAATAGTTCTATAACTGGAGGTTATTCCAGTTAATATTGCAGTTTATTAAAATATTAGGAACAAAAATAGAAATTGTATGCATACGTTGAAGAAAAGTGAGATGGTGTTATTGTGACATCACTAGGTCATTTCATTCATATTTCCTGAGAAGAACCCAAATTTTAAGAACTAAGTTGGTGCAAGAATTCTGAGATTGAGGATTGATAGACAAACTGAAAGAGAAGCTTAGTCCCCAGCCTTTAGTAAGTTACCTAACCTTAACTGAACCTGAATTCAGTCTATCGATTCCTTCATGGTGAAAGTAACAGTGACATTGATAACAGGAATGATAGACTTCACATGCCTAATGCCAGGCAAACACCTGCTACTTCACATGGGTGAGGTAAATGTAATATTTTTGTAGTTGTTGATATTGCTATTATTGTAGCCATGTAGACTATGACAACGTGGGGAAGCTAGGGTGGGAAGAGGAATTTAGTTGGTCTTAAAAAGCTTGTGTCATTATGAATATTATATTGATGAGAGCAGGAGTAATTTTAGATCCTACCAGCTGGTAACTCAGGAACTCCTTGATTGGTCTGGATTATGGCATGGACACACCAACTAATTTCTTATATTAATGCTTAGACCACAAAGGTCATTCCAGATGAGGCTTAGAGAAGGTCAAGAAACAGGAGCCTATACTCAGCATATTGCTTTATAAACTGAAGGTATGACAGGGAGAAATGTCACTGTCCATCAACTGGAAGCCTTCCTTTTCTATTTAGTGCAGGGATTTAAAGGGTTAGTGAGATGCTGAGATTGCAGGCTTTGGGGGTGGGGGGAAGAAAAGTCTTGATTTGTGTTAAGAAGGATCATGTGGTATTCTTCACAAGTCCAAGGAGTTGGCCCTTTGCCCCCATAAAATCCAGTTTAGCTAATCACATATATTTTTTTTTCCCTTTAAATACCTTTTCTGTAAAAATCAGTACAAAATTTGTGTAGCAAGGACCCTGGAGGGCAATCCAAATTAGAGTCAACATTTTACGTTTCACAATTGCCTAAATAATGGAATTCGATTAACCACAACCTCGGGGAAATGTTCAGTTAAAAGTTCAGGTGTTTAGGAACATAACCTGAGGTATGATTGGGACTTGGGATATTTTAACAGGGTAACTCTCAAACTCTATTATCTAGGAATATAGAGTTGATGGTTTCTTTTTTATTTTCCTTTCCACCACTTAAAGCTATTTTATTTTTATTATAAATATAATATATTTATATATTATATCTCTTTTCCTTAACAAACAAAAAGGAATGACATTGAGTGACTTATTGGTTTATTCTATTTTTGTTTTTGTCCCTTTATCAGAACAAATGTCTTCATAAGAGTTGCTTACACATATGAGATAATAATTAACTAATTTCTTCAAAAGCTAATTTTCTCATTTATTACATTTTCCAAAGGAGAATAACTACAAACTAAATTAATTGTTTCAAATTAATAAAGCTTTCAAGTTCTCCTTAGTGAATATCAAATGATCCAAATATTGTGGAGACCTGTTGATAATATAACTCTAGGTATATTTGTATAGTCAAAAGTACAGTACTAGTGTCAAGAAACCAATTAGAATGTTAAAGTATGTTTAAAGCATTTTAAAGTATTCTGTTCTGCAGAATGTTCTCTAAAACATGATAGCTTTAGCTTTAAACAAAATGTGTATTTTAAAATTATTTTATTTTTTTTTTCAACGTTTATTTATTTTTGGGACAGAGAGAGACAGAGCATGAACGGGGGAGGGGTAGAGAGAGAGGGAGACACAGAATCGGAAACAGGCTCCAGGCTCTGAGCCATCAGCCCAGAGCCTGACGCGGGGCTCGAACTCACGGACCACGAGATCGTGACCTGGCTGAAGTCGGACGCTTAACCGACTGCGCCACCCAGGCGCCCCTTAAAATTATTTTTAAAACAGCTCTAAAAACTTTATATTATCACTGATGTGCCAGTAGTCATTTACCCTTAGAAAAGTGAGCATATCATATAAAAACCATTTTTTATATTTATTTTCAGATCCAACCGAATCCTACAACTTGGACATACGTGGTTCTATCATTCTCTGTTTTGTTCTGTTTTTGGTTTGCAAGAGAACTGTGAGGTTTATCTAATCTGACTCTCCCTTTCTTTGATAAATAATATTGAGAGTCAATGATAACCTAAACATAGTGGGGTGAAATTCCTGCCAGATTCCATCCAGACCATCGGAGATCTATCTCCCTGCAGAAAACAGTGGTTTTATTTGAAGAAAATACCATAACAATGACACAGCTTAGAGCTGCATATAATATATGGGTCACATTTACATATTATCTTATTTAATTCAATCACAAAACATTAGTTTGCCTTCACTGGATTCTTCTTTTATCTTTTTAATAACATTTTTCCCATGACTATATTAAGTTCCTATGTGAAAAAAATGGGGAGTAAGAAAGAAAGTAACCCTTCCGAGATCACATAACTTGCTTGGCTTGAATTTAGATGTTCTGACTCCAAGTACTACAGATTTCCCCAACCGCTCGCTTTTGGAGCCCATATCTAGTTCTAAGGTTATTTGCATTTTAATTAGAAATGGGGGAAAAGCACTTCTAATTACCTGAACACTTTGCCTAATATATCTAATCTCTTGAAAAAAAAATCAGTTTTTATAGGTTTCTACTCTGCCTTTCAATTGAATTTCCTTTTCTGTTTTTTGATTAAGCATGTAATCCTTTATTTAAAAAAGATTATGAAACTTATCTTAAACTGTTTCCAAAGAGTCCAGGAACCTGTTTATAAGTTACAAAAAAATTAAGGGGGGCACCTGGGCGGCTCAGTCGGTTAAGAGTCGGACTTGGGCTCAAGTCATGATTTCGCAGTCAGTGAGTTTGAGCCCATGACAGGCTCTGTACTGACACTGGGAGCCTGGAGACTGCTTTAGATTCCATGTCTCCCTGTCTCTCTCTGCCCCTTTCCTGCTTGCATTCTGTCTGTCTGTCTGTCTCTCTCTCTCTCTCTCAAAAATAAATTAACATTAAGAAAATATAAAACAGATAAATAAATAAACAAACAAGCAAACAAACAAACATTAAGTAATAGTCTAGGAATGCCATTACTAATAATACTCTTTTATATCAAGCATGGGACTTCTTAAAAACAAACAAAACATACATGTAACTCAACATCTGTAGACTGCCTGAACTTCCTTTACATTGAAGTTATTTATCTGACAACAGCCAGTTAGATAATAGAGCAAACTAAATGCAATTTAGATACCTATAAGTGCTTTATTTAAAGGTCATTTTCATATCAGGGGAGATTAATTCTGAATTTTATATTAATAGTCTATACTAACTCTTTAACAAATGTAAAAGCTGTGATAGAAACTTACCAGAAACATTAAATATGTGAAAACCACTGTGCCTGACTCCACTAGGAAACAAAGGAGTGAGCTTAAGATCTAGTGTAGTATATAAGATATAATATAGATATGTATAATATGAGTAGGTATAGAAGCATACAGAGAGAGGCAGAGAGAACAGTAATTGGAAATCAAAGAAAATGTTACTCAGGGTGCTTGGATGGATCAGTCGGTTAAGCGTAGGACTTCTGTTCAGGTCATAATCTCACAGTCTGTGAATTAGAGCCCCATGTCAGGGTCTGTGCTGACAGCTCAGAGCCTGGAGCCTGCTTTGGATTCTGTGTTTCTCTTTCTCTCTGCCCCTGCCCCACTCACACTCTGTATCTCTCTCTCAAAAATAAATAAACCTTAAAAAATTTTTAAAAAGCAAAAGAAATGTTACTCTTACTCTGTCAAAGAAAATAGAAGTATTTGAGATGGTTTTTAAAATGAGGATAAAATTTAGTCTATGTAGACATAGTAGAGGAAAGAGATGAAACATAACTCATTAGGGAAAGCCACCCAGACAGGGAAATACGAGGCATCTGAAATTGGAGATCGAACAAACAAGCATTCATAGAATGACCGAGTCAAATTCATCCACTTGATAGAAAGTAGAAAATTTCACAATGTGCATTCCTCTTTTCTTAAAGAAATAAATTTGAATCCTGTCCACCATGAGAATGTCCAAGCACTTAGCTAGTGAGTGAGCCTAGACCACATAGCACAAAAGGGTAGGATTCAGAAATGCTTGGTTTCACTTGTACAGTCTTTGTCAAAATATTACATGTTTCTGACTTTACTAAATTCGATTTTTCTCACGAAAAAAATGGATTTCTGTCATTTGTTGTGAAGGAGAAGGAAGAAGAGCTAGAAGGAAAAGGAAGGAGAGAAGAAAATGCAGCAGAAGTAGTTTTGGCAATGCACTAGCTGGTAATCATTCCATGAGGCATCTGTTAGAGCTTAATGCAACTGCTGCTCTCAGGCAGGACAGGGGCTTTCCAGTTAGAGTCAACCCTACCATCCCCTATTGTTACTCATCGTCTGTCATTCTCATCACCTGAGACCTATAGGCATTTGAGTTTTCTCTTCCTAAAAACATGCCCCTCTCCCCACGTCTCCTCCAGCTTATTGTTTTATATCTTGTTTATGTAAGGATTGGAAAAGAAAAAACAAATACCTTTGTTTAAACCTGAAACATCCCAGAAAAGAAAGATAACTCTCACAAACACAAGTGAAAATTAAAGTATATGGATTTATTGGGGTATGGCCAAAAATATCTATTTCTATATAGTTGAATGGAATTTTGAACTCAACATTGGCTCAGATCTATGATTTAAAGGAGTCACCATATGTTTTGTACAGAAATAAGAACTGTTATTTGAGATACTGTTTCAGTGAGTGGCTTTGGCCAAGTTATTATATCTATCTATATCTATATATTTATATGAAATACATATTATAAGTTATATTTACATATATGAATAATAGTATGACCCTATAATAACACTCTGGAGGCACATCTCTTATAGGTCAACTTTGGTACATTTGGCTCTTCTGCACTATGTGTACAGAAGATCAGTACCTGCGTTTAGTAAATTTCAAATATAATATTCCTTGAATCGGCAAATAAGTTTTGCTTCTTACTTTATTAGTGCTTTGCCACTTTTTAAAATTCATGCATCTATTAATTCACCCACATGTTTTTATAGATAGGAACTAAATACCTATATTCTTCAGGCGTTGGGCTAGGCAGTAGTAAAGTATTATCCCTAACCTTGAAAAACTCCCAGTTTAGTGTAGAAAGTAGATTTGCAAAAATATAAATAAAATAAAATATGTTGTTATTATATAGGAGTAAGAATGTGACATTACTGTGAATTTAGGAAAAGCGAAAGGAGATTGAACTCGAAGAAAGCGTGTAAGTTTTGTGATTGAAATAGGAAGGAGCATTCTAGAGACAGGACCACTGAGGAAAGGCGTGGCAAGCTGGACAGGCAGGCAGTTGGAAGTGGCTGAATGTGGAAGAGTGATGGAGGATGAACTAGGAGGGCAGGGAGAAACTCATCATGGACCTTCTAGTGAGCTACCTGGCAGAATTAGAAATTTATTCTACAGATGATGAGAAGCCATGGAGGAGAATTTTAGAAGAAACATGGTCAGATTTGCCTTTAACTTATATAATTTTAAAAGTAGGATAAAGCCACAAGGAACTAATTATTTTATAAATAAATTTATCAAAAAGTATAAAATTCTTTTAAGAAAAAAATAATGTATTTTTATAATGCTTCAGTAGCACTTACAGAGATAAGTGGAATCAATGTTATATCATTATTACATTATTATAAGGAAGATAGATTTTAAAATTTATTAAAAGGTATTTGTCAGTTAAAGATTTGGTATCCACTAGAGAAAACGAATACAATCCAAAGAAATGTAGGTGTATGTGTATGCACATATTGTACATGGATTTAGCCGAAATATAATCCAAATTTTATGATATCCTAGTAAGACCCAAAAGTGGAATTAACACATATGGAGAGAAGGAGGAATATATTTATTGGGCTCTTGGGGACAAAGTGATGCCTTATAGCTTCAGTGAATGACAAATTATGCAATAGATTCAGCTCACTAATAGCTTCTGGCATACCTTTACCAAAATTAGTTCTAGGGCTCATTCTTAGGTTCAGCTGTGAGAGTGCATCTAGAGACTTATTAAAATATACTGTTGGAATGAATGGCTACGGACTGTGCTTGTAACTCAGAAAGCTTCTGAGTGACTTAGAAATAAATACATGCAAAATATTTCATGGCTTGGTCCATAAATATTCTTGTGAGCTGCCTCGTGATTATAAGCAAGGACATTCAGGAGACATTTTATTTTAAACTTTAAATTTTTCTTTATTGTGAGTTGGTCTTTTATGAATTTTATTTTTATATTCAAGCACATCTTAACCCTAGCACCAGAGGGTAAGTATTTTATGCATGGCTCTCAATTCAAAGTCCACTTAATTTTGCTTTGCATTTGGGAAAAACATAACATTTTTTAAAGCCTTTCCTTCTTTCCTTTTTTTTCTTTTTTTTTCTTCTCTTTTCCTTCTTTCTTTCTCTTTCTTTCTTTCTTTCTTTCTTTCTTTCTTTCTTTCTTTCTTTTTCTTTCTTTTTGAGAAGGACAGAGAGAGTGCAATCAGGGGAGGGGCAAAGAGAAACAGAGGGAGAGAGGGAGAATCTCAAGCAGGCTCCACACTGTGAGTACAGAGCCCAACGTGGGGCTTGAACTCACAAAACTGCGAGATCATGACCTGAGCTGAAATCAAGAGTCAGACGCTCAACCAGCTAAGCCACCCAGGTGCCCAAAAATAATAATGTATTTATCCATGTGGAAGTAAGGTAATATCATTTGCCTTGATAAAATGATCAATTATCTTAATGTGTTTAGTAATCTTTGGCATCTAGCACATTAAAAACAACAACAACAACAGCAGCAGCAAGAAATGAATCTGTGGCATTGAAACATGAGCCTTCCATCTAAAATATGTGTCCTAATATTAAAACTAGAGTATTTTAATAAAAATAATTTGTTTCACATTGACATACACTCAGGCACACACATGCACATGCATATTTTTAGTTTGGGGAGTTCAGTAAACAGTGTTCTATGCAAGATTCTTTTAAGTATGTCTTGACTGTAATAATACAGAAAATGGGTGTGACCTTAATGTGCTGCAAAATTAGTTGCCAGCCCTAAGACCTGAATAAAAGGATTTATTCAGTGATACTTCAGTTCCTGGCACACAGTGAGTCCTCAAAAACTATTTATTGAATAAAATGACTAATAAATGAAGCTATGATAATTAGATGGAACATAAAATTTGTGGCAGTCAAGAAGATCTTTTAGAGGCGCCTGGGTGGCTCAGTCGGTTAAGTGTCCCACTTCGGCTGAGGTCACGATCTCACGGTTGGTGGTTTCGAGCCCCAAGTCAGGCTTTGTGCTGACAGCTTGGAGCCTGGAGCCTGCTTCAGGTTCTGTGTCGCCCTCTTTCTCTGACCCTCCCGTGCTCGTACTCTGTCTCTCAAAAATGAATAAACATTTAAAAAATTAAAAAGAAAGATCTTTTACTAAAGTAATACTTATCAGAACCACTGATTCATAATTTTTTTTATTTTCAAATTGTATTACAGCTCAACTAAAAGGTGAAAGGACAGTTTTGAGAAGAAAAATCTCTTAAATGATCATAAAAAGTTTAGTAATAAGAAAATTCTCATAATAATCTGGATAATAAAGAAAACAAAGTAGAAATGCTTTTCAGATCACAGCCTACTTATAAAATTTGCAATGTTTAGTTGTTTTGTTCTTTTTCCCCAAGACATATCTTTATCTGAATTTTACCTCTGTCTGCACGCATGTACACACACACACACACACACACACACACACACATGCTTCAAGTGGTATCAATATTGATATTTATTCTGCAGAATTATTATAAGTCTTTATAGCAGTGTTCTTTGGAAGTGCTTTAGGGTAGCTAATTAAAATTTTATTTTAGAATATATTTTTTATCTATTTCTAAAGCAAGCATATAAACACCACCATATTCAAATGTGTCAGACAGTATTTTAGGAATACCTTGGAAATTTTTCTCAACTCTCAAGGTATATTTATACTCATTTAAAGTGTAATTAATGGGAAAATTTAAAGATAAGTACAAGTATTTTAAGTCATTGGAGCTGAAACATGCCCCTACATAGAGTGTAAGTTAAGGCCATTACTGCAGCACCCATACGCAACCCTCACATATCACACCAAATTTTGAGCAAGGAGCTTGCCTTCTTCAGGGCTTAATAATCAGTTTTGCACTGAAAATGTATATCTTATATGATTATATCATATTTATTGATTTGTGTATTAGATATACATTTTGGTTATTCTTTTTTTTAACTTTAATATTCATCCATAAAAGAATGAAATCTTGCCATTCACAACCACTTGGATGGAGCTAGAGGGTATAATGCTAAGTGCTCATACACATATGGTCTCACTCATGTGTGGAATTAAGAAATAAATGAGTAAAGGGAAAAAAAGAGAGAGAGACAGACCAAGAATCAGACAGTTAACTACAGAGAATAAACTGATGGTTACAGAGGGGAGATGGGAGGGGGGACAGGTGAAACAGCTGAAGGAGATTAAGAATACACTTATGATGAGCACTGAGTAATGTATAGAATTGTTGAGTCACTATATTGTACACTTAAACTAATACAACACTATATGTTAACAATACTGGAGCAAAGAAAAACTTATAAAAAGTAGTCCTAATAAAGCTATGCTGTCTTTGATTTCTAAAAGAAAAAAAAATTATGATAAGCTACATAAGCCATAGCATGTCCACTTAAAATCGCAATTTCCTACTACTGTTCATTTAAGGTTTTGAATAAGTTTAATTTGAATTACAAGGCAGATTGTTTTACCAAGTTAACTAAAATTATTAAAAGCATATTAAAATTATCAACATTTTTTTCACCATTCAAAATTCTAGGCAATAAAAATTTTCTGATATGATATAATCAAAATAACTGAAATGATTTTGAGGTCTAAGCTTATATATGTTTGCAAATGCCATCTTTCATTCCTGAATTTGTTAAAAAGTATTAGTACTATCATTGTGTGGTTTTGTAATACATTTTTTATAAATATTAACTTGTAGAATAAACTCACCACTTTTATATTACAATATTATGTTTCTATACACAATTTCAGTGAAAAACAATTTTTTTCCAAGAAAAGTTGAAAACTGTTTGATATGAAATGAAAAAAAAAAGTTTGCATGCCACATAAAACTATTTAAAATGTGTGTAATTGCATACTGTTCCATTGTATATAATAGTTTGTGTGTATATTACCATTTTAATATTGTTACATATTTAGTTTGCCTTCTGATTTACTATTAGAATGTTTTGGTCAAACATGTATTTAAATTTCATGAAGCATTTGATTGAACTGTTTTCCAGAGAGATTTACCAATTTCATGACAACCTCTAATACATACACACCTCTGACATATACAGCTTTGTGGCCAGTATTCTCTCCAGCATTATTTGAACGACTGCTGCTCTGAAAAGAAAAGATTGCGTATAAAAGCTTCCATTTGCTTTTCTTTGATTATTAATGAAGTTAACTTTTTCATATTTGTATTAGTCACTTCCATTTCCTCCCGTGTGAACTGCTTATTCTTGTTTTTTTCCAGTGCATAAAAATTCCTTCATATTTTGCACATATCTATGTAGGGACATCTTTGTGTTGGGCACTCGTTTTAGTTATCTGGGGATACAATGATGAATGAGACATGCATTATCCCTACCTACCTTCACAGTGGCTCATTTGTCATTTTGCAGACAGATATTTTTACTGAGTTTATGTGAGTTTAGTTTTACTTGCAATGCATTTTAAAATGTAACAGTTCTCCTTTTCAAATATATTGAACTATTCTTTTAGAATTTGGTATTTCTGCTCTTTGTAATACCTAACAAGTACTTTCTCATCTCAAAATGAGGTAAATTAATTTCATTCTATTTTTTAAAAGCTTTCAGTGTTTATATGTAACTTTTTAAACAATCTATTTGAATACATTTGGCAAATGAAGTATATATATATTTTTTTAAGGTTTATTTATTTATTTTGAGAGAGAGAGAGTGAGCACATGTGAGCGGCAGAGAGGGGGGGATAGAGAGAATCCCAAGCAGGCTCTGCAGTGTCAATGCGGAGCCTGATGTGGGGCTTGAACTCATGAACTGAGAGATATGACCTGAGATGAAACCAAGAGTGTGACGCTTAACTGACTAAGCCACCCAGGGGCCCCAAAGCAAATATGTTTAACTCATAAAAGTTGTTATCTTGTAGGCATCCCATTTATGACTAATTTTCCCCTTCATGTCTCTATTTTTAACATTTTTGTCCCATAACACTAAACATATATAGAAGTGAAATTCCAACCCTTCCCAGGGTGGTATATATTCTTTCAAATTCTTTTTCTACAAATATGCACTATACCATCTCTAACATTCTAACACTCTCCAACTCTCTTTTAAAAATAATCACATTGTCAACATCTCTGCCAGTCACTAGACCTACCTCATTCTTTCCAACAACAGCATTGCATTTCAATATTTGATTAAAACAAAATGTAATTAACACTTTTCATATGAAGACATCTTTTTTTCATTTCAGTTTTCCACTATCTAGTATAGTAGCCACTAGTCACATTTGACTTCTAAAACTTAACTTAATTAAAATTAAATAAAGTTAAAAATACAATTCCTCAATTACACTCAGTACATTTTAAGTGCCCAGTAGTTCTGTGTAACTAGTGGCTACCGTATTGGACAGTTCAGATTATACAGCATTCTATCACCTGAAAAGGTCTTACTAGACTTCACAGAGAAGAGGGCAAGACCCAATTAGTTGAAGGTTCCAAGTGTAGTTCTTAAATAATATGCTTGATGAATGTGGTTTTGGAGTTTCTGCAAGGATTGTTACGAAGAACGGCTTTTGCTTCCCATTTTTAGCCTATGTTTTCCTCTCCTCTGTTTTTACCATAGATTTGACCTCATTTTCTTTCTAACATTTATAATTTCCTTAGTATTTTTGTTCCATTGATAAACGTCTTTTATTTTCCAACACTGTTGCTGAAAGTAAAAATCAAAGCTATTACATATGAAAAGTATATATATATATACTGTCAAGGTGATAAACTGTTAAACTGTTATTATTTTTCTTGTTTCTATTTCCTATATGAAACTTCTTTTTGGATAACAATATATTTCCATTTCTCCAAAAATATACCTTGATTAAGCTTGCTTTGTTTATCTCTGTCCCCAAGCTGAGAGTGGTATGTCCACAGCCTTCATAAAGGCCCAGAGTACAAATTGGGGGAAGAAATAGAATCAGCCCTGGCATGCCCTTGGCATCAATGGAACAATGCCACATGTGAATTGATAAACTAGATAGTAAAGAGAGTCAGCTTTCCACTTCTATTACATATTTGGGGAAAAGAGAAGTGCCAGCTGGGTGCCTGACACTTCAGATTAGTACTCTTTCTTTAGGGCTATCAACATGGTAAATGAGGCAAGGTGGGTAGTGGAAATCTGTGCTTTGAATAGAACTGAGTTTTTCAAAGGAAAGTCGTGGGAGGTCTTTGAGAACCTTTCAGGAGGTCTATGAGGACCTACAGTTTTCTAACTGCCTATCTGTGTGCACCCATATTTCTTCATATCCTTCAACTCAATAAAAGTATGTATCGTAACAGATTGGATACAGAAGCAGATATGCACGCAGAGATAACTTCAACTAAGCCAAAAACTAGAGAATTGCAAAAAACACACAATACCACTGTCCTTATTCTGTTTTTGTTTTACAAAGTATCACGTTTCTTAAAATAAGGTATTTATGTCAATGTCTTGAGTATAGCATTGTAATTTTAAATATAATAATAAAGTTTAAACATGAGTTCTAGTTTTTAATGTGGCAAATACTGATAGATATAACCTACACTTTTTTTTTCCTTAAATTTTTTTTTCAACGTTTATTTATTTTTGGGACAGAGAGAGACAGAGCATGAACGGGGGAGGGGCAGAGAGAGAGGGAGACACAGAATCGGAAACAGGCTCCAGGCTCTGAGCCATCAGCCCAGAGCCTGACGCGGGGCTCGAACTCCGGGACCGCGGAGATCGTGACCTGGCTGAAGTCAGACGCTTAACCGACTGCGCCACCCAGGCACCCCTAACCTACGCTTTTAAAACAGCTACTTGGGGCGCCTGACTGGCTCAGTTGGTTAAGCCTCCGACTTCGGCTCAGGTCATGACCTCGCGGTATGTCAGTTCGAGCCCCACGTCGGGCTCTGTGCTGACTGCTCGGAGCCTGGAGCCTGTTTCAGATTCTGTGTCTCCCTCTCTCTCTGACCCTCCCCCTTTCATGCTTTGTCTCTCTCTGTCTCAAAAATAAATAAAAACGTTAAAAAATTAAAAAAAATAAAACAGCTATTTGTTGCCTTCCACAATTTATGGAATATAAAGGTGTCTTGAAAGAGAAATGTTTAAGAACCAGTGGAATGGACAATACCTCAAACACTAAGTGACTACAAAAAGAAAATTCAGTGGGCAACCCTTAACATTCAGTGGACTAAGAAAATAATCATAAAATCTACAATATACTAAATGCGATCTGTATGTCAGGCACTAAGTTGTGTGGGTGTGAATCTTATCAAACCCCCACAATATCTCTGTGAGTTGAGAGAATGGTGTCATCCCCACTGCACAGATAAGAAAAAGGAAGGTTGTAAAGGTCAAACAAATTCTTTGGGGCCACTTAGCTTTCTGAAGTGAAGTTAGAATCAGTAGCAACTGGAACTGATTCCAGTTCATACTAATTTCTTCTTAGAAAATGAAAGTAATTTAGAGTAACTAAACAAAAAAGAACACATGTTAAAACAAAAGTCAAAAGAAACAATTCCAATATCATTGGGAAGTTCCGCAGGCTAAGTTGTTCAGGCAAGTCTGATAGTACTATTGCCAAATAAACACGTCCATCCAGTCAGATTTGTTTTCTTGTTTGTTTGTTTTGTTTTTCCTTCCCTTCTTCCCCACCGGAAGATACAGACCTGATGTCTCTTCATGGGAATACAAGTCTATAATTTTTGCTCATCAGGTTAGCAGAAAGATTGAATACGAAGATAGAATTTGTTCCTCACGGTGGTCTCTCCTGGCAGTTAGGGACCAGAGAATTCCACCTTCATTGCTACTGCGTCCATCTTTATGAATTGCAGATTCAGAGTTAACTAAACCCTCCAGCCCCATCCTGCTTTCCAGTCCTGCTTTAGAAGGGGTCTTTTTATGATTTCCATTTTAGAAGGTGCTTCTGTAGCATGGGAGCCCTTGGGGTTTTTTGGCAGCACAAAGCTATTCTCCTTGAGGTAAGATCCTCCACCCAATTACAGTTAACTGGCTTAAGAGAGGAGATGAGTGTTTATCTTACTGTCTCAGCTAGGAGAAACATTTGAAAATGGCATGAGAAACATACTTTATGAACAATGTACCTTCTAGGCATTGCATCTGATTTATTTGTGACTGCTGTCACTCATGTTGATGACTGAGGAGTTTCTAAAATGGCAACTCTTCTTTACAGTTGCATAAAGCATAAAATCATTCTTAGACTCTGGCAATATACTCTCATTCTGAGGAAGAGGGAGATATGTGTATATGCTTGAAAACTGTAAAGCAAGACAATATAAAGTGTCATTTCTATTAATAATAAAAATAATTAAAAATAATGGAATAAAAATTGAATAAAGCCTGTCATAGAATTGGCAGACAAATCTGAGATCTTGGTCCTGTCAGTCTCAGTATTACTGCATAAAGCTAGGGCTGAGAGTGACTTAATATTAAGAATCTGTGTTGCACAGTGTGTGGGAGCTTAGGCTCTCCAGACAGACAGCCCGCCCAGTGTGTTTTAAATCCCAGCTCTGTCACTCACAGCCTCTGTGCTTCCCTTCTCCATCTGTTAAATGTGATGGTAATAATAATAACAACTCATAGGTGTATGTATTTTCATGAGGTAAACCATGGAAATGACTTGGATGACTGTGCTTTCTCCCCCATACCACTCACATTTACATGGGAACAGAACTTCTAGAGATGGCAATGGTGTACACTCAAAGAAGGTTCTATGGAAGCAAGGCACGTTGGGGTTTGGGACAGCCTGGGAAAGGCTGGGATAAATGCAATAAGGTCTAGCTAAGTAAGAAAATGGTAAAGGAACTATCCTAGCTCCAGAGTCACATCTGGAATGTCAAGGGACTGTGTTCATAGTGGTGAGCCAGCCACATGAACAAGACATCTAGCTAGGGATAAAAAAATAATAAGTTAATTAATTAATTAATTAAAATAAATTTTTAAAAAAAGGAAGAGGTCAGCTCTAGAAACGTTAGAATTATTAGTATTAGTATTAGTATTAATGTTTAATTAGTATTTTAATTTAAAATATAGATCTGAGAAGCATCTTTTCTGCTGGACCTCTCAGTGAGATAGAAATCCAGGCTCCTTAACATGACATGCAGGGCTCTCAATGACCAGGCATATGCCCTGTCACTCTCCACGTCACCCTTTAAGTCTCAATAACACAAAAAATTGAGGTCCTCCTCATGTGTGCTTCCTCAATGATGATTTATTCTGCACCTTCTGCTACCACCTGCCCTTCAGGCTGCCACTTATCATTTCTCCTGTCCACCTCACATGAGCTTTCAATATCAATTTCAGACACCTCTTTAACAATGGATCATCTCCATTTAGCTCTATATTGGTGCCCCTTCTCTTTGTTCCTATAGTGCCTCCGTGTTCACTTTCATTGTTTAATGATTACCTACTTATTGCCTATT
Organism: Prionailurus viverrinus; assembly: GCF_022837055.1. NCBI lineage: Eukaryota > Metazoa > Chordata > Mammalia > Carnivora > Felidae > Prionailurus > Prionailurus viverrinus. The sequence goes on from NC_062570.1 coordinate 51,245,130, forward strand.
TCTCTCAATAGATCATGAGTGTTTGAAAAGATGGAATCAGGTTTTCCCCAGTTAGGTGATCTGGATCTCCGAGTTAGACGGCCCTTCTGGGAGTCCCTCAGGTTCTATAATAGGTGAGCCTCTCTCTCATTGGCATATAGATATTTCTCACATAGAGATTTCTACACATAAAGAGATTTCTCATATAGAAATGACAGTTTTCAATACAGCCTTAGGAGGTGATGTATCATTCCAGATACATGGTATGAGGTATGACTGGAGAAGACTCCCCACTCTCCAAGGCAGCCAGGCTAGGAGAGACATTTGTCTAAAATTAGCCTAGGGGGATGACAGGGCAAGGCAAATGTATTGTACAAAGTATCTAGGGCCACAAGATGTATTGTCACGGTTTCTTTGCTGTAAATGAAAACATGAGTCTTATGGTCAAATCTGCATCTAATCATAATCCTTCCAGTGAAGCTGTACAACCTCTCAATGGCTTCATGTTCCTGTTCCCCAAATTCAGCATCTAGAAAGGGAAGATAGAATACTTGCTTCACAGAGTTTTTGTGAGGTTAAACTAAATGAGATAATAAAGAGTGTAACAGGCATTTAATAATTTATATTGTAGTATCATCATTGCTGATCACTAAAAGAGAAAATATGTCCTGGGAAGATAATTCCTGCCTCCTTTGCCCCAGCTATCTAGCTACAATATCAGCCACCACCTGAAATTCATTTTTTGAAAAATTATATATATATAATATTTATATAAAATATAAATATATTTATACATTTTAAATATTTATATATTTATATTTATTTATATTTATATATTTATAATAGTTTATTTATTTCAAGAAAGACAGGGTGGGGGGCGGGGGCGGAGAGCACACGTGCATGTGAGCAGGGGAGGGGCAGAGAGAGAGGGAGAGAGAGAATCCCAGACAGGTTCTGTGTTGTTAGCCCAGAGCCCAGCACAGGGACTCCATCTCATGAAATGCGAGATCATGACCTGAGCTAAAATCAAGAGTCAAATGCTTAACAAACTGAGCCACCCAGGTGCCTCAATAAATTTATATTTGTAAAACAAATGCAAGTTCATTTTTACAATGAATGCCATTTAAGGCTCTTTTTTTTTTTAGTTCAATGAGCTTATATTCAGTGTCAGTGCATTAGCCAAGTGTTCATATTCAATTTATTTATTATTCACAAGTGTAAAAGCTTAATATTAACTCTCTACTTTCATTTTTATAGGTAGCCTGAGCAATATTGAAACCTCAGTTCGAAAATGTCCAGATGGTTTGAGTTTTATTGAAACCTGAGTTTGAAACAGTCCAGCTGCTTAAGGCAAAATTTTAGAAAAGTGTAGAACCTGTTTCAGAAAGTGTTAGTATGCCACCCACGCAGAACCTCCCTGGAGTTTCATAACTCACAGGATTGTCTTTACTGAAACTGTGTGCTCATCTTCTCTGATGGTGCACTGTTTAGATAAGCCAGCCTTGAGTCATGTACCTCAAAGATGCCTACATCTGTCCTCCAAGTCCTAGGGGCCCACACATAATCCTGGCAATGTCAGTCAGTGCATGTTTGTTGCAATGCATTTGTTGCAAGGCACTGAGCTAGGTTTGAAGGAGCTCCAGAACCTCCTTGGTCCTTGTTCCTCACTCCTCAGCCCATGCTCTAATCAGCAGTTCATGATTCCAGCCACTAGAACCACTGCCACCACCATCACCAGTCCTATTAGCATCCCCAGCATTACTGTGTCTGCCACACGCCAGGTGCTCTATGTATTTGGCTTTTAATATTTTAACTGCTCCCTTGCAACTTATTTCCACTTTTCATTTAGTTGCGTGATCTTTCTAAACTTCCATGACCTCATCGAAAATAGAATAATATGGTCTCCCTCTTAAAGTTGTTTTGAGTATCAAGCGAGGTGGTATTAGTCAAGCAAAGGCCTAGCATATGAAAAGTATAATTAATAAAACATGTATTATTTTTAAAAATTAACCAGCCAACCTTCAAAGAGATCAAATGATTTCCCCAGTATGGCTCAGAAAGTAGCAGAGATGAATATTAAAGTTCATTTTGTCTGGTGTCAAGACTGGTCTCCCTCCTCTGACTCTTTGAGGTTTTAGCTGAGATTGGGAAGCTTTTCTCACTAGAGTTTATTCAATCTTATATGTTGCTTTTTCTCCAGAACAACTGAATTACATATATATGTAATATATATTATACATAATAAATATGTAGTATATATAATAAATATCTATTATATATTATATATATATTAGTGTTTTTCAAGTCTTTCAAGGGGGATCTTAGTCATGAACTAAAGATGAGAATATCCAGGTTTCTTTCAAAACCTAGAAACTATAGATAGCCCAGCAGAGAGGTCCGGCGTGATGAGAGAACAATATTGGATATGCATTCATTCCTGATTCTCTACTTTTCTCTGTATTGCTTCACCCTTGGCCAAGGTTAATTGTCTTGCCCATATATATAGACTGTTAACCTTCTGCCACCTTTGACCTGGTTTTCAAACACAGACACCATATTTTTCCTCCCAAAACAACAGTGAGACTTTCAGGGATTTGGCAAGGAATTCATAGGGGTTGATTCTAAAATCCTCATATTCCCTGAGGTTTCTGGAGAACAAACAAACAAAAAAATACTTTGTTTAGCAAGCATGCCAAGTGCCTGGTTTATTCATCAAATAGAAAACTCAGAGCCAACCCTCAAAACATAAAATTTGGCTTTGAAAATGTGAGTTCCTCCCTTAAATATGCTTTAATTAGAACAGGAAGGAAGGGAAAGAGGAGATGGGAAAAAAAAAACTAAGGGAAAACTCCCTTCTGAAAAAGTCTAGATGGCTTTTGAACAAAACTCCTTTATGTCACTGCTGTCTCCCTAGTGTGAGAATAAATCTAAAAATAGGAGCTCAAGCTTTTATTAACTGGACAGATACTGTATGTCCTGCTGGGGTAGGATTTGTTTTGATTATCGATTCTAAGAGCAGGCTGTGTGCCTCTTTCCACCCCAGGGATGTGAAATGACTTGGTGTTCTAAATTACCCACCTAATCTCAGAAGTACATTGTTAGTGTTTTCTCTTTTTAGAGCATCAGGACTTTTATCTAACATCTCACACAAACACACATACAAATCTTCTTCCAAAACAAAAAACAAAAACAAAAACAAAACTCAACCCATTGTATTTTAAAACAAACTTCTCTTACTCTCCAGAATACACTGTAAAGTCAGGAGGATGGGAGGACACATCCTTCAAGGTGACCTGTGAATTGTCCAAAGTAGATTGTGGGAGTGCAGCCCACCTATAGGAAATTCTTTCCTGTAAATTTTGTTCTACATGACAGGCTATGTAAAGCTTGCACACAAACTAGAAAATTAAATTGGGGGAAACAGATTTCTCCCCCATACATGTTCACGACCAAAGTCTGTATGGCACATAAGCGGCCCCAAATCTATTCACTCAATTTTTTTCCTTTCCTTTGAGTGCAGAGACAATGACTTGCTCAAATTTGTATTTTACCTTGACTAGAATATATTATTTGCTTAATAAATGCTTTTTGGGTTGAATTAGCTATATTTTTTAAACCTTTTTAAAATTTCATTTAATTTTAAATTCCAGTATAGGTAACATACAGTGTTATATTGGTTTTTGGTGTACAATATAGAGATTCAGCAATTCCTTACATCATCCCGGCTCATCACAAGTGCTCTCCTTAATCCCCATCACCTATTTCACTTATTTCACCTATTCCCCCACCTGCCTCCCCTCTGGTAGCCATCAGTTTGTTCTCTATAGTTAAGAGTCTGTTTTTGGTTTGCCTCTCTCACTTTTTTTTTCCTTTGCTTGTTTTCTGTTTGTTTGTTTCTTAGATTCCACATATGAGTGAAATCATATGGTATTTGCCTTTCTCTGACTGATTTATTTCACATAGCATTATACTCTCTAATTCCATCCATGTTGTTGCAGATGGCAAGATTTCATTCTTTTTTATGGCTGAATAATATTTCATTATGTATATATGTGCTGCATCTTCTTTATCCATTCATCAGTCAGTGGCCATTTGGGCTTCTTCCGAAATTTGGTTATTATAAATTATTTTGCTATAAACATAGGGATGCATATATCCTTTAGAATTGGATATACTGAGAATGCACAAATTAGCTCTGGGGGAAAATACACACATGCAAAAATACTTAGTTAACTCCAATTAGGGCAATTGCATGGACACACTTAAGCAAGGCCTCAGTATGACTGCACAAGGGAGCAGAAACCAAAAACAGAATCTCTTCCAGATTTGCAGAAGTGTGTTTTATAATTTTTGCTTGTTGATTAGTTCATCCTTTCTTCCTTCTTTCCTTCCTTCCTTTCTTTCCTACTTACCCTCTCTTGCTATCTCTCCTTCTTTCTTTTCTTTATTTTTCTCCTTTGGAAAAAAATATATCAGTGATGAGAATTCCCAGTTATCTTCTATACTATAAAATGTAAGAGGAAAGGAACCATATACCCAGGTGATGGTGTTACCTAGCACATGAATACAGAGTTACAAATTCACCAAAGTCTATTAATTACAACCTCATTCCTTTCTTCATGGACTTTTAGGTAAGGTGTTAATAGGCATCTATTATTTGCCAGTGATTTCCCTAAATTCAGATGATTCAGAGATGAGTGAAGCAAAGGCATTATTCAGAATGAGGAAAATGGTAACCTATAACTTAACAAATAAAATGCGATCTAAGTGTGCTGAAAGAGGCGTATGGGGGAGGTCCACCTCCCTCAGTCTGGAAGCCAGAAAGCGATTGTGCTTATATCATGAAGGATAAATGCAGAAGCACAAGGAAGATGGTAGGCAGTAAGAGTGTTTATGTGGAAGAGTGAATGGTGTTATGATGGCAAAGGCTGCAGACATGGAATAAGAAATCCTGGGGAAAAATCAGTGCAGAAAATGCATTTTTTGTACAATAATAGACACTTCTCTAAAGAAGACATCCAGTTGGCCAATAGGCACATGAAAAGTTGCTCAACGTCACTCCTCATCAGGGAAATACAAATCAAAATCACAATCAGATACCACCTCATGCCAGAGTGGCTAAAGTGAACAAATCAGGAGACTATAGATGCTGGTGAGGATGTGGAAAAACGGGAACCCTCTTGCACTGTTGCTGGGAATGCAAACTGGTGCAGCTGCTCTGGAAAACAGTGTGGAGGTTCCTCAAAAAATTAAAAATAGATCTACCCTATGACCCAGCGATAGCACTGCTAAGAATTTACCCAAGGGATACAGGAGTGCTGATGCATAGGGGCACTTGTACCCCAATGTTTATAGCAGCACTTTCAACAACAGCCAAATTATGGAAAGAGCCTAAATGTACATCACCTGATGAATGGGTAAAGAAATTGTGGTTTATATACACAATAGAATACTACATGGCAATGAGAAAGAATGAAATATGGCCTTTTGTAGCAACGTGGATAGAACTGGAGAGTGTTATGCTAAGTGAAATAAGTCATACAGAGAAAGACAGATACCATATGTTTTCACTCTTAGGTGGATCCTGAGAACCTTAACAGAAGACCATGGGGCAGGGGAAGGAAAAAAAAGTTACAGAGAGAGGGAGCCAAAGCATAAGAGACTCTTGAAAACTGAGAATAAACTGAGGGTTGATGGGGGGTGGGAGGGAGGGGAAAGTGAGTGATGGACATTGAGGAGGGCACCTGTTGGGATGAGCACTGGGTGTTGTATAGAAACCAATTTGACAATAAATTTCATATTAAAAAATAATAAAAGAAATTCAGGTATTAAAGAGTTTCTACGAACTATTCTAAGGCTGCCATATCATTGTCCCACCAGCTTTCCCTGGACTCCAGGGTGCTGTTTCCTGAATTTTCCATTTGATATGGGCTGCATTCATTCTGCAAAGTCACATTTCATTAATGCAGATTTAAATGCTGGAAGAAAATTTAGAAATGATCATTTTGCCTAGGCCTCTTGATGTTGGGTTCCATCATGCTATTACCTCCCTGGTCACCCTGCTGTTAAGGTGACATCTCTTTTAACACTGGCAACTTGTAGAGCATCGGCTTGTGTATCCGATAAAGCCATTCCTTAGGAAATGCACTTGCATCAAAAAATGTGCCAAGTTTGCTGAATGCCAGGCAATGGACAGGCCCAAATAGGTGAGCATATTATTATAGTATTGAAATAATATATTATCTGAGTTTGTTAACATCTCAAAAAATACATGATTCAACAAGGCCAATCTCTTCATTTGGATGTAGTACGAAATAAATACCTAATTGCCAAAAAATATTTTGAGGTAGACTGAGGCCCATAATGGTTAAAATGTTGACTGAATCACAAAAAAACTTCTGGAAGTTTGCCTTTTACTCCAGGATAGCATTTGGGAAAGATACGCTATTTAATAATTTCCAGTAATTTTTGTATAAATGTGAGCAAATGAAATTATCATCTAAGTATTTAAAGGAGATTCTATACTTGGCCTCCACTCTTATCCACAAAAGTTTTGGTAAAACTCATGCATTCCTAAATTTATTCCTAGACCTTCTATGTTATCTGGTGCCCATGTTTTGCTTCATTGCAGAAGAGCCCAGATATGAAAGTTGAAGTGAAGAAGCAGAAAAACTTGTGCTTCAGGAGGTTAAATGCTTTGTCTCAGCTCAAACATCCCCTGAGTGGCAGCAATAGTTGTGATTTGAACCAAATCTATTTGTCTTACTGAAAAGCATTTTCCTCTTTCCCACTGTTCTATAGACCAAAGGTACTAAGAAGAGGAGGACTTGTCTGTAGAGGAACATTTCACAGGTATCATGGTATCTTTCTGGGTTTGCTTCGTCATTGAAGAATCACTGTTCTGGGTGATTTGGGATGAAAGACCTTTTCACATATGACTTGTGAGATTACTGTCTGCAATGCATAGGTCTTTGAGTGAATTTGCAAAAGAGCCCTTTTGAGGAAGATCCAACTGGCAACATCTGCCTGGCAAGATGTCCATCTCCGTCTGCCCACCGCTGCTGGGACACCTCTGGGTAGGGCGCTGCCTGAGCATCCAGGCGCTACAGTCCTTGGGGGGATCTTTGTTAGACATAAATTCTCCATCTGCCTTCAGTTGCTTATGATCACTTGAATTTTACCACTGATTGTCAGTAGAACATTAAATATTAGTAAACTCCTGTCTGGCTGTCAAAGTAATGGAAGTTTGAGATGATGACTCCTCATAGAAGAGTATCTAACTTTGCTCTAGGGGTAGCATATTATAGAAATGCCTAATATGCTACATACACCACATGATGCTTTCATTCCACCAAGGATGACATTCTGTAGTTCTCCCGACATACTGATTCATAGCATGATTATGTCATGAACTGGCTATGAAGATGGTAACAGTAAAATCCTCCCTCTTGATCACAGTGCTTGATGGTATGGGGAAGCTTTTTTTCTTATTTTTTTTCCTTCAATTAAGACTCTACAACATGCCCTACTTGTCACTCCAACCATACTAGAATGCAGTAAAATGCTGGAAATTCTATAGTCTCCAGTGCAGCCACTTTTGCCTATCCTGAATCCTGCAAAATACAAGGAGAGTCACTGACACTAAAAAAAGGTGAGCAAAAAAACTTCAGTTCTTCTCTTGCTTTCACATTTTCCTTTGCAGGCTTGCCATTGACTTTGCTTTACTCTAGAGATTTTTTACACTGGTGAAAGCTAATTCTGACTTCTGGGGCTGGGGAGAGGGGCATTCTTATCCATCCATCAGTATACCTTCTTTTCTAATGCTCCTTCTGACTCACATTGAGTCCTCTGCTTAGCCATCATCTCTCTAGGCCATGCCTAATTACTTAGATGTTACATGTGTTTTGTGGGTAAACACAATTTCTAGTTTAGTTGGATAATCTAATTGTGTCAAACCCAACTTTCTAAATAGCCAATTACTTAGAAATGAAATAACAGATTTACTTGTGTTCAGGGATCCCCTAAGTATCTGAAGTCTTTCATTTTCTGCCTGTCATCTTACTTACTTACTTATAATACACTGTTTGGTATTTTAGAGTAATTACAGGACCATACTCAGGAACAGAACTACAGCATGTGTTTCCATCTGTGTTGACTCAGAAATGGTGACAAGCAACCCATCCGTGAAGAGTTAATTTGGAAAACCTTTGCTCCTGGGCTGAACAGAGATTTATTTGGTCCATGCAGAAGAAAGATCAGGCTTTTCTCTTAATACCAAATCCTACTTAGATAAATTGTGTCTTATTTGTGAAGGGGCTACAAACAGCAATCTTGAGATTTTATGTTTTCTGTTATATTTCTCAGCAAAGCGGATAAAATGTACTTCACAGAGCCACCCCTGAGCAATTAGTGCCATTAATGCCTTCACCAAGCATATGGTCACAGTGGAGAGGAAATTAGCCCCATGCCACATTTCCATTGCTGTTTGTAAACTTTTGGACACAGTTCATTAGTGTGCCTTTCCTTCAAATCTATCTTTCTTAAAGAGGTTGTGTTCTGTGTTATCTTAATAGTCAATTATTTAGTATCCCCCAGTGACTACCTTTCCAAGGATGAGTGCCCTCTTCTCTACTTCCCCTCTAACATTGCCAATCTATAATCACTGTGTGCTGGATATTTCTCCCTAGATGTGCTACTGGCCTCTCATCCTCAGCCAATCTAAAGCAGAACTCCTATTTTATAAAAAGTATCACCAAATGCATTTTAATTGTTTTTTAGAGACAATTTTACCACAACGCTAATGAAATGGTGTTTCTAGGCCCCTCACTTGCCTGGGTCCCTTTCAAGGCCTTGGTGTTCATGTAGCCATATATATAGTAAAATTTACGAAATTAAGATAGTTTAACTACAATCTGTTGGGCCAGCCTTCTCTTTTCATGTCATATTCCTTTCTGTCACACTCTTTCTTGGCAGATGGTGGTGGAATTGCCCAGTGCAGTTTTGGGATATGACTAAGGTACAGTTAGGGATACATCTAGTTTATGTATAGTGGGATATATTTATGTAGTTCATAGTCACATCCATGTAGAGGCAAAATTATTTGGATGCATCTCAGTGTCAGAAGAGCTACCAGGAATATTCCTGCTGTCTGCTGGGCTGACTCAGAGCAAAGAGATCAATGCCATTTGCTCAGATTGCCCTGTGCACCCCAGGTGCAGAGATATGTGGGTAGCGGAGGAGACACGAGTTGGGATTACAGACCTAGAAGCTAGGCTATGAAAAATTCTTTCAGATCTTGCAAATCATATGTGATAAAGAAATTGACATTTTCCAAGTTTGATAGTAGTCCTGAAAATTTACATGGCAATTCAAATAACACTTTGTAAAATGATTTTTTTTTAAGCTCAACTACACTAACAGTAACCAAAAAAAAAAAAACAAAACAGAATGAGGGTTGCCTGGGTGGCTCAGTCGGTTAAGCATCCAACTTCAGCTCAGGTCATGATGTCACAGTTCATGAGTTTGAGCCCTGCCTTGGGCTCTGCACTGACAGCTCAGAGCCTGCTTTGGATTCTCTGTCTCCATCTCTCTCTCTGCCCCTCCCCTGCTTTCTCTCTCTTAAAACTAAGTTTCTTATAATTAATTTCTTATATATATTTTTTATTTCCATTAAAACCAAAAATATTTGTTTGTTAGTTTTATTCTGTTCCTTAAAGAGGTTAGATCCCTAAAATTGCTTGAGTTTTAGGTCCTGTAAACATGGATCCATTTATATTGTGAAATTATGGTGCTTTATGCCTATTTGTGTGTGTGTGTGTATGTGTGTGTTTTGTTTTTTTATAGGCTTTAAAAAGTCTCACTGTTCGCCTATGGACACAACATTTCTATCAATAATTGTAATTCATATATGTGTCACTTTGTTAATATTTTGATTTTTAGTTTTTATTTTTTTAATTTTAAAAATGCTTGTTTATTTATTTTGAGAGGGGAGAGAGGCTGAGAGCAAGAGGAAGTGAGAGAATCCCAAGCAGGCTCCGCACTGTCAGCATAGACCCCAGTGTGGGGCTCATTCTCATGAACTGTGAGATCATAACCTGAGACAAAATCCAGAGTCGGATTCTTAACCAGCTGAGCCACCTAAGTGCCCTTTGATTTTTAATTTTTTTTTTTAATTTTTTTTTTCAACGTTTATTTATTTTTTGGGACAGAGAGAGACAGAGCATGAACGGGGGAGGGGCAGAGAGAGAGGGAGACACAGAATCGGAAACAGGCTCCAGGCCATCAGCCCAGAGCCCGACGCGGGGCTCGAACTCACGGACCGCGAGATCGTGACCTGGCTGAAGTCGGACGCCCAACCGACTGCGCCACCCAGGCGCCCCTGATTTTTAATTTTTGAATCACATGTCCTATTCTCACAATTTTACCTGCTAAGAATTTTTCATATCTATATTCTTTCTTCCCCATACCAGTATCTCATATCCATAGCTCAATTACTCACCTCTGGATTATTTCAGTAACCTACTAATGGGACTCACAATCATTTTTGTTTGGAAGTTTGATTCTGATCATATCACTTTTCTGTTTAAAATCCTTCTGTTCTTTCAGATTCCCTACTGGTTACAGTCAACATCCTTTAGTGTGGTATTTAAGACTTCAGTTTATATAAATTTAAACTTCCCCATAATCCCTGAGCCCCCAGCTATGAAGTTTCCTATTTAACCCCTTCAGGGGACTTGTCGTTTCTCACTGTAGCCTGAGTTCTCTCAGGTTTATAACTGTGTTCCATTTTTCCTTCTGCACATGCCCTTCTCTACCTACACTTCCAGGCACATGTTAAAGTGATGCTCCTTTAGCAAATCCTTCTATATACCACCCCTCATCTTCCCACACCACTATCTTAGGAAGGAATTTGTTCTCCTCTCAACTCCCATAGTTGAGACGTTGGCTTTCCTGACGTTGCCTTATAAATATTAGCATGCTTTGCTGTTTCTTATTCTTATTTGTATTCACAGTTGGTTTTTCTACTTGAATTTTTAATTTCTCTGTGGTAGGGTTTGTAATCATTGCATTGCCTAGTTTTGCACTAATTGTGGATGTCTAGCAATTATCTTCAGCGAGAATGTACACTACTTAACTAACTGGACATATATAACAATTTAGTTATATAGTATCTTCCTTGAATCCCATAGGAACAGACTTTTTTTCCTCCTAGCTTTATTCACGTAAAATGACAAATAAAAATTATATGTACTTAGGAGATAAAACATGATGATTTAATATATGTTTACATTGTGCAATGACTGCCCAGTTAAGCTAATTAATACATTCATCACTTCACATAGTTACCTCTTTTGCATGTGCATGTGTGAATACTTGAGATTTAATGTCTTAGTAAGTCTTATATATACAATACAGTATTATTAACTATAATCACCATGCTGTGTATTAGATCCCTGAAGTTATTTGTCTTATAATATTTTGACTAGTATCTTCCCATTATTTTCCACCCCATAGTCCCTGGCAGCCATTGTCCTACTCTCTGCTTTTATGAATTTGACTTTTTTAGATTTTACATATTATTGAGATCATACAATATTTGTCATTCTGTGTCTGGCTTATTTCACTTAGAATATGTCCTCTAAGTTCATCCATGTTGTTGAAAATTGTAGGATTTCCTTCTTTTTTAAGGCTAAGTAATATTCCTGTGTGTGTGTGTGTGTGTGTGTGTGTGTGTGTGTGTGTGAGGCATTTTCTTTATGCCTTCATCCATTGACAGACACAAGTTATTTTCATGTCTTGGTGATTGTGAATAGTACTTCAGTGAATATGAAAGTGAAGTTATCTCAGAGCTACTTATTTAATTCCCTTTGGATATGTATGCAAAAGTGGGATTGTTGCTTTACATGAAAGCTATAAGGCGTTGATGAAAGAAACTGAAGACAGACAGAAATAGAATCATAAACAGGAAGTATCCGGGGTTTATGGATTGGAAGAGTTAATATTGTTAAAATGTGTATAGAAAATGCTTTTATTGCTAACAACAGAATATAGCTTTCTTAACTCAGTAAAAGCTTTATATCAAAACATACAGTAAATATCAAATTCAGTGAACAAACTTTGACTCATTTCCTTTAAGATAATGAAGAAGAGAAGGCTGCTATCACTAATAACAGAAGGTTTTTTTTGCCACTTTAATAAAATAAAGAGGTATAAAAGCATAAGGATAGGAAGACACCAAACCCCTATTGCAGATAATATTGTCATCTATTAAAAAATCAAATAGAGTCTACTAGTACACCAGTAAAACTAATAAGAGGATTAAGTAAGATGTTCAAATACAGGATACTAACAAATCTATATGTTTTTTCCTCACCAGATATAAACAGCTTGATAAAAGTATGGGGGGTGTGGGAGGAAGGATACTGCTCATAATACCAACAAAACTATAAATTACCTAAGAATTATCCTGGTAAAGACTGAATAATTGGGGTAATATTTAGATGGTGGTCATCTATGTGTCCTACCCTGGGAGAATAGGTAAGTCTGGAAGTTTCCTGTGAAAATACTATGGTAGCATTGAGAAACAATGAGCTGGAGATACAAAGAGTTTAACACAGTGTTGGGACAAATATAAGTAAAAAAAATGGAATGTACAGTAAAGTATTCTCTAGGTAATGGAAAAATGTATCTAAAAATTCTTCCAAAAACATATATTAACTTAGAGCAAGACCAATCATGGGGAAGATAGGAATGGAAGTTTCAGTGATGATAGGAGAAGAGACAAACCAAAAAACTATAAAAACAATAATTAAACTTCTGTAAATGAGTGATTATAGAAAGCTATAACTGAGTTTTATGACTAACTCAATTGACTGGATCTGAGTTTCAAATGAAGAAAAAGAAAACCAAAAATTTCTAGAAAATCTCTCTCAACATTTAATGATTAGAACTCAACAAGGAACATCACAGCTCATCACATACCCCATCTTCTTAACAGATGGGAAGATTTAACCCCAGAGGATTTCAATCAGTTGTCAAGGTCATGCATCATAATGATTGGTCTTCCAGTTCCCAGTTGCGTTTTCTTTTCTGTGCATGACCTTTTTCTGCTTAAGTGTTTTCCTGTGCTCTTCCCATGAAGGTTCCACCTATTGTGCCCTTAATGAACTTACACATTTTACATTTTCAACTTCATTAAATAAAATGCCATCCACCAGAGATGGGTAACAGAGTTAGTAGAGTCTTTCAGGGTAATATTCAGGATTCAGTTCAGAAGATATGATTTAAAAATAAAAAAAATGTCTGGAGCAAAAAGGAAGGCATGAGCAAGCATCTGAAGAATAAATTATCTAATGAAAATAATTCTTTTAATAACTTGAATGGAAACCATAAAAGTTTTGGGAATGAGTTATCTTTTTCTGAATTGAGTCTCATGGTGAAGTAGTTTTAGTCAGTTTAGGTCCTTTGCAGTCAAAGCCCACTTGGCTTTGAGTTAGTTTACTTCTTAGCACTCCATGTGTCTGAGGTCAGTATTTGGGATATCATCTCACCTTATTATGCATTACAGCTTTTAAGTCATTATTGTCTACCTTCTTTAAACAAAACAAAATCAAACAAAAATGTGTTAATTACTGATTCAGTAGAGGTCATTACTGTTAATTTTAATGAGAGCTCCCATATATTGAGCACTTAGGCTGTCTTGGGCATTTTAATATACATGGTGTAATCATAATAACCACTGGACAGGTGAGAAAAATGAGTCTCAGAGCATTTTAGTAATTTGCCCATCATCAGATGAATTAGTGATAGAGTAAGAACTTCAGCCTAAACCCAAAACCTTATTCTACACCACACTATTCTAATACTGATCATAAATATTGAAGATACATATAAAATAGTGCCTGACATTTTTTGGTGCAGCATTGGAGGTTCAGTCTTTAGATCTGAAAAATAAGTTTTAAATGCAACTGACATCTATGAGACAAATGAGTGGAATGTATTCTGTCACAAATGCAAAATACCCAAACTACTGTACACAGAGTTGCTGATCTGTGTAAAATGATGCCCTGGTGTTTCCAGCATCAGCAAGATAATGCAAGATGTTAAAAAGGCAATACAAATGATTAAAAAGGTACCAGACAACCCCTTATGTGTCCCACGGGATGGCATTTATCTAAGAGAATATAAAGGGACATAAACTTAAGGTTGAAGCTGAACTATTCAAGCCAGAGAAAGTTGATTCCATTGCAAACAGAGATCCTTCAAGCAGAAAAATAAAGGGATATTTAATGAAAAGGGACCACAGGATGGTGACTGGTGTTCACCTTGGTGCTCTACCCATGTCTTTCAACTTCCTGTCATTGGCGTTGGTTAAGGCCATTGAAAAAAGTTGTTGCAGTGAGGATGTTCAGTGTTTGTAGGGCACAAAATGTAACTGCAGAAAATACAGACTTTGTTTTCTGGTTAAGTCACTATTTAATTGTTAGACCCTGGGAAAATTTGTATTTATTTATTTTTTATGACCCTGGGAAGAATTTTAAAACTTCTCTGAACCTCAGTTTTCTCAACAACAAAATGAATGATAAATAATACTTTTTTATTTCATATAGTTGTCCACCTCAAATGAAGCAGTGCATGTAAACTTTTACAATTGTGTTTTAAAGTTACCCTCTGTTTGTTATTGACAGCATCAGTAATACCACCAAAATGATAGGACAACGAGGAAATAGGAAAAATAGAAATTAAAAAAAATTCTGTTTGAAACTGCCAATAACAGATCTTTTTTTTTTAATACAGCAGGGATTGGTGAAGGAATTAATATGAACTAGATTGTATTGTGTAAGTAATAATAATAGAGCAGGCTATCTTGGCTGAGCTGGTGGTAATTTTTTTTTCAGTTGGCATGCGGATTTAGTCTTTGGCTAACCAACCTTCTAACGTCAAAGAATATTCTAGATAGTTAACTCATCAAATTTTTAGAAGCACTTGAATGGGTTCCAAGTGGCCAAAGAAAGTATGGGATCAGAGAGGCACATGGCTGCAGGGCCAGTGAAGGAGATCGCATTATTAAAGGTAGAAGTTCATGTTGAATTGCACGGCCCATGTACCAGGATATGGAAGTTGGAGATAAAAGGTGAAACTGGAAAATTTCTACATGGACATTCCTCTGCCACATTATCCATTGAGGAATAACTGCATGCCCGAGGTTGAAAGTCTGTAGATTCAGGAAAAACCACCAAAGACCCTTGAAGATTTGTTGTGAGTTGAGAGTAGATGTGGACTAGGGGGTAGATATGACACTGCCATCCACCAGGGGACAGATGAGAGTATGTGGCATTATTTGCTTCTAGAGCATCCCTAGAGGTAGGTACAATGACCTCAAGCACCAGTTTGGTCTGGACAGACCCAGCTATCTCATCTGGTAAAAGTCCTCTTTAACTCTCAAAAGTACCCAAGTTTGGATAATATGTTACAGAGTGACTACACCAAAAGGAGATTTATCTTACCCAGATTGCATAAACTAATAAGGTTTAAGGAGCATTTGAGATATGAAGATTTTTATTGTTTAGGAATCTCAAAAATAGTTGAATAGCAGGACCTATTGAAAATACAGGTCTTCCTGCTGATCAGAAGGTATAGGTTTGATGCATGAGGTATGGACCATTACTGTAAACGTGACTCATAAGCAGCCAGGTGAAACCTGGAATTTCTAAATTACAAATGGTACAGATACTCATAACTAAAAATTCAGTTGTGGAATCTCATTTTAAAAAAGCTTTAAAAAAGCTTAATACAACACAGAGCAAAGCCTTAATTTCTTGGACAGACTGAAGAAAGGAAAAGTGCGGAGGCAGGGTATAAGGAATGGAACTCTGGATGTACAATAGAAGATGATCCTTGATCCTGAATCTCTAGAAACCTACCTCTTGTCCTTAGCCCAGTTTCAGGATCCTTGAAAATATGAAAAGCCAAGAGTTGATTTCAGTTAGTATATGCCTCCCTCGTCTCTACTTTATCTCATTCAGTGCTGAGAAAAAGAGTCTTTCATTGCAGGTACCTCTGGGTTTACCGATCATACTATCCCCAAGTCACTGGTTCCTTACTCCAAGACCTCTGATTCTGAAAAGACATAAACACTAGTTCTTGACATTTTGTAATTTTTGGAGCATCACACAAATTTAATTCTGATATAAGGCTGAATAAATAAATAGGAGTATTTCTTAACTGTTGTGTCAAATCGTTGTGATAGAGCTGGCTATCTTAGACTTATCAGAACACTAACTGACATTATTATATTTTGATTTATTAATAAATGAGAAAATAATTCATTACTTAATAAACACACTTTCTCTGGATGACAAAATCTTTCACACTGTGTAGTCCATGATGTAATAAAGGGGATTAGGAAAAATAATCATTAGTTGAAAGGAGTTAGATAGATCTAAATTCTCATCATAGCTCCTCTCTGTTCTTTTTGTGACCTTCTAGATAGTTACCTTGATTTCTCCATCTACACCTTCTGAACAAATGGTTTGTAGGAAAAAAATCACATTGGTATGTGATTATAACAACCACAATGATGTGCTAGCATATAGGAACCACTTAATAGGTGGATTAGAACACTTTCTCTTTACACTGATCACTATAAACTCAAATGAACAAATTTGGATTCTTTTTTACTTTGTTGTCCTATGTCCATTCAATAGAAAAAAATACAGCGTTCTATCTCTATATGATTCAGAATCAATTATTAAAGTATGAAATATCACCACTCTCCTGGGCTAGGCAAAAGAGTCACTGAGGTCTAATGCTCTGACGCAGCTAGAGATTTCTGTGCCAGGTACATTGTGTATAACTAACATTAAGATAGACCCCAATGGATTCTTGTGTTTGTAAGAACTTTAACATGGTAAAAAAAAAACATTAACGGTTTTTAGCAAGGTTGGTTATTTCTTTATCATTATGAATATGGGCACAGATAAGTAAACCCTATTGATCATGATAATAGGAAAGGAATGTTCCAATGTCAACTGTTTATTCTTGAAAAGGTAGAGTGACAACTTAGATGAAAGTAGGCATTAGGATCCACCAATTCAGGCAGGCCCATTTGCTGCTGGAATCAAGCGGCAATTTTATTTTATTTTGTTTTATTTTTTTTAGGGCAAATGGGAGTGGGGGAGAGGAGCAGAGGGAGAGAGAAAGAGAATGTTAAGTAGACTTCACACTCATCATGGAGCCAGACGCAAGGCTTTATCCCCTGACCCTGGGATCATGACCTGAGCTGAAATCAAGAGTTGGGTGTTCAACCAGCTGAGCCACCCAGGTGCCCCAAGCAGCATTTTAAAAGAAACCTTACCTTTAATTATATATCAATTTATAATTTACAATGCTTATTACTCCCTTGATTCTCTCCCCAATTCTCTTGGTAGGAAAACTCAATAATAGGCCCATTTTTATGGATGAGAAAACTGACTTAATAATAAAATTAAATTATCATTACTCTGTGTACATTTATATGACCCCAAAAGCCTGGGTAACAAATAACAGTAGTAACACCAATATTATTGTTTTGAGAAATTCTTTAAATTGGCTAATGTATGTGCCTGGTGTATGATCAATACGTTTTCTCCCCTTTCTCAGCATAATAAAATGATGCATTTTAAGCATCAAAAACTGGACTCAAAGGAGTTACAATTTGAACTGGAAACTCTTCAAATAGGTATTATAATGCCTTCTATTATCCCTGGATAAGACGACCTTCTGTGTTGTAATAGAACCATTGGTATATTTCTTTTTAGATGAAGGAGGCCTGCTAAGTGTCCTTTGCATGGGTGACAACACTGCGACTTTTTAGTAATGTCTTTTCATTGAACTGAAATGGCTTTTGGATACAGTTAAGAGAGTATTGAATTTAAAAGAGAGGCCCATTCCTAACATTGAATCTATCAGCAAATTAATTTGGGTTTTAGGTAGCTCCAAGTCTGCAGCACTCAGCTTTGCCTCTGGGTGTCTACCTTTCCATCGGTAAAAACCTAACTAGAATATTTTGTTCAGTCTAGTGAGAAATACAGAGAAAAGATTGGAGAGATTTAACCAGGGGCTCTGAGAATGGCTGAATTAGAGAGGTTAAAGTAGACAATAAGATTGAAGTAATGTACAGATACCTACTAAATTTGTAGTTTTTATACTATCTATTTAATTTTGTCACACTTTTTAGGCAAGACCAGGATTTTCTTTGACCTACTGGAGAGTCAGATAATTTGATTACAATTCCTACTCTGCTCTTTAATAATTCTATATGGTTGGGTAAGTCAAATTATCAATCTGAAATAAGAATGATGGTACTAAACACCAAAGCCCATTTTATATTTATGTCTAAAGTTCCTAGAACTATACTTATCACATAGAGAATCACCGGTAACTTTCTGTGTGAATAAAATAATCATTGAGTCAATGTTTGAACAAATTTGGTGTCTCCCTTACTGCCTTTATGGCAGGGTTGTGAAGATGATATAAGACACCATTTGATAAAAGCATATTCTAAATTAGAAGGTGTGGGATCCAGGTAAGACTTTTCATTAGTTCTCTAGCTTGAAATGTTCAAATGGGGATGGATGTATTACTTACTTAGTTTGGTTCTATGAGACTAGCCTGTGCCTACAATTGACACACAGACTCCATGTAGCCTCCATATTTTCCAGCCAGCACTCAGGGTCTTCCAGATCAGTCTAGACTACATTACTCTATACCTCCTCTGAGCAGCTATTGTAGTATGTCTGCCCAATGCTGTCCAGTATTGAACTGTCCTTTGTTTCATGACTGAGTTCTTCCTTGGAAAATTTCATAAATAGATAACTCAAATAGCTTCTAAAAACATCCCAGTCTACACTTCTACATGATTTTATTGATAATGTTTTGAGCATAAATTGCTTAAATCTATGCTGCTTAAATACAGGACAGAAAGAAAGGCTAAGAACAAAGACTTGGGTGAGACACAAAAAGGCAGGTATACATTAGAATAAGAGATACCTAAATTGATTAAATCTTGGCTCTCACACTTCCTGCTCCTGTGGCCTTGGACAAAGTATGTCATTTTCTTATATTTCAATTTCCATTTCTAAATAATCAAAGTAATTATACATACTCATGGAGCTCTGAATATTAACCGAGAATATTTACATAGCACCTAATACACACTGGACAGCTAAAATATGTTTGTTTCTTCTCCTCATCCACTTGTTTGACTACTTTTATTTATATAAACCTCATGTATGAATCCATGATGCAAATATTTGTTAACTACATACTAAATAGTATGCAGGATGCTAGATACTACTTAAGGTTCAGTGATGAACTAGAAAAGAGTCTCTCAATGGACCTCATAGTTAAGTAGGTGGTGATAAACATGTAAATAACTTAGTGTAATGTAAGGCATAAAAATAAATGACAAGTAGATGATAAGATCACTGCTGGGAAAATACGGAAAAAAAAGAAGTCGTTAATTCTGCCTAGGGTAATTAGGAATTTTTTGTGGAAGACATGCCATTTAAGTTGGACCTTAGCAAGGATGAGCATAAGTTTCATAGAATGAGTAGAAAAGAACATTCAAGACAGAAGGAATAACATTCAAAAAATTAAAGTTACAAATATTTTCAATAAATTGGTAGATGGTTTGGTTTGGCTGGGATTTGGAGTGTTGTAAAAAAAACATTGTGGAAGGTGTGGACAATTTGTAATGTGGAAAAAATCATGGAAATACTGGAACACATCATAAAGGGGTTATTTTCACAATTACCTGCTATATATAAAAATTTGTGCATTACTTCTGTCACTCTGTCCAACAGATTATAGATCCATAAACTGGCCAGATGCAAGTCCTCTGTCTGAGGCAATGCTCACAAGGCTCCTAGATGTTGTCAGGCATTCAGATTTGAAAGCCCTTCTTTTTCTCTGTCCATAAGACCACTGGGGTTACCATGTAGCTCTATTTCTTTCAGTTTCTTTTATCTGTTTATTACAAAAGGGACCACTGAGCGTGATAACACTACATTAAGGCTATTCTGCTCTTCTGTCTAGTAATGGTAACTTCTCCTATGGTCTCTTGTCTCTTGTCTCCTATGGTCATTGCAGAGAATTACCCAGCTTACTATAAGGGATACATGGAGGATAAAATGTCTAACTGAATCTATGCTATTCTTCAATGAATTAAAAAAAAAAAACATTTAATCATCTTAGGACAAATGATTATTTGGAGATAAGTAGATTTCTACCTTATAGTATATACCAAAATAACTCCATAATTTAGTATATCAAGTATGTACTAAAAGGAAACTTAGGTGTATTTTATTTAAAATTGCAAATTTCAAGGATATGATCTACAAACTAAAAGAGAAATAACTGGTGTGTGTCATGTATAGTATACAGTGTTTTTATCTTTACTATAAAAAAAGTTATTACAGATCAATAGAAAATGCCACCTTAACAGAAATATAGGCAAGGAAATTGAACAAGCCTAAAAAAAGACATTGAAATGAATTATAAAAGTATAAACATGTACAATATCATTATCAAATGAATTTAAAGGAAAAAAGTAAGTTTGCAGCATTTTTCCCTCAATGAGACTATTTTGAAGTGAGGACATTTGATGCTGTTCGTGTTTTAGAGAATAGGTATGTATGTCCTAGTAGGAATATAATGGGTTACAATCATTTGAAAAGCATTTGCCAATATGTAACTGAATCCTTTATCTTATTCACACAATTTTTTTAAAAAAATTTAATGTTTATTTACTTTTTGAGAGAGAGAGAGAGAGAGAGAGAGAGAAGGGGAGGGGCAGAGAGAGAGAAGGAGACACAGAATCCAAAACAGGCTCCAGACTCCCAGCTGTCAGCACAGAGCCTGACGTGGAGCTCGAACTCATGAACTGTGAGGTACTTCTGAGCCAAAGTTGTAGGCTCAACTGACTGAGCCACCCAGGCGCCCCTTTTTCAAACAATTTTAACTGGTAATTCACAGTTAAAGAAATAATTTATAGCACGTATGACTCAAAAACGAGGATATTGCTATGCCCATGATAGCATATGAAAATTTGCAAATACATTCATCTCAATACATCAGAGGCTTGTATAAATAGCCTCTGATACAATTTTAGTATGTAGAACTATGCAGCTTTTTAAAAAGTACACCATTATAGGACTATATCATAACATAAACCATTCAAACTATCTTATTAGACAAAAATAGTTTATAAAACAGATATGTTGAATATATATATACACACATACATCAGAAAAAGGAGAAAATTAGTAAATGTAGATACAATAAACCATGTTATCTCTACATATTAAAGACATTGCTTTTTGTTATTTTTTTACTTGTCTATACTTTCCAGATTTTAATAACAATTATGATTAACATCATAATAAGAAAAAAGGTATATTCTTTGCATTTAAAAGCCCACCTCAGCTACTGGAATGTAATCTGTTATATAAGGAACACTATGAAAAAAAAAATAATAAAATAAAAAAAAATTTGAAAAAATTAGAAAAAAAAAAGGGGGCGCCTGGGTGGCGCAGTCGGTTAAGCGTCCAACTTCAGCCAGGTCACGATCTCGCGGTCCGTGAGTTCGAGCCCCGCGTTGGGCTCTGGGCTGATGGCTCAGAGCCTGGAGCCTGTTTCCGATTCTGTCTCCCTCTCTCTCTGCCCCTCCCCCGTTCATGCTCTGTCTCTCTCTGTCCCAAAAATAAATAAACGTTGAAAAAAAAATTTATAAGGAACACTATGTGTTCTTGTTTTCCAAGAAGGAAGTTCCTATGTCTCTTGGCTTCCCAGGGAGGAGAGCTAACAGAACACATCCTGTATCTGTCCACTGAGATAGCACTTAGCTTTAGAAATCACCTACAAAAGCATGTGAATTCTTGGATATGTCTTTTATTTGTAAATTACTCAGATTATGCATCAGTGAGGAAATTATTGGCTATTAATTGATCATTTTCAGGCAACCGGCTGTTTATGGTTCTGACTGGAGTCCAGAACAGGCTCATACCATAATATTGGCTGCTCCTGGGGGGTGTGAGCTACACTCATATCATGTTTCTGGGGCATGAGAGTTTTGCTTTCATTTGCCCACACGAGACAGAGTTGGAAGATCTTGTTATTTCTGAATCTTTTTATGGGGCCATATAGTCACACTTTCAAGCTGGGTAAGATGGGAGGAGCTGGGGTTAATTATTATGAAACTTGTCTAAAAGCTCTTTTCTGGGGCGCCTGGGTGGCGCAGTCGGTTAAGCGTCCGGCTTCAGCCAGGTCACGATCTTGCGGTCCGTGAGTTCGAGCCCCGCGTCAGGCTCTGGGCTGATGGCTCAGAGCCTGGAGCCTGTTTCCAATTCTGTGTCTCCCTCTCTCTCTGCCCCTCCCCCATTCATGCTCTGTCTCTCTCTGTCCCAAAAATAAATAAACGTTAAAAAAAAAAATTTAAAAAAATAAATAAAAGCTCTTTTCTCTCCTCCTGTAGAAAAGTACATTCACAACGTGACTTGAAAATATAAAACAACTTCATTTTATTACAAAGTCAGTATCTTTGATATGATATGGTATATAGGAGTCCCTATTTATATCACTATTAGAATATCATTGTGAGTGATAATATGTTAAAAGTCTAGAAAGGTCAAGAGCATCATTTTTGTAGTGAAATGTGTATATATATATATATACATATATATATATATATAATTTATTGTCAAGTTAACTAACATACAGTATATGTACAGTGTGCTCTTGGTTTTGGAGGTAGATTCCCATGATTCATCACTTACATACAATACCCAGTGCTCATCTCAACAAGTGTCCTCCCTAGTGCTCATCACCCATCCCCGCCCCTGCCCCCCACCAACCCTCAGTTTGTTCTCTATATTTAAGAGTCTCTTATGGCTTGACTCTCAGGGTGAACATTTTCACAAAGGTAATTAAAGTTTGCATAAACAACCTTCAATATTTATATTAATCTCTTTTCTAACAAAGAGAGCTTGAGGCACTAGGCAGGGAACAGGACAGCAAGCTGTGTATCTATATGTACAGAGTGATCCTGAAAACCACGTATACAATTCAAAGATGGTTTCAATTTGAAGTGAAACTGAGATACAAAGATAAAATGACAACCTACACACATATAAGAGCAAGAATAGCAGGTTCTAAAACATAAGTGTATTGCCACATTTGCTTCATATAGGACATATTTGGTTTCAGAAAAGACATGGAGATATAGGGGAAGGATACTAAGCTATCCCAGATAATACAACCTGTGCCTTATGGGAACTACTGCTTAAATGAAGAGATTCCACTTTGAGTACTTCATTTTAGAATTATAAAGGGAATATATATATATATATATATATATATATATATATATATAAACTTAGGACCTATTTATGCATTAGATACTGAGTATTGAGATACTGAGTATTAAGGTAAATGCTTCTACAATGGTAATACAGGGCTTGCATCAACAAGTGGGAAGTCAGAAAGTTACATTACTGTCCCCCCACATTTTTAAACCTCTCTTGAGAAGCTAACATGCTGCACACATTCAGTCAGGCTTCTAAAGTGCTAGCCACTAGATGGAAATAAGTTCAACATATGAAAGGGCAAGATGGAAATGGGCAAGGAGGGGAAAACAGCTGATTTTTTACAAGATGCTTTTTAATAAATATTGCCTAGATAGTACATAGGCTGATATATATTGGGTCATGTAACAAACCTGGGTATCTCTGAGCCACAGTCACTGCCAATGGAACGTTTGAGCAAAGCACAAGGTACAGAATTATGGTATTGTGAGGGTGATAATAAATTTGAGGAGATAAGCCAATATTACTTTCTAAAATGAAATCAAGAGGTTTTCTGCTAAACAGCACCAGCAATAGACAGTCTAAGGTCAGAACTCAGAGGCTGAAGAGAAAAGTCCATAGTCAGCCCTCTATCATGTGTAGCATAGATTAATATAGTACAGTCCATGTAGATTAATAAACAATAACAATTGTTTATTAAAACACTGTTCTATATGCTGGGGACTCTTGATCTCAGGGTTGGGAGTTTGAGCCCCATGTTGGGTGAGGAGCCTACTTAAAAAAAACAAAGGGAGACAAAATCCTTTCCATCATGTGTAAAAATAAATATTAGATAATTATATGAGTTATATGTGCTAAAGACAAGTACAAAGCAGTCAAGGGGTATAGGGCAAGATGAAATAGGTCCCTAGTTGACAGACAATGTTACATTAGTTTCATGTGTACAATGTAGTGATTTGACAAGTTTGTTTGTTGTGCTATGTTCACCACAAATATAGCTACCATCTGTCCCATTACATCACTATTACAATATCACTGACAGGAGGCCCCTGGGTGGCTCAGTTGGTTTAGCGTCAGGTCATGATCTTCTGGTTCATGGGTTGGAGCCCTGCATTAGGCTTTGCACTGACAGTGCAGAGCCTGCTTGGGATTCTCTCTTTCTGCCCTTCCCCTACTTGCATTTTCTCTGTCTCTCAAAAATAAATGAACAAGTTAAAAAAAAAAAACAGTATCGCTGTTTTCTTTATGCCCTGCTTTTTATTCCCATGATTTACTAATTCCATAACTGGAGGTCTTTATCTTCCTCTCCCCTTCACTCATTTGCCCATTCTCCCCATTCCTCTCCCCTCTGGCATACATCAGTGTGTTCTCTGTATTTATTGTTGTGATTGCACATTTTGTTGTTTATTCTTTGTTTAAATTTTCCATTTATGAGTGGACTCATATGGAATTGTCTCTCTCTTATTTATTTCACTTAGCATAATACCCTATAGGTCTATATATGTTGTCTCAAATGGCATTATCTTCTTCCTAATATTCCAGTGTGTGTGTGTGTGTGTGTGTGTGTCTGTCTGTCTGTCTGTCTGTCTGTGTGGTGTATACACCACATTTTCCTTTTCCATTTGTCTGTTTATGGATGCTTACATTACTTCCATGTCGTGGCTATTGTCAATAATGCTACATAGGCCCCCATTTTGAATGTGATAGTCTTTGAAGGTCTTATTGAAAAGTTGTCATTTTACTAAAAAGCTGAGGAAAGTAAAGAATTTATGCAAATATCTCAGGAAACATCATTTTAGTTAGAGCGAACAGGAAGAACAAATTCTTGAAACTGGAATAGACCTGTTCTGTTCGATTATTAATAAGGAGATTGATGTGGTTATAAAGGAGTGAACAAGAAGAGCAATGGGAAATAAGGTCTGAGAGTCAAAGGGCATGAAACAGATAATGCTTCCTCCTAGGAGTCTGGCTGTTATCTGAATGAGCTGGAAATTCACTGGAGTGTTCCTAGCAGATTTGGCATGACCTGATACGAGACCACTGGGGGTAGGGAAAAAGGCAGAGGCAAGGCGACCCTACAAGATAATTACAATAATCCAATAAAGAGAAATGGTTGCTTGGAGCACTGTGTTAACAAGAGTGGGAAGAAGTGTTCGGATTTGTAAAACTATATTTGCTACACCAAGACCTAAAAGGACTGCAAGCTATAACAGAAATAAAGAAATCAAGGATGATTCTATGATTTGGAGTCTGAGTATCTGCAAGTATGAAGTGGTTCTCTACTCAGTGAGAAATGAAGGTGTGGGGTAAACAGGTGGATGTGAAACAGAATTTCGTTTTAAGCATGTTAAATATAAAATGTCTATAAGATATCTAAAAATAGCTGTTGATTAGGTAGTAGGCTATGATGACAGAAAACTCACTAGTGCAACCTTTTTTATCAAAGATGAACTATTTTACACCAGTTGTAGGAAGGGAGAATACCACTGAGGATCTTAGTAGTCTCAAAAGGAGGACTTTGGAAAGGACATCCATCTATAGGGTCTGGACTTGAATAGTTTAAAGTGAATTTTTTTAATTTTTTTTTTTTTTTAACGTTTATTTATTTTTGAGACAGAGACAGAGCATGAACGGGGGAGGGTCAGAGAGAGGGAGACACAGAATCTGAAACAGGCTCCAGGCTCTGAGCCATCAGCCCAGAGCCTGATGCGGGGCTCGAACTCACAGACCGCAAGATCGTGACCTGAGCTGAAGTCGGCCGCTTAACCGACTGAGCCACCCAGGCGCCCCTAAAGTGAATTTTTTAAGAAGGCAAGTGGTTGATAATAGACCAAGTTAAAATATGTATTTATTTTTATTTTGAGACTTTATCAAGTACTACTAATCTTCACATATTTTGGTGGGCACCACATTTTTGTATAAGGGTTAGCAGTTGAAAAATGTGCATACTTTATAAAACAAAATCCTTCTTTATTTGTTTAGTTTGGCTGCATTTCAAAAGTATACAAAAACATGATGTATTTTTAAACAGCTTTATCAAGATATCACTGACTTATAAAATTGTAAAATACATAGGTATACAATTTCATGTTATGATATATGTATACATTCTGAAATGATGACCATGATAAAGCTGATTGACACATTCATCATCTCACTTGCCATTTCTGTGTGTGTGTGTTGAGATTTAAAATCTACTCCCTTAGCAAATGTCCATTACACAATATTGTTAATTACCCATCACCATGCTGTACATTAGATCTCCAGAATTTATTCATTGTGCATAACTGAGACTGTACCCTTTGGCCAACTCATTCCATTACCCTCCTGACCCTATCAGCAAACACTGTCTTTTTTTTTTTTTGAAATTTATTGACAAATTGGTTTCCATACAACGCCCAGTGCTCATCCTAAAAGGTGCCCTCCTCAATACCCATCACCCACCCTCTCCTCCCTCCCACCCCCCATCAACCCTCAGTTTATTCTCAGTTTTTAACAGTCTCTTATGCTTTGGCTCTCTCCCATTCTAACCTCTTTTTTTTTTTTCCCTTCCCCTCCCCCATGGGTTCCTGTTAAGTTTCTCAGGATCCACATAAGAGTGAAACCATATGGTATCTGTCTTTCTCTGTATGGCTTATTTCACTTAGCATCACACTCTCCAGTTCCATCCACGTTGCTACAAAAGGCCATATTTCATTTTTTCTCATTGCCACGTAATATTCCATTGTGTATATAAACCACAATTTCTTTATCCAGTCATCAGTTGATGGACATTTAGGCTCCTTCCATAATTTGGCTATTGTTGAGAGTGCTGCTATGAACATTGGGGTACAAGTGGCCCTATGCATCAGTGCTCCTGTATCCCTTGGATAAATTCCTAGCAGTGCTATTGCTGGGTCATAGGGTAGGTCTATTTTTAATTTTCTGAGGAACCTCCACACTGCTTTCCAGAGCAGCTGCACCAATTTGCATTCCCACCAACAGTGCAAGAGGGTTCCCGTTTCTCCACATCCTCTCCAGCATCTATAGTCTCCTGATTTGTTCATTTTGGCCACTCTGACTGGCGTGAGGTGATACCTGAGTGTGGTTTGGATTTGTATTTCCCTGATAAGGAGCGACGCTGAACATCTTTTCATGTGCCTGTTGGCCATCCGGATATCTTCTTTAGAGAAGTGTCTATTCATGTTTTCTGCCCATTTCTTCACTGGGTTATTTGTTTTTTGGGTGTGGAGTTTGGTGAGCTCTTTATAGATTTTGGATACTAGCCCTTTGTCCGATATGTCATTTGCGAATATCTTTTCCCATTCCGCTGGTTGCCTTTTAGTTTTGTTGGTTGTTTCCTTTGCTGTGCAGAAGCTTTGTATCTTCATAAGGTCCCAGTAATTCACTTTTGCTTTTAATTCCCTTGCCTTTGGGGATGTGTCGAGTAAGAGATTGCTACGGCTGAGGTCAGAGAGGTCTTTTCCTGCTTTCTCCTCTAAGGTTTTGATGGTTTCCTGTCTCACATTTAGGTCCTTTATCCATTTTGAGTTTATTTTTGTGAATGGTGTGAGAAAGTGGTCTAGTTTCAACCTTCTGCATGTTGCTGTCCAGTTCTCCCAGCACCATTTGTTAAAGAGGCTGTCTTTTTTCCATTGGATGTTCTTTCCTGCTTTGTCAAAGACTAGTTGGCCATACGTTTGTGGGTCTAGTTCTGGGGTTTCTATTCTATTCCATTGCTCTATGTGTCTGTTTTGATGCCAATACCATGCTGTCTTGATGATGACAGCTTTGTAGTAGAGGCTAAAGTCTGGGATTGTGATGCCTCCTGCTTTGGTCTTCTTCAAAATTCCTTTGGCTATTCGGGGCCTTTTGTGGTTCCATATGAATTTTAGGATTGCTTGTTCTAGTTTTGAGAAGAATGCTGGTGCAATTTTGATTGGGATTGCATTGAATGTGTAGATAGCTTTGGGTAGTATTGACATTTTGACAATATTTATTTTTCCAATCCATGAGCAGGGAATGTCTTTCCATTTCTTTAAGTCTTCTTCAATTTCCTTCATAAGCTTTCTATAGTTTTCAGCATACAGATCCTTTACATCTTTGGTTAGATTTATTCCTAGGTATTTTATGCTTCTTGGTGCAATTGTGAATGGGATCAGTTTCTTTATTTGTCTTTCTGTTGCTTCATTGTTAGTGTATAAGAATGCAACTGATTTCTGTACATTGATTTTGTATCCTGCAACTTTGCTGAATTCATGTATCAGTTCTAGCAGACTTTTGGTGGAGTCTATCGGATTTTCCATGTATAATATGTCATCTGCAAAAAGCGAAAGCTTGACTTCATCTTTGCCAATTTTGATGCCTTTGATTTCCTTTTGTTGTCTGATTGCTGATGCTAGAACTTCCAGCACTATGTTAAACAGCAGTGGTGACAGTGGGCATCCTTGTCGTGTTCCTGATCTCAGGGAAAAAGCTCTCAGTTTTTCCCCGTTGAGGATGATGTTAGCTGTGGGCTTTTCATAAATGGCTTTTATGATCTTTAGGTATGTTCCTTGTATCCCGACTTTCTCAAGGGTTTTTATTAAGAAAGGGTGCTGGATTTTGTCGAAGGCCTTTTCTGCATCGATTGACAGGATCATATGGTTCTCTTTTTTTTTGTTAATGTGATGTATCACGTTGATTGATTTGCGAATATTGAACCAGCCCTGCATCCCAGGAATGAATCCCACTTGATCATGGTGAATAATTCTTTTTATATGCTGTTGAATTCGATTTGCTAGTATCTTATTGAGAATTTTTGCATCCATATTCATCAGGGATATTGGCCTGTAGTTCTCTTTTTTTACTGGGTCTCTGTCTGGTTTAGGAATCAAAGTAATACTGGCTTCATAGAATGAGTCTCGAAGTTTTCCTTCCCTTTCTATTTCTTGGAATAGCTTGAGAAGGATAGGTATTATCTCTGCTTTAAACGTCTGGTAGAACTCCCCTGGGAAGCCATCTGGTCCTGGACTCTTATTTGTTGGGAGATTTTTGATAACTGATTCAATTTCTTCGCTGGTTATGGGTCTGTTCAAGCTTTCTATTTCCTCCTGATTGAGTTGTGGAAGAGTGTGGGTGTTCAGGAATTTGTCCATTTCTTCCAGGTTGTCCAATTTGTTGGCATATAATTTTTCATATTCCCTGATAATTGTTTGTATCTCTGAGGGATTGGTTGTAATAATTCCATTTTCATTCATGATTTTATCTATTTGGGTCATCTCCCTTTTCTTTTTGAGAAGCCTGGCTAGAGGTTTGTCAATTTTGTTTATTTTTTCAAAAAACCAACTCTTGGTTTCGTTGATCTGCTCTACAGTTTTTTTAGTTTCTATATTGTTTATTTCTGCTCTGATCTTTATTATTTCTCTTCTTCTGCTGGGCTTAGGCTGCCTTTGCTGTTCTGCTTCTAGTTCCTTTAGGTGTGCTGTTAGATTTTGTATTTGGGATTTTTCTTGTTTCATGAGATAGGCCTGGATTGCAATGTATTTTCCTCTCAGGACTGCCTTTGCTGCGTCCCAAAGCGTTTGGATTGTTGTATTTTCATTTTCGTTTGTTTCCATATATTTTTTAATTTCTTCTCTAATTGCCTGGTTGCCCCACTCATTCGTTAGTAGGGTGTTCTTTAACCTCCATCCTTTTGGAGGTTTTCCAGACTTTTTTCTGTGGTTGATTTCAAGCTTCATAGCATTGTGGTCTGAAAGTAAGCATGGTATAATTTCAATTCTTGTAAACTTATGAAGGGCTGTTTTGTGACCCAGTATATGATCTATCTTGGAGAATGTTCCATGTACACTCGAGAAGAAAGTATATTCTGTTGCTTTGGGATGCAGAGTTCTAAATATATCTGTCAAGTCCATCTGATCCAATGTCTCATTCAGCGCCCTTGTTTCTTTATTGACCGTGTGTCTAGATGATATATCCGTTTCTGTAAGTGGAGTGTTAAAGTCCCCTGCAATTACCACATTCTTATCTATAAGGTTGCTTATGTTTATGCGTAATTGTTTTATATATTTGGGGGCTCCGGTATTCGGCGCATAGACATTTATAATTGTTAGCTCTTCCTGATGGATAGACCCTGTAACTATTATATAATGTCCTTCTTCATCTCTTGTTACAGCCTTTAATTTAAAGTCTAGTTTGTCTGATATAAGTATGGCACTCCAGCTTTCTTTTGGCTTCCAGTCGCATGATAAATAGTTCTCCATCCCCTCACTCTCAATCTAAAGGTGTCCTCAGGTCTAAAATGAGTCTCTTGTAGACAGCAAATAGATGGGTCTTGTTGTTTTATCCATTCTGATACCCTATGTCTTTTGGTTGGCGCATTTAATCCATTTACATTCAGTGTTATTATAGAAAGATACGGGTTTAGAGTCATTGTGATGTCTGTATGTTTTATGCTTATAGTGATGTCTCTGGGACTTTGTCTCACAGGGTCCCCCTTAGGATCTCTTGTAGGGCTGGTTTAGTGGTGACAAATTCCTTCAGTTTTTGTTTGTTTGGGAAGACCTTTATCTCTCCTTCTATTCTAAATGACAGACTTGCTGGATAAAGGATTCTTGGCTGCATATTTTTTCTGTCTAGCACCCTGAAAATCTCATGCCAATTCTTTCTGGCCTGCCAAGTTTCAAAAGAGAGATCAGTCACGAGTCTTATAGGTCTCCCTTTATATGTGAGGGCACGTTTACCCCTTGCTGCTTTCAGAATTTTCTCTTTATCCTTGTATTTTGCCAGTTTCACTATGATATGTCGTGCAGAAGATCGATTCAAGTTACGTCTGAAGGGAGTTCTCTGTGCCTCTTGGATTTCAATGCCTTTTTCCTTCCCCAGTTCAGGGAAGTTCTCAGCTATTATTTCTTCAAGTACCCCTTCAGCCCCTTTCCCTCTCTCTTCCTCCTCTGGGATACCAATTATGCATATATTATTTCTTTTTAGTGTATCACTTAGTTCTCTAATTTTCCCCTCATACTCCTGGATTTTTTTATCTCTCTTTTTCTCAGCTTCCTCTTTTTCCATAACTTTATCTTCTAGTTCACCTATTCTCTCCTCTGCCTCTTCAAGCCGAGCTGTGGTGGTTTCCATTTTGTTATGCATTTCATTCAAAGCGTTTTTCAGCTCCTCGTGACTGTTCCTTAGTCCCTTGATCTCTGTAGCAAGAGATTCTCTGCTGTCCTGTATACTGTTTTCAAGCCCAGCCATTAATTTTATGACTATTATTCTAAATTCACTAACTGTTATGTTATTTAAGTCCTTTTTGATCAGCTCATTAGCTGTTGTTATTTCCTGGAGATTCTTCTGAGGGGAATTCTTCCGCTTGGTCATTTTGGATAGTCCCTGGCGTGGTGAGGACCTGCAGGGCACTTCCCCTGTGCTGTGGTGTATAACTGGAGTTGGTGGGCGGGGCCGCAGTCAGACCTGATGTCTGCCCCCAGCCCACCGCTGGGGCCACAGTCAGACTGGTGTGTGCCTTCTCTTCCCCTCTCCTAGGGGCGGGATTCACTGTGGGGTGGTGTGGCTCGTCTGGGCTACTTGCACCCTGCCAGGCTTGTGATGCTGGGGATCTGGCGTATTAGCTGGGGTGGGTAGGCAAGGTGCACGGGGGCAGGAGGGGCAGGCTTAGATCGCTTCTCCTTAGGTGATCCACTTCAGGAGGGGCCCTGTGGCAGTGGGAGGGAGTCAGATCCGCTGCCGGAGGTTTGGCTCCGCAGAAGCGCAGAGTTGGGTGTTTGCGTGGAGCGAGCAATTTCCCTGGCAGGAACTGGTTCCCTTTGGGATTTTGGCTGGGGGATGGGCAGGGGAGATGGCGCTGGCGAGCGCCTTTGTTCCCCACCAAACTGAGCTCTGTCGTCAGGGGGCTCAGCAGCTCTCCCTCCCTTTGTCCTCCAGCCTTCCCGCTTTCCGAGCAGAGCTGTTAACTTATGACCTCCCAGACGCTAAGTCGCGCTTGCTGTGGGAACACAGTCCATCAGGCCCCTCCGCTTTTGCCAGCCAGACTCGGGGGCTCTGCTTGGCCGGCGAGCTGCCCCTCCGCCCCGGCTCCCTCCCGCCAGTCCGTGGAGCGTGCACCGCCTTGCCGCCCTTCCTACCCTCTTCCGTGGGCCTCTCGTCTGCGTTTGGCTCCGGCGACTCCGTTCTGCTAATCTTCTGGCGGTTTTCTGGGTTATTTAGGCAGGTGTAGATGGAATCTAAGTGATCAGCAGGACGTGCGGTGAGCCCAGCGTCCTCCTAAACCGCCATCTTGCCGCAACCAGCAAATACTGTCTTAATCTATGCTTCTAGGATTTTGACTATTTTAGATAACACATGTAAGTGAGATCATGCAGCTTTTCTCTTCCTGTGTCTTGCTTATTTCATTTAGCCTAGTGTTCTCCAGCCCCATACACATTTTCACAAATCACAGTATTATCTTCTTTCAAGGCAGAATATGATCCCTGTTTGTGTGTGTGTGTATTAGTGTGTGTGTATGTGTGTGTGTATTTATCCATTCATTGAAGGAAATTTAGGTTCTTTTCATATGTTGGTTATTGTGAGTAATTCTGAAATAAACATGAAAGTACTGATAGGTCTTCATAATTCTGATTTCATTCCTTGGATATATACCCACAAGTGAGACTGCTAGGTAAAATGATTTTAATTTTTACTTTTTACATATTTTTAATTTTTTAAGGAACTTCCATACTGATTTCCTTGATGGCTGTACTAATTCACCTTCCCACCAATAGTATTTAAGGGTTCACCTTTCTCCATGTCCTTGTCAATACTTGGAATATATATATATATATAATAACAGATACCCTAACAGGTGTGAGATGATATCTCATTGTAGTTTTGATTTACATTTTCCTGATGATTTAGAATTGGCAGGCAGGAGCTGTCTAATTCAGTTTTAAGAATTCCTAAGAATTTTTAGTTTGAGGTCATCAGTTGAAACAGTCTTATAATGATTAAAGGTTGACTTACATCTCTTTGATGAAAAAGCACTCTAGGGTTCAGAGTACAATGATAACAGTACCTGAAAGGTCCTTTTCACGGAGACTCTAGGATGTTTTCTCTGAGGTCATTTCTAAAAGATGAAGTCTGTGGGTTTAAATTTGTGAAGAGGTTTTGTCATTGTTTATTTGTTTTTTATTTAAGATGTTGAGGAAAAGCTGCTTCTATCTTGGTAATAAGACTGGGTGCATTGGTTGAATTCTTTGTAATTATTACTCATATCACTCTGTAATAATGTAGTGTCTAGAACTGTAGTAGTACTTCCAGATAGCTAGGATTCTCAGTTTATATGGACCAATAGAATAAATGGACTTTCAAAAGAGTTGACTTCATTGTCATTAAGGTCAAAGGTAAAAATTTAGGCTAAGAAAGTTCAAGAGTTTCTTGGGGTGCCTGGGTGGCTCAGTAGGTTAAGCGTCCAACTCTTTTTTTTTAATTTTTTAAACATTTATTTATTATTGAGAGACAGACACAGAGCGTGAGCAGGAGAGGGGTAGAGAGAGGAGAAGACACAGAATCCGAAGCAGGCTCCAGGCTCTGAGCTGTCAGCACAGAACCCGACGCAGGGCTCAAACTCACAAACTGCGAGATCATGACCTGAGCCAAAGTAGGTCGCCCAACCAACTGAGCCATCCAGGCGCCCCGTTAAGTGTCCAACTCTTGGCTTCAGGTCAGCTCAGGTCATGATTTCATGGTTCATGAGTTTAAGTCCCCTGTTGGACTCTGCACTGACAGCACAGAGCCTGCTTGGGATTCTTTCTCCTTTTCTCTCTGCCCCTCCCCAAGTCTCTCTCTAAATAAATAAATAAACTTAAAAAAAAAAGAGTTTCTTAAAGTTTGGCTTACTTAATTTTTTATGTTTTTTTGAGGTGAAATTAATATAACATAAAAGTAATCATTTAAAAGTGAATAAGTCAGGAGTGTGTTTTTTATTTGTTCACAGTGTTGTGCAGCCAGTCACACTTTATCTAGTTTCAAAATGTTCTCATCACCTCCAGAAGAAAACACATTCTCATTAAGAAGTCACTCCCTATTCCCCCTTTTCTCAGCCCCTGTCAATCACTAATATACTTTCTGTCTCTAGGGACTTACCTATTCTAGATATTTTATATAATTGAAATCATATAATACATGACTTTTTATGTCTAGCTTTAATTTTGTACAATATTTTTGAATTTTACTCACATTATAGTTTGTGCCAAAACTTCATTCCTTTTATGGCTGAGTTAATCTTCTATCATAAGGACATATCACATTTTGTTATCCATTCATCCATTGATGGACATTTGGATTGTTTCCATCTTTTGGCTATTGCAAATAATGCTGCTTATAAACATTCATGTGCAAGCATCTGTATGAATACCTGTTTGCAATTGTTTTGGGTGTATACCTACTAATTTGAGTTTGAGAATTAATTTTGTCCTTTTAACGTTACTTGAATATTGAATGTGATATGGGCAGTACCATTTAATTAATTAATTTATTTTTTCAATATATGAAGTTTATTGTCAAATTGGTTTCCATACAATACCCAGTGCTCATCCCAAAAGGTGCCCTCCTCAATACCCATCACCCACCCTCCCTCCCACCCCCCATCAACCCTCAGTTTGTTCTCAGTTTTTAACAGTCTCTTATGCTTTGGCTCTCTCCCACTCTAAACTCTTTTTTTTCTTTTTCCTTCCCCTCCCCCATGGGTTTCTGTTAAGTTTCTCAGGATCCACATAAGAGTGAAACCATATGGTATCTGTCTTTATCTGTATGACTTATTTCACTTAGCATCACACTCTCCAGTTCCATCCATGTTGCTACAAAGGGCCATATTTCATTCTTTCTCATTGCCACATAGTACTCCATTGTGTATATAAACCACAATTTCTTTATCCAGTCATCAGTTGATGGACATTTAGGCTCTTTCCATAATTTGGCTATTGTTGAGAGTGCTGCTATAAACATTGGGGTACAAGTGCCCCTATGCATCAGCACTCCTGTATCCCTTGAGTAAATTCCTAGCAGTGCTATTTCTGGGTCATAGGGTAGGTCTATTTTTAATTTTTTGAGGAACCTCCACACTGTTTTCCAGAGAGGCTGCACCAATTTGCATTCCCACCAACAGTGCAAGAGGGTTCCCGTTTCTCCACATCCTCTCCATCATCTATAGTCTCCTGATTTGTTCATTTTGGCCACTCTGACTGGCGTGAGGTGGTATCTGAGTGTGATTTTGATTTGTATTTCCCTGATGAGGAGCGACGTTGAGCATCTTTTCATGTGCCTGTTGGCCATCCGGATGTCTTCTTTAGAGAAGTGTCTATTCATGTTTTCTGCCCATTTCTTCACTGGGTTATTTGTTTTTCGGGTGTGGAGTTTGGTGAGCTCTTTATAGATTTTGGATACTAGCCCTTTGTCCGATATGTCATTTGCAAATATCTTTTGCCATTCCATTGGTTGCCTTTTAGTTTTGTTGGTTGTTTCCTTTGCTGTGCAGAAGCTTTGTATCTTCATAAGGCCCCAGTAATTCATTTTTGCTTTTAATTCCCTTGTGTTTGGGGATGTGTCAAGTAAGATATTGCTACGGCTGAGGTCAGAAAGGTCCTTTCCTGCTTTCTGCTCTAGGGTTTTGATGGTTTCCTGTCTCACATTCAGGTCCTTTATCCATTTTGAGTTTATTTTTGTGAATGGTGTGAGAAAGTGGTCTAGTTTCAACCTTCTGCATGTTGCTGTCCAGTTCTCCCAGCACCATTTGTGAAAGAGACTGTCTTTTTTCCATTGGATGTTCTTTCCTGCTTTGTCAAAGACTAGTTGGCCATACGTTTGTGGGTCTAGTTCTGGGGTTTCTATTCTATTCCATTGGTCTATGTGTCTGTTTTTGTGCCAATACCATGCTGTCTTGATGATGACAGCTTTGTAGTAGAGGCTAAAGTCTGGGATTGTGATGCCTCCTGCTTTGGTCTTCTTCAAAATTCCTTTGGCTATTCGGGGCCTTTTGTGGTTCCATATGAATTTTAGGATTGCTTGTTCTAGTTTTGAGAAGAATGCTGGTGCAATTTTGATTGGGATTGCATTGAATGTGTAGATAGCTTTGGGTAGTATTGACATTTTGACAATATTTATTCTTCCAATCCATGAGCACGGAATGTTTTTCCATTTCTTTATATCTTCTTCAATTTCCTTCATAAGCTTTCTATAGTTTTCAGCATACAGATCTTGTACATCTTTGGTTAGATTTATTCCTAGGTATTTTATGCTTCTTGGTGCAATTGTGAATGGGATCAGTTTCTTTATTTGTCTTTCTGTTGCTTCATTATTAGTGTATAAGAATGCAACTGATTTCTGTACATTGATTTTGTATCCTGCAACTTTGCTAAATTCATGTATCAGTTCTAGCAGACTTCTGGTGGAGTCTATCGGATTTTCCATGTATAATATCATGTCATCTGGGCAGTACCATTTTAAATAAGAGGAGGTGCCTTTGAAACTACCTAACAGCAGCATTAGTAAGGTGAGTGTTTCTATCATGAGATAGTTTGGGCCTCAGTAAGAAAAATGTCAGTCAATCCTTTTTCTTTGTTATACTGTTATACTGTAAAGTTGTGGCTTTCCAACATGGAAAAGCTTTGTTCTATCTTGAGAATAATTATACAATCACCTAAGCAAATCCATAGCCTATTTCTGGGAAAATAGTATAAAGTCCATCTGTAGGCAAAGAGTCATCAAGATTTTAGCTCTAGTCCCTGCCTTACCTTTTAAAGTTTTGTCGGGATTTTGGTGCAGACAAGTAGAACATATACCAGACACCTTCATGACTATAAAGTTCCTATCAGTTGGCATAAGGTCACATCCAGTTTATCTCTGTTATGTTAACAAAATGAACAAAACAGCTGTGCTAATTAATCTATTATATTAATCGATAGAATAAGAATGAAAGAGAGAACAATCCTCTCTTGTAGTATAACATAGAATTAATTAATAAGGCTGCAGTTAATGGCTTCTGGGAATAAGAACGTATAAAAAACACTAAGAGCATTGCAAACCTCCATAGCCTTTGATTTATTCCAGAATTTATGCTGATTGTCCTGGTTGATACAGGTGGTAGAAACCTAGAAATAAGATCAATTTTGAGACAATTATTATGCCAGACTTTATAGTTAAGCATAATTATGTTTATTTTAATATAAGAAATATCACTGAATTATATGTATATTTTTGTATTTTGCTTACATATAATTTGCCTAGGAAGATGGAATTGTTCTATTGATTTGTCAGATGTATATTTATTATCAATAACAGTAATTTTTAACAAATAAAAATTTGGAAATGACAAAGAACCCTAACTATTCCTATTGGCATTTGTTTTACAAATGCAAATGAAATCTATTAGTTTACAAAAATTATATAAACTTTGTATTAGTTTATAAAAGATAGTTTAGGCATAGAAAGCTTCTTGAGCATTTTATTATTCTGAATTTGGCATTTGGATCAGGAGTTTGCCAAAGTAGACCAAGCATGAACATGCCATTAGTATCCAAACAGGCAATATTATCAAAACATACAGCATTGAAAAACCATGACCATTAGGAACTTTTAACTTTTTTTTTCAAAAATAAAGATTTGTTGTTATAATGATCAGGCTTATGCCAAAAGTATAGAAATATAACATAGTGTGTGACATTTCTGTAATCTAAGCACAGAATAATTGAGTCATTATATGGGAAAAAAATCTAACTTCATTCCATTTAAATACTATCCATCTAACACTATAGAACAAACATTGATTAGTATATTTTATAGGTATATTCAGATTTCTATGGACTAAATTGTGCTCCCCAAAAGAAACCCTAACCCCATTATGACTGTATTTGATATAAGGACGTAATTAATGTTAAATGATGGCGGTGCCCTAATTTGATAGGATAGAATCCTATTTTTTTCAAAGTTTATTTATTTCTGTATTTGACATAGAGAGAGACAGCACAGGTAGGGGAGGGGCAGCCCCTATGCACAGCTCAACCATGGGGGTTGAACTTACAAAACCATGAGATCATGACTTGAGCCACAACTAAGAGTTTGATGCTCAACTGACCAACCCACCCAGGCACCCCAGGATTAGCATCCTTTTAGGAAGAGTTGTCAGGGAGCTTGCTTTCTCTCTCCATCATGCAGGCAGCCGTCTGCAAGCCAGGAAGAGAATTCACATCAGAAACTGTACCCTGTTGGAACATCCAGTTTTGATTTTCCAGCCTCTAGAGCTATGAGAAAATACATCTTATTTGTTCAAGCCACTGACCTGTGGTATTTTGTGATTACAGCCCAAGCTATCTAATTAACAGAGATATTAACACACTTATGTATATATACATGTACACACAAATAGATAACATATTTAAAGTTTTCAAATTCAGAACAAAATAAAATTAAATTTTATCATACTACTAAATAAAACAACACATATATTGAATTTACCATCTTAACCATAATAATTCCCTTGATAAACAAATAGATCATATTCATTGTTCTGTACTTTCAGTAACTATCCTACATAATTTCATTCAGTCATTTATATAAATTACCACCTTTAAATCATGAAAAATTAAACCTAATCCATGTACTAGCTAAAATACCGTGCTAACCCAATTTTTATATGTTGGATTCTAAGCTAAATTAAATCAAGCTAATTGGTTTACAGATTAATTTATTGTCAGGAAAATAACATGAAGTGTTTTCAATATAATTTATAAATTTCTATATTCATAAGCCAAATTTTAAAAGATTCTTGAAATAATATCCCAAACCCTGTGTGTCTAGTTTTTCTTCTCACATAGTAGCTCAGAACAAAGGTCATTACTCAAACTCATAGTTAAATATTTTCTTCCCAGTTATCATTTTTTTATAAGACCATCACTTTAAAAGGTTTATTTTCCTGACTTCTGCAGGGAAAGAAGACATAAATGTAGGAATACACATCTTAATACATATACCCAAAAGAAAGAGAGTTTTTAGAACTGGTTTAAATAATAATTCAGGCTTCTCATTATTTCATCAAGTCATTCAATCCACAAGCTGACACTTATTAATCCCTGAAGCATAAAATGAAAGAATATATCTCATGTATTATACAAATTAATCTTATTTTGTGGCAGACAGGATAGTGAATCTCTTCACAAGATTTTTTTTCTTTTTTAATTTTTCTTTTTTTGTTCTCAAGTGTGTCTCAAATGAATAATCTCATTTATATCAAAATTTTCCCAAACTAGCCACTGCAATTCCAGGTTATCTTTGGTGAAATTATGCCAGCTAGGGAAATATGTACAAATTAAAACTTGAAAGAAGCGAGTGTTTGGACTGAACAGAATTCAGATGATATAGCCTGCATGGACCCCATGAAGGGTGAACCTATCTTCAAAGTCAGAAAAAGGCCAGTTGTCACTAACTGCTGGACATGGGTCTTATTCACCTATCTTCAGCATATACCCTGTTTACCATATGACTTTTAGCTTACAAATAAGAGAAGAATAAAAGAAGGCACACACAAACACTTCTTAATCATTTTGGTCCAGAATTGACATACATCACTTTTGCTCATAGTCCTGTAGCAAGAAGTTGATGGTCCTGCCTTGATGCAAGCATTTTCTGGAAAATATGGTTCTTGACTGGACAGCTGCTTCTCAGAAAAAAAAATCTCTTGAAGAAAGAGATTTTGAAGAAAGATCTCTTGAAGAAAACAGATATTTGGTGGATAGCTTGGCATCTCTACTAAGGTCTGCCCCTCTGGTCATCAAATTTCTTTGTGTACTCTTCTTCCCAAGCAAAGAACATATTCAGTACTGCTTTCCCCTTCCCCTCAAAGGGGAAAATCTTAAATGCTATACTGGTGGATCCTCTACTCATCTCAAAGGCTAAGTTTCTGTGTAATCACAATTTCTACATCAGGTCATATATATAACTCCTCATTATTTATAAAACTATAAATTTAGAGACAAGCTATCTATTTATGTGTCACCCAGTGTACAGTGCAGAAAACACGGGTAGAATAACTAAATTCAAAACTCCCAGTTGGAAAATAAAAGAATAAGAGACATATAACAGTCACCAGCCTGTAGAAGTAATGAGATCCTCCAGGATTGGCATTGTAAGGAACCCTGCCCTGTTGTGGGGATAATTCCTTGATTAGTAATTCTGCTCTCTGGGAAGAATTATTTTACTCTCAATTGTTCCTTGATTCATTGCTGCAAAATCTCTTCCTCTTCTATCTTCCATGGCATATCTGAAATTTTCACAGCCTACTAGATGTTCATGTAACTTTAGAGGAACAAGGGTTATTTTAAAAATTGAATGTCAGAAGATATTTTAAATCTGGACTTTGGTTTCTTTAGCAATACAATTCCCTGAGAAATAAAAACAAAAACAAAAATAAAAGCACAGCTTTTAACTGTTTGTAGTATTTGTGCTTGTAGTAAATTCCATTGGCCATCTAAAATTGTTTCCTGGACATGTTTCTCAAATCTGCTTTATTTCTTAACTTTCTCATCCCCATTGTTCTATCTTTAAGCTTAATAGTATCTATCTTGAAATGATCTGAAACAATGGACTTCAATGGGATGTACCTCTCTTAAGGTATTATTTGCAACAGAGCTCATACTATTTAGTTTGGAGAGACATAGGTGTGATTTGCAACAGAGCTCATACTATTTAGTTTAGAGAGACATAGTGGTTTTTTGTTGCATGGTCGATCTTTTAAACACTATATCTTGCTACTTGAGGGCCCAGAAAACAGTAACCTTTCTACTATGTAATGTCGTTAATCTCCAGATTTTTTCTTAATTCCTTTAATCTCTGCTTGAAAATCTTCCAATATTTGCTTGAGTTCATTGCTTTCTTTCAAATACTCTGGACAGCCAATAGTAGCCACCCACGCTAACATTCTGGCTTAATCTAACCATTTTCCCTAGAACTATAGGGCCAACAGGCACATTGTTTTAATCAAACATTTTGTTACAGTAAAACAGAACTCTGCATCTTTCCAAATTACTCTTCTTCCTTGATGCCTGCCATCCAGCCACTAAGCCAACATTATGTATTTGAGATTGTTGTTGAAGCAGCTCTTTAATTCAAGTTATAGTTAGGTAGTTAGCTAGTTAGAGAAATGAAAATGCTGTTATAATCTCTAAACCTCAGAGGCTTAACGCTACAAAACTTTTTTCTTGCCTGTCTAATTGAGTGCTATAGGAAATCTGTAGGGCTGTGTTCTACATAATCATTCAGTGATCCAAAATGATGGAGGCTGTTCTATCTCCCTTTGAAGTTAGAAGCTTTGAAGGTTAACAGTGACATTGATATCAGGCTGACAGAGACACAGAAATGAGATGTAGAGAAAATCACATGTGTTTCTTAAATTCCTGGGCCTAGAAGTGACACACATCACTTCCACTCACATTCTGCTGGCAAGAAATTGTAATTGTTCATTTAATCCCACATTGCTGTAAGGAAACTAGGACCTTGTTTGGGCAGTTAAACAGAGCAGCTCTACATTACAGAAAAGGAGCATGAATCTTTGGGGTCAGTTGGCCACCTAGCTCCAAATGTTAATTTGACAATTAGGTTTATTGTTAGCTTAAGGTGTTAATTTATCTCATTTAATTCTTACAATAAACTTTAATGCAGACATAATAAATTTTACCTCCCCTATTTAATCAAATGGAGACTTAGAAATATTAAGTTATTAACCATAGTGACATGGGAAATATTGAGGTCAGAAATCTTAACAATGATTTTTTTTTCTTTTTGCCCTTGAAATCCCGTGGAGAGTGGCAATTTCAATTATTTAAAATAGTGTGTTTAAAGACATTTTTTGTTAGTTAATAATAAAATTCTCCAGAATTTCACAACCATAAGAACTCAAGAGTACCACAAAATAAAAAATGGAAGCAGAAAGGAGGGGCAAAAGACCCATAGTGGTACAGAGCCTGTATGACTGAGGGATCTTTAGCCATCACCTGTCTATAAATGTATACTAAACTCTCACAATTATTCACGTTATTGATGAGTGCCTGCAGGGTGCCAGGTACTGTGTCAGTGATAACCCTGAAGGAATTTGTTAGTAGATAAAATCTCTCCTAAGATGTAGAATCCAGATATGTGGCTCTGAAAGGAGATCACCCCACTGAAGAAAGTCAGCTGTACCAAGAATACCTAATTGTATTCTCATCAAGTTTATCCAACTTTTGGGCTGTTTTCATATAAAACAGAAGCTAAGCCTTTCTGTTTTGAAGTATAAGCCAGGTTTCCATTTAGATCCCCTTGCATAACTGAGATATTTCAAAAAAAGTCATTACCAAAAACTTAAAGATAACAATAGAAACACTGACAAAAAATTAAAAGACCATAGTAGTCTACCATACAAGTATATATTTGTATTTCCTATCTTATCTAAGATGGTTTCCAATGCCATTGAGACTTTCACATTCTAGCTGAACTCCAAAGAGATGATATAGATTCCATTTCCAAGTTTCTTCACTTCTTAGCATAAGATGATCTCCCTAAGACTAGCAATGTGTTGACACTAATCAGCATGACCACACTTCCAAGAGTTTGGCCATTTTGGCTCTTCGTAATAGTAATATCTAATGGGTAGAAGGAATGGGAGAGAGGAGACTCCATTTTTATTCTGCTTGGGCCCCCCCCCCCAGTTTTTCTAGTCATGAAGACTACCATTCGCTTAAAGAATTGGCTCTAGGCACAATCTTGCCTTACAGATTTAACAAAACTTTCTATACACATAGTATTGGCTCCGTTCGGACAGCTCTACCAATATAACAATAACTTAATATTAAAGAAAGACAAAGATTATTTTAGAGAAATTATTTCTTTTCAGTTCATTCATTTATCTTCCTAGTAATTTACTCTTCCATTCACTCATTCATTAACTACTTATTCACTCACTCACCCATTGATACGGTCCAAATGTTTGTATCCCCCTAAAACATTCCTGTGTCGAAGACTAATCCCCATTGTGATTGTATTTGGAGATGGAGTTTCTGGGAGGTGACATGGTTTGAATGTGGTAATG
This sequence comes from Prionailurus viverrinus, assembly GCF_022837055.1. Taxonomy (NCBI): domain Eukaryota; kingdom Metazoa; phylum Chordata; class Mammalia; order Carnivora; family Felidae; genus Prionailurus; species Prionailurus viverrinus. The sequence goes on from NC_062570.1 coordinate 51,288,516, forward strand.
AGAATAAAGCCTTCGTGATAGATTGGTGCCTTTATAAGAGTATAAAAAATGTACAGCTCCTTTACTGTGCCATGTGAGGATACAGCAAGAAGATAGCAAATCTGTCAATTTCTTCTCCTTTTTCTTCTCCTTGTCCTTCTTCTCCTCGTCCTCCTCCTTCTTCTTTTATTTTAGAGAGTGGGAGTGGGCAGAGAGAATCTCAAGCAGGCACTACACTCTGTGCTCAGCGTGAAGCCTGATGTAGGGCTCGATTTCACAACTATGAAATCATGACCTGAGCCAAAATCAAGTGTCAGATGCTTAAATTACTGAACCACCCATGCACCCCTGTCAGCTTCTTGATCTTGGACTTCTCAGTCTCTAGAACTGTGAGAAATAAATATTTCTTGTTTAAGTCACCCCCTATGGTAAAATGTCATGGTAGCCTGAATTGATGAAGACACCCATATATCGAAAGATCACTCTGTCAGTTTTTTCTAGTGACTCAGTGGAGTATTTAGAATGGGAATGTGATCATAAAAGAGTACCTATCCAAAAGAAGCTTCCCGTCTGCTGGAAAAGTAGACTAGTTATGAGTAATTATAGTGATAGAATGGACGTGTATATAAGATGAATGAAAACAAAAGAGAAAAAGCACATTAAGTTGCCAGAGAAATCAGTGAAGTTTTCCTAGAAAACATAGCTTGTGGACTGAACACCCTAGCACACAAGGGGAGAGAAAAGTCCAGGGAAGGACAGCAGCAGTTATGGAGGGACAGGAATGTGAAACAGAATGACACATTAATTTAACTGAACAAGTTCTTAATATCTAGTGTATTATTTAGTAGAAATACCAAAACATGACGTTAGTGGAATAGGCAGAAGACAGGACATCACACCATTTTAGGGAATTTTGACTTTCTTCTGAAAGCAACTAAGAGCACGAAAGAGGTTGTCATTTATTCCTCTTTGCTCTCCATTAGGGCATATGGCATGGGTGTGGGTGGTTTAAAAGATTTCCCCACATTCATGTGTTAGAAGTATTCAGACTTGTGTGTAAAACAGCAGTCTATTAGGGTAAATGGCTTAATGGAATCTCACATACATTCATGACCAAGACTCATGAGTGTAGTATTTCCTAATAGAAATTCATTAATTCCAATGGGACTAGACCATTAATCATAATACATTCTTTTGTTAAATCCTAGTGTTCTTGTGAGTGTAATTTATAGGTCAAGTCTCACAAATGCTTGGTTCAGAATAACTGAGGCATTGCTGAAAGATGTATTGCTTATATCTGCAGTTCACTAATAAGCTTAAATATGATGACTAAACATCTGTCATCATTCAAATGGATTTCAACACTGGCCAGCTCACATAAACAAATAGCCATATGGTGGCATACTTAGCTTTTCTTTTCTTATATTACATATCAACTGGCTTTGGGGAATCTATAAATGGTAAAATCTTATGTAGCATGAGATACTTTGGGATCACAGTAAGACAAAGCAGAGGAGGGAGGAAACCCAGTGTACAAAGATCAGAGTCCTCTAAGAACCTATGATTTTAAAATAGGCCAATGCTCTCAAATAATATGCATTAATATTCTGTAAAAGTAAGAGCTGGACAATAGCAACATTTCGTAAGTGACTTGGATATTCTCACTTCAGCCTTGACTTTGCAATATGGCAAAAAGAAGCCTAAACAGTCCTACCTAAGACCTCTCTGAATAAATGTTTGGAATTTATATGGAAGAAAAAAATAGTATTTGTCTACAGAGATAAAAAGAGAATAATATTTGAGAAGAAGTACAAATATGTAAAAAGAAATAACACTATATTGTATTAGTTCACTAGAGATGCCATAACACGGTACCACAAACTAGGTAACTGAGAACAGAAATTTGTTGTCTCACTATTCTGGAAATTAGAAGTCTAAGATCAAGGTGTTGGCAACGTTGGGTCCTCTGGATGAGAAAGAATTTTCTCTATGTTTCTCTCCTAGCGTCTGGCAGTTTTCTGCCAATCTTTAGTATTCAATTCCCTGGCTTGTAGAAGCATTTCCTCAATCTCTGCCTTTATCTTCACATGGTGTTCTCCCTGTGTGTGTTTGTCACCCAGTTGCCTCTTTTTATAAAGACATTAGTCATATTGGACTAGGGCCTCCCCAGTGATGTCGTTTTCACTTAATTATTTCTGCAAAGACCCTATCTCCAAATAGGTTCACATTATGAGGTATTGGGGGCTAGAACATCAACATATGAGTTTAGGGGGGACACAACTCCACACACAATAAATATTTTTAGAGAATCCCATATGTTAAATATGGCTATACTGTGGGATGTTTTTAGGTTGGAATCAGATGATGGAGGGTCTTTGCACATAATGGAAAGAGTAAATGCTATGAATTAGTGTCAAACTAGAGTTTAATTTCTAGTGGGATGTGACAAGTCTCTATTCTTAAGTTATTTCTACTAACATTCACTAAGTGCTTACTATGGGCTTATTAGCGATGTTAAATCCTTTTTTTTTTAAATTTTTTAATGGTTATTTATTTTTGAGACAGAGAGACAGAGACAGAGCATGAACAGGGAGAGGGTCAAAGAGAGAGGGAGACACAGAATCTGAAGGAGGCTCCAGGCTTCGAACTATCAGCACAGAGCCTGACGCAGGGCTCGAACTCGTGAACTGAGAGATCATGACCTGAGCCGAAGTCAGACACTTAACCAACTGAGCCACCCAGGCACCCTGATGTTAAATCCTTTTTAAGTTAAATGGTTATGATGGCCCTAGAAAGTAGACAATTTATCTCTAGTATACAGATGAAGTAATAGAGGTAACTGGGAGTTTAATAACTACCAAAGCAATTGAGCAAGAGTCAAGAATTAAGTGGACAGCCTTATTCCAAGAATACATGTTCACCCTTCTATTTTATACTGTCCCTAAACATGCTATGCTATCTACCCTTTTTCCAGTCCAATTGTTTTTTGTTTTTGTTTTTTTCTTGACCTGCTCCAAACCTTAGAGTTTAGAGGCTTAAATGAGTTTAAGGCAGGCAAAATACTTGCTCTAGTTGTAATATGTTATTCATATTATTGTTATAATAATTAAGACAAAAAAGGGAAAGGAGAAGAAAAAAAATGAGAGAGGAATATTTGAGACCCGGATGGATAAACTTTTGTGTAATGGGTAAGATGTTTCATGGAAACAACTGGGTAGAACAAACGCACAGATATCACAGGATCTGTCAGGTATCTCCTCAATGAATAAATATCACATGGGAAACCAACCGATGCAGATAATGTTGAGGAAATTGTTACTTAATTAGAATAAGTGACAGAAAGCATACCTCCCAAATTTCTTATTTTGTCATGCAAAATTATATTCCCAGGGCAAGTTGTGTAACAATAGGGTTAAACCAATTGTTAAATGAAGTATGAAGAATACCTTTACAACAATACACTATAACTTGAAAACATACTAGTCAAAAATATTTTACCACTAACCTGTCTTGGTAATGGGTCCAATTACTGTTAATAATTATAGAATTATTGACAAAATAAATAATATTAATTATACCCATAACAGGTCATGCTTCGAGAAGTTCTTCAAATATTCACTTTGCAACACTCTCCTTTCTCTGTTCTCCTAATGATATGTGGAATAGGGAACAAGCCCATATATGATAGGAGCTAATGTGATAACAAAACATGACATGATAATATAACACAACTATACTATTGCAAGCTTTTAATGATTGCCACTTAGAGAGCTAAAAATCACCCCTGCCATTATTCCCAATCATGAGTTGAAAAAAAAAATTCACCTCTGTTAACATGGAAAGGAATGAACTTATCTCTCCCCTTCAGTTCTGCATGAGATGGCTTCTGCTGCATATCTTCCTAAATAGTACTCTATTCCCTCACTGCCCCACACCTCAGGGGTGAGCAGCAGCAGCCTCTTTGGGACCCAGAAGCAAATCTGATTTGTGTGCAAGCTGTCTGAATGATTGTTACAAAACTTCCTCCAGCCTCAATAATGGGCAGGAGAAACAGAAAATGTTGCAAAGTTGTCCTCTCACCTCACATTTCCTTTTTTTATTATCTCGTGTTTTTAGGAAAGCAGGGTATTTTTGTTATTTTCCACCTAGTCTCCATGCTTTCAATGAGGCGGTTCCTTTTGATGCTTTGCATTTCCTTTGGGCTTGTCCCTTTCCAGATACAAGCCTTGACCCACAAGTCTCAGATTACTGCCACCTATTTACATCTTTGGTGCTAATTACAATACTATTTTATGTGACACACTATAATGGCTAAATAGTAAGCTTGCAATGACCTTCAATCTCTTAATCTTTCATATGTACAAAAGCCTTTAAGAGACTCTTCCCCAAATGCAGCACAATCTTCTGACTTTTAGAAGCAGCATTTTAGCAAAAGCTTAGCCCTAATTTCACCGTGAGAACTGTCCTCTTTCCTAATCCTGTCAACCTTCACTCTGACTAGCATCCAGATTAATAGTTATTTAACTGTTGAACAATTATGACAGGTGATTAATTAGTCTCAAGGAGCAGCCACTTGTGCTGCTATTAATCAGCTCATCACCAGACAGAAAGAGAAGGAAAGCAATCTGTATTTGTTACAAAATGGGCTAGGCAGGCATTACTCAGGCAATAAGAAAAGGTCATTGTAGAGCTAAAATCGCAATGAGCAGGTTTTGTGAGATTGATGAGAGAGAATTATTTTCTGTATATATTATGAGAGAGAAAAAAAAATGTTCAACACTGTTTGGTGAAAGAAACTTAATGCATAGAGAACAGATTCCTCCAGATGTGCAAAGCACTTAAATCTTACGCCAGGGGCATAAATTGATATTTCTGAGTTGTGATGTAAAGTTAGGTGTTGACTGTTTCCTTACCAATTCTAAAAATATCATAATGACTACAATTGCTGAATTTGAAAATTAAGTAGAGAACCCATTCGTGATCTATGCCAGATACACTGTGTTCCACCTTCCATTTCTTTCTTACCCTTATTCTCTACAAACTCCTTAGTCTGATCCCTTTACCACCACTCAAATCTGTCCTGCTCCATTCTTCTCATCTTTCGTATAATTATAGACTTCATTAGCTCTTGCCTGGACTATTGAAATAACCTTTTCTTAAAAAAAATTTTTTTAATGTTTATTGATTTTTAAGAGACAGAGAGAGATAGATCATGAGCAGAGGAGGGGCAGAGAGAAAGGGAGACAGAAATCCGAAGCAGGCTGCAGACTCTGAGCTGTCACACAGAGCCCGAAGTGGGGCTAGAACCTACGAACCATGGTGAGATAATGACCGGAGCCGAAGTCGGGTGCTTAACCAACTGAACCACCATGGTGCTCCATGAAATAACCTTTTCTTGACAAGTGTTTTATATACCTCATTGTAGTCTTGGTGTTTTGTTTCCCCTATAATTATAATTGGAGTGTGGAATCTTTCCGATTAAACCCACAAATGAGATCCTGTCAAAGTCATTGACATGATTGTGGACCTCTTCCTCGAGATACAATATCATGGTTGAAAACATTGTTCTGAAATAAGACTACCTGGCTTGAATTCTTCTTCTTTTTCTCACTAGCTGTATGATCTTGGGCAAGTCACACAACCTTCATTTTACTCATTTGAAAAATGAGGATAATAATATTTATGTCATAAGGAGCATATACATTTAAAATGGATTAATACATATAAAGGACTTAGAACTATCTATGGAATATATGTGTATTCCAGATACAGATAAATGTTAGCTATTATTATCTATAGCCATGTACCTAGCCCCATTTTTTGAATACACAAAGTAAATCTGCACCTTCACACCTCCGATCCTTCTGTTTCCTTTGTTAGAACTCTAATATGCACTTCTCTTTCCTACTTACATTGTGAATAGACTGTCATCTTCAGTATTCAGTTTAAGACAGTCACCTTCTCTAAGATGTCTTAGATATCTGTCTGGACAGAAATGTACATCCCCATCACCCTGCCTTCTTTCTGTGTCATGCTGTTCAATTCCTCTCAATCACCTGCAACACTTGATTGCATTTAATATTGCTGATTCTAGAGATTAAATTCCTTGTGATGAAGAATGTGATTTTTTCCCCATCTATATTGCCAAGAACAATGCCTACCAGGCAGTAGGAATTTAATCAGTAATTTAATTGAGGAAAGATTGACTGGGCAAGTGGAGAAACTAGCTTTATCAGATAAAATATCCAATGAAATAGGTATCCCTTGACAAACTTAAGATAAAACAAGGAGTTGATACCCTGATTCATATGCTTAAATCAGTATCCACTCTCTGGGGTTTGCTGTAATTGGACCTTGGAGAGAATATTCTGGATTGGAAAAATTAGGGGCTTGAAAACTCTTTGAATCACACTTCCTATTAAAATTACTATCATGTAGGGAATGTGATAAAAAATAAAACTAAATAGATGAGGTTTCTCCTAGCAAATTGTCAAATGATGTTGCTGATTGCCAGATCATCTCTTTATGAGGCTCCTCTGGGGCACCAGGGAATTACCAATCACCTACAGCGGGCTGGTCTTAATGTTTCCAATTATCCAAATGAAGGTACAGAGCCTGTCTGAGGAGCTATGCCATCCTCATCTTTCCTCCTTTTTAGAAGCTCCACCTCAGATGCTGGTAACACCTGTGTGGGAAAAAAGGTGCTTGCACTTTTCATTTTCCACATTAATCATAATTCATACAGCAAGCACTTGGGGTGTCACAAGCACAGGCTTATGACTTCAGGTGGGTAATAAACAGCAGGGGCAGATCAACTTTATAAACACCAAAGACGCTATTTTCATGTGGTTCAATTTACCCCTCCCTGTGTGCATGGGTTTAACTATACCAGAATCGGCTTTTGCGAAGCACCTGAGGAAGTACTTAAACTTAATTGTACTCTGTGCTCATTACTGGAATAGTTAATCAGGTGCAAACTAGGGCAAAGGCCTTTGGGACTTCGCTCCCACTGGAGCACTCTGGTATAGGGTCCCAACACCCAGCAGAACCCTATTTTTGACTGTATGACGTATTATATGTTAATGATAAAAATATGGTTTTCTTGCTAAGATTGTTGATCCTACAGAAATAGCATCAAACATTATATCAAGTAGTTCCCTTACATTAAGACTACTTTATAAAAGATCTTATTTGAGCAACTCAAACAAAATGTTAGAAAAGGGAGAGGAGTCTGAGTGCCTGGGTGGCTCAGTGAGTTAATCTTCCAACTCTTGATTTTGGCTCAGGTCATGATCTCACTGTTTGTGAGATTCAACCCCGCATTGGGCTCCACGCTGACAGCACAGAGACTGCTTGAGATTCCGTCTCTCCCTGTCTCTCTGCCCCTCCCCTCTCTCAAAATAAATAAATAAACTTAAAAAGAAAAGGGAGAGGAGAAAGTAAACAAATGGACAATTAGATGGGAGGCTATGAAATAAATATAAGGAATTGCTATCCACATACTAGGAGTCTGGCTATATCCTTCCTGCCCAGGCACTGCTATAAACTGTAGTAAGGAGAAAGACAGGTTTTGGTGTCTCCAGATATAATTTGAGGTTAGTTTCACTAGTTTTGTAAATTTAGGTTAATATCCTTTCTGAGCCTCAGTTAACTTTCTATCAAATGGTTATAATAAAACTCACCCCACATGGGTTGTCACAAACACCGACGAGATCATGAGAAACTTGTACTGTTAACCTCCAAGGTATTATTTTCATGTCTTGTTTAGATTTGGTAGAGCTGATTTGGACTCAATTAAGTTAGTCACACTAAGAATGGAGTCAGTTTTGCCATAGTTTCTTTCATAGGGACACAGAATCTAGGTGAGTATTGCCGTCGCAATACTTCACAGTTAAACCCAATTTTTTTTTCTTCCTTTACAGTTTCACATTAATGAGAAAATAGAGGGGCACCCGGTTGGCTCTGCTGGTTAAGCATCTGACTCTTGATATCAGCTCAGGTCATGATCACACAGTTTGTGGGATCGAGCCCCATGTCAGGCTCTGTGCTGACAGCATGGAGCCTGCTTGGTATCCTCTCTCTCACTCTCTCTCTGCCCTTCCCCTGCTCACGCTCTCTCTTTCCCTCAAAATCAATAAATATTACAAAAAGAAGAGGGAAATAGAAAGTAGTCCTCCCCAGTCAGCAGTGATAATTGGATCACCTGTAATTATCTGTCATTATGGGGCCCATAATGGAAGTACAGTTCTCACTTTGGGGCACTCTCATATTTGCAAGAGCGCTGGTTGAAGATCTAATGAATGCATCAATGCAAGCAACCTTAAACATCCTTTTAGGCATTTAAACATATATGAACAGAACATCATAATATTGCAACACTTAAGAAGTTGGCATTCACTTCATCCTCTTTCTCTTTGGGATGAATTTCCTGGTTCTTCATAAGTCAAAATAAGTTTTGGACTGGATTTCACTGTATGTTTCCTCTGGCCAGTACACACCCTAACAAGAAGTTTTCCCCCTGAATTTGCTAAATGTCTGTCTGTTTCAAACACTTGACACACTGTTGTAAAATGATTCTCCAATTGACCCATGTATTTGTCTTCTGCCACTCAACTTCCAATTATATTTAAAGTATTCTCCGTTATAGTGCTGAGTGTAAGATTGTCCAGAAAATTTAGGATTGTTCCAAAAGATTCATTATTAATATATTAGATTACTAATATTAGATTAATTATTAGATTAATATATTAGATTACTATATATTAATATATAGTATATTAATATTATACTATATTAATATATAATATATATTATATATATTATATTAATTATTATTATATATATTTATATATTAATTATATTAATTCTAATTAATTAGATTCATTATTAATATATTAGATTACTAATATTAGATTAATTATTAGATTAATATATTAGATTACTATATATTAATATATAGTATATTAATATTATACTATATTAATATATAATATAATATATATTATATATTATATTAATTATTATATATATTTATATATTAATTATATTAATATATAATTAGATTAATATATTAGATTACTAATATATTAGATTCAGTATTAATATATTAGATTACTTTATTATATAGCATAGTAGGTTGTATATATATTAGTAGATATAGTATATAACATATTAGGGTAAGATATATGCATTATATTCATAGTACTCTTCTCCTTTGGGACTTCATAGTATACACAAAATTCACTGAGATTTCATATAGTAAAGAAATAGGCAATACTTTGAGTAACATGGTATTTCCATCAAGAGCTTTGTCGTGGCCACCTTTATGATGTCACCCATTTCTCTCCTTCATACACATAACACTGGATCCTGATAAATGTTTCTCTAAAACCAGAAAATTAGTTTCTAAAAATCACTATGTGCCAGGTATCTTCATATACAAACTTTCACAATAGCCTTGTAGCTTAGGCATCATTAAAACTAGTTTACTGATAAAGAAACAGATATACCAAGAAGGCAAATGACAATCCAAAGCTATAAAACTAGCAAGCGTTGGTCCTGGAATTTAAATTCAGGGCTTACTAACTGTGAAGTGAATCAGGTTTTCCCAACGTTGTTTGAAGGAAAAACTTAACACAGTCATTAACCCAGGAAGTAATCAAAATGGAAGAATTATGTGGGGGTGGGGAGGATGGGAAATAAACTTGAAGGAAAAAAAAAAGGGTAGCCACAAATAACAATTGGAATTTGAAATAAACCATTAGCTGTAGAAATACTGCGCTTTTTGAAAGAAAAGGAACTAACAACTACTGAGGGTGTGTTTGATCTTTACTCTGTAAAATGAGTATTGATCTTCTTACTTTCCCCATGAGTACCCTGAGGCTCAGAGGGTTAGGCAACTTCTCTAAACTAAGTAGTGGCACAGAGAGTTATACTTGTAACTGTACAATATTGGAGGGTCTGTGCCCTTTACTATGATGGGCTGTGTTCTTATCAGAATAATGAATGCCTCAAATGTCTTCCAATTCTCCTGATTTATGTTAAAGTGTTTGATACATTTAAATGAGACATAAGACAAATGTAAGCTTACATAATGGTATGTGTTCCCAGTCTAAATCTTGGTACACATGGCAAGGACAAAGGAAAGATTTGTGTTGCTTAATCATGAACTCATGGAGTTAGGAGCTAAACTCAGTTGAGGACTCAGTACCTAAATATGAGGAAAATCTGTTTGCTTGACGATTGGCAGCTTTGTCTGATTCTTGGCACTGAGATAATATGAACAGGTGTGAAGTAAACAACTCCAACTTCATTTTAAATTTCTAACATCAAAACTTCAGAGCTCCCCTAGTGCTATGAAATCTCTATGCTTCTCTTCTACTTACACTCCCAGCCAGGTTCCATGGTGTGTAATGATCATCTGTTAAGTGCTAAGATTTCTGAGTATTTAACAGACTATTAAAAGGCAATAAGAACTTGAGTTCTTAACCCTTTTATGCTGTGGACTCCTTTGGCGATCTTGAGAAGTACATGGGCTTTTTCTCAGAGGAATGTTTGTAAGTGACTTCAAATTCATAAAATAAAATGCACAAATCAATCACTTGCATTCCAATATATTTGTCCAAATATTTTCCTAAAAAGTTATTACTACAATATTGTTTTATTCTTTTTAAATTCATCAAATAGCAAGATACTATAGCAGGTTTATGCCATAATTTCAAAATAGTGATAATTGCTAAAGATATTTCAATGTATCTGCACCCTGTAATGTGATATGAAGATACCTATAACAATCTCTGTTGGTAATAAAGTCACAGGTACTGCTAAGATTATTTGTTATATATATTATCAATATTTATCATTGAAAGAAACACTAAATTTCAGTTGGTGGTAGTAAAATTAATTTTTTTCTATGTAATTTTAAAAGCACTCTGAATCTATCTGCAGACTACCTGGGATCTAGCAACTCCTGAAGTCTTTGCTGTTTGCTTTGGTAGGCACTTCGCATACATTATCTCTAATCCTCATAACATCCTATGAGGTAGGAGGATTAAGTATCCCTTCTTTTACAGATGAAGATGTTCAATTTCAGAGAAGTAAGTGACTCGCTCATGCTTACACAAATGAGTGATGAGCTGTTATTCCAACCAAAAATCTGCTTCACCCTATCTACTTTCCATTCTTTACATTCTGTCTAAAAACACATATTTACATGGGTAGGAAAAAATGGCTACGTTTAATACATGGGTATACAGATAACACCTATCTAATCAGTATTTTTATTGATTATTTGGAATTTGCTAAAATTTTTTAAAACATTTTTCTCTTCAGTATACTATGCAGTCCACTTAAAATCATATTTATATTGTGCTTCTTCTTTTGTTGAGTTTGCATATTTTATAGCTTTGCCCCAAACCCACTTTAAGCTATCAGTTCCCATGAGATAGGATCCAACATTATGACATCATTGGAGGATGTCATCAAAAAGACATGACTGCCAGGAGCAAGAAAATAATATCCACTCTTACTACTTTTGTTCCACTTAGTACTGGAAGTTCTAGCCACAGCCATCAGACAACAAAAATAAATGAAAGGCATCCAAATTGGTAAGGAACAATTAAAACCTTCACTATTTGTATATGACCTGACACTATGTAAAGAAAACCTTTAAGATTCCAACAAAAACTACCAGAACTGATAAATCAATTCAGTAAAGTCATAGGATACAAAATGAATGTACAGAAATCCATTGCATTTCTATACACCAATAATGAAGCAGCCGAAGGAGAAATTAAGAAAATACCATTTGCAATTGCATCAAAAAGAATAAAATTCCTAGAAATAAACCTAAACCGAAGAGATGAAAGACCTGTACTCTGAAAATTATAAAATGTTAATGAAAGAAATTCAAGATGAAGCAAAGAAATGGAAAGACATTCCATGCTCATGGATTGGAAGAACAAATATTGTTAAAATGTCTATACTACCCAAAGCATCTACATATATAATGGAGTCCCTATCAAAATACCAATAGCATTTTTCACAGAACTAGAACAAACAATCCTACAATTTGTATGGAACCACAAAATACCCTAAATATTCAAAGCAATTTTGAAAAAGAAAAAGCTGGAGGTATCACAATTTCAGACTTCAAATTATATTACAAAACTGTCGTAATCAAAAGAGTATGATACTGGGACAAAAACAGACACACAGATCTATAGGATATAATAGAAAGCCATGAAATAAACCCACAATTATATGGACAATTAATCTTTGACACAGGAGACAAGAATATGCAATGGAAAAAAGACAGTCTCTTCATCAAAAGCTGTTGGGAAAACTGGACAGCTACATGCCAAAGAATGAAAATAAGACCACTTTTTACACCATACACAAAAATAAAACTCAAATTGGTTTAAATATTTAAATGTGAAACCTAAAACCATAAAAATCCTCGAAGAGAGTAAAAGCAGTTTCTCTGACATTGATCATAGTAATATCTTTCTATGTCTGTTTCCTTAGGCGAGGGAAACAGAAGCAAAAATAAACGGTTGGAACTAGGTCAAAATAAAAAGCTTCTACACAGCAAAAAAACAAAACAAAAGAAAAACAACCAACAAAACTAAAATACAGCCTACTGAATGGAAGATAATTTTGCAAATGACATATCCAGTAAAGGGTTAGTATCCAAAATATATAAAGAGCTTATACAACACCCAAAAAACAAACAATCCAGTTAAAAATGGCAGAAGACACGAACAGACATCTATCCGAAGAAGACATACAGATGGTCAACAGACACATGGAAAGATGCTCAACATCACTCATCATCAGGGAAATGCAAATCAAAACTACAATGAGATATCACCTCACACGTATCAGAATGGCTAAAACCAAAAACACTAGAAACAGCAAGTGTTGGCAAGGATGTGGAGGAAAAGGAACCCTTGTGTACTGTTGATATGAATACAAACTGGAGCAGCCACTGTGGAAGACTATTTGAAGTTTCCTCCAAAAATTAAAACTAGAGTGGTGCCTGGGTGGTTCATTTGGTTAAGCATCTGACCTTGGCTCAGGTCATGATCTCACAGTTCGTGAGTTAGAGCCCTGCGTTGGGCTCTGTGCTGACAGCTCAGAGCCTGGAGCTTGCTTCGGATTCTATGTCTCCCTGTACCTCTGTCCCTCCCCTGCTTGTGCTCTGTCTCTCTCAAAAATGAATAAATGTTATAAAATTAAAACTAAAACTACCCTACAATCCAGGAATCACACTTCAGGGTATTTACTCAAAGAATACAAAAACACTAATTACTAGGGATATATGCACCCCTATGTTTATTGCAGCATTATTTACAATAGCCACAGTATGGAAGCAGCCTAAGTGTCCAGAAATAGATGAATGGATAAAGAAGAATATATATAATAGTATATTATTCAGCCATAGATAAAGTTGAAATTTTGCCATTTGCTACAACATGGATGAATCTAGAGGGTATAATAGTAAGCAAAATAAGCTGATAAGAGAAAGACAAATACCATATGATTTCACTCATTTGTGGAATTTAAGAAACAAAAAAAATGAACAAAGGAGAAAAATAGAGAAACCAAAAGCAAACTCTTAACTATAGAGAACAAACAGATGGTACCAGAGGAGAGGTGGGTGAGGGCTGAGTGAAATAGGTGAAGGGGATTAGGAGTGCACTTGTCTTGATGAGCACTGAGTAATGTATAGAACTTTTGGATCACTGTGTTGTACACCTGAAACTAATTTAGCACTGTATATTAACTACACTGGAATTACAATTTTTAAAAAAGGACATGACCACAGATTGACCTGTGAACTGGACCCAGGTATTCGGAGGCTCCTCATCCACTGCCTTTTCCTTGGAATGTGGGTTCTCGTCTTTCTCTGAAGCTGTTCCAGACATGGCCTTGAGATGGTGATGGGGTCTTGAAAACAACATACATACCTCTTTATAATAATTTTTAAGATTTGGTGGGCATGTGCAGAGATCCACTCAGCTTGTTGTTGCGCAAGACAAACCTCATGTGTAAGTTCCCTTTGCTTATTGAAACTGCCACCTACCAACCTTGAGTGGTCTCTTTCTTCTGTCTCCCCCTGCCCTCTGAGTTCAGGGGCCAGTTTCAGATTACACCTGGGAAACTCCTGAGAGTGTTGTGACCCAACAGATATACAGAGAATAGGCACTTAGTCTTAGTTGGTCCACATATGGGTACCTGAAAGAATAACCTTTAGATTGTTTTGTGAAACTCAGTTCATTCTTTAAACTGCCACCATGCCAATCTGAAAAGCAAACAAATCTGACTTAACTCCACTTAGCATAAAGCCCTCAAGGTCTATCCATGTTGACACGAATGGCAAGATTTCACTCTTTTTATGGCTTAATAATATCCCATGGTGTTTATCTTTGTATGTGTATCTGTGTGTGTATGTGTGTGTATGTGTGTATGTATGCATGTATATAAATATATATACCACATTTTCTTCATCTATTGATCCATCAATGGGCACTAAAGTTGCTTCATTTCTTGGCTGTTGTAAACAATGTTGCAGTGAACATGGGGGTGCATATACCTTTTCAAATTACTGTTTTTGTTTTCTTTGTATAAACACCCAGAAGTTGAATTGCTATATCATATGGTAGTTCTATTTTTTATTTTTTGGAGGAAACTCCCTATTCTTTTCCATAGTGACTGCACCAATTTATATCCCCCTCAACAGTGTACAAGAGTTCCCTGTTTTCCACATCCTTACTGACTCTAGTTAATTTGGGGGCTTTTGATAGCCATTCTAAGAGGGATGAGGTGGTATCTCATTGTGGTTTTGGTATGCATTTCTCTGATGATTAGTAATGTTGAAAATCTTTTCATGTACCTGTTGACTATCTGTATGTCTTTTGGGGGAAAAATGTATGTTTAGATCTTCTCATTTTTCATTGATTGATTTTTTGCTGTTGAGTTGTATGAGTTATTTATATATTTTGGGTATTAATGTCTTATCAAATATATGATTTGCAAACATGTTCTCCCATTCATTAGTTTTCATATTCATTTTACTAATGGTTTTCTCTGCTACATAGAAGCTTTTAGTTTGATGTAGTTCCACGTATTTATTTTTGCTTTTGTTTTCTTTGCTTTTAGTGTCAAATTAAAAAAAAATGATTTCTAAGACCGACATCAAGTTGCTTAATGCCTCTATCTTCTCCTAGGAGTTTTGTGGCTTTAATCTATTTGGAGTTAATTTTTGTGCATCGTGTAAGACAGTTGAGCAGTTTCATTCTCATTATGTGGCTGCCCTATTTTCTCAGCACCATTTATTGAAGAGACTGCCCTTTCATCATTGTATATTCTTGCCTGTTTTGTTGTAAGTTAATGGACTATTTATGAGAGAGTTGATTGCTGGGCTTTCTATTCTGTTCCATTGATCAATGTTTCTGTTTTTATGCCAATACTATACTGTTCTCAATACTATAGCTTTGTAATATATTTTGAAATCAGGTTAGGTGAAGTCTCTAGTGTTCTTCTTTCTCAAGATTGCTTTATCTTTTGGGGGCCTTTTGTGGTTCCATACAAATTTTAGAATGGTTTTTTCTAATTTTGTGAAAATGCCACTGGAATTTTGATAGGGGTTACACTGAATCTGTAGATTGTTTTGGGTAGTATGGACATTTTCACATTAATTCTACCAATCCATAACCATGAAATATCCTTTCATTTGTTTGTGTCTTTTTCAGTTTCTTTCATCTCTGCCTATTCAAAATACCCTTCAAAACTTAGCTGACACTCCATGAAGGTCATTACTACTTTTTATGGCCCTATTGAACTCTTGTTTCTCTGAATGGCTTCTCTAGCATATTTCCAGTCTAGACTGTGGAATTTGATGCCCATAGCTCCTTATCTTTAACTATTTTAGTCTTATTTGTTAACCAAGTTGTGAACCTCAAATCTTGGTTTCTTCTCTGCCCTACTGTAATTCAGACACATTCTAGTTGCTAGATACACAGAGGGCTGTGAAGGGCAGGATAAAGGAGGAGGGAGAAATGTTGACAAACAAATATTTATTGATTTAGTATTTATTGATTGATCCTCTACACTATAAAATAAGAAAATTAGGATGGCATTTGAATTAGCAAAAAGAATCACATAGTACCTGTGTTTGATAATGACTAAACTGAGTAATCATAAAATCAATTTATTTTCTGTGCATCTCCTGTGATAGAATGTTACAGTAATAATTTATTGATCTATGGGTTAGAAGTGCTACAAATGGTTGTGTGATATCAGCTTTTTCAGTCACTGGAATATTATGCCTGAGATATTACAAGACTCAGTCAGTTGTTTTGGTCCTGAGGTTGCTGCATGAATGGCAACGAAATTCTCATCTAATGGAATTTCCTACCTATAATCATTTACTACAAGACCGTGGCTTAACTCTGCCACTAAGTTTGTCTTGGTATAAGCAGGATGCATTTCAGTGATTCAACTAAGAAGATCACAAAAATAGCATTTTCTAAGTTCCAAGTTAAAAACTGTTTTCTTAATAACGTTTGAAACATCACATATAGCAAGTTTTTAATTTAAAGTCGGGAGTCATGTTTTCCATACCATCCTATCCTCCTTCCTATTTTAGTAAAATGCTGGAGAAGGGGTCTGGCAACCATGCAGCAGCTACCTCTTCATTTATCATCTAAGTCACTGCTACTGGTAGAAGTACTGGATTCTTTTTTTTTTTTAATGTTTATTTATTTTTAAGAGACACAGAGCATGAGCGAGGGAGGGGCATTTATTTGCTGTCTGCACAGAGGCCAATGCGGGGCTCAAACCCACGGACCGTGAGATCATGACCTGAGCCTAAGTTGGACACTTAACTGGCCAATCCACCCAGGTGCCCCAGAAGTACTGGATTCTTGAATAACCAGCCATGTTAGTTTGAGTTTATTATTCAAGGAGAAATCCCATCTTTTATTTAGTCCTTCACTTTTATTTCTTTATTTTTCTACTTATTTGTTTATTTTTATTTTTTTGAGAAGAGAGAGCAGGGAGAGACAAAAGGAGAGAGAGGGAGAATCTTAAGCAGGCTCCACATTGAGTACAGAGCCCGATGTAGGGCTCCATCCCATGACCCTGGGATCATGACCTGAGCCGAAATTAAGAGGCAGATGCTCAACTGACTGCACCACCCAGGCACCCCTACCCCTTCACTGTTAAAACACAGTCTCCTGTCGTCAAATAATTGAGGCTTCTTTGTTATCCTTTCACTGAAAACAAGGTTTCCTCTTCTTTCCCTGTAGTCCTATTCATCAGAAGTATTCATATGACTACCCATATAGGACTCCAGCTCTGATTGCTCACCTTGAGTTTCAGACCAACTATCTTCTCAGCATTTTCTTCAGGGTGTGCTACTGATATGTCAAACTGAAATTTTCCTCAGAGTCTGGTCATCAACTTTGCTGCCCCAAACCCATCCCCATGCATTTGCCTTCTCAGATGGTGATCTAGGGAACTACTCAAGTCAAAAACCTGGAAAACCCTCTTGATTCTTTCTCTTTTTCACACCATTCACCCTCTCCTGCACTGGATTTTTTCACATGGTCCTACTGATTTTATTTGAGAAATGTCATTTGAACTTCTATAACCTCCATGCGAATATCTATTCAAAACTCAGCCTCATCTTCTCCTAGTTAGAATACTATAATAGCTGCTGGACTGAACTCTCACTGTAAGCAAATGCATAAACAGGGAGTTTTCTTACTCTCTCAAACCTGAGCTGTGGTCAAAGGCAACCCACATCACAAAGTCAAGGAGTCACCTGCAGTTGAGACCAATCCACCAAGCCCAGCTTTTGGAGAGACGCAAGGGCAGAACCAGTTCAATTGCAAAACATTGTCATTTCCTTTTCTCAGTTACAAGAAAAGCACCTTGAAGGAAGATGCTATAGGGCAGAAAGTGTTGATCTTGCACAAAATGCAGTGTTCCTATTAAAAGACTTTCCACTCCCTATATCCAAATGAGGTGATTTCTAAGGGAATCAACCATGAGATTGAGGATGTCTACAACCAGCACACTGATTTCACAGTTCCAGGGTGGGCCCGTGTTTAGTCTGTGTTTGCTCATCTGAGATGGGTGTATGTGCAGGGGATGTGAAAAATGGTCCCAGAGCAGAGAGAGATGGCTTCAGTGGAGCATCCTGAACTCCCCCTCTTTGATCTGATACAGACAAAGGAGAGGTGAGTTTCTCTTGGTTTTAGTTGACATTGAACAAAGGTGGTCTCCAGGCTGAGGTAACCCCAGAAGCAAGGGGCTGAAGTGTGCACTGTGGGTAGGGATACTAGGATGTGAGAAGTGGACTCCCTCATGCTAGCACTGTGTCCTACATAGGGTCCCACGGGCTCTTTAAAAAATCTCTCACATGCATTCCTCAGGAGAGCCAAACTTGTTTACTTACCACAGAGAGTAAAACTCTCACTCAGATACAACAAACCCACTGAAGTGCTTCTGTCTTCCCTCTGCTGCTCTCCTAGTCCCATCAGCCCCTCTTCCCCTTACAGTTTTTGCCTTTAGTTCTACTATATGTTATGCATATTAAATAAATTATATTTTCTTTTTCTTTAACATAGTTGGAGTCATAATATATATGCTAGCTAGCTCATGTTTTAATTAATTAATTAATTTTTAAAAGTTTATTTATTTTGAGAGAGAGTGTGTGATCAGTGAAGGGGCAGAGAAAGAGGGAGAGAGAGAGAATCCCAAGCAGGCTTTGCTGTTGTCAGTGAAGAAACCGATGAGGGGCTCGAACTCACAAACTGTGAGATCATGACCTGAGGGAAATCAAATGTCGGACACTTAACTCTCTGAGCCACCCAGGTGTCCCAGCTTATGTTTTAATTTACAGAGGAATATGTATGCATACGGAGCAAATTTTTTAGAACAATACAAATGGATATAAAGTGGAAAAAAAACCTCTCCCCTATATTTAGTTCTTTTCTTTAATGATTAACATTATAGTTTAAATTAACATAGTTTAGTTTTTAAAAGCTTTAAAAAGTTCACATTTACCCTCCCTTCTGTCCTTTCACTTTCCTTCCAGCTCATTCTTAAAATTTTATAATGATACGATGTTTGTATCCCATTCTATAATTATTAGGTTTTATTTGCATAGTTATCTATTAAGTATAAAAATTTTTAAATAAATAAATTTTGTTTTGTTTTTCAGAAAGTCTGTTAGGACTTTCTTCTCTTTGCTTTTGTTGTAGTAATATTTTCTGGTTGTCAGAAAAATGCTACTATGGATGGAAAGACAACATCAGTGCTTGGTTACCATTTCAAATCAGAAGTCCTATAAATACCTTTAATAATTGGGCAGAGGAGAGAGATCCTCCTTCTCCTATTACATTAATGATGATAATAAATTTGAAAGCCAATCTCACTTTCCAAATTAAGTCGTTGGCTGTTTTAAGTAAAAGAGAATAAAGAATGTTAAAACAGGCCAAAAAAAAATCTTATGCTTTAAATTCCTTTTGAAAAAAAGATTTAAATGTGTCTGGGAGGATTGTTTCCAAAGTGCTTTACAGTGGGAATTACTTTTTATTTGTTTACAATCTTTGTTCTCCTGTCCCCTTGAAATGGACTGAAACATACCCCTTTTGGAAAAATGAGGAGTAAGGCTTTTCCTGCTATAGAAACTTCTGTGATTGCCTGTGCTTCGCAAAGAATGACATTTAGCTAACATGCTGTAAATGAACTGTAGCCTCAAGCCTTCCTAGCTAGGATTCATCATTTGGCTAGGATGCGTGAATATTCAAGGCATGGCCAGGAAAGGTGCAAGCCTCTGGGGTGGTGGCATGGGCTTCTCATAATTTAAAATGGAATAGATATAAGCAAACCCATTTCTCTGGGACCTTTATAGCTTCCAAGTGAATTATTTTTGTCCATAAAACAGAGAACCTGCTGTGTGATATTTGTAAACAGCAATTTTGTTCGTAAAAACAACATAAACCTTTTATGTGCCTGATGCCCATTTGCTAACTGCTTTTTGTTGAATGTGTCTCACATACCAATGAATGCTAGGACAGAAAAGATATGTTCTATGCAAATATTGTTTGCCACCAGTTGCTATGATTAATCAAATAGGGCCATCTATCTAATAAAATTACATCTCATGCAAATTCATGGTGGCTGTACCACAGCTGTCTATAACTGCTGCTCATGCTGCTGCTGCCACACAGCGTGTATTATCCTCTCGTGTGTGCAGTTCCTGGGTGCTTTGTATAATACATATGGTAAGCCTAGGGACTGCTAATACTTCCTTTTTTCGTCTTAGCATCTTTTAGTCAATGGTGTCTGCAGGGGTCCATCCAGAGAGGAAGTAGTATTTCCTCTCTAGTCTGGAAATGCAATTGCAACTCTGTTTTGTGTCATGGAATTAAAGGGGAAAAGAGAGACTCTGGGCCTCCGATCTTACCAACATTTGATTGCAATTGCTATAATGAGAATTATTGAACCAGTAAGGTAGCAGACTAACTGTGTACATCTGGCCTGCTCATCTGTTTCTGAAGATTGGGCCTCAGATGGGGCCTCAACACAAGAGTTCTATGTTGGCCTCAGTAGCTGAAGTCTGCTTTTCTTTTAATTTTGTTTGGTTGGCCCATTCCTGTCTTCATTAGACGAAGTCCTCCCCTAATAGCACACATTAGTAGAAACAGCACAGGATTTGGATTGCAGCTCTGCCATTTTCTAGTTGCACTAGCTACTTAATCTTTCTGAGTCCATACTCCTCAACCTTTGTAGACCTGCCCAAACTGGCATTGTTTTTTGACTGTTTTGAGAACAGCTTTCCAGGAAGTCTTCCCTGATCCTGAAAGAGTAAATCAACAATATCTTTTATGATCCTTTATAATGGATTGCATATGCTTACTATAGTCTTGGGTGTTCTATGCTATCCTGTATCTGCCACCTATCTTTGTCTTTCTAGAACTCTGGGCCCTTTAAAATAAGGTTCATTATTTTATCCCTGTATGCTTCAGAATGCCTGAAACATTTTGGTGATTAATGAAGAGTTATTAAATAAATATATACTGACACACTCAGGTTACAGAAAAAAGACTAATTTATGTATTTCCCCCCTCTATCCGATTAGCAAGGAGTCATTTTCACATTTTTAGGACCGCCTGGAAGTGTAATTTGTTATTTGAGGGTAAAGGAAGGATCAAGAAATAATTCCCTGGGGTCATACAGAAAACCCTGGGTTCTCACTGTTCAGAAAAATTTAAAAAGTGCCCATTGATTTTAAATTTATTATAGTTGCCAGTGCTTGTGCTTACTCACATGGGCTATTGATAATTATGCTATTTCATTCTCCCTATGCTGGATGTGGATACCTACTGAGTCCTAGTCCCTAAAACATCCATGGAATTGATTAACCTCAAGTTTCAACTTCCCTTGGAGTGCTGTATACCAGTGATGGCCAAAGAGCACCTCCAGGAACACATAATACTCAGTGTTCTCTCAGGTAATGGGGAGACAACCCTCTACCCACTGGTTGTGTGGCAACCCTGTATTTTCCAAATTGTTAGCCAATATACCCAGATAAACAAAGGCCAGGCCATGTAACGCATGGGGAGTGATGGCATTTAGAGTGCACTAAGAAACATGAGATATTAATCCCGTATTCCAGCCTCTGCTTGATAAAAGAACCCAGAGAGTCACTATGGCAAATGGAAGAAATGAGGGGAAACTTTATCTTTCTTATTCCTACAGCAACTAGAACAAGACAGAAATTAATTCAAAAAATTATCTTACCGTGATTGTATGAATTAGTTTATCAACGAAATGTAATGTCCCACATCATAAAGTTATCCTGATGATTACATATGATAGGCATCATCTGCTCTCACCTTTTCAAAGTCTTGTACTGCACAGCATTATGATTGTGCACAATAAGTGTTTGACCATGCTGCAACCCTTGCCCCATTGTGTTTGTGTGCATTGTGTCAAATGTTTGGGATGTTAATCAAACCCCAATTAATGACTTCAGGTCCCCTGAAGCTTAAAGTTCTCCCCAGGAACGCTTCAGTCACTTGCCACCTGCATTTCTCTAAGCTGTCAGGGCATCATTTCTAAAACATTAATATTGTTACTGTATTAGTGACAATCTACAAGGTAACATCCATAGGAGCAGCAGTGGACAGTATATAGTAGGTTATTGACAGCTTGGGCTTTGGCTCATGTAGACATGATTCTTGTCCCAACTTTATCATCTTCTAGAGTTGTAACATTGGTGACCCACCAGCCCCTTTAAGATTCAGTTTCCTTAACTTTAAGGCAAGAGTAATAGCAGTATCTACCTCATAGAGTTGTAATGATGATTACAAAAGATAATGCATCTATAGCTCTTAGCACATTACCTTGCACATAATAAATATTAGTTATTAATAAAATAGAAAGTCATTGTTTCTCCTATGAAGATAACCCAGTTCATGTGTATATCACTTGGTGTGGCTCTGTCCTTTCCACCTATGTAGCAGTACAACTGTATGTAAGAGAAATTTTAATATCTGTGTTGCTATTGACCTTCTTTTTTCAGTACACACATACTGACTACCCATGTTCTGACAAGTTTGAGGCCAAGCTAGAACATTATCTTCTGTTCTTAAGGTGTTTCTCGTGGATAAAAAAGAACAGTCAAGTCATGATAATTCATTGAGATAAATATTATTTATTAAGTAATTTAAGAAATGTGTGCTGAGTGACTCTCTGGTAGTTATGGTTATGGGCTGGAATGAGGCATGACTTAGAGAATGAAGAGCAAGAAAGACCTCATGGCTTGAATTACTAAGGAAAGACTTCTTGCGGTGAGAATCTTTGATCCGAGTCTTGAGAAGTCGGTAGGCTGTAAAGAGGGTTCGGAAGAGTCTTCTAGACAGTGAGAAACAAATACAGACACAGATAGGAGTGTCTCTGAGTAGTGGAACTGGCTGAAAATGAGCAGGAAGAGGTCGAGGAGAACCATAAATGAAGAAGCTTTTATAAAATGCCAGGAAGGATGAGCTTTAATCTAAACGAAAAATAAAGCTCTTGAAAGGTGCACAATGACGGGAACTTTCTGATTTCAAAGAAGTATGCTCTGACATTGTTCTGGGGGCCTGCAACCTCACCTTTTTCTTTAGTGTGAAGGCGTATGACAATGGCAGTCGACCCGTAACTTTTGATAGAGCAGCAGGGACAAAGTCTGTTAGAACCAAAAGTCATGGGTAGCTGAACAGTAGTTAGGAATTAGAGCCCTGTCCTTTAGGAGGTTATGGTTGGTGGTAAAGTGGGAAGACATCTGAATGATATAATTTCCATATCCCATAATTTAATATAATTTGAAACAAAACTTGTGTGCCCACTCCATATCAGGCATTACAGGTACTTTATTTTATCACTTAAATCCAACCATTCTGAAGCATTTATGCAATGTTGTCTTAAAGCAGAAACCCAGGTGATAGCGTGGAGTCCAAAAAAATTGGGACTTGTCAAGGACCACATAGACTGGAGGGGAATTCAGACCTGTCTGGATCCGACACCCGTTCTCTTTCCCTTCACCAGTTAGTCACAATGGGTATGAACCAGTCAGGGAAATACCCTTGTTATCTGTCACTGGGAATTGCATTGATTTTAGGGAAGAGGGTTGAAAACAACTAAAGAAGAATAAAATACTGTGACAGGAGTTAAAGGTGAGGACACATGCCCCTGGAGAGGTAGAGGCAGTGCCTCTTTAGAAGACAGTTCCACTGCAGTAGACATTGCCTGGCAGGTGCCATTGCACAGACTTACCAAGGAAAGACAAGCAGGTGATGACTGGTTTTGAAGGGAGCCAAGTGGTGTCCACAAAGTACCTTGCTGTATCAGTCTTGGTGTTGGTTTTGAAGGCACATAATTCAATAAACGGTTCTCATTAACTAGAAAAAGAGAACAGTCAGAATGTGTCCAAGCAATGACTCAAAATAAAATTTCTTGGAGCTGAAGGAAAGCCATCTTTACCATCTTATCTCATTTCTTGGTAAAACAGGACATAAATCTCAAAATTAAATAATCTCCCTTCAAGTTTGATTTAATTTTAGAATTACATGGAAGGCTGAGGAGTGGGAAATTATATAACAGGAGGTTATTTTTGTTTTTACTTTCGAAGCACTCTGTTTTCCTAATTACTCCCAAATATTTTCTCTGTGTTTTTCCTAAATGCTTTCAAACTGGCTATTTGCTCTTAAGAGGCATAATTTGTCATGTGAGGGATTCTGTCATTTTTCATTCTTATCTGGTATCATTTTGGGCTCACACTTGACATGGACACAGTGTCCCATTTTGGTAGTGCAGCCGAGCTGTGGCTGTGCCTGCCATGGCAGGGTCATTTCTCTTGATTGCTAGCAGACTGGATAAACAGAAAAGCAAGAGGTACTTTAGCTAGCCTTAATTAGGGCCTGTAGTGCGTATGTTCTGTTCCAGATGAGACAACCTGATGAGAAAAGCAGCAGGAAATCATTAGAAAACAAGTAAATAAGGTACTGTTAAAGATTGAGGGGGGGGGGTGCACAAAACAACTTGGAAAACAGATTACCTTTCTTTTCAAGTTGGAAAGAAAGAGGCAAATGATCATTCTGAAGAATTTGTGAACCTTATCTGCACAGTTTCTAGCAGCTACTTGTCACTTTCTATTTTTATTTGCAAGTAAAAAATGGTGTAGAATTAGTGTTTTTTCTTGTTCAAAATATAACAAATCATGACAGCGTTTAATTTGCAAATTTGGATGTCTTATAAAATAATTGTAGCTACCATTTACTGAGTACTTAGCATGCATCACAAATAATTTCAGAATAAGGATTTTACAATGGTTTCACATGCAGTTTTTATAGATACATTGCAGAGGATCAATATTATAGTGACATTATATGGATCAGTAAACCAAGACTTATAGTTGTTGAGTATCTTGCCCAAAGTCACCCAGCAACAGGTCACAGAACCCAGGGTTAAGCATAGGTCTTGAGTGTTTTTAGTTACTCAGGACTGCAGACACATCAGAGGGAGTAAATTGCAGGTACTCAGCCTGTGAGCATCTCTGTCATTCGTAGATCATTCATCCTTTAAATCTCTCTCTTCTAATTAATTATTCCTTTCCTATAAAAACTTGCAATAGGCGCTGACAAGAGGTATTTAGCAAACATGTCACATATAACAGTTATTAAATATAAGTAGTTGAACAAGTACCACAAAGTTTCGAGAATTTTAATGTACTATAATATCATTGCCAACCAGTTTTCTCCACTGAGAAGGCCTCCCATAAAACCAGTGCAGTTGGGATGAGGGGAAAATTCTGGGCTTGGAACTAGAGTGGGGATCCTTGCTGTTGTACTGGACACACTCTATGGCTTCTGCCCCTCTACTTGTCCAATGCTAAATTTCAGGTTCCTTTACTCAAAGTGTTAAGATATTCCTATGAGCTCGTCAATAATTAAAATAATGCAAACACAACAGATTACACAAAGTGCTGAGGCTGTATATAGTGTTTTTCCCCTTTTTCTTCTTTTTATGGACTAATGAGCAATCTCGTGATCCATGTGGCTATTTAAGTTTTCAAATTCCAGTGAATAATTTGCATTATGTAAAATAATGGAAATTGACACTGTGATATATTTTCATCCCAGTTGTGTTTGTAATAACTTTGGGTGACACTGGCAATTGGTAAATTTTTCCTCATATGATTCACTTGTGTTTTAAGTGCTTGGATGGACAGTCATCATAGTAAACATTACTATTCTATTTTTTCTTTAAAATTACATGTTGGAGCCACATTCTTTCAAGGCGAATACCTTTCCTGAAGTATAATTAAGTGATACAGTTATTCAACACAGTAATAATTGCTTATTTGTGTTGTATTTTTGGAACAAGGAACAATTAATTTCCATGCAGGACAATCCAGATTTCCCAATTCAGGGTAATCCTATCTCTTTCCTGGTTGTTTGTAACTCAGAATATACCTCACTGGTCCCCTGGAAATATAAATTAGTATGTATATTCCTGGGGTATCTAGAATCGTAAGCTCTAATTGCCTTTTCATTAACATTCCCCATAGGTTAGGAATTCTTGGTCACTGATTTAGGGCATGTGCCACAGCCTAGAGGACATTAACCCAGGCCTGTAAGTTGTGTCACCCAGGTTTGAATTCAGTCTTCGAAAAGCATTTCATCACTCTTAGACCAGCTAGTTCAAGGTGATGGTAACGTGATAAGACAAGCAAATCCCGTGAGAATGAGCCTATTGCCATACTTTGTTCACTGTAAAATGAGTTCTATGGTCAAGAGCAATGCTATATGGAATATCATGACAGTAGATTAGACATCCTGTAAGTCAATAGATAGTAATTTTAGCAAACACAGTGGTAGGGAAGGTAAATCTATATCCAGCCTAAATGTGTTTCAGTGAGAACAAAGCTCTTCTTCCTTAATGGAAATGATCTTATCTAACCAACCTGATACCATGTGATCCCACCAGGAATGATGGCATATGGGGGAGGGGGTTCTTAGTGTTGATATCTGCTGTTGATTCATTGGGCAATGAGCAGTAGCCATAACCAGATCATAATTTGTGAGCGGAATTCCATCTTGCTGAAACCACACATAAACTCCACTGTTGGTACCATGACCACTTTTTGTTATGAGCGTACTGGGAAAAAGTAGTAGTTGGGTAAAGAACATGATTAATGATTACAGGTTTATGGTCCACCCTGTTATTAAGATCCTCCTCTCCTGAGGTTAACCTTTGGTGAACATTCACATGTAACACATATATTTTCATATTTTGTGTCCATCCAGAGAAGTCTGTCTATATAGCTCTGTCTTCTTGTTGCCAGTTTCTTAATCATGTTCTCTCTAAGCCCTGACCATCCCGTCAAACCATTAGCCCATGATTTTATTCATGTGCATGCATGCACACACACAAGCACATACCACTCTGTCAAAATGACCAATCAAGTTTCTGCTTGAATTTGTGCCCATAGGAAGAATTTTTGTCTACCACTGTTGTTCAGGGCTTCCACAGAATGGATCTGTGATGGATTGTAGAGCTATAATTCTACAGTCATATACTTTCAGGTAGCACCATCATATTTTGCAGAACCATCTGTAAACAAGATCTTATTTTTGCTTATTCCACAGCCAACTGACCACAGGGAAACTCCCCATGAGGTCATAGGTACAGGTCAGAAGGAAGGAGGTAATATAACAGGAATGCAAGCCATAGCCATCTATGCCACTTGCTCATGCAACTTCAGAATGTGCTTGAGCACAGTCTTATATATATATATATATATATATATATATATATATATATATATATATAAAATTTACATTTGATGATGTAATGCTCTGCATAATCAACTTAATGGATTGGTAGAACAAATAATACCTACATCATGATAGGCTGTTCAGATTACATAACTTACTGGCTCATTGTCAAGCATTCTGGCTATATTAAGAAGGTCCAGCACCAAGGCAAATATTCTTACTCAAAAGTAGAATGGTTATCTGAAGATATAGCTTAGTTCCAAATCATAAAGGTATGTATTATGATTCACCTATTGTGGTCTGACATAGAGATACAGTATTCCTGTCTTCCAGTAACACTTGAAGCACCATCAGATCTGCTGAGGCATACAGCCCAAAGAGCAAAACATTTTGTACCATGACCTGGACCTGTTGGAGAGCCCTGTCTTTTTCTGGGCCTCACTCAAAACTAATAGCTTTTCAGATTCTTCAATAAATAAATCAAAGCAGCCTGCTTAAATGAAGTATCTTCCCTCCTATATCCAAAGTGACACATTACTTATCATGCCTCTTTCTTAATGGTAGGAAGTTCAGATGCAACAGTTTCTTTTACCTCAGAAAATATATCTCAACAAGCCAGCAGACTACAGGGTCCTGAGAAATTTAACTAGTTGGCACGTTCTTGTGTTTTTGTGAAAAAAAAATCCCCACTCTCTGGCACACTTCCTTTACATGTGAGCCTACAGTACCAATGATGTCCTTGTCATCAAGTCCAGTCAGTATGGCATCATCAATGTAATATGTGTCCTGTAGAATGGGAAGATGACCAGGTTCCTAAGGAATGGATTACAAAATAGCAATGATGAGTTGGCAGAGTCTCAATGTGTAACAGCGAAGACATGTTGCTGGTCCTTCTGGCTGAAACTAAATATCTCCTGGTGATCTTTGCTAACAACTACAGAAGCAAGGGAGATATACAGAAAGGGGATATAAAGATCAATATCTAATACCAGATGCCAAAAGATGCACTGATTTATTCTAATAATGAAATCACACCTAGAAGAGTAGCCGCATTTGCAGCCACCATATGTTAATTTTATGATATGCCACTGTAGTTCCCCAAGATCCATCTGGGTTCTGCACAGGCCAGGAAGGTCAGTTGAAATGAGAAGAGGGAGGAATAAGTACTCTTTCATTTTTCAAGTCCTACATGGTTTAGTAATTTTTCTAATCCATTAAAAAGTGTGGCCTTGCTTTTAATTTACTATTTTGGTAGACCGAGCCAGTTCTAAAGTTGTCCTTTTGTCTCTCCCTATCATAAGCGACTGTACTCCACAGGTCAGATAACAATTGTGGAAATTCTCCATCTGCAAGCATGTCTACTCCAGTTTCATGATCCAGATCTGAGGGAAAACTATAATATGGGCTCAGGGACTCTTTGTGCACTCTGTGAGACAGAACCAACCCCCAATTCCATTGATGACTTTATCTCCACAAGTCTCTATTCTGACTGGGGGAACCACAACTGAGGTTTGGTTTGTAAGAATTAGTGTCATTTCGGATCCCGTATCGAGGAATTCTGCAAGTCCGAATGCTATTTTTGTCTTCCTTATTGCTGCCTCCCAATAAATGGCAGAAGTTTCTTTGGGGAGAAATCTAGGAGGAAGATTTACAATATACATATTTGGTTTCATAGCAGAGAATTCCTCTACCCTTCTTCCATGAGAATCTGTGTCTGGGAATTGGCTCGTGTCTGAGATTTTATTGACAGGTCTTGACTCTCCATTATAAACTCAGACCTAGAGCTCTTCTGCTTGTACTAATAAAGACTTTAGAAACCTACCCATATATTTCAGTTCTAGGATCAACATTATTAGTCAATGACAAACATCTCTGAGGCTCAGTATATGATGACAAGTGTTTCAACTATGCTACCCTTTTTGGCAACCACACTGACCTTGGCTTCAGCAACAAAGTACTGAAACTTGGCTTCTGATATCTAGGATCCTATGCCTTACAGTTAGGGATTTAGAATCAATGTCAGCAGTTTCTTTTGTCATTTCTGGCTTACAGAGAACATCTCAGAGCTGGTCAAGGATGATGGAACTCCCCTCGCAAATATATTTTCCAGTCATGATAACAGAACTAACTGTCCTTCAGACTCTTCCAGGAGATATATTTAGGGGGTGAATGAGAAGATCTTTTAAGTACACGATAGCACTCGTTACCCTAAAAGCCTTCTTTTATACACCAAAGAAGTTCCTATATTTCAAGTTATTTAGTGTGGGTGACTTTTTGGTCCACAAGTAACTTAACTGTTAGAATTTATGCCTAACCCTCAATCTAACATGTTTAATCCAAGTATCTGCTTAGTGAATCCATAATAAATTATGGTTCAAGCCAAAATAATTTTATCTAATTTAATTTTATATTTCTTCCACCACAATCCTGTCTCTGAAGGATCTTTACCCCCAGTTTCGGTTTATATACATTATCAAAGTCATGCATTTGTGACATGTTTCACACCTTATTAGGGGTCAAACTTTGTACCTTATTATCTGGAGCCCATGTGGTTTCGAATCTAGTTTTAGGGCTAGAAGTAGTGAGGAGTGCTGGTGATATGTCTTGAAAAGGATTAGTGACCCTTCACAAGATAAGTACTTCAAGGAAAGCCATGATAGTTTCTTGAGGCAAGAGCTGACTAACCCCCTCAGACAGCAGGAAAGCTGTTTCTACTGACAAATGAGACTCAACAGAATTTAATGGTCCCTGCTCCTAGGTTTATGAAAATCTTCCCGTATGTCTCCATCCCAATTTTCAGTTATAATCCTTCCCAATTAACAGCCTAACTTTAATACAATACATTCTGAGAAGTTGGAAGGTCAATTTGCATTGTAATTTAACTGCCTAGAAGATAAGACTTAGTTTGGTTTTCAAAAATCTTTGTTCTGCAGCTGTGGGATATAAGGGCTTATTTTAGGGTGATCACAGAAGTTTTTTATAGTCTTTACATGAAGTTTTAGCTGGGAATTTAAAGCCTTGAGGTCATCACTTTTCCCCCAAGTTCTCCAAAAAGCACTTAGAAGTAATCAATCCACTCAATTATCTTATTTACTTTTACTAATATATTTTACAGCCTCAAATACTTGGCGACATAAAGGGTTGCTCTCTCTATGCAATTTATTACTGGGGTCTACAGGTGATATTTTTAAACAGCTACTACTAATGTCCTGCTTACCACTGGAAAGAGTATTAGTGTCTTTAATCATATCAGGGAACTAACTCCAGAGAAACCAGAACCAATTCAGATAACTCATCATTAAAGTTCAATTCCTCTGAAATCACTTTTAGTATCAAATTCATTATCATTTGAGGTTTTCAGAAAAGCAGAACCACTTGGATGTTTTTAGTTAGATGGATAAATGGATGTGTATATATTTATGTGTTTATGTGAGTGTATATGTTTGTATACACTGACACACACTTATATCCATACTAATATCTGTGTATATACATGAATAAATATATATATGTTTGAGTGTGTAAATATACATATATGTATACATATATACGTACACCTACACACATATAAATGATATATAAAGATTTATTATAAGGATTTGGCATAAGGCACCTGTGGGAGATGGTCATACAAACTATGTAAAACTGTTGTTTGTGTTTGGGGTTAATATCTGAGAACATAATATACACATGATGTGGTAGAAATAAGAACAGTTGGAATCTTCAAGGTTGAACTGGAACCTACAAAGATGAACTGGAACCTTTGGGTCTCTCATCCCCTCCAAAGCTCTAATTGAAACATTAGGAGTATCCTCCAAAAGATGATAGTTGGTTGCCCTTCATCACAGAGTAAAATATGCCCCTGACCAAGGAGTCAGAGAAGATGGAAGAAATTTGTCAGGGAATCAAGATTCTTTGGACCCAACTGTTGCTCCACACCACCAAGGTGAGTCTGCTTACAATAAATCATAGGTGGGTGCTGTATAGGACTTTATGTCTTACACTGACTTTCTGAGTATTAAAAATAAGACACTTGCTGCTTCACTTCTGCCTTCCAGATCTCATGCAAAATGTGTTGTATGGCAAGCTAAGCGGGAACCATGAATGGAAGGTAATTCTAGGGAATGTAATTCCAGATTTGCCTAAAATGACGCAATACAAATCCTTCAAGTCATTGTTAATACCAAAATCCATTGTATTAAATATAACTATAATGATATTCCAAAGATTCTAAATAAACTATAGGACTTGAAAAGCTGTATTTTTCAAATATCCCTGATTATCCTGATGCCAAGCCGGATTTGGGATCCAGTGCCAAGGACAATGACATTCCTGGAAATGGATACCAAAATGCTGGGCATTGCTTTGTTCCAGGTACTTAATGAATACATAAGATGCTAAAGAATGAAAAAGAAAATACACCAATAAAAATAAATGTTAATCATTTCTGGTGCGGAGGATTTCTTACTTGTTAATTCAGTGAATTTCCTTAACTTCTCTTTGTAAGGCATTTGTCTATGTCAAAGGGTCAATGTAGTTTTTTTCTTCCTAAAATTGAGACATAATTGCCATATAACACTGTAAGTGTAAGGTGTGCAATGTGTTGATTTGATGCATTTATATGTAGGAGTATGATTACCACCATAGCATTATCTAACACCTCTGTCACATAATTATCATTTCTTTCTCTCTCTCTCTTTTTTTTTTTTTTTTTGGTAATGAAAGCAATTAAGATCTAGTCTGTTAGCAACTTAAGCCTACAATATTGTATTGTTGACAATGATCACTATGATCTACATTAGATTTCCCGAACTTTTTTAATCTAATTGTAAGTTTGTCAGGGGCTTTAATTTTTTTTAAGTAAATATATAAAAGAAACAAACAAAAAAACTTCCTCATAATGTGCAGAGTCCCAAAATTAGCAATAGAAGGTCCAGTGGTTCATTGCAGTATAATTCCCACTACGCATTTGTCCCAAAAAAGGATTTTTATCACTCTTAGGGAGAGAGCTTGGACTAATGTGGTAGAACAAGTGTTTAAAGTTACGTAGACCTGGATCTGCATGGCACCTCACTCACCTCAGGCTGTTGGCCTGAATGAGTTATTCATTTCTGAGCTCTCCTTTGCCTATGTCAGAGTCACATGAAAGTCACTATATATTTTTATTGCCAACGGTTATTGCAGAGTACAGAAAACAGTGTTTAAGTAAACTCTTGCAGGAATTGTGACACCTTCTAGAAACTGAGCAAATGATGGTTACCTTTCTGCATTCATAATGATTCAATTCTTAATAATTCTTATGATTGTTTAATGACTAATTGGGTTGTGTGAGCACATGACTGAAAAGGTAGATTATAGTATCAAAATAAAAACAGTGATTGTAGTTAGCCTTATTCCTGGGATTCATTTTATATTTGTACATTATGAAGTGAATAAAGTATAGACTGTGGAGCGAGAGAAGATTGGGTAACTTTCATCTCTGCCAACTGCTTACTATATGATCTTGACTAAGTTACTTACCTTTTCTTAAGTCTCATCCTACAGTTAACCTGGTTTAATAACATGACACGTATAGGATTACTTTAAGAATTAAATGAATTAATGGGTGCCTGGGTGGCTCAGCTGGTTAAGCATCCGACTTCTGCTCAGGTCATGATCTTGCGGCTAGTGAGTTCAAGCCCTATGTCAGGCTCTGTGCTGACAGCTCAGAGCCTGGAGCTTGCTTCAGATTCTGTGTCTCCCTCTCTCTCTGACCCTCTCCTGCTCTGTCTGTCTGTCTGTCTCTCTCTCTCTCTCTCTCTCAAAGGTAAATAAACATTTAAAAAAAAAAAAGAATTAAATGAATTAGGTTGCAAAGCATCCATTGAGCACATGAGTACAATTTTTCCTATTTCTAAAAATTTACATCTCTGTAACATTAAAGTGCTAGAAACTTAATTATTGCTTTTAATATTGTTAAGACATGGGGCGCCTGGGTGGCGCAGTCGGTTAAGCGTCCGACTTCAGCCAGGTCACGATCTCACGGTCCATGAGTTCGAGCCCCGCGTCAGGCTCTGGGCTGGTGGCTCAGAGCCTGGAGCCTGTTTCTGATTCTGTGTCTCCCTCTCTCTCTGCCCCTCCTCCGTTCATGCTCTGTCTCTCTCTGTCCCCCCAAAAATAAATAAACGTTGAAAAAAAATTAAAAAAAAAATAAAATTGTTAAGACATAGATTAAGTTATTGAGTCCTCACTCACAAACAAAAAAGTACACAATTAACAATTACAGGCAGGTTCAAGTATATTATCGGAAAATTGGTGCCTCCAAAGCTTTAATATTGAATAAAGACCATTGCCATCTGTGCATACGACACTTTCGTGAGCGATAAACTGGTAAATCAACTGGTAAAGTAAGAGACGTGGAGGCTGACTGTCGCATCATGGTATAAGCACACTTGGTAAACATAAACTAAAGCTACATTAATCCTAGTTAATGGGTGGAGTTGGGACTGAATCACGGAGGCACACTGTAGGAATGTGCATTCAGTAAGCACTAACTGTGCACTGGCCCTGAAATAGGTTTGAACGATTCAAAGATATACAAGACAAGTTCCCTGCATTTAGGTGCTAGAATCATGTGCAAAATGTGAAAGGTAACAAGCAATGGGAAAAGTGGTAAGATCCAGGTATTTATGGTTCAAACATGGCATCTTGAATTATGTATATGTTTATTGATTACTATAGTTCCAATCTTAAGGAATTGAAATTTGATGAACCTGCAGTCTGTCACCTTATAGAGATTATAATATCAAATATGGATTCAAAATATTTATAACTTAAGATGAAAAGGGAAAAAATTCTCCAAGGAGTATTCAGATAAAGAAGCTTAAGAGAAGACATCTTATTTAGGGTCTTTGACAATTTTTTTCCTATCAAGGAGTTTGAGAAATGTCTTAAAGGAGGAGTTTACATTTGAGCCAAGTCTGAAAAGAACTGAGGAGACTTTTGGTATTTGGAGAGTAGAATAAGAGACTGAGGGGTGGCTAAATGGTAAAAGTCGGGAGGACACATATTAGGTTGGAGCATAAAAGCTAAATTGTTTAGTACATAAATTAATTTGTTATTTTGATGGTCCAAAGTGGTCTAATGTTGGCAATTTCATATGATTTAACCTAGTTTGAAAAATATTAAGTGTCTCTGGTCGCCAAGAAGTTGTGTGACAGAAGTGTGGAAGTTTTAACCCTTGAAAGATTCCCTGTGGCTCTTCTGCACATGCATGCTCCAAAGAGAGGGTAAAAACTACAAAAAATGTGGGCTTTAGAGTCAGATGCACACAGATGTGAATGCTGCTGAGTCTATAACTTACCTTGGTCAAATCACCGAAACCACCTAGACTTGTTTTATTCAGTCACAAAATGGGAATCATAGTATTATCTTCAGTTTGTGTGGAGTAAAATGAGATAATCACATATAAAATTTCTAACATGGAATAGATCTTCAGAAAATGTTATCTGTAGCATTGCAGAACTTTGATCTTAATCAGACAAGGTTTTTTTTTAATTTTTTAACATTTATTTCTTTTTGAGACAGAGAGACACAGAGCATGAAAGGGGGAGGGTCAGAGAGAGAGGGAGACACAAAATCTGAAACAGGCTCCAGGCTCCGAGCTGTCAGCACAGAGCCCAACGCGGGGCTTGAACTCACAGACCACGAGATCATCACCTGAGCCGAAGTCAGACGCTTAACCCACTGAACCACCCAGCCTCCCCAGACAAGTTTTGAGGGACAAATTGAACACATCTCCAAGAAAACATCTGTAATTCCTTCTCTTGCCTCTTTCTTTTCTTCTTATCCATGCCCTCTCCCCCCACACCTCCAGCCGTGATGCATCCTCTATAGTAGGTTCTCTCTCTGCCAGCTGTTTAGGGATTTCAATTGCCAGGGAGCCCAGCTGCTCACATATGTTTGAATTGCTTCATTTCTATTTAACCTTATTGCCAGAAAATTAACAAGTTCAACTTCTTTCTTTAAGTTGCCAAGCATTTTGCACTTGGAATTTACTGTTATAAAAGTTGCATGGATAATTATTGATTGTTTCTTTGGCACTGTCATTATTTATGCAATTATTTGTAGCACACACATTAACAATTCATTTTCTGGAGAA
Source organism: Prionailurus viverrinus (assembly GCF_022837055.1). Classification (NCBI taxonomy): domain Eukaryota; kingdom Metazoa; phylum Chordata; class Mammalia; order Carnivora; family Felidae; genus Prionailurus; species Prionailurus viverrinus. Next base: position 51,323,973 of record NC_062570.1, read on the forward strand.
ATTGTAGAAATAACCCGTGAAGGTAAATAGGAAGCTCCTGAGATTTGCATAACATTTTTCTTTCCAAGTTGTGCAATTATGTATTACAAATGGGATTTGTGTTTGGGGAAGAGACAGATGCCTACACCCTCAGTCCAACATAGTCTGGAAAGTTTAAATTCAGTGTTTATTATATTACTTTACAGTTAATAAGCTCTTACTCATGCATACTGTTTTTACTATGAAAAAGGTTTTCTTCTGCATTACTTGATCTGAGGTATCAAATTGAAAGTACAAGTGAAACATGAAGAGAACAGATGATAATAGTTCCCTGTTGCATGTAGATAAATGGACTCAGAAACATTAAATAGTTTCCTTAATAGTTACCACTGGTAAGCAATTGAATCTTTATCCTAGAAGATTCTTCTCATGGAATATTCTTTCTTCAATCCCCCCAACTTTTGGTGTACGTATGTATAGATATGTCTATATACATGTAAATATGCAGTGCATAGAATACAAGATTTCAGTCTCAAGAGTATTTTATTTTGTTTCATCCTGCCTCAGTTTCAGCAGGGTGTCTCCCACCAAGAAATACATAGCTGCCATGTTCATTACTCATGTTCATAAACAGTGCTCAACCTTTTCATTTTGTCTACTTTTTGTATTGGAGTAAGGCAGCCAGAGGATTAGTTGAATTATGATGTTATGGAAGTTCATATGGAAGTTATGGGGTCCAGACAAGTATTGTTCAGAGGCAAAAAATATAATGCAAGCTCTGCATTTTTTAGGTAACTTTCTTGGTCCCTTATAATAGCTTTTTTCTTAGGTTGTCTCAGGATACACAATACCTGAATTTGGCCAACATCTTGTTCTTTCAGTTGGACATGGCTTTGTTTTCAACAGTCATGCTGAGTTATGCCTAATCAACCCTGTCCTCCTTCCCCAATCAAAACTAAACTGAAAACAGATGTGATCCGCTAACCTTTGAACCTTTGTCACTGACACTAGTAATATTTACTTGCTGATAAAACCTAGGGATAATTTTTTCCCAAATATTTATCTGGAATTCTACAGTAATCACTCTTGTTAAGACTTGTCAGAAATTTTAGTGTCTGAATATCCTACTACTCACCTGTCCTCAGGTTCTAGGACAAAGAATTATCTTCATGAGGACAAAAGCCAGCTGAGAAATGAATGCTAGTGATACTAGTAAAATTTCTTATCACCTAAGCTTGTGTTTAGGAAGCTAATTGGGACTTTTTCTCCTTCTTCCTTGCATCTAGAGGGCCTGAGATATGGTATAGAATCAAGGTACACTTACCAGCGACAATGATGCTAACAAACACTTACTAAGAGTACTCTGTGGGCCAGGTGCTTTTCAAACCACTTTGTGTGTATTAACTCATTTAATTTTCATGACAATAGTACAAGGCAGTCATAGTCAGCAGCAGGACAAGGATTGGCAGGGTACTGAGCCAACTTACTTGCAAGTGGAATAAATTGGTGAGCAATAGTGTGGTCACACAACAAGGCATTCATTTTCTTTTCTTTTTTTTTTTTTTTTAAATTTTTTTTTCAACGTTTATTTATTTTTTTGGGGGGGACAGAGAGAGACAGAGCATGAACGGGGGAGGGGCAGAGAGAGAGGGAGACACAGAATTGGAAACAGGCTCCAGGCTCTGAGCCATCAGCCCAGAGCCTGACGCGGGGCTCGAACTCCCGGACCGCGAGATCGTGACCTGGCTGAAGTCGGAGGCTTAACCGACTGCGCCACCCAGGCGCCCCGGAATTCATTTTCTTAAGTTGTTTACCTGAGGGAAAGAGGAAATATAAGAAAGCTACATTCCCTGTAAGTAAAGAATGAGTGAAGATGAGTATAGGGAAGTCCTTGTAAGGCAACATAACTGGCTCCACTAATAAGAGGTGACCCATAGATGCCTCAGCCTCTGATCAATAAGGATAGCAACACTTTGTCCCGTGGTTGCTACATATGTGAACTAGCTTGGCAAGAGGCAGGAGAGCCCTTTCCCAAGGGCTTTGAGTGTTTAAAGAAGAAAAAAAATAGATTCCTCCATTAAAAGTTTATATTTTTTACAATTAGGCAATTTATTGGGTACCTCCAAGAGAAACCATATCACATTTCAAAGTTTTTCTTGTCCCTTTACAATACTGCTAGCCATTGTTATGGACAGCTAACAGAGAAGATATATAGAGACAGGAACATGCTTCTGGTAGATGTCACCACTTTGGTTTATTTCCAGCATATCATTTGGAGGTGAGCAAGTATCCTTTTATTACAATTAAGGTACATGAAGACCCCAGAAGGTTACACAACTATTAACTCAATCTCTGGCTGTCTTAAGTTTACCATGAAAGAGCATAGAGATAAAATGACACAATTCCTTTCTTCAAGAAAGAAGTAGGTGACACCAGAATACCCTCCTTGAAAATAAGCCCTACTTAAGTTCAAAGGAAATGAGGCAGTGGCTAAGACATTTATGTGATAAACTAAATTACCTCTAAAATATTTTAAATAGCTGATAGTTCATAGTGTTGATTATCTAGTTTTGTTAAGACATAGCCTAAAGTCAAAAGGCACATTGAATTTTCCAAAGCCTATCCTTTCTCTCAAAATTTGCCATTTTGATACCGGAAGCCCAAAAATATAAGAACTCTTTCTCATATGTATAGACCTCTCTTTACTTCCTTTAAAACATAAATCATAAGCTGTACATCTCTATGACTACCTATGTTTATATTATTTATACTGTTGTAGAAAGCAATGCAGTGCAGCTCACTTAGGAAGCAATTAACTTAAAAGTTGTGGCTATCGTTAGTTACATCAGAGGTAAGTAAACCTCAATAAATTTACCCAAAATTTATATTTTTGTTTCTAGAACTGAATCCTTTCTGTTACACACTAAGTACAACTTCTGGGGTTAGAAATAACTATTGCAGTTTTTGTTTTCATGCTGTTTCTCCTTATAACAATTTTAAGAAAAGTCATTTTTCTAACAGTTGCTGAGTCTAAGTACCATAGAAAGCTCAATGTTCTCCGCAAGTTCTAGTAGATCCTCAGCTTCCCAGAACTGCCTCCAGAAAAGATTTAAAGAGTAGAGATTCATCTACACTCTCCTCAGTGGCCTCTTCCTAAGTCATTTTTCTTCATCAAGGGGTGTTAAACAGTTCTATTTCATTCTCTCTGCTTTTGTCTTCTGTGAAAACTTAAGGCTTATTTAAATAAAACAACAACAAAAATGAAATAGTATTCATGCTAAGATGTATTTTTTTCCAAATTTTATTTCTCAAAATTTCAGTGAAATTTGCCTTAGAAATGAAGGCACGCCAATGTAATCACAATTAAGTCAGCAGTGTTTTCCTTTCTTTCTTAAGTTCACATAAAATACTAGTTCTTCCTATCACTCCTGGCACCTGAGACTTGTTGAAATTTTAGATTTACATAAGAACTAACACTTTCAGGTATAGCTAAGTCGAGTATATTCATAGGAGAATACTTTAAGCCAAATGAAGAAATGTTATTATTTGTCACTTGCTCGTTCACATATTCATTTCTTCAGCAATCACACATTCACTGCATTCCAAGCCTATTTATCAGGCATTTACTAAATATCAGAAACACCCTGCATTTCTGCAAACTTCCTTCACATGGGGAATTTACTAGTTTGTATGGCACAATACATAATACAGTCAACTGTTCCAAACTCTTTCAAAGGCTATAGGACTAACAGAGATGAAGTTACCCTGTGACGTGACCTGCTAGTCTTGTGTTCTTGGAATCTTGCAGTGTGAATGTTTACCTAAGTCTGATCCAGTGGTTTAGTAAGACCCTTTTTGTATACACCTGGTAGGGGGAATTTTCAGGAAATTACCTGAGTGGATTTATAATCAAACAGAAGCCAAACTTGCTAATATTTCCAGGCTTTGAAGCTACACAAATTGCTAACTGTGCCAACTGTTTTTAAGTTGCTCCTATTCTTCCCTATTAACTTCATAACCAAGGTCACTTCAGATTTACTTCATGTTGCTAAACAATTAAAAGATTTGTGGCAAAAACGGAAAATAAGTGAAAGTATAATCAAGTGTAGCATTTAGGGAATACTCTTGGCTTTTTTAATTCATTAATTAAGGAAAACTCACCTTTGAATTATAGTACTAGTCAGTTTGCCAAGATGGTTCATTAAAGTCCAAATCTTATTATATATTACATGCTTTATGCTTTTCACACAAACTTATTATACTGCTCAGAGAAGGTGATCTCTGAAAGCACATTAGACTAATGTTCCTGAAACACTGGCTAATGTAAGTTTCATTGGATTGCTGTAACCAAAAAAGGTCACCTAATGATTTCTTCCAATAATGATTTACTAAAAGGAAAATATAATTAATTAGTTATTTTTAAATGTTTGACCTTGAAATACCTTGTGACTTGTCGAGATTTATAATGTTGTATTAGTACAAATAGAAAACAGAAACAATCTTCTGATATTGTTCTTTGTTACGTTTTATCTAATGTAATGGCAGCTATCATCTGTTGAGTGCTTACTGTGTGCCAAGCACTGTGCTAAGCGCTTTAACTCGTCAACACATTTTATCTCCACCAACACTTTTGGAGGTTCCTATCACCGTTCTGATTTTCAGATGAACAAGTTGGGACTTGGAAAAGTCATGTAATTCAGCCAAAATCACCCAGCTACTTAGTGGCAAAGTCCGTGCTTGAACCTGGGTGTATGGATACGAAGTTATCATGCCGTACTATGCATTTATCTTGATTCTTCAAGGGAAGTAATCACTTGTGGGTGGAAATATGATGAGGTTTTGTTTCCCACATTTTCCAAGTAATTTAAGTAACCTCTAAATCATATTTTGGAGCAGTGACATTGTGAAAGGGGTCAAATAATTACGACTTTGAAGTCAACTATAGTTCAAATCCTGACTGTATCACTTGCTGCCATGTGGCTTTGAACCAGTTGTTTAAGCTCTTCAAGCCTTATTTTCTCCTTCTGTAAATATGGATACTATCTCCGTCTGGTTTGAAGATGAGAAAATAGCTAAAAATGTTTATGAGAAAACTTTGTGTAAGTCTACTCATTGGAAAGTTGAAAGGTTTATTTTGGGCCAAAACTTTCCATATATATTATTATGAAATAAGAATGAGAATTTGTGCTTTGAAATGTTAGAACTTTCCATTTATTTTTATTTCTTGCTGAATGTGTGTGTGTATAATAATAAAGCAATATATAAAGTGTACATATTAGTATTTTTTCTATCAGACATTATTTGCTAAGCAAATAAATTAGATTTTCCTTATTCAAAGAAGGTTAAACTACTCTGGCATACAATGATATTATAGATATCATCTTGCCATCTATATTCAGGCAGGGATTGAACATCCTACATCATCCATGCCTTGCAATAGCAATTTCATCAGCTGGTCTGGACCTTAAAGGAAGGCCAAAATCAAAGCAAGGAGACCTGAACATTTTAACATCTCATCAACTAGTCACTAGATTCAGGCTGCCTCCCCCAGTCACACACACATTGAGAGGGAAATATAACCTTAGCTGAGATACCTCTCTTTGGTCAAGAGCAACTCCCAGAAAGGAGCATAACTTTGAGTCATCAGCAGCTACTATCACTGGCAGGTTGGGTAATGAGAGACAGCTCTGTTCCCAAAAGAGAATTATAAACAGCAGACCCTCGTGTCCACTACACATGGTTTTTTGTAAATCTTAGGCATATAGACATGTGATGTTTCTGCTGTCCCTACCCTTTCCAATGGATCACTTTTCATTGTCTTTACTGTTTTCCTCCCCTCCATCCTTGTTGTTTGATTTGTTCTTTGTTCTTGAGATTGATTCTCTCTGATGCATTTAATTAATTATAATGTGTAATATTTGTTGTTATTTTTAATCACTTTCAGTTAAAAAAAAGTCTGAACTTTGTATTTTGTGTTCCCCTTCTTACTAGCACATGCAGTACATTCACTCTTCTACAATCTGAGGGTACAAGGTTAATAATGTTCATACAATACCTCAGTCATGACCAGCTCCCTTAGACTTAGACAAAAACCACAACACTCAATGTAGAGACATATATGAAATACACAAAATGATCACTAAGTTGAATACTTTCGCTTTGAATATATATTTGAGTATATATATGTATACGTATATGTATATATGTGTGTGTGTATATATGTATGTGTATATATATATACACATATATATGTGTGTGTATATATATACATATATATGTATATATATATATGGTTGTATATAATCAGTCAATGGACAAATGTCCATTAAGTGGGCAAAATGTTTACCAGATTATCAAAATTAAAATCTCTAGTGAAAGACCAATGGACATCATGTGCCTCCAAATCTAAGAAGTACTCACCACCTATGTTGTGTCCTGGCCAATAAAGCAAAGAGTGAAAGTAATTATTAAGAAACCTCAGACAAATGAAATGAAAATGTTCTATTAGAAAAAAGGATGGTGAACTGAAATCTTCAAAAATGTCAGTATCAAAGTCATTGAAGAATTAGGGTAATATTCTAGATTAAAAGAGGCTTGAGAAGTAATTTTCTACCTGGCCCTAGATGGGAGGAGAAAACATGCTATAGAGGACATTATTTGGTCTATTGAAAATGGTCGAATACAAATAACAAATTAGAAGGATTGTATTCATGTAAAAATTATTGAAGTTGATAGCTATACTGGGGTTATGCAAGAGAATATCATGATTCTTAGGATGGACATATGAAACCATGGCTTCATTTACCCATTTCAGCCATAAGGCACTTCTTTAACCATTAGCTGTCACTGTTATGTTCACACCATTTTTAGCCAGATATGTAAGAAATTGTATGTTTTTCATGACCTTTAAGACACACAACTATATAAGGTTGCCTTAGAATTAGTTCCTAGGCATGCCAGGTAGCCATCACCTCCTTAAGAAAACAAAAAGAGTCCTTCATAACAGGATTTTTGAGTAATGCGCTATTAAGAACAACAAGAAAGACTTCAGAATATAGTGAGGGAGAATTTTTCCCATTTCATAAAAGATGCTCACCAGAGCAAGGTTATGCAAGATTAATTCTAGGGAACTGGAAAGAGATTATACACACACACACACACACACGCACGCACACACACACGCACATGTACACGTTTCTGTCTACTTGTGTTTTCTACAAAAAAACATGTATGTTAATAATGAGATAACTGTAACGAAACTGTCTTACCGAGAGTGAGTTCTTAGTTTTTGACAACCACCTGATTTTTAGTGTTAATGTATTTTTATATAAATAGCTTTTGTCGTCTTTATATTAAATGTTTTATAAACAAATGTTCCCATATTTACAAAATATAGAGCAAATCTAATGTTGAACTCACTTTACATCTTTTTCTTCTTGAATTTTTATTATAAATATAATGGGAAAATCTCATTTAAAAAAAAATAACACATTTTCTGAGTATATTTACCTATCTGTTATAGATTAATATATCTTTGTCTTCCTCTATATTTATTATCCTTTGGAACATTATATATACATGGACTCAAAATCCTTTAAATTTTGTTTCATTGTGGGTTTTTTTTTCTTTTTTGGAATTTATTGCCATGAGGTTTGGTTGAATCAGTATTTCCATATACTTTTAGATACTGTTTTAATGTGTAGATCATTTAAAATTGTCATTGAAAATCAAACTTTTTTTTTCAAAGTTCATCTTGTTATGGAACATTTCTATTTAATTTAGCTTGAAGAACTTAAAGACATTGGTACTTTTACTTGCTGAGGAATTTCTGCAATTATGTCACTGTTAATTACACTATACAATTTTGTTTATATTTGCTGAAATCCTTAGATTTCAACATTTGATGTATTTTTTCTGTCTATCTACTAGCTGTCTCAATACTTTAATCTTTGCATGCTTTCATTTTTCTTCTGTATTCTCAAGAGATTTTTCAGTCTGCCTTTTGCATTAATGACTAGACTCCCTATAGATTTACACTGGCTTTCATGACACTGGTAATATAATTTTATTTTTCATGCACTCTTTCAAATAAGTTTGATTCTGTTGACTAGTTTTTTAGGATATTATTAAAAGTAGAAAAACACTCTCTGTTTATTACAACCTCTATTTTTAATTTTTTTTAATGTTTATTTATGTTTGAAGGAGAGAGAGAGAGCATGAGCAGGAGAGAGGCAGAGAGAGAGGGAGACACAGAATCCAAAGTGGGCTCCAGGCTCTGAGCTGTCAGCACAGAGCCCAATTCAAGGCTTGAACTCACAAACTGTGAGATCATGACCTGAGCCCAAGTCAGACACTTAATCAACTGAGCCACCAAGGTGCCCCTATTACAACCTCCTTTTTAGTCTTTATTTGTTTCAAAAAGCAATTTAATTTTTTCTTCTATTGAAAATGCCTATTTTTCTTAAATTTATGTTGATTTAAGAATACACATACTTTTGATTTTTATAATTTATTTTAAAGGTTCTTTTTTTTTTCCATCTTATTCTCCCCAAATAAAGCCAGTGATAGATATAGACAAAATTGAAGTTTCCTAACATACAGGGCCTAAGTATTCCTCTTAAATCTTCTACCCCAACATTTTAATTCTCATGGAACCTGTCGTAGTGTAATACCTGGAAGGTGATGAGGTATGTGTAACTACTATAGAAATTTAGCGGTTGTGGCTCCACTCAAGTGGAATCATCTCCCATTTCCTACAGCTTTCTTTCTTGCCACTCAAAACTACCACCACAACCACCAACAGTTTCTGATTTAGTAGACCCTGAGTCTCTAAATTAACGAAACACTGTAATGAAATGTCTGTGTTCTTTTCTGCAAGAGAAGTTAATCTCTTTCATGAGGCAAAGCCCATGTTGATCAGCATACTGTCAAACTAATACCACTTGTTTCGTAATTTTGCCAATAGTTTTCTCCATTTGTCTTTTTATGTATCATTGTAAGAAAGTAGAAAAAAATTGAATTTGAAGTTGAAAGATGTGTCAAAGGCTGCTAATTTGTTGACATTTTAAATTGGAACTAAAACACTTGTTTTTTTTCTTTTAATTGTTTTGTTTTATTTTGTTTTTTTTTTATAAGAAATTTATTGTCAAATTGGTTTCCATACAATACCCAGTGCTCATCCCAACAGGTGCTCTCCTCAATACCCATTACCCACTTTCCCCTCCCTCCCACCCTCCATCAACCCTCAGTTGATTCTCAGTTTTCAAGAGTCTCTTATGCTTTGGCTCCCTCCCTCTCTAACTTTTTTTTTCCCTTCCCCTCCACCATGGTCTTCTGTTAAGTTTCTCAGGATCCACATAAGAGTGAAAACATATGGTATCTGACTTTCTCTGTATGACTTATTTCACTTAGCATCACACTCTCCAGTTCCGTCCATGCTGCTATAAAAGGCCATATTTCATTCTTTCTCATAGCCAAGTAGTATTCCATTGTATATATAAAACACAACTTCTTTATCCATTCATCAGTCAATGGACATTTAGGCTCTTTCCACAATTTGGCTATTGTTGAAAGTGCTGCTATAAACATTGGGGTAAAAGTGCCCCTATGCACCAGCACTACTGTATCCCTTGGATAAATTCCTAGCAGTGCTATTGCTGGGTCATAGGATAGATCTATTTTTTATTTTTTTGAGGAACCTCCACACTGTTTTCCAGAGCAGCTGCACTAGTTTGCATTCCCACCAGCAGTGCAAGAGGGTTCCCGTTTCTCCACATTCTCTCCAGCATCTATAGTCTCCTGATTTGTTCATTTTGGCCACTCTGACTGGCATGAGGTGGTATCTGAGTGTGGTTTTGATTTGTATTTCCCTGATGAGGAGTGACATTGAGTATCTTTTCATGTGCCTGTTGGCCATCTGGATGTCTTCTTTAGAGAAATGTCTATTCAAGTCTTTTGCCCATTTTTTCACTGGATTATTTGTTTTTCAGGTGTGGAGTTTGGATTTTGGATACTAGATAGATTGGATATAGTTTGGATAATAGATTTTGGATACTAGCCCTTTGTCCGATATGTCATTTGCAATATCTTTTCCCATTCGGTTGGTTGCCTTTTAGTTTTGTTGATTGTTTCCTTTGCAGTGCAGAAGCTTTTTATTTATTTTTATATTATGTTTTATTATTTTTTTTTAATTTACATCCAAATTAGTTAGCATATATTGCTACAATGATTTCAGGAGTACATTCCTTAGTGCCCCTTACCTATTTAGCCCATCCCCCCCTCCCTCCAGTAACCCTCAGTTTGTTCTCCATATTTATGAATCTCTTCTGTTTTGTCCCCCTCTGTTTTTATATTATTTTTGTTTCCATTCCCTTATGTTCATCTGTTTTGTCTCTTAAAGTCCTCATATGAGCGAAGTCATATGATTTTGGTCTTTCTCTGACTAATTTCGCTTAGCATAATACCCTCCAGTTCCATCCATGTAGTTGCAAATGGCAAGATTTCATTCTCTTTGACTGCCAAGTAATACTCCATTGTATATATATACATATATATATACCACACCTTCTTTATCCATGCATCTCTCAATGGACATTTGGGCTCTTTTCATGCTTTGGCTATTGTTGATAGTGCTGCTATAAACATGGGGGTGCATGTGTCCCTTTGAAACAGCACACCTTTATCCCTTGGATAAATACCTAGTAGTGCAATTTCTGGGTCCTAGCATAATTCTATTTTTAGTTTTTTGAGGAACCTCCATACTGTTTTCCAGAGTAGCTGCACCAGCTTGCATTACCACCAACAATGCAAAAGAGATCCTCTTTCTCTGCATCCTCGCCAACATCTGTTGTTGCCTGAGTTATTAGTTAACCATTCTGACAGGTGTGAGGTGGTATCTCATTGTGGTTTTGATTTGTATTTCCCTGATGATGAGTGATGTTGACATTTTTTCATGTGCCGGTTGGCCATCTGGATGTCTTCCTCGGAGAAGTGTCTATTCATGTCTTTTGCCCATTTCTTCATGGGATTATTTGTTTTTTGGGTGTTGAGTTTGGTAAGTTCTTTATACATTTTGGATACTAACCCTTTATCTGATATGTCATTTACAAATGTCTTCTCCCATTCTATCGATTGCCTTTTAGTTTTGCTGATTGTTTCCTTCACTGTGCAGAAGCTTTTTATTTTGATGAGGTCCCAGTAGTTCATTTTTGCTTTTGTTTCCCATGCCTCTGGAGACGTGTTGAGTAAGAAGTTGCTGTGGCCAAGATCAAAGAGGTTTTTGCCTGCTTTCTCCTTGAGGATTTTGATGGCTTCCTGTCTTACATTGAGGTCTTTCATCCATTTTGAGTTTATTTTTGTGTATGGTGTAAGAAAGTGGTCCAGGTTCATTCTTCTGCAGGTTGCTGTCCAGTTTTCCCAGCACCACTTGCTGAAGACACTGTCTTTATTCCATTGGATATTCTTTCCTGCTTTGTCAAAGATTAGTTGGCCATACGTTTGTGGGTCCGTTTCTGGGTTCTCTATTCTGTTCCATTGATCTGAGTGTCTGTTCTTGTGCCAGTACCATACTGTCTTGATGATTACAGCTTTGTAGTATAGCTTGAAGTCTGGAATTGTGATGCCTCCTGCTTAGGTTTTCTTTTTCAAGATTGCTTTGGCTATTTGGGATCTTTTCTGGTTCCATACAAATTTTAGTATTATTTGTTCTAGCTCTGTGAAGAATGCTGGTGTTATTTTGATAGGGATTGCATTGAATACAGAGATTGCTTTGGGTAGTATTGACATTTTAACAATATTTGTTCATCCTATCCAGGAGCATGGAATCTTTTTCCATTTTTTTGTGTCTTCTTCAATTTCTTTCATAAGCTTTCTATAGTTTTCAGTGTATAGATTTTTCACCTCTTTGGTTAGATTTATTTCTAGGTATTTTATGGTTTCTTGTGCAACTGTAAATGGGATCGATTTCTTGATTTCTCTTTCTGTCGCTTTATTGTTGGTGTATAGGAATGCAACTGATTTCTGTGTGTTGATTTTATATCCTGCAACTTTGCTGAATTCATGAATAAATTCCAGCAGTTTTTTGGTGGAATCTTTTAGGTTTTCCATAGAGTATCACGTCATCTGCGAAGAGTCAAAGTTTGAGCTCCTCCTGGCCAATTTGGATGCCTTTTATTTCTTTGTGTTGTCTGACTGCAGAGGCTAATACTTCCAATACTATGTTGAATAACAGTGGCGAGAGTGGACATCCCTATCTTTTTCCTGACCTTAGGGGGAAAGCTCTCAGTTTTTTCCCATTGAGGATGATATTAGCGTTGGGTCATTCATATATGGCTTTTATGATGTCGAGGTATGCTCCTTCTATCCCTACTTTCTTGAGGGTTTTTATCAAGAAAGGATGCTGTATTTTGTCAAATGCTTTCTCTGCATCTATTGAGAGGATCATGTGGTTCTTGTCCTTTCTTTTATTGATGTGATGAATCACGTTAATTGTTATGCAGATATTGAGCCAGCCGTGCATCCCAGGTATAAATCCCACTTGGTCGGGGTGAATAATTTTTTTAATGTATTGTTGAAGCCAGTTGGCTAATATCTTGTTGAGGATTTTTGCGTCCATGTTCATAAGGGAAATTGGTCTATAGTTTTCCTTTTTAGTGGGTTCTCTGTCTGGTTTTGGAATTAAGGTCATGCTGGCTTCATAGAAACAATTTGGAAGTTTTCCTTCCATTTCTATTTTTTGGAACAGTTTCAAGAGAATAGGTATTAACTCTTCCTTAAATGTTTGGTAGAATTCCCCTGGAAGGCCATCTGGCCCTGGACTCTTGGTTTTTGACAGATTTTTGATTACTAATTCGATTTCCTTACTGGCTATGACTGTTCAAATTTTCTATCCCTTCCTGTTTCAGTTTGGTAGTATATATGTTCTAGGAATTTGTCCCTTTCTTCCAGATTGCCCATTTTATTGGCATGTAATTCTTATTATCATTTTTTTATTTCTGTTTGTTGGTTGTGATCTCTCCTCTTTCATTATTGATTTTATTTATTTGGGTCCTTTCCTTTTTCTTTTTGATCAAACTGGCTAGCGGTTTATCAATTTTGTTAATTCTTTCAAAGAACCAGCTTCTGGTTTCATTAATCTGTTCTCTTTTTTTGGTTTTGATAGCATTAATTTCTGCTCTAATCTTTATTATTTCCTGTCTTCTGCTGGTTTTGGGTTTCATTTGCTATTCCATTTCCAGCTCCTTAAGGCATAAGGTTAGGTTGTGTGTCTGAGATCTTTCTTCCTTCTTTAGGAAGGCCTGGATTGCTATATACTCTCCTCTTATGACCGACCACCTTTGCTGTGTCCCAGAGGTTTTGGGTTGTGGTGTTATAATTTTCATTGACTTCCATATACTTTTTAATATCATCTTTAACTTCTTGGTTAGCCCATTCATTCTTTAGTAGGATGTTCTTCAGTCTCCAAGTATTTGTTACCTTTCCAAATTTTTTCCTGTGGTTGATTTCGAGTTTCATAGCGTTGTGGTCTGAAAATATGCATGGTATTGATCTCGATCTTTTTGTACTTACTTAGGACTGATTTGTGTCCCAGTATATGGTCTATTCTGGAGAACATTCCATGTGCATTGGAGAAGAATGTATGTTCTGCTGCTCTAGGATGAAATGTTCTGAATGTATCTGTTAAGTCCATCTGGTCCAGTGTGTCATTCAAAGCCATTGTTTCCTTGTTGATTTTTTGATTAGATGATCTGTCCATTGTTGTGTGGTGTTGAAGTCTCCTACTATTATGGTATTACTATCAATGAGTTTCTTTATGTTTGTGATTAATTGATTTATGTAATTGGGTGCTCCACTTTTGGCACATAAATCTTTATGATTGTTAGGTCTTCTTGGTGGATAGACCCCTTCAGTATGATATAATGTCCTTCTGCATCTCTTGATACAGTCTTTATTTTAAAGTCTAGATTGTTTGATATAAGTATGGCTACTTCGGCTTTCTTTTGTTGACCATTAGCATGATAGATTGTTCTTCCTCCCCTTATTTTCAATCTCAAGGTGTCTTTAGGTCTAAATTGGGCCTCTTGTAAACAGCATATAGATGGATCTTGTTTTCTTATCCAACTGTTACCCTATGTCTTTTGTTTGGAGCTTTGAGTCCATTGACGTTTAGAGTACATACTGAAAGATATGAATTTATTGCCATTATGATGCTTGTAGAGTTGGAGTTTCTGGTGGTATTCTTTGATCCTTTCTGATCTTTCTTGCTTTTGGTATTTATATATAATTTTCATATTTTCTCGCCTCAGAGAGTCCCCCTTAAAATTTCTTGCAGGGCTGGTTTAATGGTCACAAACTCCTTTAATTTTTGTTTGTCTGGGAAACGTTTTATCTCTCCTTCTATTTTGAATGACAGCCTTGCTGAATAAAGAAGTCTTGGCTGCATATTTTTCTGACTCAGTACATTGAATATATCCTGCCACTCCTTTTTGGCCTGCCAAATATCTGTGGATAGGTCTGCTGTATACCTGATCTGTCTTCCCTTGTAGGTTAGGAACTTTTTTCCCTTGCTGCTTTCATGATTCTCTCCTTGCCTGAGTATATTGTGAATTTGACTATGAAATGCCTTGTTAATGGTCAGTTTTTGTTGAATCTAATGGGGGGGTCCTCTGTGCTTCCTGGATTTTGATGTCTGTGTCTTTCCCCAGGTTAGGAAAGTTTTCCACTCTGATTTGCTCACATAACCCTTCTACCCCTATTTCTTTCTGTTCCTCTTCTGGGACCCCTATGATTCTGATGTTGTTCCTTTTTAATGAGTCACTGATTTCTCTAATTCTAAAATCATGCTCTTTTGCCTTAATCTCCCTCTTTTTTTCTGCTTCATTATTCTCTATAAGTTTGTCTTCTATATTGCTGATTCTCTGTTCTGCCTCATCCATCCTTGCCACCGCTGCATCCATCCATGATTGCAGCCCAGTTATAGCATTTTTAATTTCATTCTATTTTTTACTTCTTTTATCTCTGCAGAAAGGGATTCTAATCTATTTTCGACTCCAACTATGATTCTTATTATTGTGATTCTAAATTCTGGTTCAGACATCTTGCTTGTACCTGTGTTGGTTAAGTCCCTGGCTGTCGTTTCTTTGTGCTCTTTCTTTTGGGGTGAATCCCTTCGTTTTGTCATTTTGGAAGGGGAAAAGGGATTAATGAGGTAGAAAAATTAAAATTAAAAAAATAAAATAAATAATATTAAAATTAAAAAATTAAAATCACATACACACAAAAAATCGAGTAATGATGCTAGATCCTAGGAGTGTTTTGGTCTGGGTGTTTAAAGTGGTTTGACAGTAGATAGAAAACAGGGGTGGGGAGAAAAAAAAAGAAAATTGTTTGAGAATTTGAAAAAATGAATACACTGAAGTAGACTAAAATGAGATGATGGGAGTAAAATATAATTTGAAAAAATTACACAAAAGTAAAGAATATGGTAGAAAAAAATTAAAGAAAATATTTTTAATAAAAATAAAAATAAAAATGAATTTTTTCTTTTTCTGTATTCAAGAAAAATAGAAAAAAGAGAAAAAAAGAAAGGAAATAGTTTGAAAATTTGACAAAGTGAATACACTGTAGTAGACTAAAATAAAGTGATGGAAGTAAAATATAATTTGAAAAAAATTACAATAAGCAAAAAATATAGTAAAAAATTAAAGAAAATA
Organism: Prionailurus viverrinus; assembly: GCF_022837055.1. Taxonomy (NCBI): domain Eukaryota; kingdom Metazoa; phylum Chordata; class Mammalia; order Carnivora; family Felidae; genus Prionailurus; species Prionailurus viverrinus. Next base: position 51,339,662 of record NC_062570.1, read on the forward strand.
TTTTTAATAGAAATTGAAAGTAAAAATGAAGTTTTCTCTTTCTGCATTCAGGAAAAAGAAAAGAAACAAAAAAGAGAAAAAATAAAAATAAAAAGGAAATCATTTGAAAATTTGAAAAAGGGAATACACTGAAGTAGACTAAAATAAAATGATGTATGAAATAAAATAGAATTTAAAAAAATTTACACCAAAGTAAAAAATATAGCTAAAAAATTAAAGAAATATATTTTTGATAGAAATTGAAAATAAAAATGAATTTTTTCCCTTTCTGTATTCAAGAAAAAGAAAAGAAGTAAAAGAAAAAAAAGAGAAAATTGAGTAGATAGAACTGCTAACAGATTGAAATAGGACTGAAATTACTTCATTTTCCCATAGAAGTCAGATTATGAAGCGCTTTGTAGTCCATAAACTAAGTAGGTGGTGAGACATGTGTTCTTGAAGAACAAGGTTGGCCCAGTTGGGCGGGGCTCAGTGTAACGGCTCTGTTCTCCACTAGATGGCGCTGCTAGCCTACTGGGGTGGAGTGTTTGGCGTTTGTAGATGAGTATGCGCATGCTTGGGAGTGGTGACCCTGTCTTCACCCATCTACCCAATCTCTAGTATTGGAACTCTGTCTCCCGCATCAGCAATCATGCACCTGTTCTCTGTCTTCAGCATTTGTCCACTCCCTACTTTTTCACTCTCCGTGACCAGGCCCCAGGTGTACCTCTCTCCCAAGTTTTGTCTCAGATGCGGCTGTTTTCCCTGGCCCCTTACTTCCGAAGGACTGCGGCTTTGACCTGCTCTGCCCCTCTGCGGGAGGGTCTCACTGAGCAATGGCCGAATGTCGGCTGCACCCAGGAATGCTTGCTGGACCCTGGTGCTGCTGGTGCCCTGAGACTGCGGCCAGGTGCCAGCCCGCCCCAGAAAAAGTTCTCGAGATATTGTAGCAGCGGCGTTTCAGGGATTATGGAAAGTCACAACACACATGTGGCACCAGGCTTCACCCTTAATGACCTTGTTCCAGCACCAGCGAATGTGGCAGTTTTCTGGGGTCTGCTGGGACCAGGTGGCTTCAACAGTCTCTACCAAATGTCCTTCCAGCAGTGGAACCACTTTTCCCCGTGTGGCCCGAGAACCTCCTGGATCCCACTCTGCTCCTGGGCATTTGCCCTTCCCACCAGAGCACCGCCAGGTATGGAGCTGCTGAGTTGCAGCCTTTGCGCTCCCCTTGTTTACAGTCTTAATGGAATTTAAACCCTCTCCTTTCTCCTTTCTACTTTTTTGTTTAGTCTCTGCGGCTGTTTCCAATTTTCCAGTTTCTCTCCAGCTGCTTTTGGGAGGGGTGCTTTTCCTGTATTCTCCCCCGCCCCCCTCTCCGTCCTCTTTCCGCCCGCAAAAGCTCCTCCCTTCCCGCGGCTTCTAGCTCCCCAAGTTCACCTGTCTGTGCTGCGTACCTGATGAATTCTGTGGTTCAGGTTGTGGAGATGTTGTATTAATCCTCCAATCAGTTTTCTAGGTATGCAGGATGGTTTAGTGTTGTTCTGGCTGTATTTCATGGACTCGAGACATGCAAAAAGCTTCCATGCTATTCCACCATCTTGGCTCCTCCTGCAGAAGCTTTTTATCTTGATGAGGTCTGAATAGTTCATTTCTGCTTTTAATTTCCTTGCCTTTGGAGATGTGTCAAGTAAGAAATTGCTGTGGCTGAGGTCAGAGAAGTTTTTTCCTGCTTTCTCCTCTAGGGTTTTGATGGTTTCCTGTCTCACATTCAGGTCCTTTATCCATTTTGAGTTTATTTTTGTGAATGGTGTAAGAAAGTGGTCTAGTTTCAACCTTCTGCATGTTGCTGTCCAGTTCTCCCAGCACCATTTGTGAAAGAGACTGTCTTTTTTCCATTGGATATTCTTTCGTGCTTTTTCAAAGATTAGTTGGCCATACTTTTGTGGGTCCAATTCTGGAGTCTCTATTCCATTGGTCTATGTGTCTGTTTTTGTGCCAATACCATGCTGTCTTGATGATGACAGCTTTGTAGTAGAGGCTAAAGTCTGGGATTGTGATGCCTCCTGCTTTGGTCTTCTTCTTCAAAATTCCTTTGGCTATTCGGGGCCTTTTGTGGTTCCATATGAATTTTAGGATTGCTTGTTTTAGTTTTGAGAAGAATGTTGGTGCAATTTTGATTGGGATTGCATTGAATGTGTAGATAGCTTTGGGTAGTATTGACATTTTGACAATATTTATTCTTCCAATCCATGAGCATGGAATGTTTTTCCATTTCTTTATATCTTCTTCAATTTCCTTCATGAGCTTTCTATAGTTTTCAGCATAGAGATCTTGTACATCATTGGTTAGATTTATTCCTAGGTATTTTATGCTTCTTGGTGCAATTGTGAATGGGATCAGTTTCTTTATTTGTCTTTCTGTTGCTTCATTATTAATGTATAAGAATGCAACTGATTTCTGTACATTGATTTTGTATCCTGCAACTTTGCTGAATTCATGTATCAGTTCTAGCAGACTTTTGCTGGAGTCTATCGGATTTTCCATGTATAATATCATGTCATCTGCAAAAAGCGAAAGCTTAACTTCATCTTTGCCAATTTTGATGTCTTTGACTTCCTTTTGTTGTCTGATTGCTGATGCTAGAACTTCCAACACTATGTTAAACAACAGCGGTGAGAGTGGACATCCCTGTCGCGTTCCTGATCTCAAGGCGAAAGCTCTCAGTTTTTCCCTATTGAGGATGATATTAGCTGTGGGATTTTCATATATGGCTTTTATAATGTGTAAGTATGTTCCTTCTATCCCGACTTTCTCAAGGGTTTTTATTAAGAAAGGATGCTGAATTTTGTCAAATGCTTTTTCTGCATCGATTGACAGGATCATGTGGTTCTTATCTGTTCTTTTCTTAATGTGATGTATCACATTGATTGATTTGTGAATGTTGAACCAGCCCTGCAGCCCAGGAATGAATCCCACTTGATCATGGTGAATAATTCTTTTTATATGCTGTTGAATTCGATTTACTAGTATCCTGTTGAAAATTTTTGCATCCATATTCATCAGGGATATTGGCCTGTAGTTCTCTTTTTTTGCTGGGTTTCTGTCTGGTTTGGGAATCAAAGTAATGCTGGCTTCATAGAATGAGTCTGGAAGTTTTCCTTCCCTTTCAATTTTTTGGAACAGCTTGAGAAGGATAGGTATTATCTGTGCTTTAAATGTCTGGTAGAATGTCCCAGGGAAGCCATCTGGTCCTGGACTCTTATTTGTTGGGAGATTTTTGATAACTGATTCAATTTCTTCACTGGTTATGGGTCTGTTCAAGCTTTCTATTTCTTCCTGTTTGAGATTTGGAAGTGTGTGGGTGTTTAGGAATTTGTCCATTTCTTCCAGGTTGTCCAGTTTGTTTGGCATATAATTTTCCATAGTATTCCCTGATAATTGTTTGTATTTCTGAGGGATTGGTTGTAATAATTCCAATTTCATTCATGATTTTATCTATTTGGGTCATCTCCCTTTTCTTTTTGAGAAGCCTGGCTAGGGATTTATCAATTTTATTTATTTTTTCAAAAACCAACTCTTTGTTTCATTGATCTGCTCTACAGTTTTTTTAGATTCTATATTGTTTTTTTTTCTGCTCTGATCTTTACTATTTCTCTTCTTCTGCTGGGTTTGGGGTGTCTTTGCTGTTCTGCTTCTATTTCCTTTAGGTGTACTGTTAGATTTTGCATTTGGGATTTTTCTTGTTTCTTGAAGATAGGCCTGGATTGCAATGTATTTTCCTCTCAGGACTGCCTTCACTGCATCCCAAAGCATTTGGATTGTTTTATTTTCATTTTCATTTGTTTCCATATATTTTTAAATTTCTTCTCTAATTGCCTGGTTGACCCATTCATTCTTTAGTAGGGTGTTCTTTAACCTCCATGCTTTTGGAGGTTTTCCAGACTTTTTCCTGTGGTTGATTTCAAGCTTCATAGCATTCTGGTCTGAAAGTGTGCATGGTATGATCTCAGTTCTTTTATACTTATTAAGGGCTGTTTTGTGACCAAGTATGTGATTTATGTTGGAGAATGTTCCATGTGCACTCGAGAAGAAAGTATATTCTGTTGCTTTGGTATGCAGAGTTCTAAATATATCTGTCAAGTATATCTGATCCAATGTATCATTTAGGACCCTTGTTTCTTTATTGATCCTGTGTCTAGATGATCTATGCATCATTGGAAGTGTGGTATTAAAGTCCCCTGAAATTACCACATTCTTATCAATAAGGTTACTTATGTTTGTGAGTAATTGTTTTATATATTTGGGGGCTCCCATATTCGGCACATATACATTTATAATTGTTAGCTCTTCCTGATGGATACACCCTGTAATGATTATATAATGCCCTTCTTCATCTCTTGTTACAGCCTTTAAGTCTAGTTTGTTTGATATAAATATGGTTACTCCAGCTTTCTTTTGACTTCCAGTAGCATGATAGATAGATCTCCATCCCCTCACTTTCAATCTGAAGGTGTCCTCAGGTCTAAAATGAGTCTCTTGTAGACAGCAAATAAATCGGTCTTGTTTTTTTATCCATTCTGATACCCCGTGTCTTGGTTGGAGCATTTAGTCCATTTACATTCAGTGTTATTATGGAAAGATATGGGCTTAGAGTCATTGTGATGTCTGTAGGTTTCATGCTTGTACTGATGTCTCTGGTACTTTGTGGTCCTTGCAACATTTCACTCACAGAATCCCCCTTAGGATCTCTTGTAGGACTGGTTTAGTGGTGATGAATTCCTTCAGTTTTTGTTTGTTTGGGAAAACCTTTATCTCTCCTTCTATTCTGAATGACAGGCTTGCTGGATAAAGGATTCTCAGCTGCATATTTTTTCTGTTCATCACATTGATTAAACACTTGTTTTAATGTCAATGGGCCTGAATCCTATAGTCACAGGCATCCACAATTCTGGCAAGACTCAGGTCAGATAGAGTGAATTAAAAAGTGATTAAATGAGCATAACACTGAAGTAGGGGAGAAGAGGACCATTTCCTTCCTTCCCTGTTTCCTTCCCTTATTCCTTCCTTCCTGCCTTCCTGCCTTCCTGCCTTCCTTTCTTCCTTCTTTACTTCTTTCCTTCCTCCCCTCCATCCTCTCTTTTAGAAAGGGAGAGAGCATGAGTGAGGGAGATGGGTGGATGGAAATAGAGAGAGAGAGAGAGAGAGAGAGAGAGAGAGAGAGAGAGAGAGAGAGAGAATCTTAAGCAGGCTCCATGGTCATCATGGAGCCTGATGCAGGGCTCAATCCCAAGACCCTGAGATCATGACCTGAGCCAAAATCAGGAGTCAGACCCTCAACCAACTAAGCCACCCACGTGCCCCAAGAGGACCATTTTCTTATTGTGGTACTCATAGGCTGATTTTTCACATTCCATGTCTCATTTTCATGGCTCAATTTCTTATTTGCTTCAAAAGTACATTCAGCTCAGGTGCATTCATGTTCCAATGGTCTGAACCTAGGATTTTCTTTTTTTCCTGTTTAAACTTAAGAAAGACAAGGGAAAAAAATGATGTACTCCTTTTAAGTGTTACATCTTTTGCAAAGGCAGGTTGTAAAGAAAACTCACAGAATGCTAATAGCTACTATCTGTTGAAGCAGAGAATTTTAAGTATCTATAATTCTATTTGGATCTCCTAGATGTAATTATGTAACTAAGCTATGATCATGACAAGTACAAATTTTATTGAAAGGAAACATTAAAAAATCTATATTTATTTCTTTAAGGGTTTGTTGTATGAGATGATCTACTTAACTACTTCATCAAAATAGCTGGATCTGTTCTTTTAAGAGAAAAAAATGTTAGTGCATCTTTTTCTATTAACCATGTCTGTAGCTTAAAGTAGTTTCCTGTGACCGTGATACCCACTGGCCCAGCATTCATATATTCTCATTATAGATGTGAAATGGAATAGTACACACTTATTGATCCACTTAATAGTTGAGATATTAAGTTCATACTATGCCCTTGCCTAGTATTAGCCCCCAAAGATACAGAGCTGAAAAGATAAAACCTCTGTTCTCAAGAAAGTCCAAAAGCCAAAGGGATAAATACAAGACAAATATGATACCTATTATGTGGTGTGATGAGTTCAATGTAAGTAGATATGGTAACTCTGACTTGAGTTTAGGCAGGCCTTCTATATATATTTAGTGAAGTTAACTACATCTTAAAGCGTGAGGAGCAATGGTAAAGATCAAGTGAGTTGGTAGGTTGGGTGAAATTCACACAGTGGAAAGGGAATAACGCAAGTGTGATACAGTGTGGCCTCTTCTGAGATCCATGAAATGGACAGAACACACAAAAAGTGGAAAGACATTGTCAAGACCTTGTGAACCATTTTAAGGAGTTATAACTTTCTTTTAACAGAAATGAGAATAACTGAATGTCTTTAATTGAAAAAGTTGCAGGTCTAGTTATTCAAAATGCTTCAAATTAATCTGTGAGATCCAATTTTTATACACATCCAAAATTTTCCCAGCCTCTTAACCATGAATTTCATACCTACTCTAAGAGCAGTGCATCTAGCAAATATGCAGTCAGATGTTCATCTGTGGATACATCAATGAAATGCCAACATTTAGCTAAAAAGATCATATTCCAGCCTCATAAAGTTTGTTTCCTAAAATGGAAATGTATACACTCCCTAATCATCTTTTTATACTGTAAACTTCCTGAAGGCACGAATTGTATTTGACACTTTTTTGGTCCCTAAAATTACCACATTGCTTTGAACATGGTGATTAATATATATTTTAATGTATGAATGACTAAGAAAGCATGAAATACAAGAATAATTTAGAAATCTATATACGAAGTGCTTGGGTGGCTTAGTCAGTTAGGTGTCCAGCTTCGGCTCAGGTATGATCTCATGGTTGGGTCAGTGAGCTCAACCCCCATATCAGGCTTTGTGCTCACATCCCAGAGCCTGGAGCCTGCTTCGGATTCTGTGTTTCTTCTCTCCTTGCCCATCCCCCACTCATGCTCTGTCTCTCTCTGTGTCATAAGAGTAAATAAATGTTAAAAAAAAATTTTTTTAAAGAAATCCATAGGAAGCTAGTTTCACATATTTGATGTTATCCTATATTCTGTTTTATATTCATTAGAAAGCTCTCCCTTCTGTTAGCACAGAATTTGTTTTTGTCACATGGTTTATCAATGTTGCTAATGAGTTGTTAATTAGCTGCCAATTCTTGTGCAATTTAGAAGGAAAAGGCAGAGAAGGACTGTTCAAAGGAATATGCCTCAGTGATCTTGCCTATTTGTTTTATATGTCTCTGGTACTGTAGCACAGGAATATTATACATGAAGTTATCACAGGATCACTGACTATGGCTGTGAATAGATTATGACTTCATTAAACATTACTAGTGTAGTGTCTTAGAAGTATTCTTTCTCTTTTATAAAGGCAAGATTTTAGTGAAGGAGGTCCTAGGTTAGCATAGCATCACATAATATAATGGGGAAAATATACACATTCCCAGGGAGCCTGGGTGGCTCAGTCTGTTAAGCGTCTGACTGGCTGAGGTCATGATCTCATGGTTGGTGGGTTCAAGCCCCTCATCAGGCTCTGTGCTGACACCTTGGAACCTGGAACCTGCTTTGGATTCTATGTCCCCCTCTCTCTCTGCCCCTCCTCCATTCTCTCTACCTCTCTCTCAAAAGTAAATAAATATTAACAAAATTTAAATTAAAAAATATACACATTCCCGTACACAACATGGGACTCACAGTCATGGTTTTGAATCTTAGTTTTGTTATTTACTAAATGTGTAGTGTTAATCTAGCTGCTTCACATTTTTAAATTTCATCTGTAAAATGGGAATAATACTTGCTTCTGAGGGTTTAGTTGATAAAATGGAGATAACATAGGTAAAGCATCAGCTGAGTCCTTGCATATGGAAGATTCTTAAAGATACTTGTTTTATTTGCTTCCTTTCTTTCCTATAATGATGAGTCATATTGTATTTTCCTGAATCATGCACTCAATTCCATGATTTATCCTAAGCTTGATTTGTGTTTTTCTCATGGTGAGTCCCTCAAAGTTTAGGATATGTCTGCATATTCTCAGATTCTTTTTGGAAATCTTGTGGTCCTAATTTATCTAATTTCTTTCATGAAGCTCTGCCTTCTAAAGGTGTTCATTTTTTGAGATTAAACCATGTGTCACACAAGTCATCTCTTTAATGCATAATCTTTGTAATTTGATGATTTACTACAGTCTTAGGTAAATTTTATTTTATTATTATTTTTAATGTTTATTTATTTTTGAGAAAGAGAGAGAGACAGAGCATGAGCAGAGGAGGGGCAGAGAGAGAGAGAGAGAGAGAGAGAGAGAGAATCAGAATCCAAAGCAGGCTCCAGGCTCTGAGCTGTCAGCAGAGAGCCTGACGTGGGGCTCAAACTCACGGACTGTGAGATCATGACCTGAGCTGAAGTTGGACGCTTAACTGACTGAGCCACCCAGGCGCCCTCTCTTTGGTCAATTTTAAATTCTTGGGGTGAGAGAGCAATTTGATTAGCACTTTCTCTTTTTCCCAGATTGCTGGGTAGCTTTACATTGCTTAAAGATTGGTGATTATTTATTTGGAGTACTCATTGAATTTAAGTAGACTGAAGCAGAGATAGTAAAGCTTACAAAATACCCCACTTGTCACTCCATATTTCTAAGCCCCTTTTATTGTGATGGGCATGTTTGGCTGTTTTGGCCAATGAACTAAGGATTAAGTTGTGTGTCACTTCTGGTTCCCTTAGTTACCCCATGGAGTAGAGCCTCCATTCTCATTCCCCCATCTGTCCACCCTCAGTGGGCATTCCCTGTGAACCAAGCTGAGGTATTTATTATGTTAAAACACTGGGATTTGTGTCTACGCTGTTACTTTCTCATAACTTTGTCTATCTAAATAAATACTTTATTAACATACCTTCCTCCCAGGAAAAAAAAATGCCATTTCTGACAAATGTTTTGGAGTAAAAAAAACAAAATAACCAAAAACAAACAAACAAAAACTATGCCCAAAACTATGTCCAAAAATAATCTTGATGCTAATAGAAAGTGAGAGGATTTTTTTCTGCTTTAAATCTTTAGAAGAGTTTTAGTATTTACTCTAATATTTCTGCCACTCAACTCATTATGACAATCCTTTGGGATATTTCTTTATTTTTTTATGCTTATTTATTTTTGAGAGAGAGAGAAAGAGAACACAAGAGGGAGAGGGCCAGAGAGAGATGGAAACACAGTCTGAAGCAGGGTCCAGGCTCTAAGCTGTCAACACAGAGCCTGATGTGGGGCTTGAACTCACGAGCCATGAGATCCTGACCTGAGCTGAAGTTAGACACTTAACCAACTGAGCCACCCAGGCGCCCCTGGGATATTTCTTAAACTATGTATCTGGATCTCATGCCAGATCTAAATAATAAAAATTCCAGGGAGACACTAGAAGCTATCATTTTCAAAAGCACCTTTGGTTAATTTTATAGTAAGGAAAGTTTGAAAACTCCACTGAGAGGTGGAGGTTGAGGGTTGAGATTTGATGAATGAGTTACTAAAAAAGAAAAAAAAGTGGGGCACCAGGATGGCTCAGTTGGTTGAGCTTCTGACTTTGACTCAGGTCATGATCTCAGGGTCTGTGAGTTCAAGCCCCACCTTGGGCTCTGTGCTGACAGCTCAGAGCCTGGAGCCTGTTTCAGATTCTGTGTCTCCCTCTCTCTCTGACCCTCCCCCATCCATGCTCTGTCTCTCTCTGTCTCAAAAGTAAAATAAAACATTAAAAAAAATTTTTTAAACATACTTTGTGCAATCAGTCTATACAGACAGTGCTAATTGTGGTATAAAAGGTCAGTAAAAGGAGACACTCTGCAAACAAATTCTGAAAACTTTGGTATGAAAAATACTGTGACACCACATTACAAGCAAATAATCATTGTTTGAAAGTTTAGAATGCACTTTCACATATATTCCCCCATTTCATACTGTTTCTCTATGGTTAAATAATATTGTTATCTTCAGTCTATACATAGGGAAGCCTAGGCTTTGATACACTGTGTTTTGCTTCATGTTCACACAGGTGAAAGCCTTTTCTAATAAAGTCTGTTTTATTAGAAACCTAAAGATAAGCAGGCTTTGAGATGATTTTAAAAAAGGTAGGATATTGGGAACAAATTTACTCCAGTGTAAAAATATTGTATCTTACGATCTTAAAAGTCCTATTCTTTTCTCAGGTTTGGGCATTGTCTTTGTCCTGATTAGGGCTAAGGATTCTTCAGGTGGTGTTTGAGAATTGCTAACAAACTGATAGCAGTTTATAGAGTGGAGAAGAATGTGAACTCTAGAGACAGACTCAGTTCAATTTCTGGTTCCATCTCTTAGCTGCTCTATGGCTTTTGGTGTTTTTTATTTTTAATTTTTTAATTTTTTTAAAAATTTTTGAGACAGAATGCAAGCAGGGGAGGGGCAGAGAGAGAGGGAGACACAGAATCAGAAGCAGGCTCCAGGCTCTGAGCGGTTAGTACAGAACCCGACGCGGGGCTTGAACTTAACGAATCTCAAGATCATGTCCTGAGTGGAAGTCAGACACTTAACCAACTGAGCCACTCAGGCGCCTCTAGGGGGATAATAAATGCCAAGCACTCAGAAGAGTAACTAATGTGTGCTAAATATTCATTAAGTGTTGGTTCTTTCATAGTTGGAGACAATAGCAGGTTCTATCAAAAACTTTTTTTTTCCATGCAATTTTCTTTTTTTCTAGTTTTGAGATATAATTAACACACACCATTGTGTAAGTTTAAGGTGTACTAGGTAATGATTTCATACATGTTTATGTTGTGAAATGTTTACCACAATAAGGTTAGTTAACACATCCTTTATCTCAGATAACTACCATTTTGTTTTTGTTATGGTGAGAACATTAAAGCTCTCCTGTCAGAGCAACTTTTAACTATACAATACATTATTGTTAATTATAGTCACCATGCTGTGTATTAGATACCTAGAACTTACTCATTTGACAACTGAAAATTTGTGCCCTTTGTCTAGCAATGGAAACAAGAGACCCAGTTATTTTACTACATTAATATCATCCCTAATGCCTTGTGCATAACAAGTGACTGAAGTCTGATGAATCACAACAAATCATGAAGGGTACATAGTGTTCAAATTCTAGTCTGCATTGAAATCACCTGGAGGCTTTGCTACAACACACATTGCTGGGGTTCCACCCTCGGAATTTCTGATTCTGTAAATATGAGTGATGCTGATTCCGCTGGTTTGGGACTGAACTTTGGAGTGGAATGGACAATCAAATCACGTTATGGAAAGCCTTGGAAAAAGTTTAGGGAATCTGGGCTTTCTAGTGAGGTGTTAGGTAATGACAGAAGACAAGGAAATTGAACACTATAATTGTTCGATATCTTCTGAAAGAGTAAAGATTCGTTTAATAATATTTTGCAAGCTTCAGTGTTATATTTTACCGTCTCAGATAACTATTATACTAATCTGTCATCTTTTTAGTATTATATATCACTACTGTGTGATTTGGTATCTCCCCATCCTTAGGACAATGATTCCTAAGTTTTAGTGAGAATAAAAATCACCTGAGTTGTTAAATGCAGATTCCTAGACCTTGCTGTCATATCTGACTCAATTGGTCTGGTAGAGAGCCCAGAACTCTATATACTTTTTCTAGTGCATGCACTTAGATTTGATTCAGGTGATTTGTGAACAACACATGAGAAATACCACAGGTTTTTGTTCAAATTCCAGTTGCTATTGAAGCAAAGCTGTTGTATTTTTTCATTTTTAAAATACAATTTTTATTTTTAGGTGACCTTTCAGTCCAATTTGTTACATTTCATTAAAATCTGCTTGGTCTACTTCTTTTTCCAATTTCAGCATTTGGTATAAGGCATTTATAGAAAAGTGACTTGAAAGCAATTTAACCACAAGCTCAGCCAAATTAATTTAGGGAGAGTTTAGTAAACAGCCTTTGCTTTCTGTACTTAAGTGATCAATTTCAACACCTGCTTTTCCTTCCAGATGGAGTTAATTAACATTAAAATTATTGCCTATAGCAGAGACTTTTTTTTTTGATAATTCACAGCCCTCCAGCTGCAATCCAGATTCCTACATTTCTGAAAATTAAAACAACAAGGATCATGTTTAGGAGAAGCTAATTTATCATTGAACTATTTCAAGATATGGACATAAATAAGGCTTTGGAAGAAAAGAACTAGCATATATAAAGTGGATACGATATGCACCCATATCCACATGTTAGATCTGGCATGATCCACACAGCTATTTCATGAGCAGTTTTATTCTACCACCCATTTGACATATAAAGAAGTTGAAGATTAGAAAAGTTTTTTAACTTTTTTGGATGTTCCACAATGAGTACAGTTTATAGAGTGGAGAAGAATGTGAACTCTAGAGACAGACTCCGTTCAATTTCTGGTTCCATCCCTTAGCTGCTCTGTGGCTTTTGGTGTTGTTTTTTATTTTTAATTTTTTAATGTTTTTTTTATTTTTTATTTTTGAGACAGAGTGCAAGCAGGGGAGGGGCAGGGAGAGAGAGGGAGACACAGAATCAGAAGCCGTTTCAGCTGTGGCAGAATATAAACCCCTATTTAATAAAGACCATGTTCTTTCCATTATGCTGGTGTTGGTTTGCAAACCAGGCCCAGACACGAACAGCAAGAAAAGACCAAAGGAAGAGGCAGGCCACTGCAGACTGTTAGGAGGCCGTGCTTTTTTTGTTTGTTTGTTTGTTTTAATTTATTTTTGAGAGAGAGACAGAGTGTGAACAGGGAGGGGCAGAGAGAGAGACAGAGACAGAGACACGAATCTCAAGCAGGCTCCAGGCTCTGAATCGTCAGCACAGAGCCCAACACGGGGCTCGAACTCACAAACCGGGATATCATGACCTGAGCTGAAGTTGGATGCTTAACCGACTGAGCCACCCATGTGCCCCAGGAGACAGGTTTAATAAGCAAGAGAACTTCTATATGAGGCTTATCTTGGGTGGCCACAAGACAAGTAGATATCTCCATCCACCTGACAGAATCTTAAAATGTTTATTTAGAGACATTAATGAGGTTAAGTCATGTATACCTTCCAGATGGTCTCAGCATTACTTCCTCAGGGCTGAGTCTGTAAAACGACTCCAGCTTTGGGAACAGTGGGTGCAACATACATTCCAAGGACAGGTGAGGAGGTGAGGAGCCTCCTATTTCTGGTTCCAGCTCACAGATCGATCGGTGGTCATATCTTCTCGATGACTTCCTCCAGCAACTGGTTTTGACTTAGACTGAAGTAAATTTTAAAAAGAAATTCCTGGGAAGTGTGAGTAAAGTATTTGCTTTGGGGTAGTTTATACTGAGATTAATGTTACCTTTTAAATATCACAAATTATGCACACATACATATGCATATAAAATGCGTGTGAATCTCCAGTGTAGTGTGGTAACACTTAAATAGTCCGTAATTATAGTTCATGACGTGCACTGAGAACTCATTGTGTGGCAGACAGTGGGCTAGGGATTGAGAGATCAAAGACAAAAGAAAAGCAGTGAGATTATTGCAATAGAATTCACGTGCAATAATGAGATATGTAGAAGATACTTTAAGGTCAAAAAGAAAGGAGAATCCAGTGAGAAAATGGTTATTTTAGGGATAAGTGGTTGCCCTTGATACTTCTTGTTAAGTCTTTTCGTAATCCTTATTTTAATAATATCTTTAACTCTTTCTGGAAGGTTGTTTTCCAAGTTTGAGAAAGTCAGTCATTCAGGTTTTTTTCTTCCACTGAATCTCATGGCAATAATCTTACTCATTTAAGTGTTACAACCCAAGAAGTATAAAAAGATAAAGATCTGAATGACTAATACTGATAGGAAGTTGTCTATCATCATCTTCTCATGACAGGGCCCAGGCTTGCCTTACAGAAGGTAGTAGCTTCTTTCGGTAAAGAATTGTTTGGTGATTGAAACTATTGGAGGATATAATTAAAAGCTATTCTAAGGGAGACATATGATCGATATAGGGAGATATGCAAATATATGAATACACACACACAAATACACATATACACGCAGTCACTTCTCACGATTTGCTGTAGTTTTGTGCTATAGTTACCACAAATATTAAACTAGCAAACAGTAAATGAATGCTCCTAGGAAAAATACAGGGTTCTGTTCTGTGAGCCTCCGGTCACACATCTTTGTCAACTGATTAATATATAACCTTGTAGTATGCATGAAGACACCGTATATATTGTTGATTTGTTAACACTGAACTCACAGTCAACACCACTGTAACTCATGCCTGAACAAAGCTTATATAACTTACCTATTTTCTCCATTAGGCACATCACAGCCTTGACAGCACTTTTGCACTACACTCGGGGGCCATTTTAAACAGTGAAATCACCAGTAAAAAGCACAAAAATGAGAAAAACATGGCACTAAATAGACCATGAAAAGGACACACTTGTTTCCAGAGTGAGTGCTGAAGCAAAGCAGAAACTGCCTTGTTGGACCTCCACTGGGAACAGACTCACCAGGTAACTCAAAATTCTCACCACACTGAGCATGTCTACAAATGATTGAAAGTCCCACATATGTTTAATTGGGGATTACACGTATATTTTAGTACACACATCTGTAAACACAGAATCCATGAGGAATGAGTTTAGACACATTTTTCTATACATATCACTTAAAATTATTTAAAATATAGTGATAGCCTCAGTGAGAGCAATATATACCCCCAACACACACACTAGAGAATATTTTATTTTCTCTTTTAGGCATATTTCATTCAGAAAGAATTGGCTTATAGGAGCTCAATCCCCAATTGTATTTACAGTGAGTAAGAGAGTGCTCTGATATAGTCAAGGATATTGCTCAAACTCACTGGCTCTGGCTGACAATCCCATTTGAGCTTTTTAACACTTACCAACTCTCTAAGGTATTCTATAACTTAAAGAGGGAAAAGTTAAGTAACTCTTGGCTGGTATAATGTAGAGTTTGTTTTTTTTTTTATTTTTTATTTTATTTTATTATGTTATTTTTAGAAAGAGAGCATGGAAGGAGGGCAGAGGGCCAGAGGGGGAGCAAGATAATCATTTTTATTTTTTTAATGTTTATTTTTGACAGAGAGACAGAACATGAGCGGGGGAGGGGCAGAGAGAGAGGGAGACACATAATCCAAAGCAGGCTGCAGGCTCTGAGCTGTCAGCACAGAGCCCCACGCGGGGCTCGAACTCACAGACCACAAGTCAGGCGCTCAACTGACTGAGCCACCCAGGCACCCTGGGGAGCAAGATAATCTTAAACAGGCTCCACACTCAGTTCAGAGATGGATGCAGGCTCAATCCCATGACCTTGGGATCATGACCTGAGCCCAAATCAAGAGTTAGATGTTCAACCAACTCAGCCACCCAGGAACCCCTGGAATTTTGTTTTGTGGAATTTGACTTGTGTCTTAACTCCCAATCTGCTCTCAGTATCAAAGTATTAAAAACTATAAAGCAAAGGAAGACAGTTCAATCAACGTAGAGGGTATTCGGGTTTTTGTTGTTGTTTTAATCAAAACTTTAAGGAAATAGACTAGGATTATTCAGTGCCCATTCTATCACTTACTGAGCTATTACTGTGTAACAAAGCATCCCCAACCTCAGTGACTGAAAGCACTAACTGCTTATTCTTACGCACATGTCTTCCCATTGGTCGGGGGTTCCTCCGGGCTCTGGGCACCTCTGCTTCAGGGTGAGGTAGCTGAAGCTGCTCTGCCTCCAGATGCAGGTCAAGGGTCAGAAGAAGTGGCTCTGCCCCACAACACTCTCATGTTCGGGGAATCCAGGGACAGGAGAGAGGTACAAAAGGAAAAGCAGAAATACCCAAAGCCTCTTAAGGACTAGGCTTGGTTGGATTTGTCACACTATCACTTCTATTCTCATTCTGCAGGCCAAAGTAAGTCACAGGGCACAACCCAAAGTTAAACAGTAAGGAACTATACTCTTCCTCTTGAGTAGGGGCTATTAGGAAATTACATGGCAAAGGGTGTGGCTACAGGGAGGGAGAAGGCATTGGAGCCATTAATTCAATCTACTAATTCAATCTACTATGTTTGGCGCTAAGCTCATACTGCTTAATAGGCCTTAACAGATGTGATACATTTTTCCTCCCTCCCCCACCTCTTTGTCTCTCCCTCTCTGGTAATTATGTTTATTACCCAATAATATAATGAGGATACTGAGGATTAGAGGGTCAAATTTAAATCCCTCAAAGTTTCTCAGTAAGTGAAAGAGGCAGCTTTCATAGAAAGGATCACAGGGCTTTAGACTTGAGCTCTTTTTGTTTTTAAGGTTTTTTTTTTAATGTTTTATTTTTGAGAGAAAGGAACAGAGCATGAGTGAGGAAGGGGCAGGGAGAGAGAGGGAGGGATGCCCGAAATAAGAAGCAGGCTCCAGGCTGTCAGCACAGCGGCAGATGTGGGTCTTGAACCCATGAACCATGAGATCATGACCTAAACTGACTTCCCACGCTTAACTGACTGAGCCACCCATGTGTCCCTAGATTTGAGCTCTTAAGCGCAGCACTATTTTGTTGAAAGAGATGCCTAGTACCCACTAGGACCAGAAATCAATGCCACATTTGCCTTTCTTCCAAGCTCATGCTTATCACACCATAACACATGTATTATATAAAAGAGAAACCTTCATGGAAAAAGCTTACATGCTAACACAACAGATTTCTTCCTCTCTTTCTCTCATAACCTATACCTAATGTGCCAGAATATCTTCACCTTTCTAATATACTTAAAATACATCAACAATCAGTTGCTTCTCATCATTTCCATGCTACTACCATGGTCCAAGCCACCACCTTCTTTCTTGAGTATGACTGCAGTAACTAACTTCCTAACACCTCTCCCTGCTTACACCCTGCCTAAAACCCAGATATATGGTCAAGATAGCAGCCAGAGTATTACTTTTAATAAGAACTAATTTTTGCTCCAAGCACCTAGGTGGCTCAGTTGGTTGAGTGTCTGACTTCAGCTCAGGTCATAATATCACCAGTTATGAGTTCCAGCCCTGCATCAGGCTCTGTGCTGACAGCTCAGAGCCTGGAGCCTGCTTCGAATTCTCTCTCCCTGTCTCTCTTCCCTCCCCCTCATGCTTGTGCTATCTTGCTCTCTCTGAATCTCAAAAATAAATAAACATTAATAAAACACTAATTTTTGCTCAACACCCTGTAATGGGTACTTAGAGTACTTTCAATAGCTTGCAAGGCCCTCTGAACCAGATCTATTCACCTCTCCATCCCTCATTTGCCTCCATTCCTCTCCTACTACTTTCTCCATCATTCCCTCTACTGCAGCCACACTGGTTGCCCTGTTGTTTCTCCAAAAAGTCAGGCAGGGGCCAATCTGAAAACTTAAGGTTGCACTAGAATTCTCTGGATCAATCTTCACAGAAATAGGTTTCTAGTTAGCTCCCTTATCTCTTTAAATTGTTTGCTTAAATGTCAATGAACCTACCTTGAACACCCAATTTAAAATCGCAAACTGCCTCCTGCCCTGCTCTGCATCAGCTTCCATCCTGCTATCCCCAATCCCTTTACCCTGCTATACTTTTTCTTTTCTGCCTAACACTTTTAATCTTATATTATGGAATACAACTGCCTATTATGATTATTGTTTACTGTCTATCACCCAATGTTAGAATATAAACTCAGGAAGCCAGCTTTAGTCTATGTTGCTCACTGTTGTATCCTAATACCAAGAAGTGTCTCTGGAACATAGCAGGCAATCAATAAACATTTGTTGAAACAATGAATGAACTGCCCACTGAGGCAGAGTTTCCATAGTGTACAAACTTTGGAAAAAGACCAACGTGATTGTGTAATGAATGCAAGATCTACATTCATTACCTTTGTGACTTTGAGCAAATTAATGTTTAAGAGCCTCAGTTTTCTCTGAAATGATGAGCAGACTGTTAAGGTCTCATGATACAACCCTTATTTTTGACAGTTTCATGGTTAATTGGAATTCCAACCTGTGGCCTCTGGAGTGCAGCCAATAACTGAGAATTTACAAAAAAGGGGACAATGTATAGTTTCTGACCACATGGATTTCAACTACATTTTCTGCATTCATTTTTCTTAAAATGGAGAACTGCCGTTTAGAATGAGCCTTCCTCCTCCTTCCTCCACCTGTAGCCAGTTATTCTTTCTCAGTGCAAGTGTGTGACACACTTACTTCGGTAATTGCTAGTAGTCACTGGAGGTGGTAGAGAAAGAGGAGTGGGTAAGTTGACTTTTAGTCTGTTTCACTGCTGCCATTCCTCGATTGGCCTCATAGGTGGGGAGGGGAGAGCAAGAGCATCATACACTCTCTGTACCACAAAGTGGCTTCAAAACAAAATTTTACTTGTTCACAGTTCTAGGGCCAAGACATGTGAGATCAAGGTGTTGGCAGGGTTGTGCTTTTGTTTTATTTTTATTTCTGTTTTTATTTGAGGCCTGTCTGCTTGTAGATGGATTTCTTCTCCCTGTGTCTTCAGATGATCTTCTGTGTGTGCTCATGTTTGTCTCTGAGTTTATTCTTCCTATAAGAACACCAGTCATAAAGGATCAGGGCCAAGTCTAATGATCTCATTTCATTTTAATTACCTTTGTAAAGGCTCTTTCTACAGGTACAGTCACATTCTGAGGTACTGGGGTTAGGATTTTATATGGATTTTGGGAAGACACATGGGGCCCATAACTGGGAGTCATGAATGAAGAGCACAAGAAATCTATTATTTATGTTTGTCAGAGATGCCTTCTTAACATTTTTTTCTTCTGCTCTGACAAGTAGAACCATATTTCGACTATAAAGGTAAAGTTACTAGGATGATCTAGACATTCAAAATGAAAAATAACCACATGGAGTAAAAGTAGGTGTATAGGTATGTGGTCTGGGGTCAGTGTTCAGTGTTCACTAAAAACTAAAATGCACTACTTCAAGGTCTATCACACACAACCATTTTCAAAAATTCAAAAACGAATAAATAGCAATTCTAACTGTGAAGTAATAGCAAGAATTCTTATTGCTAGCCTCTTCTATCACAAATCTGTCACAAATATAATAGTTTCTGGGCACCTTCGTGGCTCAGTTGGTTAAGCCTTTAACTCCTGATATTAGCTCAGGTTTTGATCTCAAGGTCGTGGGATCAAGCCCCGAGTTGGGCTCTGTGCTGAGCATCAGGCTTGCTTGAGATTCTCTCTCTCCCTCTCTATCTGCCCCCCTTCCACTCGTGCACTTTCTCTCTCTCAAAATAAATAAAAATTTTAGAAAAACAAATATAATTAGTTGTCTTCTGCATAATCTGTTTCCCAGTTTGAGTTTTATCTCATATTGCCAAAATCAGTAAAATTAGTATTTCTTTGAATACTTAAGTGTGTTTGCAATTGAGTCTGTTCTCTTGTTTTTACCAGTATTACATATTGGTTAGCTAATGATCAGATAGTGAAACTATTGCAGAAAGCCCGTAAACTCCCTTCCAGACTGACACCAGATCTTTATCTGGAACAATACTTTCTGGATTCATCTTTTCAACTCATTTTCCAAGGATTGTAAAGCTTGGCCTTATGATTCTATCTGGGTAATTCCAATCTATTATTCTTCCTAATTTAGTTGAATTCCCTAATCTACAAGCAAAAGTTAGGTCCCAGGAATCTTGCTGTTACTTAGCATTTTTTAAAATGCATAATTAAAAGTCAAATAATTGTCTTTATTCTTTTAAAATTATGAGATTTCCTATTTACTATCACTTTTAGATATCTACTTTATATTTACAATATATTTTTAATATTTACTGTAAATATTAAAAATAATTACTCTGAGTCTCCTATTTCATCATTTGGGGCTGAGAGCTCTGCAGGTGTTTGTAGTGTGATTTTAAATTTTTTTTAACTTTTTTTTTTAATTTATTTTTGAGACAGGGAGAGACAGAGCATGAACAGGGGAGGGTCAGAGAGAGGGAGACACAGAATCTGAAACAGGGTCCAGGCTCTGAGCTGTCAGCACAGAGCCCAACACAGGGCTCGAACTCACGGACCGCAAGATCATGACCTGAGCCAAAGTCGGCCGTTTAACTGACTGAGCCACCCAGGCGCCCCTGTAGGGTGATTTTAAATCACATAGTTTATTCTGAAGCAATGGGCTCTAATTATTCAGTCACAGTAATTCTCTATATTTCATTTGTCTGTCATGTGTTAAGATTGATATTCCTGAGTTGGAATACTCAGTGTGTTTTTCCGGGAGTCAGAAAATTGTGGCCTGGGGCCAAATTCTTGCCAGCTGGCTGATTTTGTCAATAAAGTTTAATTGCACAGACATACCTATTCCTTTACATACAGAGTCGAGTAGTTGAGAAAGAGACTGCATGCCCCTGAAGCCTAAAATATTTATTGTCTCTTTAGATAAGAAGTTTGCCAATCGCCATGTTATGTATATTTTATTTTTTAAAGCTGCAATGAATATGACCATCTCTATTTATTTTAATTCCAGTCTGGTAAACATTAGGTGTTATATTCGTTTCGGGTGTACAATATACTAATTCAGCAATTCTGTACATTACTCAGTACTCATGAAGACAAGTGTACTCTTAATTCCCTTTACCTGTTTCACCCATCTCCCCAGGAACCTCCCCTCTGGTACCCATCAGTTTGTTTGAGTCTGTTTCTTGGTTTTTGACTTTTTTCCTTTGTTCATTTGCTTGAGTGAAATCATCTGGTATTTGTCCTTCTCTGATTTATTTCATTTAGCATTATACTCTTTACATCCACCCATGTTGATGCAAATGACAAGATTTCATTTTTTTTAATGGCTGAGTAATATTTTGTTTTGTTGCATACACACACACACACACACACACACACACACACACACACACACACCATGTCTTCTTTATCCATTCATCTAGTAAAGAACACTTAGGCTGCATATCTTGAATGTTGTAAATAATGCTACTATAAACATAGGGGTGCATATACCTTCTTTAGTTAGTCTTTTTTTGTTCTTTGGATAATACCCAGTAGTGGAATTATTGGATCATAAGGTAATTCTATTTTTCATTTTTCGAGGTACCTACATACTGTCTTCTACAGTGACTGTACCAGTTTGCATTCCCACCAACAGTGCATGAGGATTCCTTTTTCTCCACATCCTCACGACACTTGTGTCTTCCATTTCTTATTTTAACCATTCTGACAGGTGTGAGGTGGTATCTCATTGTAGTTTCAGTTTGCATTTCTCTCATGATAAGTGATATTGAACATCTTTTCATGTGTCTGTTGGACCTCTGAATGTCTTATTTGATAAATGTCTTTTCAAGTCTTCGGCCCATTTGTTTTTAATTGGTTTATTTGGGATGTTTTTTTTGGTGTTGAGTTGGATAAGTTCTTTATAAATTTTGTATGCTAACCTTTTATCAGATATGTCCTTTGCAAACATTTTCTCCAGTTAAGTAGGCTATCTTTTCGTTTTATTGATTGTTTCCTTTGCTGTGCAGAAGCTTTTTATTTTGATGTAGACCCAAAAGTTTATTTTTGCTTTTGTTTTCCTTTCTTCAGGAGATATACCTAGATAAATGTTGCCACTGCCCATGTCAGAGAAATTACTGACTGCTTTCTTCTAGGATGATTTCAGGTCTAACATTTTGGTCTCTACTCCATTTTGAGTTTATTTCTGAGTGTGAGCTAAGAAAGTGGTCCTTTTTCTTTCTTTCTTTCTTTCTTTCTTTCTTTCTTTTCTTTCTTTTGGCATGTAGCTGTCCCATTTTCCCAAAGCCATTATCGAAGGGACTATCTGGACTGTCTTTTTCCCATTGTGTCTTCTTGCCTTCTTTGTCAAAGATTAATTGACCGTATAGGTGTGGGTTTATTTTTGGGCTTTCTATTCTGTTCTGTTGATCTATGCATCTATTTTTGTGCAAGTACTATACTGTTTTAATTACTACAGTTTTGCAGTATATCTTGAAATCTGGGATTGTGATACCTTCACTTTTGTTCTTCTTTCTCAAGATTGCTTACACTATTTTTGATCTTTTGTGGTTGCATATAAATTTTACATTTGTTGTTGTAGTTCTTTGAAAAATGTTAGTATTTTGATATGGATTGCATTAAATGTGTAGATTTTTTTGGGTATAGACATTTTAACAGTATTGTTTTACAACACATGCACATGGAATGTCTTTCCATTTGTTTGTGTTATCTTCAATTTCTTTCATCCATGTTTTATAGTGTCCACAGAATGAATCTTTCACCAATTTGGTTAAGTTTATTCCTAGATATTTTATTATTTTTTGACCAGCACTATTTTTATCATAACTGCTTGGGCAATAATTCAGCATAGATGCTAACTGAAATTGTTTTTATCCTTAATGCATTCTAACCTAGCTGACACCTTAAAAAAATTTATACTGAATTTACTTCCTTCCCATAAATGAAGATTAGTTTGTACAAATTTGCCTATCTATGGAAAGTCTATTGTCATTATATTATTAAAATGCATTCTGTCTAAATACTGTATTTTTTCAGTAGCTGTGTTAATGTATACTTAATAATATGATTTGTAATTTTATATGAAATAATCAGACTTTGTATTTTTTGCTTTTATATTTTATTTAATATTTTTTTAATTCTTTCAGTGTCAATTTTGTTTGGAGATGGGTGCCGAGATGTAAACTGACTGGTAAGTGATACCACGTTTCTTAATGTGATGCATTTTTAAAAAGTAGATATTCTGACACCCTGATCCTTAAAGCTAGAAACCAAACCTATGATTTAGGGGTATTGTAATATTCTATTCTCCACCTGCAGATAAAGTTCCTAGAGAAATATTTTTTGTTTATCCCTCACTAAGTGATATGATGGGTGAAACAGTTCCATCTGCAAAGTGGCATAGGTAATGGAATTAAATGATTTGGAGAACACTTAGTGTTTGTGTTGTCATGAAAACACAGGGTTCATATGAATAAAGAAAAACCAGGGTCCAGATGAATAAAGAAAAAAAAGGAAAAATAGAAAAACTAACCTGAGAGGAACTATACAGTGCTAACTTCTATAAACAATGTAATTTGCTTAGATTTTCTATTTTTTAAAGGTTTTAGCACCCCATGAAAAATATGGAATGTCTATGAAATTCTTTCATCTCATAAAATGCTTAGAAATATGGAAATGAATGATTCATTCTTGTTCCAGAATTTGAATGGGATGAAGTATTTAGTTTCTTTGATGTATCAAAGTAATAAAATCCTGTCAGAAAATGTTAGGTTTCCTAATATTGAAGCATGCACATTTAATAATCAAGTTTACAAGAACTTATTAATTTTATCTGAGAGCTAATTTCAAACTAAGTATTTTTGGGGAGTTTATTTAATAATTTTAATGGCAGTTGATATTTTCTGTTGCTATTCACAATGCATTGAAGTTGAAAAAAACCATCACTGTGAAGTCACAGGTTTTATCTTAAACCAAGGGAAATCTCGTTTCTTTCCTAGTAAATAATTTAGATGTTCTGTGGCTCTATCTATGTCCTTATGAATCTATGTAACTTAGCTGAGAAACAATACAGCAGGAAGAATTTATTCTTGACATAAATGTATTATAAATCAGATGGGTTATTCAAGAGGAATTGTTGGTGTTTTCATGTCTCATTACTTCATTGAATAATGCAAGATATCTTGGGAGAGCCAGTGAAAATACAATTACACATAATTTTTAATTATTATTTAGGAATTGGGATTTATGTTAGTGTCTATGTAATATTTTTATTTTACACAGACATCTTAACAAAACACTTTTAACCATCTCCTTTGAGAATACAGGAAGAAATATTATTAGAGGAGTTGAAATATGAAATAGGCTTACTCTATACTACCTTACCAGCCTATTAACATTTTATAATAAAGTTGATTTGTTCCCAAAGCATTTCTCTTTTAAGTACTCATTTTGCAAATGAGACAATGCTATTTGATATCACCACAAGCAAATATGATAATGTTGAGCAATTATAGCCTACATTCTAAGAATCAGTTGAGAATATTCTAAAAAAGTTATGTTTTTTTTAAATGGACCATGAAAACCTGGAAAAAATAGAATGAATAAAAGTAGAAAAGAAATTAAATCAGTGAATAGAAAATATAGAAGTTGCAAAGTGAGAGACCAAGTCATTATGTATGAACAAGAGTATTTTTATGTAAACATGCTGTCTACAAAGTGGAAAGTTAGGGCATCTGAAGAGATGTTTGGTTATTTAACATATTTTTAAATTAATTTGATTTTTAAAATGAAGTATAAGAGACTTGTTGAGACATTTTTCTTGAAAATATTTGACATGTGTTACCTTAACTAAGCAGGATCTGATTGACAGTCATATTAGAGAGAACTATGATGTAGAAGATTGCAGAAAAATGCTATAAAGGACCTCTTTAAATTTAATCTGGAAATAACTAGTCATTAACTAGCCTTGTTGGTGAAATTGAACAGCCATTTAGTGGGTCCAAAGAAGCAGCCTTGAGTTTTGATTGTTTAA
Organism: Prionailurus viverrinus; assembly: GCF_022837055.1. Taxonomy (NCBI): domain Eukaryota; kingdom Metazoa; phylum Chordata; class Mammalia; order Carnivora; family Felidae; genus Prionailurus; species Prionailurus viverrinus. Next base: position 51,364,259 of record NC_062570.1, read on the forward strand.
CCTCTCAACTTTCAAAAAAAAAAAAAAAAGTTATTTTCAGTACCAGTATTTCTGTACTTCATTTGACACCAAATTATGGAATTTATAAAAACTATGTAAGTGTATATGTTAAATCAAGAGAAAAATAATGGCTTATTTGTGGTACTGAGCTGGAAACATGAGAAACTGACTAACATATGATTGAATACTTCGTATGGATGAGAGAGTACATTTAACTTTTATAGGTGAGCAGCTATTTCTCAAGCAGTTATACCATGATGAATTCAAATGTCAAGAATTGTTGTATCAAAGGCTTGTTTCTGGGTCTAAAATTAGTCCTTCTTGCAATTGAAGAATTTCTATCTACTTTGGATATACTTTCTGATACATAAATCCTGATAAGCAAGAAAACAGTCTCTCTAAAGTAATTTGTTAAAACTTCTCAACCACATAAATGACTAAAATTTGTTTTCTTGATAAGGTCGTGTAACAATAAAATGCCCAAAGGATATATGAATTCACTAAAATAATCAGCACTAATCCAGGTTTACATTTATCATTAGAAATTATGACTGAAGACATAATTTGGCTCTTGATACCATTTTAAATGACTAAAAATTTATCTGTAGGTGACATTTTGTAGATATATAATATCTTGTGACTATCAGGTCTACAAGAGCAGAAACGGCTTTAGTTTTGAATCCTGAGAAAACAAAAAGTGCTTGAAATATAACCTACTTTAATAAATTTTTTAAATAAATCAATTATATGTTTTGAGGGTAAATAGTGTTTTTATTATTACAATTATTATTTGATTATAGAATATATAAAAAACATCATCCTTGGTTTTGGTAAAGAAATAGTATTACATATATTTAAGGGCAAAAACTCTGGATCCAGAATTTGGGGATGATGATCTGGCTCATCCAAGTATATGATCTCATGCCTCTCTATGTCATACTTTCATTGTCTCAGAGTATTGAATGAGCTGGTAATGTGCTTAGAGATGTCCCTATCATACAGCAAACATTACATGGTTATTAATCATTATTATTGTTTTCATAGTTGCTGCTGTTGAAAATCAGACATGCCTTAAAGCTTAAGGCGTTCATATTATAGTAGGAGAGACAGGTATAAACAAAACTAATTATAATATAAAGTATGATACATTCCAGAAGCTATAAATAGAAATAATATAATAGGGCACTTAATAAGTGAGAATTTGGAATGGTTTCACAAATGAGGTAGGTCTTTAGCCTGGGCCTAGATGATTTTCTTGTGTATATTTTAGCATCAGAAACCAGCAAGGACAGTGTTCTGGGAAGATGAACAGTGGAAAATATTTAAATTCAAGAGGCCTGATAAATCAACAAAACAGCATTAGCATTATATGGCTTTTAAATAGCTATTAATTACTAAAAATCCTATTTTAAAAAATCCTTTTCATGCCATTTTGTTTTCCTAGCATTTATTCTTTAATTTGGTTTTCAAAGACATTCAATGTCAAGGTCCAATCCACATCTCCAACCTTACCTTCAATATTGGAAGGAGAATACTTCCAATATTCTCCACCTATAAGTCCAATTTCATTTTATGCTGCAGCCATTTTTTCCTCTTTTCCTGAATATTCTATAGATTTGTACATTTTCTCTCTACCTTGAAGGCTGTTATTCTTACTCCTGCACAGGACAAACTCTAAACTTCTATAAAACTCCTTGTTCAAATGTTAGTTCTTTTATAAAGCTTTCCCTGATATTTTATGTCATTTTCAAGTTTGGCAGATAGAAACCAAATGCAGATGTGCACACCCCACAACACAATCTGATAGATTACATTATCAATTTATTTCATCAAGAAAAGAGAATATTTTTAGAAAAAAGTTTGACCACCCAGAACTGGAACAGATGCAGCCTAGTTCAGTGTGTAGTCCCTTGGCCTCCAAATCCCAGCATGGGCTGCCATGCATCTGGTGGTGATACTGGCTGATGTGAGAAGCTAAATTTCTTCCTGGGCCATGATTCTTGCATTATTGGTGTTTTCATTACTATCCATAAAGAATTACACATATAATTTACATGCTTCCATTTAAGGGAAGTATTGATTCCACATTCTGAACTAATTTCAGAACTAAAAGTGAAGGGGTTTCATCAACTAGGGGAAAGTAGGATTATGGTTCTGAGTAGTACTTGTATTGGGAGTTCCAGTTTTACAGAAATTTTATGTATCTCTACACAATATTAGACCTTTCATCTTCCAGATCCCATTGCATTTTCTTTATTTTAAGCCAGAATCCATGCTGGGGACTGCATGGATTAAAGTAGATAAAATGCAGCTTTGTCTTCATGGAGATCATAATACAGTAGGTAATACAGATTGATAGCTCAGCTAACTTGAATGATAATCTCTGTCATCATAGAGGCAAGTACTGAGTGCTGTGAAAGTGTGTAAATGGGAATGAGAAGTACCTTGGAGAAGGTGACACTTGAGGTATCAATATGGCTTAACTAGGTGAAGAGACTGAAGAGAGCATTTCAGTCAGTGGAACTCCATGTTAAAGTTTCCTTCACCAGAGTATAATACATCCAGAGAGCTGCGTGTAACTCGGCATTCTCATCTCTAAGAAGTCTCAATGGTGGAGTGCATATGTATGCTTTAGGGTCCAATTCATAGTACCTCCTAGTTCAGCAAACATTTTATGATTAATTATTTACTGTGCTTATATCCATGTGCTCAGCGTTACATCTAAAAAAAATGAATAGCTTGATTCACTGAAAATATTTGACTTAAACATGTAGGTGTCTTATGTGTGTGTGTATGTGTGAGGGTCGTGGTTAGGTAGGTAGCTAGATAGACATACATTTAAACATCTTCTAAACCTTTAGGTCATTAAGTATAATTTGGCCATGCGGTCATATTTTTTGTGTGTTTTCACAATCTCAGTGTTTTAAAACTTTCATTTGAGGAATGCCATTTATATTGGTGACATTTGAGTGATTATCTTATTGACTTATAGCACATTGATTTATGTAAAATGCTTTTTTAGGCACTCGATAAATGCTTGTTGACTGACTGACTTTCACAAACATTTAAGATAAGAATGATGTATATAGTGAAGTCATTTTGCCAACAGGAAACTAACGGGGTGCCAAGGTTTGTATACAGTGTAAATCATAAGGACATGAAAGTCTCATGACTGCCTGGAGAAAGCACACAGATGTACTTTTCCAAGTAACAGATTCACTTTTCTGCAGCTTATGGCTGAGAAAAAAAGCTTCAGGCAGAACCAAACAAACTATTCTGGAGACTGACAGTGAATAAATCTATACTGTGTTTTCTATATTTTTATAGTATTATAGAGTGTGCCATGAAGCCCTGTCTACATATCATAGACATGATAGATAAGAGCACACGCTTTGGAATTAGATTGTCTTGACTGGAGTTGAAACCTAGCCTTCAGAGTAACCATCTGTGTAGCTTTGGGCCTGTCTTCTAATTTCTGTAAAGATTAGTTTATATTGTAGGCTGGATAATGCCCATCCTACCCTAACAATATGTCCACATACTAATCCTTGAAACTTGTGAATATGTCGCCTGAAATGCTAAAAAGGAATTTGCAGATATTAAATTAAGGAATTGAGATGGGGAGGTTATACTGCATTGTTTAGATGGGCCCAACGTAGCCAAGAGTCCTTATTAGAGGGAGACAGGAAGGTCAAAGTCAGAGACAGAGACAGTGTGACAGAAGCAGAGGTCAGAGTTAGCCCAAGGAATGCAGGCAGCCTCTAGAAAGTGGGAAAACACAAGGAAACTAATATGGTTTAGATATCTAAGAATAGGCATAATAAAGACCTCCCTAATAGGATTGTTGTGAGGATTAACTGTTAGAGTAAACACAAAAAAGTAGTCAGCAATATAAACTATGAGGTCGAAGAATGTGGAGCCCAAGCATGCCTCAATGCTTGAAACTTGTCCTTGTTCACATAAATTAGCTTTTCAGTCCACACTTTAACAAAGCATTTGCCTTGTGAATTTATTTATTTCATAATATAGACAGTAATTTGACCTTCCATGGGAAGGATAATAGAACTACCAAGACTGTATGTGTGTGTGTGTGTGTGTGTGTGTGTGTGTGTGTGTGTGTATTCAGATAAGAAAAGAAAGAAGGTAGTATGTGTTGAAAGCCCATACAAGTCAACACAATAGGCTATTCAATTTTTCATACATTATTTTAACAGCAACCTTAAAAGAAGTGGCATTTTTCTCATTATTAAACATAGATGTTGAGATTCACCTTAAATATAATATATTAAGACTATTGAAGTGATAGTAAACCAATTCATAATAACTGAAAGCTGAAAGGTAGTGCTAACATTTGACTGAACCTGAGGACTCAAAAATATTGGAACCAGGAATAGGTCTTAATCCTCATTGTACCTGTTTGCCTTGCCTTCCTTTGTGCCATCTTTTTTACAGCTTGGCTCTTACCACATTCACATGAGGCTGATATCCTACCAGCCTGGCAATAGCAGTGGCAAGAACACTTTTCTAGTCCTTCTAGCCAAAATGTTGAGCTGATGGGTCATGGACACATCCAACTATGAGTAGGTAAATTATTCTATTGATCAAACATAGGTCCATTCCCCAGCTGGGGCATCAAGGAGTATAGGGCAGTGATTGGAAGATATAAATTATTGGTGGTATGATTATGTTCTTATGTCAGAAATGAAAGTTTTGGTAGTATAGAGGATATATCAGAGCAGAAGATGATACACATTTAGGGAGACTTTGCAGTAGTAGGTAATAGAGGTGAGGGTTATCTTCTAGACTCATTAAACAGAAATCGGCCATCAAGGATCCTGAAGAAAATTCAACCTGTTTCTCTATTTTGTGGTTGAAATGGGATGAAAGAGGGGAATTTACTTGCCCAAGGTCACCATCTAATTCGGATATGTAATCTTTGTCTCTGCCTTGTAGATTTGTCTTCTCTCCTTTCCTATGAAGAAAACTAAAACCTACCTGCTCAGCTTTTCTGGGGAACAACATGTTTTCATTCTAAAATTACTAGGGCTTTTAAAACCAGATTTGGTATCTGAAGGTCTACTTCACGATGAGTATCTCTTTTTCTGTGGTTAAAATCCTCTTCTCCCAGCCTAAGGCTCAGAATGAGCCTCATTTAGAATAACTTTCTCACTTAGAATCCTTAAACCATCTTGAGATTTATTTTTCCTAAGATCTCACATTGCTCTTGAGATTTTGGCTGAGTCTAAGGTCTGAATAGGAGTTTGCATTCATCCATTTAACAAGTATTTACTTAGTATTTATTAGGTGCTAGGGGCTGTGCAAGGTTCTAGAGACACTATGATAATAAGATTGTTCAAGAACTCAAAGATTCTGAAGTTTAGTGAGGTGTTCAAACAAGTAAACAGGAAGTAAAAATAAACCCTGGTAAGTGCTGTGATAGTGGCAGGCACATGGTACAGTGGAAGATAGAGGGACAACAGCTACCTAGTGTTGTTGGAGGGGAGAGTGTAGAGTTTGTCAGGAAAGACATTGGACTAGTTGACATTTAAATTAAGTAGTAACTCTAAAGAACACCAAGGAATTGAAGGGAAAATGATAGGAGAAAGATGTATAAACAGAAGCATAGAGAAGCAGCATTCACAGAGGTGCATGATAAAAGGGAAACTAAAACAAGTTTGACATGCCTGGAGCATAGAATAGGATTTTGAGCTTTGGGGTAGATAGAGTTGAAAGTGGGGGGAGACAAGACAGAAGAGACGAGGAGGTACCAGAAAGGAGGGATCTGGCAAACCATGGAAAGGAGTTTGGACTTCATCTAGGATGTGAAAGGGTTTGCAGTTCAAGGGAGAAACATAATCAAACTTCTTATTATGGAAATAGCTCTCTGACTATAAAATGGACATTGAACTGAAGAAGGGTAAGCCTAAGGTGGAAGACCAAATAGTAGGCTGTTTACCCTAATAAAGTGTGGTTGTGAATCAAGACTTGTTAATGTATGTATAGTAATAAGTAATAATATATTTCCTTTCAAAATTTATGAGCAAAACTTGAAACTAAGATGATATTTGAAAGCATACAATTTGCATACTTTATGTTTGAATTTAAATTTAAATAGCATGGATAAATATAAAGTCAATATAACATTGTGTCAACTACACTCAAAGACAGAAAATGAGAGAAAGAAAGAAAGAAAAGAAAGAAGGAAAGAAAGGAGGACAGAAAGGGAGGAAAGAAGGAAGGAAGAAAGAAAATAAAGTCAGAAAGACAAAGACAAAAAAAAAACAACAAAGATGATGTATCAAATGTTTACAGGCCTACTATACAGCAGAATATATTCTAAGGTTTGTTGATACTTTAGATTTTTAAAGTTTCTGGTTTTAGGTCATTCTGTCAAAGGGGAAAATTATGATGTGTAACTTATTACCACTTTATAAGTGCTATGGAAGTACTGGTAGAATGATTAACTTACTTTGCATAAAGGGAATCAGAAAGGCTCCAAAGAAAGAGCAATTAGGCTTGGTCTTGAAATATTTTGTCTAGGAGATAAAGAATAAAAAAGACATTAGAGCCAAAACATGAATAAAACATAAGCTAAAACATGAAGTCATGAAGATTTTTAATATAACTAATGAATAACAAATTAGGTAGTAATTAAGGTACAGAGGGTACAACAATGAGGGTATGGTACAACAGAGATCCCAAACAACAAACTAAGGAGTTAGGATATTTCTCCCTAAACAATAGGAAGACATTGATGTCAGCATATTAGTGAAATGATCAGATCTATTAACTTGAGAAGGAACAGTGTTGGGAATGAAGAAAATGTATGATGTGTGTAAGTGGTCAAGAGGTTTGTCACTGGTTCCTAACTTTTCAATTTGGAAGTTGTTAGAAAATTGAGGAGGTTTAGTAAAATATCCTCCAGATTGAGAAAGCACTTCAAGACTGAGAAATGAAGCAAACTACTCCATACCACTTATAAAGAATTTTATTCAGGATAACTTATGGGGGAGATTGGAAGAAGGGAAAATCCAGGGGGTACTTGGCTGTTCTCTGCCCCCAGTCTCTACAGCGCTTCTCCACCCAGTCCAGACCTTAATCCTCAGCTTTCATGGAGCAATGGGACATGCTGATGAGGTCACAGGATACATATCTAAAGTGGACGTTTCTGTGTGTCAGTCATCTCTACTACTTGTCCAAAGTGGAGGCTTCTGTGTGCCATTTTGGGGAAGAGCAGAACAAACCTTCCCACATTCCAGTCAGGGAACACATTAATACCATGGGGCCTGGAACACGTAGAAAGGGAGGGAGGTTTTTGCATGGGCATGAACAAGATGGAGGGCCAAAAATGAGAGTCAGTGTTGTCAGCACTCCTACAGAAGTCTATTTTAAATGTAACTTTTTTCCTTATTCCCAGTTAGTGGTAGTTGTTCTTGCCCTTATGGAAGCTACAGAAAGTTTTATGTGCACACATGTCTTCAGAGACCTCTTACAACTCTGGGGCTCCTCAGTGTTCCACAGTCCCTGACTTAGCACCAATAGAGTCAAAGATGTGGATCTAAATTACGAAAATAACAACAAATTGAAGAGTTAGAATGATTCAAGAGGTAGAATTAGCAGAACTTACTGTCCCACTAGACAGGAAATGTTGGAGAGAAAGTGGGGAGGGGAAGCATGAAGACTAGGGGGAGGTTAGAGCAGTAATCCTGGTAAGAGATGATGTGGCCTGGCTTAGGATCATATTATAGAAGCACAAAGTCAGATTAGAAATATACTTTGAAGGTATAGCTGATAGAAGTTTTGGTTGGATTTGAATCAAATTATTTCAACATTTGAGCAATGAATAACTTGGTGATTGGTGGCGCTTTGTGTTGTCTTGGGGATCACGGAGGTGTAGAAAGAACATGTGTGGAAAAGGACTACAGAGTTGATTATCACAATTACTATACATTTGCTTTTTCTTTGTATATTATTAGTTTTATTATCTATTTTTCTACTCTACTGCATGTTTCATATGAACAAGAACAAATTCATTGGCTACTTCTAATGATTAAGATGTAGCAGAACTCATTGTAGGTACTAAATATTTGTTGAATGAATGAATTTACCAGAGCCTCTCTGCTTCATTGTTTTCTAAATTTAACACATGTTGGATAAGTTAGGAGTAAGGTTTCTGGAAAAAGACTGGGTTCAAAAATTAGTTTCATCAGTCACGAGCTATTTAACGCCGAGTCACCTCACTTCTCTCAGCCTCAGTTTCTTCATCTCTACTAATAATTTTAAAAGACCAATAATAGTCCAACCTTGTAAAATTCTGATGGTGAAATAAATTAGTAAATGGAAAGCAAACAGAATAATACCTAGTAACTGGCTAAGTGTTCAGGGAATGTTGCCTATTAAAATTATTATTTGGAGGGGCACCTAGGTGACTCAGTCAGTTAAGTGTCTGACTCTTGATCTAGGCTCAGGTTCATCATGTTCATGAGTTCATGAGTTCATGATCTCAGAGTTCATGAGTTCAAGCCCTGCATCAGGGTTTCAGGCATGGAGCCTGCTTGGGATTCTGTCTCTCCTTCTCTCTGCCCCTTACCTGCTTTTGTGTGTGTCTGTCTCTCTCTCAAAATAAATCAATAAAACTTTAAAAGAAAAATAAAATTGTTATTTAGAGAAAATTCACAGGTAAAATATGTTTGAAGACTGTTACTCTGCCTATGGGAAAGGAGATTTTCTCTGTTAAATAGTAATCACAAAGCACTTTGTGCTTGAGACACTTTTACATACATTAATTATTCTTTTTAGATGTTCAGTACCGGCTGGTTGAATAGCAAAAACAAATAAACTATAACAGTGGCGGTATGCTAAATCTTGTTTCTGGTTTTATGAATGTGTAGATGTGCATGCATCAGTGGTGGGGTGGAGGCACAGAGGATGGAGAGAGAAATATGTCTCAGAGGCCATCATTGAAGTGTTCTCAGTAGTGTGATTTAAGGATATTTTATATTGAGTTTATATCAGTTTTTAAAACTGTCTCCTATAAGAGTTTATAAGAGTTTTCTCTTTTAGTCATAACAATTTGACTATTTCTGAGACTCTTAGTCTTGTGAGAATGTACTGCCTGGACCTGGTGTCTCTGAGTGAAGTATTTATCTGTGGCTTTCCATCCCATGCCCTCCATCTCTATGAGTACCAGAAGAGGCCTTAGAGGAGTCTTTGCCCCTCCGAGAAATCGTATGACACACCTGCTCTTCCTTAGAAAATGAAACTAGAGATAAATGTTTGATGTACTTTCAACTCTTTTACGGTTCTCACTCCTCTAAATGTGCAATGGTAAAGAAATCTCTCAAGCAGAAAGGTGAGTCACCTTACAAAGCCAGTGACTGCAAGGATAATTATTCTTCTTTGCCCTGCAGGTCATTTGTTATGGATGAGAGATATATCAGACTCCCCCCATAACCAGACGCTATGCTATTAATGCAAAGGGCTTTGAAGTTGGTTTTTCTGTAGCTGCCGACAATTCCTATGACCAATATGAAATTTTGTGACTCTGAGCAATTTTAATTCCCCATGCAAATATTTAAGTAATTCTGGTAACCTAGGATGACCTCCCAGAACATTAGATCTTAGAACCATAATGATAATTCAAAATCATTTTTAACTGACTGAGAAAATAATAACCATGACATTTAGTATCTGCCAATGACTATCCCTGCCATGTAAATATTATAATTCCAGTATTCAAGGTAAAATAACTGGGGCCCAAAATGGTCCTGTATCTTGCCCAAAGTCATAAAGCCAATTGTTCTTATCTCAAACCCAGGAACATCTTCGTGCAACTCAGACTTTTTCTACTACATCTAGCCCCCTGTTAAATTACTTTAGATGGGGCATGTGAGGGACTTTTGGCAGTCACAGAAGCTTTACAGATCCTGAAAATGGTCTGTGGAATGTCTGTCTACTGGAATGCTTGATTAAAATGTCAATGCAGGTATAGGGAAACATCAGATTGTCTCTTTCAAATTCAAGTTCTCTATCTTCTCTATGCTGTATATTCCACACTGGGTGCTTAATAAATATTAATTATGATAATGCTTCACAGAGTTAAAATTAATGTATTTTTTGCAAGTGTTTGGACTGCTTGAGAAGAGACTATCAATTCAACATGAGATTTTACTTTATTGTAATTTAGACTGAGCAAAAAGAAGAGGCAATGAATACTTTCCAACTGTTTTAATTGTGACCGAGAACAGTGTCTCTGTAGATTAGTGGTTCAATCAATGAAGCCTATTTCTGAATACTTTCTACATGCCAAATGTTTCTCTAAGTATTTTGCAAATGCTAAAGTGTTATAACAACACTTTAGGTAGATGTTATTATAATCTTTCTTTTCCAAAGAAGGAAATGAGATACTGAGATGTTATGTAAATGGCCAAACTGGTATAAGCCCTCAGGTATTCTGACTCCAGAGTCTGACATCTAGATCACTATGCTATTCTTTCTTGAATATAAATTTGAAATTGGGAAAATAAGTAATTGATTAATTTATGCCTTCATTCTTTCTGTCCAATAACATTAATTGAGCACTTTCTGTGTCTAAAGCTCTGTGCAAAAGTCCTGGTAGGATATAGATCTGAATAAGCTCTTTACCTAAAGAAAGCATACAACCTTAAGTATTGTGAGGCCAAGCAAAATTATTGTTGTGTTTACATCAAAAGACTCATGGGAACATGAAGGAAGGCGGGGGTTCGTATTAATTGAAGAACATAGGAAAACCTTTCACGGACAGATGATTTAATGCCCTCGTAAGAGGAAAACAGAATGGCAACTGAGACTAAGGGAACATCAAGGAAAAAATACGGAGAAATTAAATTCCATATGTGTTTGAAAAGTACTGAATAAACTAATAGGGAAATAACTCCCCCTCAACTCGCTGCTTTCTGGTATATACTTGTGGGTTCTTCAATGTGGATGCTCATTAAAACCAATGTGAAACTTCTTCAAAGCTGACACATTGAGCTCCATATCCTAGAGAGTCCATTGCAAGTAGTAAAGTTTAGGGTTCGGGCATGTGTTTTTGGTATGCTCCCTTAATTAAAAACTATAGCTCTTCCTTAATTGTCAAATTATTTTGTTGTTATATTTCCTCTCTACTCTGGTATATATTTGGTGCTTCCCAGATTTTTCTCCATTTCTACTTCCATGATATACTTGTAAGACATACCAGGAATAATCTCTCAGAAACAGAGGGTGGAAAGAAGTGCCTAGGGCCGGGCACACACATATTTATCACAAATAGTTGTGGTTCTCACACTCAGAACTTTAAAAAGATATATCATAGATCCTAGCCTTTCATATCTTTTCTAAATGATTTATAAAAAATATAATTTAAACCATATTCTTTATTATATAATATAGTAGCCAAGGAAAACTAGAAATGTAAATCATGCATAATGTAGTACTTTTGTCTAAAAATATCTATGCACAAGTAAGGAATCATGAGAAAATAGATGAGGATGCCCCTCACTCAGATCTCTAACTTTGTGGTTCAAACGAGAATAGCATGTTTCCTTATCACCTACTGCTTGTTGGGGAGAGTCTCTTACCTCTTCATGTCCCTCCCCAGGGTATTCTTCTTGCCACAGGCTTCAGTGTCCTGCCTTGCAGGGGAGCCCTCTGGTGTTTCTTAGCAAACCCATTTTGTAGTGTTGGTGTCTTTTAAAGCCTTCATGCTTACTACAAGTACTCACACACACAGAGGTGCACACACACAAATGTATTTCTGGTTACCTGTGTGTGTGTGTATATGTATAGAATGATAATTCACCTGCTGGGACGCCTGGTTGGCTCAGTCGGTTAAGCATCCAACTTCGGCTCAGGTCATGATCTCACAGTTTATGAGTTCAAGCCCCACATCAGGCTCTGTGCTGACAGCTCAGAGCCTGGAGCCTGCTTCAGATTCTGTTTCTCTCTCTCTCTCTCTCTCTCTCTCTCTCTCTCTCTCTCTCTGCCCCTCCCCCACTCATGCTCTCTCTCTCTCTCTCTCTCTCAAAAATAAACATTAAAAATGATAATTCACCTGCTTATTCTACATTTTACTACTCTGGGAAAATTGCTGGTAACCACTTTGTTTGTCCACTACCTTCTTGCATCTTTTCCCTTTCCTAATACGGAATTGATGTGTGATATAGTTTTACAGGTAAGCTCACCTAGAGCCCTGCTTACAACCTTCTACATAATCACAAAGCCATTGAGAGTGGCACATATTCTTCTATAATTTGATGCATTTTCTTTAAATATGGATGATAATAATCACAATAGCTACCATTTATTAGGCAACTAACTTTGTGGTAAGGGTTTTGCATTCGTTAACTTATTTAATTTTATCCTTACAACAGCCTTTACCCATTTGCAGATGAGAAGACAGAGGTTCATAGAAATAATGTATCAAGTTTCATAGAAAAATATAACAACAGTGTCAGGATTTAAACACAAGTGTTTTGGAGTACAACACCCATTTTATTAATTACCCTTACATAGAGAGAGAGAGAGTCATTCTTTTAACTGATATTTAACAAGCAACTGCAGTCGGTATGCCAGATTTTGTTCTAGGTGCTAAAAATACAATGATTAGCCAAAGCAGACACATTTCTGTTCATTAAGAAGTTAACAGTCTAGGAGGGGAGGCAGATATTAACCAAATGGAAGTAATATGAAATTACCATTATATTGAGGTATATGTTTATATTTTAGGGGTGTTATATTTAACCTGCTTAAATATATGGACAGGTTAATATGGACAGGAAGGCCGGTTTTTTACAAAATAATTTGTAACCTGATATACAAAAATGATACAGGCTTTTATAAGGTAGCAAGAAGGCTCCTTTGATGGATTGAGGTTCAAAGTAAGACTCAGTAAGACCATGCATGGTTAAACATTTTTGTCTGTTTACTAGAGTAATGGGAAGCCAGTAGAGGATTTTAAGCATGGAGATAACAAGATTTGATGTGGAAAAGATCAGTCTGGCTGCATTGCGGAGAAAAATGCTGGGAGAATACAAGTACATATGAGGAGATTAGTTAGTCTGGTTGGTAATTCTGTTGAGAAATAATTGGAACTGACATTAAGGATATGATAAATGGGAAGACTTCAACACATTTGGAATCTATTCAGGAAATAAAATCAATAGGAATTGGTGATGGATTGGTTTTAAGGAAGGAGAGGAATCAAGGGTATTTCCTGTGTACTTGATTTGTGTAACTGTTGAAGGGGTACCTATTTATTGAGAATAGAAGTAGTGAAAGAATGCATTGCTTCATTAGTCTATCAATGATTAATTTATTAGAAGTGCACAATATATCAATAGTCAGCAGGCATTTGATTGTCATGTATATCTGAATAATTGCTGAATGCCCAGAAATATACCTGATATGCTAAGGGTATCAGGTATGCAGAACTGTGAAAACATGGTTGAAAATCTTGAGATATTTGCTGGGACACTAGGAAATCCAGAAGTCGCTATTGAAATGGCATATTGATTTTCCACTGATAAAATCAGAGTGATCAAACCTATTTATAGGTAAATTTTTGTAAATAATGTGGTTCATAATAGATGCTCAATAAAATATTGAGTAGATTAATGATAAAGAAGCAAAGTACCCATAGTATTTGATGATTACTAGGCAGTCAGTAAATAATTTAGTCCAAAATAATGTATAAAGGCAAATCATTTTGAACATGAAAAAGAATCATAAAGTGAGATTATACTTTAATCCCAAATTCAGGCATTTTTATCGTCTTTTTAAATGTAGTTGTGCTATCCCTCCATTCTCTTGCACATCACACATGTACACTTGGGTTTAGAATCCAAGAAAGGGTTAACTCATTCTTAATGGTGACCACATAAGGACTTATATCCAATAAGGAGTCTTAAAAGATGTATAATGAAGATGTAAGTTTTCTCCAACTACTTGAGTGATTTGGGCCACCAGATGTCACTACAGATTAAGCAATGGTGAAAGCCTCCCATAGTATAAATTCTACAGAGAATTTTGACAAGTTAAGCAAATACTAGAAGATGTTGATTTTAAAAGAGAAATAATTGGACAGTTCTTTGACTTTTTTTAGTTCTTTTTGCCTTTCCTTCAGTGCATCCGGAAGAATGAAATAGAGAATTCCTGTATTGCATATATCATCTAATTTTACATAACTTTTGCTTGCATCCTAATAAAAAAGAATAGATGTTATGGTCCAGCAGAGCATAGTTTTTGTTTCAGCAATTTGTTTGATTGTGAGCAATATTTTTCAAGCTCCATTTTTCTCTGACTTCATAAAAGAAGACTGTCCCAGCTCACTTATATTAATGACCCTTTACACAACTACCTTGCTTGTAAGGGGTGCAGCACAGGCTGAATATATTTCCATTATAATGGCCACCTATAACGGGTAGTTAATCATGAAGAAAATTCATTAGCTGAATGTCACCAGAAACCTATGTCGTGTGGCAAATGAACAGAGGACAGCCAGTTTGAGTTTTAATTTCTGCAATGAGCTCCTGTTGTAAAACTCCTTTCCTCTGTATGAAATTGGGTAGAGAATTAGAGACATGACAAATGGCTGGTGGAACCTGATGAGAGACTTTGATTACAAGAGTTTGTTCTTCCTTTTGGAGTTTCCACAAATTTCCCATTGGAAGAAGTTATATTTTTTCATGCCCTGAATTTTACTTTTAAAACCTTGAATAACTAAGGAAACTGAAGCATATATAGTCTTTGAGTAAGACTCAAATTTAGGTCTGTATCAATCAGAATTCTTTTGTGATTCAACTTCAGTTCAAATTTATTGACAGAAAAAGTGGATATCTTACATATTAGTTCAATATTTATTCAACAAATTGTTCTTGACACGCTTCTCTTCACCAGGTAATTTTCCTGGTGCTAGGAATGCAATACCAAATAAGACTGAAACAACCAGACCTCACGAAGCTTATTATCTCTTACAGAGGGAGGTAGGGATATTGAGGAATGAGAGAGAAAATAAGCAATCTAGCAATGAGTAATCTTATACATTTTTATTAAAAAATAAAATAATATAGACAAACTAGAAAGTGATGGGGGATGATGGCAATGAACCAACCATATTAAGTTCAAAGCCCTGGGGACAGAAAAGCAAAGTCTATATCTTTACAACCTTTACTTCCTAGCCTGAGAAAGAGATTGGCTCCTTATTTAATTATAGACTTGAAAATTCTCTGTGAGGTCCAGGTACTTATTATTAGAGCAATTAACCCTGCCTAATAAGACAGGGTTAAAGTAAGCAAATAACATCCCGTTAGACCACATGGTTGAAATGGGAATAGGAGAAGCTGTCATAGGAATGGAAGAAGTGGGGCGCTTGGGTGGCTCAGTCTGTTGAGCATCCCACTTTGGCTCAGGTCACGATCTCACGGTCTGTGAGTTTGAGCCCCGCATCAGGCTCTGTGCTGACAGCTCAGAGTCTGGAGCCTGCTTCAGATTCTGTGTCTCCCTCTCTCTGCCCCTCCCCCGTTCATGCTTTGTCTCTCTCCGCCTCAAAAATAAATAAACATAAAAAAAAAAAACAACAAAAAAGAAATGGACGAAGTGAAGAGCAGGTGAAACAGTTATCTGCAGAAAAATTAAATGCAATTTCTGTAGATTTTGGTACAACTGGCTTATACATGCCTCAATGGTGATAGAATGAAGCTGTGGAAATCATTTTGGAAGTAATTTGGCAAATTATTTCTAGAGCCAAAGGAGTGTCCACCCCTTCTTAGACTTATCAGTGCATTCTAATAATGCAAACTACGAATTGTATTTTGAAGAAAAAGCATGTGTACATAAAGATACTTATTCAAGTATCATTATAATGGTAAAAAATAAGAAACACCTTAGGTGCTCAACAACATTTGAGAGATTACAAATTTTCGGCATATCACTGTAATGAAATAATAAGTAATCATCACAAGCAGCAATTAAGAGGAATCTGAAACAAATTGGACAAAATATTAAGTTAAAATTAAAGCACAATTTGAAGATATCTTTTTCATTATTTTATGTCAAAATATGTATATTCACATGAGGGAAAAAAGGAAACATAGGAAAAGGAGGCTAGTTTATTTGATATATTTATTAAACATCCTTGAAGACCAACAATAATTTGCCATGATTGAGAGTACAAAGATAAAGAAATCATGACTGTCCCATCAAGCTGTTGATGGTAAGGAGATCAGTAGGCATGTATATGGAAATAAGATGAGTTACTTTGGTTTTATGAAAAGCCCATAAGAGTCTGGGGAAAGGAATGAAGGATAAAGGACAGTACTTCTTGGATATCTACCCTGTGTTAGGACCTTTTTGAGGACTTTTACTTGCGTATTTCCTTAAGTCTTCATGAAAAAAAACACATAATTTTGATTTTATCATGCTTGATTTATGTCTGAATAAGCTGAAACTCTGAATAGTTAAATTATTCTATTTATGGTCACTGTTGTAATAAGTAGTTCATCTGTAATTTCAATATTTTATCTTAGATCCCCAAGCACACATTTTACTTTGTCCCGGGGAATCTGGAATCAAAATGAGGAGGAGAAAATTAGGGAAACAAGGAGGATTTCTTCACAAAGAATTCACAGAGAAAATGACATTTTCATTGGGTCTTAAATGTAGAGTGGGATTATGTTTGGGCATTGTTCTAAGTATTAGAAAGTTCATGTGCAAAGGCACTGAGGCCTGAGGTAACAGCACTATGTGCTCTGTGCATTACACATGTAAAGTGACTAGAGACAAGAACCATTTGTGAGAAGAGGGTGGCACATGAGACTAAGATGTTTTAGTGAAATCAAAGGGGGCAAAATGTGAATGCTCTGTGGGTCATAGTAAGGAGATCGAACCTGATATTTTAGGTAGTGGAAAGGCAAACAATCTTCAGATTTGTAAAGGGAGTTTACTTCTTTTTTTTACATGTATCATGTGCAGTTACAGAGGCTGGAGACAGACACCACAGTGTAAGAGCATTGTTTGGCATAGTTCTGCCAAATAATACCATGACTACTGCTGACAGAATCAAAGAAATTAACATCAGGGAAATTTGGAATCAGTTCTCCTGTGTCTCTCAGTCCAGCATTTCTCTGTTCAATCCTGCCTGTAGGCTCAATGGGATTTGCTTATCAATGTTGCTGCTGCTTGTTATTGTAGGTGTTTCTCCTGCTGTTTTTAATTCTCTATCATCAAAGGCAATGGTGTGAAAATAGAATCTTTGTTTAACATTTTATTAGCAATTTTGATAAACAAAATATTCTTTGATTTCTAGGATTTTAGATACAAGCCTATGAGTTTTTGCATTTCCAAATAGACTAATTTTCTGAGGACTAATTTTCCTTTTTATGTAGCATATAATTTCAACACCATTTTATTCATGCCATGACACTCAGCCAGTGGTGTGTGTGTGTGTGTGTTTAAGATATACCCACATATATGCATATGTACATATATAGACACAAAATTATGTACATATATAAATATTATATCATACATATACTCATAGTAAGAGGGATATACATATATATGTATATCATGTGTATATTATATGTATAATATTTTCAAGACTGTGCTGAAAAATATATTTGGAATTTCAAACATATATAGTTATGGAGCAACACAGCCAAGATCTGTATAGCTTAATTCTATATCCAACAGTAATTAAAATTATGATGTAATCCAAAATAGGCTTATCAATCTCTAATATTGCTCCCTACAGGTTTTGTTCATCTTTTGAAAGCAGTATTTTGAATTCTGTAGGTTTCACTGTTTGATTTCTCATGAAGGATAAACTGCATTCTCAAAAAGACATACATATCATGCAAATGTCCTTGGATATAAAGAAAGGATACAAGAAAACAAACAAAAATTGTAACATGAATAGAATAGTGCTTTAAAGCAACATTTTTCTGGGTTGTCCATGAGTTGTCACTTTTTCTCTAAGGCTTATCTTGATATTTATCACAGTAACAAATAACTACATTTCCAGCCTCACCACATTTTCAAATTGAAATAAAATAGAAAAAAGCCTGATATATTAAAAACAATCTTTAGTGTGCCTGGGGGCCTCATTTGGTTGAGTGTCTGATTCTTGGTTTTGGCTCAGGTCATGATTCTGGGGGTCATGGGATCAAGCCCTGCTTTAGGCTCCATGATGAGCATAAAGCCTGCTTGGGATTCTCTCTCTCTCTCTCTCTCTCTCTCTCTCTCTCTCTCTGCCCCTTTCTTCTGCTCACTCACTCTCTCTCTCTCAAAATAAATAGATAAATAAGTAAATAAGTAAATAAATACTGATAAGTAAAGACTGATAATACTGAGTTATTTTTGTTGAGAAAGTTGTAACTAATATAGTATGGACCAGGATACATTATGCCTCTCCTTGTTTTTAAAGTTATCTGAAGATACCGAATGTTTCAACAAACAGAAAATTGATAGACCAATGATAGATACATAAATAGGTACTATATATAACAGTAACACTTGTTAAAAGGATTTTTCTGAAAATGTAAATTGGAAAAAAAATGAATTCAATTAAAGCAATAGTAAGCTTTGTTCCTCTATTATGTGTACATACCTACATGAATAGAGTAAAAAGCTAAGTATATGAAATAGAGTTTTCATACCAAATTGAATAATTTACTACATGGTTTTAAGGTTATGATTACTTTATTATTTTTTTTAGGTTACTCTTGCTTTAATTAAGAAAATGAAGTAGGTATAACTTTGTAGAGTTTTCTTTTGTGCCAGGAATTTTTCTTGTGTCAATATCTCAGCATAGGAGAACATATTAACTTTTTAGAATTAAAGGTATAAACTATGGAAATAGGGAAAACCAGATAGATCAGTATGCATTTATATAGACAAGATTGGGTTTTTGGACTTACTATTTTGTATCCTTAGTAGATAATTATATGCAATAGACTACAGTCCTTGAGGCATTCTTTATAGTTATAGTTAGATAAATCAGTGTTCAAATTCACTATCTTCTACTTATGAGCTATGTAACCTTGGGCATGTTGTTTAACATCTCTGAACCCCAAAATTCTCATCTTCAAAATATAAACACTAGTAGCATTATGTGTATGAGTGACTCATTGGGTTTCTCTACCTCTTCAGTATCCTTTTTTAAACTCTAAAATTAAAGCAAAGTTTAAATTTCTTGCTTTGGAATTTTGGCAGATGTAGTCTAGAATCTACCAGCTTGGCTATCCTGGCAATATCATTTAGTGTCTTTGAGATACTTATGACTAGGAAATTTTTCTTACTCATTTCAGTTTCTCTAACCTCTACAAAATGCCAAAAGTTTAATAGACACTGGCAAAGAGAAATTTTTCAACTGCATTTCCATGGTGTACACAGATTAGTCAGGATATTACAGGCTCTGCTGCAATAACAAAGTCTTAAATCTCAATGGCTTAAATGTATAAAGAATTATATCTTGATCATGCAAAATTTAGTGCAGATTGAGTGGCTTTCCCTTTGAGGATCTCCTCCTGTGACTCAGCTTTTAGCTCTTTGAACCTGTGACAATACCATTTGAGGCTATTGTAGGGGAAGGAGGATGGAGAAACGTGATAATTTTAAAAAGCCAAGTCTTAAAGTGGATTAAAACCCTTCTGCTCACATTTTATTGGCCAGACTGTCATGTGTTTACAAAATAACTCTAAAAGAGGTTGACGGTCACCTGCGTGGTTCAATCGGTTAAGCATCTGACTCTTGGTTTCAACTCAGGTGATCTCACAGTTCATGAGTTCGAGCCCTGCAATGGGCTCAGCACTGACAGGACAGAGCCTGCTTGGGATTCTCTCTCTCCCTCTCTCTCTGCCCCTCTCCCACTCATTCTCTGTCTCTCTCAAAATAAATAAACATTTTTTAAAAAAACAGGTTGAGAAATGTAGCTTTTCTATTTACCATGGAAGAAGTGATATAGTAAACATACGGCATAATTTCTGCCACAGTGTACATGAAATCACAAACTTTTCTGTAAAGTATCTCCTGACCAGTTCATCAAAATGATAATTTGATGCTCTCTGCTGAGAGTAGCACGATTCTTTTTAGATATCCCACTGTATGAATATTGCCTCTCTCCAAGATTCATACAGTAGGTATATCCACTCTATGAAAGGATCTAATTACTGGACAGCCAAAAGTCAGCTATAAGATACAATAATTGCAACATCCTTGCTAGCGATGTGTTTTACATGGTGTAGTGTAATAGAATATTTCACAAGTGATGTGTTGACCCAGATTTGAAGTCATGGCTAAAAATTCTCAATTCCCCTTCATGGGCGTTTTTCTAAGCCTTGACCCCCAACTGCTTTTCTTATCAGGCCCTAACATCCTGGATTTTACAACACACATACCCATACTAGAGGCTCTCAGTTACCTAACACTCAGGGAAGGCCCCTTCTTCCTTGGGCTGTAAGAATTATTTAAAATATGCAGTCCACATAAAGACCGTGAAATCTAACTATGCATAAATTACCTTCTACAGTGCCACCTTGCTGTTACTCTGTCGCAGGTGCAACCATGTGTATGACCCTGCATGGTAGCTTTCCCTTATTTGGAGAGGTCAGTAATAAAGAGAACTTTCTGACTTTTACCTGAGTCCTTGTGTTGTATCTGCCACTATAAAATAATACCTTGCCTAATATCATATAATTATGAAGCAGATGGTCAGTATTGTACCCAGAACATACCTCTCAATGTGTTTTTTGGATAAATGGCTACTGGGAATATTTTAGAGATCATTTCCTATTGGATAAGTTTTATATTTTTTTTATTCAGTGCTATTATTCTCTGAAGAGTTAGAAAAGGCACAAATATAAATATTAAAGAAGGTATATATTATTGTTTTATTTTTTGTAGCAACTTTGACCTACAAAGTTGAGCTAAAACTGCTGTCATAAAAATCTGGCTGTGCGTCAGCCCCACCTGTTAAGATTTTAAAACATTGGAGGCCTGGGCTGTGCCTGAGAACTACTACATAAGTGTCTCCAAAAGTCATATTATAGCAAGTACATTTCTCAAGATCTCCAAGGGTGATTCGGATACACAGATAGGGTTGAGAACCATTAGCCTACAGGATAAATTTTAAATCCTGTTGCATTGCAAGCATGATCTTCACAGTCTGGATTAATCTATCTTTCTGATCTGCTTTCCTACATCTGCTTTCCTACCCTTTGTAGCAGTTTTATAGGACTTACTACTCTCCAGATACCAAATCTTTTTTTCTCCTCCTGGATGTTCCATATGTTTTTGTTTGTTTGTTGTTTTGTTTGATTTTTTTTTTCAGCAGAGCCTGACTTGTATCTCTTTTGGGACATGGTTCAAAAGCCTTGCCTAATGGTCTTCCTCTGATTCTTTTCAGAAAGTCCACACAGGAGATCCGTTATATTGATTTTTTTTATTTTTATTTTTCTATCCCACATGTTTCATGTTTTCCTCATTTTCTCCATTTCCAATGTTAATCCTAATTTAGAAGAAGTCTTATTTGTTTGAGAGCCTGTGATTTTAAAAACAAATCCTGTACATTTAACTTGCATTTCAAATTTATCTACTTTAGAACTCAGAGTAATTTTATTGATTAATTTAAAGGTATGAAGTGAGGTACCTAGGTGGCTCAGTCGGTAAGCATCTGACTTCAGCTCAGTTCATGAACTCACAATTTGTGAGTTTGAGCAAAGGGTTGAGCTCTGTGCTGACAGCTCAGAGCCTGGAGCCTGCTTTGGATTCTGTGTCTCCCTCTTTCTCTACCCCTCCCCCACTCACACTCTGTCTTAGAAATGAATAAACGTTAAAAAAAAATAAAGGTATGGAGCATATATTATGTCCTTATTAAGAATTAGGTATTCTGTAGAATCCTGAAGAAATACTTTATTACCTTGAGTTTCTGTTTGTGGTACAAAGAAAGGGAACTCAGGCAGAACCTAGTGATAGGGTAACAAATGTGGTCAGATTTACCTGGACTCTTAGTTCTGTGTCAATTACTATGCTTGGTTCTTACAGTTGAGAAAGTGGACCTGACAGTCTGGAGAGACCAAAAGGATGCAAATTCACAAAACTGATAGCACAGAGGACAAAGCTGCACAGAAAGAAAACTTTAGAGACTACCAAGTGTCCTTTTGACTATTCAACTGAGTACTGATCAGTGAATGCATATGAGAAAACTGCATGAGACTAGAGGAAGAACTACCTAGAAGGGATGGGAGGGAACAGTGCCTACCATTACTACAGGACGAGAAATAATGTCTGCTTCCATCAGCAGATGGGAAAGATTCATGATTCATGGGAGACTGGGTAGAATACATTTCAGGATTTTATTTCATTAGTGGAGGATAGAGATCTTAACTGAGCACTACCCTGATCCTGCATAGCATATCTTAAAAGCTAGACCTAAAAAGATCAAATTATTTCTTTAATTTCTACACCCAATGGACATTCAAACTTAAAACCCTGAGATCAAGAGTCACATGCTCTACTGACTGAGCCAGCCAGAAACCCCAGCATCAAAGTGTTTCTAAATAATTTAAATGCATTCTAGAAGAAAGCTCAAGAATACTTCTTACAAATATATCCACCTCAAATAAGATAAAATTCATATTATTTAGCATCCAATAAAAAATCACCAGGCTTTAAAAAAAATCAGGAATACATAATCCATACTGAAAAGAAAATTGATCACTTGAGGTGAAGTCAGAACCAACACAGATGTAAGAACTAGCAGACATTGGCATATTCTCAAAGTTAGGATATATGGAAGAGATAAGAAAACACCCAAATCAAGTTTCTAATGGTGAAAGCTACAATGTTTTAGGTAAAACTACATTAGATAGGATTCCAAATAAATTAATCATTGCAGAAGAAAAGAAAATTTGAAAGTACAGCAAAAAACAAACAAACAAAGAAAAAAACAACAAACCTACCCAAGATGGAATAAAGAAAGAAAAAGAAAAAAGAGGGGGCAGGATGAAATAGCACCAGTGAACTTGGAGACATCTTTGATTGACCTAAGAGAGGGCAGCAAAGTTTTTTGAAGAGAGGATGGCTGAAAATTGTCAAATTTGAGGAAAACTATAAAATTGCATATTTAGGAAGCTCAACAATTACAAGGAACATGAAGAAAACTAAACCAAGCACCTCATTATAAAGTTGTTTTAAAGTGGTGATAAAAATACAAATTATATTTTGCTTCTTTATAGATCTCAAGAAACCTGCAGAAATTTAAAACAGGATGATGTCATTCAGAGTGATTAGACTGTTCTTTTAGGTCAAGAATGGGGAGAGTCCCTGAGGAGGTAACCTCTAAACTGAGATGTTTACAAGAGGAGCCAAGCCTTGAAGACCTGATGACCTATGTTTTCAGGTTCTAAAGGCAAAAGTAAGCTTGACATATTAGAAAAACAGAAAGAATGCCAATATTACTGTAATTTGTAGATAAAATGGAAAGTAAAGAACTAGGAAGGTTCTCTGGAGGACAAGAGTGGAAGAAGGGAGATAAGCTGCTATTAGAGGTCAAGGAACCAGGAGGAAATCCACTAAAATTATGAATAATGGTCTTAGGAATAGAGATGGGAAAAGAAGACCATGAAAAAAGAATCCAGGGGAAAAAGCATTATGTACAGAGAAACAAAGATAAGACTGGCATCTTGTTACTGGACTTCTCCTAGTTTCCAATTCACTTGAGAAAACAGTGGGGCCCATCTATAAATTACTAAAAGATAAAACACTGTCAATCTAGAATTTATACCCGGAAAAACTATCTTTCTAAAACAAAAGCAAAATAAAACCTTTTTCAGACATAAAGAAATATAGCATTTGACAAAACCAAACAAATTTTTGATAAAAGCTCCCACCTAACTATGGATAGATAAGAATGTCCCTAACCTGCTAAAGGACATCTTAAAAACCTATGGCTGGGAGGAAAGAAAGATAGCAGCAGAGTAAGGAGGACACTAGGTTCATCTTGTTCTGCAAATACAACTAGATAGCTATCATCATCCTAAATACCCCAGAAATAAACCCAATACTGACAGAGCAAACACCACAACTGAAGGGTAAGGAGAAGCCACACTGAAGAAGGTAGGAAGTGTGGAGATGTGGTTTAGGGGAGAAATGGCTCACCATGCTGCAGAGGGGAGGGAGCCATGGTCACAAAAGGGTGAGAGAGAGAGAGGAACACATAGGGAAATGCACAAGGAGAACATTTCCCCCAAGCCATTTGCTTGGAAAAGGAGATGGGCTGAATTTCATGAGTTCTTGCAACCAGTGGGGCTTAAAGCCTGGAGTTTTAAAGATCAGTGGGCTTGGCTGGGATTGAGCCTGAAAGGCCCTGCACTGCTCCTGGAGAGAAGGCAGGCAAAAACCCTGGAGGAAAATGGCATGGAAACCACAATCTGAAAAATACCTAGGGCACACAGAGGGAAGATTATTTGCTATTCTAGGAGCACTTTCCTGAGAAGCAGCATTCATGGACATGCTTTTCCAGGAATGAAAGACCTGGCTGGCACCATTTTCCTCTCCCACCCCTGAACATAAACACAGAGCTACCTATGGGAAACAGCTCAGCAAGGCTACTTGCATACACCAAGCCCCTCCACCCTGCAGTCTGGAAGGATTGCCC
This sequence comes from Prionailurus viverrinus, assembly GCF_022837055.1. Classification (NCBI taxonomy): domain Eukaryota; kingdom Metazoa; phylum Chordata; class Mammalia; order Carnivora; family Felidae; genus Prionailurus; species Prionailurus viverrinus. The sequence goes on from NC_062570.1 coordinate 51,388,932, forward strand.
CTTCTCATTCAAGCTTGCCTCAGTCCCAGCACAGTAGACCCCTCCCCCAGAATATGGGCACAATCCCCTGTCTATACCACATCTCCCTACCAGAGAGTTCTGCTGGTCCTCCATTCTGGTGGAGTTGGTGTCAGGTCTCATTTCACAAGCAGACCAGAGCACACCTGTTAAAACTCACCACATTCAGGCCAGAGACCAAACATTTCCCACAGTAGGCAAGGAGAGCCTCAGCAGATGACTGCCCTAAAGGATAGAGCAGCCAAAACACAACAGCAAAGCACATGCAGCTCACACTAGAGACACTCCTTGAAGTGCCATGGCCCTGGGCACTACATGACTTCTTCTTTGTAAGGCCATTACTTTCAGGATCAAGAGACATACTGGCTTTTCTAACACAGAGAAGAGACAGAAACTTACAAAAATGCCAAGATGGAAGAATTTATCCCAAATGAAAAGACAAGGTAAGACCACAGCCAGAGATCTAAGTGAAACAGACAAAAATAACATGCCTGATGGAGAATTTAAAGAAACAATCATAACGATACTCACTGGGCTTGAGAAAAGAATAGAATACTTCAATAAGACCCTTACCAAAGAGATAATAGAGTTAAAAAAGAGATGAAGAGATGAAGAATGCAATAAATAAGATTGGAAACAAGCTTGATGCAATGGATAGTAGACTGGAAAAGCAGAGGCATGAATTAGTGACATAGAAGACAAAATAATGGAAGATAATGAAGCTGAACAAAACAGAGAAAGAAGAATTATGCAGTACGAGAATAGACTTAGGGAACTCAGTGATTCCATGAAACATGATAACATAGGAGTCTCAAAAGGAGAGAGAGAAAAGGTGGGCTGAAAATTTTTATTCAAGAAATAATAGCAGAAAGCTTCCCAAATCTGGGAAAGGAAATAGACATCCAGATCCAGAAGGCACAGAGAACTTCCATCAAAATCAACAAAATCCAACATCAAGATATATTGTAATTGAAGTTGTAAAATATAGTGATGAAAAAAATTTTAAAGCAGCATGTCTAAAATAGTCCTTACTTTACTAGGGAAAATCCATAAGGCTAACTGGAGATTTCTCAACAGACATGTGAAAATCGAGAAGGAAATGACATGATAGAGTCAAAGTGCTGATGAGAGAAATCTGCAGCCAAGAATACTCTATCCAGCAAGTTGAACATTTGGAATAGAAGGAGAGATAGAGTTTCCCAAACAAAATTAAAGGAGTTGTGATCACTAAACCAGCCCTGCAAGAAATGTTAAAGGAGAAATATTAAAGGAGAAGAAACCAAAAGTGACAAAGACAAGAAAGGAAAAGAGAAAATCTACAGAAACAATGGCAAAAGAAGTATTAAGATGGCAATACGTGCATATCAATAATTGCTTTAAATGAAAATGGACTAAACTCTCCAATTACAAGACATAGGATGTCAGGGTGGGTTAAAATAAAAAGACACACCTATATGTGTGTGTGTCAAAGGAGACTCTTTTTGACCTAAAGACACCTGCTTAATGAAAGTGAGTGGCTGGAGAAACGTTTATCATGTAAATGGTGTGAAAACAAAGCTGGAATAATAATGCTTGTAATAGACAAGCTATACTTTAAAACAAAGACTGGGAGTGCCTGGGTGGCTCAATTGGTTAAGCATACAACTTCATCTCAGGTCATGACCTCACAGTTTGTGAATTCGAGCCCTCCATCAGGCTCTCTGCTGTCAGCACATAGCCTGCTTTGAATCCTCTGTCTCCCTCTCTCTGCCCCTCCCCCCTCTCAAAAATAAACAAAACATTTTTAAAAGACTGTGGGGCACCTGGTTGGCTCAGTTGGTTAAGCATCTGACTTTGGCTCAGGTCATGATCCCAAGTTTCATGGGTCCAAGCCCCACGTCAGGCTATGTGCTGATAGCTCAGAGCCTGGATCCTGCTCAGATTCTGTATCTCCCTCACTCTCTGCCCCTCCCCTGCTCACACTCTGTCTCTCTATATCAAAAATAAATAAACATAATAAAAATGAAATAACATAAATAAAAATTTTTAAAAGACTGTAAAAATATACAAAGAAGAATATAGTATAATCAGGAGAACAACCCAATAAGATCTAACAATTGTAAATATTTATGTGCCCAACCTGATAGCACAAAAATATGTAGAACAATTAATAACAAAAATAAAGGAACTAATGGATAATACCACGATAATAGTAGAGGACTTTAACAATTCACTTACTTCAGTAGATCATCTAAACAGAAAATCAACAAGGAAACAATGGCTTTGAATGACACACTGGACCAGGTGGAATGAATAGATATATTCACAACATCCTATCCTAAAATAACAGGGTACACATTCTTTTCAAGTTCACATGGAACTGTCTCCAGAATAGATCACAAACTAGGTCACAAAACAGACCTCAACAAATACACAAAAAATGAAGTTGTACCATGCACCTTTGCTGTCCACAACACTATGAAACTAGAAGTCAACCATGAGAAAAAATTTGGAAAGATGACAACTAGATGGAGGTTAAACAAAATGCTGCTAAACAACGAATGGGCCAGCGAGGACATTAAAGAATAAACTATAAATTACTTGGAAAAAAATTAGAATGAAAACTCAACAGTGCAAAATCGTTGGAAAGCAGCAAAAGTGGTACTAAGAGGGAAGTTTATAGAAATACAGGGCTATAACAGGGAGCAAGAAAATCTCAAATAAGCGACCTACATTTATGCCTAAAGGAGCTGGAAAATGAAGAACAAACAAAATCTAAAACCAGCAGAAGGAAGGAAAAAAATAAAGATTAGAGCAGAAATAAGTGACATAGAAACTAAAAACAAAAACCAAAAAACAATACAACAGATCAATGAAGCCAGGAGCTGGTTTTGAAAAATAAAATAAAATTGATAAACCTCTAGCCAGACTTACCAAAAAGCAAAGAGAAAACACCAAAATAAATAAAATCGCAAATGATAGAGAAATATCAGCCAATACAACATAAATACAAATAATTATAAGAGAATGTTATGAAACACCATATGCCAACAAATTGGACAACTTGGAAGAAATGGATAAATTCCTAGAAACATATAAACTATCAAAACAGAAACAGGAGAAAACAGAAAACTTGAACAGACCAATAACCACAAAAATTTTGAATCGGTAATCAAAAAAGTCTCAGCAAAAGACCAGGACCAGATAGCTTCACATGTTTTGTGAATTCTACCAAACATTTAAAGAAGAGTAAATACCCATTCTTCTAAAACTCTTACAAGATAATATAAAAGGAAGGAAAACTTCCAAATTAATTCTATGAGGCCAGCATTACCCTGATACTAAAACCAGATAAAGACTCCACTAAAAAAAAGAGAACTACAGGCCAATATCCCTGATCAACATAAAATAGGGCTAGAGGAACATACCTCAAAATAATAAAGGTGATATATATAAAACAATCCACAGCTAATATCATCCTCAATAGGGAAAATTTGAGAGGTTTTTTTTTTCCTTTTTTTTTTTTCTTTTTTGTTTTTGTTTTTGTTCGTTTTGTTTTGAGAATGAAAGAGAGAGCTGGAGCACTGGAGCAAGAGTAGGGGAGGAGAAGAGGGAGAGGGAGGGAGAAAATATTAAGCAGACTCCATCCCAAGTGCAAAGCCTGACTCAAGACTTCATCTCATGACCTTGAGATCATCACTTGAACTGAAATCAAGAGTCAGATGCTTAACCGACTGAGCCACCCAGGCCCCCTGAGAGCTTTTCCTCTGTGGTCAGGAACAAGGTAGAGATGTCCACGTACACCACTGTTATTTAACATAGGATTGGGAGTCCTAGCCATAGCAATAAAACAACAAAAACAAATAAAAAACATCTATATTGGTTGGAAAGAAATAAAACTTTCACTGTTTGCAGATGACATGATAGTTTATATGGAGAACCCAAGGGACTCCACCAAAACACTGCCCAAATTGATATTTACAATATTGATATTTACAAATTCATTAAAGTGAAGGATACAAAATCAACATACAGAAATCTGTTGAATTTCTGTATACTGATAATAAAGCAGCTGAAAGAGAAATTAAGGAATGGATCCCATTTACAGTTGCACCAAAAATTGTAGGATACCTCGGAATAAATCTAACCAAAGAGGTAAAATACATATTCTCTGAAAACTATAGAACACCTGTGAAATAAACTGAAGATGACACAAAGAAATGGAAAAAACATTCCATGCTCATGGATTGGAAGAATAAATATCGTTAAAATCTCTATACTACCCAAAACAATCTGTGCATTTAATGCAATCCCTGCCAAAATACCAACATTTTTCACAGAGCTAGAACAATTTTAACAGAGCTAAAATTTGTATTGAACCACAAAAGACCCCAAATAGCCAAAGCAACTTTGAAAAATAAAATCAAAGTTGGAAACATCAAAATTCCAGACTTCAAGTTATTTTACAAAGCTATGGTGATCAAAATATTATGGTGGCAGCACAGAAATGAACATATTGATCAATAGATCAGAATAGAAAATCCACAATTAATGAACCTACAGAAGTGAACCCACAAATATATGGCCAACTAACCTTCAGCAAAGCAGGAAAGAATATCCAATGGATAAAAGACAGTCTCTTCAACAAATGTTGGAAAAATGGACAGCAACATGCAAAAGAATGAAACATGATGACTTTTTACACAACAATAAATTCAAAATAGGTTAAAGACCCAAATGAAAGACTTGAAACCATTAAAATCTAGTGGAGAACACAGGCAGTAACATCTTTGACATTGGCCATAGCAACTTCTTACTAAATATGTCTCCTAAGGCAAGGAAAACAAAAGAAAAATAAACTACTGGACTTCATAAAAACAAAACAAAACCAAAACAAAAATAAAAGACAAAAAAACAAAAACAAAAACAAAAAACTTCTGTATAGAAAAGGAAACAATCAACAAAACTAAAAGGTAACCTATAGAATGGGAGAAGTATTTGCAAATGACAGATTTGATAAAGGGTTAGTATCCAAAATGTATAAAGAACTTACAAAACTCAATACCCCAAAATGAGTAATCCAATTAAAAATGGGCAGAAGACATGAGTAGGCATTTTTCCAATAGGCATTTAATACACAGATGATCAACAGGCATATGAAAAGATGCTCAACATCAATGATTATCAGGGAAATACAAATCAAAACTACAATGAGATATTACCTCACACCTGTCAGAATGGCTAAAAGTAAAAAAAAAAAAAAGAAAGAAAGAAACAATAGGTGTTGGAGAAAATGTGGAGGGAGGCAAATTGTCTTGCACTGTTGGAAATGCAAACTGTTGCAGCCACTCTAGAAAACACTATGGAGTTTCCTCAAAAAATTAAAAATAAAATTACCCTACATTCCAGTAAGTGCACCATTAGGTATTTACCCAAAGAATAGAACAGTACTAATTCAAAGGGATACACGTACCCTGATGTTTATACCATCATTTTCTACAATATCAAAATTGTGGAAACAGCCCAAGTGCCCACTGACTGATGAATGACTAAGGAAGATGTGTCATTTGTGTGTGTGCATGCACACACATGCACACGCACAGGAATATTACTTGGCTATAAAAAGAATGAAATCTTATAATTTTCAACAACATTCACAGAGCTAGAGAATATCATGCTAAGTTAAATAAGTCAATCAAAGAAAGAAAAATATTGTATGATTTCACTCATATGTGAAATTTAAGAAACAAAACAAACAAGCAAAGGAAAAATAAAACAGAGAGAGGCAAACCAAGAAAGAGACTCTTAACTATAGAAAACAAAAAGATAATTACAAGAGGGGTAGTAGGTGGGGGGATGAGTGAAATTCCTTGGGAATTATATTAAGGAATGCACTTGCTGTGATGAGCACTGGCTGTTGTGTGGAAGTGTTAGATCACCATATCGTATGCCTGAAACTAATATTACAATATATGTTAACTAAGTGGACTTTTTTTAAATTTTTTTTAACATTTATTTATTTTTTGAGACAGAGAGAGAGCATGAACAGGGGATGGGCAGAGAGAGAGGGAGACACAGAATCTGAAACAGGCTCCAGGCTCTGAGCTGTCAGCAAAGAGCCCTATGCGGGGCTTGAACTCAAGGACCGTGAGATCATGACCTGAGCCGAAGTCGGACACTTAACCGACCGAGCCACCCAGGCGCCCCTAACTAAGTGGACTTTAAATTAAAACTTTTAAGGCAAAAAACAAGACATGTTGGTGAGGGTGTGGTAAAAAGGGAATCCTACACTGTTGGTGTAGACTATGTAAAATGATCTAACCACTATGGAAAAAAATAATGAGTTTCCTCCAAAAAATTAAAAATACATCTTTATATGATTCAACAATTCCACTTCTGGGTATATACCCAAAGGAAATGAAAACAGGATTTTGATGAGATATGTGTATACCCATGTTTATTGCAGGAGTATTTACAATAGCCAAGATATGGAAACACCCCAAATGTTTATCAGCAGATGAATGGACAAAGAAAAAGACATGATATACATATACATTACATTTATATTTATATTTATATTTATATTTATATTTATATTTATATTTATATTTATTCACACACATAATGGGATATTATTCACCCATTACATAGAAGGATATCCTTCCATTTGTGACAACATGGATGGACCTTGAGCACATTATGCTGAGTGAGATAAGTCAGACAGAGAAAGACATGTACCATATGATACCACTCTTATGTAGAATCTAAAAAAGTCAAATCTGTAAAAATAAATAAATAGGTGTGACTGGGTGGCTCAGTCAGTTAAGCGTGAGACTCTTGTCATGATCTCACTCTTGTCATGATCATTTTGACTCAGGTCATGATCTCACAGTTCATGAGTTTTAGCCCCACATTGGGCTCTGTGCTATTAGTGTAGAGCCTGCTTGGGATTCTCTCTCTCCTGCTCTCTCTGCCCCTCCCTTGCTCATGCTCTCTCTCTCTCTCTCTCTCTCTCTCTCTCTCTTTCTCTCTCTCTCTCTCTCTCTCTCTCTCTCTCTCTCTGTCTTTCAAAATAAATTATAAATAAAGAAACCAGAGACTAAAGTAGTGGCTACCAGGGGATGGAGGGTAGGGGGATAAGATTGATGGTGTTTAAGATACAAACTTTCAACAAGTAGTAAATAAACCACAGATATGTAGTGCATAGTATAATAAATAGATACATAGATGGGGTGCCTGGGTGGCTCAGTCAAGTGTCTGGTTTTGGCACAGGACATCACCTCATGGTTTGTGAGCTTGATCCCTACATGGGATCTGTGATGACAGCACAGAGCCTGCTTGGGATTCTCTGTCTCCCTCTTTCTATGCCCCTCTCTCCCTCTCTGTCTCTCAAAAATAAGTAAATAAACATTAAAAAATAAAAGATATGGGTGGCTGAGTGGCTCAATCAGTTAAGCATCTGGGCCTTTGTTTTAGCTCAGGTCATGATCTCACAGTTTCATGCTTTTGAGTTCCACATCAGGCTGTATGCTGATGGTGCAGAGTCTGCTTGGGATTTTGGGATTCTCTCTCTCCCTCCATCTCTGCCCCTCCCACACTTGTGTTGTTTCTGTCTCTCTCAAATAAATAAACTTAAAAAAGTTAAAAAGATAAATAGATAAATGGAACAGAATAAAGTCGAGTCCAGATATATATGAGCAATTGATTTTTTGAACTATTGCATATTCATTTGCAAAACAAAACAAAAACAAAGAACACACACAAAAGACCTTCCAATTCATAACTTATACCATATACATGTTATTTATGTTATTAAAATTATAGATATAAATGTGAAACATTAATTTATTACATGTTTAGAATAAAAAAATAGTTCTTTGTGATCTTGAGTTAGACAAAATTTTCTTAAACACAAAGCAGAAATCCATAGAACAATAAATTATACTTAATCAAAATTAATATCTTCAAAAGATATTAAGTGGACGAGGAAGGCCAGACATAGGAACAAAATATTTGCAAATCATATAGCTGATGAGTGACTTATGCCAGAAAAATAAGAACCCTTAACACAATAAGAAAACAAAACACACAATAAATAAATAAATAAATAGTCACTTTACTAAAGAAAATATGTGGAATATAAATAAGCACATAAAAAGATGCCCAAGATAATTCTTCTTTACAGAAATGCAGTTTTATTCTCTGTTCCTATTAGAACAGTTAAAATCTAAAAGGTTGACAAATATAAATGGGTATTATACATTGATAAACTATCTGTAAAGAAAAAAATTTTTAAGTTAAACATATACCTACCTTATTATCCAGCTATTTTATGAATTTGTGTTTTTCCAAGAGAAATTAAAATATATATCCACATAAATATTTTATATGAGTGTTCATAGCATCTCTACTTTAATAACCAAAAATCAAAAATAATCCTAGCATCTCTGAACAAGTTCGTGAGTTAAAAGAACACAAAAAGCACACAAAAAACAAAAACAAAAACAAAAAACTTGTAGTACATGCATATAATTGAATACTACTTGGCAATGCTACATACATGGGTGAATCTCAAAATAATTAATGCTGACTGAAAAAAACAAGACTAAAAGGGCTCTTTGATTCAATTAGAGTATTCGAAAATAGAAGACAAATAAATGAACAAACAAAAAAACTAATGGCAGAAAGCAGACCAGTCATTGACTGGGAATAAAGGGGGACTGACAAAGGTGAAATGAAGGTATTACAAACTGGTGTGAGGATATTGAGAATATAATCTTCATATTTTGACCGTGGCGGTTTGTTCATGGGTGCATATATATGTCAAAACTTATCAAACTGTATACAATTTCATATATGATATGTATACATTTAAGAAATGTATGGTTTCAGAAATGTATGGTTTATTATATGTTAATTGTACTTTCAGAGATGTGTGTTTTATTCTGAAACGTGTGGTTTGTTATATGCCAATTACACCTCAATAAGTCTGTTAGAAATTTGAAAAAAAGAAAAGAGGAAAGAGGAGAAAAGATAAGAAAGGAAGGAAGGAAGGAAGGAAGGAAGAAAGAAAGAAAGAAAGAAAGAAAGAAAGAAAAGGAAAGAAAGCAAGCTTCCTAATAATGAGCAAGTCAGTTCATATCCATAGAAGATCAAGAAAAATTATATACTTGGTTCAGCATGTGGCTCAGAGAATTAGCACTTAGTTCAGCAAGAAGCTTAAAGGATGGACAAAGAAGATCAAGGAAGGCTTTGCTGAACTGCATCTTAAAGGACAAGAAGCTGGTGGATTCATGAGGGATACATTCCAATAACAGAGTCTTCATGTGCAAAGGCATGAGACATAAGAAAGTGTGGTATAACTTGCAAAACTACAAATTAGGTCTGTCTTCAGTCACTGAATGTTGTGTTTGATCCCTAGCCCAGTTTTCCTGTTTTCTATTAACACTGCATTGGTTTTAAAACTATGCATTGTGAAGTCCTAGATTTCCTTAGTGGGATTGTGAGGTAGGGGGTCTTCTCACACCTATTTTCAACAAGAGTGGGTCCCTTAACTGTTGCACGTATTAGGTGCCTAAAAAATTCATTGAGGAAATAATTCTACAACTAAAACAAACAAAACCTCATTATTTCAGCCAACATGCAATGTTCTCTACTTTCATTAAAAAATTATGTGTTCTTGTTTCCATTGTTTTGCTTATTTTTCCCCTAATATCAGAATGGTCTTTTCCTCCATATGTGTTATCCAGTTCTATTAGTTTTATTTAATGCCATCCCAGTGAAGTCTTCCCTGGTTCCTGCAGCTTAAAATATTTCTCCCTCTTATGAAAAACCCAGGACACTTTATTTAGAAACGTTGTGATGCCAGTTATGTGTCAGAGAATGTTGTTGGCACTTCCACATATGTCATTCTTTTGATCCTCACCACATTGCTTTGAGACAGGTGGTATCATCTCTGTGACATGAATGAAGAATTGGAGGCTCATATTGCTTACATGACTTTCCAAAAGTCACACAGTTGGTAAGAGACAGAACTAGGAATATGATCCAGGGCGTTTGACCCCAAGCCATATTTTAATTCCATTATAACATTATTGCTACCCTCCACAATTGTACTTGTTTGGTCCTATCTGGCACTGCTTTTTTTCAATATAATACACTTTCTTCTGTTGTACCTTTCTAACTAGATCATAAATTTCATTAGAGGCAGAAATATCTTTTATCAATTTACAGGAAGGCTGTACATAGGAGGTGATCAATAAATGTTTGAGAAAGAAAATAATATTGGGAGAGAAAAGAGACAACAAAGGAAGGAGGGGATAAAGGGCAGAAAGAGTAAGTGAATGATTAGTCATACAGTAAGAACTGCTTAGTATTAATAACTTGTCTAACCTGCAATGCTGGCCAGCCTTTCCTACATGCTAAAGATGAATTTTTGTAAGAATTATTGTTATTCAGCAAAACAGAAGTATGTTCCATTAGGGTTCTGAATCTCATAACATATCTCCACAATCCTTATTTCATCTGCATTAGATTGTTTTAGGTCATGGGAGTAGAAATCCATTGTGTTTGTTCACTGAAGTATTTATTTATCCTGTTCCTGAGAATAACACCCTGGTTTGACAGAGGTAAGGAAGCATAGTGTATTTGTGATACCATCCTTCTTCAGCTCTTAGTTTATGAAGCTCCAATGGAGAGATGTGGGTTTAGATGAGCCAATTAGAATCTCCCATGCCACAAGCCACGGTGACAGGTTCAGGAATGGCTAGGTAATTGACCCTAGATAGCCAATCAGAAACCAAAAACTCTGACTTTAAGTTGCTGAGTTTTGGAGAAGTAGGTTGAAACCATAATTCCTCTTGATGCCAGATTTTTAGCTTCTAATTAAGCCATGTCTAAAGTTAAAACTGCCTCTGAAATTTAACTATGTGAATTAATAATAGTTCATTTATCTTTGGTTTTAAACTTGTTTGGCTTGTGTCATTTTTTCTTGTTATTTTCAACTACAGTCTTACTAAAAAATAAATTTAGTGTCTTCAAAATATGCAGCTTCCCAAACAAATGTTGGCGTGTGACTTGGCCTCTCTTTGTAACCAGGGAGTAATCTGAACCACTAGGGATGAGTGTGGTTCATCCCTCACCTCATGAATAGACTTCATCATCTTTTAGTATTACGTGACTGCCAGTTACGGAGTGCTTATCATGGGGCAGGTAGCATACTAAGCACCTAGTGCACATTTTTTTATTTAATCCTCATAATTATCTCATAAAAGAAGTTATATTATTTTTAATTCTAGAAATGAGGCATCTGGGGCCTGGAAAAATAAATAACTTGCTTTGATTATCAAACCAGAATTTGAACATTTGTCTCACTTAAGAGATCACTCTTTCTATGCCACAAAATTATTCTGCTGTGTAAACAGTAACTAAAAATAATTTTCCTTTAACTTCTAAAAATACTTTCCCAGTAAATAAGAAATATTGACATTGGGTGATATTTTTATTTGTTCATAATTTCAGAGAGACTAGAGTAGATTTCTAAGAGCTCATATAATCTTTACTTCTGATAATTTTTGTGGGTGATTTTATTGGTATCTTTACACTGCACCCTGAACACAAAAAGATATTTTAGTTGAAATAGTATGACACTGTCAACCTTGAAATAGGCATTTAAAACCTTTTCATTTCATAAAGCTTTCAGTGTAGCATGCAGATTTATGGTTATATTTTTCTACAACAATTAAAATCCCTATAAATAACATTCTCCATGTTTAGCATTTTAACCTTCCTTTGTTGGTAGCATGATGCATTCAGCATATTCTCCTGAATGCAGCATAAATAAACCATAAATTCAATAAAATGCACATAATACTATTTACACCTAATATAAAAGCAGTCTTCAAAATGTTTCTTTGTGAATACATCCACTACATGAAGAGAAATATGCTTAGAAATTTGTGTATATATTATATGCTAATTAGCTCATAATTTCATGTAAATCTGTATGAACAAAAAAAAGACCAGAAATAAAGTCGCTGAAAAGCTCAGCATTTGAGTAATGAGAATGTGGAGGATTTTCCTTTTCTATTTTTCTAATCATTATTATTTTTTTTTTTTTATTAAGCTTTTCAATTTTTTTTTTTTTTTCAACGTTTACTTATTTTTGGGACAGAGAGAGACAGAGCATGAACGGGGGAGGGGCAGAGAGAGAGGGAGACACAGAATTGGAAACAGGCTCCAGGCTCTGAGCCATCAGCCCAGAGCCCGACGCGGGGCTAGAACTCACGGACCGCGAGATCGTGACCTGGCTGAAGTCGGACGCTTAACCGACTGCGCCACCCAGGCGCCCCACTAATCATTATTTTTATGAGAGTTTTAGAAATAGTAAGTTTTACTTTGAAATTTTATTCATATTTTAATTTATAAAAAATTCTAAATACTGATGCCAAATAATATCCTGAAGTGTGAAGAAATAACTTATTGTTTATCCAAAGCTATCCATTTATTTGTTCATGTAATTATTACTTTAATTTTCATACATGTTTATGAATGCCTAATATATATCTGGAAATGTTATAGTGATTGACTATATAATAGTGAGAAAACAGACAATGTCCTTGTCATCATAAGCAAGCATAGTAGTCAGGGAAGAGACAGTACACATACACACAAATAAGTGCACATGCACGCACACACACACATACATATACACACGCATGCAGGCAGGACCAGAAACTTTACATGGGATAAATGCTATAAAGTAAGACAAAATAATGTGATAGATATAAAATTTTGAGAGGTGTCTTTAAAAGAATATTGGCCTGAATGCATCCATCCTAAAAATAAGGAAGAAATATGTGAGCATAAAGATGATCATTGAGTTGGTCTTTACTGTCAATAAATACAAATTAATAGGAAAAAAACTCCAAGAGGATGATTAAATTATTAACTGTATCAGTTGAAAAATATAACATTAGTTACATAATTAATGCTTATAAGTAAATTCTTATATGAAATGAAGAAGACATAAAACAATGTAAAGAGTTTGACTATAGCATTTTAAGTTTATGTATACAAAATAAATAACTTTCAGTACACAAAACGGATTCATTTGAACAGTTATGTTAGGATTAAAATATTGCATTATGGGGGCGCCTGGGTGGCGCAGTCGGTTAAGCGTCCGACTTCAGCCAGGTCACGATCTCGCGGTCCATGGGTTCGAGCCCCGAGTCGGGCTCTGGGCTGATGGCTCAGAGCCTGGAACCTGTTTCCGATTCTGTGTCTCCCTCTCTCTCTGCCCCTCCCCCGTTCATGCTCTGTCTCTCTCTGTCCCAAAAATAAATAAAAAACGTTGGGAAAAAAAAATTTTAAATATTGAATTATGAGCGATGATTTTTTTAAGTTTATTTGCTTATTTTGAGAGAGAGAAAGAGAATGCAAGGAAGGAAGAGGCAGAGAGAGAGGGAGACAGAATCTCAAGCTGGCTCCACACGGTCAGTGCAGAGCCCAAGGTGGAGATTAATCCCACGAACCATGAGATCATGACCTGACCTGAAATTAAGAGTTAGAAGCTCAACCAATTGAGCCACCCAGGTGCCATGAGTGATGCTTTAATGTTGCTTTAATTATTTGTGCAGTGATTCTAAATGGAATTTAATTCTTAAAAAATTAAAAATTAAAAAGAATTTTTCATCTCCATAATTTTGACCACTCTAGGTTCCTTATATAAGTAGAATCATCTAACATTTGTCTTTTTTTTTTAATTTTAATTTTTAAGCTTTTATTTATTTATTTTGAGAGAAAGAGCATGAATGGGGGAGAGGCAGAGTGAGAGAGAGGGAGAGAGAGAAAATCCCAAGCTCTGTGTCAGCACAGAGCCTGATGTGGGGCTCAAACTCATGAGCCATGATTTCATGATCTGAGCTGAAGTTGGACACTTAACCCACTGAGCCACCTGGGCATCCCTAACATTTGTCTTTTTGTGACTGGCTTATTTCACTTAGCATAATGTCTTCAAAGTTCATGTTGTAGCATATGTCAGAACTAACTAACTTTCTTTCTTTCTTTCTTTCTTTCTTTCTTTCTTTCTTCCTTCCTTCCTTCCTTCCTTTCTTCCTTTCTTGCTTTCTTGCTTTCTTCCTTTCTTCCTTTCTCTTTCTTGAACAAGTGATGGAGGGGCAGAGGGAAGAGGAGAGAGAGAATCTTCAAGAGGCTTCATTCATGCCCAGCACAGAGCCCAATGTGGGACTCGATCCCATGACTGTGATCATGACCTGAGCTGAAAGTGTCCTAGAGTTGGACACTTAAAGTGACTGAGCCACCAGGCACCCTTCCTTTCTTTTTTTTAAAATAGACTTTTTTTTTAAGAACAGTTTTAGGTTCATAGCAACATTGAGCAGAAGATACAGACATTTCTCATATCACCCCTGCCCTCACATAAACATAGCCTTCTCTATTACAAACATCCCCACTGGAGTGGTACATTAATCAACTAGAGTCAGTAGTTGATTAGGGTTCACTCTTGGTATTGTACCTTCTGTGAGTTTGAATGATATAGAATGACATATATCCAATTGTAGTATCCTGTGTAGTAGTTTCAATGCCCTAAAAATCCTTTGTGCTCTGTGATGTAGTCAGGAAAGAAAAAAAATCTTTGTAATACCTAATGTACAGGTTGGGAGACTCTGTGGAGGACGCTGGTCACGCGTGTGTCCTAGCAAAGGATATCCCTAATCCTGCCTATGACCAGAGCAGCCTGCAAGAAGGAGCAGGAAGCAGAACCTTTTCTTACCCTTCCTAGGTAGGCAGGCATAGCCAAGGGACCTCTTCCAGACCCTTCAGCAAAAGAAAGGAAACCACTGATTTTTTTACTGCCTCCATATTTTTGCCTTTTCCAGTAATCAAATGCATGGAAACAGAATAGAAGTTAGGGGCTATAGGGAAAAGCAAATGAGGAGTTACTGTTTAATGGATATAGAGTTTTGTTTGGGAAGATGAAAAAAGTTCTGGGGATAAAATGTGGTGACGGTTGCACAACAGTGTGAATGAACGTAAGGTTGGTGAATTGTACACTCAAAAGTGGTTAAATTTTGTTATGTATATTTTATCATGATAACCAAAGATGTGACAAAAATTCAGAAGAACTATTTATGTCTAAATACAAAATTTTTTATTGTAATTTCAAAATATGTGTGTAGGATTATAGGGATCTAAGTGAAATGAAGACTGTTTTATATTGCAATAGAATTCTTGCTTTATTAGAGGGAAATTTTTATTTTCTTATTTTTATTTTTTTTAATTTTTTTAACGTTTATTTATTTTTGAGACAGAGAGAGACAGAGCATGAACGGGGGAGGGTCAGAGAGAGAGGGAGACACAGAATCTGAAGCAGGCCCCGGGCTCTGAGCGGTCAGCACAGAGCCCGATGCGGGGCTCGAACTCACAGACTGTGAGATCATGACCCGAGCTGAAGTCAGATGCTCAACCGACTGAGCCACCCAGGCGCCCCTAGAGGGAAATTTTTAAAAAGACATTTTCTCATATACAGTTGTACAATGAATTTGCATCTTGTTTTCAATATTTACAGGCTTGATTTTCATTCATTTCCCTCACAAGGACATTTGTTTACCCTGAGCCTAGGTGTGCTGTGGTCTGGGAGTTCATTATACCCTTATAGTTTAGCACATGCCTACCTGTGAAGATTACATACTATGGAAGGATGAAACTCTAGAAAAGGGAATTTCCAAGTTGATTTTCTCTGCCTTTTAGTTCATGAGATAGAGGAGGAGAGTAACAGTGGAAGCTGCCACGCTTTCAGGAACCATTTCTATCACTGCTCTACCCCTGGTGGTAAGATTGCGGGTATCTGTGATATGACTCATTGGCCATTCATTCATTCATTCATTCACTTTACGAACACACTGAGTGCTGTCTCTCTCCCGGATGAGATTGAGAGATGCACATGCTCAGTGAGCTTAAGTCACAGTGATTATGATTCTGAGAGATTTTTATCAAGTGATCCCATAGGAGGAAAGGTTCTTAACTGTTCCTAGAAGGGTCAAAAGGCTTCACTTGAAAGTCCCATTGTTACTTAAGACTAGGTTTCTGAGTAAGTGTCAGGATGGGAAAGGATATGCAATTCTGTATTACTGGGGAGTCCAGTATTGGGGGAGAAAAATCAAAATAAGTCTCATTTTGTGTGTCTGTGAATCCATGCTTTCGCATCTATTTATCTCTGGGCACCAGTGTTATTTAAGCACTGGCTTATAGTTTGTACCACTGAAGGCGACCATGTGCCTTTAATAAGACAGACTGAGCATCTATATGGAAATTTATTGTTAAGATGATTTGTTCTGGGATTTATATTAGAAGTAGTATTTAAATGGTTTAAACTCAATTTAAGTTTTGAAAAATAATATAGCATAACAAAATATTTAATCTATAGAAAACCTGTAACACCACCAATAATTTCTATTATAGGCAGCTCCTTGGGTGGCATGATTTAAGAGATAATAGAAAATTCTAACCTATATGTGAAATTCTGCTATTCCTCTGGCACCCTTTAGTTCTAGGTAAGAAATACTATTAATAAAGTATCCAACGTTATTTTCATACCTTGTCATTCATATAATCATAAAACAAATCTATGAAATAGATACCGTAAATTATTCCCATTTAAAGGTAGAGAAACTAAAGTTCAAAAAGGCAAGAACTAATAATTGTTATATACAGGGTTTGACCCCAGAGCTGTGACTCTGAGGTGTACCCGTCCCACAAAGCTGTTGGCTTCAAAAAAGTCATAGTCCTACACAGTAGAAGGCCATGTAACACAAAGTCCACATGCTAAGCTAGAGGTATAAACAAAGTGGTTAGGAACATAGACAACAATGATGTTGAAGCTAACCAAAAGTGTCAGGAAAAGCCCCATTTCAACTAAGTCTTGAATGATGAGCAGCTTCTGGAGAAGTTCCTACAGCATTTTCTATGCAAGTGAGTCTTAAGAGTTATAAGGCTTTGCCATGGGGGTGCCGGGGTGGCTCGGTCAGTTAAGCATCTGACTTTGGCTCAAGTCATGATCTTATGTTCATGAGTTCAAGTCCCGCATCGGACTCTGTACTGACAGCTCAAAGTTTGTATCCTGCCTCAGATCCTGCCTTGGATTCTGTGTCTCCCTCTCTCTCTGCCCCTCCTCTCCACCCCCTCCTCTCAAAATTAAAAAAAAAATTGAAATTAAAAATTAAAAAAAGTCTTTGCTGTGGCGTCTTGGAAGATGTCAGTGCTGTTTTGCTGTAAAAGCCCTTACAGGTGTTTCCCCTTCATCCAGGGCCATGTACTGCACAACCCCTAGGCACCATTCACATGGTGTTGCTCCACTGCATGCTTTTTACTTAGAGTATGGTGTGAGAGAGGTCTTCTGGAATTGTGCTGCATGGAGATACTTTCCCCTTTGATCTCTTTTGTGGCCCTGTTTTGAAGGTCCCTTCACTCTGCTCCCCTTGTTACTCATTAAGCATGGCCCCTCAAGTGGCAGGCACAACTGGGGATCTTTTACTCCTTTGCAAGTATTCTTAGTGTCAAGACAAAAAAAATAGAAGAAAGTTACATATATTTGTGTGGCAAGCATGGTGCTTATTATGAATTAGAAAAATTATATAAAAGCAAAATTAAAGACATATAGTAAAAATTATTTAAACTCTCATCACTATTTAATTTGTTAGATATTACCGTAATCAATGAGAAACAACTTGTCTCCATAATTTTACTCCATGGGTCACAGTAACTTTAAAAGTCATATATATTTATGATAGGAATTAGGGGGAGAGCAATAGTATAGCAAGTTACGATTGCTTAAAATATATTAACTTTGTTAAGTAACTGTCTCAACATTAGAGATCTACTTCGAAACCTAGTTCTGAATCAATAGGATATTTGAAGTCTTTTGGAGCCTTTTTTAAAAATATTTTTTATTTTTAAGTAATCTCTACACCCAATGTGGGGTTTGAACTTACAACCCAGAGATCAAGAGTCACATGCAGTACCCACGGAGCCAGCCAGGTGCACATAGTTTTCATGTTTTTAAAATGAGCATGATCATAATACAAATTCTGGATTGTGTGGATTATGAGATACACATATAAAGTGCATACATAGCACAACAGGCACTCGGTAAAGGATTAAAAAAATGTTTTATAATATTATCAATAACAACACAAAACAATTATGTCTCCCTATTCTGCTCAGGGAGTCATTTGCTTGCCAGATCATCTTAAGCACAGGGCATTTCCGGTTCCAATTTGGGCTACTCCCTCCCCTCCTCTTCCTGGTTTGCGCATCTGTACCGACTGTTTTATGGACACAGGATTAATAAGCTTGTGGGCCTTTCACATTTTTACCTTTCCTGGATGCTGCATCATATTTGCTCACCTCCTAATCATCTCCATCACACTTTCTGCTTGCCGCCGTCCCATGCACCTCTCTTCCTGAGACCCTGCTTCACATGTACCTCACAGTAGGTACGGGGAAGCAAGTGCCCTCAGCGTGGACCTCTATAACTGCCTGCTACTGCTGTTGATTTATTCTGACTTTTTCATTTTGAAATGTGAGTTATCCGAGGGAAATTGAGATAAGCCACGATGAACTTTATTTGATCCTTTAGAAAACTGTGGTGTTTGGAGAAGAAAGCCACCATAGAGATTCAAAGCCATCTGGCAGGCGAAAAGAAAATGAAAGTGATTTGTAAATGCTAAAACATCCATTTGAGGGAAAGGTATCAAGGGATTCAACAAAGGTCATTTGGGGGGCCATATCTATTTGTCTTCATGAACATTTCATAAAAGGACATAAATTGGGTATTAATTACACATCCTGTACAAACTAAATTGGAGTGGACAGCAGAAGGGGTGGGAATGGGAAGCGGAGCCATGTGCAATGTGCTCTGGGATGAGAAAAAACATATTAAGCTTAATTTAACCAAAAGCTCAGGGATGTTGAATATCATTGCCCAGAAACGCAAGGTACAAAATATTATTTTCCTTACTGTTTTCCACTCCTTAGTAACTTTATCTTCATTTCCTTTTAATTATTTTCACCAAGAATTTGTCCAAGTTAGGTCAGAGGATCTTGATGATGAATCCATTTATGTTGACATCTTTGTTATGTGACTGTACCCACTCAGCTTCTCAGCTTCCTTTACCCAAATCTGGGAATAAAAGGGTAATAATAAACAGGTAGGTAGACTCCTTGTGCAAAATATCTTTTCTTAATGTTGTAGTCTTCTCTCAAGATGATATTTCTTTACCTACATAGATCCAGGTCAAATAAATCTATCAAAAATATATTTCATCAAAAACAAATGACCCTGTTTCAAAGACTTCACAGCCTTGTTTTAAAGATTAAAATAAATACATAGCTGTAAGCATGATAGTCTGAACAACAGACATTCATGGTAACCAGGCATTAATAGAAAAAAGGAGTGTAGAAGACAGTAACAAAAGGCTTTCTTTAGTCTCAAAAGGTATATATTTTTATCTCTCTATATATAGGTATCAGATTTTATATATCTGATTTCAGCTCTTTATTGCATAAAGCCTTTCTCGAGATCACTTAGATCTTTATTACCCTCTTCTTCTAAACGTTTTTTTTCCTTTTTAAATTATTTTTACCTTCCATATGGTAAATTCTCCTTTTTTCTTTCCTGACAAATAATGAACTCCTTATAATTGATTAAAATATTTCTTACATAAATATCAACCACTAGCAAATACCCTGGTGGTTAGAATTCTCAAAGGGCAATATATAAAGTCTCACATTTAGTTATCCCCTTTTCTTTGACAGGTAGAGAATGATGGTAACAATTTGAGTTTGTATATCAGGAGACTGTTTTTGTAGAAGTTATGGCTTGCATGTGAAGCCCAGACAGAAAAATAGATCTGCTATTATCTCTACCTTTGCCCAGCCTCTCCTGCTGGACCATGCCATTCATGCACTAATGAACTTTGCTCTTGATAGAACACATGTAAAGGGTTAAAGTGTCATTCAGGTTGACTAAGCCTTTCCCAAAGTCTCTTGTGCTTGGCCTGTGTGTTTTTCTCAGTCATAGCATAGCTTCTGAAGCCTATGAAAGTGGTATTTACTCAAAGATACTTTGTCAGCTCCCAATCCACAGTTTCTAGTTTTTTCAGCCTTTATAGTGCATAATGTTTGCGTACAGAGTTTACAAATATAATTTCTAGGGCCCTGTGCCCAAACCTTCTGATTCAGTAGATTAAGGTAGAACTCCAAAATTTGCATTTCTAATGTGCTCCCAGATGATGCCAATGCTGCTTTTCTGAGAACTGCATAATGAATCCTATGAGAGCTTTTGAGAAACATTATGAAGCTGTTCTAGTTGTCCCCACTGAGCATCATATACAAGGAAGGAATAACCACAAGAGACACACAATCTGCTCTAGAACCTTGCTCCACAAAGTGTGGTAGTAAACAAGCACTTGAAAGTAGCAGCACTTGAAAGCATTTCAGAAATGCAGAGTCTCAGGTCCCAGTCCAGTCCTGTATCCACATCTTCATTTTAATAATATCTCTAGGTAATTCATAGATATATTAGAGTTTGAGACACACTACTTAAATATAGAATAGCCGAATCATTTGGTGACTTGTGGTTGTTTCCTCCACTCCTTCTTCCTATTCCCTGGCAGATGGACTTGTCATATGTCTGAGAAATGACAGCCGAGAATAGAGAGTAGTGCTTTATGGTTCAAGTTTGCTCATGCAGTGAGGATGGGAAAGCCCTGTATAAATGGTTTTGATGAATCCTACATAATTCTATTTGCTAAAATACAGTGATATTCAGTCTCAATATTATACATGAATTCTTGGGTTTAAGTAACAGAGAACTGACAAGAAGAATAATGGGGTATCTCTGAAAACTGTGGAAAAGCAAGCTTTTAGCCGGACCTCTGGGACACACAAAGCCAGTGCCTCAGATGCTTACAGGATGCTCATCTCTGTATTACTCTGCCATCTGCTTTAGTCTCTCAGGAAGTCTACTTGCACATAGTCTAATCTCACCATTATGGGGGGCCTCAAACTCTTCCTTAGATTCTGTTAAAAAATCCAAAGGAGGGTTGCACTTGCCCTGACCTCAGCCTTATTTCTACACTTGTACAAATCAACCCTGAGATAGAATACCTTGGTCACTAATTAGCATAGAAGCATATAGATAAAACTTCTAAGAGGAGGAGGACAGGAGCATGTTGGGAAATAAAATCAAGACATGTCAGCATATATGATTACAACATTGCAGTGGCTTGGCAGAGTTTATTTCTCCTTCACTTCAGAGTCCAATTAGGTGTTTGATAGATAGCTTTCTATTCAGTGGCACCTCAGAACCATCCACTGAATTCACTGCATCAGAGAAATTGGGGGAGATCTCTTGAGAGTTTTAGGGGCCATGCCTGGAATTGGTAAACTCTTCTGTCCACATTCTATTGTCTATTGTCTAGACCATAGGGCTGTACCTAAATGTAGACTGTGGGCGCAAAGAGTAAAGGAAGCAGGATTGGTGGACTGATAGCATTTTCTCTGCCATTTATAAAAATACAAATCCATATGAATACTGTATTTCCTATTTAAGATTCAAATTGACCTTGTTAAAAGATAAACTGAGGCATATTACACATTTAGGAGTTTATTGAGCAAAAATTGATTCAAATTGGTCAGCAGGAAACCAGAAGTGGTTAGAAGCACTCCACTGATAGGAGCTAGGAGAAGGACGTTTTAGAGAAAAGGCAGAAGCAAAGTTAGGAAATTATTTGATTGGCTGTAACTTACACAGTTGCCTTATTTGGTGAAGCTACTGGGCTGATTGTGATTTGTTGTCCTTAGATTTTGATTTCTTAATCTTGAGATGTTACAGGCTTAGGTTTTGGTTTGGTTATGTAGGCTACTAAGGCATTAAAACCACATCAGTTTAATGGCTTCCTTGTTTAACAACCTTGATGTTCATCTGGTTTTGCGAAAAGAATCTCTTCACATATGTATGACTGTATTCAATCAGCTATTAAGGAAGCTATTTAATTTATCATTTATTTCCTCCTAGGTTTTCATTGACTGTCCCTCTAACGCATTACCATTAACTACCCTAAAGATGCTTTTGAATCCAATACTTTTGTCCCTTCCTTTCTCACTGGGGTGATGATGGAAGGCCAATATGTTCTGTTCTCTCTGACTTCCTACATTTCCTATTCTTACCTGAGACTTTTGAAGTATATTCTTAGGGAACATTTAAATGTTAGGTATTTTTTAAAGTAATTACTTCTAGTGAAAAATATCAAATTTTGCAATTGATTTGCTTTTTTTTAATGTGTACTTATTTTTGACAGAGAGACAGAGCATGAGCAGGGGAGGGGCAGAGAGAGAAGGAGACACAGAATCCAAAGCAGGCTCCAGGCTCTGAGCTGTCAGCACAGAGCCTGATGAGGGGCTCGAACTCAAAGACCACGAGATCATGACCTGAGCCGAAGTCGGACGCTCAACTGACTGAGCCACCCAGCCACCCCAATTGATTTGCTTTTTAAATCAACTCATCATTCATATATTTACTCATCATATATTTACTAAGCACTTACTATGAGCCAAGTAGTATTTAGACATAAAAGTAGTGACTAGCAGCTTTGTTTCATGGATCCTACATTTTAGTAGATAGGCAGTAAATAAATGCATACATAAAAAGAATAAGTAAATAAAAACAGTCATCAGACAATGACTAAAATTATGCAGTTAATTAAAATAAGATGACATGATAAAGTGATTACTTTAGATTGGGCACTTAAGGGAGAGACCTCTCTTAAGATATAAACAGAGATCTAAATGACAAAATGTATTCATATATGCCAAAATCAGGGGAAAAATATTCCAGACACCAGGACTCTCTAGCCCAAAGTTCCTAAGGTTAACTCTACTCTTTACTCCTTTCTCCATAGATGCTCCTTTCATGGTTCCCTTTCTTTTTCTATTAATTAGACTTACAGACTTTGTCTAGAAAAATGATTCACCTTATTCCTTACATTTATTGAACTGAGGAATCAGGATTAATATAAGCAGATATATCACAGAAAATCCTCAATAAGACATATTTATTGAAGTTTGACTAGTAACAGAGGCTAATTGGTTAGAATTTACTAAAGATTAGGGGTCATGCTTGGTCCTGGAGATACAAAGATATATAAAACAAAATTCGTTTCTTCCAGAAGTTCAGTCTATTGGAAGTGACAAACGTGCCAGAAATACATTAAATTCTTGTGTGGTAAGTGCAAAAGTGGAAGTATGTACCAGGTACAGAGGTAGCCAGATAAAGAAGTGATTTATTCTTCAGGGATGGTTGCAGTGGTCAAGGTGCTCATGCACTGGACTTTGGGCAAGAGAGATTAGGGGAACGGACTTCCCCCATCTAGAAATAGTGTCTCAGTCTCCTACTTCTGACCAGATTAAAGGTTAGAGTACATTTTGTATGTAGCATAGACATTGAAGCTATGCAAACCTTTTTGTTAACCATCAGACTCAGGAGATACTGTTCACATTGCCTAGAAGATCTCAAGACTATGAAGAGAGTGAGATATACAGCAATGCAGAATTCTCAATCAATCCTACAAGGCACTATTGAAGCCTTTTTTTTTTTTATGTTGGCAGATGATAAAATTATATAAGCATTTTTTCCTTAATGAAACCAAACTTGTTTTTATTTTATTTGTGCCCCAACTCTGTAATTTTAAGATGCCATTCAGTAGAATGAAGAACACTTACCCTGAAAGAAAAAAAAAAGAACTTCTCTTCCTTTTTATAGACTCATTTAATCAGTAATATATGGCCAAATTGTTTTCTTAAAAAGAAAAAAAAAAGATAAAGAGCAAGTCCTAAAGATTCTATGAAAATTTGAGGCATTCCCTTGAAATGTCAGAAATGCCAACATTCACCCTTATACCTAAGAACTCAGAAAGCTCTTATTTACTCAAAGTAAGTACCTGAAAACTTGGTAAAGTTCACATTTTAGCCAAAAGCTACTATGACTCAGAACCGCACTATATGATGCTTATCCAAAGAATGATATTTGGTCAAAAAAGCCATCTTTGATGGTATTCAGCTGCTGTTCTTTGTGACATTATAGATCATATTTAAATATAATGCAAACATTGGATTTAGTTTGAGATTTAGGATACTGTCACCTGATAGTATTATCTTTTTGACCTCCATTTCATAACTGAGAGCTTGAATGTTATAAGTAATTTTGGTGCATATTAATTTGTCTCTGTATTCAGTGCATTTTCAGAACCTATGGGATATTCAAAAAGAACTTAAGAGACAGGCTCTAGGGGCGCCTGGGTGGCGCAGTCGGTTAAGCGTCCGACTTCAGCCAGGTCACGATCTCGCGGTCCGTGGGTTCGAGCCCCGCGTCGGGCTCTGGGCTGATGGCTCAGAGCCTGGAGCCTGTTTCCGATTCTGTATCTGCCTCTCTCTCTGCCCCTCCCCCGTTCATGCTCTGTCTCTCTCTGTCCCAAAAATAAATAAACGTTGAAAAAAAAAATTAAAAAAAAAAAAAAGAGACAGGCTCTATTCTCAAGGTGTTAACTAGCTATGAAGAAAGAATATGCAAAAGCAAATAATATATGTACTGTTGAAAATGAAGAACATAAGAATCTTTTGTAGTTTAAAAAATAAACAAGCATTTGCCAATTACTTACTTACTGTATGTACACCATGATTCTCAGGGTCACTGGTATTTAAATGCATCTTTAGGTTTTCTGCATGTCTCAGAAATACAGTATATGTAGTGAATTTTCTAGCAAAAACAAAATCATTCCTTGTAGAGATAGATAATTGGGGCCAAAGAGTTCATGAGCTATTAACAGTTTTTATTGTTTAACCACATCTCTATGTTACAGAGAATTAACAGAAAATGGATGTTGGTAATTAAAATGACAAATGGTACATATTCACCATTGTTTTTGTATCTGTTTAAACTTGTTTAAACTAGTATGGGACACCTTTTTCTTTTCTTTCTTTCTTTTTTTTTTTTTTTTTGTTCTTCCTTGACCTTGTGCCTTTGAAGGAATCTAATGGATTTTAATAAAACATAGGGTTATAAAATTACTGAATTTATGGGTTCAGCTGCTGTGCATTTCTTCCCTTGGTAGGGTATATTAACCTGTAAGTGTATGTTCTGCCCATTTGTTACAAGAGATACTAAATGAGTCAATATTGCATCAATAATTCAAGGAATAATTTAGCTACATAATTGTATTTTATTGCATTAATGCTTTCAGCTACTTAGGTCTAAAGCATATCTGTTGCAATGTAACAATGTGATAGGGTTTTCTTTATACAAAGCTTTGTAATTATTATTAAGTAACATGTATAGAGAAAAATATCACTGCAGAAAAAAATGTTCAGATCACATGATAGATTAAAAAAAAGAGAGCTTTCCCCCTTTTTCTATGTAGACACCATTCTGCTTGAAATACTTGTATTTCCCTTTGCCAGGCCTATATTTAATTCTGAGCCCTTGCCATCAAACTTGTGAGCTCACCAGCCTAGAGAAAATTTGAAATCACTGCCATAACAATGATTATAAATATAGGTTGAAGATACACAGCCTTTGAAGTGCTTTTGCATCCATTATCTCCTTGAGTCTTTGAGATGATCCTAGGCTTCTGTTGGTGTGGTTCATTCCCTTTCAGGGATTAGGAGCTTGAGACACATACTCTTCTTCTTGTCCCAAATTACAGGGGACCAGATAGGTGCTCACAGTTTAATGTCTTCTGGCTTCATATCTCTGGATTCTTGTGTTTGTATCTTGTCCAAGTTGGTACTCTGTGTTCAAGCTGGCTCTATTTACAGAGCACATTTTGGCTTTGGCTTTCTATAACTATTCGATACAGGCGCTGTGAAAATCCTACAGGAATATTCCCATTTTGTAAAGGGCAAGTGAGTTCCTGGAGCTTTTCCCTAAACTATTTAGATACAGTACTTTATCATTTCATCACAAGCCTAGTTACTTTTTTTCTTGTTAGTTAAAAATATAGCCACATTTAGGGCAGAATATCTTACACAAAACTTTTTCCTTAGATTGGGGTATCTATTTGACAAGGGTGGGTCTGAGTATTGTACTTACAGAACTTGATATTGATTTCATCTTCATTAGCTTTTGCCTTTTAATTCTGTGCACTTGTCTTAATTTTTATTTCCTCTTCAACTAGAGAAATCATTCCAAATATAAAGTATTAATTTGACAGGAGACACATACCAAAAGCTTAACATTTTGATCAGTCTGATAAGTCATGTGCCTCAATTGACTTGTTTAGCATTTTGGAAAAAATACTAAGCATTCATGAAAATTTTGTTCACGCTTAAGACATGAATATCATATTTTATTCATATTTCTATGAGGTTGCAATAATGTTAATATTCACTCCAGAAGGTAGCACTGGGCTCGCTACATATGAGACATGTGGGGACACATAAAAGACAGGCTTTAGGGTTAACAAAGATAGAATTTATATTGGAACTTAAGGCTCATAATTCTCTTTGATATTGCCATACCATAAATCCTTTATTCATTAAGTATATAGTGGATGCCTATTACGTGAGAGGTACTATGTTGAGAGTGAACAGGACAGATGTGAGCCCTGCCTTAATGAACTTAAAATCTAGCATTGAATGATTGACTGAGCATGTCACTAATCAAATAGAGATCTTAAACATAAAATACAATTACTTTACTACATATTCTAATACCTTAAGGATTTGATAGTCAAAGAGTGTTTGGGCATACTATTGTTCACTTTTCAGGACCTCTTCTCTGCCTTATCTTTCTGATCTTAGCAACCAACCTAGGACTTCTAAGAAATAACTTGTTTATTTCTTGTCCTGTTGTTTTGTTTAATATTTCAAAGTTTAAAAAGACAGTAATTTCCTTTTTTTAAGCTTATTATTGAGAGAGAGAGAGAGAGAGAGAGAGAGAGAGAATGAGCAGGGGAGGGGAAGAGAGAAAGAGAATCCTAAGCAGGCTCCATGCTACTGAGCCAGAAGTGGTACTCAGTCTCACAAACTGTGTGTGACACCATGACCTGAGCTGAAATCAAGAGTCAGATGCTTAACTGACTGAGCCACCCAGGCAGCCTGACACTAATTTTCTCTTTTTTCCCTCTTTCTTCTCACTTCAGCCAGGAGTGCTGGTGCTAATATCTCACATCTAAGTCCTCTCCAGGAATTGATTTCAGTTGAAGTAAGTTGTCTCAACTAAGGTTGTGCTTCCTTCCTGGGAAATAACCATATCCAAAACTGGTTAATATGGGAAATACAAGGGTCTGAACGCCTTGCCTTTATTCAAGAAACTTGGAAGGACTATTCTGGCTCAAGGGTTTCCCAGAGGATATGGTGAGGGCTCTATAACAACTACATCTCACAGTTCTCCCTCTGCCCAAACCTGTTTCTGCACTTCCATTCGGGTATATTTTCCTAAACACTCTCCAGTAAAACCCCTGCACATAAATATCTGCCTAATAGTCTGTTTCCTGGGAAATGTAATTTTGGGATGATTGGTATTTGAAACGATTGTAGGAATCAGACTCTAAAATGGGATTTTGAGTTGGTCACCCTCCAGGCAGTTGGCAGTGCAGTGATAGATGGAGTACTTATAGCCCCTGGCAGTGTTAAAACTCTCTGGTGATGAACTGGGATGAGTTACCACAAAAGGTAATGCACTGACTGGTACAATAACTCAGACCTTGGAAAATTTGAGGGAGTAGCAATTATAAGGAGTATGCATTTGAATGGCTCTTGCTGGGTACGATTGATGGATTGGAAAAGATAATGAAAGACTAGATTTTTAATCACCAATTAAAGGCAAACTGTCAAAGCCAGAGGACCTCTTTGGCAGCACATAAAGAGACTCTCATCTGCACCTGGGGGGCAAAGTGGAGGATCAGATCCAGGACTCAATTATATGTGCCACAGAGCTCCAAAAATGATTAAATTCTCAAACACTGCAGGTCTACTATGCCAAGGTCAGGACCATGAATAGGGATAAGTGAGAATCTGACACTTGGGATGAGAATACCTGGGTCGGTGCACTTTAAAACTCTGAATGCCTAGGGGCGCCTGGGTGGCGCAGTCGGTTAAGCGTCCGACTTCAGCCAGGTCACGATCTCACGGTCCGTGAGTTCGAGCCCCGCGTCAGGCTCTGGGCTGATGGCTCAGAGCCTGGAGCCTGTTTCGGATGCTGTGTCTCCCTCTCTCTCTGCCCCTCCCCAGTTCATGCTCTGTTTCTCTCTGTCCCAAAAATAAATAAAAAACTTTGAAAAAAAAAGTTTTAAAACTCTGAATGCCTAAATTCCCCTGAAACTTCTGGCCTACAGAAATGGCTCAACCCTTTCTGTTGAAGGCTACTGTTCTCTCATAGCTTGAAGATGATAGAGAGATTTTTATGTCTATCTAAGAGAATATGGCTATGAAACCAGCAACTAGGATCAAATTATAATATAATCTGACTGGAGAGGTGATGTTTCTATAGGAAGACAGTGGTTATACCTAAAAAACCCAGTGTCTAGCCAACATGTACTAGCAGAAGTCAGGAGAATGTATGGATTTTAAAGACACCATGACTTGGAGGGATGATGAAATGTTAATTTAGCTAAGGAAAAGCTTATCTACAAATATTTATTGATATAGCAGTATTATCCCATAAAAGAAGATTTAACACTTTGGCAAGGACGCTGGGAGTTAGTCATAGGTCTAGGAAGCTAAGGATGTTCTTGGAAACTTCACAAGAAAAGATAAATGAAGTAGGAATATCAGAAATGACACAGAAGATGGTGGGAAAAAAGTCATCAAATGGCTCAGAGCTATGGGAACAATAGAAAGAATAGGTTTCATAAGTCCAGAACATGAGAAAGCAGGGCCTGGGGCGATCCATTTACTAAAGGAATTACCATGAGGAATGTCTTAATGAGGAAACAGCATTACTGAGAAGCTCATTGGTGGCTCTTCTCTGAGTGCTTTCTGAGAGTAATGGGGATAAAGGGATCCTTGAAGAATAGAAGCCAGGTGGTGGCACTTGGTTGAAACTAGGTGTAATCAACTTAGGTTACATGTATGGCTGCTTGAGGGTAGGTGGAGACTCTTACAGAGGAGAAAAAAAGGACCCACTTTTTCAAAGATGGGACATCTCATTATGTGCGCACAAGCCAAAACTAACCTGATCCTGCATAGATCCTATCAAGAGTGACCCCAAAAGTTAGTCATGAACATCCTTGTAAGAAGAACTGCTAGTGATGTACTTGGTCATTTGCTTTGTTTGGAAGGGTTAGTAACCCAAAATAAGATATATGGAATCTCAAGCAGTAGAAAATGGTTTTATTGGTAATTCTGGTGCTGGGAAGAAGAAATGTAAGATTAAGAAACAATTCTGGGGATGCCTGCATGGCTCAGTTGGTTAAGCGTCTGACTCTTGGTTTTGGCACAGGTCATGATCTCAAGGTTTGTGGGATAGAGCCCTGTATCAGGCTTTGTGCTGACAGAGTGGAACATGCTTGGGATTCTCTCTCTCCCTCTCTCTCCCTTTTCCCCTCCCCTGCTTACACATACTCTTTCTTTCTCAAAATAAAATAAGTAAACACTAAAAAACACACAATTCTGAACTAAATCCCAGGATAAGATATCAAAAAGAAAAAAAAAATCCTGGAGGAACTCTTCCATATGGGATGAACTTACTATAGTATAAACATTTTAAATTTTATCTAAAGTATAGTTGACATATATCAAATTAGTTTCAGATGTACAATATACTTATTCAACAAATACATATATTATGAAATGCTCAACAAGATAAGTACATTATAATATTGTCGACAATATTCCCAGTGCTGTAATTGTCATCCCTGTGACTTATTAACTGGAAGTTTGCACCTCTTAACCCCTTTCACTTATTTCACCCATCTTCCCACCCCCTTCCCCTTTGGCATATATATGCACCCTATGCTTATCGTGGTATTATTTATAATAGTCAAGATATATAAGCAACCTAAGTTTTCATCAATAAATTAATGAATAAAGAAGATGTGGTATATATGCACAATGGAATATCAATCAGCCATAAAAACTATGAAATCTTGCCATTAGCAACAACAATCATGAAACTAGAGAGTATTATGTTAAGTGAAATAAACCAGAAAGAGAAAGACAAGCACCATATGATTTCACTCATGTGGAATCTAAAAAAGCAAAACAAATGAACCAACAGTAACAACGACAAAGAGAGAAACAGATTCCTAAATGTAAAGAACAAACTTCTCAAACTTTAATGTGTGTGAATTGCTTAGATATTTTGTTCAAGTAGCAGATTCTGATTTACTAGGTCTGGGATGAAGCCAGAGATTTCTTCATTTTCTTGCAAGCTCTCAGGTAAACCAGATACTGCTGGTTTTGGACAAAAAAAGACATCCACATAGGGAAGAGTTTGATGATTTAAGCTTTTTAAGAATAATGGATATTTGTATAACACACTTTTTTTTTATGTATGGATTTCTCAGTGGAAAATATGTTTCTTCTTTTCGACAAAGAAATTAAATTTCCTCCCTTTCATAGACAGAGAAGCTATGTAAAGAAAGTCACATAAAGTAGCATTTAAAGCAGAGAGCCCACAATTCTTGACTTCTTGTGTTTTACCCACAAGACCAAATTACTTCTCAATTTCATGCTGTGTGAATAATAACCCAGAGCCATAAATTTTCTTTAAATCTCTAGTTACATTTTACTTAAAATGCTCATTGCATAGCTCATATATTTATATTTGTAACTCACTTGTATTCCCGATTTTTACATACACAGGCTCATAATTGTGTAAGTCTCAGTTAATATTAATTAATAGGGCAACAATTAATACTAATTTTATATGATAAGAATTGTACTCAGTGTTGAGAAAGATATACTAATACTACATATACAATTTTTCTACTAAAGATTTAAAGTCTAGTTGAAGGAAACAGACCGAAAGGTATGAAACAAATGGTAATTAATTAAATTCTGTGCTACAACATAGAACAAGTATAGAACATGGAGTTAAAAGCTGTAGTCAGGGAAATTCTGACCTTGGATAGTTACTACATGTGAGATTTGAGAGTGAGTTACCTAATTTCTCTAAGTCTCTATTTCCTCATTGGTTTAAGAGAAATAGTAATAACGATGTTAAAGAATTATTATAGGGAATAATAGAAAACATATACATAAATACCTACTCCAAAGAGAGGCAGTATGGAATCATGATTAAAGGCATGGACTTCAGAACTAGATTATCAGACTTTATAATCTTGTTTCTTCCACTTCTTATATGATCTCAGGTGAGTCCCTTAACCAATATGTGCCTCAGTTTTCTCATTTAGGAAATGGAAATAATAGCCACCATTATGTAATAAGAGAAATCGATTGAATATACATTATATATAATAATATAATATTGATAATAGATAAAAACAGCATCTGACAGACAATAACCCCCATATGAGTGTTTACTATCATGTTTATCATGGTAGAAATATAATACATAATCACTACTAGGTGCTACTGACTAAAAATACAAGAAGGTTGAGCAAGAATGAGATCAGAATAGGCTCCAGTAGAAGCAAAGACTCTCAAACACAGAAGAACTTGCTTTGATAATTACAAAATCACACAGTTCACTAAGATATATTTATTTAAAACCACAAGCCATATAGAGTTCTGTGCACTGGACATACAAATATAAATAAGATCTCAATCTAATAGGGGGACAGATAGCTAGGTAAATATAGGTTGTTCCATGCTATCAATACTTTGACAGAGATAAATGTAAAATAAGGTAAGAGCCACAGAGAAGGATAAGTCACCATCAGAAGTCAGCGATCACTTCACGTTAATGTATTTAACAAATATTGAAAAGTACCTAGTTTAAGTGAGGCCTTAGGTTATATGGGTTCTGGTAACTACAAAAATAGATAAGAAAACTCCTCTCCATATAGAATTTATCTTATAATAAGGTAAATATTAAAATTGAGTCTTAAAGAATGAATAGTGTTCAGGTCAAAATACAAAGCCCGATGGCTGTATTATATTATCATTTAGGGCACTAACTACTTGCTAAGGGCTCCTAGCAAAGAAATATTAGATCTGGAACTGGATGCAAAGTTCCCTGACAAAGAGTCTTTCAGAATCTTTGCACAACACTCCACTATGGTCACAGACTGCAAACGAGAGGAGATTGAGCTGTATTATACCTGGACCACTGAGCATTCTGACACATTTAGCCTTTGAATTAATTTCTGCCTGTCATTTACATGAAGAAAACACTTTTAGAGTTATCTTTTGCCTTCTACATATTCTTACAGGGGAAAAAATGTCCTTCATGATTAACATGGTGTTTATGCTGCATATGAATATTGAAAATGTATTT
The DNA here is from genome assembly GCF_022837055.1 of Prionailurus viverrinus. Taxonomy (NCBI): domain Eukaryota; kingdom Metazoa; phylum Chordata; class Mammalia; order Carnivora; family Felidae; genus Prionailurus; species Prionailurus viverrinus. The sequence goes on from NC_062570.1 coordinate 51,421,405, forward strand.
TGTATGCTTTAGAATGGATTTAACTGAATTCATATGGGTGATCTGGAAATGCAAGACATCAGAACAAGTTGGGGAAGTTTGATCTCAGCCCAGCTAGAGTTTGGTTAATACTGAGTTGGCAGGACCAATCTTGTACCCTCCTTCAAACTTTTCCTTCTCAAATAACACTTGGAACAGGCTACAGACCAGGCTTCCCGCTGGATGTTGAACGAGTTCCTGCTGTTCTATCCCACTGAGTCATCAAGAGAGATCCTGATTGATATTACATATGCATCAAGGAAATGTGCTTCAGTAAGGAACCTAATTTATCTTCCAATTTCTGACCACACAGTATGATTCGCCATTCTTTCTATTGGGGGTGATTAAAATAGTCCTAGCTATTGAGAACTACTATGAGGTCTACTTGCTTTGGGGAAATGTAAGTACTTATAGAATCTTTAAGAGGAAGTTACAGAAAATATTCTTCCTTGCATTAGGATCCTACCTCTATCAATAATTGAAATTAGATAGAAAACGAAATTTGAAAGCAGTAGACTCAGTTTTCAATCCTGGTTCTACCACTTTTTAATTGTGAAACAATCTCTCTCACCTCTCTGAGCCTCGGTTGTCTCAGCAGTAAAATGGTGCCAATTTTCTTTCAGAAATGAGTTTCAGATGGAATAAAATATCTAATGGTATTAGCATAGACTCAGGAATAGAGTCTGTAGTAGTGACACATCAGCTCTCTTTCCCTCTTTCTTGAAATGTGCTCTACTTAATTTAGATATTTATTCTTTCCTCTTAAAATATTTGTTGATACTTTTGCATCAGGAAATGTATATATAGGGGTGCCCGGGTGGCTCAGTCACTTAAATGTCCAACTTCGGCTCAAGTCATGATCTCACCGTTCGTGAGTTTGGGCCCTGTGTCAGGCTCTGTGCTGGCAGCTCAGAGCTTGGAGCCTGCTTTGGACTCTGTGTCTCCCTGTTTCTCTGCCTTTCCCCTACTTGCACTCTCTCTCTCAAAAATAAATAAACATTTAAAAAAAGGAAAAGTATACCTATATATATACATACATATAGATATATATGTATGTATACACACACACACACATACATATAGATATGTATATCTATATATATATACAAACTTTTTTCTTCCACAAACATTTATTGAAAACACAGTATTTTCTAGGCACTTCATAAGCACCAGAAATGGAAGAATATTACTTCTTTGATTTCCCAGAATGCAGTTCCTTCTGGAAAGAGAATTTACAGAAGGACCACCCAGCCTTCACAGTGTGGGGGCCACTGCATTCTAGTGTGTAGCTCTCTGCTGTCTTCTAAGAGTTCTACAAGATACTGCAAGTCTTTAGTGTGTGGATATTTTCCAGAGCCAACATCATTACTGTTTGAGCTTTAGAAAAATTCTTTGGGTTATGAAAAGTGAGGCAGAGAGCCCCAGTTTACAGAGGAGAAAAACCAGAAGTTAACATGTCTTTTTCAAAGTAAAAGGATTGTTTCTGTCATGTTGATAACAGCCTTAGACACCAACCTCAAGTGTCTTTTACCTTTTTTTACTTCTTCAGTAGCTAACTTTTGATATAATTTTATTAATATATCAATGAATTCCAGGGCACAAACCATTTCTCTATCTAGGCATGATAATCTCTTGGTCCTGACCTTTGTTTATTTACCTAGAATGAACTTTAGGCTTTTAGAAAATAGCATTCCCTCAACTGGTACAGCCGCTCTAGGAAACAGTGTGGAGATTCCTCAAAAAAATTAAAAATAGAACTACCCTATGACCCAGCAATAGCACTGCTAGACATTTACCCAAGGGATACAGGAGTGCTGATGCACAGGGGCACATGTACCCCAACGTTTATAGCAGCACTTTCAACAATAGCCAAATTATGGAAAAAGCCTAAATGTCCATCAACTGATGAATGGATAAGGAAGATGTGGTTTATATACACAATAGAATACTACTTGGAAATGAGAAAGAATGAAATCTGGCCATTTGCAGCAATGTGGATGGAACTGGAGGGTATTATGCTAGGTGAAATAAGTCAGTCAGAGAAAGATATCATGTTTTCACTCGTATGTGGATCTTGAGAAACTTAACAGAAGACCATGGGGGAAGGGAAGGGGGAAAAAAGTTACAGAGAGGGAGGGAGGAAAACCATAAGAGACTCTTCAATATAGAGAACAAACTGAAGGTTGATGGGGGGTAGGGGAGAGGGAAAAGTGGATGATGGGCATTGAGGAGGGCACTTGTTGGGAAGAGCACTGGGTGTTGTATGGAAACCAATTTGACAATAAATTATATTTTTTAAAAAGTGTGACCTTAAAAAAACAAATAAACATTAAAAAAATAGCATTCCCAAGATGCATGAATTCTGCCTCAGTGATAAGTTAACTATGTCTTTTATCTTTCTGGCCCACCTTAGGGTGTTAATTCACAGTTAACCAAGTTGTAGATTAATATGTGAGAGAGGTGGAAGTGATCCTATGACAATTAGTTTAATAGAGGAAAATAGAATATTTAAAAAAAAAACATGCCTATGTATATTCTAAGGGTCCAGGAAGATTATGTTTTAATCTAGATCCTTGTTTAGGGACAGAGACAGGGTGATCTACAAGTTTGAATGTTTGAGGTAATAAAAATTTTAAGTTACCTATTTATTGTTTACTTAGACCATGAAAAACAAAGAAATTTCTCTTATGAATCTAAGTAATTTTTCATATCATGAGCCTTGTACACAGGATTCACATAATCATTAATTTAATTGATAACTATTGGGTTTTACTATATGCGGGACTAATTGTTGAGGGTACAATAGCAAATAGACTAGCATAGAGTACTTTTCCTGAAAAGCATACTTGAAAAGCATCTTGAAAAGATATAGATGAGTAAACTTGTAATACAATAAATAGAGCCAATTATGGACTAATTAAAAGAAATATAGAAAAATATGGGAACACCTTGGAAGAATAACTGACCAGATTTAGTGTGTCAAGAAAGTTTCCCTGAAAAATTGATGGCTTAGCTAAGGCCTAAGGGATGTGGAGAAGGAGGAATTATTTCAGGCAATGAGAAGAGCATGCAGGAAGACATAAAGGAAAGCTCATGGTGCAAGTAAAGATGTGAAAGGGATTTGTATCACATGAATTACTGTGAAGATTGATGATGAGGGTGGAAAGTCTTAACTAACATGTTTTAAAGACATAAGGTTTTATTATAGATAAACTGGAAGACATTGAGGGGTTTTTCATAGGGGAATGATATGATTATACTTGCACTGAGTCAGGCTATTCTGTCTGTAGGGTCTGTATCAGAGCTGGTTGATATAGAGGCAGGAAACTACTTAGAAAGCTTATGCAATAAACCAATCGAAAAGTAGTGGTATCCAGGTCCACAGAAGTTGCAGTGGAATTTCTCAGAAATTCTCATATGGATTGTCTTAAGGTTTTAGGATGTAGGACCAACAAAATTTGCTGTTGAAAGGATCCAGAGAGAGAGAGAGAGAAAGCTCAGAAATGTGTCCAGATTGCTGGTTTGAGCACCTCTTAGAACACAAGTGCTGCTCACCCTTGTGAGTAACACCAGAGAAGGAACATGTTTATAGAGAGCAGTGATGGAGAGAAAGTTGAGTTGTATCAACCTGAACAATATTGATGGTTAAGTCCATTCTGGGAAAACTGAGCTTCGACATTCTGCATGTGTCATAGTTGGTTCCCTTTCTCTTGCAGACAGTTGTCTTCCAGGAGGAAGCATGTATGTCCTCAGCTTTTCTTTAAATCTGCTTTTCACCCCAGAAAGGTGCAGAAATGTTGCTAGAAATAAAGGTTACATAATAGACTTTCAAGGGCTTTTTAATCTCCAGTGATGGCGTAGGACTTACTGTCAGCATGACATTAGGAAAATGCCAATTAGATACTATGGAATGAGAGTTGAAAATAGTAGATTAGCAATGCCATAATGAGATCCAGCCCTTCCTTACTTTATGTAGTGGTTCTCCACAAAATCACAGACACAGTATAATAAATAAGTTCAGCTAAAGGATTCACAGGAATCTTTTAGGAAGGAAACAAAAGCATTAACACTGAGATAGCATCAAATTAAACAAACATGTTATGCCAAATGCATTGAGGGATCAGGAGGCATTCAGCATGGCTTTAGACCATGATTCCACTGCTTTCTCTAGGCCAGAGAGAAGTTACCCATAACTGAGTAGAAAACATACTTGTTCTCTTGTTTAAAGCATGACAAACCAAATTTGTTGGTTAGTGGGGAGTTTGGGAGTGTCATCATTGTGTGAGCTGAGACTTCTAAAGTTTTGGAACACCTCGGTGGCTCAGTCAGGTAAGCATCCGACTTTGGCCCAGGTCATGATCTCATGGTCACTGAGTTTGAGGCCCAAGTTGGGATCTGTGCTGATAGTTCAGAGCCTGAAGTCTGCTTCAGATTCTGTGTCTCCCTCTTCCTCTCTCTCTGCCCCTCCCCCGCTCATTCCCTCTCTTTCTCCCTCCCTCCCTCTCTCTCTCTCTGTCAAAAATAAATGTTTAAAAACTTTTTAAGTTTATTTTGTCCCTGAAATGTAAAGTCTTAACTGTATTTATTGCTCAGTCACATACACAAAGAGTCTTAGTACTTTGCTCCTTAAAATTGTTACTTTGTAAAGGCTACTTACTACCTAAGATACGAAAAGCGTTGGGTGTTGGAATTATTGCCAGCATATCTGAAACTCTTCTCAGGGAGTCGGGTTTTTAATTTGAGATCAAATACCAGTGCAGTCTAATTACTTCAACTTTCTCTGAACTTTGTGACAATTTTGCTTTCCAGTTACTACAGGGCTTTTTAAAATTTTTGTTTTTTATTTGTCTGTTTTAGAAAATATATGTATGTGGGGAGATAGGAAGATAAATGAGTGCAATGAGAGAGGAAAGAAGGAGAAGCAGAATTCTGGATCTTCACATGTGCTCCTAAAGAGAGTAAAGCATTTTCCATACATTGTCTTATCTGCTCTTTCCAAAAATGGGTATGAAACATTTGCCTGGATTTATTGATAAAACAAAACAAAACAAAACACCTGAGAGTCAAAGAAATTTGGTCTCTTTCCAGGTCACACAACCATCAAGGAAAAGCTCTAAGATTTGAAACCAGTTCTATCTGCCTTCAAATAAAACATTCTTTCTGATACTGATAAATATGGAAATTTTATGCCAAGCAAGAATACTTTTTAAAAATGGCCCGACACCAAAGAGCCATATTAATTTATATATGGAAATGAAAACAACTGAAGTATTTTCCTTTTCTTTTTGAAAGGGGTTTGCCATCACGTTTTGCCACAAGAGAGCAAGGCAGTACTGGTAACACTACCTACTCTTCATTTAAGCCAACATGGCTCGTATAATCCTGCGCTTTTCAGTCCACAGAAATAACTTACTGAGTTGATTGGTCTTCTGTCGTTGTTCTTTTTTAATGCTTACCATTCCATTTACCTAGGCAGGCTTTTATAAATGCATAAAAATTAATTTTCGTACTCAAAATATTTTCTTGATAAATCAGAAAACTCAGTTACTGCTGGTGTTCCACCAGACACAGGTGTCTCTGATACAAACAATCCCTCATAGAGGTTTGACAGTGTTGCTTACAGAGAAAAACCTTTGAGTGCAGTTTCACATGAACACTTTTCATTCATTCACACAAATTATTTTATGTGCTGGGCAATAATAGGAGGATGCAAGCACGACCATGTTACAAACTATCCAAATGAAATGCACTATATATTTATATAGTATTGGCCATAAGTGTGTTTAGACAATGTTGCCTACAAATATCCACATTATTAAATATCTAGACTCTTAGAAAGGGCACTAGTAAGAGTCTATGCCAGAAGTGGCTCTGTGGATATTTTCAGTCATTTCCCTTTTCTTTCTCAGTTTGAATCAACTAAAAATCACCCCCTAATTGACCTTCCTGCCTTAATCTCTTTAAGACCTCACCAAGCTCATTTTTATTTTTACCATGGCACTAGAGTGATTTTCTAAAACATGCTCTGATCACAACTTCTCATTTTAAAGCTTCTAATATCTTGGCTAGAGAAAAAGGTCCAGATTTGTTAGCATATAATTCAGAGCCTTTTATAACCTAACTACTTCTTATTTATTTTTGATCCTTAATTGAGTAGCCAATACTTCAGCCAAATCCTGCCACTTTACAGGAGAATTTTTTCTGACACACCAACAATGTGTATCTGCATTGCCTTTGCTCATGACCTTTCTTGACCTAGAAAATCTGTCCTTTACTCTCCCTTGTCTATTTGGAGAATGTTTTAACAACCTTGAAGGCCAGTTGGGAATGTCATTGCTTTGCCATGGATTTTATTTTTTTCCTGGACTCTCTCAGATAGATTAAACTGTTCTCTCCACTGTTTCCAAAGCCCTGCACATATACTTCTATTATAACACTCACTGCACTGTTAACAAAAAGCTATAATGCATGTCATTTAGCCCCAGTAAGCCATGAGCTCATTTGTCTTTGTCCCATTCATCTTTGTACTTTCACAGCCTAACACAATTCTTGGTCCACAGTAGATACCTAATAAATGTTTGCTGAATTGCTAAATTAAATTTTGATCCATTGCATTTTTCTTAAGGCTCCCACATGACTCTGGTCTCTTGTTTTGTCCTGAGCATATACTATGTCTTTAGTAGGGGGGGAAGGTAGTGAGTCCCATAGTAAATATATCAATGTCCAGTTATTACTGTCTTTTTTTTTAATTTTTTTTCAACATTTATTTATTTTTGGGACAGAGAGAGAGCATGAACGGGGGAGGGGCAGAGAGAGAGGGAGACACAGAATCGGAAACAGGCTCCAGGCTCTGAGCCATCAGCCCAGAGCCTGACGCGGGGCTCGAACTCACGGACCGCGAGATCGTGACCTGGCTGAAGTCGGACACTTAACCGACTGCGCCACCCAGGCGCCCCAAGGTATTACTGTCTTTTGCTGTCTCTTCCAAACTGGCTCTCTTTGTTTCTTCTTCTTGATTCTTAAACCATTCTGTTTTATGTTCTAGTCTTGCATCTTTCTGTGATAAGCATATTACAGCAGCATTTCCCTCCCTCTACCATTCTTGCTGTGATTCTGAGCAATAGCTTTATGTCTTTTCTCCACATAGTCCATTTTTCATCCTTTTTTTCTGCCTACAATCTATTTTATACAGACCTTGTAGTCAATGACTAGAAGGCAGATTTTACCCTTTTAGTAAGCGCTGAAGAATCAGCCTCTTCATTACTTAATTAATTGAAGATATATTCTCACAGTTTTCCTAAGGACATGTCACTATATGGTGTTTCACTGGGAAACAGAAAGTATCAAGTATGGTCCAAATCTCAAGGTCTCTATTGTTTTGCTGAGGAGTTAACATCTCTCCAAAAATAACACCAATAAATGATTAAATGTCAGATCATTGATAAGAATCACAGTTTCCTGGTGATTCCAAGAAGTGTCTTCAAAAAAGCAACATACTCCAGTAAGGCTGTAATGACAACCACAAGCCCACTGGGGAGATTTATGGTAGGAACCTGCCAAACCTAACACTCAGTATTTCAAGCTGTGATCTGAGTCAGAAACAAAACAATTAAGGGACCAAATGTTAAAGTGCTCACAACTTCACATCTGGGTGAAAACAAACCTTTAATTGATTTTTTTTTTTTTTGGTGTGTGTCTACACCTAAAGTCTCTTGTCAAATGTTCCTCACAAGTAAATCACTACTCATGAGGTTACTAGGGTTAAGGAGGTGTTGCAATGCATGTACAGCTGATGCCTTCATTTGACTAACAGGAGTGATTTTCTAAGATTTGTTAGTACCTTATCATTTACTCTTTGGTTCAACCATGTGGACCATGGCTTCTTCTCTCTTTGGTGCCCAGGAAACTACTCTTCATCTTGTAGAATTTAGCCAAGACAAAGCATCTCCATAGAAGTATTCCAGGAATCCCCATACTGTTGTAATTACCTTTTCCTTGTGCTTTATTGTTGTGTATACTTCCATTGTAGAGCTGACCATACTGGGCTTTACATATTATTTTACCTATTTTTCTTTTTCACTAGAATGGTATGAACTTGATAACCTCCTACCTTCCATCTTTCCTTACCTATAGCTCCCTCCTTTCCTTCTTTTTATTTTCTTCTTTTTCTTCATTGCACATTCCTTGAACACCTTCTCCTTAGCACTTGAGGTTAAGGACTGTGGAGGTAGGTGAATAGTTTTGTTCATTACTTTGGTGTAGGAGGATAGTCAGGGTGAGTCTACAGAAAATATCTTATGAGAAAAAGTAAGATAGTACAAGAAAAAGCATTTAGAATGTCTGTTGTTAAATATTTCTGCTCAATAAATGCTAGCTATTATTGGATTTTTAAGACTTATTTCCTTCATTTGCAAAATTAAGATTATCTAGCCACAGGGTTTTAGAAGAGCTTACATGAGATATATTTAAATTATGTATCATGTGCATGTTACCTAGGAATTGTATAGTATAATAACACTCAATACTCTGAGATGGTCCTTAAAGAATAAGTAGAATTAAGACAGAAATCTGAAAGAGGGACTTATTGGTTAATTTTCTTTGGCCCTTGGTCCTATTTAGTGAAATGGGAATAACTCATTTTAGGTTCTTATCTCTAAAACTCAGTTGAGGAGTCTTACAGAGAAGAGACTTGCTAAGAATCAAGATTAGGCCATGATTGAGCTTGGAAATCTTGCTGTGTGGCAAGACTTTCTGGCAGGAGTCTGAACTATTTGGTGCCAAAACGTTTGCACCTGTAGAACCTGTGTGATGGAAAAACACTGTTAGCACAAAGGGTGATAATGACAGGAAACTTAGAAAAATCTTAATACTGAATTCTTAATTGCAAGAAAAAGATGTTAGACAATGAGGCTGACATCATGTAATTTTGGTATTTTGTATAATCAGGTTCCTGGGTACTTTTTTTTTTTTTTTTGCACTGGCTTCTTTTTCCCTGTTCCTTAGGACAGCTATCCTGCCAGACCTGCAAAATCCATCTCGTTTACCACTTGTCCCTCCTTTACAAACTGCTCAGTGTTCCTTGAGCAGGGATAGAAATCCTTGTGCTTGACCCCATTTCTAAAGATTGAAGGGGTAACTGCAGAAGAAACACTTATCCATTCGTCAATAGCCCAGATCCAAGGCACACTTTAGCATGACCTACAAGGGCCTCTGCAATCTGACCGTGACCCACCTTTTCAACCTCTTTGCTGTTGTTCTGCCTTGTAACCTCTCCTGTCCTTGTGTCATCTAATATTGCCTCACAACAGCCCTTGTTTTCTCCGTGACTGTCCTCTGCTTTTCCATTCATAATGCTTTATCCTTCATCTGTTCTTAACTTGTTTTCCTATACAATTTCGGGGGCTTAATTGTTAAGAGTATGAACATTGAAATCATAAACCAATTTGTATTAAAACTTACTAGTATATGACCTAGTATATTCAATATGACATACATTAATAATAAACGATACATTAATAATAAATGCTATTTGCTGAGTTCTTATTGTATTTTAAGCTCAGAACTAAGATATTTACATCCATCTACTCATTCAGCATGTATTTATTGAGTTCTTAATATGTGCCTGACATTGATACAGATGCTGAAGATATAGATCTTGTTCCTCCCCACACAAAGCTCAGAAACAACACATTCTCTCATAATGTATGGAAATAGCTTAGCCCGGTGCTAGTGTATAAAAAGCACTCAGTAAGTGGAAACGTCTATTGTATTTTTAGTAATCTTTAAGAGTCATCCAAAATATCATTTCTTTTGTTCGAAGTTCACCGATGTTTCCTTTTTACTTCTACAGCAACCAGCACTTGTGGCTTAAAAGAGAATATTGTTAGTGTTTCGTCTGTCTTTCCTGTGAGACCTTAGACTCTTTAAGATGAGAGTCCAAACCTCTAGAACAGGGGTCTCAAACTCAGCACCACTAACATTTGGGGGTGGATAATTCTTTATTATAGAGGGCCGTCCAGTGCATTATAAATGTTTAACAGCATCCCTCCTTCTCCCCACCAGATATATTAGCATCTTTCTTTTACTTGTGACAAAGTTTTGCATCCAGACATTGGTAAATGTTCTCTGGTGGTAGAAACCGTCCCTAGTTTGAGAATCACTGTGGTTCTAGACCTAGAACTACAGTAGCCACAGACTAGCCAGTGATTAATTAAGAAACAAGGAAAACAAAAACAGAAACAAGGGGGGGAAATCGTGGGAAAATTAAAGGAAGGTGATAAAGAGGGAGGGAGGGCAGAAAAGAAAGGAAACCACCGTTTTTTAAGCCACTAAATTTGACTGGCACATGTTAAATGCTTCACACACATTGCCTCCTATAATCCTCATCACAGTCAAATAAGATTGTAGCTCTTATTTTCCAGGCTTTACAGAGACAGCAAGCCCATATGAATTTCAAGTAAAGGAGCCAGTATTTGAGCTCATGTTGTCGGACTCCTAAGGCAATGCATTTAAACAGAGAGAGTGGAAAGGAGAAAGAGAACGAAGGAGAAAGAGGACAAAGGAGAGCGACACAGAAATAGAGGAGAGAAGGGTGAAATCAGTTTGATTCCCAGTTACAGCAAGTGTCAGAACTTTTAACAGGATGGTGGAACACAGGATGCAGGGACTTCAAGGAGAAGTGGCCCTGGGTTCTCACTGTGTAGGGAAAGAACACAACTAGTTTTATATCAGGTCGAGAGGGACCTGTTTAGGCACCTTGCCTTCTTCTCACTATACAACTTCTTATTTGGTGAAAATCCAATGAAGTCAGAGACATGACTGACCGGAGCCTGTGAACGTCCTTAGATACATATATGCTTTGAGTACTTGGGATCCCAGAATTCACTGTCTAAATTTTCCTGTAGTCTTCCTCTGTACTTTTGTGAAATACATCGTAGATCTGTGTGGTCACAGGTTGTGTGTGGGGATACAGATGGAGTTTGAATGTGTTGAAAGGAGACCCCTATATGTGTCCCCAAGGCCCTCCTCACTGTGGATGAGCCAGGGCAGCAGAGAAGGAGTGGGGCTGAAGATTTGGGGCTGGGGATTGGGGACTGGGAGGATTCCTGGAAATGCAATCGTTCTAAATGTATGTTTGACCTTTCTGGTTGAAAGATGCAATACTTTAACTATTTTATCATTTGATTAATAATTTTTAAATGTTTACATACATGGTATATGGGCCTCTGTCTGTAGCTCTTCCCTGTGCCTCATTATAAGACTGAGTAAATGTTAAAGTAGAGGGGAGAGAAGACCCCCACATAAAGCAAATGATATTTGAACATTTTATCCAGCAGCTTTATGAAACAGATGTCCAAGTCCAGCAGACAGCCTTTATTTTTCCTAAAGCAATCAGATTTCTTCTTTATCATAAGATAATTTCAGATGTGACAGGCAATATGATTAATTAGAAAAGGTGTTGACTACTAAGCAGATGAGAAATGTGGCTTTTTTTCTAATTAGATGTCTTTGATCCCTTATTTCTCTTTGACCCTTAGTTTCTCGTTTCTGAATTATATACAGGAACTCTCACCTTCATAGTGGCTGTGGGACTTAGAGATCACACTTAGTGTCCCCGATAGGTGCTCAGATACTGGCAGCTGCTGTATCTGGTTTCCATCCTCCTTGCAATTACCTCCAATAGCTTTGATTGTAGCAGATACTCTCTTCAGAAGCACTCAGAACACAGAGAAGAGTCTGAGTTTATTTTGAATGTATATCAATCAAGATATAAATGATTGTAGCAGATAATTTTCTGTTCAAAACTAGAAGGGGATTATGTATCAGAAAAATATCAGCATATTCTGAAGAGGAAGAGGAAGGACATCAGAAATGAAGGCTACACGTTCAGAAATTTCTTTACAATTGTGAGTCTGAACCTCCCTTTGTAAGGGTTTACATCCCTGGATAGGTAATAGATACACACAGAAAGGAGGAAGGAAAGGAGAGAGGGAGAAATGTAGCATATACTGTCTGAGTCATCATTGCATGGGTCCCCTAACATTTATCCATCACTTACTGGGCATCTAACATTGTACTATGCACCATCTCATTTCATCCTCACAACTACTCAGTGAAGAATGAGTTTAAAATGTGCAGATAATACACACTAGAGAAGAACTTTATACTAGGTCTGCTGACTCAAAAGCACAATACTACAATTATATTACTCTGTAGTGGTATCATTCCTGGGACATTTACATAGTTTGTGGTTTTGAAAAACTTGCATAAGCACATGTGCACATGCACGCACGCGCGCGCGCGCACACACACACACACACACACACAGAAAGAAAGAAATTGGGAGATGGTTGGAATAATCTACGTGAATTTATAAAATGCAGTGCAGTTAAGTGATAGAACTAGGGTTTGAATTTAGGTCCCTTCCATGGTCCTGCCACTGTAACACAAGGGGTCACGCATACTATGTTTGTTACTGCAAAAGTGAAAACAATATACTTAATTAGCATAGGTTTTTACTTCATAGCATTGGCCTCTCTTCACTGCTTAAAAGCATCAGAGAAAATGTCAGTCTTCACCATCCCAGACAGCTGGAGAACAAGCTAGTTTAGATGGATACCTTGAGAGATTGCATTAATAAAGGTACAATTATACTAGGCATGAAGAAGAGACATGCAGAGCAGCTTTCTGTATTTAAATGAATTGTTTTGTGATGCAAATTAGTACACTCTGCACTAATGAAGTGAATTCTTTAACTGCTTGAGTCATTTCTGGTTATCATTAAACCATAGAAACCCCATGAAAAGAATTTACAACTGAAGATGGTGAATAAAACAAGGTGATGAATAAAACAAACCCATTATAAGTTCACCAAATTGATGCAATTCAGCTATTGAAAAGTAAACTTGTTGTTAGGTTTTCAGAGTCCATATTGTTAGATGGAGATAAAGGAAATGGTCTTGGCCTGTGAAGAAACAACTAACAATTAATGCTGAGTTACACTGAAATCAATTACTGGCACCAACTCTACATTTGTATCATTATTCAGTCAACAACAATTCACTGTCTGTGTGTTATGCCCTAGAATATGCACGCAAATACAAGTCTGAAACCATGGAAACTACCCTCAAGAAGGACAAAAGCTAATAGGGAAATGTATATGGAAGTCAGCAACCATGTTCTTGTGGCAATTGCTACTGTGAAGTCAGAGTGCTATTGAGAAGCAGTGGGTCCATGCAAGAACATGTATCTAATTCTACCTGAGAGTGAAGGTTTCACATCGTGGATAGCTTATACTCTCAACTCTAAAGTATATGAGGCTTAAAAAGTGTGTGAGGTCTACACATTTCTAGATCAAAGATGGGATGTGATAAGGCAATGCAGGGTACCAGAGAGCGTATTAATGCTTGATCAGAGACAGAGGATAAGGCAAGTTTGGGGATGGAGCAAGGAAGAGGTTGGCCATGATTACAGCGGACTGTGAATGTCATCTTTATAGGAGTTTAGCCTTCTTGTTCAAGGACCTGGGCCACCACTGACAGATATTAAATAGGAGAGAAATAAACTAAATTTGCCCGTTGGAAGTCTGTCCTGTGAGGAGACGCTGCAAGGAGTTGTGACTTGGAAGAGGAAGAGTTATAGGAGGCTATCTTCCTTGCTATAGTGAAAATTATGTACCCACATCAAGCATAGCAGTAGGAATGGAAAAGAAGACGAGGGAACATTGAACTGGGAATACTAGAAAGAATGTTTTTATTGTTCACACCCTCTTAAGAGTTACACCCTTTAGTATACAAAGAAGGAATGCTTTGGAAATCACCTAAAATACAGATGTTAATAGCAAACCATCTGTTATCACCAGAAAATGATAGACCTTTATAGGTCCATAGGCTATTTGGGCCTATACAGTAACCTAAGTCTCTCTGCTCCTGGTTTATGTTATCACCTATTAGGAATTAGATCACATGACTGGGGACTGCCACTCCAAAATCTATAAGGCAAGCCAGCAGGCTGCAGATTTAGGTAAGAGTTCATATTGCAGTTTTGACTCTGAAGGCTAGAAACTTGGGTAGCATCTATATGTTGCTGTCTGGAAACTGTACTCTTTTTTTTCTTTTTCTTTGGGAAACCTTTGCTATTAAGGCCTTCAACTGGTTGGATGAGGCCAGCCCAAATTATGCAGGGTAGTCTACTTAAAGTCAACTGATTTAAATGTTAGTTATAACTGAACTGTATCTTTAAAGCAACATCTAGACTACTGTTTCACCAAACAATTGGTCAATATAGTCTAGTCAGGCCAACATGTAAAATTAACCATTACATACCTTAAGGACTCAAACTTTATTTGAGGTTTATAAAATTTTATGTTTGTAAGTCCAAGTTTATTTTACTAAAGCATTTAGACTTTATTTCACATTTACTTTTTTAATCAAAGTTACAATAAATAGGAAGTTTGAATAGTTACATTTTCATATTCAAAATCAATGCATTTGCTTATACATCAGCTCAAACACTCTTGAAATTGTGTCATTCTTTTTTTTTTTTTTTTTAATTTTTTTTTTCAACGTTTATTTATTTTTGGGACAGAGAGAGACAGAGCATGAACAGGGGAGGGGCAGAGAGAGAGGGAGACACAGAATCGGAAACAGGCTCCAGGCTCTGAGCCATCAGCCCAGAGCCCGACGCGGGGCTCGAACTCACGGACCGCGAGATCGTGACCTGGCTGAAGTCGGACGCTTAACCGACTGCGCCACCCAGGCGCCCCTGTGTCATTCTTTAAAGACTTGCTTCCTAATAATTCCTTATGTAACAATCTATGAGTAAGGATTTATTTTTTTTCCTCTAGGTTTCTTAGGTCTACTAAATTTACCAGATCTTTTCTTTTTTTAATGTTTATTTATGAGAGAGAGAGAGACACACACACAATGTGAGTGGACGAGGGGCAGAGAGAGGGGGAGACAGAGAATCTGAAGCAGTTTCCAGGCTCTCAGCTGTCAGCACAGAGCCCGACGTAGGGCTCAAACTCATGAACCGTGAGATCATGACCTGAGCCGAAGTCGGACACTTAACAGACTGAGCCACCCAGGTGCCCCTACCAGATCTTTTAAATTAGCATTTGTATATATTTCAAGATGATTTAGTCCAAATTTATTGAGTTTTGTCAAACTGTCAAGCTTTGTGCTAGGTGCTACAGAGAAGGAGAAAAAAAAAGACACTTCCTTTGCTCTCAGGGAGCTCTTTTTCCTTCTACTTCTGTTAGACAATAGTACAGTACGCCGCAATGTCTCAAAAGCTATAAAAAAGCATTCAGTGTGTGGAAAGGCTTTCTGAGATAGGGAAAGTCACTCTGTTCTAAATAGAATGGGGTGACCTGCCTAGTTTATAGAAGGAAAGCAAGCAAACAAACAAATGCACGTTTCCCTGCCATGCTACCCATTCAGTAGGTCACTGATTCTTTTCAAAGAAACTTACTGTGATAAGTAGAAAGATCTTTCTACTCTCTCAACAAAAGGTTACATTTGTTTCAGAGATTGTGATGCACGAAGCCTAAAGAATAGTAAAAAAACACACACCAAAAAAACAAAACACTGAGCATTGAGGTTCAGCAGCACCAGCAATAATTTATAGAAATGCCTTTGCATAGGAAAAGAATGTCTAGGTTGTATGATTACTGTCAGAAACATAAGAATTTGAACTGAGGATTTAAAAACTGAGAACAGTTTTTAACTGAGAATTTGAACTGAGGATTTAAAAACTGAGGGTTGATGGGGGGTGGGAGGGAGTGGAGGGTGGGTGATGGGTATTGAGGAGGGCACCTTTTGGGATGAGCACTGGGTGTTGTATGGAAACCAGTTTAACAATAAACTTCATATATTAAAAAAAATTAAATTAAATTAAAAAAAGAATTTGAACTGAAGAGCTACAATGTTTTGGTGCTTCTGGAAGTGGCTATTAAGTAATAATTTCTGCTCATGAATCATTTATAATTGAGGGTAGGGGATGACGACAACTGACATGTTGACTACTCTTGAAACTTTCTTAGAAATTATAGTGCCTGGAAAATACAAAAGTATCTTTTTTGTTCCCAATCTTCCTGTCTCACAATAAAGGTATAAATTGTTCCTGAATTTGAGAAGTTCATTTTCTCTGGTTTTAATAATAAATTGGCTACAAGAACAGGGAGCATGTGTCATGATAAAAGCTTAAGATATTGATATCTCACTCTGTGTTTTCTGATGGTGTGGCTCGCTAACACCTGTGTACCATTGTTCACATAGAAGACGTATGAATTTTATCTTAATTTCATTAGAATCTGAAAACTCCCAAGTAGCTAAATGATTTCCTCCCATTATAGCAACTAGTTTGACCTTTATCCTTGTAAGAGTGTAGACTAATGATACAAAAGAAAATACCTTATGAAATTCTGACATGTTTGAAAATGTTTTCTTATAAGCAAAGTCTTTCTAATAGATTTATGGAATTTTAGAACAGAAAGAGCACTTAGTTTAGTCTCAAGCTTTTGCATCTATGGAAAGACATGATCAGAAAAACTCACAGTCTTGGCAAAGGTGGCCAGAGTGATATTTCTTTTCCTCCCTTGCTCTCGGTGACTCTATGCTCTTCTTGTTGCTATGCCGATTTCTCTGGAAGACTTTTTATAGACTCTTTGGTAGTTAGTATTCGGTGCTATAATCCATAGGTTGATTAAAAGTACTTTTTGGTTGTCTTGTCACTATGCTTTTGGCTGCCATAGCACTTAACATATTATATAAGTTGCCTATTTATATGTCTGACTCACTGTTATGGACATGATTTAACTTAGGAAACAAAAAATATTCTAGGTATTTTAAGCAGAAAGCGATTTTATATATATATTTAAATATACATAAAATATATATATATAAATATATACATATATACATAAATATATTTTAAATCAAATCATTGGAAGAGCTAGGGCAGCAGAAATCAGGGGACGGTCACTAGACTATTGAATTCAAAGACACTCCACAGTAGCTGTGATCTAGAACACAAAATGTGGCTGTAGCCCCTACTAGCTGTTTCCAGAACCGTTTCTCACATATGCAAGCTGGAAGCTCAATACTGATAATCAGTCATGAGTCTCCTCCATGAGACTCTAAGTTCCATACAAGCAGAGGTTATACCTATTTTGTTCACAAGTACATCCCTAGTACCTAGCATATTGACTGGTATATAATAAGTGTCCAAATAGATATTTGCTGAAATAATGAATAAAGTAATGAATGCACACATGGAATACATGAGAAAAGTTTAACTTCACATAGATTGTTTAAAATATATATGACCACATATGACTATGACTTTAACTCTATTTGATTCCAAAGCCTGAGAACCTTCTAAAATATTCTGTGCCTTTAGCAGACTCATTTCTGATTGCTTCATTTAAATGTGCACCATATCCTGCAAGGTACCAGTTTTTATACTTCTGGACATTTGCTCACAATGATTCCTTTATAAATGTTGCCCTTCTTTTTCCACCTAGAAAAATCTTGATATCCTATAAAAGGCAATTAAATTATTACCTTCTGGAAAGTCTGCCCAAACTCCGAATAACAGAATATCTTGCCCAACCGTTCATTATACTAGTCTTTTGAGAGTTGAAATGGCATAAGATCTTTAAAGTAGGTAGAGTGGTTAAGGAATCCGATAAACCCGAGGTTGAATCTTGGTGCTTCCATCTCTAGCTTTAAGACTTTGAACAAGTTAGTTTGCACTTCTATACTTTACTATCTTGCCATTAGAAACATGATGAGAATCACCTAATAGGTAACCATACGTCTGTAAAAAAAAAAAAAAAAAATTAGCATGGGTGTTGATACATGATGAATGCCTGTAATAGCAATCTTCTATTAAATAGGTTTTCTGTTTATTTTCCCTCTTCTCCTTCTTAATATTCTTAAGGAAAATATTCCTCCCCTAATCTCCTCTTTTCCAAATCTTCTCATTCTTATTCCATGACCTCTCCTTTTAGGCCCTCTTCTACTTTGTCAGTGTCATCTATCTCTTGGCTGCCCAAAATAGCTTCACCATGACAACCCACATACATACTGCCCTTCCCCTGTTTGGTGTTCCAGAATGTCCTGTTGTCTGAAAGTTACTTGATATATTTCCTTTGGATTTAACATTTAACAGATGATATGCCCCGCCCTGGCTTTAAGTAAGATCAAAGGGTTATTCCCATGATGTGAATACTTGATGTCACTATCTGGAAACCTTGGGCCAGATTTTTGGGAGCTAAGAATGCTCTTGCTGTCATAATTAGCTGCCAACATCTGACAGGTACCCAATATTCTCAGTATAGCCCTAGAATCTCCAAAAGTCAATGGATTTTGAAAACCTCAGGCACATTTTCCAACATGTGGCACAGATGATGACATAGACATCTGTGTTAAGGAAAACTTATGCATATAAAAGTAATATGCATAGATATTAGATGCATATTTAAGACATAGGAATACATTGAGCTACAAACTGTAATATTTTAATAGTTTCAGAATGGTTAATTTCATGATGGTTAATCAGGGAAAGTGAGGAGAATAGGTTTGATTGGCTAACCTGCTAGAACACATAGACACAGGCAAATATTCTAAGTGTGTATTTCAGAACAGAGATTTAAGTCTTATTTTAATCTAAGTCAGTCCATAGTGGTAGCTTTAAAACATAGCCCCACATTTTTTCAAACTCCTCCCATTGAGAGGTGGTGTCTATGTCCTAATCCTTGGATCTGGGTAGGCTTGTAATTGCTTCAACCAGTTGGGCACAGTGGAACTGACACCAAATGACTTCCAGGGCCAGGTCATATAAGACCTGGAAGTTTCTGACTTATTCACCAAAAGTTTGCTCAGAGCCCTGACTAACTTTATAAAAAGTCCAGTTACCCTAAAGCCACTGTGTTAGAGAGGCCACTGTTGACAGCCCCAGCTGAGTTCAGCCTTCCAGCCATTCCATTCAAAGCACCAAAAATGTAAGTAAATCTGTCTTGGACTTTCTAGATCCTAACTGCCAGCTGAATACTACCTGAAGACCACCATCAGTGTCATAGAGCTAGGACTGAATTCCTCACCCACAAAATCATAAGAAAAATTAAATAGTCATTGTTATAAGTCACTAAGCTTTGGGGTACTTCGTTGCACAGAAATAGATACCTGGAGCACTAATCAATAAGTAACGGACAGAAGGGACTTATTTCTGAGTCTCCTAATTTTTTTCTTTTTTTTTTTTTTTTGGTAACACTGAATGAGTAAAGATAGCATTTCTGAGAGTCTTTTATCAGGCTAAAATGCCATGAAAAATGGATTTATAAGGAAAAGTGAAGCATGCATGTATACTTGCTTGTGTGTGAACATGTGTGCACATGTAATATTTATGTGTTTCAATTTCTGCAATTTAAAGAGTGACAGCCACAGTATGTCATTAGTTTTTTACCCAATATCTACATAAGTCATTGTTATAATTATAATACCTCTGCCTTTTTTTTTATTTGTGCTTTGGAAGAATTAAATACTTATGTGAGTCAGTGTCCTAACATGGTACATCTGCTATGAAGACATATTTTTATATGTCTTTATATTTTTATAAAGCATCTAGATTGCTTTGATGCAATAATTATTGCTATTTCCACTAACCTTTTCTTTATGCTGGTGTCTGTTACCTTTTAAAGTGAAACTCAAATTGTATATCCTCTAGGAAGCCGTCCTGGGGTTGCCCACAAAAAAAATTATTTTCTTCATTCCATGCACTAAGAACAAGTTGCTCACAGACTTGCTCTGAATCTATTGCCATGTTCTATTGGAATCTATTGGTTGTGCTCCTTTTCTTTACAGAACGTTAGATGCTTGCAACAGAAAGTCATTTCTATACATAGTCATATACCTACCATCTAATAATGTGTAAAAACCACTGAGTTACCCTTTTTCATTGACTGCCAGAATGTTCACAATTTAATTTTATGTTCAAATTCTAGTAAGTATGCTTTGTGTAGATGGTTTCAAAATTGGAAATTTTGAAAAGTGAATAACAAAATATTATGGAATGAAATAAATGAATGTGTTTCCATATAATAAGAATTTTATAGTATAGATGTCTACTAACATCCGAATGAGTAAATTGATAAATTATTTTTAAAAATCCAAAAAAAAATTACCGATTACTTAGTTCCTGAGGTAGCTGCATATAATTGCATAACAAGATAAGATCATAAACGTAAGCCATGATTGACTCAAACCTCAATTGAGCAGAGTGAGATGTTTAGTTGTTCTTTATTTGCATCCCCTATATTTTAGCAGAAAAGGCAAAAAAAAGGAAGAAATTTTTATGTTATGTATTTAAAGCAAAACTAGATAACATTCTGGATTTGGAATAAGTACAACAAATCTAATAATCACATTTGACTTAGTAGATCTAAATTTGAATATAGAAATGTGTATAGTTACCAGATAATGAATTAACCATACATCAGGTGTTGGGCTGAAATTAATGGACAAAAAAAATAACAGTGAAACACTAATTGATACTATGGCCAAACAACATTTTTGTCTACTTTTATAGCTTTTTAAATTTATAGAACTTTTAAATTTAGGAGAAAATGTGCATGTATACTTAAAACAGGGGTACTGACAAATCACCTAAAACAATAAACATTAGCTCAATTGATTAATGTTCAGGCATTTGGGTATATAAATCCTAAAGTAGCATCTTTATAAACCTATATGAAATGTGTCTAGTTGAAAGAATTAAAAAAGATAAACCTTATGTCTTCTCTCAGCCTAAATTTTCTTATGCTGAAATGACCATATCCCACCATGGACTAGTCTACAGTTCTTTCTTCCTGTTGCCATTCATCTGTGAAAAGCACATTTATACATTATTTATTTTACTGAAATTTCCTAAAGAAGGTTTGCTCTTTTAAATTTCAGTGTGATTCCTTATCTGGCCTAGTCTTCCAGTAGTTTTTCTGAGCTGTGTGTTCTGTTCTTGTGAAGTATTTTCTAAGCAGTCATGTACTGTTGCACAAATGATCCCATATTTTTGAGGGATTCTTTTTAAACTCTAAATGCACCACAGTGTAATGCAAGATGTCTGCCTAAGACTGTAAGTACTCTGAAAGGCTAACTTTCATGAGCATTTTTTCATTATATTTTTATTTATAATATTAAAAGTATCATGTGGTCAGAGTACAAAGGATTTTTAAGATAGTGAAAATATTCTGTTATACTGTAATGATGGCTACATGTCATTATACATTTGTCCAAACCCAAAGAATGCACAACACCAAGAGTGAACCCTAATGTTAACCGTAGACTCCCGATGATAATGCTTTGTCATTTTAAGTTAATCAGTTGAAATCAATGTACCACTCGAGTGGGGATATTGCTAACAGGAGAAGCTATGTTACATGTGGGGCAGGACAAACACATGGAAAACTCTACCTTCCGCTCAACTTTAAAGCTGTTCTAAAAAAGTTAATTTGTTTTAAAAATAGCATTTTATTACCATAGGGAATATATCTGGAATGTATGTTCTTTCCTAAACATTCTTGTCACTAGAGGTACATCCTTGAACTGGCTGCCCATTTTACCTCATTTTACTTTTGCCTGTAACAGTTTTATGAAAACAGTTAAGGGTGACTTAATGTAGAAGAATAGACACTAGATTAGGATAAAGACATGAATTTTAGTCTAGACTCTATAACTTACTAGATAGAGAATTATACTAATTATATCACTGAAAATTTTAGGAATTTGGTTGCCTCACCTATAAAATAAAGATGATGCTGTCATTATCTATTATGAAGTCACCCGTGTCTTATAGAAATTACAATTTAAAAGCATAAAATAGAGGCACCTGGTTGGCTCAGTCAGTTAAATGTCCAGTTCTTGGTTTCAGCTTAGGTCATGATCTTGTGGCTTGTTGGGTTCAAGCCTGACGTCAGTCTCTGTGCTGGCAGCACAGAGCCTGCTTGGGTTTCTCTCTCTGTCCCTCCCCCTACTCATGCTTTCTCTGTCTCTCTTAAAGTAAAAATAGACTTAAAAAAGAAAAAAAAACCATAAAATAGTACATAAATGCTATGTGCTGGTGGCAGTAGTATTATTAGCATTTTTATAAATATATATTTTCATTTTGGCTAAATTAGCTAAATGCTGTTAGTGAGCAAAAAGCAAAAATAAAAATAAATACAAAAACAAAAACAAAACTCCACAGTGCAATCTCTATTTAGTTTAGTCTACCAATTTAAAAAGAAAATTGTAAAACAAAAATTAGAAAAGGGCTTACTCTTTATATCCTTCACTAGATGGAAATTAAATTTGTTAGAGATTAAGCGATGGCACAGTTAGCTTTTTAATTAACAGAATCATTTTAATGTTTTATTAATATAGAAAGCTATACCAAACCTCCATTAGAGTATACATTATAAAGAAGAGAAGCAAGGTGTCTTCTTCTGGTTTTAAAAAAGGAAGCAATGTGTATTGGTCAAGTCTCCACCTCTGGAGCTAGAGAGCCTTGAGTTTGGAGACTGATTCCAGCAGTTAGTGCCTCTGTGACCTCAGGCAGGAAGCCCCACTTTACTTTCCCTACCTAGAATCAACAAAGAACTCCTTTCTGGCTGAGCAATCTTTGTGTGAATGTAGGAGAGGGGAGATAAGACAGAGGGCATAAATGTGATAAGGAAATACAGTGATTATGTTTTAGATAGTTTGGTAAATGTTCCTCAAAATTTTCTTACAGCTGAATCCTTTCATTTTATATTCTTCGCTGTACCTTTCTCTTGGATTTCAAACTTATTGAACTATTTTAAGGTACTGTATACAAATAGATTGCATGGAAATGCAGTTTATATATGTGGACACAAATGGTTTTAGGAGTAGAATAAAAAGTCATTACAGAAAGAGAAGACAATGCCAGTTCATCTAGATTCTTCCCTCAGTCAGTCCATTCCTGCATTGTCCCTTAGAGATGTTTTCCCATATTACTTTTGCTTTACATACCTAATATGGAGACTTTCTGAATACATTCTGTAGAATAAAGGAGCCAAGTTGTAACTTAAAAAATTGTTCACTGTCATGTAAGATTTTCCTAAAAATGCAGGTGTTGCAAGTACTTGATTGTGTACAATCTTTGTATTTACCAGGGGAAGGCTTTCTAGAGCTTGCACTTGCTGAATGTTTGTTAGGTGAAAGGTATTGCACAAGGAGCTGGGTGCACTACATTGAAATAATACAGTCTTCCAAGGACTCATTAAGGAATCACGTTTGATCAATGCGTTCTTTGTTTGTTTGTTTGCTTGTTTATTGATTTTGAAAGAAAGAGTAGAGGAGGGGCAGAGAGAAAGGGAGAGAGAGAATCCCAAACAGGCTTTGTGCTGTAGGCAGAGCCCATGATGTAGGGCTCAGACCCATGAACTGGAAGATCATGAAGCAACCTGAAACCGAGAGTCTGATATTTAACTGACTGAGCCACCCAGGTGCCCCTGGATTCTTTAGTTTTAAGATCATCTCAGATTAATAGTGATTATGACAGGTTATTTTTTTCTTGATTTAGTCAGCAAAAGACTAAATCACATAAATTTGGTGAAATAAAAATACAGTAAAATTCAATAAAATGTGCCAGTCCTATGATAATTGAAAGGTGCATTTTCCTGGAATTCTGAAATATTTCTGCTCCTTTCATATTTGACTCATATTTCATCTCCCATTCCATGGGGCCCCATATACCCCAATGTGACCAAAAGCCTATTTAGTTACTTTTAATATATATTAAGATTTTTAATGAGTCTCATGCAAGTTTACCTATTTGTTAATTCTGTTAGCCTTCAGAACCAAGTTCAAGGTCATAATGAGGACTTTTTTTATACTTATAAACTTTAGAGCAGACTGGTGTGTTGAGATTCTATGGATACTGAGTGGATTGGGAGTCATATAAAAGGGCTCAGAATAAACTTCAGTTACTTACATAAATCAGAAAGAATCATATGTTGTTTCTGATTTTAGCTGCAGTCATGATAATACCATGCTGAAAGACAGCTGGGTGGAGCAGATCATTCTGGCCTACATCCTTCATTGTACATCTCAGCAAATTCAATCTGCATATATCCAGAGATGTGTTCCTAAGACTCTGGGACATGTTATCCCTGATTTATTCTCCTCTTTCAATGCTTCATTCCAAGACATTCAGTCTTTTTCTGCCATCATTCCTCTTTTTTCTTCCCAACCCCCAACTACATCTACTTCTAACTCATGCTAACCAAAACTATTCTCCACTGCCTACTGTGAATTACTTTGTTTTGGGGCTCCAGTATTATAGTAGGAAGTATATTTTACAAATAAATCTTCCTTGAAATGAATGTTTCACATTTGTGTAGGATTTAGGAAATTTAGGAAAATATAATAATTACCAGTACTGTAAACAATTGTATATTCATGTACAAGTAATTATTAGTTTTTCAGATGGATGTGGAGATACAATTCAAGGCACATTTTTGTATTTGGACTATATAGATAATGCATAACTTTGTCAAATAAGTATAGCAGTATTGAAAAAATTTTTGAATAAAACTTACAAATAAGATTATATTTTGGAAATTTACCTGATTGATAAATGTAATTAATAGTTCTTAATCTTCGTAAGAATATGTCCAGCTTCTAGTTTGGTTTTCAGCTGATATGATGATAATGACTTTCATTCGAATTATGCTTAAAAGCTTATCAGTGATTTCTACTCTGTTATACATTTCAAGCCCAATAATCATTTGTTAAATTATATATTTCTCTTTATTTTGTAAGTGGAGACACTGTGACTGAGAAAGATGAGGTAAGTCAAGCATGGATCCAAAATTTAATCAAGATTCCCGTCAGCCCCTGGATAGACAGAGATTTTTCTACTGTGACATACTGGACAGCCATAGATTTTTTAATGTAATTGTACGGCACACTTTTGAACCCCATGACAATCTATTTTTTAATTATTTTAAGGTTTATTTATTTATTTTGAGATATAGAGTGTGTGTATAGGCAGAGGAGGGACAGAGAGAGAGAGGGAAAGAGAGAAAGAATCCCAGCAGGCTCCACACTGCCAGCACATAGACTCACATGGGGCTTGAATTCACAAACCCTGAGATCATGACCTGAGCTGAAATCAAAAAAATCAGACGCTTAACTGACTGAGCCACCTAGGTGCCCCAACCTCATGACAATCTTTAAAAATTCAGTGGCTTTGCATCCCTTTATTCCAAGATAGATACCATTTTTACTGGGGAATTATCAAGGCATTCAAAAGTAGCCTGTTTACAGAAGATCTGTCCGTATTTAACTCATAATTTTGTCTTTTGTAGATGATGGTGATAATTCCTGTGGGGGTAGGAATAAGAGGTGTTAATGGAAGGGGGACAGATTCTGCCTCTGAAACTGAGATCTGACATTGAACCTTTTCTTATGTCGTATCTGTATGATATTGAAGGAGTTAGGCAACCTGTCTCTCCGATTTCCTCATCTGTGAGAGGTTGATACCCATTATTGCCTCAAAGATTATATAAGACTGTGAAGATTAGATGATTTAAACTATGCAAAAAAAGCCAAGCCCAGTACTTGTAATAGAGTATATTTTTAATAAATAATATGTTTAACTTTCCTGTTCCTTTGTGAAAGGTAATTCCACATTTTTTGGCCTTCTTGTGTTTAAGAACTGTTGGTGGTGCATTTTAAGTAATTAAAACTCTCCAAACAATAGTTAGTATATTAGCAGTAATTACAACACAAAACTACGGCTGTGTCTAGATAAAGTATATAAAATAATTCATTATCTATGTAGAGCTGTTAACTCCATAAATGTAGCTCTTACTCAAAATGTAAGTTCCTGTGTTTTCTGTGTTGCCGGACAGATGCTGTGTTATGCATCATACTTCTAAACAGGTGGTGCTTAGCACTACAGTTTCTAGAAAGCTACTCAATTCAACACCCTAATGTTGTAATCCCTGCATCATCATCACCATCATCACCATTATTGTCATCATTCTTCTCCTTCTTATCATCATTTCTAACATATATTGAGTGTTTACTATCTGACAGGTCCTGTTAGCTAAATGCTTTATACGACTTGCCTTATCAATTCCTCATCACCACTCTTCAGAAGGTGCTATCATTAGAGTAGCAAGTCTTTTTGTGGTTAGATAATCCATCCAAGGTCAAGACCCAGTAGGTAGTGCAGTTAGGATTTGAATATAGACAGTCTTATTTAGGAGTCCGTTATGCTTCTATGTCTTCATTAGGCCATAATGTTCACATTTATAGTCAGTGGTGGCAAAAATATATTTACATATTGATCAAAACCTGAGAACAGAAATGCGAAAATCTTAGTTTCATTTAAATTCCCGTAAGTACAATAGTATGTTTTAGAGGTATAATCTTGGAGACAGGCAGGTTAGGACAGACAGAGAGGTTCCCAGTGACTGAGAGCATTTTAGTAACATAGGGTTGAGAAGGTTCAAGAATATTTTAACTTATTTTGAGAGAGACAGAGACAGAGAGAGAGGAGAATCCCAAGCAGGCCACGTGTTGTCACTGAACCATGAGATCATGACCTGAGCCAAAATAAAGAGTTGGAATCTTAAGCAACTCAGCCACCCACACACCCTTCAAGAATTTTTTAGGACCAAACTTTAGTATGCCTTAAAGCAATCTACTTAGATGAATGTTTCAAATCCCCAGACCTCCTCAGATCATGAAATGCAGCCTTTCTTTTTTATACTGTCCTAATCTCTATTTGTTTCATGTATGCTGGTCTCCATGTGTTCTGTTGTACCAACAAAATTATAAACTCTTCAAGGACAGTGACCAAGATTTCTGCTCTTTTGGAGTGTTACACAACCTATCATTTACTGAGTGTGAATTATCTATGAAGTATCTGTTTGGTGTAAATGGAAGAACTTTGTATTAGAAAACCATGTTTTCAGCCTCAGGCCTGGCTCTTACTACCACTGTTACCTTAGACATGCTGCTTTCTTTGAAACTTCAAAATCAGGGAATAAGGTAGTAGGCAAAAAAAAAAAAAAAAAAAAAAAAAAAAAGACATGGTTGAAAACTGCTGTGTCAAAAGTTTATAAACCTGCTTTCATTAATTCCTTTAAAAAATTATTAAAGCATGTATATATTACTGTGCTCTCAAACATGTATTTAATAAATAATTATTATATTATAAACTATTAGCTTTAACTTATTTAACATTATTATATAACATTATCTAACCTCATGTATACATGATTATATTTACCATTGAGCCATTTCCATATCTAGGTATGAGTAAATTAGTTTTAAAGACACTATACTATTTAATCCTTAGAACAAATCTTTAACTTTTTAAATGTTTATTTATTTATTCTGAGAGAGAAAGAGATAGAGAGTAGGAGAGGGGCAGAGAGAGGGAGACAGAATCCTAAGCAGCCCAGTGTGGGACTTGAACCTATGAACTGTGAGATCATGACCTGAGCTGAAATCAATAGTCGGACATTTAACTGACTGAGCCACCTAGGTGTCCCCTTAAAATGAATCTTCAAAATGAGTATTATTATTCCCAACTTGTAGAGGTACAAACTGAGATATTGATTTCAGTTAGCCAACCTACCCCAAAATACGGAGTTAATAACTGGAATATGTTCAATAGTTTAACATGTTTATGGATTGTAGAGCATGTTAATGGCTCAACTAAGACAAAATAAGTTATATTCTTCTTTTTATTAGGAAGTATGCTCTGAAGTTCAAGCAACAAATTTTAAAACAATTGGTTAGTTTCTTTAGTTCTTCTCAGGGCTGGCTACATAATTTCCTGGGCCCAACAGAAAATGAAAATGTAGGTTTTCTTGTTCACAGATTATTAAGAATTTCAGTATGGGGACAAAAGAACATTAAATCAAGAGTGAAGACCTTGTGATAAAAGATTAATATCCAAAATATATAAAGACCTTATAAAACTCAACACCCCTAAAACCAAATAATACCATTAAAATTGGGCAGAAGACATTAACAGACACTTCTCCAAAGAAGACATATAGATGGCCAACAGATACATGAAAAGATGCTCATCATCATTTATCATCAGGGAAGTGCAAATCAAAACTACAATGATGTATCACCTCACACCTAGGGTAAACTCAAAAACACAAGAAACAGTAGGTGTTAGTGAGGATATGGAGAAAAAGGAACCCTCTTGCACTGTTGGTGGGGATGCAAACTGGTGTAGCCACTGTGGAAAACAGTATGGAGGTTCCTCAAAAAGTTAAAAATAGAACTACTTTATGATCCTGGAATCACACTATTGAGTATTTACCCAAAGAATACAAAAATGCTCATTCAAAGGGTTACATGCACCCCTGTGTTTATAGAAGCATTATTTACAACAACCAAATTGTAGAAGCAGCCCAAATGCTAATGATTGATGAATGGATAAGGAAGGTATGTTATTTATATATACACACACATATACATACAATGCAATATTAATCAGCCATAAAAATGAATGAAATCTTGCCATTTGCAATGACATGGATAGGACTAGAAAGTATAATGCTAAGTGAAATAAATCAGTCAGAGAAAGACAAATACCATATGATTTCACTCATATGTGAAATATAAAAAAAAAACAAAACAAACGAGCAAAGGGGAAAAAAAGAGAGAAAGAGAGAAACCCAAGGAGCATACTTTTAACTATAGAGAAAAAACTGTTGGTTACCAGAGGGGATGTGGGTGAGTGGGGATTTGGGTGAAACTGGTGATGGGGATTAGGAGTTCATTTGTTGTGATGAGCACCAGGTGATTCAAATAAAAACTTAGAAAGAGAGAGAGAGACTTTGTGAGCATGGTACCCAGTGCAACTGCACAGATCACCATGAAGCCAGCCCTGGTCCTTCCTCTAAAGGGCATGAAACCAAGTTTTTAAAAATTGTTTATTTATTTTGAGACAGAGAGAAAGAGAGAGAGAGAGAGAGAGAGAGAGAGAGAGAGAGAGAGAGAGAGAGCAGAGTAGGGGTGGGTGGCTAGAGAGAGAGAGAGAGAGAGAGAGAGAGAATCCCGAGCAGGCTCCAATGCTGTCAGCAGAGCACAACATGGGGCTCAATCTCACGGTTCCTGAGATCGTGACTTGAGTCGAAATCAAGAGTTGGAATGCTTTACTGACTGAGCCACTCACGCATCCCCAAACCAAGTTTTTATAGACCCAAGAATATGTGTCTTTTGTGGTTAATAAAAGGGATGAAAGTGCTTCCATATAGGAAGAAACTGTGAAGATCTATATGCTATTTTCTTTACAATGCAGTTTGATTATTTGACTCCTATTTGAAGCAAAAACTCCTTAGCAAAAGAATGTGATGAAGCTTCTACTCTTTATCATCCTCCTCATTACTATCAATTTCAACTACATCATTTTAATCATTACCTTTATTATTAATCATCACTATCCGATTATATTCTATGGCCAGCAACAATCACCACCTGATATAATCCTAAACAAAATATCTATGAAGTTCAATGGCAAAGACATTTGTCAAGTACCATATGTCTTGCAATAATAGAGCATGGGTTTCAATCAGATATCTTGGGTTCCAAAGCCCAGGGTCTTGCCTGCATAATATTATCAGAAGAAAATCTTAGCAAGCAATGTTAGGAGATTTCATGTTTATAATTAGATTATACAAACATTCTTTTCTAAACACTAAAAGTTTCATCCTCAGAAATGTATTTCTGTTGTTTTTCTTAGTTTTTTTTTTTCTCTTGTTGAGGAACAGAACAATTTATCAAAAAGATTTAGGAGCAGACATAAAGGAATAGCAAGGCTTAAATCTCTACAAGATAATTTCTGTTTCTTTATTCCATTTGAGTAGAGAGAGGAATTAAATGTACTTTGGGAAAGAAAGTTGAATGATTTGTTGTTTTTGGTTTATTTGTTTTGGAATTATATTATGAAATTCAGTTATCCATGTGGGTAATAATTCAGGTAATTTTGTTTAAAACACACACATAAATGCTAGAACTTTCAATTTGAAGGTCAAAAGACTATTTGCATATGAATTGTCCTTCAAAAGTTATTGAAAACATCCCTAATTTATATTTCTATAAATATTAATATTTCTATAAAATTAATTAGAATATTAAGGCTAAATTGAAAGTTTGTCTTTCATTCTTCAAGAAGATGGTTTAATTTATTTGATTTTATTAAGTTTGGTTTGATATACCAATGCTCTTCTTATATAAATCAAAGAAGCATCATTGAATTGTGAAAGTGTGATTTCCAAATTATATTAGAAAAATATTACATGGAAATATAACTTTAACAGCATACCAGTTAAATCTCTATAAAAGAAAATATTCTAACTCCCCTGTGTCTTCTGTACTTTTCTAATATGTTAACATGACAAAATTATACTTACTTCCATTTAACCAGTTCAACCGGTTAAATACACACACACACACACACACACACACACACACACACACACCCCACAAGTGTGGCTACCATCTAACTGAAAGCCTGCATCTCCTATTTCCCTTTGTTTCTCTGTATAGTCTTAGGTCACTCCTTCTCATCACTCCTTAGAATTCCTGGTACATATTATTCTGGTAAAGTCACTTAGGTTGCCTCCAACACTTACTGTCAACAATGTGATGAGCACCTTCACCTGTCTCCTTGGACTCCTTTGTTAGGTTTTGTTTGGTGGATAAAACCAGAAATAGAATGGAGCAGGCAGAGGGCTCATATTTAATTTTGTTTTTCCAGAGTGTTCTCTAAATGGTTATGTCACTTTTAACCCACATTAACAAGTACTTGGTTGTAATCAAAAGCATTTTGTTTTTTTGTCAGCTCATAAGTAAATACCTCATCTTTAAAACATTTGCTAATTACTAGTGAGGTTGAACATTTCTTGATATTCTTATTAGGCATATAGGCTTTTTGGTTGATAAATTACCTGTTTTCTATTCTTTGACTATTTTTACATTACTTTTATGGCTTTTCTTCACTGATCTTCAGGTGTTCCTTAATGTAGTCTAGAAATATCTAGAATATCAATTTACAGCAGGGAATCCATCTGTTTACCTTGTATATTCCACTGCATTTAATACTTTTAGATTTAAATTTCATATATATCCTTAAGTCATCTGGAATTTTCCTTGTGTATATGGCAAGAGATAAGACTCTAATTAATTTTTCCCCTGTAAAGGCAGCAAAATATAATGGATACATGATAAGACTTCGTAGCCAATCCATTGAGTTTGTATCCTGACTATTACTTGTTGTCATAAACTCTGGGTCTAGAGTTCTTTCTTGTCCAGCAAGAAACCAAAACACAGGGTTAAAATATGAGAGATAGCTGGGGCACCTGGGTGGCTCAGCCGGTTGAGTGTCTGACTTCAGCTCAGGTCATTATCACTTGGTCCCTGAGTTCAAGCCCTGCTGACGGCTCAGAGCCTGGAGCCTGCTTTGGATACTCTCTCCCTCTCTCTCTGCCCCTCCCCGACTCATGCTGTGTTCTCTCTGTCTCTCACAAATGAATAAACATTAAAAAAATTAAAAAACAGGGGCGCCTGGGTGGTGCAGTCGGTTAAGCATCCGACTTCAGCCAGGTCACGATCTCGCGGTCCGTGAGTTCGAGCCCCGCGTCGGGCTCTGGGCTGATGGCTCAGAGCCTGGAGCCTGTTTCCGATTCTGTGTATCCCTCTCTCTCTGCCCCTCCCCCGTTCATGCTCTGTCTCTCTCTGTCCCAAAAATAAATAAACGTTGAAAAAAAAATTAAAAAATAAATTTTAAAAAATGTGAGAGATGGCTAATGTCCGGGAGAAGACAAGAGCCCCGATTAAGGGTCTTTGCTCCGTTTTTGTCAGGATCAGAAGGCTTACAAACATGGTGATGGACATGCACAAAGAGACAGTGAAACTGTGAACATTAACTCATGGGTGTGAGGGAAAGGGGGTTTGGAGAATATGCGATGTTAGAGGTTTGGGTTAATACAAAACAAAATCAGTGCTGGGTGGAAGGTTGTTTACAGCAGACTTGAGGCATCACCTCTGTTTACCTAAAGTGGTCTAGGTGACAAGAAAGACAGAGCATGCTACCTCAGGATCAACAAGGCACCTTTCTTTTGTGAATTAGGTCCTCTGTGCTGGGCACCCCACAGTGGTCTATAGCCCTATTTACCTGTTTACCTAATTTGGTCCTTCCTTCCTGTGAAAGCAGCTCTCTGCTATTGGACTAAATTGGGGGCCATTTCCACCCTGAATACCTATTCTTGTTTACCTCATATACCTTTGTTCTATATTGGGGCCTTTGCCCTGCCTTCTCTATACCTATTTACCTAATCTTGTTTACCCAAACTTGGGTGTAAGCATCCTATGGCTTTCTAATTATTTATGCCTTGTTAACCCATCTGTGCAAGCCCAGGGAATTCATTCTAAACTTATTCCCCACACTAGTGTGTCTCTTAGTGCAATTTTCTTAACTCCAGTCTGTACCTCAGTTTCCTGATCTTTAAAAATGCACAAATAATGCTTATCTTATAGCACTGTCTCATCAAAAGAGTTAGTAAATTTGAGGTGTTTAGATCATTATCTGACACATTTTGAATGCCACATAAGTACTGTTATTTCTTTATTATTATCATCACCATCATTATTATTAAACAATGAACTGATATTTCCAACATTCTTTTACAAAATAACTCACTCTACATTGATATACTGATTTTTTTATGCTACCTCCATTATGAACTAATTTTTAAAAAATAGCATAGGTAACTTGCTGAACTCCTATTCTAACACACTGGCTTATTTTTCTTTTGTTTTAATTGTATGAACTTGTTTAATTTAATGTGGCTCTAAATGTCTTAATAGCTGGTAAATGAGACCTCTTGTCATTGATATTCTTTCTCAAATCGTGTTACTATTGGTACACTATTATTCTGTCCTACAAATTTTAGAATTAACTTATTAATTCTTCAAAAATCTTGTATTTTTATTAAAATTATTTTGAAATTATCAATGTGGAGAGTATTGAAATCTTTATAATACTAAGTCACTATATTTGGTGTGGTATTATTCTCAGTATATTTGTATTTTGTATTATGTCCTTTATAGAGTTTCATAACCCTCTTCAAAATAATTGGATTAATTTCTAGATACATTATAGTTTTGTTGCGAAAGCAAATGGTTATATTATCTCTTTCATTTTCAGCTTGGATTTACTGGTGAAAAGGAATAAATAATTTATTTTTGAACCTTAGCCTTATATCTGTCACATTTTTGAAATTTTGTGATTCTAATAATCGTTCTATTATAGAGTATCATGTATGTTTAGATAATTACTTTTTTTATTCTTCGTTTTGAATCTATATTGCTTTGTCTATATAAAATTATTACATCAACAAAAGACAGTGTAGGGCAACTTTATTTTCTTCTGCTTCTTTGTTGATTTTAAGAGCTTTAAAAAGCTTTAGCTGTTAATTCTGTAACAATACTTTCTGAAAATTATGTGTACTATTTCTACATCTTTTTTAAATGCTTTCTTGATGAAATTAGAGGAAAGCCATAGAAATACTACAGATCTAAAATAGTTCATTGCCCCTTTTTACTTAACGCTTTGTTTTCATGATCAGAAAATAATATAAAATCTCAATACAAAAAGTTTCTCAGTGCCAGAACAAGAAGTAAATAAAATATTCTTTATATATCTAAGAAAATAGTGACAAGTAGAATTCATAATAATGACAAGAAATAATTCATAATAACCTGTATATGTTTGTGTATGTGTGCATTTGTGTTTGCTGTTTTATTACTAAAATTTTGTAGTAGTGCCTACCTGAGATAGATGTACTTTCTAATAAGCTCAGTCATCAAGTGCCCCAAATTCCAAGAAATAGCATTTGACATATTTCAGACAGAAAGTTGACTGAAGAGATTTGTGCAGCTTGATTATAACCTTTTTATTCTGTCTCCTATTGTGCTTTGACATGTAATACCAGTATTGTTCTGTTGCCTACAATTTGCATCCATGTAAGTCATAAGAAGAAAGCATCTGTGCCCCTATGCTATGCAAAGCTACTGAGGCATTGCTGCAGATCAAGCAAATGACACACAATCAAAATTGAATCTACCATGTTGCTCTACCTCTTATTTTGTTAAAAGCATTAATATTAAGCAAAGTGCTTTCACATTTGTAATCTCTGTAATGCTCACTGCAAGCCCAGAGATAAGCAGAACAGCAATCATGAGCTTCATTTGACATTGAAAA
This sequence comes from Prionailurus viverrinus, assembly GCF_022837055.1. Taxonomy (NCBI): domain Eukaryota; kingdom Metazoa; phylum Chordata; class Mammalia; order Carnivora; family Felidae; genus Prionailurus; species Prionailurus viverrinus. The sequence continues at coordinate 51,455,725 of NC_062570.1, forward strand.
AGGTGAAGTTCACAAAAACTGATGAACTGGAAAGTAGCAGGGTTGTGACCTGAAACCAAGACATGTTTATTCCAGTTCAGTGCCTTTTCCCAAGGCAATGAGGAAAAAGCGTATCCATTGTTTCACTCTGTTCTTCAGCTTGGTGCCATGGAATTTTGGAGAACTGTCTTTGAAAAAGGAAAGAAAAATATGTAACACTTGAAAATAACTTTCAAAAATTATTCTAAAATGGTTTGAATATTTATTTTTTTATTTTTTTAATATGAAATTTATTGTCAAGTTGTTTCCATACAACACCCAGTGCTCATCCCAACAGGTGCCCTCCTCAATACCCATCACCCACCCACCCCTCCCTCCAACCCCCATCAACCCTCAGTTTGTTCTCAGTTTTTAAGTCTCTTTTGGTTTGGCTCCCTCCCTCTCTAACTTTTTTTTCCTTCCTCTCTCTCACGGTCTTCTGTTAAGTTTCTCAGGATCCATATAGGAGTGAAAACATATGGTGTCTGTCTTTCTCTGTATGACTTACTTCACTTAGCAGAACACTCTCCAGTTCCATCCACGTTGCTACAAAAGGCCATATTTCATTCTATCTCCTTGCCATGTAGTATTCCATTGTTTATATAAACAACAATTTCTTTATCCATTCATCAGTTGATGGACATTTAGGCTCTTTCCATAATTTGGCTATTGTTGAAAGTGCTGCTATAAATATTTTTTTTCATTCACTTTCTAAAATAGCTTACTGATACTTGAAGAGCTATCTATATTTTCTTTGTATCAGGTACAAATTTGAAGATTTAAACCAGTAAGACTTCAACTGGAGAAGAATCAGTAAGAGATCTACATACAGAGATTATTGCAAGGACTTGGCTGTGTGGTTACAGGGGCTTGCTAGGCAAACCTGGAATCCATTGAGCAGATTGTCAAGAAGGAGCTAGAACTCTGGGGCATAAGCTGAAGCTACTGTTCTCCAGTGCAGTTCCCCCTTTGAGGACTGTTCTGCTTTTAAGGCCTTTTGATTGACTGAATCAAGCCCATCAAGTAGCTCTAGGATGATCTCCCTTAGCTAAAGTCAACTGATTATGGACTTTAATCACATCCACAATAAATCCTTACAGCAGTACTTAGATTAATGTTTGAGTCTGCCTGGGAACAGTAGCCTTGCCAGGATGACATAAACAAAATCACAGTGTTGAAGTAGAATTCACACAGACAAGAAACATTGACTTGGGGATTGAAAAAAGATCTTGCCTTGGTTATCAGTTCTCATGGTGATTTGCTAATTATTTTTTTTTCTCAACACTTTCTTAGTTACCTTTCTTTATCCACAAAGTAGGCATGATATTAAGCTATTTGAACATTACTAAGATTAAATGACATGATTATTCGCGTGTAAAGATTTCTTCAAATTTCCAATCTAAATTAGATTTCCATGTTATACTCTTAACTAGCATTTTCCTAACCTAGTTATACTCTTACCTATTTTCCTTTATATCAATTAATTCAGTATAATTGAATATATAATTGTGTATGTTTATATTTGATTTTCTTCTTAGATTGTAAGCTTCAGGATCATTAGTACCATATTCTTTTTGCTTATCATTGCATCTGTGTAAATTTTCTTCTAGCTATGTCATTCTCTAAGAAGTCCAATACCAGATATTAACATTTCATTTTATTTTTAATGTTTATTTATTTATCTTGAGAGAGATAGAGAGAAAGAGAGAGAGAGAGAGAGACCACTCATGCAGGTGAGTGGGGTAGGGTCAGAGAGAGGGAGAGAGAAACCCCAAGCAGATCATTTGTGATCAATGCAGAGCCTGATGCGGGGCTTAATCTCAGGAATTGTGAGATTATGACCTGAGCCAAAATCAAGAGTAGGATGCTTAGACTGAGACACCCAGGCAACCCCCCCAGATATCAACATTTTGATCAGAAAAATAATATAAATAGGCCTTGATTTTTGTCAAGTGCTAACAAATTTAAGAAGCCAAGCTATCTATATAGCAATGGATTCCTCTGACCTAAAGTTAATTTTCTTGGGTGGAGCCTACTAAATACTGCAAAATATACCAAGATCTCTGGTTTCTGCTTTAGTAGTATAGAATATGACAATTTATCCAATTGGTACAAATGATAGATAAACCTAGATAATTGAGATCTGTTCCTATCTTCTCTGAACCATGAAATGCAATTTAGAATTTGCTCTTTCAAACTAAAATAAGGGAAAAAATGGAAGCAAACAAGGACTGGGGAAGCTGTTCTCTAGTCCTGCATTCTAAAATCTGGGCCTTAGCAGAGCCCTCTGACAGCTGTCATTGCAAATCAAATACCCTGATAAGCAGAACTCTTTTCATTTCAGCAGTGCTGACATGGTTCAGAGAAGATTATGTCTGATAATAGAAATTCAAATAATGACAACTTTGTTACCTCCTGTTCATCCCTTCAACTGAGTGCCAAAAAGACTGGTCCTATCCTAGAGGTGGGATTCGGTCTATGAACATCAATCAAAAAAATGCCTCCTGACCCCAGGTTATTTACATCAACACTCAACCTTCTTCACTCTCTGGGAGGTTAAGAAAACTGCGTCTAAGAAGGTATACAACATGATTGAATTTGCTCAAGGTCATGTCACCAGTTGATATGGGTATTGGATATGACAGCTCCATTTCCCAGTCTCCCCACTAGTCAGGACTATATTCTCCATCTTGCGCTGGAGCAAAAGATCAAAAGCAGGGGTGGACACTAAGATGTCCTTTCTCATTTTCAAATCATCAAAATTATTTTCTGGAAAAGAAGCAGAATTTTAAATAGTTAATGACAGAAGAGTAAGAATCATATGATTACTGACACGGAGAAATCCAGGAAAAGGCAAAGAGGGAACAAACATTGAATGTACCAGGGAGAAGGCAACAGACAGCGGTAAGATAAGGTTTTCCTAAATGGTAGGATACAAAAATCATATGACATCAACATGAATCAAAGTTGCTCCTGCTTTTTAAAATGTGGAAGTTACAAGATACCTGTACTATGAAATGGAATGGTTATTATAATTATGTGATTATGTTACAGAAGTTTTTATTTTAGGTTTCCTTTTAATTGTAAGCTGTCAGTACATTTATAATATAATATATAATTACCAAAGCAAAAGAGATTTATGCAGAACTGTTAAGATGCATATCTCTCCTCTAAAGTAAGAGCAGTAATGTTTTGCACTGGGACATGCATTGACATGTCAGAAAATGATCAGATCCCAAAGGCAGGGCTCTCGCTCCTAGATATTTTTCTCATATTTTGCCTACCATGCATTCATTTACAGAAGGTTGATTCCATTGTGATATAGCCGTGAGCACACTCTCCCAAGAAGTAGATGATTCACATGTAATTCTAACTCTAGTATGATTTTGGCAAATCAGACCCCTTTTCCCAAGCTGTTAAATAAAGATCATAATACAGAGTTACCAAATCTTATTGTACAGTTTTGAGGCAGTGACTATAAACATGCTTTAAAAACCATAGCTACTGTGGGCGCCTGGATGGCTCAGTCAGTTGAACGTCCGATTTTGGCTCAGGTCATGGTCTCACGGTTCATGAGTTTGAGCCCCACCTCAGGCTGCTGGCAGCTCGGAGCCTGAAGCCTGCTTTGGATTCTGTGTCTCCCTCTCTCTCTGCCCTCCTCTGCTCATGCTCTGTCTCTGTCTCTCTCTCAAAAATAAACATTAAGAAATTTTTAAAAAACGTAGCTACTGCATGTTACTTATTTATTCCATTAATTAGTTGTAATAAACCTTGGCTTAAAATATGATTTTATTTCTTCCTTTGAGAAAATATCCAGTATTTCGTTCTCTTATTTATGCACTGCACTGTTCTCCTCCTTCTTGTTAAGTAGCCAATTCAGGTGTGAATCCTTGTGATTCTTTCTAAGCCAGCATGTTCGTTTGCCTAACACGTTCTGTTTTTCTTTTCTGTGTCCTCATGTTTATGCAGTTTGGCAGTGCTCTAAATTGAATGTCATTTTCCAAACACATTTTCTTAGATTTGCATGGAGAGAACCAATATCATCTCCCCCTTCAAACTCCATATAAATTGCCTTTGTCTTTCTGATACTATGTCATGTTGTAAAGATACACCCAGTTTGTATGTTTAGAATGCCAAGTGGAACTGGGTTCGGGATTCACAGTTCTGGGTTCTAGTCCCAAATTTGTCACTAACACCCTTGTGACATTTTTTGACTTGAGGAATTTAACTCATTATTCATGTAGAGAAATAAGTAAAATATAGTTCTTATTCTCATTGAATTCACAGTCTAATAGTACAAACAAATGCAAATAGATCAGCAAAGTACCAAGTGGTAATTGGAACCTGTGCGAAGCACGTGAGAGCCCTGGTTGAGTGGTGAGAGCCTATGGTGAGTTCTTCTTAATGGGTTTGTCAGACGAGAAAGTTTTTTTTTTTTTAACTGGATTGTAGAGTCTGAATTATATTTCTAGGAACAGAAAAGGAAGTATCTTGAAGTAGGGGTGCATGAAAATTTTATGGAGCAATAAGGAGAAGGGATAGAGATGAGGCTAGAGAGATGCAACGGTGTGACTGCTTGTGAACTTGCAGCTGGTAGCCCACAAGTGTGTGGGCGCCGTCTCCTGTACTCCAGACCCTGCCCTTCTCTCCTGAATGACTCTGTTTCTTTAGTGAATCTCTCTTTCTCCTGCATCATCAACTTTAGAACAACCCCTATTTTTCTTATTATCACTAAGCAAAATTTATAATTATGTACTTATTTATATGATGTTTTGCTTCTTTGCCATAGTATGTGTCTCTCACCAGATATACCATGAGGTCAGAAACTATGTGTGTTTTCATTGCAGTGTAACCAGCATCTTTCAGATACGTGATAGATATGTTTTGAAGAAATGAATAAATCAATACACACAGAGCGGAAACGCATTAATATTCCATGCAGGAGATTTACATGATCCTATTTCTGTTAGTTCTGTTTTGGAATGATCACAGCAATTGCAGTACAAAAGGTAAACTGAAGGGGGAAGACAAAAGGCATGACTAGCAAAAAGCAAAATAATTAAACTCATGCATTAAAATGATTAAGTTATTTTTCCTTAAAATGACTAATAAAGATGCATACCAAAAACAATACCAGTGATCAGGCAGCTAAGAATTTGTTTCTGCTTTCCTCTTTGGGTACTATGTCATCTCAGGCCCCTTAATCTTTCAGGATGTCAAGTTCATCACTTATGACGTTAACTAATTAAAAGTTAATTATCTCTAAATCCGTATGTAGCTTTAATATTCCATGTTAGTGATAGTCCATAACTAACAAAATAGTTAACAAAGTGACCTAAAGAATACCGAAAAGGAAATAACAGAAAGAATTTTGGAAGAAATACAGACTCTTACATAATGGCACATATTTCTCAAATGCGTTACTTGTGTCTATTAGTCATCTTGGATTACCTTTTTATTCTTGTCTTAGACCATTCTATATTTGTGTCTGGGTGTAATGTTTGCACTGGACATCAGATATAAGTGTGAAAATGTCTTATTCTTTCTCACAGTCATATCTGTCACATCTGGGTGTTCAGGTTGTGTACTATACAAAGAAGGCACAACCGAGGGCTATGCCATTCACATCTTAGACACGGAGATTCTGGGCTTTCAAGTCAAGTAGTAGAGCAGCAATAAATTAACCTATGTAAACCCTACCTGCTTAAATCTACCTTGCAGCCATTCATGTTCAGCTGTGCCTTTGTTCCAACTATGTTCCAGATGTACCCTGAGGTTGCTTTCTCCTGCCTACCACTGATTTCTGAGGCCAAAATCTTCCCCTTCGTCCAATTCTGAATCTGACACAGTCATCTCAACCTGAGTCGGGGTGGCATGGCACAAAACATGTTCTGTAGTAATGGCATTTGCGTCCATGTAGTATCAGGGAGTGTGTGGGAAGGCTAATTTTTGGGCATGTGTGCACATGTATAGCTAGTGTTCTGCTTTTGGATTCTGAAAAGTTTTCCTGAGCCAGCTGTTGAAGGTATGAAAAATATAATTTAATTTTTTTTCTAATTTGCATAAAAGTATATTGTGGTTCAGCAGAAATCCTTGTCTTTCCTTAAATAAATGTTCTTTTTAGTGTAGCCACAGGTTGAGCCCTTACTCTCATCTGAGCCTCTGTTTGCAGGTGACCATGCTTTTGCTAATTAACTGTGGCCATTACTACTGATTTTCCACCTTCTTTCTAGTACAAAGGGACCTGAATGATTCATCTCTTTTTTGCCTCATTCTACAGTTATGCTAGTTATGTGCTAGTTAGCAGTGTATTGAGAACAACATTGGGCATAAGGCAAGCAGGGTTTTTAAAATTACAGTGTATCAAACTACGACAGTAGTCTTTTGAGGAAACTTGATTCTTACAAAATTGACATTTAAAGACATGTGCAGGCCAATTTTGATAATGAGGTAAACTGCTTGCTCTGTTTGTCAGTGACCACACATACAAACAGATGGCTTATAAAGAGAGCTGGAGTACCTAACTCATTCAGCATTAGGCAAGGCATGTATTCAGATTTTTTATGTGTCACTCAATGCTTTCAAAAATAATTTAAAATACATACACTATAGATGATGAAGGGATAAAGAAAAAAAAAAGAAAACAAGAAAATGGTTACATACACACATATACACACAGGAGTATTCTGCCATAAAAAAAAAAAAGAACAAAATCTTGCCGTTTCCAACAAGAATAGACCTTGAGGGTGTTATGCTAGGCAAAGTAAGTCAGAGAAAGACAAATACCATCAGATCTCATTTATATGTGGAATCTAAATAAATAAACAAACAAAACAAGCTTGTAGATACAGAGAACAGATTTGTGGTTGCCAAAGGTGGGGGTGGGAGGTGAGTGAAATGGTTGAATGGAGTCAAAAGGTACAAACTCCCAGTTATAAAATAAATAAGTCATGGGTGGGGGGCGCCTGGATGGCTCAGTCAGTTCAGCATCTGACTCTTGATTTCAGCTCAGGTCATGATCTCAGGGTCGGGGGATTTATCCCCTCCTCAGCGTGAAGTCTGCTTGGGATTCTCTCTCTCTTTCTCTCTCTCTTTCTCTGTCTCTCTCTCTCTCTCTCTCTGCCCCATTATCCGCCCCCCGCCCCGTCTCTCTCTATATATAAAAAAAAAGTCATAGGGATATAACTACTGTATAGGAACTATAGTTAATAATATTGTATTGCATATATGAAAGTTGCCTAGAGAGTAAACTTAAAAGTCCTCATTAAAAAAAGAACATTTCTTTGTAACTATATGTAGTGATTGATGTCAGATGAACTTATTGTGCCTATCATTTTGTAATATACCCACATATCAAATCATTGTTCTACAGCTGAAATTAATATAATGTTATATGCCAATTATACCTCAATAAAAATAAATTGAAGAAATAAAATACATATTCTAATTCTAGTTAACAAAATACTCTTGCTGCTATTTAGGGCTTGCAGTTCAGTTAAAGAGCAAAAATACATATATTCATTGCCTCATACTGTCTTTGAAGGATAATTAATATGTGGATTATGAGTAAGTTTTGAGCATACTCAAATATAAATGTTATGGTATCTTTTCTCATAAGGCTCAGTACAAAAAGAGAAACATTAGTGTAAATACATCTTTTAAATTTCTTAGACATGTTTCATAAATTTAAATGTTGTTATTGACTATTTCCTTAAGGTTCTCAAAGATTTGGTGTTCACTTGTTTATTATACCAGTATAGTGTTGTCATGAAAATTACATAGTGCACTTAGGAAAAGTATACTGAATCATTTTTTTTAATCTGAGAAATAATATCCATCATTTGTTGAACACCAACACTATGCCAGACATGAGCTAAGTGGGTTACATGCATAAGTGAATTTACTCTTTACAAGAGCTCTATGAAGTCAGAAATGATGTACCTGTTTCAAAAATGAGGAAATTGAGCATCATAGGAGTTAAGTCACTTACCTAAGGGAAATTAAGTTATCCAGGATGGCCAACTCCAAAGTTCTCAGCCCACATGCTGCCTCTGACAACACACTGTATTTGGAAGAAGGAAAGTACTGAGTTTGGGAAAGTACAGTCTCTCGGGGACCCTGGATCATGACAAGAATGCACACCCTGTAAGAAGCTTGGGAGAAGGCCATAGAGAGAAAGATGAGTGTCCTGTCAACCAGGCTATGATGTAGGCAGCTGTACAGTCCATTCCCATAAGATCATACTACCTCCAGTACCTTACCTGTGTGTCATCTAAGTTTGAAAGAAGTAACTGGATAGTGGTAAGAAAGAGTATGCATCAGTTCTTCCGCTTTCAGGACTTAGATGTCATCTTTCAAAAACTGGCTCCATAAAACCAGATGGAAACTTCTGGTATCAGGAAACCCCACATCCTACAAGGAGCCAACAATTCCTCACTTGAACCTCTATTTCCACTCTGCAATAAAAACCCAAGTCTGAACGTAGGACACATTCAAAGACACTCTGCCTGCCTGGACTAACCACTCCGGATACAGTGATTAAACTGATTACTCACATTGAACGACAGCTACAATTAAACTGACCAGAACAGCCAAATTGAAAGGGATAAAAAGTATAAGCTAATTGCTTGGGACCCAAGGATAGCTCCAGAATTCCTATTTTAGGCATAACTATCAATCCAGGCACACTATCTGTTGCAGCCCTCTCTGCTCCACAATGTGTCCAGGTTTGAACACATTGACCAGCCCCAACATAACAGTAACTAGTACCAGTCACCTAGGAAGAAAAAGAGGCTTGGGTAACATTACATAATCATCTCCCATCTTTTCTATTTATTTAACAGGTTTTCTTTCAAGATAATGATGAACATAGATTTCATGTGATCACTTTAGCCAACTACCAAGCAAGTGTGTGATATATATCAATAATACTGCTACTACTAATAATAAAGACAAAAAAACCTTAAACACCCTGGTTAGCATGTAGATGTTTGTGTTCATTTTTAAGAAGTGCTTAGTCTGTCCAGAAATTTTACAGGAAGAAGGAAAGGGGATTCAGATAGCATTAGTATATCACTTTCCTGAAGATAGAGAAAATGTTCACTGATCATATCAAAGAGTAGCAGGACATGGGTGTTGGTTTAAGGGATGTAGGAGGAGGTGTCAAAATACCTCTCAAAGCCTCCTGACAACGCTGTCTTCTTGCATTCAATTCATAAATGTTAGGCATTTAACTTTAAATAGCATTTAAACTGTTTATAAGCAGTCCATGTGGTTTGGCATCTATCAGAGCCTCAGGTTTTAATAAACACTTTGTTTTTCACAAACTTTCACGGAGTCATAGCTACATGTTGCTTTCATAAATTTCTCATTCATTACTGTAGACACAGTGAGATCAATAGATCTTTTAACAAAGTAATGTACAGTATTTGAAATCCCATAACCAATCCAGCAACAGTCTTGTTATCTCCACTCACAAAATATTTCCTAAATCAGAGTACTGGTCACCACATCTTTGTCCCTAGTCCAAGTCACAATTCCATCTGTCCTCAACAAGACCAATGTAGCTACCTCACTGATCTCTTTCCTTCCCCTTTCCTCCTGAGGGAAAAGACAGAAGGCTCTTTTAAAAACACAACTTAAATCATGCCTCTCACTACTCAGAACTCTCCAATGGATTCCCATAACATTTAGATTACAGTCCAGACAACTACGGGTGAGCCCTACTATCTTCTGCATTCCGTCTCCTACCTTCTCCTCTCTACCTCCCTACACTTGGGTTACATGGGCTTTTACCTGTGCTCTTCCCTGAGCCTGGTACATTCTTTTCCTGAATCAGGCTTGCCTGACTTTGCCTTCATTTAAGCCTTTCCTCAAGGGTATCCTCAGAAGAGCAGTCTTCAAGTGGCCTATCTAAAACAGATCTTCTTCATCCCTTTACCCTATTTTATTTTTCTTTATAACATTTATCATTACCTGAAAACGTTTCTTCCTTTGTTATTTATGTATTTTCTGTGTGCTTTATGAGGAGGAAAAAAAACCTTTCACGGTTGTAAACCAAACTATTCAATTATTGTTGAATAAGTTAACAGACTATTTTTGAAATGAAATAATTTTTACTATTTTTCAAAAAAAAATTTAATGTTTTTATTTATTTTTGAGATGAGAGAGACAGAGCATGAGCAGGGTAGGGGCAAAGAGAGAGGGAGACACAGAATCTGAAGCAGGCTCCAGGCTCTGAGCTGTCAGCACAGAGCCTGACATGGGGCTCGAACTCACGGACTGTGAGATCATGACCTGAGCCGAAGTCAGGCACTTAACCTACTGAGCCACCCAGGTGTCCCAGTTTTTACTATTTTAATAATGAGTTCAGATCTGCTAATGCAACATGTTATGCTGGGTATAAATATTAAAGGTCAGTGTGATAAATGCTACAATAATATAAGGTTCATCAAGTAGACAGAGTGAATCTACCTGGAGAAAGAATGGGAAACTTCATAGAAACAATTAACTTATTTGACCTTCACAATTCTTTGCAGTAGATAATATTACACCCATTTCACAGTTAAGAAAACTATAGTTCAAGAAGTTAAATAGTTTCTCAGTTTGGACTTGGTACTTTCTGACTTGAACACTAAATCCAGGTCCATCTGAGTCCAAAGCCTGTGTTTTTTACCTTTTGGCTATGTCTATATGAGTTGCAGTTTGTCCTGGGATGCTCCTGTCATAAATACAAGCAGAGCAGTGTCCTGATAACGGTAAGTTCTGGATTTAGACAGACGCATAGCTTCTAACTTCAGCTTTATCACTTCCTACTAACTAGACAACAGATACATGTTTTCTGTGAATCTCAATTTTCTCATGTGTAAAGCAAGAGTAACTTGTCACCATTTTTAAATATTAGGTTAAATAATACAAATAAATAACTTACTACAATCCCTATAATACTGTAATCACTCCCCTTGACCCATTTATAGAACTATGATCTGATTAGGATACACATTTCTCTTTGGACACTTACTGAACATTTGTCAATGAAAATAGTTTTTTCTGAAATTCCATACTCCTAGTTACTCAAGAGTTGAAACATAGATAAATAAATATTTAAAAAATACCTTTGTAGGGGCGCCTGGGTGTCTTAGTTGGTTAAGCATACAACTTCAGCTCAGGTCATGATTGCGATCCGTGAGTCCGGTCCCCACGTCATGCTCTGTGCTGACACCTTGGAGCCTGGAGCCTGCTTTGGATTCTTTGTCTTCCACTCTCTCTGCCCCTCCCCCACTCATGCTCTGTCTCTCTCACTCTCAAAAAAGAATGAATAAATGTTAAAAATTTTTTTAAATAACTAAAAATAAAAATACCTTTGTAAATTCAATAGCACATAAAATATATTTTTTAATTTGGTTCAGTTATTCAGAGTTAAAAATAAAATTTGGTTCCAGAGACCACCTTAGGAATTACAGGTCCTTCATTATTTAAAAATTTTTAAGTTTATTTATTTATTATGTTTATTTATTTTTGAGTGAGACAGAGACAGAATGCGAGTGGGTTAGGGGCAGAGAGAGAGGGGGAGACAGAATCCAAAGCAGGCTCCAGGCTCCGAGCTGTCAGCACAGAGTCCGACATGGGGCTTGAACTCACAAGCTGTGAGATCATGACCTGAGCCGAAGTTGGATGCTCAACAGACTGAGCCACCCAGGCACCCCTATTTATTTACTCTGAGAGAGATAGAGACAGCAGTAGTGAGGAGGGGCAGAGAGAGAGAAGGAGACAGAGAATCTCAAGCAAGCTTGGTGCTGCCAGTGCAGAACCTCAGGCAGGGCTTGAACTCATGAAACTGTGTTGGTTTCTGAGCTAAAACTGATTTGGACGCTTAACTGACCCAGGCGCCCCTGGTTTTCTTATTTAAAAAAGTTAGCACTCCTATATTGTTTTCCACAAAATGAGGAATACAGAGAAATTATGCTATTAATTATATAGAAATATTCATTAGTTTTATATCATACTTGATTTATTTTTCTGTTGTTGCAACCAATTGTTTCCCAGCATATCAATCCCTTGATATGTTAATGGAAACTCTGGTTTCCATTAGGAGAGGGCTCTCAGGAGAGGGAACCTTTGAGCTTCTTTGCTAATACCAGTTTTCTCTTTCTTTTTTGCCTCTGTGAGCTTTTCCCCAGAAGAGCATGTGGCTCTCATTTCTCTTAGTATGGTTTTATTGATCTATATTTAATGTAGTCAAATGTTTTTCATCCCTCTGTACTTCATGAAGTCATAGATTCACCAAGATTTTGCATGGTGAATTTTCTGTTTGTTTTTTTCCCCAGTGTTAGTGTTACGTATTTATATCTGTGCCCTAAAATAATGATGCTTATTAGAAAACTGTTTGGCTATATACACAAACATTTCACTATTCCTTTCTATTATGTGTCGTTTTCTGTTTTTACTTTTGCTTTTTGTACCAGCAAACTTACCTTATGATAAATTACAAAATATCACTCATCCCACCTCTTTCACTCCAATCTCTAAAGCATAATGTCACATAAACTTATTTTTGCCTGAACAATTAAAATGAATCCTTTGATGTTAATCACAGAAATTCTAGATTTGTTAAACAAGTACCTGCCATTACTTTGTTCTTTTAATTATGTAGATGAGAGATCCGGAAACCTTTCCTATCAAGTGCAAGTCAGTAAATATTTTAGGGTTTTAGATCTATGGTATTTGCTCTAGCTACTCAAATCTGCCTTTGTAATGTACAGAAGCCATAAGTAATACATAAGTGTGTGTGGCTGAGTTAAAAAAAAAAAACCTCTAAATGGACAACTGGTCTGAATCTTGTATCATATTCATAAGTTAAAAATATAATTCTTTTGACTTTTTTTCAAATTGTTTACAACCATAAAAATTTATCTTAGCTTACAGTCTCAAAATGAGTCAGTGAGCAGTATTTGGCCCATAGACCTTGATATGCTTACCCTTGATACAGGTGATCCTCTCTTTCAGGCTATCATAAAACATTTATATAGAGAATCTTGGTTTATATCCAAACTGGTACATATATGGGGAAACCTTACACCAAAAAGGAAAAGAGAAGAATGTAGAAAATATAGTCAGTGAAATAAATTATAAGATTATTAGAGTCCTTTGATGAAGAGATAAATGAAAATAAGTGTATATGGAAAGAAATAGAACATATGTTATTTAACAATATGTTAATATAATCTGTCTACAATTGTACTCAGAAATACAGTGGAGCAAGTTGATATAGAAAAACACCTACTTCTACTCCAAGCAAATAAATAATAATGCTGAGTAAAAAATTGTATTAAAAATTAAAATATAACTATGAGTTTAAACCATAAAGGACAATGCCCAGAGGCAGTGAAGATGAATAAAATCTGAAGTATAATCACTGATACACAGATCAGAACTAGATATAAGCCTTTTAATAATTGGAAACTAGGGCTGCAAAGTCCACCTGGTGTAACAAGTCCAAGCCACAGGAACTGAACTACTTGGATGAAGCCCAAAGGTAATTTATCTACGGACTAGGACTTGTGTACTCCATAAAATGTGATTAGAAAACCTGTACTTACTTGCTAAGAGGACCTTGATAGGAACTTTCCATTGCCTCAGGGTTTGTCATCTAAGGGGGAAAAAAATCTTCACTATGCATTATCCATTCATGGTTGTAGTTTCACAATGTCATTGTTCTCGTGGCACGTGAATGGAATGAACATATATCCTATTGGTCTAGGACAGTCCTGGTTTATGACTGTTGTAAAGTTCCAGTTCACTTTCATATGTGTCCTGTTTGGATATTAAATTATAATATTATCCTATACATAGACAGAAGCTGAGAAATTAACACAAAAAATGATCGGGAACTGATGAAGACTTAAGGCACTGAACTGAAGCAAATAAAAAATGCTGCTTTAGTAACTCAAGATAGAAAGTATTCTCACACACAAACATGCACACAAACAAGCATACACATGCACATGCATATATTCACACACACACACACACACACACACACACACAAATGAATAAAATAAAAACTCCTAAAGATGAGTCCACAATAAAAAAAATTACAACAAGAAGCAATCCACATTGTGGGAGAATCAGTCAACACTTCAAAGAGAATTCACAATATAAGTAGAACTAATAAACTGAAAGAGATATTTCAAGTGTTCAAATAGATAAAGATAAAATATAAACTTAAGGAAAAATATAATATGGGAAAATCAGGAAATATTAAAAATTATCAGGTAGAACTTCTAGACCAAATGTATAGCTATGGAAAAAATAATAACCTAAATTATGACTTAAAGAATAAACCAGACATATATTCCTACAGATTTCTATTAAACAAAATGATAAAGCTTAAGAAATAGCTCAAAATGTTGTTGAGAAAATATAAGAGAAAATATGAATGAACTTATGGGGCATTAAAGATCTAGTGAAGTCCTTCTATATTTGAATACAATGACTAAGAATTTTTCAGAATTAAATATATGATTCTTGGTTTAGAAAGAGCATATTAATGGGGCCAGTGCCCAGGTGGCTCAGTCAGTTAAGCATCTGACTCTTGATTTTGGCTTGGTCATGATCTCATGGTTCTTGGTTTCAAGCCCTGTGTCGGGCTCCACGCTGACAGTGCATTGGGATTTTCTCTCTCCCCGCCTCTCTGTCCTCTTTCTTTCTCCCTCTCTCTCCAACCCTCCCCACTCTCTCTGTCTCTCAAAATAAATAAATAAACCTAAAAAAAAAATAAAAGAAGAAAGAGCACATTGAATCCTGAGCAGGAAAAAAAAAAATAGAAATTTACAGCAGATACCTCATAGTAAAAATGTGTAACATCAGGGGCGCCTGGGTGACTCAGTTAAGTTTCCGACTTCAGCTCAGGTCATGATCTCATGGCTCTTGAGTTTGAGCCCACACTGGTCTCTCTGCTGACAGCTCAGAGTCTGAAGCCTGCTTCGAATTCTAGATCTCCCTCTATCTCTGCCCCTCCCCCACTCATGCTCTGTCTCTGTCTCTCTCTAAAAAATGAATAAACATTTAAAAAAAATTTTTTTAAGAAAATGTATAATATCAAAACAAAGTGTAAGAGAAAATAAAATTAATAATACAAGACGAAGATTAGTACAGAGCAGTAACAATGATAAAATAGTTTGAAGATAGGCTTCTATTCAGCGATCATACTTAGCATGAGGCCATTGATTGATAACTTCAATGTACTAGAAGAAGAAAATTATTGTCAACCTAGAATTTTACAGTAAGCTAAATTATTAGTCAATAATGTAACAGTTAAAGCCTTTTGCAGACTAGCAAAGATTGAGAAAGTAAATTAATCCTACTCTGATATTAAAAGATCCAATGAATAATATTCCTAAGGTAAAATAATATTGAACCAGAAGGAAGGAGTTCAATAAAAAGTAAAACAATTGTTAGCAAAGATATTAATAAACATATTGGTAGATTAGTTCTCTTAACTTGTAATTCCTATCTATTGGACTTGAAATACACTGAACTCATGTTTTAAATGCCCTTCATTAAGCCACTGAGGATGATTAGTTATATACCCTGAACAAAGGTCATCATTGCATTCTTGATCCAGGGATGACTGCTTTCTTCATTTTGTTTTCTAAACATCATTGTTTTGGCTAGCCCCTCAAGCACCTTTAAACACACACACACACACACACACACACACACACACCCCACATAACAGAACTGTCAAAGGTTGTGTGGTATTAAGTGGAGTAGCTGATTTAATTCCAGGTCTTATGGATTAAAAAAAAATAGTTCAACTACTTTATGTTATTTTAATTGATTATGCAATAGCAAATGATTATCAGAGGTGTCTTGTCTGTGCTCTACTCTGTAATGTTACAACATGTGACTAACACATAGTGATCAACCACAATCTCGTATGTGGAAAGTATAAAATATAGATCTATCTTATGAAGTTACCTCATAAAAACACAGACATAATAACCAGTAATTCACATATTTGTCTAGAGAAACACTAAGAACATTCTGTGATGATGGAAATCTTCTCTATCTATACTGTCCTTTACAGTAATCACTAGCCACATGTGACTATTGAGCTCTTGAACACTTGAACATTCATGTAAATGAATACTAAATTTTTTCTTTTATTTAATGTCAGTTTGTATGCTTATATTTAAATGGCTACATGTGGCTGGTGGCTATCGGATGGCACTAGTCTAGAATTACAGTTTACAAGCAATGGGAATGTGGAGATTTCTAGTCAGGTAATTACGGATAGTTAGACATAATAATGAGACATTGTAACTTAATAGCAAATTCCTCCAATACCTACATAAGGTTTCTCCATTTTTACATAGCTGTAGCTTTATTTTACACAGTTATCTATGAAAATATTTACAATAATTTTCTTCTACATAAGACACATTAGGTAAGTTTGTACACCTCATTTTGAGTCCAAAATCACATAACTGCTAACACTGGAAAATTCATTTAGTTTGTCTACACTTTAGTCTTCTCATTGTTTTAAATAATAATAGTAATAGTAATAATAATAACAATAATAATAATAAATTTCTTTCCTCTTCAAAGATTAAGAGCACAGGGGCACCTGGATGGCTCAGTCAGTTAAGTGTCTGACTTTAGCTCAGGGCATGATGTCACAGTTTGTGAGTTCAAGCCCTGCATGGGGCCCTGTGTTAACAGCTCAGAGCCTGAAGCCCCATTGGATTCTATGTCTCCCTCTCTCTCTACACTTCCCCCATTCATGCTCTGTCTCTCTCTCCTTCAAAAATAAATAACCATTAAAAATAATTTTAGAAAAAGATTAAGAGCACAGAAATTTTTAGGTGAATTGGAGAAATGGAAAATTCATTTAGTTTGTCTACACTTCAGTCTTCTCATTGTTTTAAATAATAGTAATAATAATAATAATAATAATAATTTGTTTCTTTCTTCAAAGATTAAGAGCACAGAAATTGTTAGGAGAGTTGGAGAAATGGAAAATTCATTTAGTTTGTCTACAGTTCAGTCTTCTCACTGTTTTAAATAATAATAATAATAATAATAATAATAATAATTTGTTTCCTTCTTCAAAGATTAAGAGCACAGAAATTGTTAGGAGAATTGGAGAAATAATACATGTAAATAGCACATCATGATGGTTTGTTGTATACATCTAAATACATTGGTATCAAAGGGTTATCTTTGAATTGTAAGGATCTATCCCTATGGAAGTATTTCAAAAGAAAATACAATGGCAATAAAAACAAACAAGTAAGTAATAAATATATAAAACAACAATGTCCAGATGTAATTTTGTTATCTTACAAAGAAATGTTGGTGTTGGTTTGCTGACACAGTTTTCTAAGTGTGTATGGATGGTGTATGGTGAATATGTTTGTAAGAGTACAGATCAGAAGAGAACACAAAGTGTTAGAAAATAATAGAAAATCAAATTAGGTATCATTATGGTTTGTAATTATTAATTGGATTAAATCATTTCTAGATATAGCTATTTTATCCATGTCAACATCACTGAAAGTTATCTGTTTACAGCCAATAATTGAATAATAAATTAAGCAAGTTTATACTCTGATGGGTTAATTAAAATATTTCTGTATTCCTTATTGGATTTCTATCACAAACTAGATTGAAATAATTGGTATTACTTGGGGGCAATTAAAACTAGACCTTATGTTGTTATATACCGTTTTCACTCACATATTTCATATCTCTTCCACTTATTTTCCCTTATAATTGGTTTAGTTGTAATCCACAGCACAAGTCTTGACTCTCTAAGGACTTGATAAGAGTAAATACATAGTTATAAATCTTGAACTAAGAAATGTTTTGGAAAAAATCCATTTGAAAATTATACATAGCTGTTGACTTCTGGAAATGAGTTTCCACTGGAGTGAAGCCGAAAAATTATACACTGGGATTTGTTCTATCTATACTTTTCAATCTGAAATGCACATTTTATGACAGAGTTGCACAGGTAAGTAGTCTATTTACTAGAAAAGAAAAACATAAACCTATATTATTCTACTTACGAGACAGTTCATTGTCTGACAAGTCATTTTCATTCAGTCATTATTCTTAGCTGAAAGTAAAAAAATTGCTTAACATTTAATAATTGTATCAACTGGATGATAAATTCTCATTTGCCAGAACTTATATAATGCTATAAAACTACCTAAATCTCTAAGGGAGGTATTTAGAAAGTACAGAGATATTTTGAGAATAGGTTTTAACCTTCAGTTTATTTAGGGAAAAATTTTGTAAAAATGAGAATAGTTCATTTAAAGGATGGAAGAAACTGTATCCACTTTTTAAAAGTGATTCATTACTTTCCCCTACATTTCTCTGTATTTTCTAGTCTTCATCACCAGTATAATTTTTCTCTGCTTTCCTTTTCTTCACCAATTTTACATACATACTCCTGGATTCAAAATAGGTTTCAGTATAGGAAAGGGAATACCTGATGTTGGGTATGGCTGGTTAGAATTAGGTGCTGGGTCCTGGGTGAATTAGTCTTCTGTATTCATCAGTGCCAGAGCAAGCATGTTAAAGAAAGAAAAGGAGCACTCTGACTACTAGATGATTCATCTGACTACTGCTGTTAAATTTTTGTGTATCACACAGAATGTGTGTGTGTGTGTGTGTGTGTGTGTGTGTGAGCGATATACCACTATAAAAAAGTGATACATAAAATATATCACTATAAAAGTGGTGCCATTTCATCCATTGTTAGGCCTGTGATCAAAATATACTAGTGTGATATCACCATATATCACCAATATCACACCAATTTATTTTGATCACAGGCCTAACAACCATTTAAAGTGGCACCACTTCAAGAGCAAGAACTCTTGGGAATAACTTCTACATCTGTACTCAATCCCACCTTTACTTCTGAGTTCATGGAAGACGCTGTCAGTGGTTCACACTACTTTTTTTCAGGCTGCCTCTTGTTCAGAACTTTCAAAATAATTAGAATTGGCCTACAGGCTGAAAACTCATTCATGGTAGCTGCCATCTACCTTTCTTTGATACATAACAATTAACAAAATATTAGGATTTTCAAATTACTGACAAATTTACAACATAAAAAATTCCAACATATAATGTTAAAGCTGCAAATATTCTTATTAACTCACTTTCCTTATATTATCATGAAGCTTGTGGTCTAGAGAGCAATGTATTTAATCTAAAGCCATGTAACTTATTGTGAATAGTCCATTGAAACTAAATCTTTCTTTATGCCTATTTCTCTAAGTGGTTGTTTTCAATTTCATATAAAAAGAATTAATTTGAAGTTTGTGAATAGAATGCTTTCTTTTATGATCTCCTTAGTAAATTTATCTTTATAGTTCCTGTCACATGCCAGTTTCTCTGAGAAGTATTTCCTGTCTTCTCCAAGAAAATTCACTTAATCGTGTTCTACTACAGATTCATTTGCTCCCAACTTTGCCCAGTTTATCATGCATATTGTAATTACCATACTTACGTATTTACTTTCTGTCTTTTCCAAATTACCATGAATGCTCCAGGACAGAAGTTTTGAGAGTTGTTAGGACGTTTGTAAATATTCTGACCCCCTCCTTCCAAATACATAGTATGATTGTGCTTCCTCACCCCTTTTCAAATTACTCATAGTCTTGTGATCTGAGCCACCTCTGTAGTGAACCTTCAATAACCAGAGTGTGGTGTGCTATATCCTGTTCCACTGCCATGTGGATTGTGGGAAACTGTGTAAAAAAAGTCAGTGGTGATTTCTACGTTACTGTGTGAGCACAACACTATCATGGTCACCCAAAAATTGTCATGTGGTTTGATAGAAAATTGTAGGCCATAGTGATTTGGGATAGTATTTTGCTAATTACAGCAAAACTTATTTTATTCTAATATATTTGTTGTGTTTTAGCAATTCTTATACCCTAGCACCTAAAGGCTTGGTCTATATTAGTACTTTCTGAACTGATGTTAAATTGTGGTGATTTAGCTATTTTACATGTTCCTCGATGAAACACATATGTATATTGTTGAATAAATAAAAGTTGTCAAATAACATCTCATCACGCTGGAAATATCTATATATACCAGAAATATTTTTATTATATCCAAAATTTCAAGACTTTCCAAATGATTTAAACAAGAGTAGGTAGCTAGCTGAGCTACTGTTTTGACAAGAGTGCTAGCCTAGAAACTGAAAAACCTGAAGATTAGTCCGGTTTTTATACATTGATGGCTATAGTACCTTGGATGAGTTATCTAAAATTCCAGGGTTTTTTTCATATTAAAATGAAAAAAATATAAAACACCTGTATATCACAGGCTTGTTAAGAAAAAAAATAGATAAAAGGTATTAAAGGATTTTGGAAAACTAAACAGAACTATATAGGTGTAAGGTGGTAGTACTACAGTCTTAGGGATTTCCTACCTATGTCAACATTTTTTCAGCATATAAGGTGAAACAAACTTTTAATGAATGGAAAGATTAAGCTTTCTATCCAATACAATAAGCTAAGAAAAGTGTATAATGTTTATAAATAGCAAAGTGAAATATTTTTTTAAGTTCTATGATTTTCTTCCTGCAATGTCCAAGAAATTCAACTAATAAGTTCTAGGAAACAAAAAGAAATGGCAGGCCAGGCAAGGAGTATACTTCTCAGCTCCAAATACATAAGCCATTGATATACAATGATTAGCTATTAGCTGAAGTGGATCCCCTGTTTGGAACAGGAAAATATTTTTTCTTTGGTCTTAAAAGTATACACAATACATCTAAATAAAACTATTAAAAAATCTTTCAAAAGTTTCTGAAAAGCAAGGAGTGACTTGGAAAATTGCAAAGGAAAGCTATACATGAACAGCATTTTCTTTTATATTTAAATGATTGTATCAATATAAGAAAATTCTTTTTTTTCTTTAATTTTTTTAATGTTTATTTATTTTTGAGTCAGAGAGAGACAGAGTATGAGCAGGGGTGGGGAAGAGAAAGAGAACGGAATCTAAAGCAGGCTCCAGGCTCCAAGCTGTCAGCACAGACCCTGACATGGGGCTCTCACTCACAGACTGTGAGATCATGACCTGAGCCGAAGTCAGACACTTAACCAACTGAGCCACCCAGGTGCCCCTCAATATAAGAAAATTCTATTTATGATAAAAATTCATGAAGTATGACTATATTTTAAAAATATATGTCAATATCAAGAGCACTACAAAACATTGAGATATATTACAAATATATATAAATATTATATAATAAGTATATATAATATGTTAATGGAGAGTTATATTTGACATTTTTGAATTAGAAAACTCAACACTGAAGACTTCACATTTGTATAATTAATTTAAAAATTTTTAAATGTTTATTTATTTATGAGAGAGAGAGAGAGAGCATGAACAGGGAGGGGCAGAGAGAGAGAGAGGGAGACACAGAATCCGAAGCAGGCTCCAGGTCCCGAGCTGTCAGCGCAGAGACCAATATGGGGCTTGAATCCACAAACTGTGAGATCATGACCTGAGCCAAAGTTGGACACTTAACCAACTGAGGAACCCAG
Organism: Prionailurus viverrinus; assembly: GCF_022837055.1. Classification (NCBI taxonomy): domain Eukaryota; kingdom Metazoa; phylum Chordata; class Mammalia; order Carnivora; family Felidae; genus Prionailurus; species Prionailurus viverrinus. The sequence continues at coordinate 51,477,333 of NC_062570.1, forward strand.
GTGCCCCTCCTTAATTTAAAATTTTAATGCATTGCAACAATACTAATGCCATATCCTCTTTTAAAGTACAGCTGGAAGAATTTGTTTAAAAAACTAAAAACTTGCCAAGAAATATTTTTTTAACATATTACCAGCTCTAAAACAATAAAGAACATATTGTTAGTTTAAAAAGTACAGATAGGAAAATATTATAAAAGTCATCATTTTAAATATGTGTAAAATTCCTGAATATTAAACCCTTTAGCTTACTATTTGGGAGAAAAAAAAGATATATCTCAATTTTACACCATAAACTTTTATAAAAATGCTAAATGAAAATCAAATCAATACAAGTTCTAGGAGAAAATGAATAGTTGAATATTTGCATAGTCTGAGAATAGGCAGGGCTTTATAAACATGACTCTAAAGAAGGGAGATTTATGCATATAGTTACATAGAAATTTACATCTTCTGTGTGGATGTGACAGGATATACATAATCAAATTTGAAAAAACAAAATTGTAATATATATGAAAAAGAACAAGTTTTACCTTGCATTTATAAGTATATTTTACAACTTAATAAAAACTGATGAAAAGCTCTTTATGAAACTAGGTAAAGGATAGTAACTGGAAACTCATAAACGAAGACTTAGTAAGGATCAATAAACTGATGTAAAAAGGTTCATCCACAGAGGAACGTGAATTAAAATAGCAAAGAGATAACAGTTTTATATCCATCATGCTTGAGAAAACTAAGTAATTTCAAGAACTAGGTCGGTGACGATGTAAGAAATGGATGCTTTCACACATTGCTGATGGGTATGTACATTGGTTCATTTAGGGGAAAGTAAGTTTTCCATTATATGTCATAAGACACAAAGACAAAACACTGTTAACGTAGAAATTCCAAAGAAATCAGAGCGCACACACAAAAAAATGTGTACAAAGAAAGTATCAGTAGTTGTATATAGCAGCTTAAGAATGATCATTAATAATCACTAGCACTTATTGGTTTGCCATAAATTAGCTTATTTAATCTCTCACATAACACTCTGACAGGTACAATTTTTTTATTAAGCTTTTTATTTTAATTCCAGCATAATTGACATACAAGGTTAGTTTCAGGTGTACAATATAGGGATTCAACAATTCTATACACTTCTCAGTGCTCATCATAAGTGTACTTTTTAATCCCCATCATGACAGGTACTATTGCTCTCCCTATTTTTTAAATTAAAAAAGGGAGTGCTAGATAAGTCACAAAACCTACTAGTTTGCACATTCTTTGTAATAACAAGGCAAAACATTAGATAAAGCCTAACTATTTAGTAATAGTGGATTGGTTTATGATATTCTTGCAATACATAAAAATATATTCATGTAGTCATTAAAGTGATATTGTAGAATAGTTAATGAAGTGGAAAAATGTTCATGGTACATTGTTAAATGAAACAAGCTAGTTTCTCATAATCTTTATATTACCATAAAAAGAAACAAAAAATTTATACATTTTCTTAGTACAGATACTAAAATCAAATATCAACAGTGATTAATCTGGGTGCTGTAACTATAGGCCAGTTTCTATTTTAATCTTATGGCTTCTCTTTTAAAAAAAATCTATTGTGGGCATTACTCTTTTATAATGAAAATCACTTTTTAATCAAGCGATATTTTGATAATTTGTATACAAGAATGGGAGTGGATATCTTCTAATTGTAACTCTATGTGTAGACCAATACAATAGCATGGAAACAAAGGGAGGAGTTTCCCAAAGTCTAAAAGGGAATATTTTCTCTTTAACCTTTGGCATACAGGTTTATTGGTGCCAAAAAAGATTTGTTGATAAAGAAGGTGGACTTTTGACATCAATAGCTTTTTGGGCTTTTCCACCTCACCCCACTCTCCTTCTTTACTTTCATTGTTTATGCATCATTTGATTATCACTTCATCAAAATATTTGAGGATTCCAAACATATCTCATAGACTAATTGTAAAAGGAGGGTTAGCACTTGAGGAAATAATCTCAGACTAGCACCTACCACATTCATAGCTATGTACTAAGTCCTATGCATAAACAACGTTTGTTTTTCAGAGAACATAAGGGGAGAGAAATAATGGAAGCATATAGAAGGTCACTTAGCAATAACATTGTGTAAAAATAACGGCAAACATAGAAGAGGCATCGGGGGTAATAAATGATTTCTAGTGACCTAAATGATCATTGCTTATTTTAGAATATAGAGTTGTCTCACTGGAGTAGAGTGCTTTTATAAGAATTCATGATTTAAGAGGGATCTTAACCGCAAAATGCTGCCCAGGTTTTGAATAAAGGCAAGAGCCAAGGGTAGCCACAATGTAGTGGAAAGTGCACTAGACTGAGAGGCATAAAGTTAGAGTGCAGTCCTTATTCTGTTGCTTCCCAGAGGGATAAACACAATCAAATAAATGCCTTTTGAGGTTCAGTTTCCTTCTTTATAAAATGGGGAAATATCTGTACCTACCTCTTCAGTTTGTTGGAGAACAATGAATGAGAGGAAGAGACATAGGAAATGAATCTGCAAAAGTTGTTAGGGATCAAATCATATAGGTGAGAATGTATTGAGAATGTGGATTGCATTCAACCAAGAGAATGCTGTTCTTTGGTGGAATTTTACTGTCAATTTTTTATGGAAATGACTTCTGGCAGACTTGTCTTCATGATATTATTCACATTCAGTATTCAGTTGTTGAGTGCAGCTGTGGGCCAAGTACTGGATTAGGTGATGGTGACAAGGATCAGAGAAAAATTAGGCATTATTTCTATGTTTGAGTAGCCCCTGGTTTAGTGAATAAAGATAATTAAATTTAGGGTCTGTTCACAGTGCTATGCACATGTGCCAACTCTTTCCTCTGCTCTGGGACATGAAGAATGCTTCTCTTCCACTGAGTCTTGACACGTAAGTTATACTTAACCAGAGGGAAGAAGTGAAGAGTGATGTTCTCATCATAAGAGCAAAAGAGAGCATACTGTTTTGGAATCACATGGGCCATGAGAAAATACAAAGCACTAGGTGGAGCATGTGTAGCTTGAGTGACATCTGTGCTCCACTGTACTAATGGCAAGAAGTAGGTAAAGGAATTATTATTTTATTATTATTATTATTATCATTATTATTTGAGTGTAGATGTCTAAAAGCATAGATGCTTTTCAACAATTGCTAAGTGAAGAAGGGATTAGTTTAAATGCCAGTGTCAACGAAGGTGTAAGGGGTGATAGTTGCTGTAGTTGGCCAGGAACTTTGACTAAAAGTCTCGACACTATTATTTAGCACTTAGGTCAGGATGATTTACTCTTGAAAATCAACACTACAGAAATTCCTCCTCTGTGCCCATCAGTCTTCAAAGATCGCCTCCAACCTTAAACAGATAACATTATGTTGTACATGTTCTTTTATTTCTCTGCTTCTGATCTATGGAAAGAATTTTCCTTGAGGGCAGGGATACCTTTCATCTCTAATCCCACTGTAACACATAGGACTACAGGATGTGGATACAGAGGCACTTAAGAGACTTAAGAGTCTCTTTTCCCCTCAATAATATGCCAAGCTAGAATCATGTTTCCTTTCTGTCCCCTAGCACCTAACTCAGTATCTGACACATATTTTAAAATAAATATTTTTATTTTTATTTTATTTTTTTTTTGAGAGAGAGACAGAGAGACAGAGCGTGCGTGAGAGAGAGAGAGAGAGAGAGAGAGAAAGAGAATGTGAGTGAGGGAGGGGTGGAGAGACCTAGAGAGACAGAGAGAATCTTAAGCAGGCTCCAATTCAGCAGAGCCTGACTTGGGGCCTGATCCCATGACCCTGGGATCATGACCTGAGTCGAAATCAAGAGTAAGACACTCCACTAACTGAACCACCAGGGGCCCCTAGTACCAATAAATATGGGGGTGAAGAAGTGAATGAAAATACATAGCATCAGCATAGGTATTAAATGACAAGAAGTAATAAATATATTCACTGACTTGCCCATAGCTTCTGACGTGGTACAGGAAAGCAAAACATACATGAGGCAAAAAATACCCCAGGATGGTTTATGCACTATTTAATTAGATTAAATAAGCCTGATAGGTAAATACAAATAAGTGCCCAAAATATGTGACCAAAATGAACAGTCAAAGCAAATTTCCAGAAAGCTTTATGTTTTGGGTAAGGTATGTGACAGAAAGGGCTATTAACCAAGGGTGGAAAAATATGCCTCCAAGTTGTGGGGGAAATATTAGAAATGTGATTCAACTTGCTTAGCCGTACTGTCCAAGCTTAATATGAACATCACAGTGTTGATTTTTTTTTAATTCCTTCCATATGGGTAATATATCCCCACTCTTGCTCTTATTTGAACCTTCCTAAAGACTAAATTAAGAACAAGATATTATTCTGATTGCACAGAAGAGAAACCTGAAGCACCAAGAGGTTACATTGTCCTGGGTTTTGAGGAGTCCAGCTTATAACCTATCTTCTTTTTACTATATGGATCATCTCTTCACTCACAGGTCTTATTTTGGCCATGAGAAGACTCAACCCCAGGCTCATTGTCTTTTCCCTTTGTTCCTACATTCAGCTGTTCCACCTCATTCAGAAAGCTATAGATTATCTGACAGGAGACAACTACATTAAGGGTGGCTTATTAGTGGGCTTGACTATTAAAAATGTCATTTTTATGTATTTATCCTGGGTTTTGGGAAGACTCAGAGGAAATGCCTCCTCATCCCATCCTAAGGAATTCTCAGAGTCAGCACTTTAGGACTCACCATACACAATATTTTAGTGGAGAAGGTCCCCAGAGACCACTATCCAGAAGTTACTAAATGTTAGGACCATAGAGGCAGACTTTATGGATTTCTTTAAAAAGCTTCATTAACTTGACTAATTGGAAAGTGGAGATTTGCAGACTTGTCTGCTTTGAGAGTGAGAAGACAAAGTCAATAGGATGTGTGTGCAGGCCACATGGGACTGTGATAAGCCACTAATGATTCCTGGCAGGTGGACAGTATGTTTGCATTTAGTCCACTGTAAACAAGGGTGTTAACTGAAGCAGCAGCATGTAATGGGACAAGACACAGGTTTGGAGTCACTCTGGACTGGGCAACAATTCTGAGTCTACCAATAGTAAGCCTTGAGAATATAAAACAACTACTTACATTCTCTGAGTTTAATTTTTACTTTTGTAAAATAGGTGCATTCTACCTTTACATGGTCTTCGAGATAATTCATACTAATGGACTCTGGGTAGAGATAGTGGGGTGAAAACACACTTGCCTTTATTCCCTAAATGGAAATTAAATATGTCTTAAATTACACAAACCCACAGAGGAAAAGAGAAAAGGAGATAAAAGCAATAAAGCAATAAATTTTGAGAGCTGTGAAGTTGATAGACAACTGTTAGGTGAGTATATCCAAGGAAGCGGAATCCTAAACCAGTAATGAGAAAAACGAAAAGCCATTGCATATATAATGCATATAAAAAACCCTCTCAAAAAAAAAAAAGAGGCAGGGATTGGGGATAAAGGCAAAAATTTTTAAAAAGACTGATTGAAAATATGTGAGAGAAGCAATTAAATCTCCATATAATCTCTCCACTTTATCTTCCAACTATTAGAAGACTAAAGAGGGTGAAATGGGGATTTCTGGTATGAACTTATCAGCCGGGGTTGTCAGGGCAGTGCTACACCGAGAACAGAAAGGTCAAGTGTGTTTACACATGGAATGCTGAGAGCTACCACTCTCTTCCCTATCTTCCAGATAGTCTCCAGGCACAAGTGTGGAAATTCTCTCTCAGGAGAAACTGATTAACCCAAGAGGAAAAACATAAAGTAAACAAACCAGCCAATAACCCTAAAATTATCCCACAGTCTACAGGTCTCACATACTGGCTCAAGCTTCCAAATAGATTTTTAGTTTCCCCACTCTTAAATATAAGAAGATAACTAAAAGTTATAGGCAACAAAGAATAGAATGCCTCTAATATGAAATATAAATAACAAACCAACAAAGAAAAAGCAATTCTCAATAAACTAAAAGTATAAAAAGAAAACAAACAAAATCATTGACACCCTCAGGGGACTAGGAGAAAATACATAGTTTATTGAACAAGGATAGAATGCTATATTAAGGTATATTTAGAAAACAAAGAACTCTTAGTAATTATATGTAGTTTTTATATATATTTATATTAATAGTATATTATCATATATTCAATGTATAATTTTATGTGTTTTTTTTAAGTTTATTTATTTTTGAGAGAGAGATAGAGCATGAGTGGGAAAGGGGCAAAGACAGAGGGAGACAGAATCTGAAGCAAGCTCCAGCCTCTGAACTGTCAGCACAGAGCCTGATGCGGGACTCGAACTCATGAGCTGCGAGATCATGACCTGAGCCCAAGTTGGACACTCCAACGACTGAGCCACCCAGGTGCCCCTATAATTTTATGTTTCATAGAGTAACATATATATATATAATATCAGAAATCAAAATTCAATGAAATGCCTCAACTTTTTTTTTAATGTTTATTTTTGAGAGAGAGAGAGAGAGAGAGAGAGACCAAATGTGAGTGGGTTAGGGGCAGAGAGAGAGGGATGCACAGAATCTGAAGCAGACTCCAAGCTCTGAGGTGTCAACACAGAGCCCAACGTGGGGCTCAAACTCACAAGCTGTGAGATCATGACCTGAGCCAAAGTCGGACGCTCAACCGACTGAGCCACTTAGGTGCCCTTCAATGAAATGCTTCAAATATGAAGTTGAAGAAATATTGCTGAAGGGGAGCAAAAATGTAAAGAGAAGGGAAATAAGAGTGAAAATGCATGAAAATTAGAATCATGGGAGGTCTGTCTTCAAAATAATAAGAGTTTTAAAATGACCTCAGCCAAGAAAATAAAGATTCTTTTTTAGTGGAGGAGGAAATTTTTAATAGGATGCTTCAAGAAAATTTTGTGTCAGGAAAAATACTTGCTTCTTGTTTGGAAGCATTCACTACATGTCCTTCAAAAGAAATGAAAATAGATCCACACTGTACAATGGACATCTCATTGTTTCTCCCTCCTGCTCCAATCTACTTTATATAATGACTAAGATGCTTCAGTAGCCTCATAAGCCTTTCTGTTCTTTCTTGGCCATCTTTAGTCATATCTACATACAAACAACCAAAGCAACAATTTTTAATTTAATATTCCCCAAACTTCCTGTCATACTTAGAATGTATTCAAGGTTCAATTTCTGACTTATGAGACTCCCAATGATCAGATTCCTAATTAATTCTCCTATCTCCTTGACTTCCATACTCTACCTCCAGCTTCACTGGCTTCCTTGCTAATGCCTGGGGATACCAAACTTAGGACCTGCCACTGGCTTTTTTTTTTTTTTTGCCGGAATGACTTTTTCTTCTATATATTTATTTCTCTCTTACACATTTTTTTCCAAGTTTCTAGGCAATTCAGTCGCTTCAGACTTACACTGACCTCACAATCTATAGTTTTCTTCCATTACCCTCTTCCTTTTTTTTCTATTAATTTTCCTCAAAGCACTTACCATTAATTGAATAAATGAGTAAAGAAATGAGTTTTCTTTTTTATTCTCTTTGCTAGAAAATATAAGCCCTACACTGGAAAAAGGCATTATTTAGTTTATTGCTACAACTGATATCTAGAAATGCTCTTGGCAAAGAGCAGACATGTAACACATTTCTATTGGATTAAGTAAAGTTGTAGATGTTTTCCAGCCATTTTTATCTGTACCTAAAACTTTGTCTTCCCTAAATTCCATTTTTTTAACATGACCAAAGCAGAGGTTTTCTTTATTTTTAAAGCAGGCTCCTGTAGGAGAATGCAATGGAGTCTATCTAGATCCACCAAAAGTGAGGAGGAGAGCTAAATTAGCAGATGTTTCTGACAGGGGAATCTGGAGGATCCTGGTCTGAGGAGGCCTTCTGTTTCCATACAGGGCTCTAGGATAGTGGGGGGAATCTCAGAAGGAAACAGCTGTGGGGTGTTCCTGGAGGGCACTTAAATCCTGGGGGTTTGCTTTATTAAAAACCTCATCTTCAAACTTAGCTCAAAACGATTTGACTTCCTTGGGGCGCCTGCGTGGCTCAGTCGTTAAGCATCTGACTTTGGCTCAGGTCATGATCTCACGGTTCAAGAGTTCGAGTCCCACATAGGGTGAGCATACCACATCTGGTGAGCTTGAGCCCCACTTCAGTGAGCATGAGCCCCGCTTTTTCCCTCTGCCTCTCCTGGGATTCTCTCTCTCTTTGCCCCTCTCTCACTTGCACCCTCTCTATCTCTCTCAAAACAAAAAATGATTTGAGTTCCTTATCTTCTGGACACAGACAGCAAAAATGTTAGCAGTGGACAGTTTTCTGGAGAATATAGGATGCCAAGAACCTTCATTCATCCCTGCAGGGAGGAGAAGGAACTCTAGTTGTGTCTGTGGCTGAAATTGCTTCCAGCCCAGTAGGTTGAAGTTTTAAAAATAAAAATAATAATTAAATTTGACTGGGATATATTAAAAACTTGTGACTTTCTTATTCTCATCAGTGGAGCAAAGCTCATACTTTCTACCAGTGGAATATTTTCCCCATCTAATATAACAAAAATACAAATAATCTTATTACACTAGAAATTTTTGCTTCCACATTCAAAAATCGAAGCAGTGAGTGTACACTGAGTATGAATGGTGTAGATGCTATAAAGGCTATAATAAAACACAAGGCATAATCTCAATGGGAATAAAACCTTTCCACCTGAGAAGATACTGTATTTCCTCTATCCTAAGAAGTCATTGCATGTAAGCTGGACAGTCAGTTTAATAATAATTTTGCATTTGGAGAACACAAGTACTGTAACTATTTTAGTGGAACATACTAATTCTAACATGTATCCTTTCCTGAATTTTAGTTTGACAAACTGTGTCTTACAATGAAGTTGAAATATAAGAATTAAAAATATGAGGGAGGAGGGGCGCCTGGGTGGCGCAGTCGGTTAAGCGTCCGACTTCAGCCAGGTCACGATCTCGCGGTCCGTGAGTTCGAGCCCCGCGTCAGGCTCTGGGCTGATGGCTCAGAGTCTGGAGCCTGTTTCCGATTCTGTGTCTCCCTCTCTCTCTGTCCCTCGCCCGTTCATGCTCTGTCTCTCTCTGTCCCAAAAATAAATAAATGTTGAAAAAAAAAATTTAAAAAAAAAATATGAGGGAGGGAATGGTAAGACCCATATGAGTGAATAGATAATATGTGATTTATGAGATGAAAAACAGTACCAGTGAGGAAAGTCTATGTATTCTAGGATGAATGAAGAGACCACTCTGAAGCCAGAGGCATGCCCTCTATGACGATACGGATTACCTGTGGCTGTGACCTGAGAGGTAGAGCGCCCACAACATTCAGGCCTTATTTCCCCACGTGTGGATATAAGAATTTGGTTTTCCTGCAGCTCTTCCTTTAAATTAGGAGATCACAAACAGGCCTGAATCAACAGACAGAAGTACTTTCTTTGGTACCCTGAGTATTTTTGAAATAATAGTCTTAGTTGCTAACCTTTAAGAAAGATCATGATATTGCACATAAAAATTAGATCTGACTTCTGGCAATATCAGGTCTTCACTGTCCCCTGGCAATAGTCAGTGAATGTGGGTAATTTAGCCACTTCAGACTGGGCACGTGAGATCTGGTTAGCCAAGGTCACATACCCCTTTCTTCTCTCATTTAGGTTTCCAGCTTGGTTCCTGTAGGTATGCTTATTTGCCCCTAATGTCTAAATGAAGGCTTCCTTATGCTTTTCCTGGGCTTGGGTGTGGGTGCTATCTACCCATGTTGTCTTGCTTGCTCTAGTACTTACTGTGCCTCTTTGGTCAAGTTACTGAACTTCCCTTTGCCTTGATCTCCTCTTCTATAAAATAGAATTGTAAATAGTACCTACCTCATAGGGTCATATGTAGATTAAATTATTTTATTTCTGGCAAAGTATTTGGAACTGTTCCTGGCAAATAGTAAGTTATGAATTCTACTATCATCATGATCATTATCATTTTTCAAGATCTAGTTAGAGTGTGGCCTTCTAACCAAAATCTTTCCAGACCATCTTTACCCCAACGTTGTTTATCCTCTTTTGCCCAGCAGTATAAGCAAGAGAAATCTTTCCAAGCCCTGGAAATCTTGTATTAAAAATATTAGCATATGCCTCACTCCTCTATGAAATCACAATCTCATTGGTGACAAGGGTTATGTTTGTTTTTTGTGGGGTTTTTTGTTTGTTTTTTTGTTTGTTTGTTTTTTTGAGACAGAGACAGAATGAGTGGGGGAGGGACAGAGAGAAAGAGAAACACAGAATCCGAAGCAGGCTCCAGGCTCTGAGCTGTCAGCATACATCCCAATGCGGGGCTCAAACTTGTCAACCGTGAGATCATGACCTGAGCCGAAGTTGGAGGCTCAATCAACTGAGCCACCCAGGTACCCAACAAGGGTTATGTTTTATTCATCTATGCATTAATGGAATCTGACACAATACATAGTGTTACACAGTAGAAAATACATTCTTAATAGATTTGTTTATGCAATTACTTTTGGCCTTTGTTGTTGAACACTACACATATTAGGGCATGTGCTATGTGCCTTGAGACCACATGGCAGAAGACAAAATTGCATCACTATGTACTATATTATCTGTGTTAGCAGCAATACATTTATTATCTTCATGCTCTTCTATTATTTTTATCTCTCAATGATGTATATATTTTTCAGGGCAAAAATTAAATCTGAGTTATGCTTTTCAAACTTTAAATTTGTTTTCAATGGATTCTGCAAATTTGTCATTATATCCACAGACTATATCACAGTGTCTGGCATATTTAAGGCACCTTCTAAAAGTTTTCTAAGGCATGAGTAACTGAATAAATAAATGTATGAATGAATGTAATTCTCTAGCAAGAGACTGACTCCTGTTAATGACAACATGGATTCAAGTCTTTATTAAAGAGCCCTGAAGCAGTTCTTAAATCTCCTGTCTCCTTCCTATAACCCTATCTACAGGTCACTGCTTTTTCAAACCTGCAGATGAACTGGTAGTGCTTCCCTCACTCTATTAGACACTCATAGGTAACTGGGGGGAAGCAGAAATGAGCTTGGAAAACATTTAAAGTAACTTCTGGACAGGGGATGGACACATAGTTCAAAATGACTTTCATCTACAATGACAGGACCATGTGTTGAACTAGAACATAGTGATAGTTCTTATTGAATGTGAAAAGGAAGTAACCATTTACTTCCTTATGATGATGTAAAAATGACAGACACTTTACAAATGGTGGTAAAGAGGCGGGTATTAAAAATAGATTTAGACCCTTAATCAGGGAGGCTTCTATAGACTCAATACGTTTTATAGAAAATAATACCTTGCATTTTGAATGTAGTTAGCAGTTACTCATACATGTGCATCAATTTGATGCTCACATCAACCTTGGGAGGTGGGCTTGTATTAACCTTAAATTTTCTGATGATGTAACTGAGGTTTAGGATTTTAAATCTGAAAGGTTAAAACAGATTAGAAAAAAAAAATCTGTGGAAAATGTGTATGTACGTCAGATTAAATAAGGTTGACCAACTACCTTTTCACCAGTTGCCCTCATATTAATGCCAAATATTTCATGTCTTGTATTTATAAGGTAGAATATTCTAGATATAAATTTCAAAGATTCAGGCCTTCCCAACTATATCTAATTCCTATAATCATAACTTTAAAATTCTCTGACATGTACTGCAAGGTGTAATTTCAAGTTCTCAGATTCTCGCTCTGGCTTTTCATATGAAGGCTGTGGGATAACCTTCCAAAGCAGCTCTGCCATTAACATTTACGTTAACCTTCATCAGTTTTTCTGTCAAAGACAGTTTGCTTTTCATTTCACCTACATCTGTCTTGATCTGCATAACCTTTATTGGTACTTAGTTTATAACCTTTGGGGATTCATTTTTTTGAAGATATTAGTTTATTGCAACGTTGGAGAAACAAAGAAATACCTTCAACAGGGATGTCTGCCACATGGGCATGGAGAGGACAAATCATCACTTGTCTCTTAAAGGTTGGTGGCTACTTACATCACCACAATCAGAGCACCATTCCTGTATTTCAGTATGCCCTATGGTGTAATATGGCACTCATGCCTCTTTCTCTCCAGGATTTCTAATGAAAAATGTTTAACATACTGAAAAGTTGAAATAGTTTTACAAAGAACCCCCATATAACCATCATCTAGATTCTGTAAATAATGTTTTACTATACTTGCTTTATTAAGTGTCTAGCCATCCCTGTGTCTCCCATCGTCCATAGCCTTTTTAAAATTTCTTTTAGATTTCAAAATAAAATTGCAGACAGCCATACATGCCCCCTCAACTGCTTCACTATACATACCAACAAGAACTCAACATTTATGATTTTTTTATCTTTTGAATTAAATCTTACATATAAGGAAATTAATCTTATGAACGCATTCCATGTGGGGCATCTCAATGGCTCAGTCAGTTAAGTGTCTGACTTTGACTCAGGTCATGATGTCACGGTTCACGAGTTTGAGCCCCATGTCAGGCTCTGCGCTGACAGCTCAGAGCCTGGATCCTGCTTTGGATTCTGTGTCTCCCTCTCTCTCTGCCCCTCCGCTGCTCATGCTCTGCCTCTCTCTCTCTTTCAAAAATAAAATAAACGTTAAAAAAAAAATGCAGTCAGTGAGTGTGACATGCATATTCCTGTATAACCCAGTGCTTTATCAAGAAATAGAATATTGGGGTGCCTGAGTGGCTCGATTAGTTAAGCTTCTGACTCTTGATTTTGGCTCGGGTCACGAACTTGTGAGTTCAAGCCCTGCACCAGGCTCCATGCTGACAGTGTGGAACCTGCTTGGGATCCTCTCTCCCTCTCTCTCTGCCTCTTCCCCACTCATGTGCATGTGTTGCTCTCTCTCTCTCTCTCTCTCTCTCAAGAAAAGAAAAGAAAAGAAAAGAAAATAGGATATCATGGTCTTTCCCAAAAGCCCTTCCCTACCCAACCAGATATAACCACAGATCTAATTTCTCCCATTTTTTTGTTTGCCTTTCTAGCATTTCATAGCAGTGTGGATTCTTTTACATAACACACTTTTTTATTCTCAGCATAATGTTCTTAAGATTTATTCATATCATTTCCATTGTATTGTTTAACAAAATTCAAATGTTTTACCAGTACTTTCTAAATCAAGAATGTACTCTGGCCCAGCCTAACCCTGAGGTGTCCGCTCTGTCCCTATCCCAACTGACCTCACCATGCTTCAGCCTCGTTGTCTTCTTTTCTCAAAAAAAAAAAAAATTTTTTTATTGAAGTATAACTACCCACTAAATTAGTTTTAGGCATACAATATTGTGATTCAGCAATTCTATAAGTCACTCAGTGCTCATCAAGTTAAGTGTACTTTTAATCCTCTTTATCTAGTTCCCCCATTCCCCCACCCATACATTGTCTTCTAATGCCCCTGGAAATGCAAACTCCTTCCCTCAGATTGCTTTTGCTTGCACTTGTTTCCTCCTCCTGGAGCATGGTTCTACATATGTCAACTTCCTCAGCCTTTAGGTCTTTACTCATCTGTCATTTCAGAGGCCTCTTTTCTTTCCAACCACCTCATCTGAAGTAGTCCCCTTGTCCCACATTATTTGCTGTCATAGCATTTGTTATTAGCTCTTATCCCAAGCTCCAATTATCTTGCTTGTTGGCTTTTTTAAATCTTTTGTCTCCCCTATAAAAATACAAGATTTAATGGTCTAATGCCTATGTCTTTTCTGTTCATCTTTATATCTTCAGAATAAGCACAATTAGGGGCATGTGGTAAGTATTTTAACAGAATTTGTTGTGAAATATATTTAACTTAGGGGTTTTGTTCCCAAGCAATATACCTTGACAATATTAACACCCCTTGAACCTAGTTTTCTACAGAACAAAATTTAGTTTGGGTTATTCCTAAAATGCAATCTCTCCATGGAAGAGATAATTCCTTAAACATTCTCAGTCATTTAGGTTTAGTGGGAATGACTTCATAATTTTATTCCTAAAGATATGTTTTGATAAATAATAATATTTACTATCTTTGGCCTGTTGGTCTTCCGGAAGCACTTTGATGTACAGTGTCTTATTTGGTTCTGAAGCTTGGAGAGTTACATGTTATTATTAGAGACATTTTGCAGAAGAGAGACAGCAAACGAGTCAGAAAAGGGAATTACTTATCTGAAATTACACATGTGGTTACAGGTGCAGCCATGATTCCCATTTTAGGTTTTAGGTTCCTTTCCACTGCTTTGTGCAGAAACACATTGGGACCCTCAGGAAAAGAGTGAATAAATCCACAAATTGCAAAGAGTGGGGGATAAGTTTTGCAAATACCAGCTTGCTCAATCTATTCAATAATCCTGTTTGAGAACCACTGCTGTCCCCACTATATTTTTTCCAGCTTTATTGGGGGTACCGTTGACATTTAAAAATTATATATATGTAAGGTATACAGTATGATGTTTTGATGTTCATATACACTGTGAAATGGTCACCACAATTAGACTAATTAATATATCCATCTCCTTACAGAGTTAACCTTTTTTGGTGGTGGTGACAGTGGTGAGAAGAGTTAAAATCTTGTCTCTTAGCAAATGTCAAAGATACAATAGAGTATTATTAACTGTAGTCACCACACTATCCATTAGTTTTCCAGAATTCCTTCATTCTGAATTACTGAAATGTTGCACACTTTGTCCAACATCTCCCCATTTTCCCCACCCTTCAGCCCCATTCTATTCTCTGCTTTATGTGTTTAACTTTTTCAGATTTCACATACAGGTAAGATTATGCAGTATTTATTTTTCTACATCTGAATTATTTCAATTAGTAATCACCTTCAGGTTTATCCATGGCATATAAATGGCAGAATTTCTTTCTTTTTATGGCTTAATGATATTCATGTGTGTGTGTGTGTGTGTGTGTGTGTGTGTGTGTGTTGTATTTTCTTTATCCGTTCTTGTGTTGATGGGAAACAGATTGTTTGTATATTTTGGCCATTATGAATAATGTTGCAATGAACAGATGGGAGAACATATATCTCTTTGAGAAACTGATTTTATTTCATTTGGATATATATTCGGAGGTGGGATTGCTGGATTACTTATAGTTCTATTTTTAATTTTTTGAGGAACCTCCATACTGTTTTCCATAATGGCTGTACTGAGTTACACTCACACCAATAGTGTACAAGAGTTCCCTTTTCTTTACATCCTTACTAATACTTGTTTTACTTTACCTTTTTCATAATAGCCATTTTAACAGGTGTGAAATACTAACTCATTGTGGTTTTGTTTTGCATTTCTCTACTAGTGATGGTTAACATCTTTTCATATACCTGTTGGCCATTCATGTCATTTTTTGAGAAATGTCCATTCAGGTCCTTTGCCCACTTTTTAGTCAGCTTGTTTTTTTTTTCTTTTGAGTATCCGAGTTTGTTATATATTTTGGGTATTAACTTCTTGTCAGATATATGGTTTGCAAATATTTTCTTCCATTTAATAGTCTCTTCACTCTGATGATTATTTCCATTGTTGTGTAGACCTGTACCACACACCACACACATCCATGGCAAACTCTGTAGTGTTATAAACTGACCATAAAAAATAAGCTTGTGTAGTGTACTTTCCATGAGTAAAGCCATACACACTCAGATGTGTGAATCAGCATCACAGAGTGAAAGAAATCCTCCAAGAATTACCAGGGACTGTATTTGATCTTGAGAATTCAAAGATGAAAAACAGACAGTTCCTGTCCTTTTTAAAATTACATCTAAAAATGAGACAGACAAAAACATATATAAATTATGCCTTATGAAAGATACAGAGTACATGTGTATAAGAGACGTCTAATTTACATTAGTGGGTCAGAGGTTCTCTGCCTTAAGGCAACATTAAAGTTCAAATATAAAGACTCTACAAGTTAGCCAGATGAAAGGTGGTGGAAAAGTGTTCTAGGCAAAGAAAATCATGTAAACAAAGGCCCTAAGAGGATAGGGCCTGAAGTTTTCAAATAACCGAATTGCCTAGTCTAGGCCTAGAATATAGAAGAGTCAGACATGTAGAGAAGGACTGGATTATGCACGGTCATTCCAAGTCAGTGAGTTACGAATTTTTCCTACCTGTAGCAGAAAACCACTGAAGAGAGGTGGACAGTAGAATTATAGTAACGACTGTGGGTTCTGAACTTCACCACTTTACTTAACCTTTCTAAGGTTTCATTTCCTCGTTTGTAAAATGGGAGTGATACCTGTGTTTATTTCATTGCATTATTGAAAGCAATAACAAAAGCAATACATAAAATAATACAGGAAATCTTTATAGATTTATGCTTACCACATTATCATCATAGTTATTTTGGCTATTTTATAATAATATCATGTTCTTTTATATTTATTGAAGATTGTAACATTGATTATGATTGATAAAAGAGCTAAATAAAAAAGAAGAAGCAAGTACAGTTCTGGTTTTCTGGCATGAAAATCAGCTGGATAGACAGGTGTTAGGTCTAGCATAGATATACTTGGGAAGTCAGACAGGGGACCTGGAATGGAGATCTAACTTTGAGAATCACTGAAATATAGATGACATTTAAAATGCAGATGAGATTTTCTGGGGAGGGAATGTTCAATAAGAAAAAAGTAGGACCAGCACTGAAACACAGAACAACCCCAAACGACACATCAACTTGGAGACGAAGAGATATTAAGAACACTGAGCTTAGAGATAGATGGGAAAAGACCAGGACAATGAAGCCATGGGAAGAGAATGATCCAAGGAGATAAGAAGGGTCAGCTGTCCTAAATGCTTTCAGATAAGTTCTGAAAAAAAGTCTGCTGGATTCAGCACAACGTGATTATTGGTAACATTGGTGAGAATAATTTTTTTAAGTTTATTCATTTTGAGAGAAGTAGAGCGTGAGTGGGTGATGGGCAGAGAGAGAGGGAGATACAGAATCCGAAGCAGGCTCCAGGCTCTGAGCTTTCAGCACAGAGCCCACGTGGGGCTCAAACTCATGAAACTATGAGATCATGACCTGAGCTGAATTCAACAGTTGGATGCTTAACCAACTGAGCCACCCAGGCACCCCTAGAATAATTTTTTAAAAGTGGTAAGAGTAGGAAAAGATTGGAGGAGCAAAGAGTGAAAGAGAGGAGCAGAGGAGGCAGCAGATCCAGAAACAGGGTTTGAGAATCTTGGCTGTGGAGAAGATTAAAGAATAGGGTAGTTGTTGAAGGTTCTGAGTTGAAGAGAAAGTTTTAATAAAAAGGCAAATAGTGAAGTATTTGAAATATTTTGTTAGAGGATCGCTGGGTGGCTCAGTCAACTTTAAGCGTCCAACTTCGGCTCAGGTCATGATTTCGTGGTCCGTGAGTTCAAGCCCTGTGACGGGCTCTGTGCTGACATCTCAGATCCTGGAACCTGCTTCTGATTCTGTGTCTCCCTCTGTCCCTGCCCCTCACCCACTCACTCGCTGTCTCTGTCTCTGTCTCTCTCTCAAAAAATAAACTTAAAAAAAATTTAAACATTTTATTAGATAATTTTCAAACTACAAGCTTAATATGCACCTACTTATAACAAATAAAGCAACACAACAAAAGATTAAAAAGGCAAAGTTCATCGTCCCCCTCTTATTTGCTCTCATTCCTCACTCAACCACACAGATCTCCAAACCAACTTTAACAGGATGGTGCACCTGTGTTTCTTCACTCATAAAGACATATGCAAACACATATACTCATATAAAGAACATACTAGGAATTGTTTTGTTTTTACCTAAATGGAATCATACCGTATACATTTGTTTCCATTTTCTTTCAACAGCATCACCTCTACAGATAAAAGTAAAACTCTTTTCTCTAATTTTTTATACTGATGTATAAACATATATTTCATTTTGTATGTAGACAATCATATCTCACATTTAGTTTTTCTTTTATATGCATTTTTTTTAAATTTTTGTTGTTGCCTCTTCCTTCCCACACCTCTGGTCTGTCACTCCTAGCCTTTGTAGATTTGTTTATAATTGAGTGCTCATTATTTCACAGACTTGTTCATTCTCAGATAATCTCTTCTACCTTTTGTTTATTGTAACATGTTCATCTCATTTCTGTAAGATGACTTATATACATTCAAATAATAAAGCATAAAGACCTTAGTAACACATTTTCTTTTTCTTAAGAATTACCCATCCTTAGGTGACTAAAACAGAAATAAAAAACAAAGAAGTCCATATACCTTTAATAAATAAATATATGGAGTTCAAAAATTATAATCCAAGTTAGTATTCCTGGAAATCTATCTGAAGATCTTGGAAATGCTTTACAGTTGCTAATTAAGCCTCTCCATGCCAGCCAGTTTAACTAAGGAATATATAGTAACCTCACAGAGGGACCATTTCATCCAACTCAAGTGTTCTCCCCTGGAGTAGAATAAAATAACTGTGTGATAACCCAAAGTAACACTGAACTGCATCTTAAGATGGAAAATGAATGGTTTTATTAGAGCCAAATGAATCTGCCAAGGGAGTTTATACAGAATGTGTTTTAGATTTAGAATTTGCATGGCATGCTAGTTTTTATCGCTATTAATATGCTATTATGAAGTTGGATGCTTGGTGTTTTAAAGTGCCTCCTGATCGTAAATTAGTCAACACATAAAATGCTTTTGAAGTAGCATCCCAATTTTCCAGTTGAGATCTCTGCATCCCAAGGTGATTAAATGACTCTCATCAGGTGTTTCAATTTCTGTACTTCACTCCTTTGCAACTTTCTTCATAAAGGAACATGCTTTGCAGTATCTACTTTATTCCACATCCAGAATTAAACAGGTTCTTGCACATGTGATCACATTTATGTCACATCATTATGTGAAGTAGGCATGATTTGCCTCCAGTTTGAAGGCAAGGAGACTAAGGTTTATATGATTTGCAAAAGAAGGTCAACAGCTGCTAAGCCGGCAAAGCTACAATTGTGAACACCAGTCTTTGGGATGCCAACACCTGAAACTTTTCTTCCAGGCCACACTGCGTTCTTCACACCCACGTATGTGAGATAATCCATGAACTTGGTTTGGTGTGCATGGGTAATGTTTCCATATTGGTGATGACATTTAAACACAGTTGATTTTTTTAAGTTTACTTATTTCTTTTGAGAGAAACAGAGACAGCAAGAGTAGGGGAGGGAGGGGTGGTGGAGAGGGGTGTGTGTGTGTGAGAGAGAGAGAGAGAGAGAGAGAGAGAGAGAGAGATTCCCAAGCAGGCTCCATGTTGCCAGCACAGAGCCCAATGTGGGGCTCAAACCCACAAAACTGTGAGATCACGACCTGAACCAAAACCAGGAGTCAGATACTTAACCCACTGAGCCACCCAGGTGCCCCTAAACACATTTTAAATATTAGGCCCTGGACATACATTACACATTATACTGAGGCAAGGAAATATTCCACCTACTGGAAGACATAGCAAGTCACATTTGACAGGTTGTGTGGATAATCCTGTTACAGGCGAGAGAGTGCATAATGGTGAACTATGTAATCTACCATATTTCCAAACATAAAGCTAAATCTCAGCATTTCTGGCTGAATTGCCAAAACTCTGTAATCTGGACATGTCCTGTCAGCTCAACCATAGTTATCACCACCATCTGAAATAATCCATTTGCTTAGCCCACACCACATTGTTATCTCCTGCTCGTTACCCATCCTCTTTCCTCCACCTGGGATATTTTCTTTCTTTCTTTCTTACATTAAATACATTTCACTTAACCTTTCTTAACTTCCTATTCCGTTACATTGCAACATATGACTGAGCTTTGGAAGTGGAATATGGGAGAAAGTGATTTTTCTACATAGAGGCCAAACAATAAAATACCCTGTATGATCCCATGTTAAAAATGGCAAAGTCATGAGACAGAAAGAATCTGGATCCCTGAGCACCACTTGAATGAATGCTGTCAGACTAAGTAGCTTGACCAAATCAAACCAGAAATGTATCGAGAGAATCCTGGGAAGATGGTGGCCTAGGAGGACACTGGGCTCACCGCGCATCCTGCTGATCACTTAGATTCCACCTACACCTGCTTAAATAACCCAGAAAACCGCCATAAGATTAGCAGAACGGAGTCTCCAGAGCCAAGCGCAGACGAGAGGCCCACGGAAGAGGGTAGGAAGGGCGGCGAGGCGGTGCGCGCTCCACGGACTGGCGGGAGGGAGCCAGGGAGGAGGGGCAGCCCGCCGGCAAAGCAGAGACCCCAAGTCTAGTTTGCAAAAGCGGAGGGGCCGGACTGAGTGTGTTCAGACAGCAAGCGGGACTTAACATCTGGAAGGTTATAAGTTAACAACTCTGCTCCGAGAACAGAAGGGTTGGAAGAAATGGGAGGGAGAGTTGCTGAGCCCTGGACAACAGAGCTCAGCTTGGCAGGGAACAAAGGCGATCCCCAGCGCCATCTCCCTCGCCCATCCCCCAGCCAAAATCCCAAAGGGAACCAGTTCCTGCCAGGGAACTTGCTTGCACTGCACAAACACCCAATGCTGTGCTTCTGCAGATCCAACCCTCCAGCAGGCCTGACTCCCTCCTGGTGCCACAGGGCCCCTCCCGAAGCGGATCTCCGAAGGATAAGCAAGCTGAGCCTGCCCCTCCCGCCCCTGTGCACCTTGCCAATCCACCCCAGCTAATACGCCAGATCCCCAGCACCACAAGCCTGGCACAATGTGCAAGTAGCCCAGACGGGCCACACCACCCCACAGTGAATCCCACCCCTAGGAGAGGGGAAGAGAAGGCACACACCAGTCTGACTATGGCCCCAGTTGTGACTGGGGGCAGACATCAGGTCAGACTGCGGCCCCGCCCACCAATGCAAGTTATTCAAGACAGCACAGGGAAGTGCCCTGTAGTCCCACACCACTCCAGGGACTATCCAAAGTGACGAAACAGAAGAATTCTCCTCAAAAAAACGTCCAGGAAATAACAACAGCTAAGGAACTGATCAAAAACGATTTAAACAATATAACAGAAAGTGCATTTAAAATAATAGTCATAAAATTAATCGCTGGGCTTGAAAACAGTATAAAGGACAGCAGAGAATCTCCTGCTACAGAGATCAAGGAACTAAGGAACAGCCAGGAGGAGCTAAAAAATAAAATGGAGACAACCACAGCTCGGATTGAAGAGATAGAGGAGAGAATAGGTGAACTAGAAGATAAAATTATGGGAAAAGAAGGAGCTGAGAAAAAGAGAGATAAAAAAATCCAGGAGTATGAGGGGAAAATTAGAGAACTAAGTGATGCACTAAAGAGAAATAATCTACGCATAATTGGTATTCCAGAGGAGGAAGAGAGAGGGAAAGGTGCTGAAGGTGTACTTGAAGAAATAATAGCTGAGAACTTCCCTGATCTGGGGAAGGAAAAAGGCATTGAAATCCAAAGACACAGAGAACTCCCTTTAGATGTAACTTGAATCGATCTTCTGCATTACATATCATAGTATGTAAATACATACTATGCCATACATAGTATGGCAAAATACAAGGATAAAGAGAAAATTCTGAAAGCAGCTAGAGATAAACGTGCTCTAACATAAAAAGGGAGACCTATAAGACTCGTGACCCATCTCTCTACTGAAACTTGGCAGGCCAGAAAGGAATGGCAGGAGATCTTCAATGTGATGAACAGAAAAATATGCAGCCGAGAATCCTTTATCCAGCAAGTCTGTCGTTTAGCATAGAAGGAGAGATAAAGGTCTTCCCAAACAAACAAAAACTGAAGGAATTCGTCACCACTAAACCAGCCCTACAAGAGATCCTAAGGGGAATCCTGTGAGACAAAGTACCAGAGACATCGATACAAGCATGAAACCTACAGACATCACAATTACTCTAACCCATATCTTTCTATAATAACACTGACTATAAATGGACTAAATGCGCCAACCAAAAGACATAGCGTATCAGAATGGATAAAAAAAACAAGACCCATCTATTTGCTATCTACAAGAGACTCATTTTAGACCTGAGGACACCTTCAGATTGAGAGTGAGGGGATGGAGAACTATTTATCATGCCACTGGAAGTCAAAAGAAAGCTGGAGTAACCATACTTATATCAGACAAACTGGACTTTAAATTAAAGGCTGTAACAAGAGATGAAGAAGGGCATTATATAATAATCTATCCATCAGGGTCTATCCATCAGGAAGAGCTAACAATTATAAATGTCTATGCACCGAATACAGGAGCCCCCAAATATATAAAACAATTACTAACAAACATAAGCAACCTTATTGATAAGAATGTGGTAATTGCAGGGACTTTAACACTCCACTTACAGAAATGGATAGATCATCTAGACACATGTTCAATAAAGAAACAAGGGCCCTAAATAATACACTGGATCAGATAGACTTGACAGATATATTTAGAACTCTGCATCCCAAAGCAACAGAATATACTTTCTTCTCGAGTGCACATGGAACATTCTCCAAGATAGATCACATACTGGGTCACAAAACAGCCCTTCATAAGTATACAAGAATTGAAATCATACCATGCATACTTTCAGACCATAATGCTATGAAGCTTGAAATCAACCACAGGAAAAAGTCTGGAAAACCTCCAAAAGCATGGAGGTTAAAGAACACCCTACTAAAGAATGAATGGGTCAACCAGGCAATTAGAGAAGAAATTAAAAAATATATGGAAACAAACGAAAATGAAAATACAACAATCCAAACGCTTTGGGACGCGGCGAAGGCAGTCCTGAGAGGAAAATACATTGCCATCCAGGCCTATCTTCAAGAAACAAGAAAAATCCCAAATACAAAATCTGACAGCACACCAAAAGGAAATAGAAGCAGAATAGCAAAGACAGCCTAAACCCAGCAGAAGAAGAGAAATAATAAAGAGCAGAGCATAAATAAACAATATAGAATCTAAAAAAACTGTAGAGCAGATCAAGGAAACCAAGAGTTGGTTTTTTGAAAATATAAACAAAATTGATAAACCTCTAGCCAGGCTTCTCAAAAAGAAAAGGGAGATGACTCAAATAGATAAAATCATGAATGAAAATGGAATTATTACAACCAATCCCTCAGAGATACAAGCAATTATCAGGGAATACTATGAAAAATTATATGCCAACAAACTGGACAACCTGGAAGAAATAGACAAATTCCTAAATACCTACATGCTTCCAAAACTCAATCAGGAGGAAATAGAAAGCTTGAACAGACCCATGACCAGCAAAGAAATTGAATCAGTCATCAAAAATCTCCCAACAAATAAGAGTCCAGGACCAGATGGGTTCCCAGGGGAGTTCTACCAGACGTTTAACACAGAGATAATACCTATCCTTCTCAAGGTATTCCAAAAAATAGAAAGGGAAGGAAAACTTCCAGACTCATTCTATGAAGCCAGTATTACTTTGATTCCTAAACCAGACAAAGACCCAGTAAAAAAAAGAGAACTACAGGCCAATATCCCTGATGAATATGGATGCAAAAATTCTCAATAAGATACTAGCAAATCAAATTCAACAGCATATAAAAAGAATTATTCACCATGATCAAGTGGAATTCATTCCTGGGATGCAGGGCTGGTTCAACATTTGCAAATCAATCAACGTGATACATCACATTAATAAAAGGAAAGATAAGAACTATATGATCCTGTCAATCGATGCAGAAAAGGCCTTTGACAAAATTCAGCATCCTTTCTTAATAAAAACCCTCGAGAAAGTCGGGATAGAAGGAACATATTTAAACATCGTAAAAGCCATTCATGAAAAGCCCACAGCTAACATCATCCTCAATGGGGGAAAACTGAGAGCTTTTTCCCTGAGATCAGGAACACGACAGGGATGTCCACTCTCACCGCTGTTGTTTAACATAGTGTTGGAAGCTCTAGTATCAGCAATCAGGCAACAAAAGGAAATCAAAGGCATCAAAATTGGCAAAGATGAAGTTAAGCTTTCACTTTTTGCAGATGACATGATATTATACATGGAAAATCCTATAGACTCCACCAAAAGTCTGCTAGAACTGATACATGAATTCAGCAAAGTTGCAGGATACAAAAACAATGTACAGAAATCAGTTGCATTCTTATACACTAATAATGAAGCAACAGAAAGACAAATAAAGAAACTGATCCCATTCACAATTGCACCAAGAAGCATAACATACCTAGGAATAAATCTAACCAAAGATGTACAAGATCTCTATGCTGAAAATATAGGAAGCTTATGAAGGAAATTGAAGAAGATATAAAGAAATGGAAAAAACATTCCGTGCTCATGGATTGGAAGAATAAATATTGTCAAAATGTCAATACTACCCAAAGCTATCTACACATTCAATGCCATCCCAATCAAAATTGCACCAGCATTCTTCTCGAAACTAGAACAAGCCATCCTAAAATTCATATGGAACCACAAAAGGCCCCGAATAGCCAAAGGAGTTTTGAAGAAGAAGACCAAAGCGGGAGGCATCACAATCCCAGACTTTAGCCTCTACTACAAAGCTGTCATCATCAACACAGCATGGTATTGGCACAAAAACAGACACATAGACCAATGGAATAGAATAGAAACCCCAGAACTAGACCCACAAACGTATGGCCAAGTAATCTTTGACAAAGCAGGAAAGAACATCCAATGGAAAAAAGACAGTCTCTTTAACAAATGGTGCTAGGAGAACTGGACAGCAACATGCAGAAGGTTGAAACGAGACCACTTTCTCACACCATTCACAAAAATAAACTCAAAATGGATAAAGGACCTGAATGTGAGACAGGAAACCATCAAAACCCTAGAGGAGAAAGCAGGAAAAGACCTCTCTGACCTCAGCTGTAGCAATTTCTTACTTGACACATCCCCAAAGGCAAGGGAATTAAAAGCAAAAATGAACTACTGGGACCTTATGAAGATAAAAAGCTTCTGCACAGCAAAGGAAACAACCAACAAAACTAAAAGGCAACCAACAGAATGGGAAAAGATATTTGCAAATGCCATATCGGACAAAGGGCTAGTATCCAAAATCTATAAAGAGCTCACCAAAGTCCACACCCGGAAAACAACCCAGTGAAGAAATGGGCAGAAAATATGAATAGACATTTCTCTAAAGAAGACATCCAGATGGCCAACAGACAGATGAAAAGATGCTCAATGTCGCTCCTCATCAGGGAAATACAAATCAAAACCACACTCAGATACCACCTCACGCCAGCCAGAGTTGCCAAAATGAACAAATCAGGAGACTATAGATGCTGGAGAGGATGTGGAGAAACGGGAACCCTCTTGCACTGTTGGTGGGAATGCAAATTGGTGCAGCTGCTCTGGAAAACAGTGTGTAGTTTCCTCAAAAAATTAAAAATAGACCTACCCTATGACCCAGCAATAGCACTGCTAAGAATTTACCAAAGGGATACAGGAGTACTGATGCATAGGGGCACTTGTACCCCAATGTTTATAGCAGCACTCTCAACAATAGCCAAATTATGGAAAGAGCCTAAATGTCCGTCACCTGATGAATGGATAAAGAAATTATGGTTTATATACACAATGGAGTACTACATGGCAATGAGAAAGAATGAAATATGGCCCTTTGTAGCAACATGGATGGAAGTGGAGAGTGTGATGCTAAGTGAAATAAGCCATACAGAGAAAGACAGATACCATATGTTTTCACTCTTATGTGGATCCTGAGAAACTTAACAGAAACCCATGGGGAGGGGAAGGAAAAAAAAAAAAAGGAAGTTAGAGTGGGAGAGAGCCAAAGCATAAGAGACTTAAAAACTGAGAACAAACTGAGGGTTGATGGGGGGTGGGAGGGAGGGGAGGCTGGGTGATGGGTATTGAGGAGGGCACCTTTTGGGATGAGCACTGGGTGTTTTATGGAAACCAATTTGACAATAAATTTCATATATTGAAAAAATAAATAAAAATAAATTACTTGAAAAAAAAAACCAGAAATGTATCACACCACACACACACACACACACACACACACAATTGGAAAAACTAAAAAACCAATAGAGAATATAAACATTAAATCCTACAATGTAATTTATTAAACTTCAAGAACACAGAAAAATATCAAAGGAAGGGGAAATAAACAGAAATACTATAGCCTAATACCCAAACATACTAATAATTAGATTGAATTACATGGCAGTGGTCATCATGCTAGATTAAAAAATCAGGACTTTATTATACGCTATTTATATGGGATGTGTGTTAAATATAAAGACACACATAGGTTGGAAGTACAAAGATGTAAAATGATATGTCAAGCAAATACTAAGCACATGAAGACCAATGAAGTTATGCTAATTTCAGACCAAGTGAACTTTTGTCCTTATATCAACTTACAACTAAAATTCAACTGTATAATGTTAAATGTCAGTTCACCACACCATAATAATCCTGAATGTATATGCATCTATAACAAAATTTTATATACATAAACCCAAAACTGGCAGAACCAGAGGGAGAAATTAACAAATCTAAAAAATTAGGGATTTTAACACTTTTCTCAAATAGTTTTAGTCCAAAGTACAGGAAGAAGGAGGGTGGAGAGGCAAAACACATATCTACACTTCCTAGAAGTTGGACACATTACTTCCACTTACATTCATGGTCAACATTTAGTCACAAGTGCATACCTGGCTATAAGAGAGCCTGAAAAATGAT
Source organism: Prionailurus viverrinus (assembly GCF_022837055.1). Taxonomy (NCBI): domain Eukaryota; kingdom Metazoa; phylum Chordata; class Mammalia; order Carnivora; family Felidae; genus Prionailurus; species Prionailurus viverrinus. The sequence continues at coordinate 51,504,082 of NC_062570.1, forward strand.
TTTATTTAGTCCAGATGACTTAGCATATATGTATACTTGATATGTATGTATGTATATGTGTGTATGTGTGTGTATATGATGCATGTGTGTGCATCTATATCATATATAATATATATGTTTATGTATTATATTTATGTATGTATAAATAGAACCCATACCTGTTACCATAAAAGAGGGCAGAATGGATATATATCGGGTGCCAATTAATTGTCTCTGCCACAGGAGTGATAAATGATTATGTAGTTCCTGTTGGAGAAACATGTATGTATGTACTTAAAAGCACAAATAGTAAATTTAAATTAACACCCTGAAGGTAAGTTTGGCCTCTGGGTAAAAATAACTTGCAACTTCCTGAAACGAAAAGAAAATTCTAGGCTATTTTTATTGACAGACATAGCTTCAAAAATACTAAGTAACAGCGTTTAGGAGCACCTGGGTGCCTCATTCGGTTAAGCATCCAGCTTCAACTCGGGCCATGATCTTCTAGTTCCTGAGTTCAAGCCCCACATTGGGCTCTGTGCAGACAGCTCAGAGCCTAGAGCCTGTTTCCGATTCTGTGTCTCCCTCTCTCTCTCTGCCTCTCCCCTGCTCGCACACTGTCTCTCTCTCCTTCTCTCCCCCTCTCTCTCCCTCTCAAAAATAAATAAACATTAAAAAAATATGTAATAGTGTTTTAAAATCAATATATTGAAATTTCTATTCTCGGACTATTAAGAACTGTATAAATAATGGTTGTAAGAATGGTAATATAATTAGTCAAAAAAAAAGAAATGAGAAAATAGGATAAAAAGAAAAAGAAGTACATTGTTATTATCAGACACTATAATTGTGTACAAAGTTAATACATGTGAATACAAGAACATCTACAAAATATACAAATAAGACTTCATCAAGATTGTTGAAACAAGACCATAGGAAAAAAAATCAGTAAGCTTACTATACACTAGTAACAGAGGTGTATTTAAAAATTCACAAACTATAACATGCAAAGAAATAAATCTAATAAAAGATGTGTAAGACGTACATGGAGAAACTCTTTAAAATGTATTAGAAGTCATAAAAGGAGATGAGAATAAGTACATTGATGTATAACAGATGGAGAGCTCAAAATAATGATATCCAGATAATAGAAATGTAATTCAATTTTATCAATTTCGACAAAAATTCTGAACAATGTTTATGTAAATCATAATAAATTCATAAAATGTATATGAAAGAGTAAGTGTACTAGAATTGCAAAGACTTTTTTTTAAGTTGATTTATTTTGAGAGAGAGAAAGGCCAGGTACCTGAGTGCAGTGGAGGGGCAGAGAGGGAAAGAGAGAGAATCCCAACAGGCTTTGCACTGCTAGTGTAGAGCCCAAAGCAGAGCTTAGAACTCATGAACCATGAGATCACAACCTGAGGCAAAATCAAGAGTCAGATGCTTAACCAATTAAACCACCCAGGTGCCCCGAAAATTTATTATTGTTAAAGAAAAATATAAGTAATGAATTTAGGATGTTTAGAAGTAAACCTTACTTAAGCAAGGCACTTAAAAAAAAACATAAGTCACAAAAGATGAGATCAAGAGTTTTGAATTCCTCAAAATGTAACATTTAAAGCAAAACAAAATGACACCAACAAAAATGTTTTTTTAAGAAGAAACTGGAGAATTATATCCACAATCTATATTTTTCACAATCCTGTTTAAAAAAATGAGGACCAAGGATATGAATGCATAATACACAGAAGAAGCAATTTCATCCACCTAAAACATGTAAAAATAATCAACCACACTGGCTAAGGAGGGAAAGGCAAAGAGAGTGACCAACTATACTAAAGGTGTAGATCAGTTAAGTAAGAAGAGGACTGGGTTTTGAATTTGTAAATATGAAGTCACAGGTACAGCATTGGGCAGAGTGTTATAGATGAAAACCTGATTGGTATGAGTTCAGGAACAAGTGAAAAGAGAGGACTCAGACTATTTTCTTAAAAGAGAGAACAGGTTAATAGGACAGTGGATGAAGAGAAATGTGGGCTCAAGAAAGGTTTGTATTTTTTTTTTTATAGTACAGCATGTTTGTATTGATGGAAAAAATGATTCCATAGAGAGAGAAAATGTACGAGGCAGGAGGAGGGAAGAATTTCTAGAGCAATGTCCCAGGTGAAAGCCTACTGCATGTGGGAAGGAGTTGACTTTAGAAACACAGGCAGTTGATTATTTAAAGGTCAGTAGAGAAGTACACACAGCACAGGTGCAGGGGTGTCGGCAGGTGTTCTAATAGGAGGGTGTAGAACCTCTCTTCATAATTGCTTTCATTTTCTCAGGGAAATAGAAAGTGACATCAGCAGCTAAAGACTAGAATGATGGAGGTTTGAGGAGAAAGGGGAAGATAGAGAACAGTCACAGACAGCCTGGAAGACGGAATGAAATATGGAGACTTAACATGATTGTTAGCTATAAGCAATAGGCCACTCGATTACCAGTCATAAATTTAAAGTTGTTTTTCAACTTCTATATAAAATAAATATAATAAAGTGAGACCACTTATATGATCTTCTGTATCCATCTTCATATGTGCAGGTGTATACACAGAATGGGTGTAGGGGAGGGGCGGTGGAACTGGTTCTGTGGGAATGACAGGAAAGTATGACAACGTAGAGGAAGGGAGAGGAGGGTGAGCATGTATTCAAAGGAGTGATGACAATCTTTGGTCATGGAATGTAAGATGAGTAAGGAGGAAATGACAGAATGGTGCGGATGAGAAACATTGATAAAGTAAATGTGGTGAATAATAATTTTCGATAAACATAGGGCTCAAAAACACAGTCAAGTAAGAAAAAGGGTTGAAAACATAAGTACAAGTTGATTCCACTTATGTAAACTATATATATATATATATATATATATATATATTTAAAATATGTTATAGGCATATATTATAGAAATATAGGTGATATAGATAGGTATATGTGTGTATATGCATGTATTATATACATAGGTATATATATGCATCTATATTATATATACATATGGGTACACACACATAAATATAAATATATATGCTTTATTTTTCTTTAAGAAGTGATAGGATAATGGCTAAGAATGTCAGTTTTGAAGCTAGGCTGCCTGGGTTTTGCCACTTACTACCCTTGGGCAAATTACTTATCCTTTCTGTGCTTATTTCCTTTTTCCTAAAGTACTCTGTACCTCAGTTTCCTTTTTTTTTCTAAAATAGGAATTGCTGTGCACTCCATTCTGTTTCCTGAAACCTCATATGTTAAAACCCTAACTCCCAACATGATGGCATTGAGGCATGGGGCTCTCTCTCTCTGCCATGTGAGGACACAGCTAGAAGGTAGCCATCGGCAAGCCAGGAAGAAGGCTGTCACCAGAACCTGACCAATCTGGCTTCCTGATCTCAGGCTCACAGCCTCCAGATCTGTGAGAAGATAAATCCCTGTTGCTTAAGTCACCCAGTCTGTGGTATTTTGTTATGGCATCCCAAGCTGACTAAGACAGGGATAATAAAAGTACCTTGCTCATGAGCATCTTACAGCACTTCTATTACGAGCATGAAAGTGTTTTATAAGGCAGTAGCTACAATTGTAAATGATCTGAAGCCATAAAGCAGAATGTGTGAATGATGAGTGCGTGAGTGTTTGCAGTAATGTCTTTACCTTTCTATAATTTGAAATATTTAAAGTTTTAAATAAAAATATAAATCAGTTTGGCAGTAATACATATTTAAGATGGACGAGATTAATTCAAGATGACAAGTGAGAAGTCTGTTTCACTAACACTCATGAACTGTGATTTTGATTCAACTAGAAAAGTGGCAGAAGATGAGAAGAAGGTGGCTCAAGGAATGGTTTGGATATAAAAATAGCAGGGAGAGAAAGGAGAGAAGGACAGACAATACCTTGGTTCCAGATTCCTGAGTAGAAAGTGGTGTCAGCACCTGACGTAGATCCTCTTCACAGCAGATTGGTTCAAGGAAAATGATACCTTCTGCTCTTGACCATTTCCATTTTAAGCGCATAATTAAGAATGGGCAGAAACAATTCCTCTGTGACACCCTGTGATTTTGGTTTTGCTATTTAACTCCGAACCACAAGTGCAGATTATAGAAGCACACATGACTGATACCTTCACAAATGTGAAGCATATGGTTAAGAGAGATGAGAGTTCATGATTAGTTTTAGAGGATGGGAAAGTTCGCAAGGAGATGAAGCTTTTGGCAGTCCAGAAGGACTATGCTATTCTCAGCACAGGTGCTAACCATTAAAGTCACTGCTGTAGAGGTGGTATTTAGTCTAAATTTGTCAAGTGAGTTTTCCAAGATCATAGCAAAAGACAGCTCTTGAATAGCTTCCATCACCTAAATTAGATAAACACACTAGTGGGAACAGTTGCCTGTTCTAATATGTGTACCTAATATCTATATTTAAATGAAAACCAATTAGGGGTGAAAACAAAGAGTTTGTATTTCCCTAAATGATTTGCAATTTTCAAAATGATAATTGTTATCAGAAAATTTTTAAGATTTCAGAGGTAACTCAGACAAGTCCTTCTGTGCTTTGGCTGAAGCCATTTCTTACTGTATAATTTGGATGAATTCAACATCTATGTTTGACAAATACTTAGGGCAAGAGAAAGAAAACAGAAAAACAATAATTGTGTCTCTGTGAATTAATTTATCTTTGGTAATTTTACTATCTCTTAAGTATTTAGGAAAGAACATGAACACCTGAATTCTAAATACCTATTATTGAAGAAGTTTTTTTCTCCCTATGAAATATAACACATTGCTGTCCGTCATATATCATCATCCACTAAGTTGGAAAGTCTTATTTTTTGTTGTTGCTCAGATCAGCATGTTCTTTTTCACAAATGTTTATTATTGAAGTATAGTGGATGTAGTGTTGTATTACTTTCAGGTGGACAACATTGTAATTTGACAATTCTATAGATTATACAGTGCCCACCATAATAAGTGCAGTTATCATTTGTTTTATTTTATAATTGATAATGTAGCTTACTGAATTATCTGGAGTCTTGAGTCTTTGCCAAATTCATCATTTTCAGATTATTTTTTAAAACTATGAATTAAAAGCATGAAAGTCCAGTTTGGTTACCATTAAGTTATCAGTCTTTCATAAAAAACACTGCATGGCTAATTCTAATTTTTAAAATGCCATCAAAAATATATTTACATTCTGGTACTGGAAACATTTTATCGGTTCTCCTGTCTCTGTTATATTACAGTAAATGAACATCTAAAATATGTTTTATAACCATCATGGGATTCTAATATAATTTCTAAGTTTTGTGACTTTATTTGTTATACTATTTCTTCACTTGGCTAAGTTGAAAATTAAAATTAAATATATCTACCTATATTTATTTAAAAGCATCAACATCTCATGGATTGTTCTGTTCACTAAGCACAAGACTCACCTGGTATGTAAACAGGAGATGGACACTATCTCTTATGGCTTCAGTGATGTCAAGAATTATATAGTCTCCTCCACCCCCAAGTGCCCAATTGAAATGCTCAGATAATAACATCACCAAAACTTGTGGAGTTTTCCACTTAAACATTTACATATATATTAACTTACTTGAACCCTAAACCATAATACTGTAAAGTATTGAGAAAGTAGGACCATATTTTTTTTCATGTGTGTTTATTTTAGAGAGAGAGAAAGAGAGTGCAAATGGGGGAAGGGACAGAGAGAGGGAGACATAGAATCTGAAGCAGGCTCAAGGCTCTGAGCTGTCAGCACAGAGCCCTACGCAAGGCTTGAACTCATGAACTGTGAGATCCTGACCTGAGCCAAAGTTGGACGCTTAAGCGACTGAGCCACCCAGGTACCCTGACTTTAAACCCAAGTCAGCTCAAAAAGCACAATTGATAAATAAGAACCAGGATTCTAACCTAACTAGTAAAAACCAAAACCAGGAAATCTTCATCCCAAATCTTCATCCTTTATTTCTAGATTCTGTGTGTTTTTTTTTTAATCTTAGGAACGTTTTTCAAAAGAACTCATTATTATTAATAACATTATTATATAAGAAACCTACACAACTGTCTGAAGAAAAAAATAGGTAACTTAGGTCTTAATATAAATGCTTAGCAACAGGAGAGTATTTAGTTAGATAAACAATTAATCTTGCTAGAAATGAAACATACTAACTGAAATTGAAATTCACACAGATTCAGTCAGATGTTTTTAAGAAAAACATTTAATTCCATTGAGAATGTGGTAAATCTGTCACACTGGTATATTCCTGAGAGAATTGTCTATTGGCAAAATGTTTAAAAAAGCAGTTGGTAATATTTATGTGTTTTCAGTGTCTTCAAATTTATCCTGCATAAATAATTCAAAAATAGGAAAAATACATGTTCATGAGCATGTACTGCTAGTAACAATGGGTAGATATCGGAAGTAATAACATCATTAAAATAGAGAGAAATAGTAAATTAAACAGTTGTAGTCTATGAAATAATATGCTTTCATTTAAATGATAATTGTAGATATTATGAAGCAGCATAGAAGTGTTTATGGCATACTGTAAATTGGAAAAAAACAGAGATGTGTATATTTATTAGGATAACCACATTGAGAAATTATATGCACGCATACTGTTAAAATGTGGAAAGAATACTAGTATTTCTGTTAAGCTAGTTGGGGTTATAGGTAATTTTTTCCTGTTTTCACAACTATATTATTATGGAATGTAAAAGGAAGTACAGTAGTTAGAATAATAATCTACATTACAGCCAAGCTAAAACCCGAACTTCCTCTTTTCACCCCCAATATCCAAACATTGTTACTTTGGGACAGTCTTGCCTCAAAGGAATCTCCCTAACTTAACTATTATGTTCCCTTCCTCCTGCCACCTCCAGGAGCAGGCCACCATCATTGTTTGCTTTGATAACCATAACAACCTTCTTCACTGTTATTGATCCTTCCCTCTCCAGGGTCAATTCTGGTCTCTCTCCCCTTTGTATTCTGCTCTCCTGCTGTATAGAAGTTGTTTTCCATTCCTATTGGGTCATGCTTTCCTGTCCTCCGAGCTTTTATCTCACCTCTCCCGTTTCCTTTCATTGCCAACACTTCAGAACTCACTTAAACATCTAATGCTTCTTCTCAGACTCTTGTGGACTCTTCTTCCCACTTCTAAATTCTGCAGTGTCAAAGGCTCAATCTTTACCTCTCTTGTCTTTTTAATTTCCATCTCTCCTTAGTTGATTTTTTTCAAGTTTTATACTTTGACTTTCACCTAAATTCCACTGATTCCCAAATTTATTTCCAGCCCGAACCTCTCACAGAAGCCACAGAATTGAACAAATCACTGTCTCCTTGACATCTCAGTGTATAATAGGTACCTTTGAGTTTTCATGTCCAAAAATAACTCATGATTTCCCACACCCCACCATCAAAAGCCACTTCTCTCTTACTCTCCATCTTTGTAGGTGGCATCATGATTTACCCTACTACTTAGGCCAACAGCCTAGGTGGATCCTTGAATCTTTGCTTTCACTAACAACCAACCTTGAATCTATCAGGAAATCATTTTGTCCTCTAACTTTGCAATATATCCCTATTTGGTCACTTCTTGCCACATCCGCTTTGATCACTCTTTTCTAAGCCAACATCTCTTTTCTCATCTAATGCAATGCCTCCTAAATTGTCCCCCTGCTTCCACTCTTGTTCCCTCTACAATCTAGTCCTCAAATATTACTGAGAGGAATGTTTTATAAAGATAAATGTGATCATATCACTCACCAGCTTCAAACTTACTAATGACTTCCCACTACTCTTGGATCAAAATCTGGAAGTGTTATCATGATCTTCAAGGACCTGTATTTTTGGAACTCATTTATCTTGCCTCATGCCACCCACTCCCATGCCACTGTGCTCCAGGCAATAAGGCTCTTGCCACTCCTAGCACCCACCAACCTCTTGTCTGTTTCAAAGCCTTTACATTTGATATTTTCTCTGCCCAGAATTCTACTCCCCCAGACCTTCATGGTTCTCACTCCTTCTTGTTCTTTAATAGTCTCTCTTAAAATATCACATTCTCAGGCTCTCCCTGTCTCCTCCTTGTTTGAAAACAAACAAACAAAAAACAAAAAACAAACCCAAATCTCTTATTCCCATTTTATTCGGTTTCATTTTTTCATAGAGTTAATGTGCATGCCTCATGAGGGCAGAGATACCTGTTTTCATTCACTGATAAATCTTAAGCACCCACTGGTGTGTGCTCAGTAAATATGAGATAAGTGAACAAAATGTATTACCATTACCATAAATTATGGTATATATAGCTTATATATATATGCTTAATATATACTTATATATAGTATATATAAGTACATATATAGCTTCTCTTCTCCATTAGAATGCAAGTTGTCTTGTTTATATGTGTATTTCCAGTGCCTAGAACAATGCTTGACTTATATTATTCTCTCAAAAAATATTTCTTAAAATCATGACCAGAAGACCTTTCATTTATGCCTTGATCCCTTTATTCCTAAAGTTTGAGTTGCTTTGTTTTTCTATGTTAAGCACATGCAATTAAACATTTTATTAAAATCATTTTGGCAAAGCCAGGTATCAGCTATTAAAAAAACACTACTTTGACAATATACTGGAACAAAGTCTTTAGGGGTAAAATTTGTAGAAATCTTTGAAAAGTTTCTATATCTCATGGAGGGACATGAAGAAAGAGACCATGAACTCTAAAATAGCTGCTCTGTACCATGTCTGCCAATTGTTCTTGATTATAGCATATGTCATTCATTGCTTATTTAAACTTACCACTGTCTCTTACCAAAGAGCAGTTTGCTATTTATTATAACTGGGAAATTTTTATGATTTATTATAACTATGAGACTTCAAAATGCTGAATTGTAAAATTGAAGTAATAGTAAGTTTCAATGGGTCAGAGTAATGAACCTTAACATTTCTGAGCTTCTCACTTTCAATTGTTTGTCATGGTGTCCAAATCCAGTGACCCATTTTCGAATCATTGGGTGCCTATTTGCTTAAATTCTTTACTTTGTAAAATAAAATTTTATTTTGAAAGAGAAGCTGCCTACAGAAGTTTAACATATTGAATTAGATTTTTATATATAAATTATAATAAATGGCTCCTCTTTGCCTTTTATAAAAAGAAAGTTATCCATGGTCAGAATTCATAGATATCACAGAAGTTGTGCAAGTTTGGAAGAACATGCTTAAAATTGATATGCTTCAAGTCTTCAGAGTTGTGCCAGTGTCTAGCTAACTGCATTAGTGGATCTAGTTACTAAGGTCATTTTATCACAGATCCAAATGTATTATTAGAACATATATTAGCACTCTTGACTGCAGGGCTGCAAATATTTAGTAAACTAATCCCATTTGATGTTCATGGTAGTGAGAACACCTGACTGTAAATCTAGTTATTTTGCTACCATCAGAAACAGAATTAGCACAGAAAATCAGATACCAGGCTCTCATAGAATTGTGAGTTCAGTAAATTTCTTAATGCCTTCAGAAAAACAAGGAGTTGAGGGGCGCCTGGGTGGCGCAGTTGGTTAAGCGTCCGACTTCAGCCAGGTCACGATCTTGCGGTCCGTGAGTTCGAGCCCCACGTCAGGCTCTGGGCTGATGGCTCAGAGACTGGAGCCTGTTTCCGATTCTGTGTCTCCCTCTCTCTCTGCCCCTCCCCGTTCATGCTCTGTCTCTCTCTGTCCCAAAAATAAATAAATGTTGAAAAAAAATTAAAAAAAAAAAAACAAAAAAACAAGGAGTTGACTGAAAGAATGAAGAAATCCCCAGATTTCTAGATACTGAATTGGCTTCAAGACCGTTTTAGACCAGATAATCAATCCAAGATAAATGTTCTACAGGTGGTAAGAAAGCAGCCCCAGAGCTCCCGCCGTCTCCATCTCTTCTCCTGAGGACATCACCCATTACAGCTCAGAATGTGACAGGGCATGACTATGCATGGGGTCAAGGCCCAGTAGGCAGTTTTCATCTGTGTTGCTTTGTCAAGACCCTCTGTCACCTGTCACAAGCAAATCAGCAGCTGTGATCTGACATATGCTCTTTGACATATCTTTATATATCCCATTATTGCACTTAATACTGCATAGAGTAGGTGCTTAACAAGTGATCATTTTTGATATTGTCAATCTAAAATCATATTATCCCACTCTTGTGAGAATCTTGAAAGATTCCTGTCACATAGCAGCTACTCAATAAACGTTTGGATACATGGTATTTCCTTACTTGAGTCCATTTTATTTGGGAAAAGAAAATAAAAAAAAAATTAATTCCATTTTCTAAAAGTCACTTTGAGGCGCACCTGAGTAGTTCAGTCGATTAAACATCTGACTCTTGGTTTTGGCTCAGGTCATGATTTCACATGGTTCATGAGTTCAAGCCCCACATCGGGCTCCATGCTGACAGTGTGGAACCTGCTTGGGATTCCTTCTCTCTCCCTCTCTCTCTGCCCGTCCCCCACTTGCACTCTCTGTCTCTCTGTCTCTCTCTCTCTGTCTCAAAATAAATAAACTTTAAAATAATAAAGTAACTTTGAGAAAAGCTTATTAGATGTCTGTCAACTTACATTAAAATAATGCACGATGTATAAGTGAAAAAGTAGGGCAAATAAATTTAATTCCTTCAGACTTCAAAGTAAACAGTAAACATCCCTTTTTGCATAACAGAGTGAAAATGTGTGCCTCTGTTATCATTCAATAAGACAAGGCCTGCAGGAGTCCAAAAGTCCTCCAAGTTCACAGTAAATGGGAAGACTTGGGAAGGCTTCCCATTGCCCCAGAGCAGGGCACTGTTGCTGGGGTGAGGCGTCATGGGCCGTGAGGCGTACTGGTGCATCTCCTCACCCATCAAACCTTGAGGCCAGAGAATCATTGGCATTTACTCTTCACTGAAGAGATTAGACAGACCTTTCTAAAAGAAGGTCTATATCTCTCTGGAGACAGGCTACTTAGCAGACAAACACACTCTGGGCTGGAGAGCCATGCCTGCCAGCATTGAGGGAAAGGACAGAATAGAGATGTAGAATATGAAAATACAGTGGCTCCAGAGGCTATCCGGGGCATTTTCCTGTGTTCATGGCTTGGGAAGGAAGAATGATACAGCAGGCTGTGTTCCACTCCCCTATAAATTATGGGGTTGAAGAGCACATAGTGTGGGTCCCTCCTGTGTCTTATCGGTTGAATTTGAGGACACTAACCTTCTCTTCCTGTGTCTGGCATCCCACATTCCAGTCCCCAAAGCTCACCTCCCATTTCTTCCCAGACAGGTTTCTGGAGGGTTGGCATTTTCTCTTCAGCTCAGGAGTTCACCGCCATTCCCTTAGGGTGGGACACAGAGAAGAGTACAGAGAACAAAGGAGGGAAGACCACAGTATACTCACTATACAATTCCTCCAGCCTCATTTCTCAGATAACTTTTAGAAGTTTTGTTAATCCCTAGTAGTAGAAGTAGTGGGCTCAAAAGAATTAATTCTTCTCCAGCCCATTTTTGATAACTAACCTATCACTAGGGGTGGTGGGGGGGCAGGGAAGTGTTGCCATCAAAGAACAAGATCAAGTCTCTGTGGGTTCTTTACTGTTTTGTTTCCCAGAATGTTTCTTTAGGTCTTGCCATGTGCCAGACAGTCTGCTAGACCCTGGAGATGGAACAGTAAGCCTATGGGAGAGCACTAAACAAAGTAAAACAGGACTCTATTTTATTTTACTTACACAACTCTTAGAACCAGTTTTTCCTGTCATTTTTATTTAACTGAAAAATATCCTGAAATTACAAGGTAGATGACTTTAAAAAGCAATTGCTATTTGCAACAATGCACATCTGAGTTTTCCAAATGCATTATATTGCCAAAAAATACAAAAATAAATTGCATGTCGAGGCTAATATTTGATGTGATTCATAACTTCTATTTCAATTTTGCATCTTCCCCCAAATATTTTTTCCATTTACTAAAATTTTGGCAGCAAATGTTATGAATTTTATAAATTTGGTCTTCTATTACCAATGGTAAAGTGAAGAAACTTTTATCTTTATTATTTTGCATCTCTTGATGGGGGTTTTTCTCTAATTCAAAGGGTTGTCCTGGGGGGCGGGGGAGGTTGGAGTGATGAGGGGATGCCTTGTAAAATAAAAGGAGTTTCAAGTAAAATGGCCTCGGTTTTGAGTATTATCTACCTTAGCCAAGTTCTTAATAGGTATATTATATTAAACAAGATTTTTGAAAAATTTACCCTCAATCTCCATATCTATAAATTAGTAATCACAAGATTAAATATCATAAAAGTCTGGCTTTAGGTTCTGATATGGTGGTTCAGGCAAGTTGATTCTGACTAAAAATCCAGACCCTAAGCCAACAGTTGGTGAAATAACTTCTGAAATGACGAACACTTTGTGAATATTGTGCTCTGAGTTCTGAGCAGTTCTGGGCTGCTCATGCTATATTATACCTCACATGCAAACAATCAGGGATTTGAGAGACGAGAGCTGAGTTCTAGTTCTAGAAGGCCTTCACATGTCATTTTTTTTTCCCTCCTCTGAAACAGATTGTCCTCATCTGTAATTAACCAAATTGGAGTAACTTTTCAGGGCCTTCAAGTCTGTCATGTGCTCTCATGCTTTAGTTTCTATTTCCTTTAGTGTTTTTTTTTCCATTACATATATACATGGATAAATTCCTGACTGTTTGTTATATTTTCCGTTATTTTATTTTTTTAATGTTTATTTTTTACTTTTGAGAGTGGGGGTGGGGGGAGGCAGGGGCAGAGAGATAGAGGGAAACACAGAATCTGAAGCAGGCTCCAGGCTCTGCACTGTCGGCACAGAGTCCCGATGCAGAGCTTGAAGTCACCAACCACAAGATCATGACCTGAGCCGAAGTCAGATGCTTAACTGACTGAGCCATCCAGGTCCCCCAATTTTCCTTTATTTTAAAACTGTTTTTTTCTGGTCCATCATTTAACACAAAGCTGTTAAATGAGTTGGCAGTAAAGAATAGTATAGAAAAACTGGGTTCTTGTTGTGGTGGTTGTTGTCATCATTGTTTTTAAGAAATATACAGAGGGGCATCTGGGTGGCTCAGCTGGTTGAGTGCCCAGCTCAATTTTGGCTCAGATCATGATCCCAGGGCCCTGGGATCAAACCCGGTTTTGGGCTCCATGCTGAGCCTGGGACCTACTTGGGATTCTCTCTCTCTCCCTTTGCCCCTCTCCCCCTGCTCATGATCTCTTTCTCTTTCTAAATAAAAATAAAAATAATAAAAATGAAAATAAATATACAGAAATCTTTATATGGATGGTTGCCTTAAATTTCTGGAGTTGTATGAACTAATTTAGATAAAGATCTTAGGGCAGCAATAGGCCTATAGTAAACAATCAGTATTAACTACCCTTATTGTTAGTAATATTAGATTGAATACTAATTTATTATTTTTGACAAAATGTAAGCATTTGCCATTTCTTAGGCATTTTAATTATAGAAAGTTTGAAAAAATAGGAATAAGTAAAACATCAAGAATAAAATAGGGACCCTGCATGACTCAGTTGGTCAAGCCCCTCAAATCTTGATTTCAGCTCAGGTCATGATCTCGCAGTTCATGAGTTTGAGCTCTGACACTGCAGAGCCTGCTTAGGATTCTGTCTTCCTCTCTCTCTGCCTCTCCCCTGCTCTTGTTCTCCCCTTCTCAAAATAAATAAATAAACCTAAAAAAAAGAATAAAATAAACATTATCTATATTCCTGCCCCTCAGGGATAGCATCTATTGATAGTTTGCTATGTATTATTCTATGTTTTTCTATGTACATAAATATTCATATGCAAAGAGAAATTTTTATACACTACTTTGTAGCACAAATAGTTTTTTATTTAGAATAAGGGAAATGGCCCTTGTCGTAAAATACTAAGCATCTTTTTTTGGCTACATGTTATTTTATTGAGTCTATGTATCATAATTTATTGTACTAGAACCTCATTATTAGATGATTACATTGCTTAAACTTATTTTCTCAGGGTAAAACCTTACAATTACAGGGTCAAAGGGTAGGCAGCTTACTGGAGGAAGTCTTTTTGTAATGAAACAATTTGTATTATAATCAAAATGACAGAATTTTCTCCCAACTCATCATAGGTTGTTCTTCCCGACTAACATGAGGGAACAGTGAGTTTCATACATCTCAGCTATACATGCAATTTAAGTCAAACCAACAGAACAAAAAGAAATGTCAGATATTTTGTGTAATATGTGGAACACATGAAGCTTAAATGAGCAAGCATAGAAGATAGGTTTTTGAAGTTAGGAGCATTCAGCCCTAGGTATAAAATAGCAGAGTAAATTCAGAATAAGCCTAAATATAAATTAAACAGACAGCTAATTAAAATCAAACAATTAAGGCATTGTCATCCTTAAAAATATTTATGAGGTCTCTGCAAAGGATAAATAACCAAAGAGACATTCACATTGTGTACAACATTATAATATAATTCTTTTTTAATATATATTTTTAATGGTTATTTATTTTTTAGAGAGAGAGCATAGGGGTTCACATGTGTTAGTGGGGAGGCACAGAGAAAGAAGGGACAGAGGATCCAAAGCAGGCTTTGTTCTGACAGCAGGAGCCAGATGTAGGACTCGAACTCATGAACCATGAGATCATGACCTGAGCCAAAGGCAAACACTCGACCATCTGAACCACCCAGGTGCCCCTATAAATCTTAATTTAATTACTTAATGTTATGAACTAAACTGTATTCCCCAAAATTCATGTGTTGAAACCATAACCCACAAGTTGACTATATTTGGAGATGGGGCAATTGGGGAGGCAATTAAGGTTAAATGATGTTATAAGGGTACAGCATTTTTCTGATAGGGCTGGTGCCCTCATAAAAAGAGGAGGAGACACCAGAGATCTTTCTCTCCATATGTGCATGGACAAAATGCCATGAGTGGACAGAATGAGAAGGTGGCCATCTGAAATCCAGAAAGAGAGACTTCACCAGAAACCGAATCTGCCAGTAGCTTGATCTGGGAATTCAAGCCTTTAGAACTATGAGAAAATAAATTTCTACTATTTAAGCCACCCAGTCTGTGCTATGTTGTTATGGCAGCCTGAGTTGACTAATACACTTTGTAAAGTTTGTGTGTAAACTCATCTATAATATAACCCAAAAAACTCTCACAAAGTAGCCCTCTTTGTTTTACCTAAATTAAAACTATAAGTGGGCTTATAAGTAAATGCAAGCAGACTCTAATAACCATGTGGCTGCTATCCTAGTTTAGAAGAAGGGAACACCTCCATGGTTGGATTTCCCTACATTTGGAAGGACATCTGAGGAGGGTATTATATCATTTGGACTCTGGTGGACATGGTATGTGCCAACACCACCCAAATTTCTTTTCCATTAAGGACATGTCACCCTAGCTGCTGATGTGCTGTCAGACAATAGCCTTCAGCTGTTAGCTCCTTCAGGGATTAGCCTGGCTGCAGAGAGCTGCCATACCCAAGGTAAAGCCTTTTTCTAGCTTGTCTGACATTGAAGGATTAATCAGGCCAGCAGTATAAAAACATGATCATCTTGGCCCATTTGGGGGCAATTCTGAGGTGCTATTCTAGCCCCAGAGCCCTCCATGTGGTAGATGGAGGCTGTAGTTGGCTAATTTGCAGCTTGACTTCTCCCTGTGCCAGCTTCCTGCTTCCCACTCAACCCTTCCACAGGTGTTGCTCCCAAAGGCATACCTAAATAAGCATACTGCATGCTAAATTCCATCTTAGAATTTGCTTCCCTGGGAACCCAACCTGTGGTACATAGTGGGTAGAAAAGGTTACAATAATATTTGCAGGTGCTATAATTGCATCACTGCCTGATTGCTTCTGTTCAAAATGCCCCCCAGAGGGAACCCATGCCCTTTATGCCAAGCCATTTGGCTCACAAAATCAGACCTAGCAATTGTAGCATAAGACCGTATTAGCCTTCAATTTTCACATTCTGGTTGCATAAAGCATACAAGAATTCAATGATAAATACTTTCTTTCATTCAACCAGTTGCTTTATTATTAGCCTTCTTATAGATTATTCTTACTGAAAAATGTTGACTATGCTCAAAACTAGATATACAGATAATCAAAGTCTACTTAGAGATCTAGTTATTCAAAATTCAAATTTCTGTTGAGACTTTTCAAATAGGTGTTACATTCACAAAATATGTAATCCCATTCACTTAGGCTTTCCATTAGAATCCTTGTGATCAATTTTCCTCATTTATCATTGTTCTCTTTTCCTTTCCCCTCCCCCAAAAATCAGCCCCTGCCACCACCACCTCTAGCCAAAACAGTTTTTCCCAACTTTGCTATGTCTTCAAATCTATGTTCTCACACTTCCCTGCCATATAACATTGAGAAGGTCATCTAATTTCTCTGAGCCCTACTTACCTTTTCTGTAAAACATGGGAGGAAGTACTGGACTACCATAACTGGGTACAAGTTAAATGAGATAATGTATGAAAAACACAGAACATGGTACCTAGCACTTACCAGGTACTTATTTTTTCTTTATCTCTTCCTGAGAGAAAAATCTTTGAGAAAGGCTATGATAGGAAAGAACCTAGAATACACTGCCAGAAAATGGTAGATGCATTGAGGTAGGGGCAATCTCTCCCTATTTCTTGATTAAACTCCTATTTAGGGGACACTTACTTTGTGCTAGGAATATAATTATGGACAAGAAAAAGTCTTTTGATTCAAGAGCTTACTATTTAGTGGAGCACTTACACATAAGAAAATAGGGATGTAAGAGGAAGAGAGGTGAAGGGTGACTACATATCTAGATAGAAGGGCCAAGGACAGTGCTTTCCTTTATTCATAGCTTTGGTTCTTGAAACAATAACATTTAGAGGGAGAGCTATGTTGCCACCCCTGGATTAACAATCTTGACTGTAGGCACGCAGCTGGCTTCCAGAACAGGGGCTATTCCTAGCACTAATGCAAAAGCTCATCTAAGGAGAATTGCAAAACAAAACACCTGGCATTTCCAAGCCTCATATTTGTAGTGCTGCTAATAATGGATAAATTGCAAATTGGGTTTAAAAAAGTATATCTCCATGAATTCTTATACCCCAAATAAGCATTACTGTGTGTGGCAAATGCAAAT
The DNA here is from genome assembly GCF_022837055.1 of Prionailurus viverrinus. NCBI lineage: Eukaryota > Metazoa > Chordata > Mammalia > Carnivora > Felidae > Prionailurus > Prionailurus viverrinus. The sequence continues at coordinate 51,521,262 of NC_062570.1, forward strand.
ATAGCCCATCACTTGGACTCCTCAACACACCTCCATCACAAAGGACTTTGCTTTCTTAAGTGAGCCTCATTGATTCAACATAATTTTCTAGGAAGCTCTTGTCTTTGAAATGGATAAAAATATAATTCTCCTGCACTGTCTTGTGTGTGTGTTTGTGTGTGTGTGTGTGTGTGTGCGCGCGCGCTGTAGAAAGGAAAGCAATTATATAGCATTGTTTTTCTTTTTTCTATTTTTATGTTTATTTCTTTATTTTTGAGAGATACAGAGACAGTGTGAGCTGGGGAAGAGTTGGGGTGGAGGGGGAGAATGAGAGAGAGAGAGAATCACAAGCAGGCTCTGCACTGACAACACAGACTCTGATGTGGGGCTAGAACCCCACGAAACTGTAAGATCATGACCTGAGCTGAAACCAAGATTCAGATGCTTAACTGAGCCACCAGGTGCCCCTATACAGCATCATTTCTTTAAGGGAAAAATAACTTAGAAGAGATTATCCCTGGCTTATGATAGAATAACATTCTTGGAGATTCAATACAGCATGCAGGTAATAAAAGTAAGGTTTTCTTTGATTTATCACAAAGAATAAAAGAGGGAAAAAGAATACCAAAGCAAAAAAAAAAAGTGACAGCAGGGATGGATAGAAGGAATTTTGTCAGAAGAGCAAAAGCAATATACATAGTATAAGAAGATGAAATGGAATTGAATGAAGAAAGGAAAGGGGAAATCCAGGGCAAGGTATTGAATGTATGCTTAGCCCATTATATTCTTTTTCCTATTTACTTATTACAATATTTTATAGATAAAGAATCTGAAACTCAGAGAATTTAAATTTCCTGCACAAGCTATCAAGTATTTGGTTTTGAGCCAAAACCTGGCAAAATCCAAAGACCATGCTTATTCCTGTTATAAATCCCAGATTTCCGCACAATCTCTACTTGATTATTAAGGAAATTTATAACAATTGTTCTGGTGATTCCCCTGAAGCAAATCCATCATATGCTGCAGCTTGAATGAGTATCTGTGGCTTCAGACTTTACCTCCTCATCTGCACTGTGGGGTGAGAAGTGGGATGATTAAAGAAGAGAAGAATTTTTTTAGTTTAGTTTTTATTTTAATTCTAGAGAGAGAGAGAGCACATGTAAGCGGTGGAGAGGGGCAGAAAGAGAGAGAGAGAATCCTAAGCAGACTCCATGCTCAGCATGGATGGAGCCTGTCTTGGGGCTCCATCCCACAACTCTGGGATCATGACCTGAGCCAAAACCAAGAGTCCAGTGCCGAAACTACTGAGCCACCCAGGTGCCTAAAAGAAGGAAGAAATTTGATGAGCTCAGCTTGATGCTTTAATTAAATCAAATTTGCTCTTTCCTAGACACAAATCTTCTTATTTTCCTGGATTTAAATATTTAAATGTAAGACATTGCCATATATATACTATTGTCCTAGGTCAAAAAGTCTAGAATACAATATTCTCTTTTGAGTTCCTCAAACATAAAATGGTCCCTCCTGTTCCCAGGGCTTTTGCTTGGGCTATTTCCTATCCCTGAAATGTTTTTTCCTTCTGAGTGCTCCTCTCTGCCAACACGCACACTCCTGTATTCTACCTGTATTCTGCTCCTGTATTCTACCTCTAATATTATAGCAAATTGAAAGTACCAAATAGCTTTGTTTTTTAAATTACATTTACCACTGTTGTAACTTCACATTGATTCATGTAAATTTTTACTTATGCCTGCTTCTCATAAACTCCACAAGAAGAAGGCCCCTCCATTTGTGCTATTTTGGTACTTACTATTGTATCCCCAGAATGGAGCTTTACTAAGAGCTTAAGTGAATGAATCATAGTTTTAATACTTTTTTCTTCCTTTTCTAGAAAACATGCTATGATGGAAAAGCTATGTTCCTTTTCATTCTCTTCCTTTAGTAACTTTGAGTAACCTCCTGAAAAATGGAGAGGATCGTGAGCTTTGGTAGACCCCTAGGTCTGAATCCTAGATCTGCCACTTAATGTGGTTGATTTTGTGAAATTTATTTACTTCTTGGAGACTCAATACTCCTCTATTATAATGGATGTAAGTTTTTATTTCGTAGGATTGTTCCAACTCTTACTGAAATATTATTACATTATATGCAATTAGCAAGTGTGAGTTCCCTAACTTTTATATCCTGCTTTCCTTCTCACAGATAAGGTTGATGGATATGCAAGACTTTCTCAGCTGGTGGTGCACTTATTGCCACCAAGAGTATGAACCTGTTTCCAAATGTTCAATTTCACATGTTAACCGAGATCAAGGTTTACCTCTTCCTTGAAATCATCCTTAGCTAAAGTGATTTCTAGTTTAATCACAGTCCTTAGTCATTTTTGTTAATACCACATGGTTTAGAATTTTTTAATTCTATTTTTAATTTCATCCTATTATTTAGAATATATCTATTTTTCTTATTTTGTTTAATTAACTAGGAATTCCACTAGGATTTGTGGGGTGATACAAAGGAGAGGTTGGCACAAACTTCGGCATTCACCTTGCAGTCTATTGGCATAGGCAATAGTTAAAATAACATAGTAGAGGCAGTATTAATTGATAATTCTAGAAATTCTTTCTATGGTATGATTACTTTGTATTGGACACTGTATAAACACCAATAGTGGATATATTCCAGGAAAAGGAAACCATGAGTGCAAAAACATGGTAATGTGAAAGGGAATGGTGAGTGCTAGAATGGCTGCCAAGTCCAAGGGGCTGGAGTACTGTGTGTACATGGAAGACATGAGAAAATTGAGACTGGCTAGAGATGGAAAGAGGAGGGCACCTGGATGGCTCAGGGGGTTGAGTGTCCCGCTCCCTGTCAGCTCAGGTCATTATCTCACGGTTCATGAGATGGAGCCCCACTTTGGGCTCTATGTTGACAGCATGGAACCTGCTTGGAATTCTCTCTTTCCCCTCTCTCTCAAAATAAATAAATAAACTTAAAAAGAGAGAGATGGAAGATGAGCTAGATCATTGGGCTTTGCCAATAATTCTGTAAACTTTCTGCTTTTTCCTAAAAGTGGTATCACAAAGACAAAAGACTTTTAGCAGGAAAATAACATGATCCCATGTCAGTTTAAAAAAGGCAAAGCTTGTCTCACTTACAGATGTTGTCTTTCTCTCAAAATTGTGTCTTCCATTAGGGCAAGGGCTACATTTTCTCCTTTTGTGATTTTCCTTAAGCATTTATGAATTGATGGGAACTAGATACCCTCAACACATCATACATAAGTTCTATAGTATGTAAACTAGCATTTGAATTCTCAATATGACATACAAGCTGTTAGAAATAAGGAAACAGGTATTAATTACTTTAAGTGTTTATAAGTAGAGTTCTGCAGGTTTGGAGAGTTCTTATATAGATTGTGTCATTTGTTCTCATGACATACCTCTAGATGGGATAGGAAAGGAGGGAGCCAAACATAAATATGTACTTTGAAATATTGATAGGTTTCATAGATGTGACCAACCTTGTAAGTACCCTTAAAACATGGGCTCTCTGGAAACCAGAGGCCTTCAGGGAATCCTCAAGTCTTACTCTGTCCAGTTATATTTTTATACATTCATATCCACAGTATCTTGTCAATAAGATGAATGCCAGTGTACCAGCATTCCAAGCTAAAAAGAGTTTTCAAACATCTAAATAATTGATGCATTTTTTTTATCAGACTAAGCAGTAGCTGTGAAATAAAATAGTCTAATGGTAGTTTTTTTACTAGTTCTGTTATAGAGTTGTTTCATAATTTTACCATTCAATTTTAAAGGAACTGAAGAAATGAAAGGGTTATTTGGAGACAATATGCTTCTATCTTGAGGAGCATATCCTAAAATTAGAAAAGGACATTGTGAAAACTTGTCATAGTATAAAGAAAAAAAGTTTTAGAGCAAGAAGCATGACATTTTACTCCCACCCTTGTTGTACCCTCTCCTCTGCAGCCCTCCCTACCCCACTCCCCTCTCTTTTCCTTCATCTCTCTTGCTCTTTTTCTTACACTATCTCCCTTCAAAGTGGGATCTGTTCATATTTTCTCTAACAAGCAGTTGTTAAATGCTTGACATGAGAGCTATTGTGATCAACACTAGAGCTAGATAAGATAAACTAGACAGTGAGTTATGGAGAGAAACTGGGCATAAATTTCCTTTGTACTCAAAGGAACTGATGGTGCATAATTATTTTCATGAAATAAAAACAGTAAGTACTAAAAATGGTAGTAAGAATAAAATTCATAAATTGAGTGTTTGCTCTATGTTATGTTTGCAAAATGTGGTTCCTGGACCAGTAGCATCGGCATCAGCTAGAACATGTTAGATATGCAAGTGCTCAGGCTTCACTCTAGACTTACTAAATCAGCAATTCAGGGAGAGGGGCCCTGGAATCCTTTTTTTTTTCCCAAGAGAGAGAGAGCAAGAAAGAAAGAGAGAGAGAGGGAGGGAGGGACAGTGGGAGAGGAAGAGAGACAATCTTAAGCAGTCTTTACACCCAGCACAGAGCCCCATGCTGGACTGGATCTATCTCACCAACCTGAGGTGAAATCTAAAGTCAGACACTTAACCAACTGAGCCACCCAGGTGCCCTGGAATCCATTTTGTAATAAGCCTCCAGGTGATCATATTGGACACTTAAATTTGAGAACCACTCCTTTATGTTGAATACTTTATATGCGTCATCTCATTTAATCCACATAAAACTTATGAGTCAAATACTATTCAACTTTTGCATTAGTTAACTCTTACTGCCTAGCCAATCATCCTAAAAGGTGATGACTTAAAAGAACAACAATAGTTTTGTCATTATCACTTATGATTCTGGAGGTTAATTAACGCGCCTTGCAGTGTGTTCTCATTTTGGGTCTCCCACGATTGCAGTCAGATGGTGGGATTGGAATGATCTGAGGGCTTGCTGACACATATGGCCTGTGTTGGGAAGATGTAAATAGCTGGAAACTGGAACAGAGGCAACTGTTGAGACAGCTCTTTCTTTTTCTATGTAATCTCTTCATCATGGCAGCTTCACACCCGCACATGCACACACTCACACACACACACACACACACACACACACACACACACACAGAATAGAAGCTGTATCAAATTGTATGACCTAGCCTTGAAAGTCATATGGCATCACTTTGCCAATTCCGACCATTCAGGCAGTCACAAAGAACATACTCAGTTGTAAGGAAAAGGTAGAGATGCCACCTCTTGATGAAGGAATTGGCAAGTGTTGAGATGTCAAACTGGAAATATTTTTGTGCCCTTCTTTATAAAATATAATCTACAACAATCTCCATTTTTTCATCTGAGAAAATGGAGTTGAAGGAAGTTAAATAAGCTGTCCAAGATTTTATACTTAGTAAACAGTAGAAAAGAAATTCATGTTCAGAGTTTGTGATCTTTACCAGCATGCAATATTGGTTTTTATCCTGTTTACTCTCAGTCAGGTGTACATGGAATATTTCACATAGATTATTTTTTGTATTCTCAACATACTAATGAAATCTATACCATTATTATCCCTGTTTTTCAGATGGGTCAACTGAGGCTTAGAGAAAATGAATAACTTTCCCAAATTTTTATGCCTAATAATTTGTAGTAACAGCATGTGAATACAGGTGCTATTATTACTCTGAAGCATGAATTCAAGGATAGCATTATATTGCTGATATCTTTTATTAATTATTATCTTTCATCTCATGTACACATATGCATTTTATAATAATAATGTTTTTTTAGTATTTTAGCTGCCTTTTCTATGCTTTTGCCTTTCCAAAGTTATAAAATGATTCTTTATTATTCCTCTAATGCAAAAGAAATGAGCCCTATTTCAAGAAGTATACCTTTGCTCTGAGTTAGAAATAGTACTACCTGCTCTAGCAACAACACTGACATATTAATGTGATAGCTTAATATAGGAAGAAGGGCACATAGGTGGTAAATGTAGTAGGAGATAACTGAGGAAACTTGGCATGCTTTTGTTGAAAAAAATAAGAGATTAGTGAAAGACAAAATTGATGTCTGCAAATATGTGAGGATTAGTCATGTGGAAGAATCTAAACATTCTGTGTAGCTCTCAAGATAAAATGGAGATACAGCTAATGGTTAGGATATTTTAGAGAGGCAGATCTCTGTCCAGAACAGAGCCTTTTATAATGAAGACTGGCTGGCAGTGCATTGAACTTCTAAGGGGAAAATCTCTTTCCTGTGGCTAAAAGTTTTGGAAATGAGGTCAGCTGGCCAGTTGTTGAAAATATTGAAGAAAGCTTCCCACACTAGACAAACTGTCAAAGGTGATGGCATGTAAAACTGCTTCTAGTCTTAAGATGCCAAGATCCTTGGGCAATTTATTGAGGATACAAAAACCGATGTACCTGCTCCTGGAAAGGGCTAGAACATCCATCAGGCATCTTCTCAGGCTTACATGAGCTTTAGACCTTTGAGACTACAATAGGCCACCCTGGGAGTCTACCGAGATGGTAGGGGAGGAGTACAGCTTGCTATCAGGGTAGTGTCAAGCCTTCCTCTTTGTCACAGTTCAGATAGCAGTACCCACTGTCCTCCAGAAGCTGTCTTCTTTCCTTATGACACCATGAGGTCCAAGAGGGTAAGACTGGTGTGTATAAGACTGTCCTGCTTTGAAGGGCCAATATCTCTCTTAACACTCCGTAGAAATGACTTCTAGAATCACCACACAAGACAGATTTATTACAATATACGTGTTACACAACACCCAGAGAATCCCAAAGCATGATGTAGTCATCACGTATAGATAGTTTAGCTGTACTTCTTTCCAGTCCAAATGTAGTTTGCCACTCAGGGATAGCTTTTACATTAGCTATGTTGCCTAGAAATATGTTGACTGTCTTAGTCTTATCAGGTTTTTTAGGGGAGCAGCACTAGAGAATTAACTCAAGGGAAGGTTCTCATGTAGCAGTGGTGATATTTTGTAGACATTTTGCCCACAGTAGCATTAAAACATGTAACATAATATTAGCTAACATTTTAAAGCACTTGCTGCTTGGTCAAGCCCTCTACTAAGCAGCTTAAGTGCAAGATTTCATTTATTTTTCAAAGCATAACTATGTCCAAGCAGCTATTTTTATCCCCATTTTATAGACAAGGAAATTAAGTCTTGAGAGAATAAGGAACTTTGGAAGATCACAGAGCTATGTAATAAATAACAGAGTCAGAATTTGAATCTGATTTTGTCTGTCTCTAGAGCCCAAGATCTTAACCACTTGTTTATTCACCAGCTGTATATTGATCTGCAACTCTGGACTGAGAATTTTGCTAGGAGCTAAGGATAAAGAATTGCACAAGACACATATGGAACATATGTATTGCATGTAGCAACAACCCATGCTGGCTATTTACAGATTGAAAATGTCTAAGAACTAAATTATATTGGAAAAAAAGTGTCACTGATGCCAGGGATATCAACCATAATCCCAGCAGCTAATTAACTTCCCAAATAAAATGACTTGGGATGAACAGGACCAGCCCACAAGCTCTGCTTCTTCCCTGGAACTGATCAAATAAAAAAAAAAAAAAAAAAAAAAAAAGGGTAAATGAAGTCCTGACTTAACATTGCCTTCGGCCAGTATACTGTTGCCTCTGTAGTTTTGGAAACTTTTACACAACTTTTTATTACTACTTTAGTAGGAAAAAACAACATGGTCCACCCCAGCATATTCTGAGGAATGAAAGCTAATTATTTTCATTTTTTTAATTAATTCATTTATTTTGAGAAAGAGAAAGTGTGTGAGCTGGGGAGGGTCAGAGAAAGAGAAAGAAAGAGTCCGAGCGGGCTCCACTCTGTCACCACAGAGCTCCATGCGGACTCAAACTCACAAACCGTGAGATCATGACCTGAGCTGAGATGAAGAGTCAGATGCTTAACTGACTGAACCACCCAGGTACCCTGAAAGCTAATTTAATAGTAGTGGCCACTTCAAAAGAAATGATTTTTACTTACAGCTAGATTGAATAGATGAATAATATAGGATTACATCCAATTTATGTGCATCATGACCTTGACTGGATGTCCCATAGATCCAGTCTTGGGATCTGGATTCACAATCTTGGTGTGGAAAGAGAGAGATTTATGGATTTGAAAGAGGATTCAGGGTTAGGTTGCCAAATAAAATGTAGGACGCTCAGTTACACTTGAACTTCAGGTCAACAATCAATAAATTTCTAGTATAAGTATATCTCAAATATTGCATGGAACATAATGTTACTAAAACTAGTTTGTTTTTTTAACTAAAGTTCGAATTTATCTGGGTGCCTTGTATATTTATTTGCCAAATCTGGAAACCCTAATTCAAGTTACTCGTGCTTGGTATCACAAACCTAGCTTTGCAGAACCAGGGACAGACTGTGCCCCTGGGGGCACATTATTCCTCCATTGAATAAATGTGTCTTAAGTGTCTGACAGGATTAGAGATGGATGTGTATATTGATGATTATAATGCAAGGTGGAAAATGTTATGAAAGTTAAGGAGTGAGTCAAACAGTAAAAATGACCAGAAAATGGCCAGGTTAATAAAAGTCTTTCCTGTATGCAAACACTGTGTTGAAACATTAGATGCATTTTCTCACTAGATCAACTTTCTGAAGTAGGTACATTTCATATATGGAGGAACTGAGCTGTACGACCTGGAGGTGTTAAGTAACTTACACCCTTGTGCATTGGCATGGCAGAGCCGGGATCATTGCCTTGGTTGGCTTGCTGCAGAGCCTGAGCTCTGACTCATTCACAACCACTAAAATGGCACTGAGTAAATACAGTTGGCCAAGAGAGGCTTGCTCATGAGCGTGCCTTGAATAACATTTTGTAGTGCAGTTAGGGAATGAGCAGATGAACAAAATGGATGGTGGAAGTGAGGAGGCTCTTCTTGAGAAAACACCATGTCTGAAAAAAGGGTACATATGAAGAAAGGCAAGAGAAGGGGACAGAAAATGGGTAGGAAGCCAGACAACATTAGGCCTGGTGTTCATCTGTTTAATAAATATTTCCCGATTTCTTCATCTTGACTAAATATTGATCATTTCTATTTACAGAGAACCACAAGTTAAGATCACTTTGATGTCAATGATGAAGATATAGTGCAAATATATCCTTACAAAAAATAATAGGCTCTCCCCAGTGTGAAGATAATAGCAAATAAAGAAAATAGGGACCACATACAGCAGCCATATATAGCTGTTCCCTATGAGCCAGGAATGGTTCAAAGTAGTTTACATGTGTTAACTTATATAGTCCTCACAGAAACACTATGGATTAGGTACATTTCTCGCCCCATTTTAGAGGAGAGTAAGTTGTGAAATAGTGAGTTGAAATAATTCGCCCAAGAGTGACACTTCCAAAAGTAAACATTCAGGTTACAGAACACTCTTCTATGTTGTAGGTATCCAGTTTTTCAGCTAATTCATGGAAGCCTGATTATGGATAACAAAGGCTTGGATATCAATATGCAATGTACAATAATTCCGATAGTCTGACCACATAAATCATTTCTATCTATTGAGTGCTGGCTTAGGGAAGAAGTCGCGATGAGAAGTCCTGCTGGAATTCCTTGCTCTCAGGATTTTCATATTCAGAACGCAGCAGGAGACAAGAAGCAGCAAAGGCAGCTGCAAATGAAGTTCTAGGCATGCTCCGAAGATGGGGGTACCAGAGAGGCTAATCAAAGGAGTCAGGCCTTGAACAATAAACAAGTTATCAACAGGTATATCTGAGGCACTTAGCAAAATATTTCAAACACAGAATTGTGTGGGAAGACAATCATATATGAGTATGTGTACACGGAAACTGTGGTAGAGCATGAGAAATGATAGAAATAAAATGTAAGAGCTGAGGATGTGCCAGATGATTTTTACTTGCATCGAATTGTTTATTTTGTTGCATAATAATACAATGAATGGACACTATTAGACCCATTTTATAGATGAAGACTGAGGCATAGAGAAGTTATGCACAGTGGCCAAGGACATAGAATTAATAAGTAGGAAACAGTACTTAGCAATGTATCTTACTACAAAAATATATCTACTTTCCATTTACCCATTTATTCCACAAGTATTTAATCAAATACTGTGGAAGTAGTTACATGTGGTGAACCAAACAGTCAGTTTCTTACATCATGAGGCTGTCCATCTCTGATCTACACTATCCTTGGTATCTGATCGTCGTATTTTATTTTATTTTATTTTATTTTATTTTATTTTATTTTATTTTAATTTTTTATATATGTGGATACCTTGTTTCATCCAGCATGGATCACATGTGTTCTAGGTTAAGGAAAGGTAGAAGTTGGAAGGTCTCAACGAATTCAGCCACACAGGCATCCCTTAACTATAAATTTTAAAAAATTTAAATTTAAAAATTTTAAATAAGGCAGTCCTAGGTCCAGCTAGGTAGCATTCATAGCAGAAAGTTTAGAAAGTTGAAAAAAAAAAAAAAAGACTCAAGTTTGTGTGGCTGTCAGTCTGGTACATTGTACGTATGGTAAACTGAGAAGTAAATCAATAGTTGCCTGCATTGGGACTGCCAGGAACAAGCTGTTGTCCATGCTTAATTAAAAGGCCAGATTAATGTCTGACACTGCTTCAAAATATGATACCTTTAGATGATGACAGGACAGGAGAAGGTGGGGAGACAAAGAAAGAAGGCAAAATGGTACCCAGAGCCCTGGGTAGCATTCGTGGTCAAAACTGATCCATTCTTTAAATACCTGGCCATTTTTGGTATAACTGTAGACTTGCATTTGTAAATCTTTAGAACTTGATATTTTTCTACTTCCAAGGTGCTCAAGGGAAGGGAGCGAAGCCCAGACTGCAGGGAAGGAATGTGACAAAGCAGGAGCTTTCTTGAATTATTAATTAAAGATGAAGAAATTTTACAATTTAAATCCAAAGGAAGAAGGCTTGGTACAAAATACCTACAGAAAACATTTTAGATCTCAAAATATTTATGGATCACAAATTCTTGTTACCTATTCAGGTTTTACATGACCTTATCACCTCCCTTTAATTTCTGATCTCCCCTCCCACAGCTTCCTGCCTTGTTCACTTTTCCAAGCCCTCTGGTTTGCCCTCCAGTCCCCCAAATGCTCTCTACCTCAGGGCCTTTGAACGTTCTTTACTTTCCGCCTTGGATTCTCTTTCTCTAGATATCTGCCTCCTCAACTCTTAATTCCACTCTAACTGCCTTATTTTAAATTTATAGTTAAGGGATGCCTGGGTGGCTCAGTTTGTTGAGACCTTCCAACTTCAGCCTAGGTCATGATCTCACAGCTTGTGGGTTCAAGCCCCACGTCAGGCTCTGTTCTGACAGTCCAGAACCTGAAGCCTGCTTCAAATTCTGTGTCTCCCTCTCTCTGCCTCTTCCCCTGCTCACACTCTGTCTCTCTGTCTCAAAAATAAATACACATTAATTGTTTTTAATTATAACTAAGAATCCTGATCCTTCTTACTTATTTTATTAATTTTATCCAAGTACTTATCAATTTCAAAAATATCTCATAACATATATTCTGTTTGTTTTTTATTGTCTGGCTTTTTAAAAAAATTTTTTTAACATTTATTTATTATCAAGAGACAGAGAGAGACAGAGCATGAGCATGGGAGGGGCAGAAAGAGGGGGAGAGAGACACAGAATCCGAAGCAGGTTCCAGGCTCTGAGCTGTCAGCACAGAGCCCAACGCAGTGCTCGAACTCACAAACTGTGAGATCAAAGCCTGAGATGAAGTCTTAAGCTTAACCGACTGAGCCACCGAGGCAACCCTATTGTCTAGCTTCCTTAATGAAACACAAACTCTACATGGGCAAAGATTATCTTTCTGTTTTCACTAATAAGCCCCATGTGACACGCCTTGTACATTGTAGGTTCTCAATAAGTGTTTGCTAAAAGAATGACAAAATTTCCTCATATATAATATTCCACAAATATACACTTACACTCCCAGCATCCTGCCCAGACCTTAGGTTAATTTCCAATCTATCGCTGTGCCGTAAATGAAATAGGAAGCTGTTTGTAACATAGTATGGAAAACGGATCTCAAGGTGAAAATCTGGTCTATTAGTGTGCTCCAAGATCAGTTAGGCCTTAGTAAAGTAAATATTCTTTATCATCAATGCAGCTTCTTTGTTTGTTTCTTTTTTTGAGGGTGAAGTCACAAATTGGGAATCTCTGCCTATAGGGCCATGTTATTTAATGTAAGAATTTTTTGGCTTATAAAATTAGAAATAACAAAATTCTCAGAAAAAAAAAATCAATGAAATTTCATTTTTTATTTTCAAGCCCTTGACATTATTTGCTAAAAAAAAAAAAAAAAAAAAAAATTAAAAGAAAGCCGAAACTGAAATTGCCAATTCCTTAGAAATGGACGGCAATGAACTTACTACATGTGCTTTGGATAATAATCAAATAAAAATATATAGACTAAATTACTAGAAAGCAAAAAGAATAAATCATATCTAAGCACCAAACTCGAAATATCAGAATAAATAAAACACAAAAAATAGAAGTAAGTAGATTTGAATAATAAAGTAATCTTTAATGGGTGTTTTGAAATAAATGATAGAGTATCTTTCATAAATTTAATTATTTAAAGATAGGAAAAAAGGGAACAAGAAAGAGGATGTGAGTGAGAATTCAAATATATAATGTTAAGAATAACAAAGAGGGCATGACTAGAGCTATGGAAAAAAATTAAGTGTTTAAAAAATGTCAATGTAAATAAAAATGGAAGTGAAAGGATTTTTACTACAGTATTGTTGGTAATCCTGAGTAATTAGAAACAACCTTGATGTCTAATCAGTAAAAGCATAGGTAAATAGTTTTTGGTATTTCATATTATGAAATATTATACAAAAGTTAGAAAGAGTTAGGAAATAAACACACACATTACTACTTTAACTAGAAAAATAAAATAGCAAAATAAATGATCTCCTATACGCAAAAAATTTTTAAAGAAAAAATTCCCAGCAAGCCAAAGCTCTGTATTTGAATTGTATATACTGATTCACATAAATTTTTAAAAATCTGGAAAGATAAAACCAAACTAATTTTTATTTCTTCTAAGAAGAATAAAATAATTGGCAAGGCTATAAGGTAGCCTTTCACTATTGGCTCTATATACTTCTATATTGTTTACATTTTAGTAATGAAGATTTATTCAAATATTACTTGTATAACAAAAATGTATAAAATACTTAATCTACCTAAGTATTGTGTAATTATCAGAAGTTGAACTCTGGGGCCAATATATCATTCAGGTAAACAGATGCAGATTCTAATCAACAGATATTCTTTCTAGATAATTGCCTTCTTTGTGAGTTTCGGATGACCTAAGCACTGTTCTATCTACTATCATTAGCTGCTGTGCTTTGCTATTCAAACAAACAAGTTGTTTTGTTTGTTTTATTTTTTTTAAATATACATACCTGTCTTAGGCTTCCTCTTAGACTTTACTATTACAATAGTGGTGATGATGATGATGATGTTGATGATTGTCATAAATCCATAGAGTTTTGCAGATAGCCATCTCAAGTGGCTTTAAGTCTGTACGGAATAAAATAAAACTTTTGAATGGTGGAGCAATATGACTAGATTTAGACTTTATGAGCTGGGCTGTTTGCAGAGTGGAGAGTGGACTATGATGGAGCAGAAGGGAGGCAGAGGAACTGATAGGGGAAAATCTGTTATAAGATGGCCTACAGCACTGATAGGGGAACTCCAGTCCCTGCCTGAAGACTCCCCTTCCGGGTTCTTCTTCCCACACTGCTTGCCCCAGGTGCCAAATTACTAGTAATGAGGAATGAGGAAGTAACAGATGACAAATTGTCCCCTCTGCGGATTCTCTGGGCTCAGACCTCTGCACAATGATCTCCTCTGAGCCCATGGTGTTTACCTCCTGCCTTACAAGAACTCTGAGTGCCGCTTGGTTCTTCTGCAGGGTGATCTAGACCAGTTTCCGTAACAGAACCAGTTAGGACAGTGAATGTCCCTTGAGTCTGCCTCAGAAAAATAGGGCTAGAGGTAAAGTACTGATTATTGAGACTCATCCGAGGAATTAGAATTTCTAAGAGGAAACAGCAATAATATATGTGTGTGTATATGCATATGCATAAGTACTATTTATTTTTAAGGTACTTACTTGGGAGATTCTGATGATCAGTCAAGTGTTGGGATACCTGAGCAAGGAGAATATTTACAGCATTCCAAGTAATTTCTGGAGAGCTCAGGAAAGAAAGAATGGGGAGAATGGTAATGGGTAATGGAGAGAAATTCCAGTAGGAGAGTCTTCTTAGAAAGAGAACCTGTTTTTCATTTTCAGAAATTATACATATTTAGATGGTAACTTTACCAACTCTTATTGTTTCCCTATTCGCATTTCTAGTCTATTTCTGGAATGGGTATTTTCTAATCAGATTTATTTAGAAAGTAGACTTTTATTTTTCTTCTCTCTGTCTTTCTCTCTGTTTCCCTCTCTCTCCCTCACTCACTGAAAAGGTACAATTCTAGGAGCACCTGGGTGACCCAGTGGGTTAAACGTCCGACCCTTGATTTGGGTCAGGCCATGATCTCGCGATTTCTGAGTTCTAGCCCTACATCAGGCTCTATGCTGAGAATGCCGAGCCTGCTTGGGATTCTCTCTCTCCTTCTGTCTCTGCTCTCCTCTGCTTTCCCTCAAAATAAACTTAAAAATAAAGGTACATTGCCAGTGAGAGGAGGGAAGGACTGGTTGGGCTAAAGAAGAAAGTAGAATAATAGAGAAAGGATCTTTAGCAAAACAGAGCATCATATGAATGAACAAAGTGTTTTACTTGACTACCACTTCCTATTTATTTGCTGTTGTCTTGTGTATATAATATCACAACATCTGAGCACTGTCTGAGAGGTCTAACATGATCTCTCTCTGAACTTTGTCCATCCTCCTATTAGGCCAGCCTTCCCCTTCCTTGCTTCATGTTGCCACATCTGCCACACAGAGTTTGTTAGCTTCTGGCCTGAGAGCCTCTGCCCTTACTCTCCTGTCTGAAACAGTCTCCCCACTGCTATTCAAAGTTGGCATCATCTCAGCACATAGGTGTCTCACCCTCAGAAAGACAGTTCTTGACCTTTTTATGTAAATGAATCTTACCTATTTTTCTTTCATCGGTGTGATGTGGGAAACAAAGGCAGAAGGAGATGGCAGGTCAAATTAAATTTCTTTATAACCTGCAGTCAATTGACAAATACTTGAGGCTGGCAGAGTTTCTACAGGAACTCCCTACTGTCTTAATGCTAATGCTTTGCTAGAGGGAAAAACAACTTTAGCTTGGCAATAGCTAGGCCCCCAGTATCCTGTGAGTCTTCTTTAGCATAGGAAAATCTCAGTGGAAACTTCCCCTGGACTTTACCTCCCCCAACTGCATAGTATATAACCAGTCTCTCCTCATGGTCCCAGGGCTGGTCTTCCTGCCCACGGGTCCTGTCCCCATGCTTTAATAAAGTCACTTTTTGCACCAAAGATGTCTTCAAGAATTCTTTCTTGGTGGTCGGCTCCAGAACCCCCTCCCCCCATCACCCCCAAACTTCACCATCTCTGCTCATTTCCTTCTTCATTCTTAGCACAGTTTGTGATATGTTTGCTGACTGATTTATTTTCAATCCTCTGTTCTCGGTTATGGAGCAACATGGCAGGGACTGTGCCTTCTTGTCCATTGGGTACAGCCAACCCCCATCAAACTGCCTAACAGACACTAGGACTCAAATAATACTTGTTAGAGAAGGGAAATTTAAAGGAAAAAAAGTCCACAAAGATAAACAGTTGAAATCTGAAAGAATTCAGAGCCTAATTATCATACATGCCAGTTTCAGAAGGCAAGATATACATATTCATGTATGTACTAATAATGAAATTAAGAAATTTGGAATCTAATCTTCATCATCTGAGATTACCCATTCCTCTTTTGGCAGTATCAGAGTTTGCTGCAGGATGATTTGCAGAGATCTTCCCTTCTTTCTTAAACTAATGGCCTTGTCATCCCCTCAGGGGCCTGAGGCTGCCTGTGGAGGTATACAGAGGTTTCTACTGGCAACTACTTGCTAAACTGAATATACTTAGCTACCTTATCAAGTCCTAGAATTGTTTGATTTCCTACAGGAAATGTTTGCCTTTGAAAACTCCAGTGGGGAAATAGCTTTTTCACCTCTGCTCAGGAGAATGAGTTTAACATTGTCTGAAGATGAGATTCATCCCCTGGAGGAGGTGCTGAGCATCTAATGAGCTTAGGAACAAATCAGAAAAACGGCGGGGAGTAGATTCCAACCCCCACCCCCACCCTGGTTCCATTTAAAAAAAAATTCTGTTTCAGATATTTGCTTGAGTGAACCTCCCATTTATACTCAGTTTTTTCTCTGTGCTCTGTTACATATGTATAACTCAAATGTGGAAACACATCTAGCCACATTATATATTGTGAAAGATGTGTGATTTTGCTCCATGGGGTGTATTCTATTTAAATAACTCATTAATGCATTAGCAACTAGGCCTGTACTTGTATCTCTTTCATTTCTAATATGAGCCCTCCTCTGGCACTTTAATCCAGAGCAGTTTGTGCCCACACAGTAACACACACACATACACACCCTCCTCACAAGTATCCATATATCCACTGAAACAGCAACTACCCAAAGGTTATTCTTAACAGGTACTTCTATGACCTCAGTTTAAACTTGTTTGTAACTTACTACTTCCTCTTTCTCTTAAGAGTTCCTCTCAACTTCAACTTTTATTTGAAATTAAGCATCTGACATTGGCCTTTTGGCCATCACTTTTATATTTGTTTACCTTGGCGTTTGATCCTAAGTTCTTCTGAACAATCGCCACTTGTCTCATTCCTGTTTCAGTGCAGTCCTCACAGCTTGTGGCAGACTTCCCTGCCCTAGTTGTGCCCTCTTAGAGCCCAGAGCTAGGTAGTGGTGCTTTACTTACAGTTTAACCCTACAAATTCAAAGAATAAGTGGATTGGAAGCATAAATTGTTCTAAGCACGAATTATGTACATTTAGAAAGAATATGTGTCATCCAAATAGAAATTGGGCAGAGAAATTTTTGACAAAACTTCACCCTCGTGAAGCCACAGGGTTTGATAGTGGGAGAAAGGAGAGTACACATGAGTCAATGAGAGAGAATTATAGATGTAGTACTCTGTCTAGATGTGCTTAGTGTTTAATTTTACTTTATAGTTAAATAAGGAAGTAAAAGTCTTCTATCTGTACAGGAGCAACATGCTTTTTCTTTGTTTCGTTTGCAAGAAGGACATGAATAGGTGTTGCACATACATCACAAAAAGCTCCTAAATATGTTAAAGATGTCACTTCTCATAACTAATGACAGTCAAGTACTCTGGTCAAGTCATGAATATGCATTTCCTGGCTTATTGTAGTAGCCTGCTGACTTGTGTCCCTACTTCTGCCCTCACCCTCCTTCAGTAGCAGAATAATTTTATTAAAATGAAGTCAAGTCATGTCAGTCCTCCATCATACCAACTAAATGAAATACAAACAAGCAAAAGTTTCCAAAGTTCTCTCACCTCACTCAAGGGAAAAGCTAGTGTCCTTATTGTGAACGATAAATGTCTCTAGGAGTGGGCCCCAATTCAATCTCTGACCTCAACTTTTAACTGTTCTCCTCTCTCTTTTTCTACGACCATCCTCATTGTCTTTCTCACTGTTTCTTACACTGACCAGACACACAGATGCCTTAGATCCATCACAATGATCACTATTACTATTACTATAAATCTTTCTCCAGTTTTTTTAAGTTAAGTTCCTTCAATTCTTCCATTGTTGCATCCACACGACTCCTGAATCAGAATGCTACGGGCACCAGTGACAGTCATGACAAAGTTTATTGCAATGAGAGGCAAGGCCAACCGATCTGGACCGACACTCTTGACCAGAGTGCGGTCCCCAAACAGCCGGAGTACAGAGTACAGAGTACAGAGTCTTTATAGCTGACCACATCGTCTTATCATCACCTGGGGACAGAACAAAGAAATAGTTCCCAGATGGGGGTGGAAACAGTTCAGACTTGCCCTTGCTCCAATCCAATCAAACACTAATCCAGTTGATTTTCCTTGAACTTTTGTTCCCTTGATTGATAGGACAAGGCTGTTATCTCTTAATCTGTTATTTCTTAAGGCTACAGGTTAGCGCTACACTACAATTTAACCCTTGCACCATGATTTACTCCAAAGTTATCCTCTTATAATTTCTGTTTTTAGAAATTATGGAGTGCCTGGGACCAGATTTGTTCTCCTAAAATTAATAACTAGAAAAGTAAACCAAATATATTTTTCTTAAACAATGTTTTCAGACATAATCAATACATATGGACAGTGATCACTGAGACAAAGGAAACAGAAAAAAGTAAGCCCTACCATCTTCTTGGTATTCTACCCGAGGCATTTTCTTTTTCTTTTTCATTTTTTTAATGTTTATTTATTTTTGAGAGAGAGAGAGAGAGACCTAGTGCAGCAGGGGAGAGGCAGAGAGAGAGGGGGGCTCTGAAGTAGGCTCCAGGCTCTGAGCTGTCAGCACCCAGCCCAACCAGGGGCTCAATCCCACAAACCACAAGATCATGACCTGAGCTGAAGTCAGATGCTCAACAGACTGAGCCACCCAGGCACCCCCTGAATCATTTTCTATACTCAAGTGCAAGGATGGGAATCCCAAGCAAACATATTGGTCTAGATAAGTTGAGGAGACAGAGATCAGAAGTTGGAGAGACTAAGGTAATTTCAGTTTGAGGGTAGAGTGCCAGAAAGAAGGGAGCATCCAAAACTGCATCAGAACTCTACTTAGGAGCCCCTTGACTTTGGCTGAACAGTACACACAGTATTATATATATAGTATTACTACACATAGTAATATTAGTAACTTATTAATAACTTACATAGGATGAAACTCCTCGAGAATGGCAAAGAACAGCCATGGAGTTGTAAACTGAACATGGCTTGCAGGTGTTCTTATTCTCCAAACAGAAGAAATTCTTGTTAAATGCCTGGAAGATTCAGTAGATATACTAAAAGGTCATATCCTAAGAGTAATGCTAAACTAGCCATTGATTAAAGGCTTCTGTAAACCTATCATACCAAGCCTAAAAAAATCAAGCTGGTTCACAAGTAAGTTAGCTCCTACCAGACAAAGTGTAACATTATCTTTAAAAAAGACAACAAAATTAAGCATTTGAAGATGTTAACATTGAAGAATTACCAGTCATGTAAAGAAACATGAAAATGCAATCTATAATCAGGAGAAAAATTGGTCTCTAAAATAGATTCAGAGAGGACATAGATGATGGCTAATACAAAATAATGTTAAAATAGCTCTTTGTAATTATGCACAGGAACTGAAAGAAAAATGTGTACATAATAAGGAAAGAAATAAAAGATGTGAAATGGACCCCCAAAATGTACCTTTTCATTAAGGAAGTATAATTAAAGGAAAGGGGGGAAAAAAAGAAAAAGAAAATCACTACTGCGATTAATATCAAATTAAACATTATAGAAGAAAAATGAGTGAGCTTGAAGGCATAGCAATGGAAACTATCCAAATTTAAGTTCATATACAAAAAAGACTGAAAACAAACAAACAAAAAAACAAACAAACAAAATCCCTGAGCTTCAGTAGTCTGTGGAATCAAATACCCTAACAGTGGAGTTCAGAATAAAAGTGAGGGCTTTGGGGCTGAGTAACTACTTTAAGAAACTATGGCCAGGGGCGCCTGGGTGACACAGTTGGTTAAGCGTCCGACTTCAGCCAGGTCATGATCTCGTGGTCCGTGAGTTCAAGCCCAGTGTCAGGCTCTGGGCTGATGGCTCAGAGCCTGGAGCCTGCTTCCGATTCTGTGTCTCCCTCTCTCTCTGCCCCTCCCCCGTTCATGCTCTGTCTCTCTCTCTGTCTTAAAAATAAATAAACGTTGAAAAAAAAATTTTTTTAAAAGAAACTATGGCTGAAATATTTTCCAAATTTGAAGAAAACTATAAACCTATAGGTACAAAAGCTAAAGTTACCACAAGTAGGATAATCCTAAAGATGACTGATGAAGTCATTTAATAGTCAAATTGCTGAAAGCCAATGAAAGGAAAACAGACAAACATAAAACTAGCTGGGGGGGGAGGGTGGTGGGGAATATATACATTATGAACATAGACATTTCCTGAAACTATGCAATGGGACATATTTATAGCAATTAAAGAGTTTTATTTATAACAATTAAAGAACATAAAACCAACTTAGAACTTTATATAAAGAGAGAAATCTAAAACTTAAAGCAAAATAAAGATTTTTGTTTTTAAAAGAAAGTTTGGGAGAATTTATCACCAACACCACAAGCAATGTTAAAGAAAATTTTCAGCTAGAGCAAAATGATCTCAAGTAGAAGCTAGGAAATATACAAAGGAAGGGAGAATAACAAAGAAGTTATATAAATTGGTAAGTAAAATATGACAGAAGTACACAAGATGGGAAATGGGGATTGGAAGTCTAATATTTTAAGGACCTTACTTTTTACATGAAATAGTATAATATTATTTAAAGATAGACGATGGAAAATTTAAGGATACATATTGCAAACTTTAGAGCAACAATTTAAAATAATAACAATGAGTTCTAATAAACCAGTCATGGAAATTAAATTTAATGGGAAAATGTATATGTCGATCCAAAAGAATACAAGCAAATGGAAAGGAAAAGGAGCAAAGTACAGATGGGGATGAGTAGAAATCAATACTAAGATAATCTATTTAAATCCAACTATATAGATAATTACTTTGCATGTAAATGGTCTAAACACCCTAATTAAAAGACAGAGAGTGTCAGAACTGAACTAAAAAGCAGGACAAATCAAACACTTGTTCAAAGAAAGTCACTTTAATTATAAATACACAGGTTAAAGTTACTGAATGTACAGTGTGATGATTTGGTATTTGTATACATTGTGTTTTTCAATGATACTTCAATAGAGCTGAAGACAAGAGAGACTAATATGTTAGTATAATGGAGCAGGGGTGAAAGGCAATTGAATAATAATGGCTTTAAACATTTTGTAATTAAAATAATAAGCCTCATCAAAATCAAGTTACTGTATGGAAAAACATATAACATGCAAACAAAAAATATGAGAAACCTGGAGTTGATAGAATGTCTATTTAACATCAAAAAAGAGAACTTCAGAAGAAATATTGCCAGGGATAAAAAGAAGCTTTTCATGATAATAAAGGTGAGCCATTAAAAAAAGTCCATAGCAATTCTAAATATGTATGCCCCTAAAAACAAAATTCAAAATACAGGGAGCAAAATCTGACTGAGCTGAAAACTGACATAGATAAATCCATGTTTATAGTTGGAAACATCTACACTCGTTTCACAGTAATTGAGAAAAACAAATAGACAAAAAATAAGTATAGAGAAGAATCCATGAATACTACCAACTAATTCAACTTAATTATCATTTATTGAACAAGCTACTCAGCAACAAAAGAATCACACATATTGTAAAAGTACACACAGAGGGCGCCTGGGTGGCTCAGTTGGTTGAGCCTCTGACTTCGGCTCAGGTCATGATCTCACAGTTTGTGGGTTTGAGCCCTGCATCAGGCTCTGTGCTGATGGCTTGCTCAGAGCCTGGAGCCTGCTTCAGATTCTGTGTCTCCTTCTCTCTCTGCTCCTCCCCCACTCACGCTTTGTCTCACTCTGTTTCTCAAAAATAAATAAATGTAAAAAAAATTTTTAAAAATAAAATAAAATAAATAAAAGTACACACAGAATATGTATCAAAGTAGGCCATATGCTGGGTCATGAAATTTTTAAAATGTATTTGAGAGAATTGAAATGATATAGATTTTGTCTTTTGTTATGACCAAATTAAGTTATGCCTAAGTAACTCCAAATATTTGGAAATATACAAAATATGTATAAATAATGCATGGGTCAAAGAAGAAATCATAAGAGAAATGGAAATTTTTCTAACTAAATGAAAATGGAAAACACACATGCACACACAATATATTCAAATTTGGTGAGAGTTAAAATAGTACTTACAGAGAAATTTATAATTTGGTTTATATTTTTTAAATTCAAGCATATACATTAAGAAACTAAAAGAAATTAAAGAAAAGGAAAAACAAATGAAAAGAAGGAACTTAAACCCAAATTCAGCAGGAGAAAGCACATAATAACACTAAGAAGTAAAAATAAATACAATAGAAAACAACAATGTAGAAATTCAAAAAAGCCAAACGTTGGTTTTTTGAAAAGGTGAATGAAATTTCTAATCCTGTAGCTGGACTAATCAAGACATAAAAGAGAGAAAACACGATGATCAATATCAGGAAAGAGAGGACATCACTGTAGACTACAGAGACATTGAAAGGAATTTAAAAATACATTTATAGCTTCAGGCCAAAAAATCTAACTACATAGAAAAAAAAGACAAATTCCTTTAAAAATACAAATTATCAAAATTGACTTCAGGAGAAATATTTAAAAAACTGAATAACCTATTAAAAACATTGAACTCATAAGTCAATACTTTCTCATAAAGAAAGCTGTAGACCCCAATGGTTGCATTAATGTACTCCAGCATACATTTCAGAAAGAAGAAATACTAATACTACCAATTCTTTTGCAAAGGCTAGAAGGAGCACTTGCCACTTGATTTTATGAAGCGAACATTACCTTAACACCAAAATTAGACAACACAGTGTACAAAAATGAAACTAAATACCAAAATGATCATTAATGTAGACATAATAATCTTTAACAAAATATTAGCAAATGAAACTTAGCAACCTAAAAACATGGAATAATATATCCAGATCAAGTGGACTTTATCTCGTGAATGCAATTTTGGTTTAACGTTTGAAAATCAATCATTATAATTCATAACAAGACAAAAAAAGAGAAATGTGATTATTTTAATAGATACAGAAGAATTATTTGATAATATTCAACTGCTAATATATTTTATAAAAACTATCTCAATATGATAAAGAACCTCTATGAAAAGTTTACATCTAACATCATACATACTAAGAGTGAATGATTTCCCTTAAAATCAGGAACAAAGAATGACCATTTCTATTCAACTTTGTACTGGAGTTTCTAATTAGTGCAATAAAATTAAAACAAAAAGCATAGAGATAGGTAGATTGCTAAGGAAGAAATAAAATGCTGTTTCTTTGCAGATAATGTGAGCATGTACATGGAAAATCCTAGGTAACATACAAAGAAATCTATTTTATTTGATTTTTGTAAAATGAGAGAGAGAATGTACATGTGTGCATGCAGGGGAAAGGTGCAGAGAGAGAGCGAGAGAGAGAATCCCAAGCTGACTCCCCTCTGGCATGGAGCCCAATGCAGGATTTGAACTCAGGAACCGTGAGATCATGACCTGAGCTGAAACCAAGAGTTGGAGACTTAACTGAGTCATTCCTAAAGAAATCTATTTTAAATGATCAGTGAAATTAGCAAGATCTTAGGAAACAAGATCAATATATAAAATTCAATTTTATTTCCATATTACTTCAACTAATAATTAGGAAACACAACTCCTATTCAAATCTCAATAGAAAATTTTTGTAGGAGATGACAATATTATTCTAAAACATATGTGGGGAAAAAAATACCTAAGGGAGAAAAACAACATTAGAGAGCTTGCATTACTTAATTTCAAGATATTCTAAGTTACTAGTAATCAAGACAATGTAGTATTGATTTCAGGATAGATAATTTAACCAATGGAAAAAAATAGAGTCTAGAAATTGACAATACATCGATGGTCAACTAATTTTTTTACAGTGCCAAGGTAATGCAATGGAAAAAGTTAATCTTTCCAACAAATAATACTATAAAAAACATATTTCCATGTAGGAAAAAAAATGCATCTTAACCCTTAGCTTTACATCACACAAATATTAAATCTAATAGGATTGTACAATGGCCTAAATATAAATGCTAATATATTATAAAACATCCAAAAGAAAAAGGAGAAAATCTTCATGACCTAGGGATGGGCAAAAGTTTCTTAGATAGGACACAAAAAACATGGAGTATTCAAGAAATGATACTTGAGGGGTGCCTGGATGGCTCAGTTGGTTGAATGTCTGACTCTTGGTTTCAGCTCAGGTCACCATCCCAGAGTCCTGGGATCAAGCCCTGTGCTAGGCTCCAAGCCCCCCACCCCCCATTTCTCTCTCTCTCTCCCCTGCTTCTGTCCCTCTCCCCAGCTAGCTTTCTGTCTCTAAAGAAAGAAAAAAACAAGAAATAATACTTGTGCTCTTCAAAGGACACCATTAAGAAGACAATAAGGTAAGCTACCAACTGGAACCAAATATTTTCAGTGAATATGTTTGAAAAGGTCTTAAGTCCAGAATATATTAAAAAAAAAAACCCTCAGTAATTAGACACCAAATAACTCAATTAAAAATGGGCAGACTGTGTGTGTGTGCACGTTTATTGATATACGTGTGTGTGTGTATATATGTATATATCAATAAATACTTGAAAATATGCTCAATATATGTGCACATATATCATATACATACACCAATAAACACCTAAAAATATGCTGAAAATCATTCATCTTCAGAAAAATGAAAATTAAAACCACCACAACAGAACACTGACAACAGAATGTGTTGGTGAGGATATGAACTCATTGGATCCAACACGTATATGTTAATGGGAGAGTATGTCATTATAGTCACTTTGAAAAACAGTTTGGTAGCTTTCTTTATACAGTTAAACAAATACCTACCATATGCCCCAACAATTCTACTCCTAGTTATTTACCCAGGAGAAATGAGAACATATGCCCACTAATAGATGTGTACACAAATTTTCATATGAGCAACAAATAGTGCTCACATTTTATAATAGTGAAAAGTAGAAACCACCCAAATGTCCATCAAAGGTGAGTGGATAAACCGAGTACACTATATCCCTAAAAGGGAAATAAATAAAAATAAATTTTAACAACTTATAAATAAATAAATAGGGTGAAACTGATACAATAATGTGGATGATTTCCGAAAACAATATGCTGAGCTAAAGAAGCCAAATAGATACAAAAGACTATATGCTTTAAGATTCTATTTATATACAATTGTAGAAAAGGAAAATCTAATATATAGTGTCAGAAAGCAGATTAAAGATTTCCTGAGGTTCCAAATCAGGGATCATCAGGAAAAGGAACATGGAAAGGTTTTAGGGTAATAGAGATGTTCTATGGTTTCACTATAGCAATGCTAATAGGATATAGACATTTACTAAAATGTGATAAATGATATACTTAGAATAGGTGCACTGCACTGTGTATACATTATAATCTGAGATAATTATTTTTTAATTTTTTTAGTGTTTATTTTTTGACAGAGCAAGCGAAGGAGGGGAGAGAGAGGGAGACACAGAATCTGAGGCAGGTTCCAGGCTCTGAACTGTCAGCACAGAGTCAGACACAGAGCTCGAACCCACAAGCCATGAAATCATGACTGAGCCGAAATCAGACACTTAACCACCCAAGCCACTCAGGCGTCCTTGATACAATTAATTTTCAAAAGTTAACTTCCATGAACAGATTTCCCAGGCAACCCTACCAAAAGTTTTCACTATCTGTCTCTCTCCAACTGATATCCCACTTACTCCTATTACTGTTTATTTTTAATGATTAATATTTGCTAATTGGCTCTACTTTTTACTTATTTCTTCCTTATTATGTGTGTATGCTACCAGAATAGAAGTTTTGTAGAGGCAATCAGCTTGCTATTATTTAACAGAAATCTTGAGAACTAATTCAGTATGAAATATTGGATGATAATAATATATCAATAAAAATATTCTTTAATGCTAGGTAATTATATTTAGGAAGCTTGCCATATCTGTTCTGAGATCTTATTTGTTCTTAGAGTGTAAATCCTATAATCCTGGAAAGAAGCACATTTCTTCTATTGATTATAATAAGACATCTAATTTGCAAACACACAGGTAAAACTTTAAAGCAATTGGCCTTTTCCAAATTTTTATATTGTAGGCTCCTTCCACCTTCTATGATTCTTGAGTTAGAACAAGAAGGACTGAAATGTACAGTTCTCCTTGTGCTGGAAAAGAAAATTATGTGACATACATAAAACGTTATCCTACCACAACACAATTTTCAAGGGCTTGATACATTCACTAGATCTCCTGAGTATTTGGAGACTCCTTGCATTTTTTTTTAATGATTTCCTCATTTAGTTTCAAAAGATATATACATTGACATACAATTTATATTTTATGAATTATACGGATTCCTCATACAGTTAACAGCCCTTTCACTGTCCATCAAAGCATGATGTAGCAGAAAGATCTTGCTCTGGAGTCACAGTCAAGTCAGAATATTAGCTCTACCCCCCTCTTGGGAAATGTTAACAACATTCCTATATGTTAGATCTTTAGCTTGCTCATCTGAAAAGAGAAGATGTTAGTTATCAGTTCTGAACTTCTTCATGTATGTGTTATAGAGGGAGGTTGCCTGAAGAAGTCTGAATGGACCTTCTCTCAGTTCTCACATGCCTAGAAGCAACAGAAAACACCAACTAAAATGAACAATTGGAAATTTATGAGCCCTCTCCCACAAGTGGTTGATGGTAGAGGGATTGTTTATTGAACAGATTCTCTTTGTGTACAACATTTCTCAGCTTATTTTCTTGTCATTTCACTGTGGCCCCCCCACACTTCCAAAGTAGCTGTTCCCACTATGATAAGCATATGCCATTGATCAGAGGTAGAAAATAAGTCTGTTTTGTGTATCTTTTCAAGAAAGCGGGCAAAGCTTCTACAAACCCCCTACCAAGCTTCCTCTCACAGAGAATGCATAGCCCTGCCAGGGAATCACTGCATGAGGGGACCGGATTACAATGATTGATTTCCATTAATCAAGATGCATCCTATGGCACTGGGGAGGCACCCATCATCCCTCTTGAGATACACTTATCATATAAGGAAAAAGTAATAAAAATAAGGTCCTGTTTGCAAGGATGAAGCAGACCAAGGACACATTTACCTCCAGGGAATTCATCATCATCTATGGTCTGGTGGCAGGGTTATTGCTGACCCAGATTTCAAGTGGTGCTGCACATTGATAGTGTCTTCATCTCTCTAGGAGGCAGAGGTCTATGGGGTGTGTGTGGGTGGGGGTGAAAAATAATAATAAGTTGTTAATTTACAATTAGAATTGTAAACTGTGGACAGAAATGCTACTATTTTTGGCATTGTTGTGACTCTGATCCCAGGATTTTATCACCAGAATATTGTTGTTCAGAAAACCAGAACTCAAGACTCATAATTATTACTTGACCTTAGGAGATTCCTTGTTTTCTCCCCCGAAGGCGACTTGAGTGTATCCTTGAAGATAATTAAACCTTAAAGAGGAGACTGGTCATGGAAACAGAGATGTTTGTATCCACAGCCCTTGAATAAAGACTTTGGCACTTTTTTAAAAGTCTCGAATTCAAGGATTTTTCCATATGCTCTGGGAAAATTACGGTCTTTTGGGAGACGTGTCAGAGTTTCTAAAACCATAGAATATTTTGTCAAATAGCCAAATTAGACCTATTCTTTACATTTTGGTTCTGCGTTGGAAATACTTTGATCTAGATTAACCGATTTCTTCATACAGGTTTTGTCTAGAGACACTATAATGCGATTAATTTGGTTTCTGTGTACTGAATTAAACTGTCACTTACCTAGGTCTCAGGAATTATTACTAAATCATTTTAGTTAGAATTGAGAGTGATCACATCTGCTGATGTCCTTACACAGAAAGTTAATTATATAAAGTGTACAAATTTTACTAGCTAATTCAAAGTGGTCAGTTTATTTCATTTACCTACATATCTTTCAGGGACATTTCACTGTTATTCCCACATAGTTTCAAAAGAATTGATTTATAAGGGTTAAGTGTGATTGTGCATATGAAGGAGGATTAGCATTACTGACTGTTATGGCTGGCATGCACATAGTAGGCACTCAATAAATGTGATGTGCTATTATTTTATCCTGAAAATTGGAATTATGGCACCTCCCTCTCAGTGTTATTACAGAAATGTAATTAAATATCATCCACATAGATGCCAAGTATAGTACCCAGCTTCTATACAGGAACTCAATAAATGTTAATTTCATTCCTTTCCCTGCCTACTAAACAAAACATCCAGAGGAGTAATAACACTGTCTTCATGATCCTACATCACCTCAGCAAAATAATTTCCTCTTCTTAGAAGAGAGAAACTACCAATAAAGTCTGGTTGCAATTTATTTAGAATAGTCTCTCCTTTTGACAGTATAAAACAAATCCCTGCTATGAAATAACCTTTTTGCTGATCTGTGTATAATGGTAACTCAGTGCCACCTACTTCTTTTTGGATGAATAAATTAAAAATACTTTGTTTCAAAAATGCAACAAGCATACTAGTTGTATAAAGAAACTGCCCATTACAGGCGAAGTAGAGTTTCTGTGGGTATCAGCAGGTGTTTGGGAGTGCAAGCTGTAGGCATTTATAACTCTGAGTGTTACTGCCTCCTGAAAGAATTTGCTATTTACTTCCAACAGAGGACAATTAGACTTAAATTCCAAAGCCACACATCAGGTGAAGTGTAAGAGAAGAGCAGAGGAGGAGTGACTGGTAATTTTAGGTAGGTTACCTTTTGTGGTTAGTCAGGTGAAGTATAAAACATCAATGATAATGCTCTTTAATGCTGGATAATTGCATTTGGGGAGCTTGCTTACCTGTTCTGAGATCTCCCTGAGAGTGTAAATTCCATGATGCTGCATAGAAGCATATTTCTACTACTGATTATAACAAGACATTTCCTTTGCACACCCAGAGATAAAAACTCCAAAACAATTTTCACAAATTGTAACATTCTAGACTAGATGATGTTTGAAGTACAATTTCCATGCAATTTAAGATTTCTTCTCTGGCTGGAAAATTGTTGGGCTTCTGTTGTAGATGGGCATTGTTTTGTTTTGTTTTGTTTTTTCAAAGAAATAAATCAGAAAATTATTTGTGCCCTCATATCCTCTTTTATTTCTAGGGAGCATGTTAATTGTTGCATTAAATGTCACTAACTTATCTTCCTCAAATGAATGAAAGGTTTTACCTGTCCTGTCCAACTGCATAGGAAAACAGCTTTGATTTGGCAATTATAATACTTACGGGTTTGGGAAGAGTGTGTGTGGTGGAGGTTTGGCTTCATGTTATAAATTCACTGGTATCTCCTCTGGGAACTTTATTCAAAGTTTATAAATCTCAGAAACACTACTGAATGTTTCCAGTAGAGATTAAACTGTTCACTGCTCATAGAAGTTGTAGAGATGTGTGGCCAGACGTGGAGCAGGATTTTCAATTCTCATAATAAATGTTGACTCTTCCACTTGCATTTTTGTAATCAAAGTTCAGGGTTACATGCCTAGCATAGTGCTCAGACTATGCTAGGTATTCACTAAGGATTTGTTGAGTGAGTAATAATAACATAGATAATGACCCATCACTCTAAGGTTAACTGTGATATCAGCACCTAGGATAGTTCAGCACTGAATTTGAATCTGTATGTAGGCATTCCTTCCCCCTTGTTCAAGTATAAATGCAAACTGTCTGCTTATCTAGCTACTCAAGAAAACAATAAAGAAAGATAGTCTGGTGAATATTATCCATTTACTCCTGTAGGATTCTAATTTGTGTTCATATAATCACGTTAAACCAACAGAAGACAATATATTTTTTGAACACATTAGCTTCATTTGCAACCAAATCGCATTTAATGGCTTTTGTTTTAATCTTATAACCTAGACTATTATCCACTTCTGCATTTATTTTAAAGAAATTATGGTGGGAAAAGTATGAATCTTGGAGTGAGACAAAGGAGTGTTGGAAATGTTAGTAATGGTGTTGTCTTGAACAGTTTTCTCATTTATAAAATGGTGACCTGGAAATTATATGGAAACATACAGCATGGCAAATGCTGAGTATCCTATGAATATACTAGAATGCTGCCATTATTATTATTTCTCCCATCATCATTATTATTGTGTTTACTATTATAAGGCTTTTTAAAATATTTTTTAATGTTTATTTTTGAGAGACAGAGAGAGAGCGTGAGCAAGAGTATGAGTGGGGGAGGGGCAGAGCGAGTAAGGAACACAGAATCTGAAGCAGGCTCCAACTCTGAGCTGTCAACACAGAGCCCAATGCAGGACTTGAACTCATGAACTGTGAGATCAAGACCTGAGCTGAAGTTGGACACTTAACCCACTGAGCCACCCAGATGCCCCTTACTCTTGGACTTTTACTCATTGATTCCAAAAATATTGCACTAGGTCTCATGATCTCCCTTATATCAAGGTCTGTAGCTGACAGGTTATTTTAGAATGAATGCTAGGAAAATCTTTTCTTTTCCTGAAGCAAAATACCTCTTTGCTGATAGAGATATGTATAGTATTGTGTTTCTATAGGAAACACAAACTGAATTTTAATTTTAGCTCACAGCTCTAGTGATAATACCAAAAATGACTAAAATTGCTTCTTTTAAAAAATCCATAATTATAATTTTTCTAATTACATTTTTTTCTTTTTGTTATTATGACCTTTTGTAAATCACTTTAAATTCTTTTTGGAAAGACATTTGGTTTAATTAAATGAAAGTGTTTATAACATGATTAAAATTGAAGAGTATTGGCATAATTTATTCTTTGCTTTGTTTTGTGCAAAATTGATTTCATCTTTGCTCATGAATATCTTTCAAAAACAGTTTTTAAGATTATATTGCAAACTAATTATATCATACATTTTGGCCCTTTTGTTTCATCGAGGTTTGAACGCCATATTTTTATGACCCATTTAAAAGATTGAGAGAGAATTATGTGTCTTTATCTACATCAGATACAGACATTTGTGACACAAAGCTATGCATTATTCCATAATATTTAATTTTGGATTTTAGATAAATTATAATTTTCCTGAAGCAATTCAGTTCATTTATTGATTAAATAATTGAATGGACAGTACCCCATTCTGAGATGAAACATTAATTAAATCTTTATAGCTCTGTACTATCAAACCCATCTTTGTGTCTGAGTTCTATTTAGAGATAATCGACCACAAATATGGATGCATGGAGTCTTTTGTTTTAACAAAAGGGTGCACCTGTTAAAACTTCAGATTCTGAGTCTAGATTCATGACCATGTCAGCACAGTTGTTAAAACACTACCTAAATAAAGCATGAGATGAACAGCAGGTAAACTCCCCCTTCATAACTGATTTACCAAGCACTCAGTACCTCCTATGCATTGAGCAATATGGTACAAAGATTATTAATATATTTTCCCTTCTCTCAAAGAATTCCCAGATTGGAAGCTAAGGAAATATGTATAGATGCATAGTTCCAGACAACATGACAAATACTAAAATTGATGTTTTCATGGATTTCAGTGGTGACATAGAGCAGGTGGTTCAGAAAAATGATTTGTAATAGATGATGGTTGAGTTGGTTCTTAAGTGATACTTGGAATTTTCCAGTCGGATAAAGTAGAAAATGCATGCTAAGGTGCAAAGATGGTGAGGTGATATCAACAGAACATATTCAGGAGACTGTAAATAACTTAAAATAGCAAATAGTCTGCAGCAGTTTGTATAGTAGTGGAACCCAAAGGATTGTGAAAAGACTGTGAAGGTTCAATCGCTGATCTATTAGGGTGCCCTCCTTGTCTGGATAATAATCACCAACATTGGTTTGCATATATACTATGATCAAGAGAAGTTTCAGTGACTTATTTATCTCTGAACCTTCAGCCAAGACAAATCATTACTTCATTCATCTATTTATTTAACAAACCCAGTTATAGTACTAAGCCCAGGGGAGATAATGGTACACAAAACAAATAAGATCCATACCTTTGTTCTCTAGTAGTAAAGAAACAGGAACAGGTACTATACACATATAAAAATAGCCTCTTGAAGAAAATAATGCAGGCTAATATGTTGGAGAGTGACTGGAGGTTGACTCTAGACTGAATAGTCACTGAAAGCCTCTCTGAGGAGATGACTTTTAAGCTGACACTTGAATCAGAGAAATGGCCAGCTATTCAAAGGCAGGTGGGAAGACTGTTCCAGATCCAGGGAAGAGCAAAAAGAAATTCCCAAGGTAGAATACAAGCTCAGCTTCTACAAATAATCACAAGAAGTTTGGTTTGACCAGAGCAAAAGAGCAGAGAGAGACCAAACAACCAATGTGGACTATCACTTCGTTGAGTGGGAGAATAAATTTAAATTTTATCATTAATGCAATGAGAAGTTACTGAATATTTAAGTAGGAAAGTAACATGACCCAATTTATGTTTTAAAAAGAATGGCCTACATGGAGAATGGCCTGTAATAGAACAAGACAGGAGGCAAGGAGACAACTGGGGAGGCTTTTGAACAATCCTGATCACCTTAGATTAAGATAGTAACAGAGGAGAAGGGGTGGGGTGGGGGGTTGACAAACTGAGTATATACATTGGACACTGAGAAATATGATTTGCTGTTGTCTTAGCTTTGCAAGAATGACGGAGAGGAAGGAAACAAAGATAACTTCGTGTAGATTTTCTGAAAGGGAGGACGGGACTTAAGGGACCCAACTTAATAACAATAATAGTAGAAAACACTTAGATAAGTGCTTACTCTGTGCCAGACACTACTCTAAGCATAGTTACATGTATTAACTCATTTAGTTATTACAACTCTATGAGTCCAGTAGTACTCTTATTCCCATTTTACAGATAAGGATACTGAAGCAGAGATGTAGACTTGCTAAAAATCATACAGCCAGGCACAGTTTCACCTTAATACATTTGCATGATTAATCCCATCATCTCCTAGTCTTTTAGTCTTTTCTCATTGAAGCCCACCCTAACCATTCTACTTAAGACTATAACACTAGCCTCTCCACTGCACTCTCAGTTATATCCTGCTCTAAAGTAACCACCTGGGTGGCTCAGTGAGTTAAGTGCCTGACTTGATCTCAGTTCAGGTCATGATCTCATGGTTTGTGAGATCAAGCCCCTCTCTGTGGGTGCTGTGCTGATAGCATCAAGCCTGCTTGGAATTCTCTCTCTCCCTCTCTCTCCCTGCCCCTCCCCCTCCTCTGCTCTGTTTCTGTCTCTCTCAAAATAGATAAACTTTAAAATGTAAATAAAATACCAAATACTGTACTCATTTATGTTGTTGATCTGCCCCTACTAGAATATAACCTCCACAAGGGTGAAGGGTTTGTCAGTTTTGTGCATTGTTGTATTCCAAGAACTTGAACAACCTTTGACACATAGTTAACATTCAATAGATGATTCCTGATTAAATAATGAGCAAGTGAATAAATGCCTGAAGTTGTAAAGCTGAGGTTTAAACCCTGGTGGTCTGCCTCCAGAGTCTCCATGCCTCCTCACTCTACTATGCCATAATCCCTCTCAGGAGGGGATGAAAAATGACTGTTGCTCCTCAGTTGGCAGGAGGCCTATGTGCTGGACTGATCCAGATCCAAACTTATGAAGTGGAAGAGATGGTAGATAACTTGAGCTAGTCCTTACCTCGACTGCCTCCTTTCTTCCCCCTAAACTCCTCTTCTCTCTGAGCACCTGCCCCCTTCACTATTTTGCTTGACTAATCACAATGTGTCTTTATAATGTCAACCTAAATATCAGGTCCTCTGTAAAGAATGCTTTTAGGGGCACCTTGGTGGTTCAGTTGGTTAAGTGTCTGAGTCTGGATTTCAGCTCAGGTCATGATCTCACCCTCATGAGATCAAGCCATGTTTCGGGCTCCTAGCTAGGTGAGGAGCCTGCTGAAGATTCTCTCCCTCTCCCTTTCCGTCTCTATGCCTCCCCAACAACTCTCTCTCTCTCTAAAGAAAACAGTAAAAAAGTAAAAACCAAAGGATGCTTTTATTCAGCCAAGACTGAGCTAGTTGCCCCTTCCGTGTTGCTCTTTGAACTCTGTGCTTTTCACCTTGTGAACTGACAGAGTATTTTAAGTGTCCACTGAACTGTGCTGTATTTACCTGAGGGCGTTGTCCCAGCACCTGGCATCTGATAGGTGCTCAAAAAATTGTGTAAGTTGACCTGAATGACTTTAGGAAGTCCCCCAAATATAGAACTTTATAAATAGTTTGGGACCTATCTGTAAAGAGTTTATGCTAACCAGTTCAAACTGCTTAGGGGCTTTGTGAATCATTGTTACCAATAGTTCAGTTTGAATTATGTTATAATCAAGATGAGCTTCTGTTCACCTTACCCATTCCCATATCACTCAAAGAAGCTAACTGAGAAAGCAAAGTTCAAATTCTAAAATCCTCTGAACCATTTAAAGTATATATTTTAGATTAAAATCCCTTTTTGATTGGCTGAAGCCACCATAATTGGAGCCAATTGAATCTGAATTTAAACATGTCTGAGTTGTGATAATACTGGAAGGGCTGTTTACCACATACAAAAATTTAAGCAATATGGATTATTTGGTAAGGTAAAGAGAGTCTTTAGAAAGCAATTTATATTCTGTAGATTGGAGGAAATAAGACCTTGAAAAAAGATCTAATCACATTTTGTATTGATATTTTAGGAAAATTTGTAGTAGCAATATACGAGCACATAAACCCCACCAGTGAACTAATCTGAAATTTAAATCAAAATAACTTGTATTGGCCTATTCTAGTTTCTGATGATTCATTTTTTTTTTCTGAGTCGTGGAAGAACAGCAATATAATCTCTTTTATGTAACTAGTTTAATTTTTTATAAGCAGCCCTAAGGTTAAAAAAAAAAAAAGAACTTGAGAACATAATATGTAATTGAATCATCTTGGAACAAGAACAGCAGAAGGTAATGAAGATTTAGGTAGGGAATGGATTTCACACTGTTCTTCCTACTTTCCTTTGCGGTCACATCAGTGAATGAGATTTCTGTTTAGAAAAATCAATAGGAATTTACGGTGAACCTTGGAGGAGGGCATTCTGATGTGACTAAGGAACTCTGAAGGCAATTGTTACTCAGTGTTGAGGCAGCTCCTTCCTACTGCTGGGGGAGGGAATAAGCAGATGAGAAAACAAAACTGAGTGATATGAGGACCCTGACTGACTAGGAACAGAGAAATCCTCACAGATTCTTTTTCTTTCTTTGTCAATCAGTTATTCTAGTCATTCATTCACCCACTTACTCATTCATTCAACAGTTTTCATATGCCTCACTGGGCCAAACTCTCTACAGAGCATGTGTAATTAAGAAAGAAGTAAAATACAACACCTAGTTCCCATGGATCTCACAATGTAGAGGGGGAAGCAAGCAAGAAAAGTAATCAGCAAAATGCACAGTGATAATTGCCATAAAAGAGAGGATGTCTGGCCTATGGAATTTAGGAAAGATTCCTGGAGGGGGAACTCCCTAGGCTACATCTTTGTGGAAAGTAGTAGAAATCTATGACAAAATAATAATAATAATAATAAGTCCAGGAGATAGTATCTACATAGCATTAGTATACATAAAGAGTTCTGTACTCTTTCAGGTAGGATTAGATTTGTTTATACGTAGCCGGAAAACATCAGATTAATAGGGATTTAAGTTAAAGAGATGCTTGTTTTTGTCATAAATATAGTTTCAGGACTGCTGGATTCCTTGAGGATCCAGGCTTCTTTTCTCACTTGCTTCTCTACTGTCCCTGGACATGACTCTCATTCTCTCAGTCTCAATTGGCATCTGTATTTAGACAGCAGGATTTTTTTTTAAAAAAAGAAAGAAATAGGGTTCAGAGGGTACATGCTAACTCTCAAAGATATTCTGAGAAATCACCCCATCACTCTCTTACATCTCATTTCCCAAAACCTAGTGGCATCTAGCTGCAAAGGAGGCTGGGATCTGTAGTGTACGTTCCTTGAGGCTGTGTGTCAAGTGAAAATTCTATTATTATGGAAGCAGAAGAGATTGGGTTTTTGGAGGAAAACAATAGCTTTGGCTGTAAGCAGAAAATAGTCAGATGTTCAAGAAATGCTGTTTATTTCCATGTGACTTAAACAGAGGTGGAGAGGGGGATGGGATGGAGAATGGTGTGATCGAAAGTCGGAGGCATGTCATGGGCCACACATGAAGAGTCCTCAACAAATTAACAATAAATGTTTACTGTGCCCTTGAAAATATGTCAGTTATAATTTATGTGTACTGCCTTTTTTTCCATCTTTCAGATAACTCTTCGAGATACAATTATTTTTATTCCTATTTTAAAGTTAAGGTTATGAGGGTTTAAATACTAAGAAATTTTCCTACAATTTGCTGTTGTTAAGTTTAGAAGCTAAGCTGTGAATTTAGGTTGGTCTGATTCCTGTGTAAGAGTGACAAGTAGCTTGGCTTGCTGGAGCTCAAATTTCACCTTTTCCCCTTGGGCTCTGCATCTCCTACTTCTTTCTGTGGTCTCTTTTTGAGTGAGCTACCTGGATACACTTAGCACATCTTGGTCTGGTCAGAATCAAAGTGCCTGAGAGCAAGAGAGCAATAAACTAAGACTTAGCTGCTCACGGTGTGAACAAGGAAAGGAGTCAGTCTGCAAATTAAGTCTTGGCTTTTCACCTCACGTTTTCATTAAGTTTTAACTCTGTATATAAAAAAGTTAATTATACGGTGCTTTAATCCGATATAAAAGGTCAACCAAGTCCTGCATTATGTAAGACGTTAAGGCAATTCTTGGAGTAGAAACCCATTTGAACGGTTGATCAAGGTAAATCATAAGTGTTTCGTGAAGCACTCTTCATAATAAGATTCAGTTATTTCCATTGAGAATGTCCAAGTCTGTGACTGGAGTACCTCACCTAGTGTAAGCAAAACTAATCTTACCAAGGACAAACTGTGATACTCACCTTTGTAGTTTATAGTTTTATTCTTGACAAAATTTATTTTCTATGTGTGTAGTTATAAGCATATATATTCATTTTACACAAATTGCTGAACACAGAAGGGATGTGGATGAAGAAATTAATTTTAAAAAAATCAGAAAACTTCCACCCAGAAAAACCTGCTGTGGCAATGCCAGTATATTTCCTTCTAATTTTACAACAATTTATGTTTATGCTTGTTTTTCATAGGTTGAAATCACACTATTTTACAATTTTATTGGCACATTTTAAAAAGACTGCATTGTAGGGGCTCCTGGGTGGCTCAGGACTTCGGTTCAGGTCATGATCTCACAGTTTGTGGGTTTGAACCCCACGTCGGGCTCTATGCTGACAGCTCAGAGCCTGGAGCCTGCTTCTGATTCTGTGTCTCCCTCCCTCTCTGTTCCTCCCCTGCTTGTACTCTGTCTCTCTGTCTCTCTCTGTCTCTCTCTCAAAAAAATAAATAAGCATTTAAAATTTAAAAAAAAGACTATTATACATGTTTTCCATGTCATTAAAAACTTTTATAAACAAAATTTAAATAATCACATGATGCCCCATCTTGTGAGGCTATGGTCATTTAATGAACCAATGATTAAGATACATGCAGAGCAAAACAATTTTTCTTAGAGTGGTAACTGATTTGGATGGACAATTGAGACCTGGTTCCTCAGAACTTTAGTGTGCTTTGCCCTTTAGTGCTTGTATCCTCCCAAAGTATAAATGTCCTTTTCTCAAGTCCATACCTCCTTCCCAAGTTTGAAATCCATCCATTATGATGGAACTTTTGGCTAGAGGGTTTGCATAGGTAGTATTCTAACAATAGCAATGTGAAATCACTACCTCAAGGAGATATCTACACCCTCCGTGTTCACTATAGCATTATTTGTATTAGCCAAGACACGGAAACAACTTAAGTGTCTATAACAAATGAATGGATAAAGAAAATGTGAAATATATATAAAATTGAATGTCATTCAGCCATTAAAAAAAAAGAAATCTTGTCATTTGCAACAAGTGGATGGAACTTGAGGGCATTATGCTAAGTGCACTAAGTCAGAGAAAGAGAAATACTGCATGATCTCACTTTTATGTGGAATCTAAAGAAAAAGCCAAACTCCTAGAAATAGAGAGTAGACTGGGGTTTGCCAGGGGCTGGCGTGCAGGCGAAATGTGGAGATGTTGATCAAAGGGTAAAGTTCAGTTACAAGAGGGATGAGTTCTGGGGATGTAATGTATCGCATGGTGACTATAGTTAACAGTACTGTATCATATATTTGAAATTTACTAAGAGAATAGATCTTAAATGTCCTCACCACTCACACATAAAATTGATACTCCACCCTCTAACAAAAGCAATCTGGGACCAGAGATGATGCTCTTGATCACTCATCAATATAGGCCTACCTACCTTCCTTCTGTTTGATTCAGACGTAAGTCATTCATAGTTCTGAAAAGTATGCTTTGTTTTTATATCACCATATCGTGGCACATGCTGTGTCCTCTGACGTGTCCACATGGCACTATTCATCCTTCAACGTCGAATCCAATATCGGCTCCCTTTAGCTTTACCTCATCCATTCCTCTCCCTTCCTCTACCCCAACTATAGGAAGACT
Organism: Prionailurus viverrinus; assembly: GCF_022837055.1. Classification (NCBI taxonomy): domain Eukaryota; kingdom Metazoa; phylum Chordata; class Mammalia; order Carnivora; family Felidae; genus Prionailurus; species Prionailurus viverrinus. The sequence continues at coordinate 51,559,879 of NC_062570.1, forward strand.
CTGTCTCTTCTATACCTCTATGACTTGATTCATACCTCTGTTCTGTCACCAAAAGAATTCTCTTAATCCATGAGGTACTCTCCTCACTGGACTAGACACTTCTGAGAATAGAGAGCTGAGCCCAGTGTCGTCATTTTAATCTCTTATGTCTGTCACCTAACTTGTCATGTTGCCATGTCACTTGTGTTGAGCACCTAGGGCGAACTGGGCCTCAGTTTCCTCATCTCTAAAGTAGGCATTATAATGCAGGTCTTTGATAGAAATGTTTTAAGAATGTATAGTGGTAGCATTTTTATTTTAAAGTGGGGATTCTCAGTAGAGTCTGAAAAGTCATCCTTGCCTGCGAGTTTCCTACAAGGCTGTGATTTGTAAAATTCTTGCCTTTCCCCCCAAATATATGACTAATTTAACTCTGGAGAGTTGCTCATATAAATACCAGGTTCAGAACGATATTATAAGGGTAGGTGCATGTCAGTGAAGTAAAATAGATGAAAAAGAATTTTAAAAGGTTAGAGCATTCCATCTACATTGTGACACATTCATTTGATTTTCAAATTAGATAACTCTCTTTTACAAAGATTTCTGTCAATAAAACCCCTATTAATTCTTCCTAGTGGGAATTAGGGAGAGCTAATGAAATATGTTTGTAAATAACCTTGAATATGATTAATAACTTTTACTTTTAGTGCTTCACGATAACTTTAGAGCACGTTCTATATTTAAAAAACTATCATTCCTGAGAGAAAAACAGACTTACAAAGAAGTATGGACCTCCTCGGGCCACAAAATGTGGTTCCTTCGTTTAAACATATGGTTTGTGTTTAAATTTCCCTCACTTTAAAATAAATGAAGGCAATGTAAATCAACATTTATTGAATGTCTGCATTGTACCAGCCATCATCAGGAAAGGAAAAGTAAATAGGATCCTGTATCTGCTCTCATGAACTTAAAACATTATACTGTTGGTGTCTTGTGCTAACTGTTTTTATGGAAGAAAACACAGAGACAGAAAGAATTTAGGGGATGGATTATTTATCTCTATCAGGATCAAGGGGTATGGGGTCCAACTTCCTAAAGAAAGAGTGGTTTGTCCTGGATTTTGCAAGAAAAATGTGAATCTCTAGGATGCTAGAAAGTGGGGTATACACACAGACTTCTTTGCAGCCCAAAACTTTCTGAGAACTAGAAGCAATCTGAAATTATTGGATGGTGTAATTGACTATATGGGAATAAAGGCAATGAGGCTGGGGAAGGTTTGTCTGGAATAAGGGCCTGAGAATTATAAAATATCATGCTACAGATCTGGGCATTATACCATGGATGATGGTGATATGTTTAAGGAGGGAGGGGCTTGAACAGCTCTGTATTCTATAAAGCTGTTTCAGTCAACTTAGGCTAAATTATGTAGTGATAAAATCTGAATCACTTAATATTTTGAAATCTCCAGCTTATATCATATGTTCATTATGGGTTACATGTAACCCCATTCTATGCCATCCTTTCTCTGGGACCCAAACTGACAAAGTGGCCTCCTCTGGGGCCCTGGTAGTTTGGTGACAGAGAGGAAAAAAGGGACATTGAAAACCATGAGCTTGTACACAGAGTTTCTCTGGGAAATGATGTATGTTACATTCACTCTCATTTTCTTGGCAAAGTAAATCACATGGCCACTCGTAGGTACATGAGGGCATGCACATAATCCTTCCTCAGGAAAAATAACCGTCGGGGCAGGGAGACTGCAAATACTTTGAGCAATGATTCAGTCTACTACAGAAGATGGTATTTGGGCATATTTCAGATATGAGGAAACTTCGCTAGTAAATAGTTAGGAGATAAACTAGAATAAATTAGAGACAGCTCCGAATTGACATTATGTTGTAAATTATAGTTTTAATATTTTCAAGTATATCCAGAAGCGTAAAACAAGCAAATACAATATGGAACGGCTAGATTTGCTTGATGAGAGATACTAATTTGTAATTGTTATATAATTATCGCTGATAATCATAATTCAGTCTGTGCTGAGTGTGAGAATCTTTCCTTTGCATTGCAGGTGCAAGGCACACAAAGTCACCAGCATTATCCTCATTTGACACAGTAGTAAGTTGATACTTAGTTAAGCCCACTATGTTGTCCCAAGTTACAGTTACAAAGTAACAGACTCAACTGAAGTCAAACATAAAGTGCTTTGCCCTCAAAACTAATATTAATAGGTAAGTGGGCAAAATAAACTTCCACCTGAGGAATTTAATCACCACAGGGACAATCTTACCCATATGGAAAACTTGCTCACATCTCTTTTTCTAGGATAATTTAAAGATAAATATGAGCATTTCTCAATTATACTTATCATAAATCCTGAATCAGTGACCTTGAAGTTAATGATTTAAACATGCAGTACTCTGAAAATGGGAACTCCTACTACTTCAACTGCCTAAGTATTTAAGATCAGCTATGAAATTATATTGTACCAACCAATGAAGACTTCAAATATGCATTCATTGTAAAATAATCCAGCCAGTTCCTAAATACAGCACTGCACTTTTCTCTGTGCTTTTATAGGTTTTATTAGAAAGCACTAGCTTTTCTCTGCCTGGAATCAGCATTTTTGTCACATCTGTGGTCCATGTGCTTTGCCAGAAAATATTCTGTTAAAATGAATTTAAACATTTTAGCATCCACTTTACCTAATAAAAGAAATCTGCAAATGTTGTGGTCGCTTTATACAAATGTATATTTTTAAAAGTAAGAGGAGAAAAGCAGTAACAGTAGCTCTTATGAGAAGCCTTACAGACCCCAGTTCCTCATTTTCTGACATCTGACTGAAAAAGCAGCCCCTTGAAGGCAAACAGTGTGACGTAGTAGAGAAGGCACAGTGTTTCGGAGCCTAGTGATGGGCATTCTAATTCTGGATCTACTTCGAAGTTACTTGGATGGAACAAACAGACTCCCTGGGTTGCGACAACTCTGTATGTAAAGGAAGAGTCAGGTGACTCCAGTTCTCTCTTACAGTTCTCATATTCTGTTAGTTTAACCAAACAGAATATATTTTTTCATACAATGCCTAACGCATATATCCAATTCATTTTTGGTAAGTGGTTTCTCAGAGTCCAGTCCTATGCAGATTCCGATAATAAAGCCAAATAAGACACGATCAGTCACAGACCTGCCCTCAAAGACCTCACAGAGCAGTGCAGGGAGGCAACACTCTCAGAACCGTGCAAATGCCACCCTGGGGTGTACGTGGGGAGGACAGCGAGGGACACAGAGAGGGCCAGACATCAATTGCAAAAGCTGTTATTGTACAAATGGTTCTCTTTGATGCACCATCTCTGTCCTGAGTCTGTGCCTATTTTATCTAAACATTCCCCATCACTTCTCGCTATTCCTGCATGCTTTGCACATAACATCATCTCACTAACAATCCCACTTAGATATGAGGAAACTGAGTTGCCCAAATCCTCATGAATGTAAAGTAGGAAAGTAGCTTCTGAGGCTCATTATCTGACCCCAAAGACAATGCCTTTATCCCCCAGGCAAGCTAGTGAGTGTGTGCATTTTGAACACTTCATGAACTATTTTTTCTCTGCATCATTGTGTCCCTTGTATAATTTCTAAAGAATTCAATTGCAGTTTTGCTAGTGACTGATGAGATTGGCAACTGTCTTTTTTTTTTTTTTTATTGTGAGATTAAGTCTCCTGCTTGCTAAGGACTTGCCTCCCTTCAGCTTTGATGAAGGCATTGATTGGAAGAAAGAGGTATTGATAATCCTCAGTGGTGCTATGAGGGAGGTTTGGTGGAAGCATTTTGCTTTCGCATTCAGACACTGAAAAAAGTGTTCAGAATAGAAACAACTGGTTCCCTTCTGGCATTTTCACTCCCGGATTAACTTTGCCAAGATGACGCTCTTCAACCTCCCTTCCAGGCCACTTAACAAAAGCCCCTTCAAGTGCACAAGAAAATGATTCCTTGAGAGGCCCGAGGAAAAGACTGGGGAAAAAAGAAAAAAAAAACAAAAAAACAAAACAAAAAAAAAAAAAACCCAAAAAAACCTTGGTTGAGTGTTACAAGAGGCCTATCCCAGGAGCCTTCTTCAGATTCACTAGCTGAACTACTTGGAGCATGAAGCTGCATCTGTAGGGGCTGTGGTCAGGTGGAAATGTAATAAAATGTAAAGAAATATACAAATTCAGCCCTCCAAAACCCGTTTCAGCAGCTCACAAAAATCCTCAAAGGTCCTTGTAACTTAGTTACTTCAGACAGGCATGGGCAACCTTTTTCATTTCTTTTTAATGCTTCTCGGTTTCTGTGTCAAGGACTTTTGAGGAGGAGGAGGCAAGGGGGTTTCACCATAAGCTTCTCAGCCTCCAGATCCCTGCCGTGCTGATGTATATACATTGGGAGAGTAGGCCTCCCTCCTACCATGTTTAGTCACTGCCCTGTGAGCCCACGGGACCACACATAAAGGCTCTAAAACACAGCAGATTCAAGTATGAAGTGCTTATAAGATGGGCCAAAGCTTGTTTTTTTAGTGCTCCTAAAGTGAAAGCTTCACTTAGCCCTTTTATAGGCAAATAACTCCATACTTTTTCTCCTAAACTAAAAGACATATAAGATCAATAATAATATTGGAACATATATCCGAAAAAGTTCACATCTACAGTTTTATAGTGCTTACTATACAGTTGACAAAGTATTACAGACTTTATAAACATAGTTACCACTAAACCCTGAGTGTTAGCTAATATATTTCCCATTTTTTGCTTTTTTGGTTTTAATTTTCATATAAGATAATTGAATTTAAAAAGGATAGTTACAGGGGCACCTAGGTGGCTCAGTTGGTCAAGTGTCCAAATTCAGCTCAGATTATGATCTCACCACTTGTGAGTTCGAGCCTCGTGTTAGGCTCTGTGCTGATAGCTCAGAGCCTAGAGACTGCTTTGGATTCTGTGTCTCCTTCTCTCTCTGCCCCAACTCCACTCACACTCTGTGTGTCTTTCTCTTAAAAATAAAAATAAATATTAAAATTAAAAAAAAAATAGTTACCTAACTTTTCTAGGGTCAAACAAGTAGAAAATGTCAGAGTTTGAAATTGGTTTTCCAACTAAAACCTATTTTGTTATCCTATATGTCTGCTTTGGTCCAGATAGTGACTATCACATACCTCAAAGCCCATTTAAAGAGTGACCATTAAAGACCAACCCCTTCAGTGCAAAGCAAAACCATAATGAGGGACTCCTGGGAAAGTTAGTCAGTTAGGTATCTAACTCTTAATTCAGCTTATTTCATGATTTCACAGTTCATGAGATCGAGCCCCACTTTGGCCTCCATGATGACAGCACAGAGCCTGATTAGGATTCTCTCTGTCCCCTCTGTCTCTTCCCCCCCCAAAAAAAATAAATAAATAATCATTTAAAAAACCACAGTGATGGGGTGCCTGGGTGGCTTAGTCAGTTGAGCATCCGACTTCAGCTCAGGTCATGATCTCATGCTCGTGAGTTCAAGCCCTGCGTAGGGCTCTGTGCTGACAGCTCAGAGCCTGGAGCCTGCTTCCAATTCTGTGTCTCCCTCTCTCTCTGCCCTTAACCCATTCACATTCTGTCTCTGTTTCCCTCAAAAATAAATAAACATTAAAAAAATTAAAAAAGAACACAATGAGATACCACCGCATACCTGTCAGAATGGCTAAAATCAAAAACACAAGAAATAACAAGTGTTACCTAGGATGTGGAGAAAAAGGAATGCTTTTGCACTCTTGCTGGTATTTCAAACTGGTACATCCACTGTGGAAAAGAGTAGGGAGTTTCCTCAAAAAGTTGAATATAGAACTACCCTATGATTCAGTGATTGCACTATTTCGTATTTATCCCAAAAATACAAAAGTGCGAAATCAAAGGGATACATGCACCCCTATGTGTATTGCAGCAGTATTTATAATGGCTAAGATATGGAAGTGATCCAAGTGTCCATCCATACTGGACTGGATAAGGAATATATGGAATATATAAAATGGAATATTACTCAGCCATAAACAAGAATGAGATCTTGCCGTTTGCCACAGCATGGATGGACCCAGAGGGTTTAATGTTGAATGAAATAAATCAGAGAAAGACAAATACCGTATGATTTCACTCATGTGGAACTTATAAAGCAAAACAAATGAACAAAGAAAATAAGAGACAAACAACAGCAAAGCAAAACAAACAAACAAGCAAATGAAAATGGACTCATATACAGAGAACAAACTGGTAGTTGCCATAGGGGTGTTGGGTAGGGGATGGGTGAAATAGGTGAAAGGGATTAAGAATACACATATCTTGATGAGCACTGTGTAATATACAGAATTGTTGAATCATTGTATTGTACATCAGAAACTAATGTAACACTGTATGTTAATTATATATCAATAAAAATTAAAAATTATGAAAAAAATAAAGACCAGCCCATTCACTTAATGGGTAGAGGAAGAAAAGCCCAGAAATAATAAGAGGCTTGATGGAAAGAGCACTGAGTATGCTGTCAGCCATCTTGGGCTCCACTTCTTGCTCTAACGTTTCTTGTGGTCCAGAAAATGCTACTTAGTGAATCTAGATCTCCATTTCTTTTCTGTGAGGGAGGGTAGGTGGGAAACAGTATACCTCACAGTACCTTCATCCCACACAGTTTCAGATTTAGTCCCTTTCCTCTTCTGTACTCTCCCCCAAATATAACTTAACTGTAAGTAGACTTCACTACAAAAGCTTCCATTTGGGGTCTTAATATTTTTTGTGTGTGTACAGGGAGAATTTGATTCTCATCATTCAAAGCCATTTGAGATGAAGGTTGTGCTTTCACAGTTTCCCCAGTGTCAAACCCTTACTTATGTTTTTCCCTCAGTGGAAGGAGGATTGATAGTTGAACTACTATAAAATAAATGTGACACTATGTTAAATTTTTTAAATACACAATCTAATGTCACTCAGCCTTCATAATTGGTATGAAATGAGGTAACATCAGCCCAAACAGAAAGATAAGAAAGCTAAAGTTCAAGGTATTATAATGGTATTAAATTTGCACAATTTCTAAAGCAACAAAAATGGAATTCAGACTCAGTGTTTTTGATTTTCAAACTATGTTCTTCCCGCTGCTCCCAACTGTTTTAGGCCCAAATGCTTCCCTTAATGCAGTTGGGAGGAAAATGGAAAGCTAAGTGACCACAGGTGTCCCCAGTGGATCATGATGGTCTCCATTTGATAACAGTTCCGTTAGAGATATCTTTGCATAATTTCCCAGAGTTAAAGTGCTTCTGTAATGTTCCCATTTTGCTCTCCTCCTTCTATTCCATAGGGATCAGGAAGACAGCGCAGTCAGAGAAGTCTTATTCCATTTTTTTGGCAAGTGAGATCAACATTCTTGTGTACCATGCTCCTTTTATGGACAGTAAAATGTAACTTATTTTAAATACTGCATGTGACTCCCACTAAAAAAAACAACTCTGTTTTACTAAAACAGTCTTAACTTAAACATGTACCTTTCCATATCCATAAATTGTCTCTTTATTACTATAAAATGGGAATAGTGCTAATATACAACTCGCTGTGTAGTAAATCATCCATCCGTCCTTTCACTAAGAACATTTTGTTTATCATGCAGCAATCTGTTGTCCAGGACTGTCACATTCTGACTGTGGAAGCACTTGGCCAAAGTTTATGCAAATACATGTTGCCTATTTGAATCTGAACACCGTATAAGTCTTTTCTTGTAGTAGAGTACAGTGACTTTTGGCAAAAAAGTTAAGCATACATGATCTCTGTTATCTTGATATTTTCATTAAAAGCAATATACATAATGAAAGTAATTTACAAGTTAAAACCTCAAAATATTGAAAAGGAACACAAATGAGTGGTAGAGAATATAAATAATTGTTTAAATTGTATGGGCGTGCAATGTGAAATGTAATTAGCAAATTTTCAGAGGGTCTGACAGCACATAAATGGATTCGCTAAAATATGCAAATAATGAGAATTGTTAATTTTTTTAATTTCATGAACTTAAAATATATATGTGTGCATGTATATATACATACTTTTTAATTTTAATTCCAGTGTATTTGACATACAGTTTTATATTAGTTTCAGGTATACAATAGTGATTCAACAATTCTATACATCATTCAGTGCCTGTCAAGATAAGTGTACTCTTAATCTCCTTCACCTATTTCACCCACTCCACAATGTTCTGGATAGTTAGGAGTTTGTTTTTGATTTTTCCCTCTTTCTCTACATTAATTTGTTTTGTTTCTTAAATTCCACATATATAGGGTGTTTATCTTTCTCTGACTGGTTAATTTGGTGAGCATTATACTCTGTAGATCCATCACTATTGTTGCAAATGGAAAAATTTCATTCTTTTTTTATGGATGAATAATATCCCATCATATATATGTATCTTCTTTGTGCATCTAGCAAGGAACACTTGGGCTGCTTACATAATCTGATTATTGTAAATAATGCTGTTATAAACATAGGGGTGCATATATCCCTTCAATTTAGTGCTTTTGTATTCTTTTTTTTAAAATTTATTTTTAACATTTATTTATTTTTTAGAGAGAGACAGAGAGTGAGCAGGGGAGGGACAGAGAGAGAGGGAGACACAGAATCCAAAACAGGCTCCAGGCTCTGAGCTATCAGCACAGAGTCTGATGCAGGACTCAAACTCATGAACCATGAGATGGTGACCAGAGCTGAAGTCGAACGTTTAACCTACGAGCCACCCAGGAACCCCAGTGCTTTTATATTCTTTGGGTGAATACCCAATAGCACAATTCTTGAATGGTAGGGTATTTCTATTTTTAATTTTTTGAGAAATCTCCATTCTGTCTTCCACAGTCACTGTACCAGTTTGCTTTCCCACCAACAGTGCGTGAGTGTATGAGTGTTCCTTTTCCCCACATCCTTGTTGACACTTGTTGTTTCTTCAGTTCTTGATTTTAGCCATTCTGACAGGTGTGAGGTGATATCTCATTGTGATTTGGATTTTCGTTTCTCTGATGATGAGTGATGTTGAATATCTTTTTCATGTGTCTGTTGCCCATCTGTATGTTGCCCTTGAAGAAATGTTTATTCATATCTTCTGTCCATTTATTTGAATTATTTGAGATTTTTTGGGGTTTGAGTTATGTAAGTTCTTTATGTATTTTGGAAACTAACCCTTTATCTGATACATTATTTGCAAATACTTTCTCCCATTCAGTAGGTTGTCTCTTAGTTTTTTTGGTTGTTTCTTTTCCTGTGCAGAAGCTTTTAATTTGGATGTAATCCCAATAGTTTATTTTTGCTTGTGTTTCCCTTGCCTCAGGAGCCATATCTAGTAAGATGTTCCTATGATCAGTGTCAGAAGAATTACTGCTTGTGCTGTCTTAAGATTTTTATGGTTTCAGGTCTCATATTTAGGTCCTTAAAACATTTTGGGTTTATTTTTGTGTATAGCCTAAGAAAGTAGTCTGGTTTCATTATGTGACATGTAGCTGACCAGTTTTCCCAGCACCATTTTTTGAAGAGACTGTCTTTTCCCCATTGCATAGTCTTACCTCCTGTATCAAAGATTAATTGACCATATAATCATGAATTTATTTCTCAGCTCTCCATTCTTTTCTATTGATCTATGTGTCTGTTTTTGTGTCACTACCATATTGTTTTAATTACTACATCTTTATAGTATAACATGAGGTCTGGAATTAGGATAACTCCAGTTTTCTTTTTCTTTTTCAAGGTTGCTTTGGGTATTCAGAGTCTTTGTGGTTCCATACAAATTTTAGGATAGTTTGTTTTAGTTCTGTGAAGAATTCTGTTGGTATTTTGATAAGGATTGAATTACATGTGTAGATTGCTTTGGATAGTATAGAAATTTTAACAATTTTTGTTCTTCAAATTCATGAGCGTGGAATATCTTTACATTTCTTCATGTCATTTTCAATTTCTTTCATCAGTGTTTTACAGTTTTCAGATATAGGCCTTTCATCTCATTGGTTATTCCTAGGAATTTTATTTTTGGTGAACTTGTAAATCAGATTGTTTTCTTAATTTTTTTCTACTACTTCATTATTAGTGTATGGAAATGCAACAGATTTCTGTACATTGATTTTATATCCTACTACCTTACTAAATTCATTTATCAGTTCTAGTAGTTTTCTGGTGGAGTCTTTAGGATTTTCCATATATATATCATGTCATCTGCAAATAGTGAAAGTTTTACTTCTCCCTTACCAATTTGGATGCTTTTTATTTCTTTTTGTTGTCTGATTACCATGGCTAGGACTTCCAATACTGTGTTGAATAAAAGTGGTGAGAGTGTACAGCCTTGTCTTGTTCTTGACCTTACAGGAAATGCTCTCAATTTGTCCCCAGTGAGTATGACATTAGCTGATTTTATTTATTAATTTATTTGTTTATTTGTTTGTTTATTTGTTTACTTACTTATATTTTTTGCCAAGTCTGCTAATGTTTAAAATTCCAGGCTTTTAGTACTGCCAGTTATAGGAACTCAGGAAATTAAACCCCTCCAGGTTTCAAAGCCAAATGTTGTAGGGATTCATCTTTCCTCTTTGCGCTTCCCAGTGTGATAGTCTGTTTCTTGCCCTTCTCTGTACCCCTGGCTCCCTCTCTACCATGGATGGCTTCAGTCCATTTAGGTTCCCACTGTACTTCTACCCTTCCTACCCTCTTGGGTGTGGCCTCTCCTCTATCTTTAGTTGTGGAGCTTGCTCTGCCAATCTTTAGGTCATTTTGGGGATTATATATGCTGATGTGAATGTTATATAGTTTTATCTTTCGGATGAAGTGGGCCTAGAGTCCTCTTATTCTGCTATATCTCAGCCTCAATAATAAGAAACAATAAGAAATCTTTTTAAAAAGGCATCAGGAAATCTCATGCCAACACAAGAATGACCTTGGTATGGCAAATGTAGTCATCTTTCCAGTAGAAAAAATATTTTTACTTTAATATTAATAGAGGTTTCCACAAAAGACTTTAATAGGGGCTCATTTATAGTTAACTTAGGTAAATATTTATTAATATTAACTACAAATAATTTAATTTTCTTGACAAGCTATTTTTAAATTTTTTCTAATGAATGTAATATGCTGTCACAGTTTTAAACACTTATTAAAACTGTGTATGCCCTGGGTGGTACTTACCTATTAATAGCCCCAGCAATTTGTTTTGGGCACCTCCAAATGTCAGCATCTGTGTGTGTGTGTGTGTGTGTGTGTGTGTGTGTGTGTGTGTGTGTGTTGCTATGGTCAGTTTATACTGAAGGAAATCTTGCAGTCTCCTTTCTGGGATGTCTGAACCCTGGTTGCCAGGTTGCTGTGAGTTGAGACATGGATGGGGGTAATGGCAGGCTCACTACCTGAGTCTCATTGTCTTCTGCATGTGACCTCACTCCCATCTTAGCTGAGACTCAGTTCTCAGATACTCCGACCACAAGCCTCAGCCCTGAAAAACCTTGTGAATAAGCTATAATAATTAAATGGTAATATAATAAAATGTAACATTTATTTAGCAATGATAACATCAGGCACTTTGCTGGACACTTCACAGAGAGTATTGGGCACAACCCTGGTGGTGACCCTGCCATGACATTGTTATCTTCTTTTTCTGGAGGAGGATGCAGAGGTTAGTAAGGTTAACCAATTTGTTCCAAATCGTACAGTTTATAAATGGTAGATCCAGCAACTGTTCTTAAGCCTATATAACTCTGAAGCCCATGCTTTCTACTTGCAAGACGAGTATAAAAAAGCAGAAAAATGTGTGCAGATTTTTTTAATTGTGCATGGTGATCGTAAGTCCAGATGATAATGCATGATTTTATGATCAAAAGTACCTGGGTACTCATTATCTGTGAACTTATTTCATGCCCAAATTTACCACCATAAGCCCCACTTAACATCCACCGTCTTTGCAAAATCACGTACAGCTGTGAGATAACATACAGCGAATGGAAATTTAGAGAAGCTCTTTATGACAGTTGTAAAGAAACTGAAGATTGGAAGGATGATGTGAATTGAACAAAACAGATGAGGGATAGATACCATCCCTGCATGAGTGGGGACACAGCTTTTTTTTTTCATTGGTTGGTTGGCTGTATTATCATATTGGTTGGCTGCGCATGTCACACATGAGCTTGTGGGCCAGCCAGGAAAGTGCTGTCCGTGAGGTCAGCTGTTAATAGTCCTAACTAATGTGACGGACAAAAGGAGCTTGACTTTGAAAATTACCTTCCTCTACTCAGGAAATAGGCATTATAAATCATATGTATGTTCAGAGACAAAGTATCCTTTAAAAGCAAACATGCCCACTAATAGCAAAACTCAAATTTTAACCTTAAGTAAGTTTAGGAAGATTTGAGTAAGACTTCTATTTTTAAACATCTGATGACAAAGCAATGCTGTTAAGGAATTATTTTAGAGAAAAATCATGAAAAGGGAATACTGTAAATTAAATAACAAATCTTTGGTTTCTGATGAAACTGGGTTAGGATCTTGGCTTTGTCACTTTTTAGTTTTGTTATTTTGTTTTATTTACATACTGCCTGAGCCTCAGTTTTCTCTCTATAAAGTAAATATAATAATATTTAGGTACTGTGAGTATTAAATTAGATAATATAAGAAAGATACCCAGCACAGCACCTAGGAAATAGGAGATCATCAGTAATAGAAGTTGCTACTCCAAACAAATATAAATAAAAGATATTTCCATAATATTTTCCATAGTTTTCCACTCTCAACACACTGACATACCTTCTTCAGTCTGTTATATTTGTATTTTACATTGCTAAACGAATTCTGGAAATTCCATTTATATTTTGCTTTTTCAATATAATCATATGATCATTTTGATTTTTTTTTATTGGGGTGAAATTCACATAACATAAATTTAACCCATTTTAAAGTGAACAATTCAGGAACATTAAATACATTCACAATTCAACTACCATTGCTGTCTACCTCCAAAAATTTTCCTCATCCCAAAAGGGAACCCTGTACCCATTAAGCAGTTATTTTACTTACCTTCCCTCTCCCCAGCCTCTGGCAACCAGCTACCAACCTGCTCTCTGTCTCTATGAATTTACCTATTCTAGACATTTGTTTTATAAATGAAATCACAATATGCAACCTTTTCTTACTGGCTTCCTTCACTCAGCATAATGTTGTTACGGTTCATCCAAATCGTAGCAGGTGTCAGTAGTTCATTCCTTTTCACAGCTGAATCATACATGGTATGTATACACTACCCTTTGTTTATCCACCCATTTGTTTATAGACATTTGGGTGTTTTTCACCTTATGGCTATGGTTCATAGTGTTGCTGTAAACATGCACATCCATGTATTGGTTTGAGTGCTTGTCTTCAGTTCCTCTGGAGTGAAAATTAAGAGTGGAGTTGCTTGGTTGTATTGTAATTTCACACTTAACTTTTTGAGGAACAACCAAACTGTCTTTCGTAGTGGCTGAACTATTTTGCATTCCTGCCAGCAATGTAGGGATGTTGTAGTTTCTCCACATTCTCACCAATACTTGTGATTTTCCGATTTTTTAAAATTATATACATTCTAGTGAATGTGAATTGTTATCTTGTGGTTTTTTTTTTTAATTTTTTTTTCAACGTTTATTTATTTATTTGGGACAGAGAGAGACAGAGCATGAACGGGGGAGGGGCAGAGAGAGAGGGAGACACAGAATCGGAAACAGGCTCCAGGCTCTGAGCCATCAGCCCAGAGCCCGACGCGGGGCTCCAACTCCCGGACCGCGAGATCGTGACCTGGCTGAAGTCGGACGCTTAACTGACTGCGCCACCCAGGCGCCCCTATCTTGTGGTTTTGATTCGCATTTTCCTAATCACTGATGATGTTGAAATTGTTTTATGCACTTATTGACCATTTGTATATCTTATTTGGAGAAATGTCTTTTCAAGTTCTTTTCCCATTTTGAATTTTTATCTTTTTTCTGTTGGATTGTAAGAGTTATTTACATATTCTGGATACTAGATGCTTCACAGTTATATAATTTTCAAATCTTTTCTCCTGTTCTGCAGGTTGTCTTTTTACTTTCTTATTACTGTTCATTAATTTTAAATATTTATTCATATCATCTTCAAATAAGACTTTTGAATTTTAATGCACTTATACAAAAAGTAAGCGTGAGAAAGTTTTATAGACAAACATGAAATACTGGGGATACAACCAGAGAGAGATAATTAAATTAAATATAGTGAATCTATATTCAACATGATATAGTGGTCTGATACCTATTAGACTGCCAAAGTAAATTACTGTATTAAATAATATCAACTCTGGATTTTTGAAATAAAGTTTTATTTTTTATTTTATGAAAAAAGGTGGAAAATTCACTTTTTATTTATTTCCAGTCAATAACCCACTCTTGTCCTTTTCCCACCTTATGTCAACATAGTGTTGCAGTTGGCTTACTGGTAATAAACTGGTACTTCACATTCAGTGTATGTTTGTGGAATAGTTATGAACATGTGCACAGATAAACTTTCATTAATACCGTAGCATTTCTCTTTGTATACACCAATGTAAGAACTGTACTTAATTAAAAACCTGCCCAAGCATTTCTTCAAAGACATTCTACAATTTGAACTTTGTTTGAAAAAATTTTTTTAGCCTTTATTTATTTTTGAGAGAGAGACAGCATGTGAGCAGGGGAAGAGCAGAGAGAGAGAGGGAGACACAGAATCTGAAGCAGGCTCCAGGCTCTGAGCTGTCAGCACAGAGCCTGATGTGGGGCTCAAACTCACGAATTGTGAGATCGTGACCTGAGCCAAAGTCAGATGCTCAACCGACTGAGCCACCCAGGTGCCCCTACAATTTGAACTTTTTAATGACAGGCCCCTGTCTTTCTCAAATTAGAAATGTCTTTCATAATGCTATTACTTAACTTTAAAATAAATGTATTCAGACATGTGTTTCATTTTATATACTACCAACATGTAACTTCCACCTGAAAAGAAGAGGTAACTTTTATGATTAGGTTAATATTTATTTTGCAGGGAAAGCCAGGATAAGAAAATCTTACTGTTAACGAATTTACAGTTCATTAATTTAACTAATATTTATTAAGCCCCCAGTGCATGCCAGGAACCATGTTATATTATGAGAACTCGAGTGAAATAACCATTATATGACCTCAAATAATTTACATAAATGCAGTTAATTACAGTATCATCACCTCATTTCTACACATTCTAGTGGAAACACAGGGAAACATATCCCTAAAACTGCTGTGAAAGTCAGGAACTATTTCACAGATGATGTAGCTTAAATGCAGCCTCAAGAATAAATTGCAGGTTTACCAGATGAATATGTTTAGAATTGAGGTGGAGGATGTCCAAGGCAGAGGTAACAACATGCATAGTGATTCAAGGAAGTGTGAGAGAGAATTTATGAGAGGGAACTTGGTAGTAGTACAACATGAAATGAAAGACATAGGAGAAAAAGATGAGGCTGGGTTGGTGGGACAGATCATTATAACTTTTTAAGGTTAGGGAACAGCATAAATTGAGGCTCAGAGGCAAAGAATCTGATTTAGGAAAAATAAGAAAATTTGTAAGGATTGCAAAGGCACTCCCAGTGCAAAATCTATGTTCTTTTTCATACTGATTCGATGACCTGTGAACAACACAATCATTCTGGCTTGCCAACCTGGATCTGTGTTTCCTAAGTTGAGTATTATTATGTACTGATTATGAAGGAGAACAACTTCATTTGACCTTTGCTTCAGAATGTGTTTTTATAACTCTTGATTCAGTTCTGCCCAATGCAGCAAACCTTTTTTTAATACCTTGCGTGCAGCAGGCATGGAGTTAGGCAAGGAGGAAAGTTTCTTTCCACAATGAAATCTTCCTATTTTAGGTAAATGGAATCTTAAATGAATATTTTATATGAGGTGCATGGTGAGATAATGAAAGCAATTATTATCTTTGCTGGGTTGCAGAGAAGACGATGCTTGAGTTGGATGTAGAAGAATATTTTCTAAGTTCTTTTTTTCTTAAATATAATTTATTGTCAAGTTAGCTAACATACAGTGTATATAGTGTGCTTTTGGTTTGGGGGGTAGATTCCTGTGATTCATCGCTTACATAGAACACCCAGTGCTCACTCATCCCAACAGGTGCCCTCCTCAATGCCCATCACCTATTTTCATCTCTGCCCTGCTTCCCGAGTCAACCTTCAGTTTTTTCTCTGTATTTAAGAGTCTCTTATGGGTTTGCCTCCCTCTCTGTTTGAAACTATTTTTTTCCCTTCCCTTCTCCCATGTTAAGTTTCTCAAGTTCTACATAGGAGAGACAATCTATGAAGAAAGAACAAGGACGTCCATAAATAAATATATGGAACAAATGCATTTATTAAAAGGGCTGTAATAAGAACTTGGGTGCTAGGGAGTGAGTGATGGGACTTGAGGATACAAAGGCCTCTGTTGGTGGATAATGGAAATCCACAGGAAAGAAATTCAGAAAACCAAGTAATTTCACCCAGGTTCCATTACTACAAAGGCATGTAAGCAAGATTTAAATCCAGATTAATTTGACTGTAGAATTGGGATTTAAACCATGTGAATTTCTCATATGATGTAATATTAAAAGTGGTGCAATGTCCTAATGTAAGTTCCAACATATAGATATAATTTTGAAATCCAAGTTATCAATCATGCATAAGCAGTATTCCCCCTGGATATTAACTCAGATACACAAAACTAAATGGAATTTAGCTCCAAAACTGAAAGAAAAAAAAACTAATTGAATTAAAGGGAGATAATTGAGCAATAATAGTTGGAGACTTTAATACCTCACTGTAATAATTGATAGAAAAGCTAAGAACAGGATCCATAAGGAAACAGAAACGCAAAAAAACACTATAAAACAACTAGACCTAATAGACATCTATAACAACTTTCACCCAAGAACAGTGGAATGTACATTTTTTTCCTAGTGCACATGGAACATTTTTCCAGGATAGACTATCTAGGACATAAAACAGCCTCAATAAATTTAAAAGGTTTAAAATCATTCTAAGTATGCTCTGCAGCTGCAATTAGATAAAACTTGAAACCGATAATAGAAATAAATGTGTTAAATCTACAAATATGAGACACTTAAACAGCACACATCTAAACAACCAATGAGTCAAAGAAGAAATTACAAGACAAATTAGAGAGTATTTTAAGATGAATAAAAATGAAGACACAAAATAACAAAGCCTATGACATGAACCTAAAGCAGGGCCTAGAGGGAAATTTACAGCTGTAAATGTCTGAAAAAACACATCTCAAATCAATAACCTAATTTTTCCTTAAGACTCTGGAGAAAACAAAGACAAAACTGAAAATAAGCAGAAGGAAGGAAATAATAAAGATGAGAGTGTAAATTAATGAGATAGAGAAAAGAAAACTATAGCAAAAATAAACAAAGCAAAAATTTGGTTCTTTGAGAAGATCAACAAAATTGACAGACATTTAGCCTGACTGTCCAGAATAAAAAAGAGAAGCCTCAAACTAGTAAAATCAGGAATAAAACAGGATACATCCTTTGCATACCACAGAAAAGTAAACATTTTTCTCTTTACAAAGGAATATGGCAACAGATTAGATAGATAGAATGGGAAAAATTTCTAGCAAGACACAAACTACTAAAACTGTATTAGGAGAAAATAGAAAATCAAAATAGATTTATACATGCAGAGATATTGAATTCTTAATTAAAAAAAAAAAAAAAAAAAACTTCCCCAAAAGAAACAGGCCCAGATAGCTTCACTGGTAAAATTTACAAAACATTTATTTATTTATTTATTATTTTTTTAATCTTTATTTATTTTTGAGAGAGAGAGAGAGACAGAGTGCGAGTGGGGGAGGAACAGAGAGAGGGAGACACAGAATCGGAAGCAGGCTTCAGGCTCCAAGCTGTCAGCACAGAGCCCAATGAGGGGCTCGAACTCACAAACCATGAGATCATGACCTGAGCTGAAGTCGGAAGCTTAACTGACTGAGTCACCCAGGCGCCCCTCATTTACAAAACATTTAAAAGAGAATTAATATCAACTCTTCAGAAAAGCATTATTCAATGCCAACATCAATATCACTTTTTTTTAATAAAAAATTCCACCTCTTCTAAAAAATAGAAAGGGAGGAATTGTCTTCCAAACCAGTGGCTATGAGTCCAAAGTTACCCTGACACCAAAGACATCACAGGAAAAGAGATATATAGACTAATACCCCTTATGAATACAGGGAAGCAAAAAAAAAAATCAATAAAATATTAATATTAGCAAAGTGAATCCAGCAATGTATAAGAATAATTATACCACAGCCAAGTAAGATTTATTCAAAGATGCAAGGTTGGCTTAACATTTGAAAATCAATTAATGTCATTTATCATATCAATAGAAAAAAAGGATAAAAATCATATGATTATCGCAATAAACACATTAAAAACATTTAACATAACTAGTACCGTTTCATGACAAAATGTTTAACAAACTAGGAACAGAAGGGAACTTTGTCAACTTGATAAAAGACATCTATAGAAAACCCACAATTAACATTTTATGGAATGTTAAAATGCTAAATGCTTTCCTGCTGACATTAGAAATTAAAAAAAATAAAGTCCACTCTCCTTATTGTGTTGACCCTTTAAAAATTTTTTAATGTTTCTTTCTTTATTTATTTGAGAGAGAGTGATAGAGCACAAGTAGGGGAGGGACAGAGAGTGAGGGAGACACAGAATCCAAAGCAGGCTCCACTCCAAGCTGTCAGGACAGAGCCCAATGCAGGGCTCCAACCCACAAACCCTGAGGTCATGACCTGAGCCAAACTCAGATACCCAACCCACTGAGCCAGCTGCCCCTGTGTTGACCATTTTAATGAAGGTTCTAGGCACGGTGATTAAGAACAATGACTCAAAGAAATCCAGATTTCAAAGGAAGGAGTAAAGGTGTCTCTGTTTAAAGGTGATGTGATTTTGAACAGAAAAAGTCTTAAGTAATCAAGGAGAAAATGATTAGAGCTATTAAAACTTTTAACAAAGTTGGGGCACCTGGGTGGCACAGTTGGTAAGCATCTGGCTCTCAATTTTGGTTCAGTTCATGATCTCACAGTTCATGAGATCAAGTTTGGCATCAGTGGGGCTCCTGCTTGATAATCTCTCTCTCCCACCCTGTCTCTCACTCTCAAAATAAATAAGCAAACTTTAAAAAAAAATAACAAAGTTACAGGATATAAAATCAGTATACACAAATCAATTGTATTTCTATGCATTGGCAATGAATATTCTGAAAGCAAAACTAAGAAAAGAACTCCATTTATAATAATATCCAAAAAATTACATATAAGTTTAACAAAATAAGTACAAGACTTATACATTGAACACTATAAAATGTTTTTCGAAGAGAGTAAAGAAGATTGACATAAATGGAAGAACATTCCATGTTCATGGATCAGGAGATTTACTATTGTTAAGGGAGAAATACTCCCCAATTTGTCTTAGATTAACACAATCACTGTTTGAATCCCAGTTGACTTTTTTGCAGAAATTGACAGGATAATCCTAAAATTTAAATGGAAATGGCAATTATTCATAATGGTCAAACAATCTTGAGAAAGGAGAATGAAGTTGAAGGGCTCACATTTCTGATTTCAAAACTTATTACAGAGCTACACTAGTAATGATGATGTAATACTGGTGTAGAGATAGATACACAGACTGATAGAATATAATTGAGAGTCCAGAAATAAACCCATGTATCTAAGATTAACTGGTTTTCAGCAGGAGTACCAAGATCATTCAGTTTGGAAAGAATTTCTTTTCAGCAAATGGTACAGAGACACTTGGATTACCATATGCAAAAGAATAGAGCTGAACTTATACCTCACAATCTTTACAAAAAATAACGTTTTTTCACTTAATAATCTACAGAAAACAGATTAGTTGCTGCTTAGGGTTGGGGAGGGATGGGAAGAATAGGGAATGACTACAGATAGATGAGCATGGGTTTATTTAAGTGGGAACCAAAATGTTCTAACATTAGATTTTGTGATGGTTGCACAACACTGGGAATATACTTAAAAAACATTGAGTTTTACATGTTAAATAGGTGAATTGTATAGTATGTAGATTATATCTCAATAAACTTTGGAGCAAAACAAAAACACACACACAAAATATTACTTGAGAGCCTCTGTAAAACCCTGTGAAAACTGAACATTGACTTTGTAAATTACCCGAATAGTCTCTCTCTACACCTTCCCAAAACTGTCTTGTTATTTGAGGTAAAATTATTCTTCGATGCTATTTAATCCTCCCAAAACATTAATATTTTTAAATCTTGGTCAAATAATTTGCGATTCTTTTCTTTCTGTTGATGTTCTCAAGGGATGTGTAAGAAGTTTTATGTGAGTAAATAATTATTTCATTTTGCAAAAAGAAATGAAATTGCTGCTATTGGCAATAGAATTAAAAACAGCAAATCTTGGTTGACTTCATCCCAAAGATTAGTTTTGGGGATTTATTTTTTAGATGAGTTAGTAAGTGATCTTAAGTGTCAGTGCATTGTACATCTGACAGGAAAAATGATTCTCTTTCTTCTAATTGATCTCTAGAGAATTCTAACCACTATTAGATGGCTGTACCTTACTAAAAAAACTAGTAAGGAAAACACCAAAGGAAAAACAAGCAAACTACTACAAAAGGCAAATGAAACAGTGTAATCTGGGAATTTTGTTATCTGGGACCATGTAGTCATCAGATTTTGTGATGAAAAACTTTGCTATCATTCTGAAATCTGAGTCTTTAACTTGTCATAGTTGTTTTATTAAAAACATTATTTTTCCTTCAAGTGGCATACACTTGAAGTAAAAAAATATATATATTTGCCTGAAATCCAACTTAATCTTCATAGCATCCTCACTTATGTATATTGATTGTAATTAACATTTTAACGCATAGAGAAACACGTGTATATATACAACAGAAAAAAAAGCATAACCATAAAATGGAGATATGGAGGTATACAGCATCAATCCAGTGCTTCCCTGTGTTCCCTGAATTTTATCTGTCCTCCAATATTGCAGAATACATGATCAAACTTCGCCCAGCATCCAAATGTATTACACACATTCTCAAATACACCAAGGAATGTTTTGCTGCTCTGCCTTTAAAAGTACTCTTTCCTTGGGTGGGGGAGAGGAGAAAGTGGGTAATGGGCATTGAGGAGGGCACCTGTTGGGATGAGCACTGGGTGTTCTATGGAAACCAATTTGACAATAAATTATATTTATTTACTTAAAATAACCTTTTTTATTATATTTAAATAAATTATATTTAATAATAAATTATATGTACATATAAATAAATTATATTTATTTACTTAAAATAACCTTTTTCCTCTTTTCTGTCTGATGAAACTTCTGTTCACTCTTAAAAACCCTGATTAGACACCACTGTGAAGTTCTCCATCATCCCTCTGAAACACCTATAAACCCCACTGCCAATCAATATATATTCATCACTATGGTGTCACTTCTCACACTAGGTTATATCCTGTTGTTAATGTTATATTTCATGTGTTTATCACAGTACTTAGTCTATGGAATTCTAAACAAAGGAATCTCTTTTTACAATATCAATTTAATATTTTTCATATTCTCCTCATTGATAGGACCTATTCATCAACCCTCTTGTTTATTTTCTTCATCAGATTGCTTTATTCCTGTTGAAGAATTTGTTCACTAAGGACTGATTCATACCCTCTATAATCTTCCTGAAGACAAGACATCTATTTTCTATCATTATGATATTTCTATAAAGATGATCAGAACAAAAACCTTCCATTGGTATAGGATTTTATAGTTTAAACAGTGTATTTATTCTTATTTGTCTTTAAATGTTAATAATAATCCTGTGAAGTGATAGTGTTATTCCCATATTGCTCAGGAAGAAGCAAGGCGAGCTTAGTCATTTGTCCAGAGTCACATTGTGGTCAAGTGGTAAAGTGGTTGCAGAATTAGTGATTTATTTTTCTTTCTTTTTCTTTCTTTCTTTTCTTTCTTTCTTTCTTTCTTTCTTTTCTTTTCTTTTCTTTTCTTTCTTCTTTTCTTTTCTTTTTTAATTTAGAGACAGGGACAGTGTGCACAAGTGGAGGAGAGGGGTGGGGGGGGGAGAGAGAGAGAGAAAGGGAGAGAGAGAGAGAAAGAGAGAAAGAACTTCCACTGAGTGTGGAGCACAATGCAGGGCTCGATCCCACAACCCTGGGATCATGACCTTACCTGAAATCAAGAGTTGAACACGCAACTGACTCAGCCACCCAGGCACCCTCCACTCATCTCTCTCTCTCTCTCTCTCTCTCTCTCTCTCTCTCTCTTTTTAGAATTGGTAAATTTCAACTAGATTTTCAGAATCCAGGCATTAGTCTACTTCTTGTGAAAAAGGAATTTTTTTTTCAGTAAGATACTTATTGAAAAAACCAGTGAGTCTGTGACCAAATAACTTTACATGTTGATATATATTTTTTTAAATCACAGCACATTTTGTTGTTATTTTTAAGGCAAATATTCAATTGCAGTGTATTATTTTAACCAGCAAAATAATTGATACAATTTAATTTCAAAATTCCAAAGAGTTTACATTCTAATTTTTAAACTCTTTTTAGAGGTAAGATACTGTGCTTGTTTTTAGGAGAAGGAGGCAATCACAGTTCAGTCTCACAAAAAGGTTAATCTTTGGTATTTTTTAGTTATAACATGATATATATTGACTGTAGGAAATCAAGACAATATAAAAATATGTAATTGCATGAAATAGAGATTAATACTATAAAAATTTGGGGGTATGTTATTGCAGATTTATTATATATATGCATATCATGTTGTTAATACAGGCTGTCCAATATACGCAGTAGCAGTTACAGGGGCCTAGAAAAGATTATCGTTCAGAGGTGCATTTTTAAAATTACTAATTGCTACTAATATTATAATAATTAGAAACATAGCTCTCCATTAAGTATTAAATTCACTTTGCCAACATTTGACAAGTGTATAATCTGAAATATTTTAAAAATTCAATTGTAGGGTGTCTTTGATAATATTTGGTCCCAATTACAAAGTTTCTCAAGTTCCTTCAATTATTTCATACTACAATTATAAATTTATGTATTTGATTTCCATTTATAAGCACTTCAGTTCTATTTTACTAATAATTAAAAAAACACTCCTAATGTTTTAAAAAACATTTACTAATAATTAAAAAACTTACATCTAATAAGTTAAATTCACAAATATAAGGAATTTTATGTTCCAAGATTGTATACAAATCTAAAAAGATTTCCACCAAAAATCCTAACTAGGGGCTCCTGGGTGGCTCAGTCAGTTAGGTGTCCAAGTCTTGATTTCAGCTTAGGTTTTAGTCTCATTGTTTGTGGGATTAAGCCCCACATTGGGCTCCAAGCTGTGTGGAGCCTGTTTGGGATTCTCTCTCTCCCTGTCTCTGTGCCCCTCCCCTGCTTTCTCTCTGTGTCAAAATATATAAAGAAAAACTCAAAAAAATCATAACTAAGTTACTCAATTATATATGGTGATTTGGCATCAGACAGCTTAATATTTCTCCAGAAGGCTGGATTATTTTAAATATTACAAGTCTTTAAAATGCAAAATATCCATCCTTTCTTTCTTAAGATCCAAATTATTCATGTATAGTTTTCATTTTCATGTTTTTTTTAATTAGCATTTACTCACTAAAAAAGTAATTGTATTTTCCTAATTGATGGACAACCATCTCAGCAAGTAGAGTTTGGATGATGGATAAAATTTGGCTGGAGCCCTGACTGAATTTCATGCTGGAGCCTTTGCTGAGTGTAGTTTGTGTCAAGGACTTCCTGATAAAGAAGGGTTTGTCTTACAGTCCTCAAAATTTACATAGTTCAAGATCCTAATCTACACAGGAACCTTCCAATCTACTCAGTCTGCCAAATATCTTGTTTAGTTTTTGTATTTCTTTGGCTAAGATATTAAACTATCTTCCCACTGTCTGTAAAGAATTAAAAATTGACAGAATTGTCTTGAGTCTTCTTGTCTACAAGAGAAACTCATTGTCTTCCTAGATGCTAAAATGATTCTGCAGATATCAAGGCTACATTTGAATCTTTGGTCACAGCTTCAAGGTTAGACTACCAACATGCTTGTGTATATTTACATTGTTGAAAACATCTTGATGGTTTCACCTTCCATTGTGCTATTAATAGTTCTCATATCACTGAACTTTTTCATTAGTTGTTTTGAATATCTACATAAATTTTGTTTATTACTCAATTATATTCAAAATTCTTGATATTCAAAATTATGTATAATACCTTGATGAAATAAAATTATTGGGTCTAAAGATATAAACATCTTTAAAGATTTTTATACCTCTTGATAAATTGCTTTGAAAAACCATGGCCCCTGGAATTATGGCTGTTTATTACTTTTCAGGTCCTTTTTAATAGTGATATATTTTCCATCACTGTTGGATTCATAATGCATATTTTGTTTGATATGCTGATAAATTGAGCATTTAATCTTGAGGATTTATTATGTTACTAATACTCTTGAATAACATGATTTTGAATAGCCATGTAATATTCCATTATAGGTTGCATGATAATTTAATAAGCTTTTCCCTTCTTATAATTGAATTTGTTTCTATAAGTGATGCTTTCATATACACTCGTATAAAGATGTGATTTCTAAAATTTATTTTTGATTGAAGATATGAACTCAGTGAATAGACAATTCTACTTCTAGAAAGTATTCTGGAACCTACACTATACAGTAGTTTTGAGACTCTATACATAAATGCTACAATTGTTATTCAGTTTGTATTAGTACAATCCAACACAAAGCCTGACATATAACAAGTTAGCTTTTTGCTATGTGTATGAATAAATAAATTCATTACTATAATTGGCACAGCATATTTTCACATCTAGTCTAGTTAAAATGGTTGATCATTTAATGTATGAGAAATTTTTTCAAATGGATATAAGGTAGAGTGTTTTGTTCTATTTTGTTTGGTTAATTTTGCTATCGGTTTAATTCAAAAAGAAAGTAAGACTTCAGGTATATTTTTCAATAATGAATGGTCACTGAGGGCTAATAGCTAGCAACTTCTTCTTATGCTTACAATTCCCTTCCTCAGATCATTAATCCTGCAGAGATTCTTTATGCCTTGATTATTATCACATAAAAGAAGCAGGTGTTACAGGAGGAAGCATAAAAAATGTAAGATTATCTAACTTCAACATCTGAGATCCAAACCTCCACAAGATTCCATATTAGCCAACTCTTGAGAGCTCCATCTAAACTCAGTGATGAGCAAAGAGGGAATAGTCGAGTGAGTCACTGAAACAACACTGTTTTGATAACCCCTTGATATTGGTTTGACTCATGCTCCTGTCATCATAAAGCCCCCTATTGTGTGAACTAATTGAAACCTCACAAAATGGTGTCACTTGAATAGCATTACTCCTGTCTGATTGCAAGCAACTCTAATTCCCAATGTCAAGATCACATTTCACTTCACAGTTATATGGGTCACAACACGAAAAGGATTAATTTCTGGTTGATTACACTCTGCTGCTATAACATGAAATGCACTTCATAGCAAGTGGGCTCTTTGCGTGTTTGCTAATCTGCCACATTGGCGATTGTTTTGAGGATCCTCTGAAGCATTCTGATGAGCATTTTAAAGAAATATCAACTTATGAAATATTAGCCAATGATGCAAATGATGCCAAAAGCCATATCTTACGAGATTACAGTTTGTGTATGTGTGTGTGTGTGTGTGTGTGTGTGTGTGTAAGATTAATTCGATCATTTCCCTTGCACATTGCTTAACTCAATGTTCAGTGATTAGTGCATTCACCATAATATGTTGGGAGATACAAATATTTAAGAAATAAAATTGCAAAGAGTGATATCCTAGTGTAATTTTTAAGACATCATATAACAAATTTCTTTAAAATATCCAATAATCCCTATAATAGGAGTTTATAGGGGTTCCTGGATATCTTAGGAAGCTGGTGCAATTTCTAGAACCTAATTTCAAAAGCAGAAATGTTAAAAAAAAACATGTTAAAATAATAGTGTAAAAACTTACCAAATTTGGATATTTTAAAGAACTTCTAAGTCTCTACCAAACATACATACAAGGTTTTCATTTAAAGGCAAAGGATATATATAATAAGAGAAGATAGTGCAGGAGAGCATTACTAATATAGACACATCCAAGTTTAAGTTCCCCAGGATCCTGATTCACACGTGGAAAAAACCTTTGTTTCCAGACTGAACCACCAAGAACTGTGCTGTGAATCTTGATTTTAGGAAAAATTAAGGAAGAATTTCCAGTGGGGTCTTTTTTCCCCTCTGGTCACATAGCCAAGCCAGACTATCTAATCAGTTTTGTAAAGTGAAGCCATCAGTAAACAGACTTCTGCTATTCCCCAAGGGAATTTCAAACTTTACAAGCACATGATCAATCTCACTGCCTGTTATTTAGCCAATAGTCAAAACCACACATCCAGCGATCTCCAGAGATAAGCATTTGTTTTTCCCAATCAAGCTATAAAATAACTGTTCCCTTAGTATCAGTAATAATGATAAGTAGCTGTATTAATTTCTCATTGTTGCTATAACAAATTGCTGTTAACTTAGTTGCTTAAAACAATACACATGTGTTACCTTATAATTCCAGAGATCAGACATCCAAAGCTGTTCCCAAACAGTATATGGAAATGACCTAGTAGAGTGTTTGTTCTATGTAAACAATTGAGAACTTTTCATATCATTTCATGGATCATCAGATATATAATATTCAACTATTTAAAACAATATTGTGTCAGGGGCACCTGGGTGGCTCAGTTTGTTGGGCGTCCAACTTCTGCTCAGGTCATGATCTCACAGCTTGTGAGTTGGAATCCTGCGTCAGGCTCTGTGCTGACAACTCAGAGCCTGGAGCCTACTTTAGATTCTGTGTCTCCCTCTGTCTCTGCCCTTCCCCTGCTCATGCTCATGCTCTGTCTCTCTCTCTCTTTCAAGAATAAACATTTTAAAAAATTTAAAAATTAAAAAAATAAAACAATGTTGTATCATATTATAAGTATAAATAGCATTTATCAACAGATAAATTCCTTCTTAAAGATTTTTTTATGATGTGCTTAATGTGGATCTGTTTAGACCTCCTCTGTGTTTTAACTATTTAAAAAGTCAAGTATTGATAGAAACTTATATATGGGACATCTGCATTACACAATACACGCACACACACATACACACACAATGTATTTTTCAATGTATCTTTCCTCTTGATTGATCCATTTCTATACAACACCAACAAAGCTTCCTTATCATTGAATAATTCAATAAAAGAACTAGAGTTTTGGGGTCTAGAAAATATTCATACACCATATTGTCTTAAGGAATTGTTTTGATATTCACTGACCCTTTCTTAAGAATTTTCATTGCTAACTCATTCCAAGTAATTCCCCCCAAAACATAGTAGATATTCTGCTTCTCATTGAACAGGAATTTTTATCAAAGGTGAAAAACAGGCAGCGAATCAATGTTTTAGAAAAACTATGGAGATTTCCATAATTTTATAAGTAAGACGGGAAATATATTCTCTTTCCAGAAGTCCATACTGCTAATTTCCTCTTGTTCTAATGCTTTTATGGTCCTTGAGACATTGTAATTAACATGACTATACAGGCATTTCATCAATATACCAATTTGTGCTTCTAATAAAACTATAGTATTTAATAACTGTCTACTGCTATGTTGTGCCAATCACCTGATTCTTTACATTTTTTTAAACTCAAAAGAAATGCTGTTTATCATTTGCTTCAAAAATTTTAAAGGGCTCAGCAGGCAATTTGCATATGTCACTAGTTTAACTGAGCAAGGATTAGCAAATTAAATCTTAATTAGCTAATTTTTGCATAATTTTAGGGAAATTATATGCTTTGTGCAGATGGCAGGTGGGAGGTAAGGCATTTAACTTGTATTGAATTGAAGTTTTCCTTGACTTTATGAATTTTAATAGAAAAATAACATTTAACACTTAAAATGTGTGTCAAACTGAATAGATCCTATCTGGAACCACTAAAATAAGAAATTATTGTATGAAAGAGAACCAATGATAGACGTTGAAGTATTTCTAATAATACATAAGAATTACTGTGAAAGTAAAAGAGAATTTTCTTCACACAGGTTTTATAGTTCATAGTATATGTTCTCAATTGTAATATAATGATCAATTAATGGAATGTGAATGTTAATTCACAGTTCACACATACATTCACAATAAAGTCACGGTTGGTATTAAGTATGGGAAGCTTGCTAGTGCTGTGCAACAGTAGTTATAACTGTACTAACTCACATGCCAGGGGATGTGGCCAGCAGCATTCAGACCCTTTGGGCTAATGACCTCAGGCTGTTTCTCACCTTTGTGCTGCTTCCTCATTCTGGGCAGTCTTTCTTCCACTACCCTTCACATTCATTCATTCATTTGATTATCAAATCATCCTTTAAAACTTTGGTTATGCATCTGTATAGAGGAGGTCTTTATTCATCCTGCCCTATCTCCCTAATGATTTACTTCTATTCTTTATTCCCACATTTCCATGTGCATTAATTTTTATCACTGCACTAATCATACTATACTATAAATTGCTAATTCTCTTCTACACTCTCCCCTTACTGGCCCCTTAAAAGCAAGGACTGTGTGTGTGTGTGTGTGTGTGTGTGTGTGTACATATATACATACATATGTACACACATATGTGCATATATATATACATATATACATACATATGTAGGTATGTATATATAACGTTTTTTTTTTTTGAGAGAGAGCACGTATGGGGGAGAAGCAGAGAGAGGGGGGATTGAGAGAGAAACCTAAGCAGGCTCCACACTGTCAGCACAGAGCCCAATGCATGGCTCAAACACATAAACTATGAGATAATGACCTGAGCTGAAATCAAGTCAGACACTTAAGCGACTGATCCAGCTAGGCGCCCTGCAAGGACTATATTTTATCCATCTATATAGTCTTTCCATAGAAGTTTGTTCAATAAATTAAGAAAGAACTCCTACTGTCATATTTTAAACCCCCAGAGTTTAGTTCAACTCAAAACACTTCTCAAAATCGCTTGTGAATGAAAGCTGTGGTTTTGATATTTTATTATTAAAGATAAGTTTCTGCTACTTCCTAACACGTTTGTCTCCACTAGACTTACTCATGTAAGCCATAGTATGTTTGAAAGATTCAACATATAGTGAAGGTCACAATTATATTAGACATTCATGTCTCTCTTTTTTTTTTCAGGACACCTGAGGTCCTCAGATATCAGACAAGAATAGTTATTATCACTGATAAAAAATGGAAAATTCTTTTTTAATTGGTCAACAGACCATGCTTCTTTCTCAGGCCACCTCTTTGACCTGTGCATTGAATCTCACTTCCTCTCACCTCTTCTCATACTTCCTTTCCCTCTCTCTTCTATATCATTAGTATTTCTGTCTTTATTTGATCATTTATATCACGTAGATGTGTGTTATCCTGCTTCCCATCTTAAAAATTTCTCCGATCCACATTCCCGCTCCTGTGACCTCACTTCTCTGCTCCACTTCATAGCCAAATTCCTCAAAAGAGCTAACTCCCCTTCTTCCCAATGGTCTCCTGCAGTTTCTCTTGTGTCCATTCCCATGAGGCTTTCATACCCATGACTTTACTGAACACCTTTGACAACATCATCCATATCCTCTTTGATGCTAAATACAATGGATAGTTTTTGGCCCTTACCTTACTTTTCTTTCAGAAGGGTTTCATATAATTAACCAACTCTTCTTCATTAGATTTCTTCTTCATTTGGCTATAAATCACCATTCTCTATTGTCTCACATCCTGCCTCAGCTGTAACTCCTTACAGTATACTTTGTGGGTTCCTTTTCATTGATTCCATATCTGAATATTGGAAAACCTTAGGATTTCTGCCTGGATATTCCATATTCTCCATCTACATTCTTTCCCCAGGAATGTTTCCCTAGGAAGTCTCTTGTAGCATCATGCTTGTTTTTTCTAGTGGGTTTAAGTATTACCATATGGCAATGACTTCCCATTTATATCTATAGTCCAATTTTTCTTTGGATTTCAGGGTCCTATATCATAAAAAAATTAATGTTTATTTATTTTTACGAGAGAAAAAGAGCATGAACGGGGGAAGGGCAGAGAGAGAGAGAGAGGGAGACACAGAATCTGAAGCAGGCTTCAGACTCTGGGCTGTCAGCACAGAGCCCTATGCAGGCCTCTAACTCACGAACTGTGAGATCATGACCTGAGCCGAAGTCGGATGCTTAACAGCCTGAGCCACCCAGGCATCCCCGGGTCCTGTATCTAATAGCTTACTCAAATATCTCTCTGTGATCATTTGCCAAAGATCTCCAACTGAAACTACACAAAGCTCATCCCTTGATTCCCAACATAAACCTCATCTTCCCACAGTATTCTCCACTCAGAAAATGTCATGTTTTCCTGACCACACCTTCACTTCATTTTTTTTCAGTTTGGTTATAATTTTATTCTGATAGCTAATTCTCTGAAGGGCACTATACGTTCCATTTCTGTGAAGATATTTGCATTGTATATGTTACTCAGACAGTTTATTTATGTTTGCTAAACATTTCTTGCTCCTGTCATGTTTATAGGTTTGCAGTTATTTCCACCATGTGCTTGCCTCTAACTGTGCATAAATAGTTTTGTTTTTTTTTTTCCCCCTGGATAGAAGAAAACAAACCTTATTGCTTCTGGTATGGAGTATGAATTTAATTTAAAATATATGAGGAAATAGCCCCAATATGTTGGTTTTAAAAATGCATGTCAACATTTGGCATTTGGATATTCTATGTAAATGCAAGCTTTTAGCAGAATTCCAATTGAACAAATTACGGTTTTTGACTATAATTTATGGGAACTATGTAAATATCTACAACTTTATAGCCAGCATTTCCTAAATTACTCATGAATTACTAATTGACTTTTTCAGCTACAGGATATGCAAATACATTTTCACAGAGAAGAAATACTAAAAACTCCAAAGGCCATTTGGTTAAAAATAAATAAATAATGACACTGAATACACTGAATACTTTATCAACAGGAGAGGGCACTCTCTCTCTCTCTCTCTCTCTGTCTCTCTCTCTTTCTCTCTTTCTCTCTCTCTCTCTCTCTCTCTCTTTCTTTCTCTCTCTCTCTTTCTCTCTCTCTCTCTCTTTCTCTCTCTCTCTCTCTCTCTTTGATCTGCTACCTTGTTACAAATCCATCTTAATTCGATGAAAACTGGAAATTCTGAGCAAATATCCTTGAATGCAAATTTTTAAAAATTTTTAAAAATGTGTATTTATCTTTGAGAGAGAGAGAGAGAGAGAGAGAGAGAGAGAGAGAATGGGAGGGGCAGAGAGACAGGGAGACAGAGAAGCCAAAGCAGTTGAATACGAAATTTAGACATGGATAGAGTACATGCCTCCTTCATGAAAAGCAGCTCAGCAGAAAAAAACTTGAGTTTGAAGTTGAGCAGATCTGGATTTGACTGTTGCTTCTGCCCCTAACCAATCCTAGGTCCTTGTGCAAGTTGCTTAAGTTCTCTCAGCCTCAGTTTCCTCATCTGCAAAAACAGTATAGTAATAGCAATGTTGAAAAGTTTAATGAAATCATATGTTAAAATACTGATTCAAAATGTGATGCACAGTGCTTTGTTTCTATTATGATGTTGATCATGATGTGATTTACCCCGTGTAAGATCAAATGGCCAAGTATATCTCTTTCCCTGGTGCCATAGCATGAAATTTCATCACTTAGAGGTGTCTTTATTTAGATTTCACATTATCATAAAAATTATTTGTGACAATGCTAACTTCTCTGGAAGTAGAAAGACATAAAATTGAAAAACCATAATATTTTAGCAGGTAACTTTCCTGCATGGGGTATGGAGGAATACAGGATTTAAATAAGAGAATCTTCATCTGGGAATAGGCTTCAATTAATAGTTTGGTAGTTTTAAGATTAGCCAAGTTACAAGTCTCTAAATCTTACCTTAGAAAATTCTTTTAAAAAATTGTAATGTTTATTTATTTTTGAGAGAGAGAGAGAGAGACAGAACATGAGCAGTGGAGGGGCAGAGAGAGAGGGAGACACAGAATCCGAAGCAAGCTCCAGGCTTCAAGCTGTCAGCACAGAGCCCAACGCGGGGCTTGAGCTCCAGAACTGTGTTTTCATGACCTGAACTGAAGTCAGATGCTTAGCCAACTGAGCTGCCCAACCACTCCATACCTTAGAAGACTCTTACACGGGAATAATGAGAACTGTACCTTATAGTTTTCTTCATTCTAGTGAATACATATTGAGTCCCTCATATGAAATCCATGACTCCTCTTATGGAAATTACTGTCAGAAAGGGAGATAGTCATAAAAAGGAATAATTTTATCAGAACATGGTACTTACAGTGATAGAACAAATGGTAAGATATAGATAAGATGAGAAAATGGAGAGATAACTCGATGTTGAGATTCAGTTGTATATTTTCAGAGAAACAACTGATACTTGATCAAGAATTTGAAAATTACATGAAACAAATGGAAAGATATATCATGTTTTTAAATATAATGACTCAACAGCAATAGAACAATTCTCTCAATGTTTATTAGTAAATTTAATATAAAATACTCCCCAAATAATTTAATCTACATTCAACTTATCCATCTATCTACATATAGGTTGCTTCCCCAAGACTAGACTAATTCTAAAGTTGATATGAAAAAAATTACCAATCAAGAACATTGAAGAAAACTCTAGAAAAGAAAAATAAAAACAATAAAGGAGAAGTGACCCTAGCAGATATTTAAACATGTAAAATATCAACTATTAAATAATATCATATTGTGTCTATATATATATATACATATATTTATTAGAATTTAATATGTAATGAAGTTATTATAGAACTTTTTTTTTACCAATCACTGGTCACATAAACAATGGTAGAAACACTCTAAGGAATTTTTTGCTAGAATACCGAATAAGAAAGCTCTCCTTGAACTTATACAAAGAAAAATGTACCAGGATTTATTGTTAAACCAAGAGTGATGGAGAAAGAGGAAAAAAGAGAGGGAATGGAAGAGAGAGAATGAGTGAGAGAAGCACACAACAAAACTGAGTTGTATGTTGTCTTTTATGTAAGAAAGGGGGAAATAAGAATATATATTCATATGTGCTTGTATCTACATTAAACTTTTCTCAAGTGAAGGGTTATACATGAAAGTAATGAAAATAGTTGTCTATGGAAGCAAATGGAATTAGGTCAACAGTGACAAGGATGGGAGTTTATATCAATTATCCTATCATTATGTTTTTCCCTAACTTGTTATTTTTGTAACATTTTAAATCTTCAGAATAGTTGAAAGAAAGGTAAAGTGAATACCTGAATACCCATCATTTACATTCACCAGTTCTTTGTGCCACATTTTTATCTTTCACTCATGGAAGAGCTTGCCACTGTGACCATCCCACGTACCTGAGAGAAATTTTTCCTGAGGTAGTCCTCCTCATCCATTTCCTCCTTAATTCATTCTTTCAACAAATATTTCTGGAACACCTGCAAATGGCGATGAACTGTTCTAAGCGTTGTGACACATTAATGAATAAAGCCAATAATATCCTATGCACTTGACACTTTCCCTGTATACATATTTTAAGAGTACAATGCCTGTAATCATGAAAGATCCCATTTTTCTCCATACATTTTAATATGTGAATTCCTCCCCTGAGCCAAACATCCCAAATGGAAAAAATAGTATGAAATGGTAACTTGCCTACTTTCCTTTTCTTTTTTATACCCATTCTCGAAAGATCCTTTAAATGTTTCCAATAAATGTCTCCAGAAAGAAATTCAATGGTCTTCTGAAAACAAGTATGCTAACAGAGCCATTTGCTTTAAGGAAAGAATATAAGATTCCTTTGTAGAAAATGTCCATGTGGACAAATTCAACTATTGTTCCCTGCCCTTTAAAGCTCTATGAGTCATGTAATCACTTAGATGTATGCCCATGAAGACTATTCTAATAGTAAACTTTATGGAAGTCATCTCTCAAGGTGAGACTCAAGTGCTAAATCTTAATACTAATTTCCAGATAACTTGCAAGGAGACCTCCCAGCCTAAGAAGCAAAGCTGTATTGAAGTAGCCAGTCTAAGTCAGCTCAGGCTGCCATAACAAAATATCATAGACTGGGTGGCTTAAACAATAGGAATTCATTTCTTGCAGTTCTCTAAGTTGGGAAGTCCAAGATCAAGGTGGAAGCAGTGTAGGTTACATTGTGAGTCATCTTCTCTTGGCTTGAAGATAGTCACTATCTCACAATGTGCTCATGTGACCTCTTGGTGCACTGAATGGGAAAAAGATGTTTCTTTTGGTGTTTCTTATTATACTGGCTCTAATCCCATCAAGAGAGCCCCACTCTCATGACTTCAGCTAACCCTGATTATCTCCCAAAAGCCCAATCTCAAAATACTAGAAACGTTCCAGTTAGAGTGTCAATGACTATGAATTTGGGTGATTGTAAACATTCAATCCAGAATATTAAGTAAAGATAAAAGTAACTCCTTGAGAGTTGGTAGCATACCAATTCTTAGGCCTCTCTTCAGCAAATTCTGGTTCAGTTGGTCTGGCAGCAGAGAAGCAGTGAGGTGGGACTTGCAGAGTCACTGGAAAGGGAAGAGTTGACAGGAAGAGATTGTATCATCATTAGCATATAGGAAGATATATATGGGATATAGGAAAATAGAACCTTGAGAAAGTTTAGTGGTCATCTATCAGGAAGGAAGCACAAAGCTTAATAAAATTCTGAGAAAAGAATAATCCTTATTCTATCCTACTTCCTCCCACATGTTTCAGGATTTTTTTTTTAATTTTATTTTTAATGTTTATTTATTTTTGAGAGAGAGACAGAATATGAGCAGGGGGGAGGGGCAGAGAGAGAGAGAGAGAGAGGGAGACACAGAATCTGAAGCAGGCTCCAGGCTCTGAGCTGTCAGTACAAAGCCCAATGTGGGGCTCAAACTCATGAACCGTGAGACCACGACCTGAGATGAAGTTGGACACTTAACCAACTGAGCCACCCAGATGTCCCCAGAATTACTTGAGGTGGCCTTGACCACTGTATACTGTCTGGATTAATAGTCAAAAACTTTAGGATTTATTATATGGTTGTGCGTTTTCCTCCTCTTCTCCCCTATTCCTTTTTCTGTAACTTTTACTTTCATTTCCTCTGGTGCTTTCACAGAAATGTAGATATCATTTTTACCTCTACTGTTCTGTAAAAGGGATTCAATTATCATAAGGAGAGGCCTTCACAATTATCAGCAGGAAACAATGGCTATTGAGGACTTTCTTATAACCATACCTGTACAAAGTCTAGGCTTTACAACATGGTGCTTTGAAACCCTGGATTAGAAAGAAAGCTCTTACAGACATCATAATTTTCTAGAATAGAACATTCTTTTGAAATTATAGGAATAATAGTACTGGCCTCTGCTTATACCTGGACCTCTTTCTTGTCTAGTATTAATTTAAAGGTGGCTACACCAAGCATTTTCAAAGTGATTTTTTCTAATTTAATATTGTGATTGAAATATACAAAGCGCATCCATCCACCTAACATCAATCAATGTTTGCTTGATCTTGTAAATATTGATGAAATCCCCCTTAACTTAATCACAACATGCAGTTAGAAATTTTCTGTACCTGTTCTACTAGTGGTGTGTAGAAACTGAGTTTGTAGATGAATGAGTGTCTTTAATTTGGGGATTGTAACCAAACCATTAAGCAATGAATGTATTTCATGAGTTACTTTTAATCATTTATTTCCAAGTCAGTTCTTTATTTAAGCATAAAAGTTGTTTTTCTCCACACCCCTCATAGGTATGTAAACTAAAACCATTAACCAATATTTGTAAATTTATGATATATTCATCATCATCTAGGAAGATGAAGAGATTCCCATTTATCTCTAGTATGGAACTTGCCACACTGGAGTAGAGAGAGAGAGAGAGAGATGAGATGAGATCCAACTGCTCAAGGGCAAATCTCTGTTTTATTCATCTTCATATGCTTGTGCCTAATACGTTGTCTGGCTAATATAGCAGATGTTTATTAAATATTTGCTAAAATGAAGAATGTTTTCATCTTGAAATGTCTGAGGAGTTATTAATCTGAAGAGGTTAATAAACAACCATAAATGATTTTCACTCTTGTTCCAGTTGTGTCTCTATCATTCACTGTGTATCCCATATTACCCTGTGCTTCATCAGCCTGTGAGTTCAAATGCGGTAATACTTACCTCATTTACCCAAATTTTCAATATAATACCGCACTCATATCTCATAGGCCTTCTAACTTGTACAATGGTCCCTGTTGCCATTTATTTCTGGAAGACTCTAGTAGGTCTCTCGTTAGATACTGTTATATATTGTAGCCTTTTTGTGCTATGTATGCTAAGCATTTGTCATTTTCATTCTTCTGCTGTGTTCTTGTGGAGGGTGGCTCTGGGGATATACTCCATTCCCTTCATCTTTATTTTTAAGTAGTTGAATGATGATAGATAGATAGGGAGGTAGATAGATAGATGATAGATAGGTAGATAGATAGGTAGGTAGATAGATAAATAGATAGATAGATAGATAGATAGATGCAGGTTGACCCACAGTACTTCTGAGCTAACATGTTAAGTTCTCAGTGCCCTGAGTCTATAGCATTCTTCCACCTCTCTGAGGCTCAGATTTTATTCATCTGCAGGAAAGGGCATCCAGATGCCATGTTTTCCCCTCCATCCTTACTCTTTCAAGTTTCTTCCATGCAGTGAGCCTCAAAAACCCCCTTCTTATAGATTTCCCCACCTTGTAAGGTGATTTTTGCCAATAATTACTCATGGACTGGAGGCAGACCTAGTATTATTACCTAAGTTTGGTAGGGTCCACATCATCCTTTTTATGGATTCAGTTCAGTCAACACTTTTTTGTAGGCTGTCTACTATGTGCCAGATACTCTGATGCTCATGAGGAAAACAATGCCCAAAACCTTCTCTTGTGGACCTTGTATTCTCATGAAGGGATATAGCTATTAGATGATAGATAACTTTAGATAAGAAATGAGAGATAAGACAAATAGATACAAAATAACAGATAATTAAAATATGTGACATATTGGTGATGATAAGGGCTTTGGTTAAAATGAATCAGAACAGAGGGATATAGTATATGGGAGTGATAGTAATCCAGGACATTATTTTTCATAAGGGGATATTTGAGGAGTTGACCACTAAGGATTTGAGGATGGGGGATAAAGGACAATCTGGAGGGTAAGTTTGACCAGGCAGTGGCATAGCAATAAAGGCCTGACTATGTTTATATTAATCCAACTAGATGTGGTTAGGACTAATTGATGTCCTGGAGCAGCTACTGCCCAAGCTGTAAATATTGGCTATACATCTTTATTTCATAAGTCTTAGTATGACGGCCTTCAGTTTAATTATAAAACTTCTCAACATCTTAAGTAATATTTCCTTCCTATCTTAACCATTAGGATTCATTGTTGTATGACTAAGCTTGAAATTAATCTTAATATAAAGAGAGGTTTCTGTTCAAATTATAGGATAAAAATGTTCAATGTCTAGTAAATGTAGGATAAGAATAATAAAATGGAAATAAATTTTGGACAAAATTTCATATTCTCATTTTCTTTGAGATTTTTACAAATAATGAAAGATAAAATATTTTGTTAATATGAGATAATTCCTTCAGAAAAAGGTTGTAAAGGATCTTGGAAGTATAGTACACAGTGAAGAAAAAGATATGATGACATTGTATAAAACTCTCAGAGCAGTGCAAGATACTTCATGTTGAAAATATACTCCTATTTTGAATGAGACCAGAGTATTACTATATGACTTTAACAAAGCATTTACATTTGCTCATTATCAGTTTAGGATGAGGAACATAGGTGAGGGTGGGAGGGTAATATCACGAAATTCACTTGGAGGTAGAAAGAATTTCAGAGCATAATGACATAATAGATGCTTATGAGTAGATACAAATATTTTTAAAAATTTTTAATGCTTATTAATTTTTTATTTTATTTATTTTTATTTTTATTTTTTAATTCACATCCAAATTAGTTAGCATATAGTGCAACAATGATTTCAGGAATAGATTCCTTAATGCCTCTTACCCATTTAGCCCATCCCCCACCCACAACCCCTCCAGCAACCCTCTGTTTGTTCTTCATATTTAAGAGTCTCTTATGTTTTGCCCCCCTCCCTGTTTTTATATTATTTTTGCTTCCCTTCCCTTATGTTCATCTGTTTTGTATCTGAAAGTCCTCATATGAGTGAGGTCATATATTTGTCTTTCTCTGACTAATTTCACTTAGCGTAATACCCTCCCATCCACATAGTTGCACATGGCAAGATTTCATTCTTTTTGATTGCCGGGTAATACTCCATTATATATATATATATATATATATATATATATATATATATATATATATACCACATCTTCTTTATCCATTCATCCATTGATGGACATTTGGGCTCTTTCCATACTTTGGCTATTGTCGATAGTGCTTCTATAAACATTAGGGTGCATGTGCCCCTTTGAAACAACATGCCTGTATCCCCTGGATAAATACCTAGTAGTGCAATTGCTAGGTCATAGGGTAGTTCTATTTTTAATTTTTTGAGGAACATGCATACTGTTTTCCAGAGTGGCTGCACCAGTTTGCATTCCCACCAGCAGTGCAAAAGAGATCCTATTTCTCTGCATCCTTGCCAACATCTGTTGTTGCCTGAGTTGTTAATGTTAGCCATTCTGACAGGTGTGAGGTGGTATCTCATTGTGGTTTTGATTTGTATTTCCCTGATGAGGAGTGATGTTGAACATTTTTTCATGTGTTGGTGGCCATCTGGATGTCTTTGGAGAAGTGTCTATTCATGTCGTTTGCCCATTTTTTCACTGGATTATTTGTATTTTAGGTGTTGAGTTTGATAAGTTCTTTATAGATTTTGGATACTAACCCTTTATCTGATATGTCATTTGCCAATATCTTCTCCCATTCTGTCGGTTGCCTTTTACATTCACTGATTGTTTCCTTTGCTGTGCAGAAGCTTTTTATTTTAATGAGGTCCCAATGGTTTATTTTTGCTTTTGTTTCCCTTGCCTCTAGAGAGGTGTTGAGTAAGAAGTTGCTGCGGCCAAGATCAAAGAGGTTTTTGCCTGTTTTTTCCTCGAGGATTTTGATGGCTTCCTGTCTTACATTGAGGTCTTTCATCCATTTTGAGTTTATTTTTGTGTATGGTGTAAGAATGTGAGTGGGGCAGGGGCAGAGAGAGGGAGACACAGAATCCGATGCAGGCTCCAGGCCCCAAGCTATCAACACAGAACCCTACACAGGGCTCAAACTCTGGAAGCGCGAGATCATGACCTGAGCTGAAGTCGGACACTCAACTGACTGAGCCACTCATGTGCCTCTATATATAAATACTTTTTACTTAAAAATGTAAAATGATTTATAAAGAGAGGCATTCACAGAGCCTGGCACATGTACATTTCTTTTCTGTATCTAAAATTTAAAGATGTTAAAAATTAACTTAATACATCCTATCAAAATTTAAGTGGCATTTTGGCAAATTGTTAGGTAATTTTCCATTGTTTGTTGCAATTTCCCAGACTGATCGAAACCAAAGTAGGTTGCTTATCTGAATTATCTCATATAAATCTCTATAATTCTGTTATTGTGCCATAATTGACTCAATCGTTGTAAAAATTACAAATGTATTTTCTCACTTTTATGTATATTTTTTGAGGTGAACACTGAACAATAAACCAAGGGACTGATGCTGCTCTTTCTTATTATTTCAGTTATTTAGCAACATAATCTCTATATCAGTACACACCAAACCAAACCGTGAAGTATCCACTGTGTAACCAGAGAGGTGGACACCAGCTGATAAAAACAAGCCCTAACCGGAGGTGTGGTGTGCCAGCCCCACCCTACTAGAGCCAACCTCCCAAGAAGTGGAGAAGGGACATCCGTGCAAACGCTCCCTCTAGGCTCCCTCCGTCACTTGAAGTGAGAAACAATCTTTTAAAAATGCACATACAGCCACGTTATGCCTCTGAGTAAAATACACTGACTTTCTACATCACACACATACCAAAGAGCAAACTCCATAGCCTGTGGGCTTCATTTCCTGCCTCCCTAGTACCTTCACTCAGCCTCAGCCATACTTACATTGTCTTCCTGGACACATATGCCTTATGTCAGCAAACTACACATTACTCTCTCAAATTAAAAGTAAATGAACTGGGGCGCCTGGGTGGCGCAGTCGGTTAAGCGTCCAACTTCAGCCAGGTCACGATCTTGAGGTCCGTGAGTTCGAGCCCTGCGTCAGGCTCTGGGCTGATGGCTCAGAGCCTGGAGCCTGTTTCCGATTCTGTGTCTCCCTCTCTCTCTGCCCCTCCCCCGTTCATACTCTGTCTCTCTCTGTCCCAGAAATAAATAAACGTTGAAAAAAAAATTTATAAAAGTAAATGAACAACAGAAAACAAAACAAAACATTCCATGAGATTATACACAGTAAATCTTACTGTCTGAAAGTGTTTATTTAGAGGTCCCTACTGCTTTACAGATTTTGAACATTTTCTGATGGAAAATTCTTCAAGTTATTTTATTTACATGAACTGCAATAAACTCCAAAGGAAGGTATTTATATATGTGCACGTTTGCAGACACGCACGTCAGACATTTATATCTCGATTTCATAGCAAAACACTTATTCTACTGCGTATACCTTTTAAAAATTAAGATAATAATAGAAAATAATTTAGAAAAGAAAGCAATGACAGAAAATATGCCTGTATCACCATCCTAGTTCAATCAGTATTGTCTTTTAGATTCTTTCTTTCCAGTACGTATTTGATGCATATTTAATATAGTGGCAGAGGTTATACTCTTTCTGCATTCCAACTTCTTAACTTTATATCATGGCTATTTTTAGGAAGTGGCACAGAGTAATATATTTAATGCATTCATTATATTCCACAAAGTAGATATACTATAATTTATTTAACCATTGCCATGTTGTTGAGCATTTAGGTAACATTATCATGTCAAACACTGTAGTAAATAAGCCTATGATGAACATATATGTATATTCATATATATTTCTTCATATTTGAATTTCTTGGGCTTACTGTATTAGAGGGTTTAAAAAATTCTGTGGCTTATAGTGAATAATGATACATTATTTCTCTCAAATAATGTACAATGTATTTTACCACCAACATTATATGGAAATTCTAATGTTTTTCTGCCCTGGATGACATTTTAATTAAAAATTATATTTTCTTAGGGGCGCCTGGGTGGGTCAGTTGGTTAAGCATCTGACTTCAGCTCAGGTTATTATCTCATGGTTCATGGGTTCAAGCCTGACATGGAGCTCTGCACTGACAGTGTGAAACCTGCTTGGGATTCTCTGTCTCTCTCCCTCTCTCTCTGCCCCTCCTTCACTTGCTCTGTCTCTCTAAAATAAACTTTAAAAATTATATTTGTTTATTTAAATTATTTAATTGAAAAGATTAAACACCTGAAATCTTAAGCAAATGATGTGGTACATAATATAACATTTTCATTATGACACGAGTCATCATTTGTAATTCCATTATTATAGTAATCTGTAAAAAAGTAATGCCTTCCAAAAGGGTATATGGATGTGATCACCAATGTCACACATTTCACTTTTGTCAGTGTTGCATAGTTATTCTGTCCTTTCCTAACTATCTGCTCTCAGTTTTATACTGCTGCCAGCTTCATTTTCACCTTCTACCTCCCAGTGTACCACAGAGTGAAACCAGATCACTAAGCTCTCTAAAATACCCAACATGTGCAATGTGTATAAACTGTATGCTAGGTACTCTGTTAGTCTTTTCTCTCTCTCACTCTCTCTTTTAATTTTATCTTTACATGATGAAAGTATTATGATACCTATTTTTAAAAATGGTTTCAGTGAGACTATACAGTATTATATGTGGGAAGGGTGAAATACAGCATATGTGATTACTAAATGAATTGTATGATTCATTTTACCTCTCTCTGTTACTTCTTTTTTTTTTCCTACCCCTTACTTTTCTTTG
This sequence comes from Prionailurus viverrinus, assembly GCF_022837055.1. Taxonomy (NCBI): domain Eukaryota; kingdom Metazoa; phylum Chordata; class Mammalia; order Carnivora; family Felidae; genus Prionailurus; species Prionailurus viverrinus. Next base: position 51,602,202 of record NC_062570.1, read on the forward strand.
TTTCTCTCCTTCCTCCTTCCCTCTTTCCTTCCTTGCTGTTTCCTCTTTTCATCCATTTCCTCCTCTTTACCTTTATTGTGTGTATTGTCTCATTCTTCGACTGTCCCAAGTCACTGTGCTTTCTGGAGGTTCGTTACATGGATGTAAGGCAATAGTACATCTGCTTGCTATGAATGACACTGTGAGTGATCCACGACCCACAGCTCTGACATCTGACTCCCAGGGAATGTCCAATCATTCTTTGAAAAATTATGTCTTAAAACTTTGTGTTTGTTGTTTCCTCTTCTTTGTTTATTTGGTTTCATATAGTGACCTTATTTTTGTCAAAGTGATATCTATTTATTATAGGAAAACAATGAAATTACAGATAAGCTAAAAGAAGAAAAATGTTCCATAATTTCATTCAAATTACTACCTTAAAAATACATTTCTTCCACACATTTTTTTTTCTCTCTCTCTCTCTTTGTAATGGAATGATGATGCAGTTAACTTTCTAATTTGTTGATTTATACTTAACAAAATATTGTTGATCGTCTTTCTTTGACACTAATATCCACTGATGATACCAAAATACTCCAGTTTTTTTTTTAAATAGTGCCCAGGTATGTATGCCTTAATTACCCACCTATATTGAGATTTATAAAATCAATTGTAGCAGATGTGTGTGTGTGTGTGTGTGTGTGTGTGTGTGTGGTTTCCTCTAATCCTCTCACAGTAAGCTGGATTGCAAAGAATACCTGTGCAGTGTTCTTCCTACTATAGCCCCCTTACAGACATTATTTTGGAAATCCAGACCTTCTTTGCTCTTTACCCAATTTATATTTCTGGACACTGATCTTTCCAATTTTTGATTTGAGGCCTGACTCTTAAGCATGTTAATTTATCAAGTCTCTAAGCTGGGACAAATATTTTAGTTCTACTCAGTACATAGCTTTCTCATTTCCCTTACAGGTCAGTAGATAAATCCTTCTCTTAATATTTCATAAATTCCAGGAGTTAGTTAACGGTGCTGAGATAGCATTAAACTAATCTCTTTGGTTCTTGACACGGCCTTTATTTTATCCTTTACCCCAGAAGATGTCAAATTTGCAGGTCATATTTATATTTCACCAGGAGCACTGTGAATTGTGATTTCTTTAAAAACACAGTGTTCTGCAAAGAAGTCTTAATAGTCACTATGTGGCAACCTTCAGAAAGCCAAATCTTCCAAAACTCATAAAATTCTCACTTGATAGAGACTAGTACTAGGAAAGAAGCCAGGGAGTTAAGCTACGTATTTTTTGGCATCTAAGTCTACATTTTTTTTTTTTGTATTGAAGGTTAATACTCTGATCTCCTTCCTAATTAGGCAGCTGACAGCACAAAGCATCTTTGGGGAATTTTATTCTGAGCTAGATGTGCCAATTTTGAATGATGCATCAAGTGATCTGATTTTTGACATGGAAGATGTTTGTTGTTTGCTCATTTTTCTTTTGAGTTTAACAGTTACTTTATGGGTCATCAGATAAACCTAGCTGTGGCTTTGAGGGTCCTCCTTGCTGTCCTCTTCTGTTTTTCCACATTTGTAGTGCTTTATTTTTTGTCCCATACCCCCTTTTAAAAAACATCATGCTATGCACTCTCACCTTGGCTGTGTCACTTCCATCATGGCAACCAGGATGACACAACTGAATTTACATAAAGTCACTAAAAGAAAATGCAGCGAACCAAGACTTTGGTTTTGCACACTTCTTATACACAGATTTTTGTTTCAGAGGTTATGACTATGAACACTCATGGAGGCACTTAGGAGAAATGGTTCCTAATTTCTTCTTCACGGTTGTTTTACATTCTGAAAGGATTTTTTTTTCCCCAGACAACTGGATGCATTTGAAAATCTTTATTCCTTAAACTTGGAAAATAGTACATTAGCTTGACTTGCTCCTGTTCAAAAATAATGACCAGAAAACATAGTTCATCTTTTAAGATCATTCTAGACTTCAGTAAAACCAAGCAAACTTCAAAAAAGCTGAATTTATTAATGCCTTAATTAAAAAAATCTAGAAAGGGACAGGGTGAATGGAGGTTTTGTTCTATATTTCTACTAGGTGACGGATTCGGAACCACATTATAGGGAAGTCAATTTTTAGCCCACTCTCTCTCACACTCATTCTCTCTCAGTGTCTCTCTGTCTCTCTCTTTCTCTCTTTGTCTCCATCTCTGTCTCTCTGTAATATTTTTTAGAGATTTTTTTTTAACCACTGTAAGGGCCCGCGAAGCAGAATGGGAACTTGGAAGCTGGAGGCAACACTACTATGGAGGGTCAGTGGGAGCTGGATAATCTCTAAAGCCTTTTCCCAATTTACTGGATCAGAATGTTTGTGATGCTCCTAGCATATCAAAAGTGGCTAAGAAATATTTTCTTTGTTTACCTTCCATTTCCCATCAAATGGTTTCCATTTTCTCACCACCAGAAAACATAGGAGTTGCATGAATTTTTGATTCAGTATTAGTAAATCAAACTTAATTTTGAAAGATAACTAAAGAAGGCTTGTGTGTTCTCAGGATGGAGACCATGTATTCTACCTCTTTTCGCATTCTATTCTGACCAGAAGAGTGCTACGCATACACTTCTTTGTTAATGGAAAAATCTGATTTAAAGTCTGATAAAGGAGGCCTCAATTTATATTCTATGAAAATACATGATAACCAGTTTTCTAATACATGGATGAAAGATCTGTCAAACCTCTTATCTTGCATCATTTGTTGTTGTACCACTACTGTGCCGTTTACTCTCAATCTTCTTTTAAAAATTACTTCTGGAAAGAAATGTGCTTTCATGCCTTAAATTCAGTATAAAATTAGATAATATGGGCAAAGATGTCTTGGGTGACTTCTCTTAAATTAATATGTTTTAAAAAAACAATTAAAATGATAAAATTATTCAAGTTAATTGTCCCTGGCACCCATTAATAATAGAAGCCAACATTATTGCTATACACATTCATTAACTACCTGGATTTTAAAGTACTTAAGTACCCAAATTGAACCCTACTGTGACTATAAATTAAAGCTAACTTAATGTAGTATCTATACCTGCCTTTAATAAAACTAAAATTGATTACTTTTTTTATGTCATCAAAAATTATTATTTAAAATATGTGATATATTAAAAAAAAAAACTAAAATCAAGAATCTTGGGTTTTGGTCTTAGCTGCACCATTCAATGATTGAGTGGCTTAAAAAAGTCACTTCACTTCCCTAGACCTCCAACTGCTTACCTAAGTAAGCTTAGGTGCTTACTCTAAAGAGAACTTTAGAGTAGATTGATGTATATGCTAATTTTTAGCTTGAAACATCTGTAATGTATAAACATACACTCTTGATTTTAAATTTCAGACACAAGGTGGCACCATTAGTAGTGGTTTTAATTTAATTCACAGATTAAAGCCAGGAGAATTTCAAGATCTGTATATCCAAAGAAAATATTTAAATATATCAGATAACTGCAAAACACATACATGCGCGTTCACATGTGGATGCACGCACACACATACACATATGCTGCCTTTGGTTGATTACTATAACTTAACATCTGGATGAATGCTAAATAGTTCAGTCAGCCAACTGTTTGCTTGATACCAAGATGATTGATTGATATTTTTTTCATTTTCGTGAGAATATTTCAGTGTTGGGGAGGCAATCAAGACATATTTGCAAAAATGTGTGCAAGATAAAGATTGATAATGGTAAGATTTCAATATAAATAGGAACTCTTGAACAAGATACATCAATTTTATAGGATGAGAGGAAAGGTGTTGAAATGTGGGCAAATTGCATAACTAAAAGTTTGCTGCTAAATTAAAAAGAATGCATGCTGGTGTGCAAACAATTTCCAAATAATAGTAAAGACACAGAGTTTCAAAAACTGAAAGGCATAGATCACACAGAGATGAGAATTTAAATTCCAATTTCTGGAACATTTTTGCTTAAATCTTCCAATCTCTTCCTGTCACTTCCCCAAACACTCTCCATGGATGCTGAGGACTAAGCCGTGTTTTGTCGTTAAACCAATATCATGATTTAATAGAATATTCTAGCAGTAAACATTTTTTTCCTAAAAGCTGACTTATTCTCCCTTTGTCTGTTATGAAAGCTTTCAAATTAAATCATTCCTGATTGGCTCAAATGCAATTCCTCCTTTTTAATGTTTTTCCCAATCCAGGCAGAATTAGTCTCCCTAAATAATTTATACAATTCTGATACTCAAAAAATACTGGAGATTTTAGCATTCTGCCCTATATTACTATTTTCATTTTACTGATGAGAAAACCAAACTCCAGAGAGAAAACATAAGGGTGCAGAGGAGGAAAATTTTTCCTTCTTTCCCTTCTAGTTTGTTTGGTTGGCCTAATAATTAAATTGACATAAGACAGATTAACAGGAGAAAAATAAATTTTAATTTCGTACATATATGGGAGCTCACAGAAATATGAGACTCCCTGAAATGACCAAAGGAGGTAGCTTTTATACCTTTTAAACAAAGAAACAAGTATTTGTGAAGAATTGATGAAGGCATTTGGGCTTAGGAGAGCAAATGAATGGAAAAAGTAGTTTGTTTCCACAGCCTTCTCAGCCCTAAATTACCTACCTCTGGTGATAAGGACGCCTCTACTATCCAGGGCCAGGGGCTTTCACATGCAGAATATCACCTGCTTTCAAGGGGACAAAGGAGGATCACAGCATCCTTGCACTGGCTGTTTCTTGAGTAATTTTAATTCAAAATAATCAATATACCAAAATGGCATATTTTGGGGTGGCCTCCCCTGTACCCCACCAAGGGCAAAGAGATCCACATCCGATGTGTGGTAGGGGCAGAAAATTCAGTTCTAGTGTTCTATTGGGTACTATTATGTCTCAGATGACAGACAGTGTTTTCTATATAGAGTACAAATCTCATCTATCTTCCTTTTAGAAAGAAGTCCATATTTTTTTTCTCTCATACTGTCTAGCAATGGTAATGTGGAGATGCTCAAGGCATGCATTTGAATAACTAAATGATTAAATCTAATGAACAATTACAATGAAACTAATATTCACTTCTTCCATATTTATTTGTGCCCACTGTAATGCTTCACTCTAGATAATTACATATTGTAATATCTTTTCATACCTCTACAAAACTCTGTGGTGAGAAGTGAAATATTTTTTAAAATATTTTATTATAGGATACTCTGAAGTAGGGAGTAATTTCGAGTTCTTTTCTATTACTCAGTGGATGTCACTCAAATCAATCTCAATTTAAATTGTTGCAGCCAAACAGGTAATGAAGCTGTGTCTGACACCATCCTTGGCTTAACAGACACTGGCTGAGCAATTCCTGGGAATGACTTTACTCTGTGATAGTGAGATGGTGTTAGTCAGTGATTCAATCTTCTCCACCCTGTTTCTTACCCTATAGCAGCGGTGATGATAATTACTGTAGAGGGATGTTTTACTAAAAAACACAATGCTGTGTACACAAGTCCCAGGGACATACAGTCTGACACATATTTTATTTGGATAAATTTGAAATCCTCTTGTTATATTGGATAAGACACTGGATAAGTTGGCATACAATAGAAAAAAGATGAAGTCCCCTCCTTTTCCCAATGTTTGGTATACTGTCAGTAATAAGCAAATGCATATGTGATGGGCTTACGAGTCTTTGGAATCAATGCAGGGACACAAATTGTAATAACCTACATAATTCTAGATCTTGCTGCAACCTATAAATGTGGAGCCCTCACCCACGTATTTGTGGGGATTCTAGGAAGAAGTTGCATGTGTATTCATGTAGAACCCTCTCATGTTCTCCTCTGTCCCTCTTTTTTGTTGTCTTCAACTTCTGAGACTCCTTGGGGTGCGAGTGGTCTCAGATCCCCATCCTAACCTTCCAGTGCCCTCAGCTACCAGTGTTCAGTATGACAGAGCAGTTGTCCATGCTGAGGATTCAGCCCACGATACAGTCAACACTGTCCCTCACTGCTTGTCCAGGACCAAGTAACCTCATTTTGCATGAAGCAGGTGCTTGAAAACATTTATACAAAGAATAAATGAGAGGTACCAAAGCCTTTCCTGGCATTCTGAATGTATTGGAGTAACACTATGGCCGATACAGAAGGATGGAGATGTCTCTGTTCTCCCTTCACTGTCTAATTATACAACAGGGTTTCAAAAGCTCGCTTGTTTTTGCTAGTATGTCAGGGAGAGAGCCCCTTGTGGAAACAGTGCCTTAAACTTCTGCAGGCAGATCTTTCTTCAAAAAGACTGAAGGCAAGTATCCTGTTCCTTTCACTGGGCTTTATGCCAAGGTCTGAGGAAAACAGAATTATTCTTTGCTTTTACTTTCCCTTCTAGAACTGCAGATCCCCGCCCCCCTCCTTTCAACCACACCAAGTGTATAGGAAAAAGAATTTGGTCATACTTCTCTTTCTAATTCATTTAGTAGGTATGCCTAGACATATCTACTTTCCTAAATGAATTCAAATGTTTGCTGCTGCTTCAAATAGATATTTCAAAAAGAAAATCAAGATGTTAAATATAGACTATTTGGAACTTAACAGAAATGGGAATATAGTTTTTAAAGTTATGGAATGCAATTGTGACTGTACTCAGAACAAAATTTATAATTTTATATGCCTTAATAAAATCATTGTAAATAAGTAAACTAAAATTCAGCTTCAGAACTAGGAAACAAAACAAAATAAAGACAGAAAAGTAAAAGTGTTAATGATTAAAAGTTAATATATTATAAAACTAAAATAAAAGTAAGAATTATGAAAGTAAAATATATTTTGGTAACAAAAAGTCAACAGAAGAATCAGTAAGTGCCTAGTAAGCCAGACTCAGAAAATTTTAAAAAGCAAAAATATACAATAGTAGGGTAAAAAGGTATGAGTTATAACTATAGATACAAGTGAGATTAAGCAAAACTAGGAGGGGCACGTGGGTAGCTCAGTCCGTTAAACATCTGACTAGGTTTTGGCTCAGGTCATGATCTCAGCGTTCATGAGTTTGAGCCCCACTTCTGGCTCTGTGTTGACGGTGTGGAGTCTGCTTGGAATTCTTTCTCTCCCAATCTCTCTGCCCCTCTTGCACTGTCTTTCTTACTCTCAAAATAAATAAATAAACTTAAAAAAACCCTATAAGGTAATTTTATTTCTATAAATATGCAAATAAATTTGAATAATAAAATGGATGATTTTCTAGCAAAAACACAAATTATTGAAATTGGCCCAGTTACACAAAAATAAATATCAGGAGTATTACATTTAAAAATATACTATTTTAGGGGCACCTTGGTGGCTTAGTCAGTTGAGCATCTGACTCTTGATTTCAGCTCAGGTCATGGTCTCACAGATCGTGAGATCAAGCCCTGCATTGGGCTTATGCTGACAGTGTGGACCCTGCTTGGGATTCTCTCTACTCTCTCACTGCCCCTCCCCCTCAAATAAACAAATAAACATAAAAAAATACACTACTTTAAAAGTCTATGAAAAAAAAATCCACAGGACTATTCTTTAAAGTGGAGAAGCTTGTTTTAGTGTGGCCAAACACAGTGATCATCAACAAATAGCAACACATTTAACTGCATGTCTAATAATAAGCAAATTTAAATATAAAATACCAATACAAATTTAAATATAAATTTAAATATAGGTTTAAACGCCAAACATGTTAAAAGACAATGGCCTGCTGAGGAAAGAATGGAGTACATAGAATGAACACAGGACTTTATCACATGTATTTTCTATAAATGAAGTTTTAGAAAAGTGCAGAGCCAAATAGAAATAAAGCCAAATAGAAAAACGAGCAACATGTATCAGCCAATAATTCGGAAAAGAAAACACTGAAGTGCACATGACATAAAAAGATGCTTAAATTCACTGCAAAACTCAGGGAAATACAAAATTAAATAATAATGAGACATGCACATTTTGCCCACAAAATTTACTAAAAATTTTAAATGGTGATAGTATCAGTGTTAACAAAGATCTGGGAAATGAGCAGTCTCAGATAATATTAGTGAAATCATAGACTGGTAGAAATGTTTTGGAGGGTGATTTGAAGCCTCAATTAAAAATTGAAATACCAGTCCTCATTTTCAGGAATCTACTTTATCACAGAAATATCTTGGGCTTATAAATATATGTGGGTGGGGTGCCTGGATGGCTCAGTCAGTTAAGCTGCAGACTCTTGATTTCAGCTCAGGTCATGATCTCATGGATTGTGCGATCAAGCCCCACATAGGGCTGCGTGCTGACAGTACATGGGGCCTGCTTCTGATTCTCTCTCCCTCCCTCTCTGCCCCTCCCTTACTTATATTTACTCTCTCTCAAAATAAATAAATAAACTTGAAATATATACATATATGGCTTAGAGAGTCTTTGTAGCATGTGGTAGTGTTGAGAACAGTATGAAAATTAAATGTCATTCAACAAGTGTAAATGGAGTACATGTGTATGTACTAAACACAAAAGATATATGTTATGTTTCGTTTTGAAACTCACTTTGTAACTATATATGACAAAATTCTATTTAAAAGTGTATTTGTATATGTATGAAATTATTTCTCTATATATACCATGAATATATATATCATGCATGAATAGTCAGAGAGTTACAGGTTTATGTATCAAACTGTTAACAAAAATTATTTCTGAAAGTTGTAATGAGAAAGAAGGATGAAGGGAGGGGGGCTTCACTTTAGACTTTATATACTTCAAAAAAATAATAAGTCACAGGACAACAGGTGGTTTTTTTGAACACTTCTCTTGTGAACGTCCACAGTTCTCAAATTAAAAAAGAAAAAAAAAAGAGTTAAGCAAGTCATGGTGCTTAAGTTTTATAATAAAGAGATGAAACCCAAGATCTGAGGGTCAGTTAGAGGAGATGCAATGAATACAGTCTCATCAATAGAGAAGTAAGTCTTCAATAGGGTATTGATTCTTAAGAGGAAAAACAAGTCTCATTCTTTAAATAGTGACCTCGTAGGCTCTAAACTTCATTTGGAGGATGCAGTAGATCTCTTTTAAGCTTGATTTCCCTCATGTCCAATCACATCTGTGTCATTCCCATATCTAAATTTGTTGCCCTTGTAGGACACATGAAAGGATATTGTCTAATGCATAGTCTTTCAAACTATGTAACATATTCCTGGGCTGTAGAATTTGTTTAATGGGTCCTGACCAGCATATCTCAGAAAATAAAATTATGATGGGGTAGAGAGTATAATATGTAATAAGATACCCTATTATTTCATGGATATTTGGCTTTGAGTGTGTGGCTGTATATAGTAGACTGAGATGTAAAATGTATTTCTTATTGAGGCAAAATGCTGGAAAGCCATTGCTCTGCACACAAATCTAGAAATAACCAACAGTGTCACTTGTGGATGCCTCTGCAGCTTATGTGATCTATAAATCTCTTTGATAAGTGTCCAAGTCAGGACTTCATGTCAGCAAATAGCAGTTTCATTATTTAGGCTTTCCACAATTATAACTAAATGCTTTTATATATTGTGTGATGCTTAACTGCATTTTTTTTTCCATTTTGTGATGACTACTTTAAAACTGCATACATTTTTTGAAAGGGCTTACACTTTAATGTTGTGCCTTTCAAAACAATGTACATGGTACTGTGTGAGGTAGTCCTCAAAACCATGGAATATACAATTTTTAGTAAAATGAGCATGCTCATATTGTGAAAGAATACAAAAGTCATATGGATTTGTAAGCTAATAAGCAAGACTTCAAAGTTCTTTCTCTCCTGCAGAGGTTACTGCACATGCAGTACCTTGAAATCCCAAGGACCCCCATCCCCTCGTCTGCCCCCAGGAGCACTTCAATGGAGAAACCCTTCTATAAGCCATCTTAAACCAGAGCCGTAATTAGTCAGTGACATCTTAGGAAATCATTGACATCTAATTGAGAGTGGAAAGAAGACATTATAGGAATTCTGAGGTAATAACTTCTGGCTATACTGGGAAATTTTGTTTTCAAGAAACAGAGATTCCCACATATCACCTCAAGTACTGGTGATTTATTATAGAGAAAAAAACACAGAAATAACAACAATAAAGGGAATATCATGAGGAAACAAACAAAAAAACAGCCCTGTAGCTTGAAACTGACCCTCCCTGACACTTAAACTGTCATTTTAGATCCAAGGAAGCAAGTGATCAGGATATGTATTGTGGCCTCTAAAGCAAAGGTGACATCATTCTGTTTCTCTGCTTCTCCAGGCTACTAACCAACTACCTGATCTCTGGTTTTTTTGGGGGGGTGGGTAGGTGGGTGGGTGGCTGTTGATTGGTTGAGTCTTTGATACAAAATGTCTCGTACAGTCTCTGTTTCATGTCTCCGTTACCTGCCTATTTCTAATAATGATTGATTCTCTGTCTCTCCTAAACTCATAATCCCAGAGAGTACTTCTGGGTGGTGTGGCTAATAAGGGTGCTTCCTGCCACCAGCCAAATATGGTGATTAGCAGTACAGACTCGAGCCAGACAGCCTGGTTCAAAGTTCAGTTCAGCTGAGTACTGTGATGTGATATGACCTTGGGCAACTTATTTACACTCCTATGCCTCACTTTGCTCATCTATAAAACAATATATATGGAATATCTTATACAATGGTTGAAGAGTCAATGCATGCTAAGTACTTATGTCTCTGACTCATAGTTAGGTCTTAGTGTTACTTACTCAAGTAGAATTTTTGTGGCAGCTCCTCTCAGTTGACTAACTTATGAATATGGCCATTATCTGGGCCACTATATTCAGAACATTATTTCCTAAATTCATATGAATGGGTATCTACAATATGCCATGCACTACAAAAAGCTTTCATACTTGTAGGGAAGTACAGAAAACAAGCAAGTGGATTTGTAAAAGAACAGAGTAATTTCAGACTGGTTGAGTACAGTGAAGAAGAGACAGAGGACAATCGGTGCTTGAGTTATTAGATGGGATCCATAGAGAATGTAACCTTTATGCTGAGACCTAAATGACAGATAGACTTGTTATCAAAACATTGGTATGTGGGAGGAGAGCATTTTAAGCAGGAGGAATAGTCTCTAAAATAGGAATGGAGAGAAAGTCATGTGCCCAAAGCAGGCTGACCTGGGAAGAGAGTGGGGAGTGACAAAGTGAGAAGTAGAGTTAAAGTCCCAACAATGTAAGATCTTGTACTCATTTTAAGGAATTTGCTTTTGTTACAAATATGATTGGGATTGGGCACCTGGGTGGCTCGGTCGGGGTCGGTTAAGCGTCTGACTTCGGCTCATGATTTCACAGTTCATGAGTTGTGTTGACAGTTCAGAGCCTGGAGCTTGCTTCAGATTTTGTGTCTCCCTCTCTCTCTGCCCTTCCCCTGCTCATGCTCTATGTCTCTCAAAAATAAACGTTAAAAAAATTAAAAAATAATATGAATGGGATCCTATTGGAGGTTGTTATGGAAAGGTCGTGGATGAGGTGATTGTCTGATTTGCAGTCTGTTTTTAAAAGATCTAATTGCTAGAGTGTGGGTAGGAATGGAGGCAAGAAACTGTCAGGTATTACAGGAGTCTGGAAGAAAGATGATGATGGCTTTGGGAAGGGTAGATGGAGAAAAGTGAAAATTAAGAGAAGTGGTTGAGTTTTTAATATATTTTGGACTGGGAAGAATTTGCTATTAGAGTAGATAAGAGTATAAGGTAAAGAAAGAAAAGAAGAATAGGTGTTAAAGATAATTCCTAGATATTTGGTTTAAGTAACTGAGTTTATGCTTGAGCCATTGGAATGGAAACACTAGAGGAGAAAAAAAATTGGGTGTGGGTGTTCCAGGGGGTGGAGATAACAAAAGTAATTTTTTATTTGTGTTAACTTTGAAATGGCTATTAGATACCTAAGTGGAGATGTCCAAGAGGCATGTTGGACTTGAGATTAGCTGTAAAATCAGAACTGAATATACTATATTATATTATATTATATTAATCATATCATATCATATCATATCATATCATATCATATCATCTCCAGTGGCTTTACAAATGCCATTAGTCATCATTGATAGAAATAACCTAGAGAGATGGTAGAATTAGAGTAAAGATGATGCTGAGGTTCAGGCTCAGAGGTCTTTGAATGTTCAAAAATTAAGCAGAGGAGGAAAAACAAGCCAAGGAGACTGAGGCTACATTAATGGGAAGGATTAAAAACAAAGAATATGGTTATCTGTAGTTAAAGAAGGACTGCTGCCCCATAATCAGCAAAAGAACTCTTTAGAAGGGGGTGGTGAATGTGGCAAAAATCTGAGCAGCCGATGTTACTCATTCCACCCCTGCTCAGCCCAGCACATATCTCCCTCTTCCCCTACAGTGCTGCTCACACATCTTCAAAATTCATGAGACGACAACAAAAGCACTCATCCACTTTTTAATGATCGTGAGGCAAGGGGAAACTCAGGCAGAAATAATACTGATTGCACCCAGAGATAATATAACTAGGATACTTCAAAAGATACTTGTTGGTCTCTAAGACTATAATACTATGTGATATCCATTTCCTTTTTAATTTCTTCAAAAACCTGCTCAGGTACTGTGTTCACCATCATACTAAGGAATTAATTTATCAGTGTATCCTTCACCATTACCACCTATACCAAATATTGGAGTTAAACAGTCAGCTATTCAATGATTTCGATAGAAGCTCCTTGCCATAACAGATGCAAGAGCACTTGTTCAGGAAAGGTGTGGGGTGGAGGTTTGTATTCCTTAACCCACATATTTTGACTAATATTAACAGAAGCAGTATTATACCCTGGTGGAGGTGAGGGGAGCAGGAAGCCTCTTTTTAATCTGGTGTTACTCCCTTCACTAATATCAGGTTTTATAAAGGAAGTTTCTCCATGAAAAAATGTATTGTTGGGGCACCTGGGTGGCTCAGTCAGTTAAGTGTCCCCTCTTAATTTCGGCTCATGATCCCATAGTTGTGGGACCAAGTCCAGTGTCCAGCTCTGCACTGAGGGTAGAGCCTGCTTAAGTTTCTCTCTCTTCTTCTTGCTCTGCCCCTCCCCTGTGTGCACTGTCCCCCTCTCTCTTTCTTAAAAAAATGTGTTATGAGGCCTTTACATCAATGACTGGGATTGTGCAAGGCTAGGAGAAAGATACAAAGAGTAGGATGAAGGATGATCTGAAAAGATGACAGGGGGAATAAGTGTAAAAGAGATTATTCCCTCATTCCTGAAATTTGCCCTGCTGTTTTTATAGGCAAATATATGCTTCTATATTCACAAACATTAATGAACTTCTTCCTTCCTGCCTGCCTTCCTCCATCCCTCCCTCAACCTCCCTCCCTTCCTCCCTTCTCTCCTCCCAACCTTTCTTCCTTTCTCCCTCCCTTCCTTTCTTCCATCCATGTGTCCATGTGTTGATTATTTGTGATGTTTCAGGCATCCACACGTCTGATAAGAGGCTGGTACTCACTAAGACATGCTTAAGCTCATGGAATAGTAAAAACTCTCCTTGATTTAGAGTCAAAGTCTGTCCCTCAGCCAGGGAGAACATTAATCAGGAAAGCTGTAGGAGTTGGGAGAGCAAGAGCAGCATGGTTGCCTTCTAGTTTCTCTCTACCAAGGGGTGTTTATCTCTCCAGTTGGCTCTCTTGGACAAGTCTAAGATCCTGCTCCACAGGAAGCCATATGTTTTTCTCTGAGAGTCCAGGCTAGCCACAAGGCAGCACAATTACACCTTGTTTTACTGCCAAAGCAGCTAGTCAGACCACCCCTTACTCCTCCGGGATTTACATAGAAGTCAGACACCTTCTATGTGTGTAGGACACTCCCAAGGGCCTCCACAGTTGTTAGTTGGTTTGGTTGGTTTGTTTTGTCTTTAATGTATATGGTGCAGGCAAGATTGATTGCTAGATTTTCACAATACCTGCTAGTTAGTAAGGACTTCACCTTTTCCCTTACCATTGATACCAGCTGTTGATAACCACTATTTTAAACAGCTCAGTGAGTGAGCCTAACTAGCAAATTAATAAATACACCTGTTTCCAATCTCTTCAATTAAGGCCCACAAAACTCACTTGGCAAGTAAGAGAAGTCTCTGTTTTGTCACTTACTAATCCTTTCAGTCATTATCTGGTACGAATCAATTCTATATATTATAACCTATGAAGGTGAAGGCTCGCAGTACAGAAAATGAGGAAACAGGAACAAATAGATGACTAATATTGACGGCCTACTATGTAAATTTTTATATACATTATTGACTCTAATTCTCAAAACTATCCAAAGAAATAATGTGCTATTACCACTAATTTTACAGGGGAGGTTACAGATATTTGTAAAGGAGGCATAAAGCTAAAGGATGGTTAAATATCTTTCCCTCTCCATGCAGAAGTATGGACAAACCTTGCTAATTGGATAACCAATCACATGTTAACTCCTTTCAAGGGAAACAAGAGTCTGTTCTTGATAATGTGGAGGGACTGTATATTCCTTTGCATGCTTGTCTTTTCCCTTTCATCTTTTAATTTAATTTTTTAAACCAAACCTTAAACTTGGAAGGGAAAATAGTTTTCTTCCTGTTGAGATAAATAACAAATCTGGGGTTTTAGCCACCTGATGTTCTTTGAAATGTCAATTTCAAGGGAGAAAATTAGCATTGGAGAGCCCAGAACTAAATTTCAACTGTGCCTTTCTAAATTGTGCATGCAAATGGGCAATTAGACCTGTGATGGGTAATTGCATGCCTAACTGAACCCTTCCACAAGTAGTTTAGAAGCCGATTTTGAAGGTTGAATTTGTAGAAGTCCTTATAAATTTCCTCTTCTGCTCAAACAGCCTATGGAAGCTCATCTTTAACTTCAATAAGACAATACTTCTATATTTCAGATAGTTCCCAGCAAAACTAAAATCACTTGAGGAGGTCAGAAAGGAACATATAAGAAAATAGAGTGAAAGGTACTAACTAAAATTTGTTTTACATATATGATACAATAATCATTATTGTAGAAAAATTAAAAATCATGTGAGCATATAAAATAGTATATAAATATAAAATAGAATCACTACTAAGCCATCCAGAAATGTTAATATTTTGTCCTTATCTTTCTGAACTTATTAATATATTAGTGAATATTCATATATATAATACTATAATATACTTTTCCATATTTAACAATGTATTTCATAACAATTGTCTTTCCATAGTCATCTTATGACCCCCCACATTTTTTCATTTTAATATATCACAATGCACGAAATTGACATCCACATGCCTAATGTTTAGGTTATTTCTTATTGCAGTGTTATAAAATACATATTATAAAAATGCAGTGGTAAACATAAAGGCCCATTTAGTTTTGCTGGATTCCCTAATTACTTCTTGAAATCATTTCCCCTTCATGCAGTTCTGAATAGCATCATTCTTTTTGATTTTTGTCATATAAGTGAAAACCATCTCTTTTTCCTTATTGTTTTTATTCATATTTCAGGTGTGGTCAGCATCTTGTAAAGGTCAGTCGTTCCTCTCCAGCTCAGCATTTCTCTGAATGATCTTCTGATCCTATAAAGAGCCCTTTCTCTCTTTTTTCAAGCAAGATCCATTAACTTCGTATAAAATTACTGTGCCATGGAACACACAATAAAAAAAAAAACCAAACTAATCTTCTCTCATACTGTACCAAATAAAACAGTGTGATATACATTCAAAAATTCATTTAATCTTGTGTACTTTCTTTCATGTATTCATATCTACTTAAATCATAAAACATGAATTAAATTTCCTTGGAGGCTTAGGAAAAATCAAGGACTAGTAGTCAGTCCTTGAATAAATCTTACTTCCTTTGAATAATTTTCCTTTCTTCCTTCCTAGTATATAGGAAATAGATTTATTTATATATTTATTTTCAGCTATATATATATACACACACACACACACACACACACACATATATAGTGATAAGTGTATGGATATGTCTATATCTATAGAGACATATAAACAGATAGATACAGATATAGCTGCAGATTTAGATAATCTTTCACTATAGTTAACCATATATCCCTTCAGGTGGGTTACATGCTTCAATATTCTCAGTGGAATAAGTATTTATTTATAGCGGATTTAATATCAGTGATGAAATCTTTAATGGTAATTTAATTTCACAAAGAACTGTGGTCACAGATTAGGTGATACCAAGGTCAACAGAAAACTCTCTTGATCCATAAGAGCTCAACAAAGTACAGATGCAAATAGTTAATATCCCACATGACTGTATCTCCTTTGAGAGAAATTTAGCCAGACTGAAAGTCATTAGTACACGAAAAATTTTAAATTTAGAAGAAATTAAAAAATTTAAGACAACTACTAATGTTAAAATTGACAGGATACAAACTTCTATTTTATGAGGACTCCAGGGAAAAGAATCAGCCTATTATGGTTTTGGAACAGGCAACAGGAATCAAAACTCATCCACTCTGGAATTTTAAATGAGAATGATAGTTTCATGATATGATAAACCTGTATTAATGTTTCATAAACCACTAGGGGATTATGTGCTTTTGAAAAGCTGTATTGATAGTGAATTAATTTACCTTATTGATGGAAAATTAAGTATTGGCAGGACACTCCTTAAATTGTGTTATTCTATTATGCAAAATGCTTTATAAACGTTTTGTTTGTTTGTTGGGTTGCTTGTTTTGCTTTGATTTTTAACCTTGCAGGAGTTTTCAGTTTACCATTTGAACAGCTAATTTAACTAATGGCATATACATATATATCTTAAAATGTTACTGCTACTAATTTAGAATAAATCCATTTTAAAAATCTACCTTTTGGGTAATTTATGTAAAATTTAGTTTATCCCTTCAGCCATCATGTATTGATTATTCTTATTATTCTTTTTGACAATCACTTTTTTTATTTGTTTTTTTAAGAGAGAGAGAGAGCAGGGGAGAGGCAGAGAGAGAGGGAGAAAAGGAATCTCAAACATGAACGCGGACACAGGGCTCAATCCTATGAACCATGGATCATGACCTGAGCTGAAATCAAGAGTTGGACCCTTAACTAACTGAGCCACCCAGGTGCCCAGACAATCACTTCTAAGGAGCATTTTTCTGTGCAGAGGAGCAGGTTGTTACAAAAGTATACCAAGTTCTGGGGTGCCTGGGTGGCTTAGTCAGGTAAGCATCTGACTTCAGCTCAGGTCATGATCTCACAGTTCATGGGTTCAAGCCCTGGGTCAGGCTGTGTGCTGACAGCTCAGAGCCTGAAGCCTGTTTTGGATTCTGTGTCTCCCTCTCTCGCTTCCCCTCCCCCACTCATGCTCTGTCTCTCTTGCTGCCAAAAATAAATTTAAGAAAACCATTAAAAAAATTAAATAAATAAATAAATAAATAAATAAATAAATAAATAAAAGGAGACTAAGTCCTTTCTGTATCTCTCACTTTACCCCGTATCATTCTCTTTCTGAATTGCCACCCTACAGCTATACTAGAATTGTTTCAACTCTTTACCCATGCCAAGTTTTCTCACACTTAAGGACCCATCCTTTTTTCTGACATTTTCCTTCAGCAGACTATTTTTTATTTATTACTCATTCAGAAAAAAACTGACATCCTATTCTAAGTTTGGTTTTCCCGCTGTGAACTTCCATAAATGCTGTATCTGTTGCATTTTAGCATTTACCATTTTATGTCATTCACTGCTAGGCTGTGAGATTCCTAAACAAGGATAATGCCTCTCTTATTTGTCCTTGCATCTTCATCCCAAGCAGTGTCTGGCAAAAAGGATAAATAAATATTTAATGAACAGTCAGGTGGGTGAATGAATGGACAAACGAACCAGTTGTATAAGAAAACATGCCACGTTTGGGAATTCTTAGATGGCAGTGAAAAAATGTACCAAATACAGCTGATTCTTGTTATTTGCAGTAGTTACATTCTATAAAGTTGCTATGAACACTGAATTAGCAAATGCAAAATCATTGTTCCTAGGAGAAAGATAAGGTTAGGTTCCTGTGAGCCTCAAGTCACAACACTTTCGTCAGTTGATCAATACATAGTCTTATTTTATGTGCATCTCTGTTTAAAGATACCTCCTTATTTAGAATATATCATCAATTTATTAACATTGAACTCACAGTCCACAATGCTATAACTAATGCCTAAATGAAGCCCACCTAACACTTGTATTTTCTTCATAAGGTATATCATAGCTTTCTTGAACGTAAGAATACTAGACAGTACTTCAGTGCTGTGCTTGGGATCCATTTTAAACAGCAAAATCACCAAAAAAAAAAAAAAAAAGCACAACAATGCAAAAAGTGTGGCGCTAAGTAGACTACAAAAAGAACACTTGCTTCTAGTATGGGACTGGAAACAAAAAAATCAGGATTGCCTTGGTCCACCTCAGCTTGGAATATGTGCATCAGGCAACTCAAGTTTTGTCACTGCACGTGTGCCTGTCCCTTAAAAAGTGTGAAAAACCTGTGGAAATGCCATGATTATTGATTTTAGAGTTACAAATATATTTGCATATATAGAAGCTGCAAATAATGAATATTGTATTCGTTCTAGTGAAAAAATATGATTTCTGCTATCAAGAAGCTTGCAATACAATTGAAGTTAGGAAACAATCAAATAACCATAAAACAAAGCAAAAAGCAATACAAAAATGCATAAGGAAAGTTTTAAAGGAATTTAGAATCAATGGACATTACTGTACTCAGATGAGGCTTTATTGTGGTTGTGGCTTTAAACTATATTTAGAAGGGTAAGTAGGATTTTAAAAGAAGGATAAAAAAATAAACACATATGACCTTGGGAAATGAGTGAATGTTTGATAATGCCAGTTAGAAAAACCAGTTAGAAAATGGTTACAACAGGCCATCAAGTGGATAGACTAAACCAGTAATAGTAACTAAAAAAAAAAATGCTAAGATAGAGATAAAAACATTGTTCTAAAGGCAGAAAAAGGGAGTTTACAGAGAAAGTGAAAATAACTGCACAATAAGAGTATTGAGATCAGTCTGTAAATGTTATCCACAGACTATATTAGTTTTCTCTTGATGCATAACAAACTGTCATGAATTGAACCACTTACAACATGTATCATATATACGGGTCATAGTCTCCATGGGTCTGGAGTCTAGGTTCCAGAGACCAAGGCTGCATCCTCTGCACAGGTTCTCAAGTGTGCTGCAAATGCACTGCTTTCCTCTCTGCAGACTGAAGTTGTTTTCCAAATCATGTGGTTGTTGGCTGACTTTAGTTGTTTGAGTGTGTAGGACTGAGGATGCCATGTTCTTGCTCAGCACCTAGATCTTGGTCACATGTTCTTTACATGGGCTTTCTCAACAATATGGCAAAACAGAGTTTGCCTTGCTTCAAATTTGTTTCTTCATATATGGCCTACATTCTCTACTACAAGGTTCACCTGATCTCCCTTTTGATGAGCTCAATGTCAGCTGATTAGGAATCTTAATAACATCTGCCAATCCCTTTATTTATGACATATAATGTAAGCTAATCACAAGAGTGACATCCCTTACAATCACAAGACCCACACACACTCAAGGGAAGGGAGATTATATAAGGGACAGGAATCTTTGGGAGGATCTTATAATGCTGCCTACACTAAGGATTCACTGAATTGATACATATATGATCCTCCTCCATTAAAAACAATAACAACAAAAAAAGAAATCTCTGTGTCTCCCTCTCTGTTTCCCCTCCCCTGTTCATGCTTGGTCTCTTTCTCAAAAATAAATTAAAAACATTTAAAAAATTAAAACAAATTATCACCGTTACTAGTCAGTCACAACTTTCCCACTTCTACCAGTTAGATTTCTTCCTTTACTAATCCGGGGAATCCAAAGGAAGAACCTTTGTGTCCCTGAGTTGGAACATGGCTGGATCTAAATTAGGACTAAATTGATCAACTTCAGAGAGAGAAGACCCTAAGAAGTTCCAGCGCAGGGAGAAGACATTCCTGCAGTGCTGTGAGCAGAGGCAAGGCAGAGAGGTGTGCTGAGAAGCAGAGAGAAGGGGAGACATGAGGCAGGTTTGTAGGATGAGGATTTGGGGGGGAGTTGACATGTGGAAAGGACATTTTTGAGGCTGCTTTGCTTTGTGTTTCAAAAGTCACCTCCTCCTGCTTTCCTAGTTCCCAATATCTTCAACAAAACATTCTCTATTTTCCCTTGTTTTAGAACGATACTCATCTACAGGTTTTTATTTATTGTTATTTTGTTTTGTTTTCTTGAGACAGTATCTAAGAGTGGCTTGAACTTTGATGCTAACAAAGATAAATCATGGCCAGTTAACACATTGTTGTATACCTTATTCCTTCTCCTTCTCTTCCTTCCAATCTCTCTCTCCCTCTCCTTGTCTCTTCATCTCTCTCTCTCTTTCTCTCTCTCTCTCTCTCTCTCTCTCTCTCTCTCTTTTCCCTCTCTCTCTTACTTCCTTTCTTTGTTCTGGAAACTCTCTTCCAAGCTTTCTCTCACTTTCTTCTGTAGCTCTAAATCTGTTTATGTCATTCCAGCTAAGACCTTCCAATGTTTTTGTTTTGTTTTGTTTTGTCTATTAATATCACATAGAATGAAATCCAAACTCTTACCTTGGCTTGGAAACACCTATAATAGGTGGCATAAATGGTATCTGCCCACCTCTCTGACTTTGTCTGATGCCACCCTATTTCTGTCCGCTCTGTTTGACCTCTTCCTGTTTCTTGAATATGCTCAGCCAATTCCTGCTCTACCAGTTCCACACCAGTTTCGTCCCTGTGGCGACTTTCATCATGTACTTAAGTTCACAGATTAAATATTATCTCCCCAAAGAGGTCTTCCGTAAAAACCCCAACAGAGCCACCTTTCTATCAAAGCATCCTATTTTAATTCTCTCACTACAACGTACCACCATCTGATATTTGTTTTGTTTATTTTCTGTCTTCTGCCCTCCCACTTCTGTCCCTGGACAGGCCATGGGCTCCTCAAGTCCAGGCAATATGTCTCCACAGATTACCAGTGTGTGGCCAGTAATTAGAACATTGTTGGACACATAGCAAATGCTTCACAATTATTTGTTAATTAGTGGATTTATAACAGATTAGGCTGTATGTTTTAATCTTATCTTTGGCACTAATGTGCTGTTTGATCTGGGGCAAGGACAAGGGAGATCTTTCAGAGTACAAAAAAGTACAAAAGTACTTTTGGAGTACAAAAGCAAGTATATTTATGAATATTTCAGTATCCTGAATCTGTTATATGTTATTATTCATTTTTATGGATGAGGAAACTGAGGTTCTGTGAGATGAAATAATCCATGATTAGTATGTATGCGGCAGAGCTAGAAATCAAAACTACGTATGTTTGCCTTAAAGTTTCCTTCGGACACTGCCATTCCGGAATCTTGAAACACCACTATCTTCTACTTCCATCTGTAGGATAAACTTACACATATCAGGCATCTATTGTTTTTTAACCTGAACAGTTTTTCTAATGTGTAGAAAGGAGGCAAGAAGAATGCACACTGAGTGGAGATTCTAAATACAAAGGTTTTGGGGCTGCATAACTCATTTTGTTTGCTTTTAAGAAAAAGAAATGATAAAAAGAGTAATAAGCAGAGGTAATATCTACAGAATTATCTTTTCCATTATCCCTGACAGTTTATACTCTTTAAAAGCCACCTACTTTGTCTTTAACTAATCATTTTATTTTTTCAATCTCCAACTGTTTTGTGTGTTAAATGCTTTCTAAATGATTTGTAAGGTTGATATTTAAACAACTTTTACACTGCCTAATCACACAGTTGACTCTTTTGAAATGTCACCTTTTTTCCCACTTTCAATATCTTTATTTAGATGTCAAATTATGCTAGCATTGCCAATGTTAATTCAGCTGCAAGCAGTGATTATGTCATATACACCTATATTATTCTTCTCCATTCTGATTCAGTGAAAAACTGCTTCTCACTTATTTCATTTACTTTGGTTTCTCTTATCTTCCACCCTTTCTTTTCTTTTAATTTCTTTTCTTTTGTGTTTGTTTTGTTTGTCTTGTGGCTTGCATTTTTTTCTTTTTTGTTATAGTTTTGAATTCCAGGCATGAGTTTGATTTGCTCAAAATTTCAAAAAGTTAAGATGTTTCCTAGCTACATAAGAGTCACTGTGACATTAACAAATACTGTTTTGGGCTATGGATGAGTAATTGCTTAGTAATGCCTGGTGTATCTCTGAGAGTTTGTTCTTTTAAAGGAACTAATATTCACTGGAAGGATCTGAGACAGATCCTATCACTCCAGGAATTTTTGAAGAGTGTATGGGCCTTCTCTGCTGTCTTCATATAGCTACAAATTCCCTTCCTAATGATAATAACAATGATAACACAGCAAACCTTGGCTAATCCTATGAGTACTATTATTATCTTCAATTTATACATGAGGAAATGAAATTCAGTGAGGTCAACTAACCTCAGCTAATAAGGGGTTTACTCAGGATTCTGCCACAAAATTTGGGCTTTCTGAGTAAAAGAATCTGAGCTTTTCACCACTATATTTTACATGTCCCGGCCTTAACTGTATTTTCTTTTCCAGCCTTGGTCTTCCTGCTGGTATTTTTCTTTCTTTCGTTCAAGAAACATTTATTAAGCATTTAGAGCAATGCAACAGAGATGAAACAGTGAATAATCAATTTTTAAGCTGCTCAAAAGTTACCGGGGTGGTAGTGGGAGGCACATATATAAACAAGTGGTCAGGTCACAAAGCTGTAATTGCAGTTGGGCAGTACCAGAGATTATTTCCAGGGTCTGTCCACAGTTTAGACTATGTATTGAATTAATATGTGCTGACAAGGGGAAAGGAGAACAATTATTGGATGCTTACTGTTTGCTATCTGTTGTGCTAAGTACTTCTATTAATTAAGGCAATACAGGCTTAATACAAAGGATGTCTATTTCTTGCTCAGATAAGTTGGTATCTTGGTTGGGCAGCTGTCTTCCAAGCAGTGTTCAAACTCTTGGTACCTTGAGCCTCTCTCATCTGCAATTTGTGATTCCTAAGATTTCCCTGTAGACCTCCTTTATTACAGCCAGCAGACATGGAAAAGGAGAGGGATGCCTGGGTGGCTCAGTCAGTTATACGTCCAGCTCTTGGTTTCTGCTCAGGTAGTGATCTCAAGGTTCCTGGGATGGAGCCCTGCAGCGAGCTCTGTGCTTACTGTGGAGCCCCCTGAGGATTTCCTCTCTCCCCCTCTCTCTCTGCCCTTTTGCCAATTGTGCATGTGTGCGCTCTTTCTCTCAAAATAAATAAATAATCATTAAATAAAAAGAAAGAAATGGAAAAGGAGAGAAAGAAGAAATACATAAGAGACACTTTTCATGGACCAGGCTTGAGAGGGACCTTCTATTTCATTGGCTAGAACTCAGTCAAATGGAAACATCTGATTGCAAGGGAAACTGGGAAATGTGGTCTGACAATGAGCCCAGGTAAGTTTATGAGCAAATACATACAATGAAAGTGTGGATGCAATGAAACTATCTATTTAAATGTCAATAAAGTCACCGTCTCCAGAGAAGGTTCTAAAAAAGTAAAACTTGATAATTTTATGATGACCCGTCTTCTATTAGGCTATCTTCACCCAGCCCATGGGGGAAAAAAAAAACAGAGAAGAGAAGACTCTTGCAAAATATTTTTAAGATAGTGATAACTTGCCCCCATAGACTTTGAACTAAAAAGTTGCGTGTATTGTGTGTGGATATGAGTACACTAGCAATATGCACTAGGAATAAAGAAACAACTAATTGAGTGTTTATTCCCTGTGTGCTTTGTATGGGTAGTTTCGTTTGATAATCAAATACAATCATCATTCTCATTACTGACGAGGCTCAGAGATATCAGCATGTTGCTCAAGATCACAAAAATAGTAATTAATAAAGCCTGGATTCAAATCCAGATTATTCTCTGCAAAGTTGATGTCCTTTCTATTACACCAAGCAGACTCTGTGAGAAGCCTTAAAGAAAATAAATTGCAGCAGAAGCAATCCCAGGATACTTTAATATATAGATATTTAACCATTGTTTGACCTTAACCTCTTAGACCTCTAACATCCTATATTAGACTTTCAAACAGTATATAAACAAAAATTCCCACTTATTAAAAGTACAGTAGCACAAGGACCCATGGTGTAACTATTCTCAAATACTCAACTTAGAATAAGAGCCTTAAATTTTCTGTAATTGAATCCAAGGAAACTTCAGGTAATCAATATCCTCGCTTTTGCCCTGTACCTCCATAGCAATATTTGTTAACTCTCCTCATTTGAAAAATGGAGAAATTAAGGAAAACCTAATAGTATATGTTAAGGGAAAGGGAATATTAACCTGAATATTCAGAGGTATCTTAAATCTCCATAAGCTATTTCAATAGGTATCACAAGACAGAGACCACAGAAGCCAGAGTTAGAGCTGATAATCTATACCAATTTTGAATAATGTCTTTCAAAATAAAGCATTCAGAAAAGTTTATCTAGAATAGGGCATTTATCAGAAATCTGTGATATAGCCACAAAATTCATAAATAGGTAATTATGGGCTATTAAATTTCTTGTTTTGATTTGTCACTTGATAAGAGAGTATAGTATAGTAATTTTATTTGATTCTGCTTCTTTACGTCATATATATATTTTGCATATATATATATTTTGCATATTTTGCATATATATATGTATATATATATACTATTTTGCATATATATATGTGTGTGTATATATATATATATATATATATATATGCAAAATAGTATAGAGTTTTATTTGGCTGTGCTCCTTTACATTTTTTTGGCTCTGTTCCTTTTTACAAGGAAGGTTGATAAACACCACTAGCTCAATTTCCTGGGTTGAATAGGTCCTTTCTAGTGCAGTGGCTCTTCTGAGACAGGTGGCTATTCTCCCACTCTTATTGCTGAGTTTCCTGAGATTTGGTGGGCAGGAGAAGAACACACAAATAAATAACTCCTAGGGCTAGAGTGCATTTCTATGATCACTAGTTTTAGTTCCACTTTCCACCCCTACATGGATCTTGTTTGAAGAAATATATATGAGTGCCATCATTTTCCTCTAAACTACCTCCATATCTCCTAATTCCCCTTACTTTTTATCCATTATTTCTGAGATGATCTTTCCAAATGCGTATGTGTTTATTTGTCTTTCTGTGTATTTATTTTAAAGCTGGGGTCACCCTACTCCAGTATATTTCAGTATAAAATAGAATGGAAGAGACAATTAACTTTCTGGCTACTGACTGTTATGTGAGGTTAAGTCTTAATAGGTACCACTTATATTTCATAATCTAAATCACTCAGCCTTTAAATCAGTGAAAATCCCTCCTAGATTTGTCTACTGGTTTTAGTTTTCCCTGTTACTGTAAACTTTATTTTTTTCCCTGAAAATTCATAGATTAAGAGTTTGATGAGAGGATGTTACAAGGACAATTTCCTGGAGATTATTTTAAACTGTGCTGTTAGTGGTTGATAAATGAGTGTGTGAATAAATGAATGCACAAATGAGTGAATAAAGTAACTAGAGTCACCAAAAATCTAAAGAACCTTACCTCAGCTGGTAGTGACATGGAGGAGAGGTCCAATTCTGTTTACAATCACTGAGAAAATTATAGCAATTCTCCAATAGGCTGAGAAAGAAAGGCTCGTTCCTGAGCAGAATAATAATACAAATGCCAACATCTTCCAAAACAAAAGACACCACTACAGTTCCTATTGTAAACACATTGTTTATCTCAAAATGCTCCTGTTGATAGCTTGGCATTGGGAATAATCATTGCATAACAATGCTCTCACACTGCAAGGGAATGAGTATGAAAAATGAACACTCCACAGATAATAAGCATAAATGCAGGCAGCACTTAATATTTTAATTTAAAAAAAAACCTTCCTTTTGAATTCAAACCTCTAGAAGATTGCTCAGAGATACTCTCATCACTGGATATGCAAGACAAAAAAGTCACCAAGTAACCCTGCTATTTCAGTAACAGATGAAAAAGGAGCAAATGTAATGAGAGATTCCAGCTAGCAACACAAGGGCCGGGACCATTTTAAAAACTAATAGAAGACAAAGGCATTTCACAGCAGATAAACGTAGCCTAATAATGGCTTTGATGAGCCTTTGTCTCTCAGCTCTTTGTGCACACTAACATGTGAGGAATTAAAAAGAAAGAGAGACAGAGAGAGAGAGAGAGATAGCAAAATAGTCGAAGACTTATCTGTATGTGTCACTAATGAGTGATGAGAACTGGAAAGACAAAGGATGAGTTTCAGTGGTTTTGATGGGCCTTTATCAGATATGTCTGTGTGAATTACAAAATATGAGACATGACAGAGAGTAGGAGTGGAGGAAAAGGGAAGAGATAAGTTTGATATGTGAAGAGTAATACATTAAACTTTTTGTGAAAAGAATGTGGGTTGGGGAGGGAAATGTCTCTAGTGGTTTTCACAATAATAATCAGACAATTGATTATCTAGTATGAATGTCCCAGAAGAATCTGCACATCACTGAACATATGTTAAAGCACAGGCCAAAGTCTTCTACAGCGAGGAATCCTGACTACGGCTCCTCAGGGAAATCCTCAGGTGATTTATTCAACAAGAGTAAAGGAAATCATAGACTATCTGATGTATGACCATTTCACTTAGTTTGGCTAGATTGGATGGAGCCATCATTCAAGTTGATCTTCAATTTAGTTAATTTTTCATTTCAATCTGACCAGTTTTTATTTTTTTTTTTTTTTTTTTTTTTTTTTTTTTTTTTTTTTTTTTTCACGATGGTGATTATGATTTTATTTTTTTTTTTTTTTTTTTTATGAAATTTATTGACAAATTGGTTTCCATACAACACCCAGTGCTCATCCCAAAAGGTGCCCTCCTCAATACCCATCACCCACCCTCTCCTCCCTCCCACCCCCCATCAACCCTCAGTTTGTTCTCAGTTTTTAAGTCTCTTATGCTTTGGCTCTCTCCCATTCTAACCTCTTTTTTTTTTTTTTCCTTCCCCTCCCCCATGGGTTCCTGTGAAGTTTCTCAGGATCCACATAAGAGTGAAACCATATGGTATCTGTCTTTCTCTGTATGGCTTATTTCACTTAGCATCACACTCTCCAGTTCCATCCACGTTGCTACGAAAGGCCATATTTCATTTTTTCTCATTGCCACGTAATATTCCATTGTGTATATAAACCACAATTTCTTTATCCATTCATCAGTTGATGGACATTTAGGCTCTTTCCATAATTTGGCTATTGTTGAGAGTGCTGCTATGAACATTGGGGTACACGTGGCCCTATGCATCAGCGCTCCTGTATCCCTTGGATAAATTCCTAGCAGTCCTATTGCTGGGTCATAGGGTAGGTCTATTTTTAATTTTCTGAGGAACCTCCACACTGCTTTCCAGAGCGGCTGCACCAATTTGCATTCCCACCAACAGTGCAAGAGGGTTCCCGTTTCTCCACATCCTCTCCAGCATCTATAGTCTCCGGATTTGTTCATTTTGGCCACTCTGACTGGCGTGAGGTGATACCTGAGTGTGGTTTTGATTTGTATTTCCCTGATAAGGAGCGACGCTGAACATCTTTTCATGTGCCTGTTGGCCATCCGGATGTCTTCTTTAGAGAAGTGTCTATTCATGTTTTCTGCCCATTTCTTCACTGGGTTATTTGTTTTTAAACTAAACTGAAGATTCAGTTCAGTCCAACTACCTCTATGTGTGGACATAGCCAAATAGGAGTTAGGTGCTTTTGACTATGAAAACACTAATCTGGGTTGGAATGCTGGCTGCCCCACCTTCTTGCTCTGTGATCTGAAACCACTTAATATTTGGAATTTCATTTTCTTTAACTGTCAACTGAATATGATAATACCTAGAATGTAAGTTTATAAGAATGGAAAGAAAGTTAACATATGTAATTCAGATTACTCTGCCATTACTTGGGGTAGAATTTTGGGGTAGTTTTGAATTGTTCTGCATATTAATGAGATAAAGATATGCAGTTGTGGAGTAGAAGAGGCTCTTGGTTTGGGGAAGGATCTAAGAAAATAAAATGCCTCCTGGTGCCAAGAAAAGACTAGGGAAAATGTATCTATTGAGGAAATGTAAGATGTTTGCTTGAACAAGGGAAATGAGGCAATATAGTTTTCATGACTCACTGTATTAGTGAACATTCCAGTGCTAAGGCTACTGGAATAAAGTTCCAGAAACTGGGTGAGCAACACAAATCTATTGTCTCAGGAATCTGGAGACCAGAAGTACTAGCTTAAGGTGTTAGCAGGGCCATGCTTTCTCTGAAGATATCAGGGGATGATCTATTCCAGGGCTTCCTGCTAGTTTCTGGTAGTTCCTTGGTTCATGGCAGCATCATTCTAATCTTAAGATGGTGTTCCCTATATGTGCATTTCTGCATCCAAATTTACACTTTTTTCTAAGGACATTAGTCATTTCATCCAGTAAGGGCCCACCTACTCCAGAAATCATCTTTACTAATGATTTCTACAATGACTCTATTTCCAAATAAGGTCACATTCTGAGATTAACATATGAATTTTGATGGACACAATTCAATCTATATAATATTCAGTAATGCTTTTTGATAGATTTTTTTTTCCAGAAGAAATAACAAGGTATTCTGTCCTCCATGTTGATGGAGAAAAATAAAGACTGCATTGATTAGGAAGTAAATGGCTGGAAGGAGGGTTGAAATGTAGGTTATGATTATGAAATTGCTTTAATGTGTTGATTATAGCAGTAAACAGTTATTGAGTTACACAGGCAATGACAACTGTAATAAAAAATGACCTGACCCTTTGAGGAGCTCAGGGTGTATTGATGGATATATACGAAGAGATAATGATAATATACTATTGCCCAAAATATAATGGGATCCCACCAGAGTCATTTACATATTTGTTTCTTTTGATTCCTAATGCTGTTGTAATATGTCTTTTTATTGCTTAGAATTTATGAAAGAATAGTTTATCACTTGAGAATAGCTTCCTAAAATAATCTATTAGAAATCTAGAAAATTGGCATAAATGCCTATGCCTGCATGGTCCCTAAGTGCTGTAACTGGATGTTTTTTAGATGTATGTTATTTTTTATTCTACCCCACTGTCAAGGCTTCCACCCTCAAATAATATGAACACTGAAGATTTTGTAAAATGTGAGTAAAACTCAGAACATTTCTCAAGATAACCTTTAATATCAGTGTTAGAATACTATTTGAATATGATGCCTCATGGTATCATCTCTAATGATTTTGATACATTTAAGGAAAGAAAATATCTTATAATGTATTATATATAACTTTGTTATCTATAATATTTGTGGAAATAATTTATTTTATATTATATATTATACATGATTTTTTAGAGCAGTTTTAGCTTCATAGTAAAATTGAAGGATGAAAGTACAGAGATTTTCCCATATAACCCCACCCCTACACAAACCATAACATCCACCATTATCAACATCCCCAACAACAGTAGTACATTTTTTACAAGTGATGAACCTACTTTGAAGCATCATTAATATTCAAAGTCCATAGTTTACATTACAGTTCATTTTTGGTGTTGTATATTCTGTGATTTTGGATAAATGTATAATGACATATAGCCATCATTACAGTATATACCAAATGTGTTTACTGCCCTAAAAATCCTCTTTACTCTTATTCATTCCTCTCCTTCATCTCCATGAACCCCTGACAACCTCTAATCTTGGTACTATTTCTATAGTATCTTTACCTTTAGCAGAATGTTATAATATGCATTTAAGTTTCCTTCATGCCTATTCATGGCTTGATAACTTTAACTTTTTCAGCACTAAATATCACTCCATTGTATGGATTACTACAGGTGTTTGTCTCTTTGTTTGTTTGTTTAATCAATTCATCTACCAAAGACATCTTGGTTGATTCCATGTTTTGGCAATTATGAATCAATCCATTATAATCCTTATTTTTATGTGGAAATAAGTATTCAACTTTTCAGGTAATTACTAGGGAGTGTGATTCCCAGATTGTTTAGTAAGGCTATGTTTTGTTTATATGAAACTGTAAAACTGTCTTCCCAAGTGGCCATACCATTTTGCATTCCCAACAGCAATGATTGAGAGTTCCTGTTGCTCCACATCCTCACCAGTGTTTGGTATTTGTGGATGTTCAACTGTAGTGGTATCTCAGAGCTATTTTAATTTCCATTTCCCTGGTGACATATGATATGGAACATCTTTTCATATGCTGATTTGCCATCTGTCTGTTTTCTTGGGTGAGATGCTGGTTAAGGTCTTTGGTCCATTTTTAAACCAGATTATTTTCTTCTTATTGCTGAATTTTAAGAGTTTATTGTATATTTGGGATAACAGTGTTTTATCAGATGGATCTGGAGCAAATATTTTCTCCCAGCCAGTGGGTTGGCTTCTCATTCTCTTGGCTTGGTCTTTCACAGAGCAGTTTTTAATTTTAATGAAGTCCAGCTTACCAGTGATTTCTTTCATAGGTTACATCTTTGGTATTGTATTTAAAAGAGGCATCACTATAGCCAAGAACATATAGGTTTTCTCTTATATTAGCTTTTAAGAATTTTATAGTTCTACATTTTATAGTTAGGCCTGTGATCCATTTGAGGTAATATTTGTGAAAGGTATAAAGTCTGTGTCCATATTAATTTTTTTGTTTTGCATGTGGCTGTCCAGTTATTCCAACATTATTTGTCGAAAACCTATCTTTGTTGCATTGTATTGCTTTTGTTCCTTTGTCAATGATCAGTTGACTGTATATATTTATGTAAGTCTATTTTTGGGTTCTGTATTCTGTTCAATTGATCTGTTTGTCTACTCATTTGCTGATAACATAATGTCTTATTTACTATAGCTTTATCGTAAGTCTTGATGTCAAATATTGTTAGTTCCCCAACTTTATTTCTTTCTTTCAATATTGTATTAGATATCTTGGGTCTTTTGCCGCTACATGTAAACTTTTAAAATCTGTTTATATCTACATCATAACTTACTGGGATTTTGATTGGGATTGCACTGATTCTATAAATCAAGTTATAAACAACCAACATCTTGACAACTTCAGTCTTCCTATCCATGAACATGAAATATATCTCCATTTGTTTAGTACTTCTTTGATTTTTATTTATCAGTTTTGTGTTTTTTCTCATATAGATCTTGTACATATTTTGTTAGCTTTAGACCTATGCATTTCATTTGGGGGGTGCTAATATAAATGGTATGGTGTTTTTATTTTCAAATTACATTTGTTCATTTCTGGTATATAAGAACTATTTACTATTGTATATTGACATTGTATCTTTCGATCTTTCTGCAATGATTTATTAGTTCCAAGAGTGTTTTTTTCTCCTTTTTCTTCAGAATTTCTACATAGGTCGTGATGTCATGTATGAACAAGATAGTTTTATTTCTTCTTCTGAAACTGTATATATTTTATTCCCTTTACTTTTTTTTTTATTGAATTAGTTAATGCTTCCAATACAGTGTTGACAATGAGTGGCAAGAGGGGGGACATTTACCTTGTTCCTGATCCTAGTGGGGAATCTTCTCATTTCTCACCATTAAATGTGACTTTAACTGTATGTTTTGGTAGATATTCTTTATGAGGTTAAGGAGTTGTCTAAGAGGGTTTTTTTCATGAAAAGGTGTTATATTTTATAAAATAGTTTTCTGCATATATTGATGTGATCATGTGATTTTTTTTCTTTCTTAGATTGTTGATGTGATGGATTGATTTAACTGATTTTCAAATATTGAGACTGCCTTGCATACCTGGGATAAATTGGATTATATAATTATTTTTGTCCATCATTGGATTGGATTTGCTGTTATTTTGTTGAGGATTTTTGCGTGTATGTTCATGAGAGATACTGGTCTGGTAATTGTTTCTGGTGATGTCTTTGTCTGGCTTTGACATCAGGGTGATTCTTGCTTCAAAGAATGAATTAGGAAATATTCTCTCTGCTTCTGTGCTCCAATTTTAGAGAGTTAGAATTTCTTCCTTAATATTTAGTAGAATTCACCAGTGAACCCATGTAGGTCTGGTATTTTCTGTTTTAGAAAGTTGTTAATTACTGATTCAATTTTTATGTAGATATAAGCCTATTCAAGATTTCTGCTTCTTCATGTGTAAGATATAATAAATTGTGTCTTTCAAGAAATTGTTCTATTTCATCTATGTTATCAAGTCTGTGGGCATAGAATTGTTAATAGTATTTATTATCATTTTATTGTCTTTTGGATCTGTAGTGATATCTCCTCTTTCATTTCTGATATTATCTTTTTGGAAAACAGCTTTTAAAAAATTAATTGATTTCTTGTTTTAAATTTCATTCATTTTTGCTGTAATTATTATATTTCTTTTCTTCTGCTTACTTTGTATTTAATTTACTCTTATTTTTATAGTTTCTTAAGGTATAAAGTTAGATGATTGATTTTAGATTTCTCCTTTCCTGATATATGGTTTCAATGTTATAAATTTCCTTCTAAGCACTGCTTTTACTGCATCCAACTGATTTTGGTAAATTGTCTGGGTTTGTTGTTGTTGTAGTAGTTGTTAAGTTCAAAATATTTTAAAATTTCTCTTGAGATTTCTTTTTTTACTTATATGTTATTTAAAAGTGTGCATACATTTAGGAATTTTTCAGTTAATCTTTTTGTTATATTTTTAGTTTAATTCCATGTAGTCTGGGAGCAGACATTATTATATGATTCCTATTCTTTTAAATTTGTCAAAGTGTGTTTTATTAGCCAGAATAAGATGTATTCTGGTGAATGTTCCATGTGAGCTTGAGAAGAACATGTATTCTTCTGTTGTTGGATGATGTCGTCCATAGATGTCAATTATACCCAGGTGACTGATAGTGATGTTGAATCCAACTGTGTCCTTACTGATTTTTAGTGTGCTGAATATGTCCATTTCTAATAAGTCTCCAACTATGATAATAGATTAACCTATTTCTTCTTGAAAATCTACGAATTTTTGTCTTATATAGTTATATGCTCTGTTTTTAGATACATACACATTAAATTTTATTTCTTCTTGGAGAATTTACTCCTTTATCATTTTATAATGTCCTCCTTTATCACAAATAACTTTCCTTGCTTTGAAGTTGGCTCCTGCTTTCTTTTTATTAGTGTTAGCATGGTATATTTTCTTCATCTAGCTGTATTTAATATATATCTGTCTTTATATTTAAAGTGTTTTTGTTTTTTGTAGGCATCATTTAATTGGGTCTTTTTTAATCCACTCTGATAATCTCTGTCTTTTAATTAGTGTATTTAGACCATCATCATTCAAAGTGGTTGTTTATATAGTTGGATTAATAGCTACTATATTTGTTATAGCTTTCTATTTGTTTCTAATTTTGTTCTTTATTCCTGTCTTTTTCTTCACTATTTTTCTGCTTTTTGTGATTTTAATTCAACATTTTATGTGATTTCATATTTTTTCCTTTCTTAGCATATCAGATACACTTTCTTTTTAACTTCTGTTACTGGGTATCCTAAAGTTTTTAATATACACTTACAACTAATCCAAGTTCACTTTCAAATAACACTGTAAACTAGTGGATGTCAGCAAAATGGTGGAGTAGTAGTATAATACTGTCTTTCCCTCAGAGAACACTGATTGTGACAATTAGCCACAGATTAACATGCCTTTGTGGAATTCTGGGAGTCTAACAAAGAAGTTCCAGCACACTACTGGAGAAAAAATTCTGAGTTTGGACCCACTGAAGAGGGTAAGAGAAGCCATTACACTTTACCCGCATCACCCTACCCCCAAGGCAGGACATCTTACTGCCAGAAGAGAACTTCTAAGCCTGTAATTTCCTCCATAAGGAAAAGTGAGTTTGTGGGTGAGTGCCTGGATTTCCCAGCTGTGTAAGACACTTCCAAAGAGGTCTACTTCTTTCTTGCCCCATCTAGAATACTGAAGTGTGCTATACAACTGGAGGACCTTAAAGGACTGGGAGAATAGCAGCCAGAATTCCAAGGATATTGAAGGGATGTGGATCTTACTAACTGCTTTGTGGAATTTATCAGGAAACACACCCACAAGCTTCTAGGATCATGTCACCTGTAGATCCCCCCAGCGACCCCACAGACACGACCAATGCTCTGCATGCCTTACCCTCACACACATACCAACCCCATGACCAGCTCGTTGCACACACCTGATGGTGGTGAGTATGACATTTCACAGATAGCTAGTTTTCACACTCAGAAATCTGGACTAAGTCTGCAGGGTTAGGAGAGAGTACACGATCTTGAATATTTAACCACCCTAGAGAAAGCAAACAGGAGGCTGTCAGCACCCAGCCAGGGTTTGCAGGATTGAGAGAAGACATACAATCTTAAGAATTTTCTCCACAGAGGGAACAAGAAATATGGAGCAGGCATACTGATAGAGAAGTTTTGAGAACACCTCAAAATCCCTGGCAGGACTGACAGAATGCACTCTTCTTCTGAAGCCAATCAGTAAAGACTAGAGGAGGTGCTGCTTCTTCAATTGCAAGGACAGCAACAGAAGACTTCAAGGAACATAAAAATCAAGAAAACATGACACCACCAAAGGAATGCAATAATTTCCCAGTAATGACCCCAAAGAAATGAAGACCTTTGATTTGCCTGCTGAAGAATTCTAAGTAGTGATCTTAAAGAAACTCAATTAACTATACAGAAACAAATAAGCAAAGGCAATGCAATGAAATCAGGAAACTAATATGTGAACAAAACAAGAAGTTTAAGAGAGTAAGAGACATCATAATAGGGAGCCAAAGAAAATTCTAGAGCAAAAGAATACATGAAATTTAAAAATGCAATAGACAACATCAATAGCAGACTTGATCCAGAAGTAGAAAAACAAATCTGTGTCGTCAAAGATAGATTGTTTGAAATAATCCACTCAGAGGAGAACAACAACAACAACAAAAAAAGTGAAGAAAATCTTAGGGATTATAGGATACTATAAAATGAAACAATCTATATATTATTGGAGTCACAGGAGAAGAGATGGAGAAAGGGATAGAAAGCTTATTTAAAGAAACAATGGCTTGAGAATACCACAAATTTGGGGAGAGATTCAGATATCCAAGTTCCTAAAGCTCATAGATTCCCTAAATGATTCAACCCTAAGAGATCTTTTCCAAAATACATTATAATAGAAATATCTAAAGTCAAAGGTAAAGAGAGAGCATTAAAAGGAGCAATATTAAAAACAAATGAAAAAACACACACTTCCTCACATATAAGGGGAACACTCTTAAGTCTATCAGCAGAAACCTGGCAGAAGAAGAGAGGGTAGGATGATATATTCAGAGTGCTGAAAGGAAAAAAAATGTCAACCAAAAATACTTTATCTGGTAAAACTGTCTTTCAGAAATGAAGGAGAGATATGGCCTTTCCCAGACAAACAAAAGCTGAGAGAGTTTATCACCACTAGACCTGCCTTACAACAAATGTTGAAATTAAAATATACTTATTATACTTACTAGCATAAAAATATAAAGCATATTGGTAAGGTAAGTATATAGTCAAAACAACAACAACCTAGACTGTAACATGGTTGTGAGTTAATCACTTTAGTATAGAGTTAAAGAACAAGAGCATTATAAATAACTATAGCTACACTAATTTTTAATGGACAGACAATATAAAAATATGTAATTTATGACATAAAACATCAAATGTTGAGAGTAAAAGGATAGTATTTGTATGTCATCAAAGTTAAGTTTATTATCAGTTTAAAATATTATAACAATAAGATGTTTTATGTAAGCCTCAAGGGTAGCCACATAGCAAAAACCTACAGGAGATTTACAAAATACAAAGAGAAGGAAGGCAAAGCAAATGATTTTGGAAAATCATCATTTCATGAGGGAAGAAAGCCAGGAAGGAATAAGGGAACAAATAAACTACTAGACAGCCAGAAAACATTTAAGAAGATGACTTTAGAGAGCCTTTACCTATCAGTAATTACTTTGAATGTAAATAGATTAAATTCTCCATCAAAAGGCATACAGTGAGTGAATGGATGAAGACAAACTCAACTGTATACTGCCTATAAGAAATATACAGCTTTAAGGACACACATAGGTTCAAAGTGAAGGGATAGAAGGAGATATTCCTTCCAAGTAGAAACTAAAAGACACAAAGATAGCTATATTACGTCATGCAAAATGAAATTTAGGTCAAAACTTTAACAAGAGACAAAAAGATCATTATATAATGATAAAGGAGTTGACTCATCAAGCAGATATAACAACTGTAAAAATATATGTACCCAACACTGAATACCTAAAAAATTAAGTAAATACTAACAGTTATGAAGGGAGAAATAGACAGCAATCAATAATAATAGGGAACATCAATATTTCACCTTCAACAATGAATAGGTTAATCAGACAAAAAAAAAATCAGTAAGGATACACTGGACATGAGCCACCCTGTAGACTAAATGGATCTAACAGACATATACAGAACGTGCATCCAACAGCAGCAGAATACACATTCTTCTTAAGTGCACACAAAACGTTCTCCAGGATAGATCATATGTTAGGTCACAAAACAGTGTTATCGAAGACGAAATTAAAAGGGAATAAAAATACCATGAAACAAAAATGAAGTACAACATCAAAACTGATAGGATGATGTAGCAAAAGCAGTTCTAAGAAGGTAGTTTGTAATGATAAATGTCTACATTAAATAGAAAAGAAAAGCCCCAGATAAAGAACTTTACACCTCAAAGAACTAGAAAAAGAAGTAATCCCAAAATTAACAGAAGGGAGGAAATAACAATGACCAGAACAGAAATAAATAGAATAGAGACCAGAAAAATAATAGAAAAGATCAGTGAAAATAAGAACTTTTTTTTTTTCTGAAGAGTTAAACAGAGTTGACAAACCTTTAGCTAAATTAAGAAAAATGGGGGGCACCTGGGTGGCTCAGTCGGTTAAACATCCGACTTCAGCTCAGGTCATGATCTCACAGTCTGTGAGTTCGAGCCCCATGTGGGGCTCTGTGGTGACAGCTCAGAACCTGGAGCCTGCTTCAGATTCTGTGTCTCCCTCTCTCTCTGCCCCTCCCCTGCTTATGCTTTGTCTCTCTCTGTCTCAAAAATAAATAAAAACATTTAAAAAATTAAAAAAAAATAAACTTAAGAAAAATGAGAGAACATAAATGGAAAAAAAATCAGAAATGAAAGAAGGGACATTGCAATGGGACATTGCAAGGGACAATGCAATGCAGATATACAAACTAGCATAAGAGACATCTGTGAAAAATTATATGCCAAAATTGGATAACCTAGACAAATGGATAAATTCCTAGAAATGTACAACCTACTAAGAGTGAATCAATCACAAGGAAACAAAAAAATCTGAATGTCCAACAATGCATAAAGAATTTAGATCGGTAATCAAAAACCTCTCAGCAAAGAAAATCTCAGATCATAAATGGCTTTACTGGAGAATTCCACCAACCATTTGAAGAATTAATACCAATCTTTCTCAAACTCTTGCAAAAAACTGAAGAGGGAACTCTTCCAAACTCATTTTATGAGGTCAGCATTACCCTGATACCAAAGCCAGATAAGGACATCAAAGGAAAAGGAGAATATAGGCTGATATCGCTGATGAACACAGATGAAAAAACAAAGTCCTCAACAAATTATTAGCCAACCAAAGGAAACAGCAGATTAATGGGATTACACATCATGACCAATTTAGATTTATTGTTAGGATGCAAGAATGACTCAACATATACAGATTAATAAAAGTGATACACCAACATTAATAAAATGAAGGCTAGAAATTATATAATCTTAATACAAAGAAACAGCATTTGACAAAATTCATTTATTTTCATGATAAAAACTTTCATCGAATTGGGCATCGAAGGAATGTACCTCAACCCAATAAGGCTACATATTGTAATCCCACAGCTAACGTCAAACTCAATGGTGAAAAGCTGAAAACATTCCTTCTAAAACTAGGAACAAGAAAAGGATGCCCAGCCACTGTGGGCACTTCTGTTCAGCATCATACTGGAAGTCCTAGCCAGTGCAATTGGGCAAAAAGAAGAAATAAAAGGTGTTTGAGTATGAAAGGAAGAAATAAAATTATCTGTCTTATCTTTTAAAAAATCCTAAAATTCAGCTGGAATCACAAAAAACAAAACAAAACAAAACACCTGAATTGCCAAAGCAGTCTTGAGAAAGAAGGACAAAAGTGAAAGCATCACATTTCCTGATTTCAACTATATTGCAAAGCTCTAGAAATCAACACAGTATGATACTGGCATAACAGACACATAAACCAAAAGAACAGAATAGAGAGCACAGAAATAATTCCATGCACACATGTTCCACTAATCTTTGACAAAGGCATCAAGAACACACAATAGGAAAAGCATAGTCTCTTCAATTAAACATATTGGCCAAAATGGCTATCCTCATGCTAAAGAATGAAATTGGACTCCTATCTTACACCACTCACAAAAAATAATGCAAAATGGATTGAACACTTAAATATAAGATTGTAACTTTAAAACTTCTAGAAGAATAGAGAAAAAGCTCCTTGACATTGGTTTTGGCAATAATTTCTTGAATGTGATATTAAAAGCACAGGAAACAAGAGCAAAAATAAATAGGATTACATTGATCTAAAAATGTTCAGCACAGCAAAGGAAACCTATATATCCGATAAGGAGCATCCACAATATATAAGAGGTTTATGCAACTCTGTAGCAAAACAAGCAAATAATCCAATTAAAAATGGTCAAAGGTCCTGAGTAGACATTTTTCCAAAGAATTAAAAATATAACTACCATATGATCAAGCAATTTCATTTTGGAAAATATATCTCAAGGAAATTAAATCTATGTCTTAAAGAGATATCTGCATTCCCATCTTCTTTGCAGTATTATTCAGAATAGCCAAAATAAGAAAACAACCTAAGTTTTGACAGATGAGTGGATAAAGAAGATGTGGTATGAGTGTGTGTGTGTGTATATATACATACTTATATATGTATATATATATACACATATACATATATAAGTATGTATATATATAATATAATGGTATATAATATATAAATGCATATATATGTTTATGTATGTATGTGTGAATATATAAATATATGTATGTGTTATAATATATAATGTACATACACATTATGTATACAATAGCTATGTATATATATATAATTATATATATTATACATGTATATGTATATACATATACATATATACGTATGTGTATATACGTATATATGTATATGTATATATATATATATATATATACGTGTATATATATAATAGCATAGAATTCAGCTCTGAGGGAGAAAAGAAATGCCATTTATGACAGCATGGATGGACCTAGAGCACATTATGTCTATGTGAAATTATATGAAGGCAAACATTGTATGATCACAATTACAAGTAGAATCTAAAAAAAAAAAAAAGTCAAACTCATAGAAACAGAATTAAACATTAGTTACCTGGGCTGGGGTTTGCAGGAGAGGGGGAGATGCTATTTAAAGGGCATAAGCCTTCAGTTGTAAGATGAATAAGCTTCAGTTGTAAGATGGATTCTTTCATGATTTTTTTTTGTATCTTTTATTTTCTGTAGTTTGAAATGACATACCTATATGTACTTTGCGGGATTTGTTGTTGTTGTTGTTGTTGTTGTTGTTGTTTTGTTTTGTTTGCATTTGTTCTGCTTGGTGTTTTCTGAGCTTTTTGGATCTGTGGCTTTGTGTTTGGAAGAACATTCATCTGGGAGAAATTCTCAATTATTACTGTTTCAAATATTTCTTCTGTTCCTTTCTCTCTTTCTGGCATTCTATGCATATTAGACACCTTTTGTTGTTATCCCAAAGTCCTTGGATATTCTGTTCTGTTTTTCTTATTCTTCATTCTCTTTGCTTCTCAGTTTTGGAGGTTGCTATTGATATATCCTCAAGTTTAGAGATGGTTGTCTACATCACGTCCAGACTATTATGCCCATCAAAGGTATTCTTCCTTTCTGTTATAGTGCTTTGATGACTAACACTTCTTTTTGGTCTTTCTTAGGATTTCTATCCCTCAGCCTACATTACCCATTTGTTACTATGTTCTTTCTACTTTATCTCTTAGAGCCCTGAGCATATTAGTCATAGTTTGAAATTACAAGTCTGATAATTCTAACATCCGTATCATGTCTGATTTTGATGCTTACTCTGTCTCTTCAAATTGTGTGTTTGTTTTTCTTTTCATATTGCTTGTATTTTTTTTTCTCAACAGTGTTGCATGATGTACACGGTGAAAAGAACTGCTTTAATAGTATGGTGGCAAGGTGTGATGGGAGAACATTCTATGGTCCTATGATTAGATATCATTCTTTTAGTAGGCCTATCCCTCTACTCTGTGAACTTCACGAGTGTTTCTTGGATTGGTTTGTTTGTTTTCTCCCACCTTGGGTGGGAAAGGATTGCTAAAGTGTGCTAGAATTGGGTATGATAATTCCCTAGCAGGGAAGGTGTTAGTTAACTAGTTTCTACTGAAGGTAGGCCTTGTTAAAAGAACCAAGTGCACTGGTATATTTCAAAATGGTTTTTTTCCCCCCTTTCCCTACTGAAAGCATGAGAGGGATTTTCTTTGCTCTTTACTGTGAGCTCCTGACCAAGTTATTGAGATAAAAACTCACAAAAGTGTATAGCTCTGGGTCCCCCTGACATAACTAATTACCAGACTTGTCTATACTGAAACTTCAGCAATTCATCAATTAGAGTTTAGATTTGTCTACCTGGACATTGGCTCACAAGGTGGTTTGTGCTTGTGAGTCAGTGCTCCTATAAGCCCCGACTCTTTGAATATAACTGTCTGTTTCTCAGTCGTGGGGGCAACAGTTTGCCCTATGCCCTCATCTCTCTTACGGATACAAGCAGAGTTGTGTTTTCAGTCTGTTCAGCTTTTTACTTGTTGTTACAATAGAGTGGTAATGTTGAAGCTCCTTCCTTCCTTATATGCAGAACTAGAAGTGGAAAAGAGTGTGTTTATGTGTGTACATGTGTGTCCATCTGTCTCTGTGTGTAATTCTTTTTAAATTAGACTTTCTTTCTTAGGTGAAATGAAGACAAAAGGTTTCAGCCAAATTTCTAGGGTACTTAAAATAGAAACAAAGTCAATCTGATGGTGAAAATAGAAAACGGCCTTCAAAGTTATAGATTTGTACGTTAATCCCCACCTCCTTTCTTCTTTCTGCAGTTTATCTTTCCATGGTTTCAGTTACCCATGATGCAACACCTTTTGGAAGCAGGTCACCCTCCTTATGACCTATTGTCAGAAGGTCAG
This sequence comes from Prionailurus viverrinus, assembly GCF_022837055.1. Lineage (NCBI taxonomy): Eukaryota > Metazoa > Chordata > Mammalia > Carnivora > Felidae > Prionailurus > Prionailurus viverrinus. The sequence continues at coordinate 51,643,612 of NC_062570.1, forward strand.
CAGCAACCTAACACAGTGTCACAATGCTTACATTATTCACCTCACTTCATCTCATCACATAGGTGATTTATCATCTCATGTCATCACGGGGAGATATTTTGAGAGAGGAGACCACATTCACGTAACTTTTATGATAGTATAATGTTATAATTGTTCTATTTTATTATTAGCTATTGTTAATTTATTAGTGTACCTAGTTTATAAATTAAACTTTATCATAGATATGTGTGTATAGGAAAAACAAAACATGGTATAGATGGGTCCAGTACTATATAGAAAACATAGTATATACAGGGTCAGGCACTCACTAGGAATTTTGAAATGTATCCCCTATTGATAACAGGGGAGCTATGCGATGTAGTTTTGAATATCCTGCTTCTCCATGTTCAAACCATGTATGATTTATGCAAATTTCTAAAAATGTGTATTTATTTTTGAGAAAGAGAGAGTGAGCAGGGAAGGTGCAGAGAGAAAGGGGGACAGAGGATCTGAAGCAGAGTCTGTGCTGACAACAGAGAGCTGGATGCCCAGCTCAAACTTGGAAACTGAGATCATGACCTGAGCCTAAGTTGGATGCTCAGTGGATGACTGGGTCACCTGGGTGCCTCTATGCAAATTTTGTTAATACTTCCTAAACCTTTGTTTCTTCCTTGAATAATGAAGAAAATAATGCATACCTTACAGTTTCAAGGCCCATTTAACCCTAAAAGAGAGAGAGAGAGAGATAACTTCCAGTGTTTCATACCTAGCACACAATGTTTACAATTAATCTTTTGCTACTCCCCTCCTTCTTCTGAATTACAACCCTTCTTCACACAAATATCCTGCTCCCTCAAATATATCCCTAGACTTTCTTTGCCTAGTAGTAGGAAATTATGGCTGTTATTTTGTGCTAGATTGAAACATTGTAGTTCACCATAAAAATATTTTGGAAGCAAGATGTAATTACCCAGGCTGCCCTTTGGGCTAGTGAAGCTGAAAGGCCAGCACTGAACCACCACCATATGGGCTGTACTTGGAGGGGCCTGTTGGAGTCATGCATTTAAATCCATTTCTTCCTGAGAACAATTAGATGAAACCATCTAATTCTTCCAGGAGCTTTGAAAATGATCACCTGTTGGACCCAGACTCAGGGTAAATTGCTTTCATTTGAATACGATTTGGAATTTGTTCAACTAATCACAGTCTGTTAATTGCATTTTGGAGGAAGAAAGAAATTGAATGAAGCGACTGGTCCTTGTTAGATTCGAGCCAGCCATGGGATTCAGCATGTGGCTACAGCACTCTACCTTGTTAATTTCAATAAAAGGCGGACTTTGCAAGCTGTAATAATTAAATCTCCCTTTACAAAACAAAATAAGTTCTGCATGGGAACATGTTATACTACACTGTATCAGATTTTATATATATTATATATCCTATTTACATTAGTTACTTTCTTTACCCCAAAATGCCAGATACCAATAATCTTATGTACCTTGATTATGCAGGATCAAATATGCATGGTAATTTTTCACCTTGGCAAGAGTGAGAATTTTGAATATAATGATAGCACCATGCTCCACAGTTCTAATAAAATTTGTCTCTAGTCTGAGACAATGTTATATCCAGCCAGTTTGAATACCAGTTGTGCCAACTTTGTAGTTAAGTAAACTTGGTAAAATATACCACTTCTTCAAGCCTCTGTCTGAAATGGCCAGTTCGTATTTTTAGAGATATCAGGGACAAAGGTAGAAAATTTTATATACCACATTTAGCATAGAGTTTAACCCACTGTGAGTAGCAGTTGTATAGTGCTATGAGGCACAAGCAGAGGTAGGAGTAAAGGTATAGTTATACCACATAATTATTTGGGTGAGTAAAATCCCATCCCAACTCTGATTTCCTTTTTCGCTCTCAAAGGTCTATATTGAGTTATCTATTATCCACCTCTGTTGACTTTTTCCTAAACAGTGATTTTATTCAGTGCCTATGATTTGTATAAAAATAAAAGTGATCATGGTCTTCAAGTAGATTATACTTTTGGTGATGTAATAATACACACTGATACCAAAAAAATGAAATTACTTAGTAGTTACTGTTTCATTCTTATAAATAGAAGGCCAGATTCCTAAAAAACTTGCAAGGTACAGTATCAAGAAGAGAACAGAAATGATCTATAATTCCAAAGTTAAAAGATTGTTAGAAGGTATTTTTTTCTTATTTTTTAGACAAATGTCCCATAGCTGAGTACTGTAAGTGATAATTGCCCACATATTCTACAGAGAGAAGCTGGATTCACAACACAGCTCAGAATGATAGGTGATAAACACACACCTGGTTCTGAGAAATGCTTGATATGTTACCTCCAAACTTGCTGAGAGGTGGCCAAAATCATTCCAGAAAATCAAACTAGCCCATCCATCACATACTGCCAACCTATGTACAAAGTGACTGAAGTTTTATTGTAACGAGAAAGATAAGAGGATTTCTTGAATGGGTTTCATATGCACAGAAAGCACTCTACTGCTTTGTCCACCCCAGTCATTGTGAACCAGACTTCTCATTTCTTGAAAGTAAGAGTGATCTAATGGCTGAATAGTTACATGCCATGCAAAGATACTGTCCTGCTAGTGCAAAAGAGAGAGCTAGCATGGCAAATTGAATGTAGTATTAGGGAAAAGTAAAGCTCTTTCAAATTGAGGCTTAAGGAGTCTAGCTCATTACTAACCTGGTTGTATAATCAATAACACATATATAGAAACAGAACTCAAATTGCTGTTTTCATTTGACATTATAAATATTTTCTCTCATTAAATATTATTTGCTTTTTAAATCAATTCCCCTCTTATTGCACATTGAAATTTTTATAATTTTTGCTATTAAAAATTAAGGTATGCATGAACAACTTTATGCATAACAATTATTCAGCATCTCTGGTTCCTTCCTTTGTATGACTTACTAGGCCCAAGACTGTGATCATTTTTTTTTAAATTTTTTTTTTCAATGTTTATTTATTTTTGGGACAGAGAGAGACAGAGCATGAACGGGGGAGGGGCAGAGAGAGAGGGAGACACAGAATCTGAAACAGGCTCCAGGCTCTGAGCCATCAGCCCAGAGCCCGACGCGGGGCTCGAACTCACGGGCCGCGAGATCGTGACCTGGCTGAAGTCGGATGCTTAACCGACTGCGCCACCCAGGCGCCCCAAGACTGTGATCATTTTTAAGTAACTGGATACATATTGTCAATCTCCTCTATTTAAAGGTTACAATAATTAGAGGTTTCATTAGGTTATACTAATCAAAAGTTCCAGAAGCATTATATGATTGAGCCACCACATCATGGGAAGCACTCTGTAATAAGGAGGGAGGGGGGACCTGATTTCTTTTCTCATTATATGATAAAGTTGATTTTTTAAATATATTCATTTGCCATTAGGATTTTCTCTTCTAACAATTAGCCTTCTTTGGTTCTATGCTCATTTACCTGTTGGAATCTTAGTGGATTTTTAATTGATTTCTAAGAACTTTTTGTATATGAAAAAAATATAAACCTTGCTATTATATTTATAGCAAGAGTTTTCTGCCTTTTGCCACTCACTTTTTGGGTGTATTTATTTTATATTTTTCCATGAATTTGACTAAATCTTTTAAAAATGTGAATTCAGGGGCACCTGGGTGGCTCGGTCGGTTGGGCGTCCAACTTCAGCTCAGGTCGTGATCTCGCGGTCTGTGAGCTCGAGCCCTATATCAGGCTCTGTGCTGACAGCTCAGAGCCTGGAGCTTGCTTCAGATTCTGTGTCTCCCTCTCTCTCTGCCCCTCCCCTGTTCATGCTCTGTCTCTCTCTGTCTCAAAAATAAATAAAAACATCAAAAAATAAAAAAAAAAATAAAATAAAAATGTGAATTCAGTACTACAATGGGCCAATGAGTATGCTAATTTACATTCATTATTCAGTTCACTCCCCATCAGTAACCTATTTAGTAGGGATTTTCAATATAAAAAAATGAAGAAAAAAAAACCCTGGAGATTCTGATATGTTTAGTGATTTATATAGGACCATGTGAAAAATTTGAAAAGTTGAAAGTACCACCGTGTTCTATGTAATATACAGTGAGTTTTCTGTAATACCTTGAAGTAGTGGTACATAAGCATGAAAATGTCCAACCTACTTTGTATGAACTAATTCATATAATTTTCACAACTACTCTAGGAGGTAGTTGGGACTATTATACTCATGTTACAGATGGAAAAAAAAAACCCCAAAAAACTGTGGCTCAGAGAGGTTAGATTTTGTCCAAAAGTAAGGTAGAAAGAGGATTTGAACTCAGGTAGTCTGACAGAAGAAACTGGTCAGTAACATCTGTGCTTTGTGTAAACAAATTAAAAACCAGATAATGATGATCACAAAAGTAAAATTAATTCTGCAAATTCATGGTAAGCCAACATCTACTAGGTTTGTAAATTGTGGTCATTTGATCAAAATTTGTAATGCATCAAGGTGTCTCCAACTTGCCAAAGCCACTGTTAAAGAGAGAAAAAAGAAGTGACTGTATATACAATCTCTTCTTCATTTATCTTCAACTGAGACTATCCACCCCCTAAATTTTTTATTTGTAGAAAAGTGCGAATGGCACCCTGAAATAATTCTTATTTCACCATTTAGAAACAAAACAGAATGATCCAAATTACTTTTTAATTTAGTCATAAATTTCAAAGATTTAAGGTTGAAAACTTTAGATGAAATACAAGTAGATAAAATATATCATCTTTGAAATGTGTTTGCAAAACATTCTTCTTTAACATCTCATTTAACTTTGATTGGAATTTATTTGTCATTAACGGGACAAAAGTCCAATGTGAAAAATATTCCTAGCTCATACATATTCCTAAGAAATATTTATTATGTTTGTTTGAGGTAGTATTGTGGTCTTCTTGGCCCCTTGTACATTGTTTAACACATGGTGGAAAAATGTTTGTCAACCAAATGAATAAGTGATATGTATCCCATGATGTTTTATACATGTTGTTTGTAATTGGTCTTCTTTCTTTGTAAGAAGACTTTTCTCTTTTCAGAGGTAGTACTTGTATGTAATATGTTTTTGAGTCAGGGTCCCCTGATTGACAGTGTGCCTGAGGTCAGGGCTGGTCTTTCATTCTCTGTGGTGCCCCTATTTCTTTGCATACTATGTCACAAAATGCAGAAGCTCACCGTATATTTTATTAATGAAAGGACTTGATATCCAGGGAAGATAAGAATTGTGCAATTTATGATGTAATCTGATGTTGCATCACACAATAAAGTTGTATTTAGGGCCTAAAAGAAAAAGAGTTGAACACTTGCTTTTCATAGCATTATTTTTCTAACTTTCTTCTGTTCTTATACTCTCTCTGTTGTATTTTTTTTACCTGATAAAATGTTTTTGAAAATTGAAATATCTTCCTTTTCTTCTTTCTCCTTCTTAGCAACTGCCAATTCCAAAGGCTTCAATTTTAATGTTCAAGTCCCTTTTCAAAATAAAATTGAAAATATGTCCCTTGGTTGAGTGTGCACATTTAAGAAGAAAAGCTTATAATAGTTTTCAGTACTAGTGCTTTTTAAAAGCTAAATGGATTTAAAAAATAATAAAACTTCTTTATTGGATATCCAACAACCATAAGAAAAAAAATAACAAAAAATACAAAAAAAATAAGAGGCTGAATGGTCTTGACAGCTATGCTGAACGAGGCACTACACTGCAGAGAAAGCCATGAATAATGAAGGGCTTTTCTGGAATGATTAGAAAGGTGAAGGCCAGTGCCTTGGAAAATTATTCCAAGTGTCTTTATCAATCCAAAATGTCTCTGTCTATTATCTACTGCTTTTTTGCCACAATAAAAATAATGTTACTGCTGATGTACAGGCTTTAAGGGAGTGGGATGACTTGGGAGTTGGGGGCTTGTGATTTCCTAGAGTGACCCCTTGTCACAATTATGCAATCTAGGTCTCACAATTTCCAAAGACAGAGGACATATTTTTATGTATATATTTATTTATTTTGAGAGAGAGAGAGAGAGAGAGAGAGAAAACACGCACGTGCCAGTGAAAGGGGGGGATGGGCAGAGAAAGAGGGAGAGAGAATCCCCAAGTAGGCTCCACACTGTCAGCACAGAGCTGGATGTGGGGCTCCATTCAAACTGTGAGATCACAACCTTAGCTCATCTCAAGGGTCTGAGGCACTCAAACCACTGAGCCCCCCAGGCGCCCCCAGAGGACATCTTATGTGGGTGAATCGATATTATTTTGTTGGCTTCATATCGCTGACACTCCCAACCGGAGCGATTAGAAAGGGCTCTGAAGGAGCCAGTGAAATCACCTTCATAGACATAACATTTCAAGGAGAGAAAGGGAAGGGGATGAGTATTTATGTTTTTTGATTTGTCCATTTGCCAGTTACATATATTTCCTATAATGCTCACTTTTGTCCTTTAAGATATCTATATCTATATCGGCATAAATATAGATATAATTAGTATCTCATCTTACAAATGGGGAAACAAAGCTCAGAATGGTCAGTTTGCCCAAAAACATTAAATAATTGAGACTAATGCCTTCACTTTATTAATTCTATCATTTACTTGTCTGTTATAGTTATTGAGTGCCCACCATGTGCAAGTAGTATTCTAGAGCAGGGATTGGCAAACTTGTTTCTGTAAAGGAGCAGATAGTAACTATTTTTGGTTTGTGAGCATATGGTCTCTCGTATATGGACTCAACTCAGCCAAAGTAGCCATCCTATGAACAGGCCTTGTGTTATAATACAGTTTTATTTACACTTATAAGGAGTGGGCTGTTTTTGACCAATTCTTGTTCTAGACCCTGAAGATACTGTAGTAACAAAATAAAGTGCCCCATATATGCTACCATGAGGAGGCAGATGACAGATACATAAGCAACATATTAGGTGATAATAAATGCATAAAGCAAAATAAGTCAGAATGTGAGGATAGAGATGGAATCTTCTTTCATGGTATCAGTCATTCTCTATTCATATTGAGTGTTACTTAGAAGTATACCCTGGAGTTTTCTTTATTGATGTTCTTAAATCAAACATTCTCTCAACTCAGTGTCCCTAAGCTATTCTGATATAACCCTAAAACTTCAAAATATCCAAATAGTTGACAGATCAGAACTCCTGGTTGTTACATCTAATAGAAATATCCTCAATCACTTTAATATATTCCAGTTTCTTCTTTCCTAAAACTGTTTCTTCTTATATCTTCTGGTATACGTAGGTCTTGGTTCTTTACTTCACTAGCTGGCTCTTCACTTCAGACTTGCTCTGCTCAATTTCATAAAGCTAGCCTTTAGCACTCTTCTCAGTCTGTAATCTTTCTTCCAGGGACCTCAGTGACTTCCATGACTTTAGCTGCCACCTTTAGAATCCATTTCCCAAACCTTCCTCTCTTGCACAAATTTATCTCCTCAATTTTGAACTCATCTTTTCAGCTCCTATGGAAAATTTCCCTTTGTGTGCCCTACAGTTGCCTCAAACTGAACAGCCCAGAAAGAAACAGACCTAAACATTGTTTCTCTTCCTCTATGCTCTTTCTGGATGGATAGTTTGCCAGTCGCCCAGTCCTGAGGGTGATTTGTTGATTCATGAGCAGAGTTGGAAGTTAAGTTAACCATAATTATGTAAGACCAGTAGTGGTAAAAACTTACATGCTCAACATTATGTTGTAGAAAAAGCATTGACTGAGTAGTTGGCAAAAACAGATTCCCACTCCAGTTATACCATCGACTAAGTGATCCACAATCATGCAACTTCTTGGAAACTTTGTTCCCTTATCATTATTATATCTAGGATCATCCTACCTTCTTCCAAACCACAACATGAATGTGAAATAATACATAGATCTGTAATTCTGTTAGTACAATATAAATTCGCAAAGAAAAAGTAATTCCCTCTCATCTCCCCTCCTTTCTGATTTTAACTGTTTTAACGTGATCTTATTTGAGCTTGTAGTAAGGAAGGGAAATATAGACATATTGAGATGAATATAACTAGGTCCTTAGTTTAGCACTGTTAAGTGTGCATAGGTGTGAGTCATAGGGAGGGGAGGGAGAACATGTAAACAAATAATTCAATAAAGTGTGACACAAAACTACATGTGTTAGTTCAAATTCCAACTCCTATTCATTCAAGGTTATTCCAGTCTTATAATTAAGCAGGGTAATAAAAAGCAGACATTCATTGTTAACACTATCAGATAATACTGCTGATTATTTTCTTTATAAACTATTATACATCCACTTACCAAAAATCTGTCACATCAAGAGTAATGAAATGAATAACTGACATCAGATGTTGTTTTGAAGTGACTTATGGAAGTGGTCACTGAATCTTCTGTGATCATAGGCAAATTAATTAAATTCTCTCATCCTTATGGAAATAATAGCACCAGAAGTATTTTAGGAAGTTAAATAAGATAATAGATGTGATTTCTTACCACAGGGAATGGCACACAGTAAGCATTTGTTGTTGACGTTATAATTAGATTGACAAATTCATTTGTGTTATTCTCAGTCTGAGATAGAATATCCTTGTTGTATGTATGTATGTATGTATTTACTTACTTACGTCCTGAACTAATTCAGCCTTTCTTGGTTTCCCCCATTAGAATGAAGCTAATGTATTCTCTTCCCTTACCCATGTTACTTGGATGAAGTAATTGCATCCAAGCTTCCTACAGGAGCCACGGGGGGAACTTGAGATGGGATTTTAGTCAGAACTGCTGAAAGGAAACTGTCTGTCTTTGGCTTATGAGGATGGGGGCAGTTCAGTTGGTTGTTATTACTGCGATGTGACTTAATCTTCCTTTTTACCCATTGTCATGTAGATAAAATAACAATAAAAATGATACCACAGGAGAGGAAAATATATACCTCTCTAGTTCTCCTTTTCTTTGTCCCAGCCAGCCTCTCATTTATTTGACAAGGAAGGACAATTATCCTTCCCTCTAATCTCTATAGCTTGTGTTGCTTATTTATTATTTTAATTGGCAGTGAATCCTGGGGACAAAGCATATCTCAGGCAATCAGGCATTACTTTATACAGCACTCGGAAGGCATAGGACATTGTGCCAAATGGTGAGCTGGTTTCATTAATAACAATAAAAGCTACTCCTGCAACCCCTTATATCTAAATATTTCTCCCAGATGTTTTGCAATCATTGTGTTAACAGACCACTGCTAGAGCAGTGTGAGCAAACAAACTAGCCATAAGGATGGTAGAGAAACACTTTAGGGAAATGCCTAAAAATGTCTTCATTTTCAGTTTCACCAACCAATGGGCTCTCCCAAAGGAAAATGTGAAACTCTCCAGCTGTCGCTGCTATATCAGAATCCATCACCGTGTTTTGGACAGCAGGAATAGCTGGAAGGCATGGACAAATCTGGAAGATGTTTAAAAAGAGAAACAAAAATGAACAGCCAGAGGAAGAAAGGATTAGTTAAACCAAAAGCAAACTGTGAATCCATTTCCCTAGGGCAAGGCAACTTGGGACAGTGCAGTTTTGCTTCATTCTTTGAAGCAAATGTAAAATAAGTCACGGTATATGTCCACGTGGAGCGTAGGGCCTGGAGGAGGGAATGCATCTTCCAGAAATGGCTCTCATCACCAACATTCATGCTTCTCAAACCAGAGCTGGCATACTCCTGGCAACTGAAGACAGAAGGCTGGATGTATATGATGTGCAAAAGAGGGGGATATATCTTTAAAAATTATAACTACTATTGAACATACATTATAATATTATACATAATAACTTTACCTTCATATTAAACCAATGGAGTAGTTTTTTTTGTTTGTTTCTTTCATGCTTTCCTACTGATGAGGAAAGTGAAGCTCAAAGTGTTGTAAATAACTGGCTGTAGGACACACAGCTAGTAAATGGAAAATGTGGGTTCAAACCCATGCTGCAGTATTACAAAGCCTGATTCCTTGCCTCCCCTGCTTAATTGCTTTTAATCAGTAATAACTAACTTAAAACATAATTTAAAAATAAACTTGCTATATCCTATAGTTGCATAACTATTATTTCTGTTGTTATTGTTGTTGTTTTTGCTGCTGCCATTGTTATTTTGTAGAACTTTAGAGAGCTGTTTAGAGAACCCATGATGGGTTGCTTTGGCCTATACCTTCAGACCCAGGGTTATGTGTTAATCATCTCTACCAGCAGAGACATTTCTGAAGGAACTTTTGTAAAATACTATGCTGAAAAGTAGGAGAGCAGAATTTAGACCATTGGAAATAAACGTACAAAGAATGTAAACAGTCTATTGTGTATTTCTGGTATTGATGGGGTTTAACTAGGATGAAGTAATATTGCCCTGCCAGTTAACCTCCATGAAAAAAGTTTCTAAAAGAAGCGAGGCATACATGGAATACAGAGTCCCACATGGTACTTCAGTGGCTCATTTCCAATTACTCCCTATAAAACTCTGAGGATGCTGGGTAGGAATCTGTGACTTAGAATCTAAGATCTGGGTGGGGCCTCTTCTCTCCTACCAAAGAAAAGATGACTGATCTTATCATCTTTGACCTATATGGTTTAGGAACCCGGTGCAGTGACTAGCACCCTTAGGCATGCATGCTGAGAGAAGTCTTGGATTGGCTTATCAGTGAGGTACATAATGGGTATAGAAAATAGAAGACAGCCAAAGGCAGCCATGGGCTAATGCATCACTTTTTAAGCTACATTGGCCCTATGACTCCCAGTCAACATGCTGGACTCTCATGTGTCAGGTTAGAAACTTCCCCTTGGGAAGAATAGGGAGTGAGGGAGTAAGAGGCAGCTCACAACACAATCCTTACTGCCTCAATTCCTCCCATGTGACTTGGTTTGTGCTCAGTTAAGTAGTCACTCCTATGATGGATCACTCAGAGATGGATCACTGGAGTTTCAGGGAAACCCTATCTGTACCTCTGCATCTTTCCTTGAGTAGTGCAATGGAGGGTTTAACCAAATATCTCAGAAGTGCCTTAAATGAGTCAGGACAATAATTAACTTGAAAGCCAGTTTGTAAATTAAGCCAAAATGTCACATCTCCTTATTTTAAATCTGCTTGTTATATTATGTTGTCCCATAGTCTCCAGACTACTTTACCTCAGCTGCCCAAATGTAGCAATGCTTTATTATGAAGTATCCCCTGTCTCCTTTAATAAATTGTTAAAAGAAAAAAACCCCACAGGAATATAAATATAAAATTCACCTTATTCCCCACCCCTGAGGTAGTTGGATTCTCAAACTCTTCTCCTTGATCATTTCCCTTTTTTCCTCCAACAGCACCCGCATTTCTGGTCAGCCTGGGGCATGTCTTCAGTAACTACATCATGGGTTGTTTTCCCGCAGAACAGGCATATCTAGTTACTTCCCTAAGAACACTCTAATGTTGAAAAGTAAAGCCCCTAGTTTCTTGTGTGTTCATTTTCCCAAAGTTCAGTGATTCCACAATCACAAAAGTATAGAGCTATATCAGTCCCTTGACCACAAATTTCAATATGACATGTAGCTATTGCAGGAAGATATTCCCAAGAAGAGGTAATATTTCTGTTATGTTTATCAAATCTGCTGATATCTAGCAAAATAAAAATAGAGAATGCAGGAAGAAAAAAAAACTAGTTGTTTTTGTTATTTCACCTTACCAAGATGTCGCTGAATACATAAGTGATTTCTAAGGCCACAACGTTGTACGATCTTCACAACAGCCATTGCAATGACAGTAGGCTTCTATTGGACTGTTCAGAAAACCCTGTAAGCCCTGATATATGCTGTAAGTATTTCCAAGTCTGTGCCTTCAAAGGTCCAATAATCTGTTATTTGCTATGTTCCTCCCTAAACTTTGCTGCCTACTAGTTTATGGTTCTTATTTAATCCCCCCCAAACATTTTTCAACCTTCATACTTCAGTGGTAGCAGAAAAATTTCTATTTCTATTAAGCCTGTACCCTACTTTCTCCTGACAATTTCCTTTAGATCTAGTTGAGAAACAAGATGGAAGAGTGATGGGGTGAGAGAAATTTTGAAAACAATGCAAACAAACAAAAATATATGCAATAAGCAATCAACCTGTGGGACCTCCCCTTATCCTAGTATAAATAGCCCATGGGCCATAATTCTCATGTACCAGTGGCTTGTTGCTTCATATATCCTGAAAGCCTAGTCTGCATCTGTAGATTAGAAACATGATAGAGAGTTGAATGACAAGCTAGGATAATAAAGCTCTTCCAGAACCAGTTGTTGAAAAATCTGTAACCAGTGCTTCTGTGGGAGATGTGTACTCTCTCCCTGGGCATCTAATTTACCTCCACAAGGACAGCTGCCCTTGGTCCAAAGTCAATAAGGGAACTTGTTCTTTTCCTTCTGTTCTTCTGAGTACTAATTCTGTCCAGGTTTGCTAAATATAGCAACCTAGTTTCTCAGTGTCATAATTTGTTGTGAATGCCTATGGAAGCTGGACTTATATTTTAGGTATGTCTTTTCAACTTTCTGTCTAATTCACCTTTCTATACTTCAGGGCCTCTATATTGTGAGGAGACACCTGTTCATAATATCCCTATCATTGCTACAAACAATGAAAGAGAGAGATAGGAAGGAAGAGTATGTTTGCCCTTCATGCTTAGGGCCAGACTGGCTTAGGATATGATTGTACATCAGACCAATAGCTGTAAGGCAAGTTTACTAGGTAGTGAAAGAAAGATGAAAGCAGATCTGGAAACATCACTTCCCTGCCTCTTAATCAATTAACATATTATCCAGCTGCTTAAGAAGGAAGAGAGGATGAGAGAAGAGATATGACAATGTGTACTCTCATTAGGTTTTCCTAAAATTTATTGATCCTAGGAAGAAAGGAATTAGAAGAGAAGGGTCTTTGAATGGGTGCAACCAGTAGTGAAGGTCACCCAATTAATGCCTTGAACTCTGAAAATCCAGATTTATTTTTCCTTTGAGGAGAAAAGGAGTGTGGGGGCAGAGGTAGGCAGAGGAACTGACACTTTTTTTCTGTCTCAACTGATAAGGTACTGGGAGAGAAAGGATGTGAGAACTATACTGAGTTGTATTGGGGACCTGGTGACTAATACAGAGAAACAGAGGCAAAACTCTTAACAATGGAAGGGATGAACCACCCAATGGCTTATGGCCTTCCATTACAATATCAAATTCATTAAAGTTAATAGCTGTTTGAACCAACTCATGAGTTAGCAGGAGTAACATGTGTATTCAAACTTTTCTCAAGAAGCCCATAGCTAATTTAAATAATATTAAATAATAATCAGTAATTTATTGACTGAATCTGAATCCTTATCCTAGGCCAGATAATGTGAGATATGCTTTGCATATATTACCTAATTAATTAACTCGAGAGTCACAATAATTCTAGGCATCAAGTCTATTTCACAGAGAAGTTCATTAAAGATTAGAGATGTTGAAAAATTTAACCAACCACAATAAGTTTGTAAATGAAAACTTACATATCCATGCATACCCATATTTGAGTGACCACAAAGCCTGTTTGATAGTCTGTATTTCTAGGTTTTCTGACTTTAATGATCAATTGAAAATTTAAATATTTAATCATCTGATCTTTAAAGATTGGCCCCATTTTCTCTCAAGCACTGAAAGTACCGAAACAAACATTTTTGTGGGCATCATTTGGCCTGTAAGCTGGCTATTGCAACTTCTGGTGAGTATAATATCCTATAGTTTACAGCAAGAACACAACCATGTAAGTTCAGCAAGCAGGTTAAGAATAGTGAGATAGAGCCTAGTTTCATGTTTTATGTAATCCCATATGGCATTCTCTTGTAGTTCATTATAAATATTCATTGTTTGCATTTTATGTGACTGGCACTATGCTAGATACTGAGGATACAATTATAAATAAGAGACAAGATCTCTTTTCTCATGAGAAAGAGATAAAATAAAGGCAAATAAAATTTAGGACAGTATGGATTGGATAATAAGAGGAGGGCAAGGTTCTAAGGGAGGACGGGGGCGTAGTCAAGTCTTGACTGGTCATTCTTATTAGAATAATTGGTATCTAGTTTGAGATATAAGAGAGTTCAGCTCATACAGACTTGCTAAGATGTGAGACCATGGTACCTTCTAGAAATTGGAGGTCATGAACAATTTGGTTCAATAAAATAAAAATTTAAATGAAAAGAGCCATGGCAGGAGAGCTAGGGAAGACACCACATCCTGAGGGGCTCTGAAAACCATAAGGAGTCCCTATTGAGTATGGACTGTATCCTGAAGTCAGTGAGGAACAAGGAGATTTTTGAGGAGAACATCACAATTCAATTGCATTTTAGAATCATCTATCTAGCCACAAACGGGGAAATAGATTGGAGAGATCAAGGCAAAAGCGAGGGAGAGCAAATAAAAGCCCAGAAGGAAAGCAGCAGGAATTACGTATGCCTTAATTACTGCCTTCATTAATGGTGAACGTAAAAGGACAGGGAAGAACAGTTTTTAGACAGAATCAGTAAGTTCCCTTGATGGAAGGAGCTAAGGAAGAATTCAACTTCGTTTCAAGTGATTGATGGAGACAGGTACACCTGAAGGAAATACTGAGAGGGACAGGCACAGCAAGTCTTGAAGGGCTTGCAAGTTTTTTCAAAAATCCTCAGTAGTCCAGAGGGAGAGAGCCAACCAGCTGGGCTGAGTCAGAACTGGGGTTTCAGTATACTGGTGAGTGATTGAAACAGCATTGCATTGCAGTAAGTCTTAAGAGAAGATGCATGGGAAACACATATAGGGGCCACTAGAGACTGGACAGCGGACTTCCAGGTTCCTGTTCCGGTTGGGTGGGTGAGAAGCCAGCTTGGAGCCTGAAAGTCGTCTTTCGCGTTGCCCACGAAGAGAAAAAAAAAAAAAAAACTGAACAAACTGAAACTCAGAAAGTCTTCGTAGGTCCATCCGAGGGCAAATCCGAGGGCAGACCGATACCCCTCCTAAAGGAGAGACAAGACACATGCAAAGATACACACCGGAACACCCCCCGCCCCCCCGCCCCTTGCGGGAACCAGTACCGGGTAAGCAAACCTGAACTGTATCGGGGATTTGCTGGAGGCGCAGCAAGAACAGATTTGAGACTTAAAAACTGCAAGGGGACCGAGTCATGGGGGAACCCAGACTCTGGTGAGTTTTACCTCCAGGTTCTCCCAGTGTTGACTCCACAGAAGTCTTTCCCCCTCCCTCCGCTTCTGAGAAGGTGGGGGCGGGGAGGCGGGCCAGGCAACTCAGTAGCCATTTGTTTCAAAATAAGCCAGGAGTGCGTTTTGCTTAAGGTGGCTTGCCCTCAAGGGAAGCTGTTTTAGCTGAGCCTAACCAGTAGGGTTTTGCCAGTGTCTAACTGACCTGGAAGCAGAGAAATACCAGCTTGCTTTAGCTTTCCCGGCTCACCTAAGGGGGTGAGGGGGTGGGTGTGTGTGTGTGGGGGGTGGGGTGGGGACAAACAAAACAGGGAAGTACAAGGCGCGGGGGGGGGGGGGGGGGGGGGGGGGGGAGGGCGCTATAGTTTGGGAGGGGGTAAACAAAACTAGGAAGTACACGGAGCCCTAATCATGAGCCTCTAGAGACTGAATGTCTATGTAAGACTGACGGTCCAGAGACATGGACGAACTTAATCGGAGAGCTGAACTTTTGTAAGTTTGTGGTCAGAGAAGGATACTTGAATGCAAGATTTCAGAGGCATATCCGTGGTGTGCCTGCTGCCTTCTCCAGAGCCTAGAATCTGTCAGAAGGGTCTGAAAGGCAAAGCAGATTTAGAAAGGGAATGGAAGAGGTGACCTGCGAATGGTGCAGGGAAGTCCAAATGGCTTACTGGCCAAATAAAATACAGAAGTATTTAAAGGTAACCCTGCAAAATAATGAAGCTTACCAAATGTCTATTAGTCTGCTCATAGATGTTCGGAAGCTTTCCCGCAGAATTATCGTTTTCATAAAGGTCATGCCGTATATTCAGACATCAGCACAGCTAAAATCAGAGATAAAATTGTTTTATAGGTAGTCCAGGTTTATGAGAAGTCTCCAAGGCTTTATTGTCTTGGGGACCAGAATTAATCAGGTGATGCTGTTATTTGTGGTTTATCTCAGGGTGCAGAGTGCTATTTTGTCTGTTTTGTTACTGTTTTTTATCCTCTGACTGGTGTATGGGAAACAGTTCTGTTGGAAGCGGGGCAAAGTGTCAGGTTTCTTTTTTTTTTCTTTTTTTTTAAGTCTGTAAGTCTTCTAGGACAAAACGGACTAAAAATTATGGTAATTGTCGATCCTTACCCCACCGTAACTATCCTAATGAACCTACAAGTATCTGCACATTTCGTTATTCTCCTCAGATAAATAACAAGAAGCAAATGCACATGTCAGTGGCTCTATCCTTACATATCATAAAGGTTTAAACTTGTGTTTTTCCCCCCTAGGAAATAGCTTCTTAAGATAAATAAGTCCATTCTAATACTCTGAATATAACTAAAGCTATTTTGTAGTGACACCGTGAAGCACTTTTGAGATTTTGCTGTAGAAAATAACAAACAAAACAACACTACCAAACAAAAAAGTAAAAATTCACAGGTCCATAGTTTTCTAGTATATTTCTTATTCACTTATTTGAAAGAGGACCTTTCCCTATTGTGGAAGTACATGCATGGGTTTTTAATATTGTGTGTGTGTGTGTGTGTGTGTGTGTGTGTGTGTGTAGAATCATATGTGTTTTGGATAACTTATGGAGGGCCCAGAGCAGCATGTAAACTCAGTAAATAATGGTTATTACAATACATGCAGTCTACTATGATATCTTTAAAACAGAGATGCTTAGTATATACTTAACCTATAATGATGGAGAAGAGATTTTGTGTAATGCTTCTAAATTCAATTTATATTTATTATGGAATTAAAA
Organism: Prionailurus viverrinus; assembly: GCF_022837055.1. Classification (NCBI taxonomy): domain Eukaryota; kingdom Metazoa; phylum Chordata; class Mammalia; order Carnivora; family Felidae; genus Prionailurus; species Prionailurus viverrinus. The sequence goes on from NC_062570.1 coordinate 51,660,533, forward strand.
CCTAGATGATAATACAAATGAGAGCTAAGGATCAAATGTGATACAAATTATGAGTATTTGCAGTGGAAGAAATATAATCAGTGACAGTGATAGAGAAGTGAAAGAAGAATAAAAGGTAAGAATAAAAAAAAATAAGTGACTGTTTTTCATATCTTCAGTCAAAGCTGGCAGTGACACAGAGGAACTGATAATGGAGACAGCTGGAGATAAGCAAGTACAGAAGAGGGGGAAGGATGTAGGTGGGGAGTTCTACCTGTGGGTTATTAATATAGGTGGGGATGAATGTGAAGGCAGAGATTAGATTTTCTAGGTAGGACCAAAAAGAGAAAAAACAGAGGCAGGAAAATTAAACAGATTCGGAAAAGACCCAGTGGTGTGAGGAATAGTGAATACTCATTAAAAGAAGGTTGAAGGGTGCGTTGAATGATCAGATATGGATGTGAGTCAGAATCATTCAGTTCTTGAGAAAGGAGGAAGATAATGTGCACCTAGGTACAGAAGTCCCCTCCCTTCATTTTTTGTCCCCTCAGTAAATGTTTGTCAGGAGCGAACCAAGATCATCTTTGAGCAGTAGCAGCTTGTGTAATTTTTCCTACTTAGAGAGTGATTTCTCTGTCCTACTATAATTATCATTGGGGATAAGCTCAAAACCTTTCCCCCACTCAGCTCCTTTACAATTCATTCCCTTCCCCCTACTCTCATTGTACTGGTTCTTACTTTAATCAAAATTACCATGTATACATAAAATATTATTGAGCACCCTCTGTGAGCCTGGTATTTTGTTGAGTGCTGGGAGTACAGAAATGCCCTCAAAGATTTTATAGTCCAATGGTAGTATACTGAAATATCCACAAATAAATGTAATGGACAATTGAATGTATGGTGGATACATACATACTATTACATGAAAAGGCATGAAGGAAAGAATGATGAATTTTACCTGAAGATTGTCAAGCAAAGGCATTGTCAAGAAATAGGGATTACACTAGTGGGATGAGTGGAGTACAAACCCATAGCAGTCATCACTAGCAGAGTTTAAGAGGTCCGCTGAGTATTTGTGAATGTCTTTTTTAGCATTTCGAAGATCATTTGAGGGTGAGATATAAAACACGCATATGTATCTCCTAGAAATTCTTTCAACTAATTACCTTGCCTTATGACAACCCTCAGTTCAATGTCTTACACATAGTAGGCACTTCATCACTATTTGTTAGAAGAATGTACAAGTGACAGCATAGCTTTGCCAGCTGCTGTGTATTGTAAAAATAAGAAATGAGCTTTCTTCTAAGTGAACAGTGACTGCCAAATTCTCCTTGCTGTATGTTTGTTAAGCTGCAATAATAACTAGGAACTCCTGCCAGCACCAGAATATCATATAAATCAATGCTCAAAAGCAATATTATTGTACACCATCTTGCTTCTTGGCTTTTATTTCAGGGCTCCTGAAGTCTGGTTACAAATAGATCATTTATATTCACACATTTATTTTTTATAGTTTTCACAATGAAAACTAGATCTCTACCATTGCTATATATGTACTCGGTTTTTATAAGCAAGACTATGTAGAAGATGAGTTGCTCCAAGTTGTAATGCAAATTGCTTGGTGCACTAAAAAGGCATTACTTTCCCCCCATGTACATGCTTTATTTGCATTTTAAGACTCTAGCAAAACTCTATTAACCATCGTTCTCTTATCTTAGGAATTTTATCATCTTGGAGTTTTGGGGGGACAAAGTAGAAACACTTATTTCTTTAGTGTTGTTAATATTTATGATAACTTTGATGGAAAACCAAACAATAAATAATACTGTTTCAAGAGTAACAGAAAGCAAAAACAAAATAAAACAAAACAAAACAAAACAAAAACAATGGAGGGGAGGAAGCAAGGAACTTCAAGAATCCCACTCCTCTATAAACCAACTGTTTTCATTTACAATGGTTATTTTTAGACTTCTAATGCATTCATTGGTAAAGAACAACTGTGGAATTAATTTTATGTGAGCATAACAGTCAGTTTTATCTTTTCTATAATAAAACTATCTTCTTGGGAATTAGAGAGTTGAGTTCAGATGGTTCCCAAGGTTCGTCTGCAGTGAATTTCCTCCCTCCCAAGCCTCAGGCTGCTCCCAGAGGCCTGGTCTCTAGTACAATATTGTGAAGGATTGCATTAGCCAACAACCTTGGATACCTCAGTAACATGTTACCTGTTGAGGGCAACCAAGTAGAAACAAGGTTTATTGAAATGAAGAGAGAAGGGAGATTACTGGTTAAGAGAGAAGGTACTGTAGGTGTCCCTGCATGGATTGATTCTAGACCCCACCACCTACACACTGTGAGGTTTGGGCAATTACTTGCCTTTTTTAGTCCTTTTTTTCCCTATATGTAAAATGTATACAGTTATAAAACTTACAGGATTGAGGAGTATTAAATGACTGTGTAAGTTGCTAGGCATATAGTAAATACTTAATAAATGCTAGCTCATTTTTCCTAAGTCTACACCATATTCATGATTGTGCTAACTCATGTGGGAAGAGAAATATCAGCCAATTATGGCATATTACATGGACATATAAAATGTGAATCTGGAGGAGTTGGTCATTTAATGGATCCTCAGGTAAGAATGGATTCCTTTTGGTTGCAACTTGATTTCACATAGCCATAAACAGTTCCACTTGGTCTGAGGTATGTGGAAGTCTGGTTGAACCTATATCTGTGTATATTTCTCAAATTGCTATGAAATTCTCTATTCATAGTATCGGGAAAGTAAACTTGGCTTAGAAGAATAAGTACCTGAGTTCAATTCCCAGCCCTACATCTCACAAGCTCAATGACTGAAATGTGGTTCCCCCTCTCTGAGCCTTATGTTAATAAAGTAATACGAATTACCTTCAATAATCTATCAGGTTCCTGGAAGAACTAAATTTTTATGTTGATTAACCCATGCACATAATCCCAGGAATATGAACTGGGTCAGAAGAAACCAAATGGGAGCCGAATATAAATGCTGCTATGTTTCTTTGAATCTTTAATATACCATCATTAATTACCGGGTCAGTATTAAAAGAAGATTTTGATAAATAACAAGATTTTCTGATTCTGAAATTTCCTTATTTTTATATTCATTCATTCTTTCAACAAGAATTTACTATATTTCTTCTGTAGTTCAGTGTACTGGGTACTAGGAATGTAGACATAAGCTTAGGTAGGATTCCTGGTCTTTAAAATATGGGGATCCAAATAGGGGACACACATAAGTAAACAAGTAATTACAATATGGTATTTTACTTAACATAACAATATGCTATATAGTGCTATGGTATACAGCTCTGTATAAAATGTGTAAAAAAGGATTGTAGACACACAGAGGCAGAAATTTTTAATGGAGCGGTAAAACAGAAAAAGATTGGGCTTTGAAGTCAGGCAGAATTTTTTTTTTTCAGCCATTTCTATAGTATGTAACTTTGGGCATTTTGCTTAACTCCTCTGAGACTCCATTTTCTAATCTACAATATGGTGATGATAATATCTCTTTTAGAGTATTGTTATGAGTAAATATCTAACCTGTACCTTTACTCTTAGCCCAGTACACAGTAGGAGTTCACTTAGGTATTCACTTACGTAGTAAGAGTTCACTTAACTATTCTTTCCTTTATTGACTTCTCAGAGAAGGGGATATTTTATCTGGGTCTTGATGGAAGAGTAGGAGTTTGTTTGGTAGATAAAGTGAAATGCATGTGTGGAAAGTGTAAGATGTATACCGATTAACATACACACAGACATATTTTCACCCTAAATAATGGTTCCCTATTACTGGAGAGCATTCATGGAAAAGATATGGTAGAAGAGTTTGCAAACAGAACTTGCTCTCAAATAGGCAGGGTTTTGCCTATCATGCTCTCTTGTAGCCAGGCTTTAAAAGATAATTAGTAATCCTCTTAAATGTATGTTTCTAAGATTATTTTTGGTATTAATGTGGTGACTGGGTTAGAGGCTGGGATAAAGAGGAAGGTTATAGAAGTTGTTACTAGCTTTTTCAGTAGTGTGTATGTGTGTGTGTGTATGTGTGTGTGTGTGTGTGTGTGTGTGTGTGTGTGTGTGTGTCAGGAGAATAAATATAGAAATAATATGGATGAAGTAAAGAAAGGTTAACATTAACAAGGTAATATCTTCAGAAGGATCGAATTTGGGATATGAGGACAGGACTGGAATTTAGAGGCCTATTGCAGGATTTAAAAGAAGTTCGGTGATATAATTTTGATGTAGCAAAAATTGACAGATCCATGCCTTTGTTTACATTTTAAAATAGTAATTTTGGATAAAGGAGAGGAAATCAAACAATTTTCATGAAAGTCTCTCTTCTTGTTTGAATAGAGTTTTCTTAGGAAAGTGTTTTCTGAAAGTGAGTTTTGAAGAACAGTTGTTTCTTGGGTTGAAAATGAGTAGTCTTAATGCAATAAACAAAAATATTTCCTTTATCAAAGTTTGGGGATCACTAGATCTCTTTTGTATAGTCTTCTGTGAGCTTTAGTAAAGCACTCTGCATTATGAGTCACCAAACTGACAGTAATTCTCAAGTGTGTTTAACAATAGAGTCTACCCCCATCTCACCTACCCCCAACATAGTAGGGCTTACATTTAAGCTACAGATTTTAGGAAATGCTATATTCCTGAGTTGTTTGTTTTTTTTTTTTCAGTTGCATATATGATGATAAAAAAAATAGACAAAGAGAGGTTTATGATAATAAGTATCTTATTCCCAACCCTGGACTCAGAGGCAGACTCTTAATTGTTTCAGTTTTTAATTACTATGGTGGCTTTTCCTGAACCTATAGATAATATATCTTATTAGCTTAATATATCAACTTTATTTTTTTTAATTTTTTTTAACGTTTATTTATTTTTGAGACAGAGAGAGACAGAGCATGAACGGGGGAGGGTCAGAGAGAGAGGGAGACACAGAATCTGAAACAAGCTCCAGGCTCTGAGCCATCAGCACAGAGCCTGACACGGGGCTTGAACTCACAGACCGCGAGATCATGACCTGAGCCGAAGTCGGACACTTAACCGACTGAGCCACCCAGGCGCCCCAATATATCAACTTTAAATAGCATCTATTGACTCCACAATATGAAGATCAGTTTTTAGTTCACATGCTTGATTGCTATTCTCTCCCTGGACTAATAACAGTGTATGTTTATATTACTGTTTTACCTTTTCTATTGATTGCTATTACAATCTAATAATTTTATATCCTTATCTTATTCTATCAATTTATGATATTATCTCTTAATAATTATTTTCCTTTTGCTTTCTGAGATCTGTCATCTCACAGGTCCATTTTTATGTTTGCATGATCAAAATTCTTAGCATTTGTCTCTTACAGCCACACTCAAGTCTTTGTGGCTTTGTGCATAGTTTAAATCTAAAAGCTGAAGACTAATCAAAAGCATTTGTATTATAATGACTAAATACATATTGTCCAGTGTTGGTCCAAAAATGAATTTCCTTTTCTGTGAATCCAGTGTCAAAGCCTTGGGCCTCTTAAAGGAGAATGCTCCTAGATGCATATTCAAATTAATTCTTTTTCTTGCATTCTATCATCTGTCTAAAATCCAGCAATATTTAAGTTGCTTCATATTTGGTTCATTATATTCTTGCATAGTGATTGTATTTTTTTTTCTTTTTTGCATTTCTAATTACTTTTATTTTTTCATGTGTCATTTTTTTTTAATTTTTCAAATGTTTTTATTTGTTTTTGAGAGAGGGAGGGAGGGGGAGAGAGAGAGAGAGAAAGTCGGGGAATGGCAGAGAGAGAGAGAGAGGCAGAGGATCCAAAGCTGCATAGATACCAGAGATCCCAGTGAGGGGCTCAAAACTCATGAACCATGAGATCATGACCTGAGCCAAAGTCGGACACTTAACAGACTGAGCCACCCAGGTGCCCCGTGTCACTTATTTTTTAAAATTCCTATTTCCCTCAAGTTCTGAATCGTTATTTTCTACTTTGGCAAGTGACTCTGCTACCTTCATGCCCACCCTCCTTTCCCCCGGACTTCCTCTGTTGGAACCTTTTATAATCCTGTATTGATATGAACTAGTGATTTTTGTAATTTCTACCCAGCCTCAACCCCAAGACACCCCTGCACTACTCCACTAGACTAGGTTTACCTTTTCCCAGATTCCACGTTTTATTTACTCTTCTTGTTTTGATATAGTTAATAGAGTATATCCTAAAGTAGCTTTTCAAAAAATAGTATGTGGAACATAAACTTCCTGATTACTTTTGTGTTTAACAGTACCTTGATTTCTCATCATGCTTTATCGATATTTTAGCCATGTTTCATACCCAAGTAAAAATCATTTCCCCTAAAAATATTCAAGGCATTAACCCCATTGTTTTCTAGCTTCTAATATTCTAATAATGCTGATTAGAAGGTGATACCAGTCTCCTTCTCTCTCATTCCTTTATATGCTACTCTCTTCCTTCTCTCTGTAAAGATTAGTATCTGCATTTTGAAATTCACAAGGATGCAATTAGTTTATTTTTTCCATTTTTTAAAAATTATCCATGTGTAGGATATTTAGCGGTCCTGTTTTTCTGATGACTTACATCTTTCTTTAGCCACAGGGAAATACTCTTCCTTATATGTTTAATGATTTTCCTTCTATGTTTTTAAATTTTTTTTTCAACGTTTATTTATTTTTGGGACAGAGAGAGACAGAGCATGAACGGGGGAGGGGCAGAGAGAGAGGGAGACACAGAATCGGAAACAGGCTCCAGGCTCTGAGCCATCAGCCCAGAGCCCGAAGCGGGGCTCGAACTCACGGACCGCGAGATCGTGACCTGGCTGAAGTCGGACGCTTAACTGACTGCGCCACCCAGGCGCCCCGCCTTCTATGTTTTAATATTCTTTCAAGGAATCCTACTGGTAGCCTATTGGATCTCTTGGTTTGAGCTTCATTGTCTCTAACCTTTCCTCTTATTTTGTGTCTATCTATTTTTATTGCTATTATTATATATTCTGTGAGATTTTGTCATCTTTATATTGTAGACCCCCCTATTGATATTTTTTAAATGTTTATGATCCTATATTTAAACTCTAAGAGTGATTTATTATACTTTGCCTTTTTTCTCCATCACATCAGTCCTCACTTTATGGATAGAATATCTTTTCAAATCCTTTTGGATATATTAATTAGAGGGCTCTTAAGTTCTTTTATGGTCTTGAATTATCCATCTCTTCTCTCAGGGTAAATATTTCTGTTTTTGATTTTTTGGGTCATTTTCTATGGTACTAAATCGCATAAACAGTGATTTGTGGTGTTCCACTCACATTTAATTTTCTGAGTTTTGTTTACTGTTAGATGGTTAAAGCTATTTTCTGGCTACATTGATCCTCTAAGACTCCGTTTCTTTATGATTTCCAAAGATGCATCTTTAAACGGAACAGATCATTGTTAGGGAAATAGAAAAAGGTTAGTCAACTAGAAATCCTAAAGGAAAAGTTCATAGATTCTTTCTTGTTTTCCAGCTTTAGGACTTACTCTTTTGAAAGAGTATTGTCATGGCCAGAATACTTGGAAGCATTCTGTGGGCTTGAAGCTCTGCTAACTGATCTAGAGAGGCTGTATTAATAGGAGATAAAAGAAGTTGAAAACATTGATGAACAATATGAAATTACTAATTTTGTAAACCATGTGCATCTACACCAGTGCAGGGATGTGAGTGGAGTTAACCTTTTGGTTATGGAAAAAAAAAATCACATGGGAACAAGTTGGGATAATAGAATGGGTCTCTTTTGTATCCATAATATCTTATAAATAGTGCTATTACTGCTTTCACACTTTGATGTTATAATTATTGATTTAATTATTTTATCCACTTTTCCTAAACTATCAAAGCTCAATCCCACTGCATTGTAGTCATTCTTCTATCATTAGTGTTTATCACACTTCAGGACAGGTGGCAGATGCTCAGTGTTTGTTGACTGAATGACTGATTGAATTAGCTGATGAATGAATGAAGACTCCTGAGTTTCTCACTTCGTCAGGAAATTTCACCTATCAGTTTCCTCATCATAATATAAGGATAATATGTATCCATTTTTATTTTTTCAGAGGTTTCAAAAAACTAAAATACTATAAGAAATACCAGTGCATTATAAAAACCTGTGCTATATATACATGACAACTAATATCATTATCATTTTCCTCATCATAATCTCATCATCACCATCATCATCACTTTTATCATTTTAAATCAAACAAGGTCCCATTTCTGTTTATTCAGATGTACCTACTTGATAATATCCAAATTTACCTGACTGATACAGGTGCTTTTATTTTTTAACTTTTAATCACTTGTGCAGAAAATATTTGTTAGGAATTTTGAAGAAAATATAAACTTACTGGAATAATAGTCTCTTGTCTTCACAGAAACTACATGACTTTAATACAAATGCTACATTCAGAAGATTTTACGCATAGTAGCATGAATAACACAAAAATAAAAATTTGTATAGTTTTTTTTACTTTTCAAACTATTTACACACAAATTTATACATTTAATTATTGTTATTGCTCTATAATATAGTTAAGATATGTGCTATTTCAATGTAAGTGATGAGGAAATTGAAAACATGAAAGGTTAAGTGATTTTGTCCAAGGTCAGAGTTAATCAGTAACAGAAATAATAACAGAACTCAAATACACATTCTGCTAATTTAGTATTTATTTTATTATATGATATTAACATGCATTCAAACTTAAGTTGGCCAATACCTTTGTTATTATCATTTTTAGCGATAAAATTTCATCTCTTTTTTTAATAATAGGAGAGGCAGAATATAGAGGAAATCAGATGCACTTGGCATCTTTCATCTTATCCACCAGCTGTTCTTAGTTCTAATTTATAAAATGGTGCTAACTGGACCCCCAAATAATGAGGCTTTAATGACAGAATGGAATCGCTAATTCTTTTTCCTCAGCCAAATTTTCCTTGGCCAATGAACTAATTATTGAAGAGAACTTAGTTATATTTTCCCCAGTTCACTTTTAGACAATAATCAAAGAAGCAAGAAGAAATGTGATAGTGTCTGGGGACAGTTATTGCAACTATTTTGCTTGCAGCTTAAAAGACATTACAAAAAAAAGGAGGCAAAGTGGTGGGAAATGGGTGTTACTTTCCACATACAGAGCATTGCCTGACTCATATGGCCAAAGAGCAAAGTCATTTATAGGGAATCTTTGTCTCCAGCAAGATCATTAAAGAAAATAAATGCTTCCAGACCAGATGGAAATGTTAGAGAGTCGGACCTAATTTAGGGAAACCATTGGCCACATGTGAATCCCAAGCTATACACATAAGCCTGATCTGATTAACTGTTTTGAAAATTGCCTTTACATTGAAATTTAGGGCACACAAGAAAAAAGGATGGCTTTCATAGGGTACTGAGAGTTTGGCTCTCAGGGTGGAAATTTGAGAGTTGGGTTAGACCACCCAACTCAACCAGCTGTCTCTCTTTATTTAAAGAATAATAATTACCTTTGTTGAAAGATTTTTGTTTAGGGAGTAGTAGATGCTTTGCATGTATTATATAAAATCCTAACAACAATATTAGAAGATGTGATGAGGAAGCTGAGTCCTGTGAGTAATAATAATAATGGTGTTGATATTGAAAATAATTACTGTTTTTTGAAAAGTTATTAAGTAGTGACCATCATTTTCTTGACCCTCAAAACAATCTTTTGCTATAAGTGCTATTCTTTTTACCCCCATTTACATATAAGGAAGCTGATGCCAAAGAGATTAAGTAACTAGCCCAACATTACACTTGTCAAGAAGCCAGAATTTGAACCCAGACAATCTTGTTCTAGAGCCTGTGTTTCTAATCAAAGTGCTAGACTGACAAGAACCGAGGTGTATGGGCTGTTTTATTCATCACATAGCAGAAACTCAGTAATAACTTGTATAAATAAATAAAGAAACTGAGGTTCAAATGAAGAGGAAGGAAAGAAGGAAGGAAGGAAGACTTGCCAAAGGTTGCTCTGCATCTTTGAATGTAAGCATACGGCACATCCCCCCCCCCCAAATATATCACAGAGCCAAATCTAGGTCTCACCTTATTGATCAGCCTATTAGCATTCTGAATGGTGATAGTAAAGATGGTCTGTATAACATGGAGCATGATCAAGGTCTAGGAAGGAAGGGTTCAGGTAAGTCCTTCTTGGGATATTAGGCATACAGATACGGCAGGGTAAGTCCCGGAAGGCAAATTGCATCTTCCCAGGTGGAAAACATACATGTCATACTCTTCTCTGCATTTACTTTATTTATTTTTTCATTTTGTTATGCCAAAAGCTTTGGGTAAATAAAATATATTTTACATTTTGTTTGAAAGTAACTTCAAATTCACAGAAAAGTTGCAAGAATACAGACAGTACAAGGAACACACAATACCTTTTATCTAGAAAACAATTGTTAACATTTTATTTCATTGACAATTTGTGCATTCTCTCTCTTTTATGCTCACATATTATCTATCTATCTACTTATCCATCTATTTATACATATGTTTTTGGATTGATTTTGGTTTCTGAATCACCTGAGGGTAAATTGCATATATCATAGGCCTTTAATTTAAAATGCTTCAATGTGTTTTCTGAAATCTGGGATATCTTCATATGTAATCCAAACAGTTATCAGTTAGGCTAAATATGATAAAAGCTTTTCCTTGTATGTTAGCCATATTACAGTGTTAATTGATTGAACCAATGATATCCTTTATGACATTTTTTTCTTCTAGTTTAGGATTAAATTGAGGATTAATATTGTACTTAAAATATCATGCCTCTCTAGTCTTGTGTAATCTGGAAAATTTCTATGACTTTTTTTGGTATTTTATGCTATTGATTTTTTTAAATAGCATTTCCTTCTTTCAAAAATAGGCTCTTCTTCCCCTTCTCCTCCTCTTCCTCCCCTCCTCCTCCTGCTGCTGCTTCTACTTCTTCTTCTGCTTCTTCTGTTTCCATATGATTAGTTTCAGGTTATACATTTCTAGCTGGAATACTAGATACGTGATATTGTGAATGTCTCAAGAGTATCACTTCTGGAGGTATGTCCATCTGCCACATTGATCAATCCATCAAGATATTGTTTTATTTCCTCATGGTTAGTTCTTATTTTTTTTTTCGCTTTATTTCCAGTAATCTGTGCCGGTATGCTTTAAGACCGTGGTGTGAATAGCTTACTCCCTGATTCAAATTTCTCTCTACATTTAACATTAATTAATGATTCTTGCCTGGCTCAGTAGTTACTGTGATTGCTGTAAAGAAATGATTCTCTCACTCCGGACATGAACCATGAGATCTAGTTTGTGCTACATAGCATACCTAACACAGGGCCAGCTGTGTTAGTCTGGTTCTCCTAGAAGCAGATGCCGCACTGGAATTATACATGCAAAGATTGTGTTAAGGGTAATGATTGTGATTGGAAATACGGAAGGAGCTGGAGAAAGCTGGAAGTGCCACCAGCTGAACTGCAAGTGTGAGCTGGAGTGAAGGAAAGAGGAGGAGTGAGGCTGGGTGAAAGTGTTTCAGACTCAGTACAGCTAAAGTAGCGTCAGCAGAGCCATTGAGGAGACATGAGCAAAAGGATGCCATCAGATGGGACTCAGGCCTCTCAGAAATAGATCTGCCTTGGTAGCCCAGCTGTACTCAGTCATTGGCTGGGAATAGCACATGCGTTATATAGCAGTTACACTCCAGGCTCCCTGTAGTAGGAAGTCTTTGGGGCACATTTCACTACTGCCTCAGCAGCACTTAACTTTTCTGAACCTCATGTTCCCCCTATCAAGTCCAACCACAATGCCCTTTCTTCCTCATGGATAAGTTTGAGAAATAAAATCATGTAGATGAAAGCACTTTGCAAAAGTCAAAACTTTATACCAATCTAACAGGATTTTTGTTACTATCACTGTTATTAAAAGTGTCACGAACACTCAGTTTATGTTAGGAACTGGGAATAATGAAATCTCCACAGTGTAGTGTCTACATTTGGTCATTTATTTGTATAAAAGGTTAACGGGAATGCCTTTTACTGAACTTATCTCTGATATGTTTTTGCCTGTTTCTTTGCCTATTTTTTCAAGGTTATTTGCCCAAGAATACAAGCATTGAGGAAGAAAATACTCCTTCACAGAGCAAGAATGAAAGAGTAGATATAATTATGCTTAGGAGCAGCTTGCAGATAAATACTATTATGTCTCATAACTGTCTTATCAAATTTAAAACATTTCAAAGAAAACTAGTTAAGAATCTGTATGTGCTTCACATACAAACATAAAGAGAAAACCTCTGTTTTAACAGAGGTTAAAATATGTACTGGGATACTATCTTCTTGGAAGTGCTGTGAAAATGAGAGAAAGTGCAGGCTTTGTTGCTGAAGATTCACAGATCTTAGTTAGTTTATTTAATCTGTTTACATTTCCCTTATATCTGAAATGAAAATAATACATATATATGTATATATGTATATATATGATGTAAGCAGTAGATATAACATATCTAAAGTGCCCAACGCAGCTCCTGGCAAATAATAGATACAGTAAATGGTGGTCGTCATTACTCAGGAAGTGTCTATTAAGGACCTATTATGTGTTAGTCGCTGTGATAGATGCTGAGCCATACAATGCTAAATGGAGGGAAAGCTACCCCTGCCTTCCATTGCAATCTACTGGGGGCTAAAAACAAATGAAGCAGTTCCTACAGTGTGAAAGAGACCTTGACAGGGTAAAAATAAGGTGCTGTGGAGATACATAGAAGGGTCATTGAACACAGAATTAGGAAATCAGGGAAGTCTCACTGAGGAAAAGATCTATGTTCAAGGAGAGTCCCACGCATAGTAGAATTCAGTCCGTCAAAATGGGAAAGCAAGAACAGAGAATCCTCAGCAGAAGAATCAGCCTGTGCAAAGTGCTGTAGGCAAGAACAAGAAGAGTGTGTTCAGGAAGCTGGGAGGAAATCATAGTGGGGGTAGGAGGTGGTAAAGTAGTGGGGGGAAAAAGTTTATGAGGTGAGAAGGGCCTGGATATCAGTATTAAGGAATGTTTATCACTGGCCTGTATTTAAATCCTGACACAGAGCAGATGCTAAGTGATTGTTGAAGAAGGAGTTATTTTTATCATGCCATGTTCTTCCATGTTCTTTGTTTGTTTTTGTTTTTGTTTTCTTTTTTGAGATAGCCATAAGGTTTTTACCAAGATACCTTTAGAAAGAAGAGTGTGTGTCACATAGAAGAATTGATTTCTCCCTGAAAAGTAATATCACATATGAAATTCTCCAAGTGGCATAAAGATAACGAGATCTCTAAAGTTAGAATTATAACATGAGATTATTAACTTCCAAAGAATTGAACGGATTTTCTAAAGAGTTCTAGTTTTTTCATGGGGGTGTCAATTTCATTTCCTTGTTAATTAAGAGAGTCTGTGAAAAGAGTCCAAGATCCTGTTCAGTTGACCCAAATAGAGCCTACATGATCAGAGTTTGGAGCATGCAGAAATGCACACATGAACTCTTTCCAACGCAGTTGTTTGAAGTGGCCCGAAAAAAAAAAAAAATCCACAGGCTGCAACTTTGATCAAAGAAAAATTAGGGATAATCCCCAAGTCAAACTGAATTCTCTGTGGGTATTTGTGGCAATTTAACTGAAAATTGTATACTATCAAATCCCCATGACATATGTTTGAGGTTTGAAAAGACATGAATAATCGAGGAAGATGGAAATTTGTGAAGTCCAAAGATGTTTATTGACAGGGCTTATTTCACTTTTCCCAGGCCAGAGAGATGAAAAGGTTTTCTCTGCTTTTCTTTAAATACTTGATCCACTCCAAAGAGGACAGCTGGATAATCCCCACAGACAGGAAGAATTACTGACTCACCAAAAATACATAGACATGGGGACATCACTGTGGTTCCCATTGCTAGACGTGTGAATAGTTAGTGTATCTGGCCATCACTGTCCATTTTTAAAATACACCAATCAGTCTTTTGTATTAATTGATTCCCCATGTTCCATCTTCCCTGAGCCACATCTGTTTCAATGAAAGGACTGTATAAAGGTAAGATTTGTGCCATATAATACTAAACATCAAATGAAAGCTTTAAAAGCCAGCCAGTTGCCTATATGTTGAGCCATTCTCTTCAAGCATATGTTTGCAATTACCTAAACAGAGCCAAATCTGACCATGGGTTACAGTGGGAGTGGCAGCTATATCCATGGAAGCATTGTGCAACAATGAAATAAAGGTTCCAGATAGAAAGAGAAGCAAAGACAGTCCAATACTGGGGCCACTCAGCAGAGTGAAAGAAATGGCTCACAACCAGAAATAAACCCAGGCCCAGGACTCATTGTGACAGGGCTGTGCTTGGGCAGCAGCCAACCAGACCTGAGGTTGGACTTCAGCTTTGCCACTTACCAGTTGTATAGCTTTGTGCAGGTTGGTTACTTAACAATTTTCTTTTTTTTTTTTTAATTTTTTTTTCAACGTTTATTTATTTTTGGGACAGAGAGAGACAGAGCATGAACGGGGGAGGGGCAGAGAGAGAGGGAGACACAGAATCGGAAACAGGCTCCAGGCTCTGAGCCATCAGCCCAGAGCCTGACGCGGGGCTCGAACTCCCGGACCATGAGATCGTGACCTGGCTGAAGTCGGACGCTTAACCGACTGCGCCACCCAGGCGCCCCTACAATTTACAAGCTGTGGTGGCCTCATCTTTGAAATGGGAGAATGATACCTAATTTCAAATTTATTGGAGGATTCAGTAAGATGATCTGTAGAATATCTAGTGTGCTAGATCTTAGTAACTATACCAATCTATTCTTCTTGTTGTTACATTATTTTTAATAATATTAATAATGGCAGAACATCATAATTTTCATCTCTTGATATGTTTTCTTTGTATGGCTGACAGATGAATTTACTTAGTGCAGTTAATTTACCTTAGAATTGCTTCAATGTTTAGCCCAAACTGTAATGTAAACAGTCCCAGGTTATTGGTAGGAAATATATATACATATATTTCAAGGATGTAAGGATCAAGTAAGGTGGATAGTAAACTAAAGTTCAATAAAATAAAGGTATGTAAATGTCACGTAGGATATCATAGATAATGGAGTAATTAACTTACTTAAATGAGAGATTAAAAGGAGACTCAACTGAAGTGATGACATTTGAACTCAAGGTAGATATCAGTAGCCTTACAATTGTATGTCTGATATACTTTTAAAATAATACTTTTTTTTTTTTCTGGTGTCATTTCAAACACAGCTAAACATGAAAAGTCTTACAGTTGAGTCATTACCTTAAGTAAGGTCTTTCTGTAATGGTCTAAAAACGAAGAAAAAATAGATTGTTTTCCTCCTGGATTTTTTTCTTTTTGAAAATCCTCATTTAGGTGTATGATAAGAATGGATTTGGGAAGACTGATCTTTTATTTTCCTTATTTGTCATCAGTAGGTCTAAATTTACCGTTTACTTTAAGAATTTTTTTAAACTTTGTTTAGAGAGAGAGAGCGAGCCTGTGCAAATGGGGGAGAGACAGAGAGAGGGAGAGAGAATCCCAAAGCAGGCTCCACACTGTCAGCTCAGAGCCTGATGCAGGGCTCTTTCCTAAGAACCATGAGATCATGACCTGAGCTGCAATCAAGAGTCAGCTCAATCAGCTTAACTGACTGGGTCACCCAAGTGTCCCTAAATTTACCTTATTAATTTGCTTGATTCATTACACAGACTGCATGTGGTCATTACTAAAGGTTTTAAAAAGAGAGTATAATAATGTGGACAAAAGATTATTTGATAGTAAGTCTATAAAGTGACCAAATTAAATACGTAGGGAACTGAAAACTTTTAGTGACAGGGCTGCCTCATTGAAAATGTATGGTTTGTTTCTCATTGTATGAGGACATTTCCCTAAATTATAATGTTAATTTAACCCTGTACTATAGTTATTCCACCCTATAAATATATTATTAGTTTGACTGACTTGGTTGATTTGTTTGTCTTTGCATAGTAGATTGCATTTAAGTTTCATGGTAAATTCTTCCCATGGAATAATTAGAATAATAAGGCAGAAATGCCCAAGATATAGGTGAAATATTGGGAACTAATTTCCTGTAAGGGCTACCAATACAACTTAAACTCTTGTGGAATTTCTGCAATGTCTATAACAAAAAGAGTGCATTATCACTGCACTTTGTAACTAGAAAGACCAAGGAAAGCTCCCTGTATCCAATTATCTTAGCTGTCATATTAGCAAGTATTTATTGAATGCCTAAATTATAATAATCAATTTTTGGAAAACTATGAATATAAATGCATAAGGGAATGCATTTTTCTTCTTCAAGATGTTTTAAATTTAAATAGAAATGAATATCTTCTCTCTAGGCCTTGGTAGTAAACAGAGAACTGTATGCAATCTGGTATTAGAATTTTATGTTAAAGGTGATACTGATTTGTGACACACTATTATATAGTACAATAGGCAGGGCTGACTTTAGACAGGACTTTAGAGATGGTAGAGGATGTACATAGTTATGTACAAGAGAGTAGGGCCTTCCAGAAGCAAAGCATGAATAGAAACAATGAGTTAAGAAATAATACAACAAGATACCAATATTATAGGGGGAGTTCATCATGTAGCATAAATTTTGTTTTAGGGAATACTGAATAAGGGTTCAGTCGCTATTCCCTGCTTTAAACTCTACCAGTGAAGGCTTGTCTAAAAGTGGTCATTCACATCATCAGTCTATATAATTTATACCTCCTTCAGATTAGGGTCTGTGGAAATATCCTTATTTCTGCTCTTCCATAACCCCAGACATATTATGATAACATAATGGGCATTGAACAAAATTTATTCGACAAAATAGGAATGGTCAGGCTTGCTTACAAGTGGTCTACAAAGTCAAGAATGTAAAATTTTATTAAGTTAAATAGTTCCTTTTTCTCAAAAGATCTGTTTATATCTGGAGGTATAGAATTATTTGGTAGGTTTTGACTCTCAGAGGTTTTATGTTTTACTGAAAGCATTTAACTATGTTTCAGCAAGGTAAACATAAAAGAAGGTTAAAAGGAGGAGTCTTTTAGATAGCTAGGCAGCTAGTGTTTGACAGTATAAATTGAATCTGTCCCTTATCTTATAAAGACAGAAGACACTGAGAATGAGTAAAGAAAATTGGACTTCTAAAATGATAAAATATTCAATAACTCTACTGGAACGGAATCTTGTTTTTCATAACTTGATTTCCAACCAAATTTATGTTATGTGAAAACAAAACAACAACCAAAACCCACTGCCTAGAAAACACTGGAGTCTCCTATTTTCTTTTAAAACATAACAAAAACAATGACAATATATTAACTGGAAACATTAATTGGGTTTCTACAATGTACCTACTTTGTTCTAAGTGCTTTGCCTGTTACTTTGTTTATCTTTACAATGACCCTATGTTACACATACTGAAAGGGAGACTGAGAAAAGTCAACAAATGCCAAAGATTCTCTGATTTGAAAGCTCATGCTAATTCCCTGTCAGCATTTCAGAACCTTTAATTTTTTATAGTCTTGATGATTTTTGTGATATTCGAATACCACATGAAATATTTTTATTGTGGTAAAATATGCATAACATAGAATTTACGATTTTAAACCTTGAAAAAAGTATTTTAAATGGCATTAAGTATATTCACATTGTTGTGTAACCATTACCACCATCCATCTCCAGAACTTTTTCATCATTCCAACTGAAACTTGGTATCCATTAAACACTAATTCACCATCACCCCCTACCCCCAGCCCCTGTTAGCCACTATTCTACTTTCTGTCTCTATGACTGTGACTGATCTAGGTACCCCATATAAGTGGAATCATACAATTTGTCCTTTTGAGTCAGGCTTATTTCACTTAGCATAATGTTTTCAAGGTTCATACATGTTATAGCATGTATCAGAATTTCAGTGTCCCCCCCCCTCAGTTTTATTAAGGTATAATTTACAATGAAAAGTTGCATACACTTAAAGTGTACAGACTGATGACCTGTTACAGGTAAATATGTGAAATATTCTGACAACCAAGCCATTCATCATAGGCTTCATAACATCCCATTGTACATATACATCACTTGGTTTATCCATTCATCTTTGGAGTGTTACCACCCTTTGGTTCTTGTAAATAAGGTTGCTATGAACATGATTGTACAAATATCTGTTCAAGTCCCTAATTTTAGTATTTGGGGATATATACCCAGAAGTGGAATTCTTGGTTTTTTTGACAGATTGAACTGTCATTTGCTTAATATATTTCTACAAATCGTCTCATTTTATCTTTACTTTTTTTTTCATTTTAAATTAAATTATTTTTATTTTTTTTTCTTATTTTTTTTTTTTATTTTGGTGGTATGGCCGTAGACTAAATAGATTATTTTTAAAGGAAACTTTATTATTCCTGAGGTAGTCCGTATAAACTTGGTTATGCTGCAATAATAAATTCTTACAGTGCAATTTTCTATCTTGTTCATGTTAGATATCTCATTGGGATGATGGGAAGGAAGAGGGGTGGTTCTCCCTTACACAAGTCCCTCAAGGACCCAGGCTGGTGGGGCCTCCATTATTCTTAGCAGGGCAAGGAACAGTCTACTGAATAAGAATTGCCTTTTGTTCTAGTTACCTCAAAGTAAACAAACAGGACAGTATTTTTAACGAATGATAAACGATGAAGAGAATTAAATAAAGTTGAAATAAGGTGCAGAAGAAGAAAGTGGTTCATTTGCTTATCACTTTACACAAATATTTATTGGTTATTAAGTACTGCTGTAGACACTGAAGATACAGTAGTGAACAAGATAGAAATGGGCCATATCATCAGAGAACTTAACTGCTTAGAAAGAAACTCAGACATTACAATGAGAAATATCAGATGCAGTGATTATGAAAAAGGAAATTTTAAAGCATATAACCAGGTACATACACTTAAAGTAACATGAGTGGAGGGGCCCCTGGGTAGCTTAGTCGGTTGAATACCTGACTCTTGGTTTCGGCTCAGGGAATGATCTTGAGTTCGTGAGTTCAAGCCCTGAGTTATGCTCTGTGCTGACAGTATGGAGCCTGCTTGGGATTCTCTCTCCTCCCTCTCTCCTCCTCCTTTGTGATCTCTCTCTCTCTCTCTCTCTCTCTCTCTCTCTCTCTCAAAATAAATAAATAAACCTTTAAAAAAAAGTAACACCAGTGGAATCAAAGAAAGGTTTTTATGAAGATGTGAAGTCTAAATAAGAAAGATATGTAGGTGGGTGCCTGGGTGGCTTAGTCAGCAGAGAATCTGCATTGATCTCAGGCTGGTGAGTTCAAGCCCCATATTGGGCATGGAGCATACTTAAAAAAAAAACACAAAACACCGTAACTCATTTGGGGCACCTTAGTGGCTCAGTTAGTTGAGCATCCTACTCTTGATTTTGGCTCAGCTCATGATCTCACTGAGATTGAGCCCATGTTGAGCTCTGTGCTGACAGCATGGAACCTGCTTGGGATTCTCTCTCTCTCTCTCTCTCTCTCTCTCTCTCTCTCTCTCTCTCTCTCATTCTCTCTGCCCCTACCCCACTTGTGCACATGCTCTCTCTCCTCTCTCTCTCTCTCTCTCTCTGTCTCAAAATAAATGAATAAACTTTAAAGAAAAAAAAAGAAGGATGTGGAGGAATAAGGAAGATGAGAGAGAAGATTATTTTAGGCAGAGGAAACATTGAAATTGCCAAGAGTGGGAAAGAATAAGGAAAATCAGAAAATGTTACAAAATTCATTATTTCTGAAAATAGAGAAATAAAGTATAAGTCATGAAAGAGGGGTGGCACTGCACATGCTCTAAGTAGTGAGAAGAAACGAATCCTTTCACACAAGTTACTTCTTAGGTAATCAAGAACATTATTAAGCATTGTGAAAGGTATCTTCTGAGCTATTACTGTGTGTCATGCATAGTACCAGGCAGGTGTAACTAATCCCAGTTTTGCAGGCCAGGAAACTGAGGTTCGGAAAGATTAAATAATTTACCCAGGGTCATGTAGATAGTAAGTCACAAAGTCTGTATTTGAATGTGGTTTGTTAAAAAACCAAGCATTTGTTCTTTTCCTTTGAGTGCATGGCCTCAGAAAAAGAATAGAGCTTAATTGCTTAAGAGAGAACACCATTTCATGTGGATTGAAACTAATTTACTGGAATTTTATTTTTTCGGTGAATGATCAGAAAAGAAATTTTAGATTTCTGCTTCAGCAGTGGTTTTCTTTATGGCTTTATTTATTTATTTTTAATTTTTAAAATGTTTTTCTTATTTATTCTTGAGAGAGAGAGACAGAGCATGAGCAGGGGAGGAGCAGAGTGAGAGAGGGACACAGAATCCAAAGCAGGCTCCAGGCTCTAATCTGTCAGCACAGAACCTGATGCGGGGCCCGAACGCACAAACCATGAGATCATGACCTGAGCCAAAACCAGACACTCAACCAACTGAGTCGCCCAGGCTCCCCCCACCCCCCACCTTTATGGTTATGTTTTAGATAAAAATAAGAATGGAAATATATTCTTCAGACTATGTTTGCAATTCCAGGATGATAATTACCTTTTGTTTGTCCCTCTGGATCCATTCTGTAGCCTGGTCTGCTCTGATTTCTGCCAGGAGATGCTTGACTTACAAGTCTATGTTCAAGAGAATGCTTTGCCTTCTGCCTTCTGGTAAGATTCAACCAGTGGGAAGCCCTGGCAGGAGATGGAGGCAGAGTAGAAGGAGAGTGAATAACGGTGGGCTACTCTTTCCTTTTCTTCTCCCTTCAATCCTGAAAATGCTAATAGCACCTTTATTTCACTAGCCTCGGGGCAAGGTGGGGAGGAATCTACACTACCCCTTGAGTGTTTATTCACCCTGCCCTCACCTTTGTAAATAGTTTCTTTTTAAACCCTCCTTGAATCGTGAAAATCTGATTTTATTCTAGGGTCCTGCCATTTGTTTCATTCTGGGAACCTTCCTCATACACTGATGTCTAGCAATTACTTGGTATACTAAATATGTTTTAAAAAGTGGGTAAATAAATGAAAGAGCACAGTGATACACTTACTTTATTCTCAGATGACAAAACTGGCTAAGGGAACCACTGTAGGTGTCTGATAATCCAAAAATGGTTTCCTGTTCAGTGAAGGCCAGTATACCAAATATAAAAGTAAATTTTTATCCAGACTTCCTTCCTCTTTTATAAACAAAATAGTCTTGGAGCCCCATGAAAGCTGAGAAGACTTGGTGATACAGCCAGATTCCTGCTGTCTGAAAAATGTGATGGTAATCCAGAAAGAGATTTCAGAAGGCTTGCCCGGCAGCTCTGTGGTCACTCTGGTCTGGCAAGGAATGAAAGCCCCATGTTAGGCTGAAAGCTTAGAACTGCGCTCAGAAGCCAAAAGTCTTTCAGCTTGAATTGTAAAATGTTAGCCAACTTTGGACCAAGGCCTCTTCTGAAAATGAATAAAAATTTTTAGGGAGAAAGATTCAGTACCTTAAATACATTTAAAGTGTAGGATTCATCCTGAATGAAATGATACCTCTCTTCTTTCAGGTAATACTTACATTCATTTGGTTGATGGTATCCAAACTCCCGAACATTTGACTTTGTCTGTCTCCTAGGAATGATTCAGTGGCTGGTGGTTGAATTTCATTTCACTGTGGACACAATGATCTCTTTTGGTCATCGAACAAGGAAAGGTTGAGACCTCTTATTTTCAAGGCTTCTAAAATTGTCTGAGGACTTACATTCATATAAACAACTTCATTTTATAATGAAAAGCACCAAGTATTTACAAACCATTTACTAAAGCCCTGGTCACTTTAGATCTTTCAGTGCTCCTTAGCACATGTCGCAATTATACCAGGCACTTTGAATGCCAAAGGCGTTTAATAAATTGTTATTATGGTGCAAATGTGAAACTGATGTGTTATGGGGTGCTCTCTCTACATCTTTGATAAGAAATATGCTAAAATTCTACTTACACATGAGGAAACTGAAATTCAGAGGGGTGAAGTCACATGCTGGAAGTTTCACATTGAGGGAAGAAGAAGAGAGAAAACCCTGTCCTCCTTACTTCTCCCAACACATAATTTCATTAGAAAAAGACAGCTCCTAATCTTCCCCAAGCTCTACTAGGTTAATTTAGGCACAGCTAGGGACACTTCAGAATGACTGGTAAGCACAGTGAGCTATCAGACTGACTGAAGATGCAGGGTGAGGGGCAGAGAGCATCTGGTTTTGTTCTGTTACTGATTTATTTTGAATTTTGCTGTTCCTGTGCATGTTATCCTATTAATGTATTGTAAAAGTCTGTAGAAAAAAACTGTTTTGGAGCACCTAGGTGGCTCAGTCAGTTGAGCATCCCAACTCTTGATCTCGGCTCAGGTTGTGATCTTGCAGTTGGTGAGTTCGAGCCCTGCGTCGGCCTCTGCTCTGACAGTGTGGAGTCTGCTTGGGATTCTCTCTCTCTCTCTCTCTCTCTCTGTCCCTCCCCTGCACATGTTGTCTCTCTCTCAAAATAAATAATTGGCTTAAAAAATGTTTTAATTGGGTTTTGATTTGGAATGATATTTGTTCATTTAACAAATGTGGTATTAATGCCCTGAACCTCACCCTGCATATCCTGAATTAATTTTGACTTTGTTGTAATCCAGATATAGGTAATTTCTTTCTTTTTCTTTTTTTTTTCAGAGATAGGTGTTTTCTATAGCTTCTTAGGTAACTTTAATTTATAACCAGAGTTGAAAATCCCTGCTTTATAAGTATGGAGAGAAACAATGGAAGTTAGGAGAAGAAAGAGGGAAGAAAAGAATAAAAAGAAAGGAAGTAAGGAGGAAGGGAAGGGGGAAAGGAAGAGGAAGGAAAAAAAGAGGGAGAAAAGGGAGGAAAGGAACTAGGAAGAATGGAGAGGAGTGGAGAACAGATGAACTCCTTGTGGGAGCTAAGACACAGGCCATGATTAAAAGTATCACAAGTACGTGTAAACCCAATTTAGATGGTCCCTGACTTACAATGATTTGATATACAATTTTTCAGTTTTATAATGGTGCTAAAGTGATACTGAGTCAGTAGAAACTGTACTTCAAATTTTGAGTCCTTGGTCCTTTTCTGGGCTCGTGCTGTGCAGCACAATACTCTGTCTTAATGCTGGGCAGTAGCAGGGAGGCAGCCCCTAGTCAGCCAGTATTCAATCAACTATGACTCAACACTTGATTATAAAACAGGTTTTGTATTGATTCTGGCCAACTGTAGACTAAGTGTGCTGAGCACATTAGCAGACTAGGCTAAGCTACGATGTTCAGTAAGTTAGGTGTATTAGATGCATTTTCGACTTACGGTATTTTCAATTCACAGTGAGTTTATTGAGGTATAACTCCATGGTAAAGTGAGGAAGATCTGTACTTATGGAGTAATATGTGTCATCTAAACAAATATAAATACTGATTATGAACAATCTGAACTAAAAACAAAATCCATCATGTGTGTGTATGAAATCTATATTTTCTGTGTATTCATACCTATGTGAAATCTCCCCCATACACATACTGTTGCTATTTAGTATGTGTATGGGCACATACTTGGGCAGCTTAACGTTTCTAAAACAAATGACCCATACATCAGTTAGCATCACCAAAATGTATTAAGGTCATAATCAACTAGCTCTCAACACTACCCAGCAGCACTACTCTCTTACTCTGGTCTACTTCCTCCTGTGTTTCGATAACTACTTCAAACCTTCTTTGTAGCTGACAGATTTTGGAGTCTTCCCCCGCCAGCTAATCTCTCCTTTTGCACTAGATACTGTGCTTACACCCCCCTTTCAAAAACAAACAACAAAGGAAGAGCTATCAAACACTTTCACCTTCAATTTTCGCCTTCCCAGTTTATGCTCTGACCAGTAGTTGCCCCCTTATTCTTTCCATTTCTGCCGGTTACATTCTTGTGCTCTGCCTCAACATCCTATGTAGTTTTCCACTGGGCTGTATCCTGATTTTTCCTGCTGTCTCTTGAATCTCACAACATTGATTACCGGTATTGATTAACCTTTCCTGTGTCTTCAATCTCTCTGTCTCTACTATATTCTTCCCATTGCACCAGAATATGCCCAACACTCTCTATTTTCAAACAAAAGAAAACTACCTTGGCTTCTCTTCTACCAGCCAGTGCCTTAAAAGCTTTCTCCCCTTATAATCAGGATTCTCAGGAAAGTGTGTATTTGCATTTTCTTCTCTTTCTTCACCTTCTTTTATCTCCCTACTTCTTCAAAGTATCTTCTGCATTCTTCTTTCCATCAAGATGGATTTCCAGTGATCACCATGTTGCTAAATGCAGTAGGCAATTTTTATGCTGAATTTATTTTACTTCCCCATCAGCCTTCAGCCTATTTCTTTCTTTTTTTTTTTTTTTTCAACGTTTACCTATTTTTGGGACAGAGAGAGACAGAGCATGAGCGGGGGAGGGGCAGAGAGAGAGGGAGACACAGAATCGGAAACAGGCTCCAGGCTCCGAGCCATCAGCCCAGAGCCCGACGCGGGGCTCGAACTCACGGACCGCGAGATCGTGACCTGGCTGAAGTCGGACGCTTAACCGACTGCGCCACCCAGGCGCCCCGCTTTCTTAAAACTTTCTTCTCTTAACTTTGATGATAGCCCTGGCCTCCCCCACTCTCCTGTTCTTTTCCTGTGCTTCTTTATTGGCTCATCCTGTAACCTCATGATTTTAGGTTCTGAAGCCAGCCTTTTCAGATTCAATTCCTGACTGTGAATCATATCACCAGTAAGTCAGCACAGATAACTCCTCTGTAAAAATGCTAATAATACTGTTCACTTCATCAAAATATTTTTTTGAAAGAAGTAACAAATTTAATTGCTTGAGACAGTGCCTGAGACATAGAAAATGCTAAAGAGTGGCACCTGGGTAGTTCAGTCTTCTGACTCCAACTCAGGTCATGATCTTGCAGTTCGTGGGTTCAAGCCCCATGTCGGGCTCTGTGCTGACAGCTCAGAGCCTGGAGCCTGCTTCAGATTTTGTGTCTCCCTCTCTCTGCTCCTCCCCTGCTTGCCTTCTGTCTCTGTCTGTCTCTCTCTCTCTCAAAAGTAAATAAATGTTAAATTTTTTTAAATGCTCAAAAGAAATTTGTTATTTTCTTATACCTGTTCTTCAAGTCATATCATGGTTCCCCTTTCATGCTGTATTTTGTGTCTCAAAATGGTCTTTTTCATGCTGAAGGATTTAAGTACTATTTTAATTCTTGAAATTTATAATTTCATATCTTTAATGTAGACTTCTCTTCTGAGTTCCAGTCTTATTTTCAACATTTGTGATTGGATATCCCAAGGAAACCATAATGCAGCAGGTCTGAAATTGACCTCCTATTCTTTCCCTTGCAAAGTGAATCCTTTTTCCTAGTTTCCCTTGAATGGCACCCATTAGCATAGTGGCACAGGTCCAAAACTTATAAATCATTATTTTTTTATATGCTACATGTGTTATAGTATCACATTATAGTAAACATTTTAGTTGCTGAATATCTCAGGAATCTCATTGTCCACACTGCTATCACTCCTGGTTAAGCCCTCTCATTTTATTTTTTTCTTCTAATCTTGTGTACATTGTGCAGCCACAGTGAAGTTTTCTTTAAAAAAAAAGTGAAGAAAATGATGATGTTCCTTTCCTTATCTCTTAATATCACTTTTAGAGTTAAGAAAAAAAAATAAGCAAAAGTCCTTAATATACCACAAGGCCTGAATAGACTGCCTACCCAGGTCCCCAACCTCAGTAACAACTGTTTTGATTCCTTCATTCTAGCCTCTCTCACCATGTCTTCATCCCTTTTACTCATGCTCACCTTCACCTCAGGGTCTTGCTCTTTTGTCTGTTAACCACTCTCCTTCCTCTGCTATATGTAGTTAACCCCCACTTGTCTTCAGATTTCGAAGCTCACATGTTACTTCTCAAGGAACTCCTTTCACGCTTCTCAATACTAAATCAAATCATAGCTGTTTGTATGTGCCCTTGACAGTATTAAGTTTGTAGTTATATATTTGATTATCTTATTACCATCCATATTTCCCCTTAGGCTGTAAGCTCATCATTGCTTCCCCAAACCTACTCAAGTATCTGGAACATAAGATACTCAAACAATATTGCTGAATAAATGAACAATGCCTGTAAAGAGAAACTGGGGTCCTTAGAGAAACTAGAAACTCATTGGAAGAAGCTTAGGGATGTAGCGTCAGAATAATGGGTGCTTGGCTTGTTTCTGGTTTTGGTGTGTTGGTGATGTCAGAGAGCCACTACAGGGCTCTATTCTCCTCAGGAACAGTTAGATTTCGTATTTCCTTTTTCACTCATTCATTCAGTCTGTCATTATATAATGATTTACTAATGGAATATTGCCATCTTAGCAGTATACAAAACATTACAAATACAGCTGTGAACAGAACAGAGATGACCTTATTTCTCTAAGGGATTATAATGAAGGCATAGAATCCTAGTATCTCAGAGTGATAAGGTAATAGTTTTAATAAAGGATCTATGGAACACTAATCTTATACTCCATAAAACAAAAGTCCTAAAAAAGTCTAGGCTATGAAACACATTGCATTTTTTTCTCATGGAAATTCATAAATAACATTGGGTCACTAAAGGCTCTGAAAATATTTGCAATAAATAAATCATTTAAATAGGTGTAACCCAGCATTCCCTAAATGCAGGGTTTTGTTTTTTGCTTGCTTTTGCTTTTGTTTTAGCACAACTCCTGTGCTGAGGAGGTACTATACAAGACTATACATTTCATATGTATATTGTTTATTTTTTCCATTGAACTGAGTCAGAATTGTCTTTTCTATAGTTTAGAATCACTGGATGTGATGTTTAAAATAATTAAATAGTTAATTTTGGCTACTGGTTTATAAACTTTCTTGACTTCAAGAATCCATGGTTTAAATATAGTTGTTTTGAAAATGCAAGCAACAGGGTTTCTCTGATCAAACCAGTGATCAGATGTGAGCCCCATAAGCTAAGCCCCTTACTGCCCCTATATAGTACCACTGGAAAATGAGTGATCTAGTCCGACTGTATCACTTATCAGAAATAGCAGAAGATGTAAATCTAAAGAGGCAAAGAAAAATCTTAGAACACACACCTGTTGAAGTAAAGGGCAAGAAATAAAACTCAGGTCACTGAATTCCTAACCATTGCTTCTCTCCTTCTAACACATAGCTATGCTACCCATGCTCTGAATTATATGTAGTGGGGAATTGTGTAAAATTGTGACTTTTATAATTGGAACTATAAACTTTTAAATATTCTACCCTTCATTATGTGCCAGCAATACTGACCTTTGTCCCCTAAACAAACCAAGCTTGTCCCCACCCTCAGAAATTTGCATTTTTGCTACATCAGCCTGGAATACTCTGGCCCAGGCTTTTGCATAGCCAGCTCCTACCCTCCATTTAGGCCTGGGCTCAAAGGTTGCTTCCTCAGAGATGCCTTCTCTACCCACAGAATTTTAATATCCAATATCCTATAACTGTGTTTTATCTTCCTCCTAGCACATATTGTCAGAATCCGATTATTATGTATTTGGTTCCTTGGTTATCATCTATCTCCTGCTAGAATGGAAGTTCCATGAGTCTGAATCTCTAGAACTAGAAGAGTACCCGACACACACACACACACACACACACACACACACACACAGAAGACATTTGATAAATATTTGCTATATGAGTGCATAACAAGCAAAGCTCTGTGTATGGGCTGTCTGTGGTAGAAGTGAATTGCTTGTTGGACTGGCAGAAGTCAAATGACCACCTCTCTAAAATGCTAGAAAAACTATTAAAGAGACCAAGTTAGATATCTGAATTCCCTTCTAGCCCCGATTTTCTAAGATCCAAAAAGATTGGGATTGTTTCTCTGTATCCAAGAAATACTGTTGCTTTCCCATCTGGAAGAAAGTTTAATTCTGATGCAACCCAGTACACAGTACTGTAACAATTATTATTGTATTTCTAACGATTAAAATATATTTATTTTAGGTGTTCTTGTTTAAACCATAAGACCATAAAAACTCTTTTATATAAATTTTGTAAAATTTTCTTTACCACATAAATCAATAATTGTAGCTAGGGATATTTTACAAGTGAACTTTCATTCCCTTTTCACCATTATTTAATAACGGTGCCACATTATTTTAGTCTCCATCGATGACTCACCTGCATTAATGTCATTATCTCCAAATTGGCTTCCTCCTCTGCCCCTGCAGTTACCTCTCTAGGCCTCCTTCCTTATTAATGCCAGAATTCTCTTGTTACAAATAAGTAATTTTCCACCTCTCCTACATTAAAGCTGTATTAGTTTCCTGTGTCTGCTGTAACAAATTGCCACAGAATTGATGGCTTAAAACAATTTAAATTTATTCTCTCAGTTCTGGAGACCATAAGTCCTAAGTTAGTACTTCTGGGCCTAATTGAAGCTACTGGTGGGGCCATATGCCCTCTTAAGGCTCGGAGGACAGGATCTGTGCTTTGCCTCTCCCCACTGCTGGTGGCCACTAGCATCTCTTGGCTCGTGTCATATCACTCCAGTTTTTAAGACCAGTATCTTCAGATCTTTCTCTGCTGTGCCTTCACATCACCTTCTCTTCTCTGTGTGTCAGATTTCCCTCTGCTTCTTTCTTACAAGGGTAGATGTGGTTGCATGTAGGGCCCACCTGGATAATCCAGGATAAGGTCTCTATCCTATCCCAAGGTCCTCAACTTAGTCACATCTTCAGAAACTCTTTGTCTTAGGAGGTAACATTTTCAGAGTCCAGAGACCTGATGTCTTTGGTGACCATTATCTACCTGCCATGGAATTTACAAGTTTGCCATGGCCTGTAAACTAATGTCCACACTTATTATCAGGAACTACAGGCCTCTATGTGTCTGGCCTCCATTTTTTTTCTCTCTTTCTCTCAGATATCCCATGATGGCTTTCTGTATCCCTAGAAAAAAAATGTTTTCCAAACACCTGTTTCCCTATGTCTTAAGCCTGAAATACTCTTTTTTACCTTGTCCTCTTTTTATAACATGCAGTTCTCTTCTACAATATGCTTCCCTCTTTTATCTTGGCAAATCTTCATTTACTGAATATATATAGAGTGACTGCAAAGTGTTAGCAATTGTGCTGAATGAATAAGACTTGATCCTGACTGGAGGATCTGAGCATCTATCTAGTGGTGAGGCCAGAGAAACAGAGTGAAGTATGATAAATGTCAGAGTAAAGAGAGAAATATACAGGATACTATAAGAACTGAAAGCATAGGCATAGACATAGAACAGGGAACAGGAATATATCCTTTTAAATTCAATGCCTGAATCAAATCTTAAACAACACAACACAACACAAATCTTAATACATTAGTAGGAGTATGTAACAGTGATGAATGGTGGAGGTTGACAGGGAGGCTTTCAAAGTTACTGAGTTCTTCTTTTTTTAAGTCCCCCCCCCAGTTTTATTGAAATATAATTGCCATATAGCATTGTATAAATTCAGGGTGTACAATGTGACTATTTGATGTGAATTTTTGTACACTAATAACAAAATATCTGGAGAAATAAAGAAACAGTCTCATTTACAGTAGCACTGAGAACAATAAAATACCTAGGAAGAAATGTAACCAAGGAGGTGAAAAATCTGTATACTAAAAACAATGAGATATCAATGAGAGAAATTGAAGAAGATACACATTAGTGGGAAGATAAATCATATTTGTGGTTCAGAAAAATTAATATTGTTAAAATATCCATACTCCCCAAAGCCACCTGTAGATTCAGTACAATCCCCATCAAAATTCCAGGGACAATTTTCAAAGAAAAACAAATCTAAAGTTAATATGTAACCACACAAGACCTCAAATAGCCAAAGAAGTCTTGAGAAAGAACAAAGCTGAAAGCATTGTATTCCTGATTTCAAGTAATCTATAAAACCGTAGTAATCAAAACAGTAGGATCCTGGCATAAAAACTGACACGTAGACCAATGGAATAGAATAGAGAGCTCAGAAATAAACCCATACATGCACAACTAATATTTGACAAGGGATCCCAGAATATTCAGTGGGGAAAAGATAGTTTTTTCCATAAATGGTGTTGGTTAAACTACGTCTTCACATGCAAAAGAATGAAATTGGACCCTTGTCTTAAACCACTCACAAAAGTTAACTCTGAATAAATTAGAGACTTAAATATAAGCTCTGTAACTATAAAACTCTCAAAAGAAAGCAGGGAAAAATCTCCTTGACATTGGTCTTGGCAATGATTTTTTTGGATATGACCCCAAAGCAAAAGCAGTAGAAGAAGCAAATATAAACAAGTAGGACTACAGGAAACTGAAACACCTAACAAACAACAAAAGAAATAAGGAACAGAATGGAGGGGCAGCCTATGGCATGGGAGAAGATATTTGCAAACCATGTATCATTTAAAGGGTTAATATCTAAAACATATAAGTTGTACATAAGCACTTAGTTTAAGTGCTGTTTTATGAGTAACACCTTCCATACCCCATGGGCCATATATTCTCTTATAGAAACTTAGGACATGTAGTACTTCTTCTATTATAACTCTTATCATTTTTTATTATAATTAAGTGTTTATTTATTTTTTTTTTTTTTTCAATGTTTATTTATTTTTGGGACAGAGAGAGACAGAGCATGAATGGAGGAGGGGCAGAGAGAGAGGGAGACACAGAATCGGAAACAGGCTCCAGGCTCCGAGCCATCAGCCCAGAGCCCGACGCGGGGCTCGAACTCACGGACCGCGAGATCGCGACCTGGCTGAAGTCGGACGCTTAACCGACTGCGCCACCCAGGCGCCCCTATAATTAAGTGTTTAATATGTCTTGCCTGGACATATAAATTAGCTGTTATAAGTTAAAGTACTTTTATGAATTAAAAGTTTCTGAAATAGCAAGGAACATGAACACTTTGTTCATTGCTTTACATCTCAGACCCAGTAGTGTTCCTGGTACATCTTAGGTTTTTAACAAATGATCTTGGAATGAATTAATATAAGAGTGAGAGAAGAAGGACTTAAAACTCATATTGTGTTCTACAGATGCCAACACTCTGACATCTCATACTGTGTTTCAATTGTTTACTTGCTCCTTCACATCTCACTGTTGCAGTGTATGAAGGGTATGAATAAAGCAGATATATCTGAGCTTTGCATAGTCTTAATTAAGCATGGCACATCTGATGTACTGGTTTATTGGAGTTTTGTTTTGTTTTATCAGACATGTATAGGCCTGAATTAAAAAAAAATCAGGGAAGGGCTACAATCTTGCTAGTCAATTATATATTCCCAAAGGTTCAATATATATCCAGATATAGAAGGAGAAATTATACTGTGTTAGCTTTACTGAAATTATTTTGTCTGGCAGCTAATTTTAGTATATTAATTATCTTCAATATGTTAAAATTTTATTTGACATATTTAAGTAGATATGTTGTTTTTAATTAAAGATTTTAACTGACAAAATATATTTTAAATTAGTCATTTTCATTCCTCCTGAGTCTCTTCTGTGGAGCTGTAAGGTTCTGTAGAATTGTTTAGAAACCAAAGCTATAGATAATCCAAAGCAACTAGGGAGTCTAAGTTGCTTAAGAAGAAAAAAAGAAAAAATAAGAAAAAAAGAAAACAGGTAAAGTCTTCTGTAAACATGATTATAGGAAAAATCTTTTTAACTATGAGTAAAAACCCACATGCAATTTTAAAAATTGATTAATTTGGAGCACCTCGGTGGCTTATTCGGTTAGGCATCCAACTCTTGATTTTGACCCAGGTCATGATTTCACAGTTTGTGAGATCGATCCCCGCATTGGGCTCTATGCTGACAGCATGGAGCCTGCTTGGGATTCTCTCTCTCTGCCCCTTACCTGCTCATGCTCTCTCTCTCAAAAATAAATAAACTTTAAAAGAACAAATAAAAATAAAAATTGATAAATTTGAGTACATAAAAATAAGAAAACACATTTTGAATAGCACCAATTCAAACAAAAAATAACTAACTGAAAATAAAATTTTCAATGCGCATCAGAGAGTAAAGACCAATATTCCTAATTTTTAAAGGAAAAATTGAAAAGGAAATATAATTTGGCCTCTAGAAAATTGGTTAAAAGCCATTAGCCTGCAATTCACCAAAAGATTAAAGTGGACCTTAAACATAAGAAAAGATATTTCCCTTCACTCAGATAAGAGAAATTAAAATTAATACTAGAACAGGGAACTATTTGTCATGCAGTAGATTGTCAAAAATTGAAGAACTTGATCATACACTCTATTGGTGAGGTGGTAGGGAAACACATGCATTGCTGGTGAGAACACCAAATAGTACAACCTTTATGGAAGTTGTACAGATGTACTTCCCTTTTGACCCAGAATACTCACTTCTAGGGATTACCCTGATGGTGTACCACCAAGAATGTAAAATTACATGTATACAAATGTATTTATTACATCATTTTTTATATCTGCAAAATAATGAAAATTACCCAAATCTCTAACCAAAGAGTATTTGTTGAATTATGGTGTGAGTGTTTGTTGAATTATGGTGTGTGTAAACATGCATACACACACACACACACACACACACACACACACACACCACATACACACACTACACACACACGCACACACACACACACACACACTTGAGTACTATGCAGCTGTACAAAGAATGATGAAGACCTCTGAACCGGTATGGAGAAATTTTCAGGAGATAGCATAAGTTTTAAAAAGTACATAAAAACATATATGGAATCCTGAATTTTATGTACAAAAGAAGTGAAAATAAGAAAATATGAATATGCCTCTTATAATTGCAAAAATAAAAACAAGAAATACAAGCCAGGAAACAATAGGAACTGGTTAAACATAAGGGATACAACGAGCTGAAAATGGGGTGGTAAGAATGGGGTGGGGGGAAATGACAATTGAGTTTTTTTTTTAATTTAAAATTTAGTTAACATACAGTGCAATATTTGTTTCAGGAGAATTCAGTGATTCATCAGTTACATCACTTACCACTTACTAAACACCCAGTTGTCATTACAACAAGTGCACTCCTTAGTATTCATCACCCATCTAGCCCATCTCCCACCACCTCCCTCCATCAGCCCATAGTTTATTCTCTATAATTAAGAGTCTCTTGTGGCTTCTTTCCCTCTCTTCTCTTCCACCCTTCCCATATGTTCTTTTTTGTTTTGAAATTCTACATATGAGTGAAATCATATGGTATTTGTCTTTCCCTGATTGACTTGTTTTGCTTAGCATAATACATTCTAGCTTTATCTATGTCATTACCAATGGCAAAATTTCATTTTTGATGGCTGAGTAATATTCCATTATATATATATATATATATATATATATATATATATATATATATATATATACACACCACATCTTCTTTATCTATTCATCAGTTATGGACATTTTGGCTCTCTGTAGTTTAGCTATTGTTCATAATGCTGCTGTAAACATTGGGGTGCATGTTCAAATCTGTATTTCTGTATCCTTTGAGTAAATACCTAATAGTGTAATTGCTGATCATCATAGGGTAGTTTCTTGAGGAACCTCCATACTGTTTTCCAGAGTGGCTGCACCAGTTTACATTCCCACCAACAGTGCAAGAAGCTTCCCCTTTCTCCACATACTCGCCAACACCAGTTGTTTCTTGTGTTGTTAATTTTAACCATTCTGACAGATGTGAGGTAGCATCCCATCATGGTTTTGCTTTGTATTTCCCTGATGATGGTGATGTTGAACATCTTTTCATGTGTCTGTTAGCCATCTGGATGTATTCTTTGGAAACGTGTCTATTCTTGTCTTCTGCCCATTTTGTAACTGGGTTATTTGTTTTTTGGGTGTTGAGTTTGGTAAGTTCTTTATATATTTTGGGTACTAACCCTTTATCTGACATGTCATTTGCAAGTATCTTCTCCCATTTAATAGGCTGCCTTTTAGTTTTGTTGATTGTTTCCTTCACTGTGCAGAAGCTTTGTATCTTGATGACTTCCCAGTAGTTCATGTTTGCTTTTGTTTCCCTTGTCTTCGGCAACATGTCTAGTAAGAAGTTGCTCTGGCTAAGGTCAGAGGTTGCTGCCTCTGTTCTCCTCTACGATTTTGATAGTTTCCTGTCTCATATTTAGGTCTTTCATCCATTTTAAATTTATTTTTGTGTATAGTGTAAGAAAGTGGTCCAGTTTCATTCTTCTGCATGTCGCCATACAGTTTTCCAACACTATTTGTTGAAGAGACTGCCTTTTTTCTATTGGATATTCTTTCCTACTTTGTCAAAAATTAGTTGGCCATATAGCTATGGGTCCATTTCTGGGTTCTCTATTCTGGTCCATTGATCTATGTGTCTGTTTTTGTGCCAGTTTTGATTTTTGCAAATGTGTTAATGTTCTACATATTCTAAAATAAAATTAATTAGATTAAGGGGGAAAATAATAAAACTAAAGGGGAAAGAGGAAAGGATTGATTGAAGGTAACATTGTAATAGTATTTGACTTTGAACTCTCAGTTACAGGAGTAAGAGGTGTGAGTAGGAGGAATAGATGCCAACAAACCAAAATATTTTTAATAGTTTTCTTTTCTTTTCTTTTTTTGGTGGTAGTATAGACAAAAAAATTATGAAAGTATTTTAGGTATTTTTTAGAGTTGAGTCAGCCAGTATATATGTTGATATTAAAGGAAGACTGGCTTTTCAATGTGATTAAAGTAGAATACAAATGTGAAAAGATATATGGCAAAAACCAAAAAAAATTCCTTGTAATTTATGAATTCATGATTTCTACTATACATATGTGTATATGCCTCTATCTGTGCATCATACATTTATATTCGCTTTTGCATGTGTCCATATATTTTGGTGTATTCATTCATGTGTATTTTTTATGTATGTGTGCATGCATATGTTTCTTAGTTCCATTGGGTAAAAGAGCCAGGAACAAAAGACACTCCAACAGCAATAAGTAAATCTAGTTTCTAGATGTTGTTATGTAACACGATTTCTCACTGTAATGAAGCAGTGACCTTCAGAGAAGTGGCCAATCCTAGGACTTTGAAGGTAGGTATAAGATGAGCCTGACACATTGTATTAGCTAAAACCCATGGAGTGCTCAAAAAAAAAAATAATGGTAGCATGCCACATGAACATGAGTAGTATGATAGGGCTTCCACTGGACAAATCTGTAACAATTTGAACATAAAAAAGATTAAGTACAATAAAGAGTTATAAACAATTGGAAAATAGACATTAATTTAGCCATATCCAATAATAAATAGATCAAATCAATGAGTCAGTCATTGGAAGAGAAGAGAGGGCTCTTGAGTACAGTAAAATTCCAACGGCCAATTGTTTAATGCAGAGGAAGTGTACAATTTGGAAAACTAATGTTTTGCATTGTCGTAGTGAAAACAGGATCAGAAAAGAGCCATCAGTGGATGCAAATCCAGGTAGAAATTTTGATGAGGTATAGGGCATCTGCATAGTCTGTTATCACATATATGCACACACACATATATATAGATGGTGTGTGTATACACACATACATGTAACTGTATACATGTATACATGTGTACACATAAGCACACACACTCCTAAAAAAGCCTTACACCATGCAGATGTTATTTGACTAGTTGCTATTATTAAGTTTACTATTGTTGTTTTTAATATATTATTTTCATGTTTCTGGGTCTGGCAATCTGGGTTGCTTTCCTTTTAGCCAAGATCAGGTTCTCCTGAATCTTCTCTAACCAGTCTACGACGGCTTATTCCCATTCTCCATCAGCAGCTACAAGTAAACATTTGAGCTAGGGCTAGAATAATTATAACAGCTACCACTAAGGTTGTCAGTGCTGGGATTTAAGAAAGCTGGATCTAACCATGTTTTGTGGCAGTGACACTCCCAGAGTAAATGCATCTGAAAGGAAAAAATGGTTTGATTTGTGTACCAAGAGGCAGTGCATGATATGAAAGCAGCTCAGCCTTGTTTGTAATGACTCAGAAGTGGTCCTTCCTCACACACTCCATGCCAAATAAATCAATTTTTCAACTTTGACTTGCACTTGACACTGCCTTTAATCTGTGAACTATGAAATGCAGAGAAATCTTGTGTGCACTTCTCTCCCCCATCTGCGTGTGGCTGTCAGGCGAGCAGTCAACAGCACTCTGTAACAGAAGTTAATTGGAAGGATCTGGATGTCTCCCGCTCCTTTGGTAATTATCGAAGTCACTCTCCTGGCATGGAAGAGAGCCTCTTGCCTCCACACTATTTGATAAAGAGACTCTTTTTCCTCCTTATATAGTCCCAGAAGCCAAACAAAACTAAGCACTTTCTGTTTGTTTGATAAACCCCAGAATTATTTTAAGGTTGGATACACTAAGCTTTAGGTTCAATTCAATTCAATTCAAGTGGATTTTAAAACCTTTGAGAAGAAGATGTGTCTAATTTACCTGTTTGTCCCCAGTGCCCAGCCCTGTACCTGACATATAATAAATGTTCAGTAAATGTTAGGAATTTTTATTATTAATACTATTATTATTAACACCTGTCTCTAGTTCCTGTTACATACAAGTTATTAAAATGAGCATTTAAGTGGGAAAATGTTTAACTCTACAATTGCACACATTTGGGTTGCAATCCTAGCTCTACTATTAACAGCGATGATGTTGTAGGTGAACTATTTCATCTCACTGAACATCACTTTCCTAACACTGTTGGAATTATATATAATGCAGAAGGTTGTGTCTATTAAATGAGTTAAAACTGTTACAGCGCCTAGTACACTGACTGGCATACAATAAGTGTTTAATAAATACTAGTTTTCTTCCCTCATTTCTTAATGTGTTTAGAGACCATTTGAGTCACTTGTTCCACCCATGACTGGTATTTTGCTTCAGATCTTTGGCTTTGACATTTTTAATTTAGGACCAGAGAAGTTCTATTTTCTGTCTTTGCCCTCTATCACTCCCAATTCCAATATCTCTTCTATTTGTCTCATTTTAGCTAAAAGACATCTTTTAAACAGGGCTTCAAAAACTCAAACACGATTTTTATTGTGTCCCTCATATGTGGCAACCACTATGGCATGCATTGGAAATATAGGAATGAGTACAACATGATGACTTCCCTTAGGGAATTTGCAGCCTTGTCAAGGAGACAGGGATAGACATACCCAATTCAAATACAGTATGAGCATTTTTCAGCGAGAGAGATGCTTAAAATCAAAGTGATATGTGAGAACTGTCAATGCCTCTTGTTAGGAAGCAGGTGAATTGCATTGATGAAAGATTCAGGTAGGAGGTTCCCTGTAAAGTGGGCTTTGAAGGACGATCCAGCATTTTCTGGACAGGGAATGGGCGAAAGATCATTCTACAGAGAGGGGACAGCATGTGCAAAACTACACACTGATGCATGTGATAGGAGATGAAAATATGTATTTACTGACACTGGTTACATGCTGTATTATATATGTCTACAATTAAAGAGTATCATTCATGAGCTATGTCAGATGTTTCCAGACAGGTAACTGGTGGTGGTGTAGAAGGTAAGTTGCAAATAAACCATACCACTTCTGAGGATGGAGTAAGGATGTAGCTGCCTCAGTGGGGATTAAGCTTCAGAAATGGCATTTCATCAGGCTTAGTGGTTACCTGCTGAATTGCAACACCTTGAGCATTAGTTCCAGTCTGTAACCAGGGGCCACAGAAGGGCCAGACTGATTTTTTTAAAACTAATCCAGAGGCAGATGATGCACAGGGAGAGCTTTTTTTAGTCACTGATCATGTGATTCGTGGAAGGTCAGAAGGGAGAGAGACTGAAGGCAGGTGGGAGGCTGAGTAGGGACCTGGGATAACTGTCTAAATGATGAGTTCCTTCACTAGGACAGTGACAATGGTAATGGAGGAGGAGTATGAATATTTTAGGAACATTTGCATGCAGCTTCAGGAAGCCGGCGGACATTGAATACAGAAAGTGAGTGAAGCAGATAATTTGTATACTTTAGTGACAGATGGCATGATAATGTGGAATCAAAAGGAACTGTCGTTTGAGTTTCTTAGCCCTAACTTGTTCTATAAAAAGAGGATTTGTATTTAAACAAATGATTAGACTTGTCTGTAGAAATGTAAGGAGTAACATAATTCATGAACCTATTTTTTCTAGTGTCTGTACTTTACTGCTACTTTAAAAAAATGAAATTGGAACTCAAAGCTAATAATTTGATAAATTCAGAAAGCTAGTAATAGTCCATAATGATTTTATATGGCATGATAAAGGATGACTACTGCCTTCTAAATCATATTTTCACTGAAATGGAAAAACACTGAAAAAAAATCACAAAAACATGATTTATAATGTTGATCAAACTCCCCTAATTTTCCATAGAATTCATTTAGTGTTACTTTCTCATAAACGTTAATAAACTCACACAGTAGTGCTTATTGAATCACCATTGTAAATCCCAGCTGTTGCCAAACTTCACAAATTGACCTCAACAGTCCATAGTCCTAACCTTAGACAGGGGAAAGCATTTGGCTGAATAGAGTTAAATGAACAAAGTACTGTACCTGGGGCTAAAGGGTGGTGAAGATAAATTCACTGCAAGGCAGGAGCCAAATATATAATGGATTTTGAGCTTTGAAGATCCAATTCTATACACATTCTTATTACTCTGTAAATTGTTTCCAAAGTGCTTTATTAAAGCAATCAACAAATACACATTTTGTACTTGCTGCTTACAGAGACTTCTGATAACCTAAAATGCATACTTCTGTGGTCGGTTTTGCTCTTAGAGTACAGAACCAGCTCTTCCTTAGTGTTTACGCCATTTATGGTGAACTAAGATGCCTCTTTATCACAGAAATATGACTGTCTGTAGCAAGAATCCTTGTTTTATTTTTATTTCCACTTTATTGATGAGAAAAAAATGAGCCTCTGAGAGATGAAGTGAATTAATTGTCAAGGTCACCAGGATTTGAACGTAGGTTGATAGATAGTAAGTTTCTTTCCCTCTCCATTATATTATTTAGTCTCACATCCTTTACTATTCACAGGGTCTCCTTTCCTTTCCTTTCCTTTCCTTTCCTTTCCTTTCCTTTCCTTTCCTTTCCTTTATAAAAGGAGCTGTTTCATGCAACTTGCATTTTTATAATCCTTAATTCTTTTCTGTGTAACTGTTTTATCCTAAAACATTGTTAAATAATGAAGAAGTACAATAGATTTAAAGTAATAATATTGAATTTTTTTTAATTGGACTTTTTCATTGAAATATAGTTGCCATACAATGTGGTATTAGTTTTACACCTAAAATGTCATGTTAGATCCAGGAATACAGCTTAATGCATCATCAGTGTATAGGCTATTCAGTGTTCACCACCTTAAGTGTAGTTACCATCTGTCACCATACAGCGCTATTTCAATATTATTGACTATATTCCCTATGCTGTACTTTTCATCCCATGACTTATTTATTTCATAACTGGAAATTGTTCCTTTTAATGCCCTTCACCTATTTGGCTCATCCCCTACCACCCTCCTCTCTGGCAACCACCAGTTCTCTGTACTTACGAGTCTGTTTCTGTTGGTTTTTTTTTTATTTGTTCCATTTGTTTTGTTTTGTCTTGTTTTTGTTTTTATATTCTACATTTAAATCATATATTATTTATCTTCCTTTGTATGACTTACTTCACTTACTATGTATGATACCCTTTAGGTCCAACCATGTTGTCATAAATGGTTGTCATAAATGGCAAGATGTCATTCTTTTTTTATGGTTGAGTAATATTTCATTGTGTTTGTGTGTGTATACACACTTGCTGTATATATATTGCCACAGCTTCTTTATCCATTTAACTAATTAGGGACAGTTAGGTTGCTTCCATAATTTGGCTATTTTAAATGATGCTGCAGTAAACACAGGACTGCATATATCCTTTCAAATTAGTATTTTTGTTTTCTTTGGGTACATTCTCAGCAGTGGAATTACTGGATCATATAGTAGTTCTATTTTTAATTTTTTGAGGAACCTCCACCTTATACTCCACAGTGGCTATGCCAATTTACATTCCCACCAGTGCATGAGAGTTCCCTTTGCTTCACATCCTCACCAATATATGTTATTTCTTGTCATTTTGATATTAGCCATTCTGACTGGTGTGAAGTGATAACTCATTGTGGTTTTGATTTGCATTTCCCTGATGAGTGATACTGAACATCTTTTCATGTGTCTGTTGCCCATCTGTATGTCTTCTTTGGAAAAACATGTTTGTTAAGGTCCTCTGCCCATTTTTAATCAGATGATAAAGATGATGATGGTGATGATGATGATGATGATGATGATGATGATGATTTTGGTGTTCAGGTGTATGAATTATTTGTATATTTTGGATATTAACCTTTTGTTGGATATATCATTTGAAAATTGAGTTGAACAACTTTGGGTATACATTTTAAGACAAATAGTTTTCATTTTTAATGTGTCCATACTAGTAGCTTTTTAAATTTGTTCTCATGGTCAGATGTTGTTTTTCTTTTTTTTTTTTTTTTTTTTTTTTTTTTTTTTTTTTTTTTTTTAAATGTTTATTTATTTTTGAGACAGAGAGAGACAGAGCATGAACGGGGGAGGGTCAGAGAGAGAGGGAGACACAGAATCTGAAACAGGCTCCAGGCTCTGAGCAGTCGGCACAGAGCCTGACGCGGGGCTCGAACTCACGGACCGCGAGATCATGACCTGAGCCGAAGTCGGCCGCTTAACCGACTGAGCCACCCAGGCGCCCCCAGATGTTGTTTTTCTAAGCCTGCATTCCTGGCATAAGTCCAGGGTGGAGATAATTGTGCATATTTTGTATTCTGTTTTCATCAGAGCTGTCTATTGTCCCTTTATGATTATACTACTACAGGTAAATTTTTAATTTTTTTAAATTTTTTAATCTTTTTAATTTTTTACTTTACTTTTTTTAGAGAGAAGCATGAGTGGGGGAGAGGGACAAAGGGAGAGAGAGAGAGAGAGAGAGAGAGAGAGAGAGAGAGAGAGAGAGAATCTTAAGCAGACGCCATACTCAGCACAGAGCCCAATGAGGGGCTCAACCCCATGATCCTGGGGTCATGACCTAAGCTGAAATCAAGAGTTGGACAGTCTACCAACTGAGCCACCCAGGCACCCCCAGGAAAGTTGTATTTTATTACTAAATGTTTGATATTTTTGCAAATTACTTAATCTTTCCGGATTTGGTTTCCTCTTTCATTAAATGGGGATAATAATCAAATATCGTGGGGGTGAGGTGAGGATTAAGTGAACCAGTGATTTAGATGAATAGATGGATAGGTAGATAAGTAGGTAGGTAGGTAGGTAGAAAGATAGAATTGAGAGCAGTACTCAGTAAGTGAAGTGTAAGTCTAAGGAAAATAGAGTTGACTGGTAAACAACATGAGGCTTGAGGGCACCAATTCCCCTGCATAGTCAGAAATTCACATGGAACTTTTGATTCCCTAAAAACTTAACTACTAATAGTAAGAACCTCAAGAGATCACTTTTTATTTCAGTACACAATTTACTGGAGACAAGAACTGCTCATGCAGAGATGATTAGAGTCACACAGCATTTTAAGCAAATACTTGGCAACACTTAGGCTCACCACAATGGCAACAAGATGTGGCTACAAAATTATTACAGTAGTAAGGTGTCTGCTATAGTTAATTTTATGCAGTTATGATTTAATAGTGCATCTTTACATTTGTTTACATTTCTTTCAACTGTGAATTATGCCCTGTACAATCTGTGTTTATATGCACAAGTTTTGATAGATTTTAACTTTTTGTAATAGATTTGTGTATATCTTATAGGATAAGTGATAAAGTAGACTGGTATCAACATATATGCATTCATGAAATATGCAACTTTAAAAAATAATGTTTATTTTTGAGAGAGACAGAGACACACAGAGAGAGAGAGAGAGAGAGAGAGAGAGAGAGCATGAGTGGGGGAGGGGCAGAGAGAGAGGGAGACACAGCATCCGAAGCTGGCTCCAGGCTCTGAGCTGTCAGCACAGAGCCTGACGCAGGGCTCAAACTCATGAACCACAAGATGGTGACCTGAGCCAAAGTTGGACCCTTAACCGACTGAGCCACCCAGGTGCCCCGGCATACCCAACTTTTTAAAATTTATTTTTTTTTTAATTTCTAGGCTTTGTGGCTTGTCTGCTAGTTTTTTTCAAATCCAAAAAATTTTCCAATATATTTATTGAAAAAAAATCAGCATATAGGTGGGCTCACACAGTTCAAACCAGTGTCACTCAAGGGTCATTTGTACAAGATGTGTATTTAGTAAAGTTAACATTTATTTAGCACTTTTTATATGCAGGGCCTATTCCATGTGTTTATCTGTACAATCATATGTTAATATCCATTACATTATGAGACACCTGTCTTATTATTTTTACTTTACTGAAGATAAGAGGGAGATTTAGATTAGATACATAGTTTGCTGAAGGCCCCACAAGTATCAGATGAATGGAGCCAAGATTTAAATTCATATCTTACTGAATTTAAAACCCATGATTGTAAGCCATACTTTA
The DNA here is from genome assembly GCF_022837055.1 of Prionailurus viverrinus. Lineage (NCBI taxonomy): Eukaryota > Metazoa > Chordata > Mammalia > Carnivora > Felidae > Prionailurus > Prionailurus viverrinus. The sequence goes on from NC_062570.1 coordinate 51,703,246, forward strand.
TGGTATATTTTTAAATTTACTTCCATTTGTTAAGTTGTATGTAAATAGCCTACTATTTGATGTATAGATGCTGGTTTATGGAGAAAGCACATATGAACTAAAGTGGTGTAATTAAATATCAAAATGGCAAGAGCCTAGGAGTAGCTAAAGATTGAACATTCTAATATAACTGTTATAATTATTCATAGTTCATAAAATAAAGTGCTAAGGACCACATTTTGCCTCTTTTCATACTTCCTTTGAATGACTATTATGAGATACAGTTGTAGTTTTAATACAGGACTGAGTTGAGATGAGATTGAAAAAAGATATGGGAAGTTCTCCAGTCTAAATAAGTGTCTTGTCAAGTTTAAGCATTTGTAGCATGTTTGATCATCCTTGTCCCCAAATGTTTGGAGCCTCATAAGATCAATGAAGCTCCCAAGTTCTGTGGCCAAATTAGTATTCATTTTCCCCTTGCTCTCCCATGAACTATAGACACCACAGCTAGTTAGTGCCAACAATTTATATATCAAGGCTAGCATTAAAGTTGTGTTTGTCAATTTTGGGGTATGAAATGATTGATGGTATGTAGAGTTGAAATGGTGTAGTGGAAAGAAAGATGGGATTAATCTTCCTGCTTTGTCATACAGTAGCTTTGTGATTCCAGACAAGCTACTGTGTCTCTTTGTCTCACTTTGCATGAGATTTAAGGTCAGAAAGCCCTAGATTCAAATCTTGTCTCTGTTCCTTAATAGCTTTTTGACCTTAGTCAAGACCTTTTACTTGTTTAAATCTCAGTTATATATTTAGTAAAAGAAATTTCCCGTTGAATACTAGCTTCATAGGGTTGTGAGGATTAAGTTAGGATAATATAGGTAAAACATTTGGATGTCTGCATTGTACATAACAAGCATTTAATAAATGTAAGCATTACTGAACATGTATATCAAATTTTTCCTATCATTTGTATTTTATCCCCATGTGTTAGACACTGTTGTAGTGCCTGGATGTAAAATTTATATACAAGCATACCTTGGACATATTGCTGGTTCAGTTCTAGATCACTGCGATAAGATGAATCTTATAATTAAGTGAGTCAAAAATATTTATTTGTTTTTACAGTACAAATAAAAATTATGTTCAAACTATAACAGAGTCTATTAATTGTGCAATAGCATTGTATCTGCAAAATCAACATACATACCTTAATTAAAAATGCTTCATTACTAGAAAATGCTAACTGTCATCTGAGCTTTTGGCGAGTCATAATCTTTTTTGCTAGTAGAGAGTCTTGCCTTGATGTTGATGGTTGCTGACTGGTCAGGTAGTTGCTTAAGGTTAGGGTGGCATATTACCCCTACTGTGGGTAGAACTACTTTTACAATTAGAGCCAATCCTCTCCAACTCTGCTGTTGCTTTATCAACTAATTTTATGTAATATTCTAAATCTTTGTTGTCATTTCAACAGTCTTCATGGCATCTTCACCAGGAGTAGATTCCATCTCAAGAAAGCACTTTCTTTGCTCATCCATGGGGAACAACTCCTCATCTGTTCAAGTTTTATCGTGAGACGGCAGCAATTCAGTCACATTATTAGGCTCCACTTGTAATTCCAGTTCTCTTGTAATTTCCACCACATCTACAGTTATTTCCTCCACTGCAGTCTTGAATTCCTCAAAGTCCCTCATGAGGGCTGGAACCAACTTCTTCCAAACTGCTGTTCATGTTGATATTTAACCTCTTCCCAATAATCATGAATGTTATCATGGCATCTAGAATGGTAAATTCTTTCCAGAAGCTTTTCAATTTACTTTGCTCAGATACATCAAGAAACATTACTATGTGTGGCAGCTATAGCCTTATGAAGTATATTTCTTAAATATTAAGGCTTTAAAGTCAGAATTACTCCTTGATTCATGGGCTGGAGAATGGGCATTATATTAGCAGGCATAAAAAAATGATCTCATTGTACATGGCCATCAGCTCTTGGGCGACCACATGCATTGTCGATGAGCAATAATATTTTGAAAGAGATCTTTTTTTTTTTGAGTGGTAGGTCTTAACAATGGGATTTAAATAAGTAGGAACTTGTGTTCTAAACAGATATGCTGTCGCCTAGGCTTTGTCATTCCATTTACAGAGCTTTGGCAGTGTAGATTTAGCTTAATTCTTTAGGGCCCTAGGATTTTCCAACTGGTAAGTGAGCACTGGCTTCAACTTTTAAGTCATCAGCTGTATTAGCCCCTAACACAAGACTTATGCTGTCCTTTAAAGCTTTGAAGGCAGACGTTGACTCCTCTTCTCTAGCTATAAAAGTTCTAGACAGCATCTTTTTCCTCCAAAAAGCAGTTATATCTACATTGAAAATGCATTGTTAAGTGTCGCCACCTTCATAAATTATCTTGCCTAGATACGGATAACTTGCTGCAGCTTCTGCATCCGCACTTGCTGCATCACTTTGCACATTCATGTTATGGAGATGGCTTCTTTCCTTAAACCTCATGAACCCGCCTCTGCTAGCTTCAAACTTTTCTTCCACAGCTTCCTCACCTTTCTCAGCCTTCACAAAATGGAAAGAGTTAGGGCCTTGTTCTGGGGGATCAGGCTTTGGCTTAAGGTAATGTGGCTGGCTTGACCTTCTATCCAGACCACTAAAATGTTCTCTATATCAGCAGTAAAGCTGTTTTGCTTTACCATTCATGTGTTCACTGGAATAGCACTTCTAATTTCCTTCAAGGACTTTTCCCTTGCATTCACAACTTGGCTGACCGCTGTGTGTGAGAGACCTAACTTTTGGCTTATTTTGGCTTTCAGCATGCCTTCCACACTAAAAGTTTAATCATTTGTAGCTTTTTAAAATATTTTTTAATGTCTGTTTATTTTTGAGAGAGAGAGTGTGTGTGTGCAAGGTGGGGAAGGGTCAGGAAAAGAGAGAGACAGGATCTGAAGCAGGCTCTGTGCTGATCGTGGCAAGCCTGATGAGGGGCTGGAACTCACAAGCCATGAGGTCATAACCTGAGGTGAAGTCAGATGCTTAACCGACTGTGCCACCCAAGGGCCCCTCGAGCTTTTGATTTAAAGTGACATATGTGAGATTCTTTCTTCCTTTGACTTGAACACTTAAGAGGTCATTATGGGGTTATTAATTGGCCTAAATTTCAACATGTGGTATCTCAGAAAATAGAAAGGTGCAAGGAGAGGGAGAGAGAAGCAGAGGAACCGGTTGGTGGAGCAGTCAGAACACAAATTACGTTTGCTGGCTTTTATGGGCACTGTTTGTGGAGCCCCAACACAACCGTAATAGTAACATCAAAAATCAGCGATCACAGGGGCACCTGGGTGGCTCAGCCGGTTAAGCATTCGACTTCGGCTCAAGTCATGATCTCACTGTTCGTGGGTTTGAGCCCCGCGTCGGGGTCTGTGCTGACAGCTCGGAGCCTGGAGCCTGCTTTGGATGCTGTGTCTCCCTCCCTCTCTGCCCCTTCCCCGCTCATGCTCTGTCTCTCTCTCTCTCTCAAAAATAAACATTAAAAATCAGTGATCACAGATCATAACAACTGCATTAATAATGAGAAAGTTTGAAATATTGCAGGAATTACCAAAATGTGATACAGAGACACAAAGTATACAAATGTTGTTTAAAAAATGGTGCTGACAGACTTGCTTAATGCGGATTTGCTACAAATCTTCACTGTTTATAAAAAGGTAATGTCTGCTATTGAAAACCATGGTAAGGATTAAATTAAATAATGCACATAGACTGATGAAAAAGGGCCTGACATTTAATAGATCCTCAATAAATATTAGAACATGAGATATAATGGTATGTAATTAAGCCAGACACCCACACAGGCATAATGTGAATTAGCAGCAGTGAGTTAGAAGAACTTTTTTATTCATTCATTCTTTAATTCAGTTAATTCATTCAACAATCTTTACACCAGTTCCATGCTTGGAAAGGATCTTATGTAACAAGGAGAAAGCAAAGGTTAATAAGACTGGGTTTCTTCCCTATAGATTGTCTTTATTCTGAGATTCGGGTGTCTGTTGATAAATTTCAGAGTCCATGAATTCTCGAAAAGAATATACAAAAATAAATATTTTTATTTTCCAGGAAGAATATCTGTCACTTTCATCAGCCTTTTTGAGGGCATCCCAGGAAATCTCAATACAGAAAAAAAGGTGGACCCTGATCCATAATTATAGCTTTGGCAGCATTTTGATACCCAGTTGCCTGGAATTTGATTTCTGGGATAACTGGATTCAATTTCTAGATTCATCCCTGGTTTCTCTGTAACTTAACTTAAACCTCAGTTTCCACATGTATAAAACTGGAATAGTAATACCTACCTCTCAGACTTGTGTCAATACTGTGTATCAAAAAGAATCTCAGTAGGGGCGCCTGGGTGGCTCAGTCAGTTAAGCGCCTGACTCTTTGTTTCGGCTCAGGTCATGATCTCACGTTTCGTGAGTTCAAGCCCCACGTCAGGGTCTCTGCTGTCAGCACAGAGCCCGCTTTGGATCCTCTGTCCCCCCCCCTCTCTGCCCCTCCCCTGCTCGCTCTCTCTCTCTCTCTCTCAAAAATAAATAAACATTAAAAAAAAAAAGAATATCAGCATCTGGCACTTCACAGGTATTCACAAGGAGTGGTTCCTTTCACATTGGTGTCTGCCTCAGACCAGAAGGATACCTTCCTCATCCATCACAGCTTATTGATTGATTGTCAGTGATCAGAATTCTATGCTTCAGAGAATAGTCACAATATGAAAGTGCTATAAAGGTCAAAACACCACTGATGATCGTTAAAACAAAATCTTGGCTCACACTCCTGGTCTCCCTATCATAATCCATATATATCAGCTCATCCACCTCATATTGTACCTGCTGTTACCTGTCACTTTAGATGCAATTTCTGTCTCAGTTGCGTGACATTGTGATTCAGATTTCCCCAGCTATTATAGAAACTAACTTCCATGTACACACTAAGGTGTGATAAGGTGTGATAAGTGACACAAGTGCACATTTATCCTTCAGATGTTGCTCACAGTGAGAGGACACTGCGGAACTTCAAGTTACACAGCATCATACATAGAGTGAGGATTTTATGGGAAGAAAAGGGGCTGCTGAAAGCCACAGAACCATATACAAATGCTGATAGGTAAAAATAAAGTGGTAGTAATACCATGGTGGAGGGATGTTTTATAGAATAATCTAATGCCCCTACAAGAAAATAGGGTAATCATTTGGAAAAAAAATATTGAGTCATTATTACAATATAGAAAAAATAATAATACATGTCTTCCTATCAATATTTCTGATTTTTCCAGCTATGGCACAATTTTTGTCTCCTTTCAGTGAAAATGTGTAACAGCCACTGGCATTCATGTCATTGAGCCAACGTCATGAAAGCTCAGAGCATCGTTTCAGCCTAGGGATCCAAAGTGGTCATTGAAGAATGCTGAACTCTATGCCTGAGTTCTCCTGGTGGCCAAAATCTGGCCTCTCAAGTGCCAGAACCTGGCATAAATATATGGCAATAAGTAGAAGATTTTCATTAATAGATTACTTTTTTTTACAAGCAAAATATTTTGAAAATAATTTGACATTTTATAGTTCATTTTAGAATATTAGTGATAATATTTTTCTGTGACAAGTGATATTTCCATTTATCACTGGTAAAATGTAAATCCCTTACCATTATATGTGCACATATGCCCATAAAATGTAAATATATTTGTATTAGGGACCTAGTTAATATATGGAGACACAATGATGAAGAAACATGTCGTGAGATCTACCTTCAGTACGCTTCTGCTCTGTTGAAGAAATCAAACTTGAAAACAGTTACAGTTGGAGTGGTGGTAGGAGTGGTAAACATGGGATGGGATATCCATGATAATATGAGATCACAAAAAGGAACACCAAATGCAGAGTCAGAATTAGGAAAGACTTCTCAAAAGAGGTAACACCAGACTGACCATAAGGATGAGCAGTGGGGTTTGAAGGAAGACACTAATCCAGACAGATGGCGGTTAGATGCAAAGGACCAGAGACAAGTGGGGCATGTGATATATTCTAGGAAGTGGAAGAACTTCAGTAAGACTAGGGTATAAATCAGCAAGAAGACAGACATTGTTAAGGTATTATAGTAGAAAAGGAACTACAATAACTTTGAGAAAAGACAAAATTGTACCCATGGCTTCTCTGTGTAAACTTCTCTAACCTTTAAGATAAATGCTCACTATTCCCTTACTCCCCATGGGTCCAGAGACCCCTGGATTGATGTGCCTAGAGAAAAGTAATAATTACTGCCTGTTGTTTGCATGGTAGGCAAGGAATAGTCCTTGGTTATTTCTCACAGACCATCAAAGTGAAGTAATCTTCAAAAGCCTTTATATAGGAAGGTTAAAAGACAAAAAAAAAATTGAGTGAAATTTTCATTCTAGTGGAGAAGATAACAAGTAGACAAATAAATGTGTGATATTGTATTATATATCAATAAAATATGAAGAGAATTAATGCTTGGTGACTTAAATCAAATGAAAATGCTATAAAATGGGCCCTTAGAATAACAGTTATATAAAACTTCTCTGATTTCTCTTAAACCAAGGAACTTTTTATACAGGATATTAGAATCCTTCTAACTGGATCCAGTAAATCCTAAACATTTATCTACTAATGGTATTTTTTTCTTTGTTTTCCTGTCCACTGTTCTTTTTTTTTTTTTTTTTAATGTTTTCATTTATTTTTGAGACAGAAAGAGACAGATCATGATCAGGGGAAGGGCAGAGAGAGAGGGAGACACAGAACCCGAAGTAGGCTCCAGGCTCTGATCTGTCAGCACAGAGCCTGATGTGGGGCTTGAACTCACAAACTGAGATAATGACCTGAGCTGAAGTCAGACGCCTAACCGACTGAGCCACCCAGGTGCCCCTCCTGTCCACTGTTCTATTGCATGTTGTAGAATAGATCATATTCCACCTATCTGATACCATGCAGATAAGAAATTACTTGGACTCAGGAGGTTGAGAATGAGATAGAAAAGAAACAGGTCTTCTTTGTGTCATTTGTAGTATTCTAAGAAACACTTCTCATTTTCCATTAACTTTATTGTGCCATTAATTATATAAATGTATAAAATGCATGTCATATCACAAGCTAAAGTGGCATGCTGCTGAATTATGGTTAAAAATGGAAACTTCTAAAAAAAGAACTGTAACTAATAGAAAGCGTATGAGCAAAACTAAAAATTAACTTCGCTGTTTCTTTCCCAAAGGCAAATCATGAGGAATAAATCTGATCAAAATAAAACTCCACAGCTCACCCATTTGTTTACTAAAGAGACCTCGTTTTTCCTTGATGTACAACTGTTTCCTCTGTTTTAAATGTTACTAAAAGATAATAATTTAATTCATCTCTCAGTTTCCAAAGTAATTTACCTTCTCTAGTATTGTTTCAGGGTTTAGAAGCATGCTTTCTTATCCAAGTTGTGCTTACATGTTAAAATCAAATGACAGAATTATTGCTTATGACTCTTTACATTTCACTTAGCTGCTGTAGAATATGATACCTACATATAATGAGGAAGCTTTCTAGTATAATTCAGTTACAGGAGCTAAACAGATTATGTTGTCCCCTGACCATTTATTCTACACTGAATCTTAGAGAGGTTTTAGTTTTGTATTTGTTCTTCAACAGTGTGTATAAAAGATGCACTAAAAGCTGCTGCTTTCTCAACAACATCATGGTCACAGTTAGTTAAATATTTAATGTCACCAAGCACAAGGCAGGGCATGCAATGAGCATGAACTTGACTATGAAACCACTGTAATGGGTTTAGGTCCCTTGGGTCTCCAATGTGCTCTGTACTGATACAGTAAATGAGGGAAAAGCCTCATCAGAATGCAAGTTTAAATAGAAATCTGTCCTGCCACATCCGTTGACAAGATTAATTATAGATCTCTGAACCTGATGTGTTTCTTAATAACTTGCATCCCTTTCCTAGTATGCAGTAAAGCTGCAATATTTATTATAGCCTTGTGTAATTCTGTATAATTCTCTTTTCCAGAGTAACACTTTCCCATATATTTTAAGTCTTAATAACTTAACTGAGTGCCTGATAAAAATCTCCATTCGTGATTTGCCATTAGTCCTTGCATTTGTTCATTGAAATTAAGATAATTATTTTATAATAGTAGCGAATTTCTGAAAGAATGCAAGAGCTCTCTCCATAGGAAAATTCAGCCATTTTCTCTAGTGTATATGTCTTCAAATGAAAGGACAAGGCAGTAAATATAGTAAAAATTATTAGAAGGTATTTTGCTTTGTGAATTACCCAATCTGCCTTAAAAGAAATGAAAAGAAAAAAATAATGACTCAAATGATTTTTTAAAGCTTAAATTATAGTGATAGTAGATCCAGTACACTGTTATTTTTTTTTAAAAATAGGTTATTTTTTAACAAAGGAGGTTTAAAGCATGAGTTTACAGTGAAACAGATGTAGAACTGAATCAGGGTATCAGTGTTTACTAATTAGGTAAAGTTATTCAGTGTTTGATCTCTAGTTTCTTCACTTATAAAATAGAAAAGTTAAACCAAATTTTTGGGTTTGTTATGATGATTACATAATATGCTACAGAGAAGGTGATTACCACAATGCTTGGTCCATCACAATCACTAAATGTTAGCTTAAAAATAAATAGCTCTTTCTGTCTCTGGCCATTGGTTCTGTCCACCTGCAGTGGATGGATGGTCGTGCAGAACTGCTCCAGCTTCCTGATCAAGAGGAACAAGCAGACACGTAACACAGAACTCAATAACCTGAAGGCTCGTAACTACTTCTGCTACAGTGGGCTGGTTCACCACAAGACTGTGAGTGTGGAGCTGGTGGCTGATGGCAAAGGTGTAGTGGTGGCCGTGAAGGGGAAATCCAGCCAGCAAAAGCCCGCCACCTCCTTCCTGTGGCCCGTCACCAAAAAGACTGCCCAGGGCACTCTCAGCAGCATCAGGCACATGATCCACAAGAACAAGCCTGAGATGGTGAAGAGGGAGCAGGTCGCCCTATCAAGAGCTCCTGAATGCCTACCCCCCAACTCCAAAGCAATAAAGATGTCAGCCACCTAAAAAATAAATAAATACACATAATGCTTCATACAGATTGAAATATCTGCCTAGGCTTCCTATTGATCTCATCATCTTAAAAGTGAATCCAAGATGTAAGCTTCATAAAAATCTGTACAGTTGACCCTAATGAAGACTCAAATGTCTGTTTTAGTGTGATGCATCCTCATAATGGATTCTTGGGGGGGGACATTTATTAATATACTATGTGCAATATTCTTTTTTAAAGCATATTTTGAAAGAGAGAGAGAGGGAGGGAGGGGCAGTCAGAGAGAGAACTGCAAGCAGGCTCTGCAACTGTCACCTCAGAGCCTTATGTGGGGCTCAAATTCACAAACTCTGAGACCATAACCTGAGCTGAAGTCAAGAGTCAGAGGCTTAACTAACTGGGTTACACAGGCACCCTAAATATTCTTTGTATTTTTTAATTTTTTAAAATGTTTGTTTATTTTTGAAAGAGACAGAGCATGAGTGGGGGAAGGACATAGAGAGAGGGCAACAGAATCTGAAGCAGGCTCCAGGCTCTGAGCTGTCAGCATGGAGCCCAATTGGGGGCTGGAACTCACAGACCAAGAGATCATGACCTAAGCCAAAATCGGGCACTTAACCGACTGAGCAACCCAGGCACCCCAGCGCCTTCAATATTCTTAAACAAGAAGCCACTAAGCTCAAATTTTCCTATTGTCTTTAATACCTGTGCCAATACTCTTAGTTGCCGGGACAAAATAGCTCATTAGCTCTCTCTACATCTGAGCTCACATCACCCCATGATGTGGTCCAAGTTCTTTACAGTCTTCAAGCCTGCACTGCAAAATAGCCTCCCTACCTGCTACTGACTTGACCTACCTCCTTCATTCATGAGTCTGTTTTTCTACCTGATCATGCCCAGTATTCTAGTGGTGATGATACAAAATCTTTATCTCCATTTAGGGGTGAACTGTCCAATCGTATCTCAGTTTAGAGAAAGATAGAGTCCAGGGGCTGGATGCCCTCTTGGAAGGCAGATTACAGGGTCACTCCGGAATAGAGGCAAAAACAATATTCAGGGTAGTTGATGAAGAGTATTTTAGACTGAGATTAAGTTGGGTGAAAGTCAGTAGGAAAGGAGATGGTAAAAAAAAAAATTAAGGGATAATGCTAGGGAGGCAAAGCTAGTGGATCAGAATCAGGTCAATGAATAATGGGTATGATATTTGTTATTCACTTATTTTATTTCTTTAGGGTGGGAACAGACATTAAAGTAACAGACTGGACAATAAACAAGCTGGTTGTCATCATAAAAATTCTTAACATTGTCATTGACAACAACATCATCATCATCATCATCCTTACCACCACCATCATTAAAGTTCCATTTTCAGAAAAATAGCAAAGCGCATCAGTGTTACATTGAAACAAACAATAGGTTAAAGCAAAACTTGGCTATTATTGTATAATCTGTATTCGGTAAATTATTGATTGATTATAGATTGATGTTTACTGAAATATAATTCATTTAACATAAAATTAACCATTTTAAACTGTACAGTTCAGTGGTTTTCATCCTCCCTTCTGTCTGTGTCTTAGCAATCTAATTCATGTATGTTTCTTACTACTTGGCCATGTCTTGAAAACGTTGTGGATCTGATTCTTAATCAAGATTTACTCATCTGAGTGTGTTAGTTTCTTACTGTTGGTATAACAAAGTATGACAAATTTCATGGCTTAAAACAACACAAATTTAGTATCTTATTAATAAGGTTGGAGATGTTTCTAAGCTATAATCACAGTGTTAGCCAGGCTGCTTTTCTTCTGGAGGCTTTAGGGGGAATCCATTTCCTTGTCTTTTCAAATTTCCAGAGACTATGCACATCTTTTCCTCATGGCCCCTTACTTCATCTTCAAAGCCAGCAGTATAACATCTTTGAATCTCTCTCTTTAAGAGATGGAGAGATGAGAGAAATCTCATCTTTGAATTCCTCTTGCCTCCAGCTTTCACTTATAAGGACCTTTATAGTTACTTTGGGCTTACCCAGATAATCCAGGATAATATCTCCATCTCGAGATCCTTAATTTAATCACACCTATAGAGTCTCCTTTGTTGTGTAAGGGAACATTCATAGGTTCTGGAAATTAAGATGTGGACACCTTTGAAGGAAGGAGTTGTCATTCAGCCAACTACACTGAGATTTAGGTAAATGTGTTATATTGCATGAATATTATTTAAATATGTTTTTATGGTTTTTTAAATGTTTATATATTTTTGAGAGAGAGTATGTATGAGGAGCAGGGGCAGAGAGAGAGAGGGAGACAAAGGATCCAAAGCAGGCTCCATGCTGACAGCAGAGAGCCCGATGTGGGGCTTGAGGTCAAGAACTGTGAGATCATGACCTGAGCTGAAAGTCAGATGTTTAACTGACTGAGCCACCCACGTGCCCCTAGTTTTGTTTTGTTTTGTTTTGTTTTGTTTTGTTTTTATGTTTAATGAGTTTCTTTATCTCTATGAAATTTTCCTGAACACTTACTTCTCTGGACTTTATAGCCTATGACATTTGAAAGCCCTTCTTTAAGGAGTCTGTTAATTGCCAGGGAGCTTACACTCTTCTACACTGTGTCAATGCCATCTGCAAGGAATTTCTTTTAGTAACTTCCATAAAATATAACTATCACATTAGTCAGGAGTTTTGCTTGTTTTACTGAAAATTTGGAAGTTTGTGGGCATGACCATCAATTTCAATGATCCCTTCCTTCCATCTCTGACACTCCTACTGTCCCTATCCCTCTTCTTTTCTCCCTGTCACTCAGATACCCTGGCATCCCCAAATTCTTCTCTATTTTGCAAAGCGGTTCATTTTTGAACAACTTCAATTGTCAAACTTGAATAACAGCACCAAAGCACTTCAGAGCAGTGGGCTCCCATTGAAGAAGTTTGAGTGTCTGTTGAGGTGGCTGTGTCTATAGCTGACAAAGTGACATTTCTTCTACTTTAAATATAACACTGATTTATATAAGTGTTGTTATCATAGATAATTGAAAGATGATGCTAAGAATCATTTGGACACATTTTTGGTATGCATGTCTGAATGCTATCTTACATGCTAGTGTTTCTCACTCATTAGGTTTTTTTAAGTTCACCCAGTTTACCAGGCATTTTGTTAACTACATATCCAATAAAGAACAAAACATAAAGTCTTGAGTCCATTGACTCACATTTTTGTTGATCCATGTTAAATTAAGCATTGTTCATCCATATCTTTGGTTTGCTATTGCCTTTGGTGAATTGTCTTATACCTACCCATGGGTAATGGTCAAGATAAATTGATAACAGTAGAAGACCTGGGTTTGACACTTTTGTAAAGGGTGTTCATTAACTTAATTCCAGTTTCTATGGAAATAGTCATGTTAAAATTGGAGATTTTTGAAAGATAAAAATTATGTCCTGAATAAGCTTCTTAAAGGAATATATCAAGCAGAATGAGATCTCATAATTTTCAGCTCCTCTATGTGTTCATAATGTATATATACAGCTCAAAAAGCTTTAAAGTGGCAGGGACTATGTCTCTTTTTCTCTATGCCTGATACATAGTAAGTAATATGAATTAAAGTATTTGTTGGATGATTAAATAAATACATATAGGAATTCATTTAACAACATAATAACAGCTAGCATTTATGATCACTTACTGTGTGCCAGCTGCTGTGCGAACCTTTGCATATGCATTTGTTATTTTTATTCCTAATATAAGAAAAATAAAACTTAGGGGAATTTAATAACTTCTCCACAATTGTATATCTATCCATAACTTTGCTTTTAGCTATTAGCCTATCTCACCTTCTACTTATCATACTAAATCATAATTATCTTATAAACTGTTAGGCTTCCTTACTAGACTGTGAACTCCAAGACAGTAATGATTTTTACTTGTATATCTCTGTATCACCAGTGCTAAATTCAGAGCCTAACAAAGAGAATGTGTTCAGTGACTGCTTCTGGATTGAAATCATTGATCTATAGAGATCTCTGGAGAGCAATGACCCTCACCATAAGGGGTCAGTGGAGAGGACTTGAAGATTAGGAGAACTGTACTCAGATAATTGATGCAAGCTGAGCTATACCCATTTGGTCACCCTTACCTCGCAGGTTTTTTTCCAGTAGATAATGCTAACTACCAAAGAAGTTTCAGGTTGAGGGTTGTCTACACCTGTAATTTTGGTATCAAGTTAAAATAAAAACGAGTTAAGCCAAATTCTGACATACACATATAAATTTATTAAGTATAGATATCCATTGGCAATCAAACATAAAACAATTTATTACAACCTATATTTTAATCTCAATGTGGTCAAAATCAATGTGGCCAGAAGTCATGTGGTGCTTTTACTTGTTCTGACTACCACCTGGTATGAAACTTCACTTGAGGTGGATGTGAACAGGTAACACATATAGCTGTCGTTAGGCAATTGTGTTCTCCTGCATTATAGTTATAATTAAGTTATACATGGATACATGGATCCATGTGTCCACTATCTTTGAGGAAATAGTTTACAAGCCTCACTCAATTTTATATCATGATTCTTACATCTTGTGAAAGGAGAGGGGAGCCTGACTAAAGCATACAAGCAGATCTGCATATCTTAAACATACTAATCAATAAGCCACTAATTTCACCAGTGCAGAAATTTTTTTTTATATTCATCAGATTAATTATGAAAGCCTCAGGTGTAGATGGAGATGTATAAAAGAAGCCCTTGTAGCTGACACCAGTCTTTTTAATATGATGCCGAGTGAACACCATAGAATGTAGGTTTTTTTTTGTTTTTTTTTTGTTTTTTTTTTTTAATTTTTTTTTTCAACGTTTATTTTATTTTTGGGACAGAGAGAGACAGAGCATGAACGGGGGAGGGGCAGAGAGAGAGGGAGACACAGAATCGGAAACAGGCTCCAGGCTCTGAGCCATCAGCCCAGAGCCTGACGCGGGGCTCGAACTCACGGACCGCGAGATCGTGACCTGGCTGAAGTCAGACGCTTAACCGACTGCGCCACCCAGGCGCCCCAGAATGTAGTTTTTAATTAGGGTAACTGAGATTTATATCCAAAACCAATAACATTCATAAAATAAAGCCATTTGTGGTAACTTACATATCTATACACACATATGTATATGTATATAGGT